>NC_052139.2:29921187-31254694 GCF_016086655.4 Lepeophtheirus salmonis | reverse complement strand
TTTTGATGAATTTCCCTACCAATCAACCATAGCTAAGCCTGAACTGATAAAAAAAGTTATATTTATTACTATGTAATATTGGAAAACCTAATTATCATACCCGAGTCTTCAAGTGAAGAAACTAGTTGCAAACCATCCAAAGCTACTACCCCCGTTATTGGGACCATTTAAACAGTTGTTTTTGCCATTTAATGAGTTGTGTATCGTAATTGTTTATATGCTTAGCTAAAATAGAAACCTATTTTAGGGTTAGATTTAAAATAAAATTAAATACTTACTGTTAGATAGTACAAAATTCAGAGTTCCATTTCGAAATTAGTAAATATTTTATACTTATTACTGATAACTTGATCGTCATTTGGTGTGGATGAATCAAAACATTTTTATATGTATTTCTATAAATGACATCAGTTCCAACATCCTCCACTTATTTAATGATGGTTCCTCAGGAAAGGATAGGTTTACCCGTGTATTTCTCCATAAATTTTTTGAACGTAGATGATTAGCAATGGATAAGGTTATATTACATGCAATAAGCATCTTTGTGAGATCAAAGTTAAAGTTTGACTTGATGTATTCATCATTAACTTGATTTTTTAGATGAATATCCATACTCTGGATATGAGATGAGGATTATGAGTGGCGTGTAATTCTAGACAGGGGACTAAAGGCACATTTATATCAAAAAATCCGACAAACCATCTGTTTCCCATCCGGTAAGTATTTCCCAAATTCCTGGGCCTCCATTTTCAGAAATCCAGACAGAAGGAGACGTTATTTTAGGCATTTTATTCAGCTCTCTATCGACTATCACCATCTAATATTATATAAATATTGAATAATAAAGGCGGGAATGATAATGTTCTTGATTGATGAAAGAAAATGTATATTATTTAATCAATGATCCCATAAGTATTTCTTCTCTTCTCCTCGCACGCTTTTCTATTCTTACCAAAATTATCACCCTTACTTATTAATCATTTGAGAGTGAGGGGCAGGAGCTTGAACATTTTCCTCATCATCTTCAATACCCTATCTTAATAAAAGTGTGAATTATTGATATAAATCAAAGTTATTTCAATTTCTATACACGTATATGAGCCCAATGAGACTTTCGGTATTGGTCTTGAGTGACTTGAGATAATCATTATTATCTAACTGCAAAATTAAAATACTAAAATTAAAAAATACAATTAATAATACTTATAATCTTGCTCAAGACCTCATTTACCATACTTTTGGTCTGGATTGAAACTTGAAGGTCTTTTTCCTCAGTATAAAAATCCTTGGCCGTCTCGTTGGAGTTAAACATGGCCCAGGTGAGCCGATCCTTGTGGCCAGGTAACGTTGACCAAGAGTAACGAAGGATTTTCTTACAGCACCTGTTGTAAGTGTATCAAGCCCTTTGTCATAGGATTACTGATGCCCATAAGGAGCATATGTTCCCTGAGGATCTGCATGGAGTTCATCTTGACTTGCAATTCCACTCCACTCCAACTATGAAAGAAGAAATTGGACTTCCAAAGAAGTTCTGATTCTCTCAACGCATGAAAGTTTAGGAGTTTCTTTGCTTGGCTATCATTGACAATAATTTTATCAGAACCCATATACTCTTTAGTGTTGTGTGAGATTTTGGAAAATATCCAGGATCAATTACGATCCTCAACCCTTTCCATAAACTCAAAAGACCTGAGATTCATGCAGGTCCCTCTCCTCTCACCTTTGAATCTGTAAAAGTAACCAATAATGTTGCTAAAATAGGAGTAAAACTCATGAGGGACTTAAGAACATTTGCAATTTCTTGTATTTTATTCTATTTTTGTATACACATTACGTCCAGACAATAATAACTTAGTAAAATACTTAAAAAGACAGTGAGAAAAATGGAAAAATATACAAAATATATTTTTTAAATATCTGGGCTAAAATTTACCCAGTGGCACAGATGAAAAGTTAATAACATAAAATATACAAATTGAAGTACAGTTTATTGGCTTTGAATAGATGCCCATATCAATACTATACGATAAGCCTTTGCGAAGCTATAGTCAAAATAATACAAATAATCACAATTTTTTTACTTTTTTCTAGAGCCATTAACAATAAGTTTTCAAGGCCAATACGACAGGAATAACCACAGTCCAAAATCCAAATGACGGGTACATTTAGGTTCTATAGACCTTGGGGAACAGGAAAAAGTCATATATTAAAAGGTTTGAAAAAAAATACGTAAAAATTTGAACAGATCTAGTGCCCCAAGATGCAGCAGGGGTCCCAAAACAAAGGTTATTTATGACAATATTTTTTTAAATTGGGTAGTAAGCGGAGGCTAGGGAGGGGGAGAAGGGTATGGAGGAAGATGGAAAATTGAGGATTGCTTTCAGTCTACACATACATTAGGGTGCATCAGACTCCCACAAGTAAACAATATTGCTTTGGCGCAGTATTATGAAAATGTTCTACAGGTTGTGTGCGCGTTTAAAACTGAACACTCCATTAAATTTGAAGCGTTTTTCCTTGTCTACAGGATTGAGGGCTTGACAAGGGGTTCTCTTGTAGACCTTAAGATCAACATCTTTCTTAACTAGCCGGTCAATGGTCCTTCTGCTGACGTGGTAGACATGGTTTCGTCACAAATTGCTGCGGAGTTAATAAGCTTGGGAGTGTTCCGACTGATGCCAGAGCTATATAAGGTGATCTTTATCCTGGCCTCAATGCCCATCAGCAGCTGTGAGGCGTTGCGGTCATTCTCCTGTCTCAGAAGGCTCAAAAGCCACATGAGGACATATTAAAATATTGTGGTTTTGTATATATGCAGGGTTAAGACTCTAAAAATTGTTCTTCGAGGCCTTCCAGCCTCAATTGAAAAAGTCGGACAATTTTATACTTGCTACTATTCAAAACAACAGACAAAAGGCTATAATTTTTTTTTTTTTTATCCGATCAGAAATGTCCGAGCAACACGGCATAAGGTGTGTCATTTTCTCAACCAACTAGTCGATCTTCGAACACGAAGAATTTCACATGAGTTGACGTTCTTTTGAAACGATGAAATGATTACTTCTTTGCTGAAAGTAAGAGCTCAGGTAGAAGGAACCTTCAGTTCCAAGATACTTCCGTACTTCTTCTAGGCCAACGAGAAAATCAACACTGACGTCTACTACAAGGTCCTCAGTTAGGCAAACCTTACTATGGTTGAAGAGCAAGTTCCCTAGGGACAACTATATGTTTACCCAAAATGGCACCCTGGCACTCACATGCAAGAAGGTGTTACATTTCTGCAGACAGAACCTGTCTCCTTTCGGGCTGGAATTTTTCTAGCTTTTGTACAACCTGACTTGAGCCCCCTGGACTTTGTGTTTTGGAGGATAAGACTTAACACGGGAATATCTATATCCTGAAGGCCGTAATCACAGAAGATTGGAACAACTTGTCCTCAGACTTCATCAAGACCTGCTGTACTTCTGTTCGTCTCATTATAGAAGCCATCATGGTGAATGGAAGTAGACCTATTGAATAAAAAGTGTTGAAAATTGTTGAATTAACAACTTTTCTTCCAAAAGTTTGCTATTAAAATGTACAAAAATTAAAAATATTTGTGAGTGAAAACAGTTTTTAAATATTTTGTCCTCCCCATGTATACCTAATCAATTAAATACCTTTTATGATGTATATACGTCATTTGAATATTGTTATTTTAATTTTGTTGACAAGGAGTCACCTGTTTTTCCTACAAAAATATTATATACTTGAAGCATAGTTAATATCTCAAAGTGACCGATCCCTGGACCCAGAGTTGATTCGACCGGTTCTGGACTTTCCTGTTCCTGTATCATGGACTGAGGGGAAATCGTTCCTGGGCCTTGTACAATACTATGGTCATTTTATACCAAATCTATCAGAGGAAGCTTCTCCCTTCCACGAACTGATGAAGAAGGACATTGTCTTCTCGTGGTCTGAAAAAGACAGGTGAGTTTTCAAAATATAAAGTCTGCTATAGCTAACTCACCTGTTCTCACTCATTATGACCCGTCTCTGCTGCTGGTGTTGTGGACGGATGGCTCCCCTATTGGTCTTGGGGCCGTTCTAGCACAGTTGGAAAATTGTATGGAGCGCCCGGTGGTGTTTGCTTCAAGGAAGCTATCAAAGAGCGAAGCTAACTACTCGCAAATTGACAAAGAAGCAACAAGAATTATTTATGGGTTAAAGAAATTTGAAAGATATTTGATTGGTCGTCATTTCAAGATCAAGACGGACCACAAACCACTCCAATATATTCTCAACCCATGTAAAGACTTGCCATGTGTTGTCTCCGCCCATCTCGCTAGATTTTCAATGTTGTTGTCGACGTTTGATTATGATTCAAAATGTGAGAGGCATGCACATATTCGTCATTTTATTGAATTGAAATCGGTTTATACTTCGAGGCTAGGGTCTTGACTAGTTATAAACAACCCTCAAGCAAAATCTAAACAGCAACAGGTAAACAAAAGCCAATAATATGAAGAGACGTCGAGTCGCAATTTTGGAACTTTCCATGCAGGGAAAAACTCTACTGAAATTGCCAAGGTTCTGAACTGCAGCCGTACAACTGTTTACAACGTGGTAGCCAAAGGGACTCCTGAGGCGACCACAAGATCTAAGTCAAGGCTTCGAAGATCGGACGAAATGGTTGCTGCTGTGAAAAAGTATGTATAGGATAAGAGAGGCAAGGTCACCGTCAGCAGCCTATCCAGGGAGTTCCACGTCAGCAGAAGGACCATTGACCGGCTAGTTAAGAAAGATGTTGATCTTAAGGTCTACAAGAGAACCCCTTGTCAAGCCCTCAATCCTGTAGACAAGGAAAAACGCTTAAAATTTAATGGAGTGTTCAGTTTTAAACGCGCACACAACCTGTAGAACATTTTCATAATACTGCGCCAAAGCAATATTGTTTACTTGTGGGAGTCTGATGCACCCTAATGTATGTGTAGACTGAAAGCAATCCTCAATTTTCCATCTTCCTCCATACCCTTCTCCCCCTCCCTAGCCTCCGCTTACTACCCAATTAAAAAAAATATTGTCATAAATAACCTTTGTTTTGGGACCCCTGCTGCATCTTGGGGCACTAGATCTGTTCAAATTTTTACGTATTTTTTTTTTCAAACCTTTTAATATATGACTTTTTCCTGTTCCCCAAGGTCTATAGAACCTAAATGTACCCGTCATTTGGATTTTGGACTGTGGTTATTCCTGTCGTATTGGCCTTGAAAACTTATTGTTAATGGCTCTAGAAAAAAGTAAAAAAATTGTGATTATTTGTATTATTTTGACTATAGCTTCGCAAAGGCTTATCGTATAGTATTGATATGGGCATCTATTCAAAGCCAATAAACTGTACTTCAATTTGTATATTTTATGTTATTAACTTTTCATCTGTGCCACTGGGTAAATTTTAGCCCAGATATTTAAAAAAATATATTTTGTATATTTTTCCATTTTTCTCACTGTCTTTTTAAGTATTTTACTAAGTTATTATTGTCTGGACGTAATGTGTATACAAAAATAGAATAAAATACAAGAAATTGCAAATGTTCTAAAGTCCCTCATGAGTTTTACTCCTATTTTAGCAACATTATTGGTTACTTTTACAGATTTCACAAACTCCCATACATTCTCATTCGAACTTCAAGGTTGTTGGGGATGTAAGTCATTTGAGTAAATAAATCTTACACCAAAAATGTTATAGTGGAAGAAACGATGTAACTCAAGTCTCCATACAAATTACACAAGAAATATTTTCGTTTCACTAGAATCTCTATTGATTTAGTGACTGTGAAAAGCAGGGTACCTTTTCCTTTTGTTTGAAATGGAGCAAATGCAGTGAAGAGCTCTCGCTGGAGGATTGAGATGAAGAAAAAAATGCATGTGTTCTTTATCATGATTAGAAGAAGAATGTTTGAGAAAATAAAGGCAGGCCCACAAGAGCCTCTCTTTCCTTGACGCAAAGGTGTCAATCAAACTGTCCATGTCTTCATGGAGCACCTTGTCCACCATCACCCGGTCCATGCTCAAGAAGGTGAGGGAGGAGAGCCTCTCCTGGTCCATGGTGGTCCTCATGTGGTTTTTGAGCCTTCTGAGACAGGAGAATGACCGCTTCGCCTCACAGCTGCTGATGGGCATTGAGGCCAGGATAAAGATCACCTTGTATAGCTCTGGCATCAGTCGGAACACTCCCAAGCTTATTAACTCCGCAGCAATTTGTGACGGAACCATGTCTTCAGTGTCAATATCTGCCTAGAAAAACATAAATTTTAAACATTTAATCCAAAATGAAACATTATAATATTAACCTTGAATTGTTGGAAGATAGCTTGGTCTAACTGGAGCTACTCCAGTTCAAATCTGTAGTGCTTGGCGACACGCTCAATCAGACAGGTCTCCTCTTCACTGTCATTGACAATTGCAATGAGATCCATTGTGATGTTTGTATCGTCGGTGGCAAATCTGCTCTCAAGCTATAATACAATCTTATTGATTGCAACATCGAAATGTGTTTCACAGAAGTAGGATTCAGTTGTTCCTTTCCACTCTATTCTCCTTGGAATCTTCGCTTCCTTGAATTCCAAATCAATGAGTCCTCCTGATCAAATACTGATTTCATCTCAGACGACTTCAACTCAGCAAGTTTCCAGATTGATTCAAAGATTTTCTCATTCTTAAGATCTTCAAGAGTCCTAATCACTAGGTTGACGTGTTTCTGGGCCTTTGTAAAGTCAACCTTTCTGCGTTGAAGTTCATCTGACAAGCTAGATGTGTGTCTGAGGAGTGTCTTCAACAGTTCAGTGCCGAAAACAAATTCGTGACTAAAGACGCTGTTGAGCAGAGAAGTTGCTGTTGAACTCGACAATGTATCTTTATCTTTTCTCATTATTATGAGGGTCTTCATGATTCTGACCATCCCTAGAGATACAGCGTGTACAGCATCGTAGCGGAGACTCCAGCCGGTAGCAGACTGGTTCTTCAGGGTCATCACCTTGGCATGCTCCTCATCTTTACTTGTTATCTTCACCAACTTGTAGATTGCTGACATCTTTGGTGACCCTTCAATGAAGTTGTATAAAATGTGTACTGTCCCCATTGTATTTCTCAACAGGGTTGTATCTGAGAGAAGATCCTTGACTACAAGATTGAGGACATGGGCGTAGCAGTGGATGTAGACACACAGGGGGGCTGCTTCCTTCCACCTGGCGGCAAGACCCTTCTTGATGCCGTATATGTGGGAGGCACCGTCTGCAGCCAGGGAGACAGTGCGGGTGGGGTTAAGGCCGAGATCCTTGACAGCCTCGTGAGGCTTCTCAAACAAATATTTGCCGTCAGTCTGGGTAACTTCTACAAACTTGAGGACGCTCTCTTTCTTGATACCTTCACTCGTCAGATATCCCAGTGACAGACTGAACTGCTCCGTGTTTGACATATCTGATGTCTCATCAACAATCACAGAGAACCAGTACTCATCATCGCCGGCACAAGTCTTGACATCTTCAATTATATTTTCCGTCACTTTGGATGGTATCATTTTGGATGTCAAGTGAAGTCCATTTGGCAAAACCTGCCCCAGCTGAACCAAATTTTTGACTTTAGCCTCGAGTTTATCTTTGAGAATATGACACTTGGCTGAATTTTCAACCTTGTCATATTCTAGCCACCGGAACTTAGAGAACCAATCATATTGAAAGTCTCTGGAGTATTTAGCCACGGAACTTAGAGAACCAATCATATTGAAAGTCTCTGGAGTATTTGTTATCTATCTGAGGACTGAATGTTTGTAACTTGGGCTGTAGAGGATGATCTCTCTCGACTTTAAGCACAGTTTCCCGCTCAGGCTCCACTCTGGTTCTGGTCTGGATGTCCTTCCGCTTTATCTCCTGCCCGGTAAGTATCGGATCACCCAGCTGGCTCGTGAAGACGACAGGGTACTCTGGGCCTCCATCCACAAACTGCATCTCCTCAGTCTTGCTCTTCTCACCTCCCTGGACATTGTTGTTAGTCTCAAAGTCCTCTATAGAGAGAATATTGTTGTTGTTGACTACAGAGAGCTGCTCGGGATAGAAGATTTGTGTAATATCGAGATCACGAAGTCTTATTCCATGAGAAATCCGTCAGCTGGGGTAATTTGATGAGTCGCCATTATTTTTTGTGTCTGCAGTAACTCTCTCTTCAGCAAAAACGGACTTTTCAGATCTTGTTTCAGGCAGTAAGGCCTCAATTGGAGCAGATTCATTGGGACAGGAGGAGGCAGTGACTGAGGATGAGGATGTAGCAGAGGAAGTTTTCTTAACAGCAAAGTTCAATGTTTTCTGCTTCTTATGATCAATTTTCACTTGATACTTGCAGCTGGGGTAATTCTTATGGAGTTTAACTTTGTGATCATTAAAGTTGTCCTTCTGTATTTCCTTCTGACGGATAAAACAAATCACCAACTCTCTGTTAAAATGCGTTTTCTGCTTCCCGTGATACATTTCTGATCATTAATAAATTACTGCAACAATCCACTCTTAAAAGTACATAACTATTATTTATGTCCCTCTTAAACACTAATAATTTAATTTATCTTGTATTCAATGAAACAAATTATCACGCTCTTAAATATTTCAAGAGTACTCCATACGAAAAATGTTGTGTGCGTCTTCTTTTTTTTTTTGGCTGTAAAGTACTTCACATTTGCAACCAGTAACGTTAAACGTAATATCTAACTCAAATATCCACTCAATGTGAAGTACTTTAAATCCATACGAAAAATGTCGTGTGCGTCTTTGTTTTTTATTTTTGGCTGTAATGGACTCTTGAAATAATTGCAGTAATTTATTAATTATCAGAAATGTATCACGGGAAGCAGAAAACGCGTTTTATATTCAAAGGTTCAATCATTTATATTTATAAAATGACAGGCAATATTTGAAAGAGATATATAACGGTTAATTACAGGATTTGAATTCAAATTTCTGCGATGAATTGAGATACCCGAGAGTGTTAACTGTAGTTTAAAACCTCCGTTTTATCTATCTGACTTAATTTGGCCCCAATATTAGAGATATAATTTATTAATTTACTAATTCTATAAATGTGCCGTTGAATTTTGGCTACTTTAAGTACAATTTGTGGTGCCTCCAAAGGATTAATCAGAATCATTTTTTCATTTAAATGAACTTTAATTTGTTGGAAAATGTATTCCATGTTCAATTTTGAGAAAAATTATCTAGCCTCCTTTTGGGTGGACGTGCTACAAATATGTAATTTTATTATAATGACTCAGTACGATTATGAGTTGGTCATAAGTTACATATATATAATAGATTTTAATAATTAATTATGACTTAGTTCATCTATATTTACATACCTATATGATTGGTGGAAGGTTGAGTAAGGTTTTTTTTTTTTTCGGTCCGCTGAAGTGGACAAAGCGCAATACTGACGTACGGCCCTGATCCTTACTGATTGAAAATCTGCAAGGTTTATGCGATTGGGCAGAAACAAAGATTATGCACCAGGTCAAATTAAAAAGTTCATGCCCCTCACTAATAACACACTTCAAGGAAGAATAGACTAAATGGCTGAAAACAATGAAGATCAATTGCGCAGCATTCTTGGTGCAACATAATTTAGCTTGAAGTTAGATGTGTCCATTTTACTAGGAAACTAATATGTAGAAACCCACATGGTGACAATCTTGCAGTGCAATAGATGGTGCATAGGCTGTCATCGTTTTTTCATCAGTTGCTTGAAAAGCCTTACAGGGTGTCCACGATGAATTGGAACTATCTTAAAATTCAACCTGCTTGATAAAAATGGAATTTGGAGTATATTTGTTAATATGAAAAAGTTAGACCTGATATTAAATAATAAATTTATTCAACATGTCCTCCCTCAGTAGCCACCATTTTCTCCATCCTATCCCTAAAGGATTTGCATGCACTGATGACTTCCACGGAATTGACAGCATTCCAATCCCTCGTAATGGAGCCGGGAACTTTGTGGTGAATACTGCAGGGACCTCTTCTCTCTCCTTGGCAAGCCACCTGTCATTCTGGACGTTGTAGCTTCTGTCCACAGTCCAGTTCTTTTCGTAAGAGAAGAAGATGATTCTTCCTCCATGGCTCTTCAGGTCATTCAGGAGACGCTTACCGATGGTAAGCCTGATGGCCTTCATGGATGCCGTGAGGATGTGTTGTATGGCCATTCGGTATGACCTGTATCCGAGGTCCTCATTCATAGCCTTGGAAACCAGCTACTTGCTCACTCCACGGTTCTGGGCCAACTTGGACAAGGAAGTCTCTGGGGAAGCCTTCATGGATTTCCGGAGGCCTTCAAGGAAGCAGGGAGTATGGATTCGATCACTTCTCATGTTGTGGGCCTTGCAGCAGACCTTCCCTAAACCTCCCAGGCATTGAAGACCTTGTACATCGTGGTCTTGGGGTAGTTAAGAAGCTTTTAGATAGCAGATGTCCGCGTGAGCCACCTCGAGGATGGCGTCTCTCCTTGCTTGTTCCATGATGACTATTGTTTGTTGTCAAAACAATTGTGGTGAATGACATTTCTTATTGTTAGATATATTAAAAAAAATCAATGAAACGAATTTGCAGTTGTAAGGAAATTTTACCAATCATTTCTAAGTTAAATCTGTTTTCTATACCTTCTTATCTAAGTAGAACTTATTCAAACGGAATTTAGCCCGTCATAAACTTGTTGTTTGAGGATTAATTAAGTATCTAAAACTAAGTGGATGTACAATTATGCTTCAAATAATTTATTATAAGTCTGACAAATATATTTTATATATTTTTTTGGATCCAATCTATATGTGGAAAAACATTGATATTTTTATGAGGTTTATATCCAAATATATCCAAATCTTACGAGTCTAAGTGCAAATATTCCAAGTTAATATGAAATCTAATTTCATAAAAATTTTTAATTCAAATCCAGTCCATTAAAAGGTATGGACACCCTGAAATCTGAATGAACCATTTTTATTTTTTATTGTTTGTACCCATTTTCATATCCAAGAAATGAAATATATATGTGCATAGTTAAGTAGAGTAACGAAAAATGAGTAACATTTAGCAAATTTATCACTCCAATGATT
Organism: Lepeophtheirus salmonis; assembly: GCF_016086655.4. Lineage (NCBI taxonomy): Eukaryota > Metazoa > Arthropoda > Copepoda > Siphonostomatoida > Caligidae > Lepeophtheirus > Lepeophtheirus salmonis. Next base: position 31,243,569 of record NC_052139.2, on the reverse strand, counting down.
GACGACTAAATTTGTTTTTAAAAAAAGTAGTACTTTGGCTTTGGAAGCTTCTTTGTATTCTTGTTAAGAACACTCTTTAGGTTCTCAACTACGAGTAAATATCATAATTTTGAAGATTATTTCAAATATTTGATATGATGGTACTTTTCTAATGCTTATTTGCTATTAATATTATTCATAACTTATAACTATATGATAAATGAAATTGTTGAAAAAGCAGCTGACTATATTTTGTTGTATTTTTTTCATCTATTATTCAAGCAGCGCTTTTATTTTTCGCCTTGACGTCATATCAGCCTGGTACGGTTAAAAAAGTGATAACTGACCTACTCGTTTTTGAAAATCAGAGTCAAAGGAACACAAAACATAAACTCAAACAGGAACACGGTAGAGCGCAAAACCTCCCCCTAAAATTAAATTGAGTTATGTATCTCAATTTGTTCTAAAGTTATGGTCGATAATGCATTTTTTACAAGGATTCCCTAAGGAAGATTGCAAGAGTGGTACACGTGGGCAGTTTTCTTTGATTCCTCCGGGTAATTGTCCTTTTTACGGAGCTCTTTTTGTTCTGCAACGTTTTGAACTTGCTTACAGTGTAGACGGTGCAGTGGGTTTCACCCCACTGCTTGGAGTAGACGAATGGATATTCGCCAATCACGTTCAAATGACATTTTCTCGACTTGAATGTGTGCTAGGGAGCTCAGGTTTCTTTTGTTTTGACACGAATTATTTATGCTTTCATATATCAAAATATGAAATAATTTCAATTACACAACCTTCATTAATAATAAAATTAGTAAGTGTTCAAATTTCATTGATCCACCCGGTATAAGTATATTTAATAAATCTCTATTTCATGTCTACCGTCTCCAAATTCATATGATTTCATTCACATTAAAATAAAGTACAGTTGAATAAATAAAAACATTTTCAATGATTCGAATCAACATCGTTATTTTCTATTATTATTTATTAATTATCGACTCTGTATAATACAGCCCAGTGCTTTATCCTATTACTATAGTTGATAATATTGTAGAGAAAAACGCGTGCGAGGAGACAGGGGGGAGAAAGACACATGGTATCATTGTTTAAAATACTGATATGATTATCGCTGATAATCACATAAGTATTTATCAGTTGCCTGCTTTATTATGATTTTTGAGGGTGTAACGAAAGTATTTATTAGTAAAATGTTTAATAAAGATATACTACGTATAATTGACTTAGACGATTTTTATCCGTTACAGTAGATTTGGAAATGTCACACTCCATGAAATAGTAATTTATTGTGAACCATATTCTCAGAAAAATAACTAATAAAACGACAATGTAGAGTAAATTGAAATATATTTGAGGTTCCAAGTTTAAAAAGAAGGCTTAAATTATATTTAATCTACGTACTAAAAAATAAACCATCATACATTTAAGATAAATTTACAAAATTAAACAATTAGAATCATATAACTAATAATAACAATAAATTATAAATACAGAGTATTGAAATAATAGATTGATCCAAATAATATCTTCTTGTTCTAACATCGGAATTCAGTTCAATATGTCATAACTTGAGGTTGCAAAATACAAGCCAGACGTGGAGTTAAATCAAAAAGATCATCACCTTTTTTCCTTATGTGCAAGTTGCATATACAATTGTACACAGGATAGACATATTTCTACGGATGAGATTTTAATAATTATTAATAATAAAGTAAATCATAAAATAATGTTAGATTTCAATCCATATCTTCTTCCAATCTTAGTAAGAACAGCTTTTAGAATCCCACTTTCATTTATTTCATATTTATCTAAAAAAAGAAAAGTTAATCCATGTAGTCAAATTTAACTGATAAGATAATTCAGGCAACCATTCTTGACTTATTGTAGTTTTCTAACATGACATCGTAAAGATTTAGAGCAAAAGCTAATTATGTAGTAATGTCCGGCGATATTACTCCTTATTAAGAGCATCAAAAAAGATTTTTCCTCCACTATTTATGCTTATATAACAACATATATACACAATTGGTAATTATAATGCTACACCCAATGCAACTACCCCCGTTGTTGTGACCATTTAAGAAGTTGTTTTTGCCTTTTATGAGTTTTCTGAACACCATTTCTTGAAGCCTATCAACCATAGCTAAGCCTTAAGTGATAAAAAAGTAATATTTATTGACTATGTAATATTGGAAAACTTAATGATCATACCCAAGTCTTTAAGTGAAGAAACTAGTCTCAGACAAACTAGTTGCGAACCATCCAAAGCTACTACCCCCGTTGTTGTGACCATTTAAGCAGTTGTTTTTACTATTTAATGAGTTGTGTATCATAATTCTTGATATGTTTAGCTAAAATAGAATCATATTTTAGGGTTAGATTTAAAAAAAGATTGAATACTTACTGTTAGATAGTACAAAATTCAGAGTTTCATTTCGAAATTAGTAAATATTTTATACTTTTTACTGATAACTTGATCGTCATTTGGCCCTCCATTAATTTAATGATGGATAGGTTTTTGTTATATTTGTCATATAGGTTTACCCTTGTATTTCTCCATAAATTTTTTGAACATAGATGATTAGCAATTGATAAGGTTATATTACATGCAATAAGCATCTTTGTGAGATCAGAGTTAAAGTCTGACTTGATGTATTCATCATTAACTTGATTTTTTAGATGAACATCCATTCTCTTGATATGAGATGAGAATAATGAGTGGCGTGTAATTCTAGATAGGAGACCAAAGGCACATTTATTTCGACAAATCCGACAAACCATCTGTTTCTCATCTGGTAAGTAATTCCCAAATTTTATTCAGTTCTCTATCGACTATCACCATCTAATATTATATTAATATTGAATAATAAAGGCGGGAATGATGACGTTCTTGATTGATAGAAGAAGATGTATATTATTTAATCAATGATGCCATAAGTATTGCTTCTCTTCTGCTTGCACGCTTTTCTATTCTTACCAAAATTATCACCCTTACCTATTACCCTTATGTGTTAGGTAGGGATGAAAATCGTGTATATTTTGGTCATGTTAAAAAAAAGAAACCGAAAATCATCATGGTAACCCTGACAATTAGAAAGTTGTTTCTTAGGAGAGAAAGAATATCTCTCATGATGTTTTATTGTATCATCTATAGCTAGCTATGTCATAAGCTACAGGTGTTTTGCAACCTTTTAATAATGAGGATTTCATTTTTTATTTGGAGCATTTTCATCAGAAATCATGTAGAAATAATTTAGGCCCAAATGCAATCTCTAAAAAACTATGTGTAAAAACCACATGAGTATGGAACAAACTCCTAAAGTGCCGTTTCAGTATTAAGACATTATAAGTACTGTGATCATCGCATACAATCACTCATGCTGGAAGCAGAGAAAGTATGGGACTGTGTTTATTTTGACATAACGGAGCTAAACTGTCCGACAAAGATATTTTGTTAATTTTATGAATAAAGTCCATCTATAATTCATTAAAGTAACCACTGAGGCATATCCTGTAATTGATAAAAACATACTTGAAAGAAGATCTTCAAATAAAATTCCCAGAATTGATTCACTTACCATGTATTGCTCATGGATTACATAGAGTTGCAGATATAGTTCATCAAAAGTTTCCTTTAACAAACAAACTTATTTCCTATGTGAAGAAGATCTTTTTGAATTCGTGAAGAAGAAAGGGAGTATTTACTGCTTCGTACGAAATTCCCCTCCCTCCATCACCAATTATAACAAGATAGGGAACTTGGTTAAAAGTAGTGGAGTACTACTACCGTTAATTTGACGTCTTCAGAGAATATTTAGACAGCCTTGATGAAGATTTGGTAGCAACCAGAAGAGCACAATAATTAATTAATAATGATTCCTTGAGAGAAGTAGTCGTATTTATACAGGAAAATTTTCGTCAAATACCTTTGTCAATAACTGCCCTTGAGGACAGATTGCCTCTTCTTACATGCCTAAGCATAGTAGAAAATCGGACTCAAGATTTGAAAGAAGAGCCATTCAATACCAAGTTAAAAGAAGTGCTTCAAAAGAATCCTGGCTACAAAAAACTAAAGCAACTCTCAACAAATGAAAACCTTGTATACAAAAATACTCCAATTGTCAATTGTGATGCTGAGAGAGTCTTTAGTATATTGAATATCATCAATACGAAAAGTAGTTCCAAACTAAGCACTAAGAGATTGAGGGAATTATTGAGCACCAAATGGAATGAATGTTTGTTATCATTAAATTATCAACGCGTAAATATTAACAATATTTTCTAAATAATTTGTTAGTTTATTGCCTCATTTCTATTCTTTAGATTTCGTGTCAAAGTTATCTATTCATCCTTTGGTGGTCACTAAGAAGTTGGGGTTAATGTTCTCTAACTAACAATATATTTTGTCTTTCATAAATTGACAGTATATAATATACATTAATAGAGTTATTTATAGGGAAGTTATATATTAATAATATAGAACAAGCTTTCTTCCTTCATGTGTAAAAAAATAAATAATTGAAGTTAAAGATATATTCTAAACGATACTCCTTTAATTGGGTTGGAATCGATATTTACTTTGAACTCTTGCTCCAGCGACAGATACAATTGCACCACTCTCATATGTAGCTATTATATTTTTGAATGAATTACCATGGACATTCAATGCATCGATGGGTAATTTATTCAGTTTAAATTTTTGAATAGAGTTGATCCAATAAGAGTTTTCTTTTAGACACCTGCATACTCTTGCATACTCGCTTCTCTTACCATAACGTGTACATTCAATGCTTTTTACATGCAAACTTTCCCATTCTTATGAGGAAATTAGAAACCACACTGTCTACACAATCTTTCTTGCCTCTTGTTCCACGATCTCCTACAGCTTTGACTTCTTCGATATATATTCAATCCACATGTTTGTATTTGCGTTAACACTCTTTGATACTAAATTATTTAAACTATTTTTATTATTCTTTGCCGTTTCTACCATTCTCCATTAATATATACTTCACATATTTTATTTGCATCATTAAATAATCTTAATTGTGCTTCTCTATACTCCCGGACTCCAGTCAATTTATTAGAGAGTGTTCTTTCAAATACAAGTTATATACTTGTATCTCAGGTCTAACGATGATTAGATCCACCTTGTATATTGATATTCGTAACCAAAGTTTTATATTATCACAATTAATATTTAATACTATTTGTATCATACAATAAATTATAACTAACATTCAGATATTTTCTTGATATTATCATTTTGACTAAATATAGTACCAAGTAAAGATGTATATTTTTTGGTGAAGGGAACCTTCTATAAGTAGTAAATTTTCAGATAAGTTGTAATGTTAAAAAAATCATAATTGAGATATCTTATCAGTATGTTCGAAATTACCCATCGACCATCAAGTATGATTTATGAATAAAGGTTTGTTTATGTCCGAAAGAAAACAGAGGAACCAAATAGTTGAATATGTATTTGCGGCGCGCTTGCACAAAACACGATTCCTACAACCCTAAACATACCTATATTTATAGTTGGTTAAATTGTAGAGAAAAATGCGTGCAAGGAGAAGGGAGGCATAAAGATATATGGTATCATTGTTTAAAATACTGATGTGATTCTCATTGATAATCACATTAGTCAGAATCATATTTATCAGTTGCCTACTTTATTATGATTTTTGAAGATATAACGAAAGTATTTATTAGCAAAATGTTTAATGAAGATATACTACGTAGACATTTTTTATCCGTTACAATAGATTTGAAAACGTCACACTCCATGAAATTGTAATTCATTAAGAACCTTATTCTCAGAATAATAGGTAATGAGACGACAAAGTAGAGTATTTAGAAATATATTTGAATTTCCAAGTTTAAAAAAGAAGGCTTTAATTAAATATAATCTATGTTATAAAAAATATACCATCATACATTTATGTTAAATATACAAAATTAAACAATTAGAATCATATAAGTAATAATAACAATAAATTATAAATACATAATATTGAAGTAATAGATTGATCCAAATAATATTTTCTTGTTCTGGCATGAATTCTATTTAATATATCATAACTTTATGTTGCTAAACACATGGCAGACGTGGAGTTTAATCCTAGTGTGGAAGTTACTATATACAATTGTGCACAGGATAGATATCGCTGAGATCTAAACAATTATCAATACTAAAGCAAATGTTAAAATCATAAAATTAGACTATAAATATACTAATAAACAAAATGTTAGAAAAAATCCATCTTAAAGATTTAGAGCAAAAGCTAAAATTCCCCCCCCCCCCCCCGTTATTTATGATTATGAAGGATAAACACAATTGCTAATTATAATGCTACACCCAATGCAACTACCCCCGTTGTTGTGACCACTTAAGCAGTTGTTTTTGCCTTTTATGAGTTTTCCGAACACCACTTTTTGAAGCCTATGATCCATAGCTAATCCTTAAGTTATAAAAAAGTAATATTTATTGACTATGTAATATTGGAAAACCTAATGATTATACCCAAGTCTTTAAGTGAAGAAATTAGTCTCGGACAAACTAGTTGCGAACCATCCAAAGATAAAGATAAAATACGAATCATGGATGAGGATCGTTAGACATAAATAGAGGATTTTTACAAAAATAAAGTTAAAATATATATATATATTGTATAATAAGACTTATTTCTTATCTTGATAAGATAAGTTGTATTTACCGTTGGTATATTATTATACGTTGCCTTTGATTTGATGGGATGAAGGAAAACAAAAATAAAAAAGCATATATGAATTATATTTTTATTCACGCAGGCTTCAAATACTTTTACTCATCTTTGATGTTTCTATACGTTGTTATCTGTATTACACCACACAACCTTTCCTACAAAAAGAAACATAGGTGGGGGGAAAGGCCCAAAATTGGTTGGTAGCACTTTCATATACGGGCTCATATATTTTCATGTAAACGTAAAAATATCTTATATTTAGTTATGTTTATTGATGCATGATGATATTATAGTCATGATTATACAAAGTTAATTCATCACATACACATAAAATAACAAAAACCCCTCTTGAGTTATCATTTCCATCATCACTAAAGTAAGAGTAGGTGGTAATCAACCAACCCTCAGGTTGATGAGAGAACATGGAAGTAAATAAATAAATACCTATAGGGGGGAAGGGGGAGGATCTTTTGTTTTTTCCGGTTCTTTTCAAACAAACAACACAAAAATACATACATACTTATAAATACTTATATTCAACAATGGTTATGTTCCTTGAGTGAATTGTAAATAAGGATGTTGATGGTAGAAATTGATAGAGGGAATATTCGGAACTTTATTTTTTGTATAAGTGATACTCAACCTCGTAGTCATATTTCCTTCCTTTTAGACATGATTTTTCTAGCTCTTGATTTTTCTACTTATTTTCCACTACTAGTGTTCTGAAATTTGATTTGTTAAATTCTAATGAACTTTTGTTAAAAAATTCACAGTGATAATTATTACATAGTAACTCCATAGTTTGTAAAAAGTGACTAACTGCTACGAACTTATTTTTGCCCTATTCTGTTTTCTTTTTGGAAAATGGTTGATAGATAACAATAAAGGTAATAGTGTGCTATATGATAGGTAGGGATATGAAAATTGTTTAAATCCTTTTCATCATTATCCCTAATACATAAGTTGAAATGAAAGTAACTTGAATATTATATCTTGAATTTACTTCAATTCCTTTTTTGCTCAGATAAATGTACTTAAATGAAGAGTAAGATGCAAAAATACACATGTCGATAGTAGAAAAATGATAAAGAATTGTTACTTCTTCAAAGAGAATAAAATATCTTTGGGAAATTATGTGTTCATCATATTCTTCCTCATCTTCAATCTACTTAAGCGACTTTTTTAATTTAGTAGGGATATTCTTTATTGAAAATGCTTCAAGTTGTATGTATGCCATTATCACAATTTCAGGTAATATTTAAAAAAAATTGCTATTGGATGCGACAAACAAGAAAATAAGAAATAATGCAAAACACAAAATTGAATATTAAAAAGCAATAACATTATTTTAAAAAGTAATATCAAAATTTTATATTCGTTCAAAGCCAAAAGTTCAATACCAAGAGATATACTTCGACCTTTGAATTTGTGAGGGGCTATTATGATTTGTAATTTATCAATTATTTTGTATGTTATCCCAATGTACTATCCATCTTAATTGATTATATACTTCCTGTATACATTGTTTTAATGGTTGGTTTTTCATTCATTTCCGAGTTTTCTTTGTTTTTTAACATGTATCATATATTTATTAAAAATTGTAAATCGTATACAATAACTACAAATATATTTAGAAAATTTTAAAAAATAGATTAGTATTAAAACTAAACTCATTTAAGTCAAAGTCAAATTAAAAAAGATATTACGAACCCACAAGTTTAAAATATAATGGTAAAAAAAAGTTTTCATTTTTTTACTGATAATTTTAATATCACATGTAACATTGAGGACAAATAACGTTTTATATTTAGACAGTTTTAGGGAGGCGAAACAGCCTCAAGTTGATACACGCAATATAATCTATATGGAATTAAAAAAGAATTAAAATCCTGTCAAGCATTGAAAATTTGCGGATATATTTGGAGATGAAAAAAAATTATCACAAATTTACAAACTGATCCATATTTTTTTTAATCTAAGAGATTTATTGGTATATACATAAGTACAATGAAGTCTGGGGATCAGTCCCTGAGGTAAAATACATATTTCATAAACTACCATTACACCTGAGGGCTCTAAAGGAGAGGAGGGGTTGGGATGTTTCGCGTTAATTTGAAGAAAACTTTTGACTTAATCGAGTTTTTTAGTTCGAGTAATACTCGAACCAAAACACCTATTTATATTATGTAATTAAATTATAATGAAAAAATAAAATAAAATAAAAAAACCATAAAATATGTTAGATTTGTGTGTTAATTTCATCCTTCATTTCCATTAATTTCATCATTGACGGACTCCCACAAGCTATACTCTTTATATACGATATAATAGTGTAATATTCTTGGTTTGATCCAATCCAAGTAACGATCAATACGAGTGAACTTTAAAATTCCGTCTCCTTCAGTCTGTTTTGAATGTATTCCAATCAAAGCGCATGATCCATCAACTTTTGCAACTAGCGGCGATCCCCAGTTTCCATTTGAGGAAGTATTAATAGCTTTAGCACACAGCAAATTGGAACTTTGACATTGGTTGTCATTTACAATCTTTGTGATAAGGAATCCTAATTTAGTTTGCGTTGAAATAGTCGGAATATCAACTCCTGTATCTGTAATTCATAAATTTTTGTGATAATGAGATAGTGGATGTAAAATAATCTACTTACATGTTGCAGACGTATCAGTAAAGTCGTGAGTACTAACTTGCGGTAAACAAATAGGGATTAAATTTATATTTGGCTCCATGTTAAATTCTGCGGTTAAAATGACAATGTCATTTTCATGAGTTGTTGAGTTGTAGTCTGGGTGATATGCTTTAGCGTTTATATAATACAATATATATCGCGTTGAGAAGGCTTCACTGTCCACACTTCCTGTTTTAACCTAGGAAAATATATTTTAAAAGTACATTTTTATACATTGTTAAAATATTTTAACCCGTTTTGAGTTTATTTTTTTGTCTTTAGCAGTGATGTCATCAGGAACTTCTTTTTTTTTTTTTGTGTGTGTGTGTGGGGGGGGTTATAGGAATGGGCTTGAGTCCCCTTAAAAGTTTTTGAAGCCACCTCAAATTTTTTATCATATTTCATATTAATTTATTTTCATCTTTTGGAGGTAACACACATAGAATCCAATATGGTCGCAGAAATCAGTCTCAAATTCAACAAGTAGACGTATATAATAACCAAGCATGTTCCCATGCTATTTTTCTAATTATTTGAGGTCATCATTAGTCGGCAGTTTTTCTTAGAAATACAACTTCATCAATCCTCCCCTGCCTGCTAATAAACATATATAATAAGTTTATTTATATAAGTAATTATATAACGATGTTGATAGGTTTATGTTTGTATTTTGGGTTTTTCTTGTTAAAAAGCATAAACAAACTTTATTTATTTTACTTATATTAAGGCCTCTAATGTTTCTCCTAACATGGTAATGACCCTTTAAAGATGAAAATGTCTGAGTAGATTTAAAAGTATATATTGCCTCTAATTACCTACTTTATATATGAAATTTTCAACTGATTTTATTCCTTTAAGCTACAAACAACTATTTAAAAGGAATTAAATATAAATAAATCCCAATTCTTATTTAGAAAGGATACACCACAAAGAGTAATAATAAACAAAAAAGAATTGAAAGCATTTGTGACTCGAGGGAGGCAGGTTAACAGAGGAGTGTGAGTGCACTCATTTCTTCCTCTATCCATTCTGGTATTACTGAATTGTTCAACTGTACTCTACGGTATTTATTTTTTATAAACATTAAAAAGAAAACTCGTAATAAGTGTCTCAATCTACATACATGTCTTTGTCGGCTTCTCTAGACATGAAGAAAAGCAGAGGTCCCTCTCTTTCAGTGTTGCTTCCTAGCCTTCTTAACCCTTTCCTTGAACATGCATCTTTGCTCCGATAACTCCCGGCAATCCAAGAAGGGGTGAGAGGACGTTTCACTTCCTCTTTATCGGAATTAAATTTTCTTTCGTTTTCCAGGGAGTGTTTTGGAATTTGTAAAGTGAGAGCCCGTCGCCAATTCGTATCGATACAAGTTCTGATGTGAGTTTGAAAAGGCTATATTGGAAATAAGTTTTGTGTTTTTAAGAGCGGAGTCGTTAGAAGCACTGTCACAAGGAAATGACTGTTTGTTCAACAAATCTCTGGGGTTTTGTGGGTTAAACTTCCATTTTTACCAGTCTGGAGGGAACATTTCCATTAGTAAAGGACCCAGTAAGGTGTGGTTGACAATAGCTTTGTTTATCTTTGAAGCTCTGTCAAGGCATCAAGACCAGGAAATTGTACAAGATGAGAGTTGGTTTTCTTTGTTATCTAAGTTGTACAAAAGAGTAGTTCGTCTTGGTTTAATAACCAATAATTTAGGGGGTCGTGATGACCAAGTAACAGAAGAACTATTGGGATAGTCGAGTTCCATTAGTATTTAATTCTCTGCCGAAAATTTTCAAATGATTTAGTAACTTTGCTTGACTTTTGGCTTGATTTGGATACGTTATCAATTAAACGAACGAAGTGTAAACAGTCCTGTATGTTTCTACAAAATTCTAAAATGTCCACAATATCTATGTACGTACAAAATCTGATATGACTATTAAACATTAAGGGTCGAATATTAGTTGATTTATTGAGAAAAGTGCGTGAATATCCTTTATATAAACCACAAAACATAAAATCTCTTTAAATACAGGGAGCGGGGATCAAATTGTCGCCTACTTTAAACCTTGATAACTTGAAGATCAAATAAAAAACCGGTTACCAAATAGGAAAGCTATTCTTGTCAGCTGACGATACGTAGTTCAGTTAGCATCATGCCGTCATCATATGAGGAGATAAAGAGCTATAAGTGGAACGAGGAGCTTATGAGGTCTGCCGTAGTCATGGCATTGGTTAATAATGGAGGTGAAATCTCCAATTCAACGATTGCTTCAACCTTAGGAGTGAATTTACGTACTGTTCAGCGTATCTGTAAGAAGCTAGAGAACACTTGGGATTTTGATGAAAATATAAGAAAGAAGAAATTTTCTGGCATCTGCAAAATATTTTCTATCTTCAGACATTAATTTACCCCTATCAAATTCATTTTTAACAACTTGAATTAACAAACCAATGTGCAAGCAGTCTTGTGTGATGTTCTCCCTATTAGGAAAATATCCCAATTCAGTAATTTCCTTACTGAGATCCCCATAATTTTGACTCTCTGACTGACGTATACTTAAGAGGTCTTTTATATGTAGTATATACCGGTTACTAAGGCTTCTGAGGTGAGACATGATTCATTCTATTATCTCATCCGAGTCCTTTCTCGTATTAGCTTTAGTACCAAGTGATTCACGAACAATTTTAAGAATATAGGGAATAGCATTTCAAGTAACATCCCACCCTTGTGTCACTCGGCCACTTAGAAAAATGAATGAGTCTCGAATAATTTTTTCATAAAGGTTTCCAACGGATAATAAATTGTTATAAATCAGTATCTTCCTCTAGAATAGCGGGCAGGTTGATCTTCAGTCTCGTTATTCTCGACTTTGAGGTATTTGGTGGAAGAATTTCAGGGGTTTGGGTTCTATTGAATTTGTTTACTTTGTTTGCTACAAAATCTCTAAGAAGTAACAATATTTGTCCATAAGTTTCACAAAAGTCTAACTCATGTTTCCCAATCAGTGTCCTCGTTACGTGTCTCAGCTGCTTGATGTCCTAATACCGAGGTTTTCGGCTTCGATATATTTCGTAATAGACTTTTCCCCCATTTAAAGAAGAGCTTCGAATTTCCCAAGATCGTCTCCTTCCTTATGAATTTCTAGACATGCTAGAATATTGTTCCAAATACGAGTAGAATTTGCTTTCAAACTTCTCCAACAGGCCTTGAGTTTTGTCAATTTGGTAATGGAGATCAGGGATCAATTTATAAAGTAGGTATGTTGCAAAGTCTGAAAAAAGTCAAAAGATGAATTTAAAAAGGGGCTCTCACGTCTTATATGGACTGTTTCTTGCCATAAATACCTCAATTATTAAAATCCATTGGATATTTAATGAAAAATCCAGAGATTCAGGGTCGAAAATTTAATCCGTCTTCTCCTTGAATCGCACGTAATAAGAACTGGTTTCTTAAGACAGGTGTATTAAATATGACGCACGAAGTTTATAAATTATTATCTAACTCAAATTATGCCATTTTACATTGAGGACTGTCGTATTTTGAATCACGAAACCTACAATTCATATATCTGAATTGTAAGAGGTTCAGTGACCAAAACAGAATGAGCATAACGGAAAGATGCCACTCCTCTCATAATTTATTAGCACCTACAAACTACTTCATCTCATAAAAACTGGCACTCTGAATTAATTTTTATATTTTGTTCCCTAATGAATAGAAAAAGGTTCGAGCTTGCTTATGTTTAAAAAAAAAAATCTGTATTAATTAGAAGGGTCATGTTTGTCCAAAAAGACGAAGCCAATTTAGAGATAATGGAATAATCGCTATTATTTATTAGCGACTACAAACTTCTTAATCTCATAAATTCCGTCAACCAGTTTTCATATTTTGTTCACTAATGAATAGATAAATATTGAAGCTTTGTTAGGTGTTTAAAAAAATTATTTTGTCAATTGCAAGAGGTGATTTTTTGTCCAAAACTGCCACGCAAATCTGCAATTCATTATATCTTCTATTTATTAACGACTACAAACTATTTTATCTCAGAAAAACTGATGCTCTCAGTCAATTTGTATATTTTTTTCACAATTGCAAATAAAAATGAGACATTTTCCTTATGTGTTAAAAATAGTTATACTAATTAGAAGGGTCATTATTGGCCCAAAACGTCAAACCAAGTTCGGAGGTTATTTGAAGTTATTAAATTAAGCTGTATATTGCAACTTTTTCTTGAATTTTTGCAATGTCTATATAGTTTTAAACCCTCTAGAACTTTCATAGGGTAAATTTTTTGTAATGTATATAAGAAAAAGTCATCCAATTTATGATTTAAAAGGTGTACATAATTATGGCGTTTTATGGGTCACAAAACTTCTTATCGATAAGCTGTTCAAGAAAAAAAATCAAGTAAAAAACAAAATAATCTTTAATTTGATGAGGGGGATATAGCTCCACCAGCCCACCTCCTGCGGACACCCCTGCTCAGTGTGTATCATACCCCAGATCACTAAGGAAAGCTAATATATTCAATCTAATAATGATATCTACTTACTACTAGTATTTCATTTTCATATTGTTTTATACAGCTTGCCGCACTGATGACATGATGCTTTGTCAGTATGGCCCCTTCACACTTCACATCATCCTCCTTCCATTTCAAAATGAATACATGCCAGGGATAATCTTCCAATTGAGCAGCTCCGTTTTCTCCCACTGTAGTTTGATTACAAGACTTGGAAGGATGGTTGGAGGTTCCACATTCTGATGTTTACAAAATATATAAGATTTACCAACTAACTTATCAAAAAAAATTCCATAAATTCAAATCTACAACAGCATTTGAATCATAGTCAATTTTAAAGTTACAGTTTCCAACAAAACAAGCGTGCCGAATTATAATTTTTTTAATATATATTTTGAGAGATTTAGTGAAAGTGATGGTATTTCAGCTAGTTTGTTCCCCTTCTTCCACATAATTTTGCAATTAATCTACAATAAATTTATTAATCGATGGAAAGATTCGGGAAAATGTCAAAAATGATGACAAAAAGAAGGATTGCCTTGACTTTAAAAAAAAAAAAAAAAAGCTTTTTGCTCGTAATTTAGGGGTTATATTTAATTGTTGTTAATTTGATTTTCTACTCAATTTAAACTATAATGATTTCTTGTACCAATTCTCCTGACTACGTTGTCATATAGCTACTACGTAGCTACAATTTTATTAGTGTAATGTAGTTCCTTCAAAATTATATATGAAGTAAAGTAAAGAATTGATACATTGTGAGGAGGGAGAATATATGTTTGCGAAAGCAAATTATATAGCCTACCTTAAAGCTTTAAAATAACACTTTTTGATTAAAAGTAGAGCAAAAAATACAAGATTATATTTTTAATTACCGTTTTATTAATTGCTCTTATTTTTAGACTCTGACCAGCAGTAAAAAGAAAAACAATGCCAGCATGTCCAATCCTGACTTTTAGGGCACCAAAACAATCATATGGCCCTTTATCAAGCTGTCACTAGATTCATAGATAAGAATATTAATTCCAAACCATTCTTTTTAGTCAATCATTTGTAACTACAGGGAGCGGGGATCAAATTGTCGCCAAAATATTTTTCTTCAAAAAATATACATTTTTTAACTTTTTTATTGAAAATCAAAACTATGACGAGCATATAGGTATAGAGTAGCCCCTTGGATCCAGGGTAGAACCTCCAGGTAGACCTCTGTATTGACCTTTAGACCCGTTTCAAACATGTGGGGAGGCATAACATGACCTTCACTGCTGACCACCCCGAACACCATGCCCATTGCAGGGAATTTGGTCTTCATTACCTTCCTCACTTGGCTGGTGCAGGTGGCTATCCACATGTTGTTCTGCTTGTTGACCTTCTGATCTTGACCGAAATTCTTTTCATCAGAGAAAAACCATAGCATCCCGGGCTGCTATGGGTGCTTGAGCTTATTGAGCAATTTTGTTGACTTCATCAGCCTGTTGTCCTTTGCCTTCTTGGTCTAGATCTGGCCCAGCTGCATCTTGTAGCTCCTGCACCTTAAATCATCAGATACACAGTCCCTTATTGTTTTCTCATGGCAGCCCAGATCCCTCGCCATGGCCTTAATGGACCTGGGAGGGTCATCCTTAACCATCTTCTACACCTTGTCGACAAAGTCGGTGTCCCTGACCTTCCTGTCGGCGCCCTCCTCCTTGGGTGCCCTCTTTATGGTCAACATCCCAGGTGTCCTCTAGCTTCTTACAGATACGCTGAACAGTCCGTAAATTCACTCTTAAGGTTGAAGCAATTGTTGAATTGGAGATTTCACCTCCATTATTAACCAATGCCATGACAACGGCGGACCTCGAAAGCTCCTCGTTCAACTTATAGCTCTTTATCTCCTTATATGATGACGGCATGATGTTAACTGAACTACGTATCATCAGCTGACGAGAATAGCTTTCCTATTTGGTAACCGTTTTTTTATTTGATAATGTTGTCTTCAAGTTATCAAGCTTTAAAGTAGGCGACAATCTGATCCCCGCTCCCTGTACATTAAGAATTCTAGGACAGGCTTTTGGTACTAAACATGGGAGAGTGCCCTACTAACAAATTTACAATCGCAAAAGCTAATAAGTAGAAGGTAATGGCTAGAAAAACTCATAGGAGGTAAATTTTTGCAATCTTGTTGTTTTTTTAATTTACTAACATTTCTGCTGAAATAGAAATAATATGTGGATTCTAGGATACATCATTTTTTGGACACATCATTAGCATACCTAAAATGAGTGGGTTATAGTAATCGACTCGCCTGTTATTGCGGGCCCTGTAATTGTACATATAATGGACTCACGTATACAACTTGGTTCGCAGTAGTCATATTCGGTATACTCTTTCGTCTCTTCATTAACTTCTGTTGCACACCAGAGTGTATAACTGGCCACATTAGTGCATGTATAGTACATTTTTCCAAGATATTTGAAAGGGAATTTGCAGGGTTTTTTTAGACCTAATGTTAAGCACATAGCTAAATACAAAGCCGTTCATAATTGAGTGTTGACTTTAAATTTAATACAACTTACAGCAATTATAAGCTTTCCTTATTTTTAAAATGTCCCAGTAGCTTAAACTTTTAGCTTTTCCCATTTCTATTCCAAATGGAACTTTTTGAATTGGATCCATTGTATTGGATGAACTTTTACTAAAACTGGATGAAAAAATGTATCATTAATTTTGATTGGAATAATATTTTTAGGAATAATTAATATTAGAACAACTTACGCTTTTTCTGTATAATGCATTATTGAGCCATAATCGTAGGGTAAACCCTCCGTTGTCACTAATTCTTCGCGTGTACATTCTGATTGATTTGGGAGAAGGTTTTTTGTGCAATCTCTTATATCACTATTTTTCTCGACATATCTATAAAATTCTCGATATTTATCTTCTTGGATATTATTCCAATTAATTGTCAGATAGTTATCTCTATCAGGACGTGTATGTTCGTGTGTAAACCCAAGAGCATGGAGCAATTTTTGCTGTATGGTTTTTCCATTCTATTTTATAGAAAGTATCAAAATCATTTTGACAAATATTATAATTATATTTTTGAGTAACTTTTTTAAACTTACGTTGCATCTTATGGGGTGCAAAGACATAAGAGTGAATTTGTGCGAAAAATAACCAACATATGAATTACATTGTTCCTGTTCTGAGGCAATGATGTACAAGAACGAAGTCCGCGTGGTTTGTGGTGCTTGAACAAACTTCACGCATGTTTGTTTCTCAATGTAGTCCATGCTTTTTTTTATTTCAAACGCAAGACTTGAGGCATTTGGATGAACACCATATGGTACAATACCATTTGGCCAACGACGGCCAATATCAGATAGAATACTTCGATCACTTTTTATTCCATCATTTGACACCACTTGTCCTTGAAAGAAATATTAAATGATGAAAAATGTGCCAATTGATTCTCAACTTAACAACATAAAAATAAATAATGATATCAAATTTCATAAATAATGAAGCTGATAAGGCTTAAAAATGAACAAAACGGGGAAAAACTTATGTTATAATTTTGTTTTTAGTTGTTTTGATGTGTTGCTCATGACACAGGAGCTATTTGGGCAAGTTTCAAATATAAAATATAAAACAAGACTTAAAGTTTATAGAGCAAATTTTGTGATTAATCATTTTTTTTTTTATAAAAACAAATGATGGGAAAATGTGGTAAAAATCTGAAGTGGTCGTTGATTCTCTTACAGACTCATCTACTGCCCTTGTATAGACTTTCAGTCCATGTTATACTACATAGGAGGCATTATTGACGTCACTCAGTTTTATTAGCTGGTTGTAACTTGCTTTCCCTTTCATCCTTTTCAAATATATGTAATACAAACAGTGCACATTGTATTGTAGGAGAAGTGAATCCATTAAAAAGGTTTAACAAATTTATCAAATATTTATTATAACTAATATCGTTTTATTTTAACAGTTACTAAAGGAGTCAAATAAGATGAGTTCTAAAGATCAACAACCGTTCATTCTTGTTCAAGCTTTTAATATTACCTGTTGGGTTGCTCTTTTTGAGAAGTACCCGTGAATTTCTACGTCGAGAAGGACAAAAGGTGTCGTATTACATACATGTAATGGATTGAAGTAAAGCTACTTTAGGACAAATAGATAGGCAGAGAGCCATATTGGGAAGAGATTATGAGAGATATGAAGAAACATTAACGAGGCTCAACACCAAGGAGAAAAAAAAGTTAAGAGGTTGACTGTAGAAGAGTTAACACGAAGCATGGAAAGAGAAGTTACTTACAGTCAGGGAAGTGGAAGATTTGGAAGAGAGCAGAAGTAAAAAAATAATTATTTGGAATCTCAGACAAGTCGTGATCATAACAAGGAAGAGCTGAAAATTAAGTTTTAAATAGAAAAGTTGGCAAATGAAAAATGGAAATAAGATTTGCACTAACAAATCAAGAAACACCTATTGATGTGGATAAAATAGAACTAATTGAAGAAAGATTGATCCCTGAAGATGTACACCTACATAAAGAAAGTACTGACGATAATATTAGAGCCAAGGATAGTTATTATGAATGATTATACTTACATACAACACTCCAAGTGTTTAAAAAAGTACAGCGTAAGTTATTTAAAAAAACCAAAAAAACTAAGCCTTCGAAAAAATACTGGACATTGACTGACAGATTAGTATAAATTTATTAAATCACCTAGTCCATTATTTTTAAAGGAAAAAAGTTTGAATATTCGTTGAAGGAACTTGATTATTTTCACTTGACATTTTGCTTTAATATTAGTCAGCCACATGTACATTTTACCAGTTAAAGTAACCAGATAGTGAAAAGTGTATACAGGGTGTCCACAATAAATTGGAACTACTTTAAACTTCATCCAGATCCAAAATGTAGATATTCGGGATTAAATCATACTAATATAAAAGGTTGCGTGAACAATGTACTATAACTTCCACAACAATTGCACTTGAATTCTGAGACTGTTGTACGACTTAACAGTTGTGTTTCCAAACAAACACGCTGTCTTTGACTACTATGACAATCCAGGTGGGGATCTTTAATCTTATTTGCTATTTCTAATTCCTGGCAATCCCTAGACATCAATTGAAGAAAATTTTATTTCTTTATCGTGGATCCATCAGGTAGAAGATACCCTTTGTCTAGTGTATGGTTTCTTATAAGTTTAATCAAATAAGCTACATCGTGGAAGAAATATATCTTTTTTTGATGTATTAGAAGGATTCCAAAAATATGAAGAATTTTCAGTAATAACAAGCGCATTTCGTAATTTGATATTTGAATGACCCATATCTGAAACAATTGCCAAAACAAATATTCTTCTTTAATTTTTATCTCTTTGATTTGGTCAAATAAATTTTGGATAAACAATAGAATATCAAAGGCTAAATATGCTTGCATTTTCCATGAATCACAAAGCCAACGTAACATTACGCCTGAACCTTCTTGTTAGGGCGAAATACTTGATCAAAAGAGTGTGAATAATCGATCCTTCGTTTGATGTCAATCCCAGATATTTTAATTGATTATTCCTTTTGGAAAACTCTCTAAAAATGCGTTTCATAATTATTTGTTTATGAATTTTAATCATCTGTTCAATTTACCATCCCTTTTTTTCTGTAAAATATCAAGAACTTTGTGTTGAACTCCAGGGGGACATTAATAGTTTGAAAACCACTTTCTTCAAGTTGACAACGGGCAAAGGGAGATAATAATTTTTGAAGATAGTCATAGTCATTTCCTCCTGAGTAGGACCTTAACATCAATGATCTTGTAGTGTCTTCTTCTTCCTTTTTTGGGTCTTGTCTTTGTCATTACTAGGAAGCACATTTGCTTGACTTGTATATATCTTTTTACACAAATTTAATTTCAAAGATTTAAATGCTTGTCTTTTTTATTCCTCCTTTCTCCAATTATTATATGCATCTAAATTAATATTTCTTTGATTGATTGATTTAAAACATCCAAACCAGTGTTGCTGTTTTGTTCACTAGTGTCCATTGCTTCATCACCATGTTCATTATCGTCTTCGATATCATGAACTAGATTATGAAATATCTTTTTGGTATTTCGGGCTGCGAGTCAAGAAGAATATATGACAAATACCTATATTAATATTATAGTAAAACTAAAAATCCAACCTTTTATTTCTCATGACTTTAAATTTATCTTCTTCAGCGCACCTCATAGGATTACCAAAACATAAATTGAGAGTTGTTATAGTGTTGAATTGCACTGTTTTGCGAACTTTGCTACTGGCAGTCCTACCATAATTTGTCATTAGTTCGGATTGCAAATTTCTTTCAAAGCATTCGGTTTCAAAATGTCAAGAACAAATTTTTTTCCGTGTTAGGATTAATTGTGTTTCTTCTACGACAAGCATTGCCCCATTTATCTTGGAAGTGTTGTGGCGTCGGAAACCTGTGATATGAATACCCTTGATTTGAGTCCATGTGAGGAGATATACATGTGGCTACATCACAATAATTTTGAACTTTTTTTGCAATATTCAATTTTGAAAAGACACCAACGCTCCCACCACTCAAAGATATTTAAAGATTTTCATTCAGATTACAACTACGTCACGTGTCAGCTACGTTGTTCAATAAAAAATCATGTATTGTTCCAAAAAAAATACACCTTTTATTCT
This sequence comes from Lepeophtheirus salmonis, assembly GCF_016086655.4. Taxonomy (NCBI): domain Eukaryota; kingdom Metazoa; phylum Arthropoda; class Copepoda; order Siphonostomatoida; family Caligidae; genus Lepeophtheirus; species Lepeophtheirus salmonis. The sequence goes on along the minus strand of NC_052139.2, from coordinate 31,222,954 downwards.
ACATAACTTTACTAGAAATACATGGAAGTGAATGAAAAAGTGTGCCCGGCCAAGGAAAGGTAAATACTTCTCTCCTAAATACAAAAAAAGTTAAAATTAAAGTAAATATAGTGTATACTTAATAAAAATAAAAATGAGTAAGAAGGTGATAATAAGTTGAACAAAATTTGATAATATTTATTTTTATAATGAGACACTATGTGTCGAGACGCCATTGGATAGCTCAAAATCGTAATTACCTTGCATAAATATGAAATAAATACATGATACAGTTAAACCAAAATAATGTAAACCTCTAATGTAGACCTGCAGTGTCTTTCACCAAAACAACGAGGCTTTCAAAGCCACTCTAACCCAGCACTGGGACGCTATGACAGAGCCCTACATCTGCAAAAATACGGAAATTCTCCTAACTAGCAATTTTCCCCAGGGCAATTTCCCTAGTGCCATTTACAGCTAATATTAATACAATAGGTACCCACATAACCTAGTTTCAAACACCGCAGATTTCCCAAAACGTTTGGCTTTATTTTATCTCCTCGTATATTGTTTTATGTACCCCTCATCTCGCGTTTTTTTATATTATTAAAAAGAAGTCTATAAAATCTATATTGAGGTGAAGAATAATTTTTGTTGCTTTTGATGAGTTCATTCATACTATGCCTATCTGTATATATACAAAATAGAGTTAGTGTATGTGTCCTTTAAGCATGTCCACACGATTGAACCGAGGAGGCTAAAATTTTGCATGGGCGTCTCTTTTGAACCTGATCAGGGTAAAACAGGGGTAGAAATTATTTTATTTTTCATATAAGGGGGCTCATGCTATACCTGAAAATAAAAACTTTTTTTTTCAGCTCAAGGAGACTAAAAAGGGGGTCAAGTTATAAATTAAAAGTGATTTACGTATGAAAAAAGCAACAGAACGAATAACTACACTTTCTAAATTCAATCAAATCCAAAAAGTTATGGGCAAAAAAAGAAATCGATGAGAATGGCTATTTGATTTTTTTCCAGTGCAAGAAATGGACTTCTAATGGAATATTAAATTAGTAAGTTTAATAAATTTGTCTGGAGATACGTTTGCGTATACATTTTACAACTAAAAATTGAAAAAAATCATCTTATGCAACAAGGAGCATATACGCACATACTGACAGTAATATTGCATATGCTAAAATGATGAAAGAAGGCAAAAAAGAGGCGGAGAAGGGAACCCGTCGTGTATAAGACTTGTGATAAACCTAAAGATGTACATGATTTATGTAACAAGCTGTTTAATTGATTTTTGAAAGTTCATTAGTATAAGTGCACTTTTGCAATGTTTCATTTAAATATATTGGTATATCAAAGAGCTATTATAAATTTACTATTTCATTGTATAAAATTAAATATGTCGTGAACAAGGAGATTGGATAAGTTGCAACCAACAAAAGGGATAAAACTTTGTATTTGAAAAATTTGAAATGGAAGAAAATACCGGGGAGTTCTACCAATCCCCTTTTTCTAGAACGTCATAAAAACTACAACTATAAAAATCAAATGACTGATCTTTATTAAAATATCAATGTTTGTCTGTAATCCATATAGTAACTTCTGGTCTAAGAAATAACAATGTAATCATATTAACAAAATATACCAGCTGTATGCATTTAACATCGACCATAGCCGCTTTAAAAAAAAAAAAAAACTTAAAATGAACTTGGTAATCCTGAAAATTTGAAGAAAAAGGTTATTTTTATCAATTTTTTATTTGGTAAATTTATTATTTATTTTATTTATTAATTTGTGAGGGTAACATTTTGTGGACAGGAAAACGACCGTATATATTTGTTTGTTTTACATCCTAGGAAGTTACACTCGATCCTGATACTCATTTTGAAACCCCTTGCTAATTATATTATCATGGATAAAAACCCTCTTAGATTAAGATGATAATATTCTATAAATATAAATACAATGGAATACTACAATATTATACAGTCATGTAAACATTAATTAATTTACTTACAATTACAAGACGAAATCATTGCATATCATATTGTCTCAATATAAAAATCACAATACTTCACTCTCCCAAACCACCAACACTAAGGGTGTGGTAGTTTTGAGAATCCTCGTCAGTGGGCTATGTATTATTCAAAATATAAAGTCATCTCTCGAAATGGCCGCCCTTTGTTGTCACCACGGCGTCGATCCTGCCCATAAAGGCTGTGCAACCCTTGACGATGGCCACCCACTACCTTTCGTGTGGACGCTGGTATGGAGGACAGGGTAGGACGTAGTCGAGGGGATTAATGTCGGGCTAGGAAGGAGGCCCCACATCATACTTCCAGAGATTGGAAAAATAATCCTCGAGCCATTGTGCCTGGGTGGTGGGTCCTGCTGTAAAGCATAGTTCCCCTGGGTAGTTGGACTTCACCCAGGGAAAGACCAACTCATTGAGGATGTCCTCGTACAGAGGTAGGGAACTTAGTCTGGTTGACTGGCGGAACCTGATCCACCGCACATAAGAGGTAGCAGTCGTAGAACCAACTCACTCAATGGTAAAAAGATCAGGTATCAACCAGGTTATGGTTATAGGGCAACCTGAGATAGATATACTTCAATGCTATATCAACACTATGGTCAACACAGCCTATTACAGTAAATAATATAGGTTGATCTTACATATTATCACGATAGTCCCCACGATGTGAAGAACTAACTGCTAAGATGGGTCTCTGAAGAAAAAAAGTGACAATCTCTTTAAATCTATACTCATTTCAAGTGGTTGTGAGTCGAATTAGAAAATTGAAAAATAGTCATGACAGCCATTTCGAATATTACAGAAAAAAAAGTACGAATGTTCATGCCTGGAAACAATTCAAAAAATGGAGCAATTAAGTAATGGGTTTTGGTATTGCTTCAATGACGGTGAACATAGTCGTTAAACCTCCTCAAACACTTTTTATTGGCGATCCAAACAAAAACTACAACGAAGCTCTTAAGTATCTTATGGAATACATTCTAGAATAAAAACTCAAACTCTTCAAGAAGGAGGACAATACCACACAAATTCTATGTTTGGACGAAAACTATTTAATAAGATGTTGTACTGCAGTGACGAATAATAAGGAGGCTAAACGACAACCTTGACGGCAACTTTTCAGACCAAAGATACTACAAATATATCATTTTGAATATATTACCATTTACGCATACAAAACAAATGTATAAATACACACAGCATCATATAATACCAGCATCGTCAATTTAAGCACTCTATACACAGCAAAGGTGACTATATTTAACAGTGAGACAACAAGGATCTTCTAAGGCAGTGGGATTGGCGTTAGCTGACTCAGCTGATTTAGTGACGTCACTGTTGCGGCAGTTCCAATAATTTCATTGAAGTGAACTGATTTGGATCTATTTAGTTAAAAGTGCATTATTTCGATGTTCAATGGATGTTCGTGCCATGGGTTGATGCCCCAATCAATGGGATGACCTGTATTTTGCATTTCTTCATAAATTTTTGATGGTTCAGGGTCTTTGGATCTCAGTCTGCAGGAGAAAAGACCCAATTATTAATTAATATTGAGAATGCCAAGATTTGTGATTTAAGGCATTTTAGATCCAAGGATTTTGAGCGGAATCTCCAGGCTGAGCTTTTTGACTTAAAGGCCAAGAAGAAAGAAAAAGTGATGCAGTCTCCCCACTCCATCACTTCCTTGCTTTTCCCAGTTCAGCAGATGAACCCAAATCCTCCATAGATATTCCTAAGGAAACTCACAAAAGGAAAATTCTTGTGAAACAACTATTGGAAGCAAGTAAGGTCCAGAAAATCAGCATAGAGTCGGAAACAGCGACTGATAATGAAAGGCTTATGGAAATTTCTAGCAAATGGGATTGTGGTGTTTAATCAGTCTCATTGTTTGTTTATCATTCAACGCTCTTTGTGAAAAGGACCAATATGTCAGTCTTTCATTCCTACAGTCCCAGTTATTTTACATTTTTTAGATATATATTCATAACTCAGAGCTGCTGGGATTGAATTTATAAAAATGAAAGGAAAATATTGAATGATATCTAGAACCTGTTTATAATAACACATTGTATTTCAATTCTACATTAAAGTTTAGTGTTTAATCTCCTCTCATGAAGCATGTCAAGTTGAACATCTGAAAGAACGTAGTTGGTAACTATGTCCTTTGAGGTGTTTCAGTTTCAGTAAAGACAAATAGATACCGGTGGTCCTAGATTGACAAATTTTATAATGAGGGTATCGTATATTATTAAACATTTATTAAACTTAATGTAAGTATTTTAATATGTATAGGTACAAATTGGGAAAAATTGGCATTAGAAATAAATTCAATCCTCCTATTGTGAACTATATCTATTCTATGCATTTTGCATCGTTAATATCCATTTAAATGCTAGAAGTACTTGTCAAATATTAGACTTGTAGAAAAGAGAAACATTTATCATTATTTTTTTTCTTAGCAACATAAGGTTGGGGTTTCCACAATAAATAATTTGTTAATCTTATAGTAAAAACATTAATCGAAAGAAAAAACAAAGGAACGACTTTTTAGTGAAACAAAAAACGTCATTCACTCAAATATACAAATAAATACTAGCAAAGGCATTACATTGATAAAAAAAAAATTCATATACTCTGATTTATGTTTGAAAAACATACTGAAAAGTATTAGTAATAAAATGTAGACTCAAATGGCTAATAAGCATTTTTATCTATCTCAGGGTCATTAATATCACAGTCTCTAACGGAGGGTGTAACGACAAGAATTTAGGTGTATACTTGACCAGTAAACGATGTCCAATTGTGTTTAAGTTAGAAAAGGTGAATGGAGTGTCTGAGGCTGTTGGAGCAGAGATCTATTTGCACAATAAATATACAAAATATCCGGCAAGCCTTGTTCCTCTTTTCGACGTTAATTTAAACTTAGACACAAAATAACCAAATTAGACAAAGAGTGAGTGTGATATATGGGACCGGTGGCAAAAAATTTTAATCCTCATTTTGTAATACCCCAAGAATTATTATTGAGAGATTATTTTTAGGAAACACCCAAAGGTATAACTCTGTATACGCATGATATATGTGATAGCCACATTCATAACTATTTTTATTTATTCATTATTCTATATTTCAGATCAGATCTCTTCCAGCAAGTATTAAACAAGTCACAGCTAATATCACTTTAAAAGAATCTATCATACATCTCAAGCCTGGAGAGCTCAAATGGATATATTTTAATATTGAGTTGCCTCCAAATTCATATTCAAAAATGATTCTTGCTTTGAAGAGCTCCACATTTGGGAATGTGGCAGCTTTTCATGTCATGGATTTGAACTATTCAAAAGAGGATACTAAATATAAAACACACAGTTTTTTACCTCCATTCGAACTCAAAAGATCGGAAGTGAATGATAATTATCCCTCACAAGTAATTACTTTTTTTTTAAACTGTGAAAGCTAAATACTATAATTTTTATTATTATTTTTTTGGATGTATTGACTACATTACAAAAAATCCAAAAATCCAGAGCTGAAATACAGTTCAGTTCATACTAGGGTTTCTCTCTTGAAATCCACTTTACCTAAGATTTATCGAGCTTTTACATAAACACGTTATCATTAAAACAAAATATATATAAACAGTACGGTTTCAAAGATTGTGTCACTTTTAATTGTGACGTCATTGAAGACATTATACAAAATATTGGTGCAGGTGTTGGTTGAATTGTCATAAATATTTCAAATAACCTATATTTTCAGAAAGATGTAATTAATGTTGGACCAATCCATTTATCATCTGGATTGACAAAAGACGACTTTGTTTTTAAAATTTTGGTTAGAATGACAGATGATGATTTTATCACACATAATTCTACTCAAAGTCTACTGTTAGAGTGCATTTACCCGGCATCAAGTTCGAATGTGACAGGTATGACGACAAATAATTATAATCCAATTTAGAGAAATTCAAAACTTTATCAAAATTAAAAGTGCTCCAAGAAGTTATTGTTGTTCGAAAAATTTGGCAAAGCTATGCTCATATTGAAATGAGTGGCTCAGTGTTAAATGGTAATAGCTCATCAGCTGGGTTCTGTCCAGGGTGAGTAAGGACATTTTATATAAAACAGAGGGGCCCGATACGAAATTGTTGCGATATTTAATGAATTATTTTTGATGGGATTTTATAAAGAAAAAAAAACAGAGATTATTTGTTTCTTTCTGATAGAATAATTCCCATTTTTTAAAAGTGAATACTAACTTAAAAAATATATGTTTAAATAAAACTGATATATTATCTATTCACTACTGCTAATTTCAATGTTTGCTAGATATAGTTCGTTATAGCAGTAATTTATTTTCTCTCCACAAAATCATATATCCTACTGCTTATGTTAAAAAAGGTCTAAATTCAGTAATACTAATTAATTTAATAAATGTTGCGATAGGTAAACAGCTCTCCTCCAAAACATAATAGAAAGGAGAATCATGTTATTTTCCAGTTTCTTTAGTTTTACATACTGACAGGGGATTTTATATTACTGACTTAGGCCTCTCAGGTAAACCCCGTCAAAGAGGAGATGACCAAATGTCTAGGGGCATTGATAAGAGGGAAGGAAAATAATTATTTCGATTGAGGGGATACATGAAATCATGAGCTGTCTAAATACGGGTTGTGAAAAGTTTTTCTTTTTTATTCCTGTCAATTTCGTCTCGGGATCCCTGTAAGTATATTTTCATAAATTAAAAGTATATAATTGCTATACATAGATCAACCGTTCAAATTGAATTACGAATTAAACACTCGGATAAATCAAGTGGTGAGTGTCATTACTCCTTACTCCGGATTCTTAAAGCGCCAAATGTAATATATGATGAAGCAGTCAATTCATATGAAAGCAACTATCCTTTGAATAACATGACTGTTATTGTGGATTCCACAACAAACCTTCTTAAATTTCGATTTGATATGATCGACCTGTCAACGGATATTAGTTTAAGGTTTAATTTAAGTGTGAAGGAAGATAAAATTGGGCTCTACTCAAATGGTTCAGCCAAATTGGTTCTGCTGCCACATATGATTTGTCATATAAAGACCCTGAAGGAAAGCTATGGAGCCTCTTCTTACTCTATCATAGATTTCAATTTCTCATACTGTAATACACGTACGTTAAAATTCAGCATAAACCCTTTTACTTAATATGAATACAATTATAAAGAATGGTTCTTCATTTTTAGCATTACGACAGATACCAATGAATCAAACATGTCAAGTTAATTCTAATTCTATTTATCCAAATACATCTCCACTGGACATTACAAATGCAAAAGGTATTATACGAAATAGTTATCATAAGACAGGCTCCTCCCACCATTTTTGTAAGTGAAGGATCAAATTAACCTGTAATTAAAAAAGAATTGGGTGAAGAACTCTCCTCATTTCCCCAGACATCCCCTGTTTTATATATTCCAATAGTATTCGGTGGACCTTTTTCATAAATTCATGTGATGTTCAGTTTTATGGGTTAAGTCGATTTTAAGAATATAAAAAGTGGATCTGTTTGTGTAAATGAGAACGGTTGACCTCTATAATTTATAGTACAATTGGAATTTGTAGAAAAATATAAATATAAAAATATTCAAAGATGAAAAACATTTATAAACATGTTTATATTTTTGAGCTAGTAAGTGTTAAATGATGCATTATCAAGACCATCTTCAGTTCAAAGAATTTGAATAAGTCCAAGTATTTATAAAAAATGTAAATGTAGGTAACTTTGAGAGACGATAGAGTTACTTTATAAACTATGGTGCTGCTTGTCTTGATAATTCTTTCTTTGATAATACAAATGTCTGCAGTTACTAGCGTATAATTTTTCTATTTCATTGTATGCTCATCCAGATTTAGATAACTTTTACATCTTTAATGGTATTGATATAACATTATATGACGCAAACAAGTTCGAATAGACAGCTAGAATGTTTTACAGAGGGTTTTTATATATTATTCTTATAAATTAACATTTTCTTTCATTTGGTCTATAAATAGATACTTGGAAGAGAATTAAATGATTATCTTCAATTAATTCTATAAAAGTTAAAAAAATATCGGAGATTTAACAAAACTATATTAATTTCATCATCAGGTTGGAAATCCAATGTAAAACATCATGGTCTAACAGAACACAGATTGGATTTTGATTTTTTACTGGGGATGTCATTGACTGGATTTTACTTTGAATCAGACTCAAATTATCTGGTCCCTCAAAAAATGAAATTTCACTTCAGTTTCATCAAAAATGGCTATCATTCTCAAATATCTGAAATCAAAGTTGAACCCAATCAGTTTATTCAGTTTCCTCAAGCTATGAATGGACGATACGTTCGAATAACAATTAAAGAAGTGTCAGAGCCATCCCAGTTGGATCAAAAACCCATCTTTATAAAAAAGTAAGCTCCATTTTACGTTGAGTCATTCTCTAATTAGTTAATGTATCCTTTTTAACCATGTAAGCCTAAAATGGACGGGTACAAAAATATTGAGTAAAGAAACCTACACTTGTGCTCCTCCATCTCCAGACACGTTCATCCGATCCTACATAATAGATACCAAGAACAAGATCTTATATGTTTGCGACACGGATCCAGATCTTGATAGACCAATTTGCTATTCTCGACATCATGAAACTGAAAATATTAAAAGTAAAGTATTTTAATTTTTATTCAAACTTACGTTTCAATTTATGAATTTCGTTTTTCAACGCCTAGAACTTCCACTCTATGTGCATGGCATAGTAGGCTACAAAAGCCCTGGACGAGTCTTTTTCTCAGGGCCAGATGGAAAGGCTCATCTATCGTCAACAAACGGAGAAATTATTGAGACTCATCCAGCACTTGATGCGTCTCAAATTTCTGTTTTAGAGAGTCCCATACACCTTCCTGGATATGAACCTTTGGAATGGCCATCTAACATTCCTTCAGTGGAAATAGATGGAGTGCCTTATAAAGCAACCTTTGAGGGTATTTTAATTGGGGATGATTTAAAAATAAAATGGAAATAAGACAGAATAAAATAATATTTATATGTAATTTTACTTCTAGTCTCGTGAACTTAATAAAAATTATGATTTTAATTGAAGTATGGAAGTAAAGATCAGCATCTCTTATAATTTTAAATTATGTGGACCTACATTAGACTGTCCCATTTTCAGAATCAATTTTTCGTCCCTACATATATACACTCCTTGCTGGCGACAATTAAAAAACAAAGACTTTGTCCTAGTTTGAGTTTTTACAAGTCATTTTTGACGTGGTAGAGGCTTTTTTTTAACTAAACCTAAATAAACACGACAGTAATACGAATTCAACGTCATAAATTATAATATTAGTAGACATAATGGATTATTCATATTGGATAAGAACATACATCAGCATAATATCAAGTAAAAGTAGTTATTTGCACTTCGCGATGATCGCAGATGTGTTAGAAGAAGAGGAGGCGTTTTGCTGTATTTACACGATTGTCCATAAAGAAATTAAAAATATTTGGAGCAAAGGTTCAATTTCAACAGTAACTATGGAACGAGTTATTCAATTGTTTAAAGCCTATTTTAGAAAGTACTTTCATTTTAAATATATCCCAAAAGCAAAAGAAATGATTGTTTTCAAAACAAACTAAAGTGTTTCTTGGAGTAATCCGAGAAGCTTTTTGACGTAGCTACTTGTTAATGTACTTCGTTTGAATCTTTTGTATAGAACCTAAAAAAATTCACATCCATGAGAAAAGTTAATTTGTTGGATCAAAGAAACAAGAGGAAAATGTTTATAGGCGATGTCGATAAGAAATAACGTTTATATTAATTAAATGACGTCAGAAACAGGATGGAAAGTCAATGAGAGAAAAAAAACAGCTATGCTTCACTAAAAAAATCGGATTTTGTCTAGAAAAAAATCCATAACTATATAAAGAGTTGATTTTTTTCGGAAATGTGTTCAAAAATAAAGGCTTCTCAACAGATACACCATCGACTTCAACGAAAAATCAAAATAATTCGCCTTTGCCAACAGTTGCAAGGGTCTGTGGTAGATAAGGGTCTGTTGCTCTTGCAGTTTTTGGCTGATTTGGTTTTAGTTTTGTCGAAAATTCAACTCTGACTATTGATAAAAACAAGATTCACAGATCACAGTATCTAAAGCATGCGGAGAGCCATCAACAAGGACAAGGTTGGAATTTAGAGGGCATATATTCCGTTGGATGTGAAGGAATTGCAACTAACACTAGTTGGAAAGGTGGCGGGATTCAATATTAAGAGAAACCTTTGCAATGGTGCATTTGTATGCTTTATGCCAATGAGTTACCCCTACCTCATTTTTTTTAAAGACTTTATTAATTCAGAGAAGTTACATATAAAATATATTTATATATATAATTCCCTCAACCAAAGTCAAACTTGTTGAAAAATTTCTATATATGAAGTTACTAATAAATCCATTTTCAACAAAACGTTCCTTGTGTAAAAAATATTCCAGGACACATTGAAAAACGATTGGCTGCCTGTGAAAATGAAACTCTCGTTACTTTTTCTTGTGGAGACTGTTAATTCGCCTAGCTTGCCGAAGAATTTGTTCGATCAACTGAGTACAGATCAAAAATATATGTATAAAATATGTCAAGGCGTTTCAATTGGTTTCAAGGCGTTTCCTCAGCTGCAAACTTTAAACCTGGAAAATTGGCACACTTAAGATGGCTTACTAATGCTGATTGTTTACTTATATTTTACGAAAATACTTATGATCCATCAAAAAACTTGCAAATGCTTGTCAACTACGTGCTTAAAGTCTACACTCTAGTGTGATTCCGTAGGTCGTATGGACCTTATTATTGAAAAAATATTTTTTTTTCCACACCTGGAAAGCCTAATTGTCAGTATGTTGTTTGATGAGCAGGACCAAAATCCGGAGTTGGCACTACCAACAATAATAAAAGCTAGGGGAACTGAAATTAGCATTAAAAGAAGAATTTTTAAACCACCAAAAGTAAACTTTTTTTGCAAAAGACTACACCAAGATTATTGTGTGGCTTAAATGTCAAGTTACAGTACGATCAGTTCTTTGAAATTTGTCTTATAAGAACCTTCAAATCATGGCCAAAAATAGTGAATTAGAAATTTTTGATTTTCCTTGTCATGCTCAATCAGTGGAAAGATGTGTGAAACTGGTAACAGATGCCTCACAAAGTGTAACTAACGCTAGTCCTAGAGATGACTTTATAAAAATAGATTGCAATCTCGAGAAGAAATGCAAATTTGAGCTGTAAAAGTAGGATAGCAGAGAATCGGACACAAGGTAACCCTATTCGAAATGAAGATTTCCGTGAGAAGACGAATTTATTTTTTTATGGTCGAAAATGGCAAAAACAGGGTTTGATTGAAGCACTTTTTTGACTTGGTTAAATGCCTCATTATGATCGTGAGTCCAAATGAATAGACCATGTTTTGTTAAAACTGTTCTTAAAGGGACTGCCTTTGTTAGAAGATTTAAAAAAAATCCACCTAATTGATTAGACATTCCTAAAAATCTTCTCTACTCACCTATATTTGTGGGTGGGGCACAGTGAGCTGGAGGAGCATAGTTTTGGAAAATAATATATCTTCAAATGACACCCCAAACTCATAAGATGTTACTTCTAGCTTTCAGAATCTGTTGAAAATACAATAATTCAGGTAAGGAACCATAGTTGTCAACGATACGATTTCTAAATGTGGCCAAAAACATGAGTTTAAGCCACCTACAAAATGTTTTTCCTAATTTGTTGAATTTTCTGGTTGCCATATGATTTTATATTTTTTCGTAAATTATGATCTTCAACCCTCATCCGAAAGTTGACTATTACTGTGTAATCTGTGAGGTTGGCAAGTCAAACAAAAATACTCTTGATTACCCTGTTCCTCTCCGCAGAACCAACAACCTCCTTGACAAATCTCCCAAGGTTCTCCTGATCTATTTTATATGCAAACAGAAGATCGGAAAAAGAATCAGACATCCTTACCTTCTGATAGCAAGGTCTTCAAAAGTTCTTATGAAAATGTCACCAAAAGGAAAAGACCAAATTATCAATACTGGACTGAGTGACATGAGCCCATCTGGTTGTGGTGATTTTGTCTTGCCAAACGTCTCCAAACGTTCAAATGGGCTGTAGCTTACTTAAAAATATCTCGAGCCAGATCTCTGCTCAAACTTTCATCTCTACTCAGCATTCTGTCAATCTTGCCAGGTCGCCAGAACCTCCAGGTTGTCAAATCTTTGGGAAAAGATCTCGGTAAACTTTTCGCTGAGCCAAACCTTCCAAAGATCTTAACAGAGAGAGGAGTTCAATGCTTGGATTTATTTCAAATGACACAGCTGGTTTTTAGGAAAGAAGAGAATGATGGATGTACTTGAGAAAAGGCTTGTTCCAGTCTGCAAGGATGTTATGATCTTCATTCAGTTTATTGTCAGTAGTAGGAACATTACTGGAGACTGTGATATCAAGCTGGGACTAGATGGAGGGCAAGTTTCTGAATGTTTTTACTTCAATTTTATACAGAAAGACAATTCTCCAGCAGGCCCATCCAGGGGATTCAAAGAATAAGGAGTGAAGCGCTTGTTTTTCCTTGCTATGCTCCCCAATTTCCTAAAAACTTATAAAAACGTCAGTAACCTCATTTCTGGCTTAAGCCTCTCTTCTTTGAACTTCATTGCCTCGATAGACTTGAAGATTTGCAATATCGACTTTGGACTTCGGTCCGGTAGTTCTAAGCATCTTTGCTATGTCTGTGAGGCTTTCAATCCTTTCAAAATTACCGAGCATCCAAGGACTCTTGGTTGTATCAAGGAGCTGGCAAATGAGTTCAAGGAGTGAGATTCTGTCAACCTCGACTAGATTTGTAGTTTCACTTCGTTTTCACTATTGAAATTGATCTTCTGGATTTCAGAACTTCTTCTTTGAAAAAACCAAACTCACTTCGTCTTCAAACTTCAGTAATTTCTACCTAAGAGGTCATGTTCATCTCGAAAATATGACGCCTTATGCTTTCATCTCGTAAACCTGCAACGATTCTCCAGACTAATCAATCATTGAGACAACTTTCGCAATGCTCCACTCTCTCAGACAATTCCTTCAGCGACGTGAAAAAGACATCCAATGACAAATTCTCGTGTTGATCTCTATTTCAGAATTGAAACCTATCGACAATGATAGAAAGTATGTCTCTGAGCATTTCTCTAATAGCATCTTCCACAGATTTGCTTCTGTCTTTTGGCATTTGTAAATTATATCGAATTTCTCGAGCCATACTGTTTGATACTTGCTCCATAGAACAATAACCTCCTGCTTCATAGGTTGAAGACTCTCTTTCATTGACACCATGTATTCCTCAAATCTCAAGCGCCACTCCTCAAATGCATCCCAATCGATGCGCAGGTGTAGCTACTCTATTCTTGGAACCTTAATAAGATTTTTTTCTGTTGTATTCATCTCATCACATTTTTTCTCATTCATTTTCTTCACCATTGACTTCCTCTCCTCAATAGCATATGTAATGTTCTACGAACACCACCAACAGACAGAAGCAACAGACCGGAGTAAAGTCAATAAGAGCACCTTTGGATTGGGGGTGCAATAATACACTAAAACATATATTCTGTAAGGGATTACATTTAAAAGGAAGTGCATACATATGACTATTAAAATATACCAACTCGTAAAAACACATGGTACATTACTATCTATTTAAAACAAATCCCTACGTCATGATCTAAAAGTAAATAAAAGACAATACATAACACCACCCCTCATTCAACTTGTACTCGACGACAAAGTTGATTAATTTGTCTTTTAACAATTCCTTGAGGGGTCGGAAAAGACCACAGCACATCCCCAATATTCCTTTGAATCCCTCCAGCTAGCCGCTTGGGCTGGCGAAGGCCGTACCAATGGCACCGCACGGTCATTTTGATTTTAAATTCTTTCTTTCGTGATGAAGGAGGAGGAGGAGACAGGAGGATTCCATCCCATCTCGTATGAATACGGCGTGCCCCCAACAGTTCAGCCGGTGTGCTGCCACATTCTAAAGGCGTTGCCCTATAGGCAAACAAGATTACCTCAAGTGATGCTCCTATGTTTTTCTTTATTCCATTTTTAATCATCCTTACTCCTCTTTCAGCTTGCCCATTGGACTGCGTATGATATGGGGTAGAGAAGGAATGGGCTACCCCCCATTCAGACATCTTTGCTTTGAAAAAGTCACTTGTGAATTGTGAACCATTGTCCGAATGTATTTTCTCCAGGAATCCAAAACGTGAAAACCACGCAAAAAGTTGCCTAAGTGTAGCCTCTGACGATATATTCGTCATGTACGTCGCTTCTATCCACTTGGACCCAGCATCCATTAGTATTAAAAAATATTTGCCCTTTATCTTTCCATAATCCATGTGGACTCTTTCCCATACATTTGCAGGCAAGAAGGGAGTAAATTGTGATGCCGGGGCTGGAGCATTCTCCTGACATGTGCGACACGCTGATACAAAATCCTCCACATCATTATCGAAGCCTGGCCACCAAATCACACTTCGAGCAACAGATTTCATCTTAACAACGCCTCAATGTGTCAAATGCAACTCTTGTATAAACTTTATTCTCAAGGGAAGAGGGACAATGAGGCGAACACCCCAAAACGACAAGCCATTCTCAAGGGACAAACAATTCTTCCTTTGGGAGTAGGCCCTGAGGGGTACTGTCCCATACACCCGTTCTAGCGGCATCCACAGCGCTGCAAAGCTCTTGATCTTCCTGTAACGCAGACAGGAGGGACGATTCAGAAGTGCATGAGCTAGAGATAGCTCTACATTGTAATAATTCTGTGGGATCATCCAGACATGGAGGATTGTCGACTGGTATGGGGGAAAAATCATCCCTGTGGGAAAGGTCGATGCCTCTCACATGTTCGATTGAGTAATCAAACGTCGACAACAACATTGAAAATCTAGCGAGACAGGCAGAGATGACACTTGGCAAGTCTTTACATGGGTTGAGAATATATTGGAGTGGTTTGTGGTCCGTCTTGATCTTGAAATGACGACCAATCAAATATCTTTCAAATTTCTTCAACCCATAAATAATTCCTGTTGCTTCTTTGTCAATTTGCGAGTAGTTAGCTTCTCTCTTTGATAGCTTTCTTGAAGCAAATGCCACCGGGCGCTCCATACCATTTTCAAACTGTGCTAGAACGGCCCCAAGACCAATAGGGGAGGCATCCGTCGACAACAGCAACGGCAGAGACGGGTCAAAATGAGTGAGAACAGGTGAGTTAGCTATAGCAGACTTTATATTTTGAAAACTCACCTGTCTTTCTTCAGACCACGAGAAGACAATGTCCTTCTTCATCAGTACGTGGAGGGGAGAAGCTTCCTCTGATAGATGTGGTATAAAATGACCATAGTATTGTACAATGCCCAAGAACGATTTCCCCTCAGTCCACGATACAGGAACAGGAAAGTCCAGAACCGGTCGAATCAACTCTGGATCCGGGGATCGGCCACTTTGGGATATGCAAACCCCTAAATAAGTTAACTCCTCAACCATCAGGATACACTTGCCGGGCTTCAGACTACCTCCAGCATTCGAAATTCGACTGAACACTTTATTTAAAATACGAAAGTGTTCCTCTTTACTTCTGGAGAATATGAGGACATCATCTATATAAATCCTGACACCCAAATACCACTTAAAAGCCTCAAAGTCGGCACAAACGCGAACACTTCCATCTGGTTTGAGGACTGAAACCAGTGGAGAGGCCCATTCTGACAAATCAATCTTGGAAATGGTACCGCGCTTCTCCATCTCTCGGATCTCCACAGCGACCTTCTCACGGAGTGCAAGTGGCACTGAATGTGCTCTGATGATGATGGGGACGAGAATTATCTTGCAGGTGGATCACTACATGTGTATGTTTCCTTATACTTCCTTTGGAGTCGTCGAATATAACTTTTTCTTTAGAATTTCCACACAAGATTCTGTAGAAGCCCCAGCCGTACATGCGTTGATGGAATTGCTCAACTTCACCAACCTGAAATCTAGGCAATCACGAAACCCCAGGATTGGCCGCCCATTAGGAGATACAATAAACCTACGAACCACCTGGTCAGAACCATTTAATGAAACCAACAACCTGATAGAGCCCAGAGTATTGACTTTTCCCCCACCAAAAACCTCTATTGGACCCGTATTCTTGATCAACTTTGACATATCCACCAGATGTTTCGGTAAAATATTCATGTTCTATCCAAGGTTGAGTAACATTTTAACACTTCTCCCATTTATCCTCAGGAAGGCATAGGCCCTATCCCCTACTCCATCATTCAACTGGAAAGAGGTGGAAGAACTAGACAGGGCAGATGACGGACAGCATACTCTAAAATGGCCCATCTTCCCACACCGGGAACACTCCTTGCCAAACGCAGGGCATTTTGTCCTCTGGAAAACATGGCTTCTTTCACAAAACTTGCAGTTCTCTCTGTCTATCTTTGGATTAGTCTTATGCGTCGACCACGTCCCTTTGGAGCGACGGAGACATTTTGGCCCCTTATACTCAGATGGCATTACAGTTTCACTCGATCCCATTTCTTTGGCGTGGCTGATGGAGGTTTCCAATGTTCTGGCTAATGGCAACACGTCTGTCAATTTTATGCTACATCTCTCGAAGACAGTTTGGCAGAACCGTGGGGACGACGTGTTCTTAACAACCACATCGAGAAAAATTTCGTCTTCGCACGAAACTTTGCAGCTCCCACATGCAAAACGACCAAACTTTGCCTGGCCACGCCACCGAGTCACGTAATCATCCACCGGCTCCCTGACTCCCTGTTTCATCTCAGAGAGCCGGAAGCGTTTAAACAACAGACTTTCTGTTGGGGAATTAGCATCCCGAATTGCCCTTACCGTCGAGGTGAAGACGTCCTCCTCAGGCAAAGCAACAATCTGTATGGTGTTGAACCATTGTTGGACCTCTGTCCCAGCACAGTGAAGCAGGAGAGACTTTTTACGTCCTGGGGACAATTCCCCCAACAAGGACACGTAAATTTCGAATTCGTCCCACCATGACCACCATCTATGGCCCCTTCGTGGACGATCCATCACGAATAGAGAGGGCTGCCGTACCCCAAGCTGTCCCATCGTGCCTGAAGCCCCATCTCCAGAGGCTTGAGCCCCATTGTTGAAGTCGAAGGACTTGGGATCACAGCCACAACCCTCGATGTACTCTCTCACCAATGCCACGAGTTCCAATTTCTTTTTACCCCCAATTCGTCCTCACTTCCAAGTTCCAACCTGGAACATTCGCATCTCAGCTCTGCGAGCGTGAGCCTTGGTAGTAGTTTCGCCATCTTCGTTGCCAATTGTAATGTTCTACGAACACCACCAACAGACGGAAGCAACGGACCGCAATAAAGTCAATAAGAACACCTTTGGATTGTGGGTACAATCATACACTAAAACATATATTCTGTAAGGGATTACATTTAAAAGGATGTACATACATATGACTATTGAAATATACCAACTCGTAAAAACACAAGGTACATTACTATCTATTTAAAACAAATCCCTACGTCATGATCTAAAAGTAAATAAAAGACAATACATAACAGCGTATAATAACTCATCGACTCTCAGATCTTGTTCAAACAAATAATTAACTTCTGACTTGTCCTCCTTACTATCCTGTTCCAGAGAAGAAATTATTTCATTACTGAGTTTAGCTTTGCTCCCCATCCCTTTCTGAAGGGATCCTAAGGAGAATTCTATTCGATGGATACTCCCCTCTTCCTCGAATAACTCTCGAATAAGTTTTTCATTTTATATGGTGATGGCTTTGTAGTCCCCTCACTTCCTCCTGAGCAGCTTCCGAAGCTTCCGAAGCTCGATCATCCCAGATGACTCTTCCTTTATTTCGGATTCTAACATCCTACCGACTTCATCATGTAATATTCTATATATACATATATATATTAACAGAACAAAAACATATATTCATTCGAAATATGTTGGGTGATATTGAATTAACATAACATTCCGATAAAACAACTACATTATATATACATACGTACATAAATGTACTTCATCTACTAGATCACTTAATTAATTTTATTGAAGATTTTTATGAAATTTGTTAAACTACTACAGAGTATTTTTATTAAACTATTAAAAAAATATCGTGAAAATGTTAATGAAAATCCTCCGAACAAGCTTACCCCCCAGGGAATTTGCATGTCAATTTTAATACCTTTTGTGTTTGCATAGCTCAAAAAATACATTAACGGGGTACCCTAACCCAACTCCCTCCTTCTTTGACACGATTATACTCCTCTATAATACATAGTAAGTATTATTTTTACGCTGGGTGTTGAAGCACACTTTTTACTATAATGGTAACAGATTTAAAAAGTAATAAGTTGAATAATGAGATGAACAAAAACAACAATTGGTTCCAATTTACAAAATACATTTATTCAAAAGAATAACAGAGTAGTTATTGAAAACCCTCATGATAACATAATCCAAGAATCGAGGCTTGACTTGGATTCGAAAACATATACTTCTACTTCTTTTATAATTACTTTTTCATAAATAAAAGACGTTTCCTAGAAATGGTAGTATTTTTTTATTCTTAAAGGATATTTTTCTATGTGTTCTTTTACCCATCTTCTTTTATACCTATGCCCTTGATTCTTGTTTATTAAGTTAATAACTGATCCTTTCTTTGTCTTTAACAAAGAATTATTTTTTTTTTAAATCCACCACATAAATATTACACATCACTCAAAATAAATTAATCAAATAGCTTGTAACTCTCAATGGCCCTTCAAAAAACTTATTGTCCAGCAATGTTTTAAATTATTTGAATTATCTTATTTTCCTTCCTTGACTTGTTAATTAATTGTACGCTGATTAATAAATGTAGATACTATTAAGATTTTGAAAATTAGGAACTAAGATAAATTATATCTAGCTCTAATTTTTGTGATCATTTAATAAATATCTTTTCTTTTATAGAAAATAAATACTTAAAAAAAGTTTATTTTTGCTTAAAATAATAAATTGATATTCTACAATACAAACAGTGTAAATAATGAATACAGCTAAAGATAAAAGTAGATCAAATAAATAAAAAGCATCAAAGCAATTACGTTTAAAAAAAAGAACATAAATGAGCATTATAGTTTTTATTTAATATCCTCCTATATTGTTTTTATTTGAGTGGCTTAATATAATAATATGGTTTTAAAAACTCATGGTTTGTTTGAGTTACGGATCCAATATTTAATGTCTGAGTAGGACTACTATAGAATATATCACTTACCAAATAAGAATCAAACCCATTTCCTTGTGAAAATGTATCTAGGAATCACCCATTTATAATATACATCGAGTTTTACAATAAGCATGCCTATCAAAACCAATCTAGGTATCATTTATCTTAAATCCTATTTTTCAATATCTTAATAATAGCTTCATTTATTAATGTCAAATGATTATTAATACTTTTTCAAATATTTTTGAAATAGTAATTAAACTTAACGGAACATTTGATTGGAATTATCTAGACAACCTTTACCTTGTTATATTGAGTTCATAATGATATAGTTACACATTTTAGTAGACTGAGGAAAATAAAAATAGTTTCAAAATTAAAATACGCTGTGGAGCAATAAGTATATACTAAACTATTTGAAGGGCCTTTGTGAGTTACAAAGTTTTTGATGTAACTTAAATGGCACTTCCTTAAAGCTCTAATGGATTATGTCTAAAGACGTGTAACACAATGCATTGCGAGATATTAATGAAATAATCGTTCCTGAGAAAAAGGAATCAATAATTAAACTAGAATAAGGTGGAAATCCGGGCACTAATCAGCCAAATAGGGGCAATTATTAATATTTTTTTTAGTATGAAGAAAAAAAAAACCTATTAAAATGTTTGTTTATTTTTTAAATATGTCTTATAATTAAAGAAATTTATTTTTTTTAAGTCGTAGTCCTTATTTTTGTATTAAATTAGTTATTAATATGCTTCGAAATTTGAAGTTGTATCCCTAAAATATTAAATTCTTCATCACTTATGATAAACCTGAGGTGGGGAAAAGTCCATATAGCACAACCACAAGTCAAAGTCTAGTATTATATATTTGCTGAAAAATCCAAGTTCTTCAATATTTTGTTCGAGTCCAAATCAAGCATCGAATCTTTGATTAAGTGATCAATTCTAGTTTCAATTATTCAAACTATGGACTTAAATCCAAGTTGAGTTGCAAGTCTCGAGTCTTAAGTCAAAATCTTTGTTTATCACAATTTTTTAAGTGATTTTCTAGCTTAGAAAAATGTATCAACTCAACAATCAGAGCTTCCATTCATTCATCATCACGTGGATTTTTAATCATTACTCTGTGGTTCTTTTAGATTATTACCATAAATATTAAATGTATTTTGTAAATTGGAAGAAAAAATTGCTTCTTTGTTGGTTTTGTTCATCTCGTTATCCGACTTATTAATTTTAAACCTACCATCATTACGTTACAATATGTGGTTCAACCACTAGTGTAAAAATAATACCTACTAGGTATTATAGAGGAGGGATATCAAGTCAAAGAAGAAGAGGTGTAGGCCCTTCTCAATAGGACGGATGGGTTCATTCATCTTCTTCTATAAAAGAGCTTGTATACTCCGATAAAGACACAGTTCCACGATAGAAACTCAACCAATCAATTAGCTGAGCTTGATTCATTCATCATGGCAGTTAAATCAACCCTTGTAAGTTATACTGTGTGAATCACAAATCATCCTTGAATATCCTTTTTTTATTTTACAGATTAGTTTCCTTGCTTTGGTTTCAATCTCAAGTGCAGAGCCTGGATATCCCGTTGCTCATTCTTACGTTCACGTCCGCTATGGATTTCCTAATCATGGGCATTACCATAAAAGAGATGCTGAACCTTCCTATGGCCACTCTTATAGTTATGTACTTGTTCACCGACCTCATTATCACAAGCGGGAGGCCGAGCCCTCTTATGGACATGCTACCAGCTATGGTTACAGTATTCATCATCCTTCTTCTTATGGGCATTCCGTACACAAGCGTGAGACTGAACCCTCATATGGACATCCTCATCAATCCGACAGCTATGTTCATGTCCACCGTCCTCACAATCACATGCATAAGGCCGAACCCTCATACGAATATGGAATCTCACATCATCAACCCAAATCATACGGACATCACTAAATCCTTGGATCGATTTGACCCTCAGTCGGATTTTCAATACTTACTATGTTTGACATTTTAGAAATGAAAAAGAAAATATACTTTAATAAAGGCAGGTACAATTAAGATGATTTATATTTTAGTTCTTTTAAAATTAGGATGTTTACATGTAATATTGGTAATTAAAAGAATATATGCTTCATTGAAAGTTAGAAAAAGAGAGAATCACATCCTAGCATGCGATTCATAGTAATGATATTTCACGTTACGTTGGTTCATTAATTAGCCAATCAATACTTAATACAATAAACATATGGTCTATATATATGTATTATTTAAAGCTTGAAACAAAATTAGGAATAAATAAAAGCCACAAAAAGAGGCTCCTAGATCAAGTTATACATCTATATATAAATCCACTACATAAATTAGAGGTAAAATAATCATAGGAAATATGTAGGGTTACAAATCGTAACTCTTTTTTGGTTTGTAAAAGAATAAAGAAACTGAAAAAGGACACATTAATCCCAATTATTTGACTAATGTATGTTTAGCTGACTTAAAGTTTAATTAAATTAGCTGCAAGCGTCTATGAGAAGAAGAAAATAAGTAGAAACTTCACTCTGTATCTTGTAAGGATATTTGGCAGACATACAAAATGAGGAACTCCGGGTCAAATCATTGTAAAAACTTCCCTGCCAAAATTTGAATTTATTACGATGAGGCGTTCCCGAGTTATTGATGTTTTCGTTAAGGTATATTTCCCAAGTATGGAGGGGTTCACATAAGGATCTGAAAACTAATTAAGCTTATATATAGAGAAGTACTCATAGAAAAAAAAAAAAGTTGCCATGTGTGATTATTTTTTTATGTAGAATTATAAAAAAACACATTAGAACGCCGATAAATGAAGGTATTCACTTCAAAAATTACTATTTCTGTGTGAGTGACCGCAACCTCAAATTTCATTTTTCAATGATTATGGGATTATCTTTCTTGGAGATGGAGTAGCTACGTGCAGATAACTTTCTATCTGGAACGTTGATGATTTTCAATATACAGTCAAATGGTATCGAGCAAACATCCTCACGTTGAGGCCAATTAAAATTTATTTATGGACCTTTAGGGTGTAAGAACTTGCCTCCAATGTCCATGTCTTCTTTGTTTTACTTTATTATCAAGCAGAGCCAGCAGCACATATCGTAAATAACTGCAGCAACGAGCCAACAGTGATCTCTTCTTCCAAGCAGAATATAGCAGTAAAAAGACTGAATACAGACAAACTCTTCATCATCACTACACCGTTTTGCCCCAATTTTTTTCAACACTTAGTAGAATGAACTGGTGATAGGATCTGGTTCCAGGATCAGCATTATCAATCCTGTCCTAACAATCTACATGCAAAGTTCACCATTCACCACCCAAGCCATCGCATGGGGATTTCCCATGAGAAGTAGCAAAGAAATTCCACTGAGCTTCGATACCTAACTCCCTTCAAATTGGCAAAGATTGTAAAACAACTTGCTATTTTGATATTGCCCTGTACCACTATCAGTAAACAAATGCAAGAACTGCAAACCAGGTCATCTCACTTTCAAATCTTTCACGATGACATCGATGACTTTATAAACAAAATACACATCATCAGTGTTGTCATCAGAAATTATCGTATAAGAGAACATTACTAATAGCATTGTCTGTTTTAAAGTAAAGGACAATTGGATGCAATGAACCTATAGAATTGTTCCAGTGAAAACTCTGAACTTCATTTAGCACAACAAAAGAATAGCTCTCTGCAAAATCACCAAGAAAGATGGCTTGTGAATCATCAAAATCACTTTTCAGTTGGTTGAGGTAGCTAGATTGTCCTTTTGAAATATGGGAGTGAGGCCTGAGTTCCTGCAGTGATTCAATAAGTTCTCCATGAAGCAAAGTGCATCTGAAACCAATTTGGGAGCGTGCAGATCTATTAGTGTTTGTCCACTGAGTAAAAATTACTTGGTGATCCTCATTATAATTACAAAAAAAAGTAAACAAAAAACAAGGAGATCTAGACCAGTGCCTTGAAGAAAAGCAGAGAGTATTCTTGGTCGAAACGTCTTAGCTGGCGTGAATATTGTAGTCGATATGACAGTATTGGTGATGTTTCTAGGGTGGTTCGATCGGTAAACCCCAAAACAACTGCTACTCTAGGACTTCTCTGTGATGTTAATGGAACGATGGCCGAAACCTCTGAAAGAACTATCCAAATTCTTTTAGCTCGTCACTTCCCCGGGGGTGAACTGGATCCTGATCCTGACTTTGTTGGGGATGCATTTTCAGTGAGTTTTGCTTGAAGAGAGTTATGATCTGGATGATGTTATCACGTTGGAAAAGCTTGAAACGTCTGTGCTCTCCTTTCATAGCTTTAAGGTATCGGGTCCTGATGGAATTTACCCTTGTGTACTAAAACATCTTCCAATGAAAATGCTGGAATGTCTTCCCCTTCTCTTTGTATCTCCTGAATGAGATTCCTTTTGTTTGGTGAGAGATGAGAGCAATCTTCGTTCCCAAACCAGGAAAAAAATGTTCATTCAAACTTTTTTCGCCTTATAACTTTGTCAAGTTTTGTTCTTAAAATGCTTGAACGGATTCTTCAATGGCATCTCCAAGAACAACTGCCTCTATATCTGTATTCACAAGAAATATGGTCTTGCTCTCAGTCTTGATTGTAATGGAGCCTTTGATAAAATTTCCTTTGGTGGTGCCTTAACAGGACTCCAAGCTGAAGTTGTGGATCTCCCTATCTGCAAATGGTACGACAATATCCTGAAAAGGAGAATTGTGAGCACCAATCTTCGAGGAACTACGAAGAAAGTCCACCCAATCAGGGGTAGTCCACAGAGGGAAGTGCTGTCCCCTATTATTCGGAATATCATTATCAATTATCTCTTAGTCAAGTTTGAGCATACTGAGGTCAGGATCATCGGCTATTCAGATGATGTCCTACTCATCATTGTTGAACTTGATCTTCTAAGTATGATTCATACTATGAATCAAGCTTTAGTGACTTTTAATCAATGAGTCATGCCAAGAATTTTATTTTAACCCCTCCAAGACAGTGGTCACAGTCTTAACACGTAAAACAAAACAAAACATCACTTTCACCTCTACCATGCCTTTCAATGGGAGGCCAATAATCTCAAGAGAAGAAATGTCTCAGGGTTATATTGGACTCCAAACTTATATTCCACACTCATCTTAGAGCAAAATGGTCCAAAGCTAGGAAGGTTCTCCATGCAATGAAGGGACTTATTGGACAACCCTTGGGCCTTGACCCACGCCAAACACTCTGGGCTTACTTTAGTGTGGTCATACCTGCCTTAGCATATGGAGATCTTACTTAGGCACACAATATTACGACGGGATAACAATCTCTTCTTGACAAAATCCTAGAAATTGCTGGGTCTCTGTCATCCTATGCATTCGACGTCCACACGGGGGTTGGAGGTATTCTTAGGAATTATTCCCCTTTTCTTAGAGGCATAGCGCCTTGCAACGATGGCACGTCTGTGCATCGTTAATACCTACGATGAGAGCATTAATAAATGGCGTCATATCAAAATGAAAAGTGTTCCATCTAGTTTTGCTCAAGACACAATTATCTCCAATCTGTTTCCTAACCTCCAAAAGGACGAAATATATGGAACGAAAATATGGAAATGCAACTTTCTTGATAAGAAGATTGAAGAACAAACTCTTTCATTCTCAGATGGATCGAAGAGCGACCGAGGCGTTAGTTCGGGATTTGTAATCAATAAAGATCATCAAGTCGTGGGGGAAGCCTCCATAACCATCACTCCTCAAAACACTATTTTCAAAGCCAAGATCCTTGCCATAAAAGAGGTTCTTCCCAGTATTAAGGACAATAGTGAGAAATGGGGGCCTAGATGATTTTGTATCTGGTCAGACTCTTAATTAGTAATTGGATCATTGCGGTCGATAGAGACAAAGAGTTATATGATATGCAAGCCAAAGCTGGGGCTATGGATCAACCTCCTACCCTAATTGTGGGAATCCCGTGGTCCTCCCTTAGGGAGAAGGTCTCTGCCCATCACATAGACAAATGGCAGACACTTTGGTCTTACCTTGACTATAGCTATCAAAGCTGTGCAATACTCCCAAGAGCTAGACTTGGGAGGGTGAAGCATCTCTTGGATTTTTCAAAAGGAAAACAGAACTCCTTGGTTCAGTTTATCACTAGGCATTGTCTCTTACCCCGACCATATAATCTCATGCACCATGAAGTTAGCTCATTGTGTCGTAGGTGTGGTTGAAGAGATGAAGAACCACTTCATCTTGTTTATAAATGCCCTAAATTTATGACTGAGAGGACACAGCTTTTAGACTATTTTTCAAGTACATTCCGTATCAAGCCCCTCCAGTTTTTTAATGAATTATGATATAGGTGGCTGGCTGAAAAATGCAGTAGGATACCTAATCTGGCAAACTATTGAAAGGGCACCAAAAGTTAAAGTTATTTTTAAATGTACCCGTAGTGATTGTGTGTTTTATTACAATATACGTTTTATTATTATAACATGTAAAAATTCGTCATTTTCATAAAATAATGTAATAGTGTATACTATGGAAGATGGTTAAACCTTTCCTCTACATGTTAGAGGCCTATTTCACTTAATAAGTTCTTTATTTTTTGTGCCTGGTATTTAGTGACATTAAAGGTTGATATGACTTTACTTACAGGCATAGATGTGGGTGTAGGGGTTAGTAATTGTGTAACTGTTCTCTTATCAGATGTGGCAATCTTTTCCTTTTTGCTGTCACAATCTCATCAAAATGTCTACCTTTTTCAAATCTTGACTTATCAAGCTTGTTTTGTGAATGGCATCTGCTTGTACAGTCTGTTGACTGAAAAAGTACAGCCAGACACGCTAACAAAAATTTTATGACAATGATTGTAGATTGTATATTCTTTTGCAATAATTGGAAACAAAAGTTAGCACTCCTCTCTTATCTGAACCAGAAAAGAAATTATGAAATAAAGATGGACAGACACAGGGGACAACTTCTCGAGCATGATGAGAACACCTGAGTCCCAACATCTTGCAGACATAGAGTATCGGGTTTGAGATTCAATAGATGTTTTACAAGACCATGTCTAACTCGTCTATCGCCTCCTCCCCTTCTATTCAACTACAAAATTGGAGAGAGTTCCATATTGGACTTTAGACCATTAGAGATTTTCGAAGGAAAAAAGTCGGTTATTTTGTGCTGGAGTTTATTAGTCAGAGACATTTTTGGGTTTCTTCATCTCGTTCGACGTTTGGCAATTAGAGTGCAATTCATTTCCGTTGCGTTTGGTAAGTGATTGAGACCTAGTACGACTGAGTTCGAAAACTTTGTCTCTCAGAAAAGGTTTAGTATGATTATCATTACATAGAGTGTTCGATGTTGAATTTGGTTCCAAGGAGATCGAAACTAAACTAACTATTTCCACTGTAGTATCTGAGATATTTTCATTAGTATCACTAGATGGCTGCGTAGTCAGTGGGGATGAAATTCGATTGTTCACTGAATAAACAGTTGATGCTTGATTTGAATCTATTACGTCAGCCCCGTTCAGTTCTTGAGCTTTACAATCTTCACCATGTCTTACACATGATTTTACCCTTTGAACCAGCTCCTCTTCTTGAGAGAAAAGTACTTTTTCTGTCCCATTTTTTCTCTTAAGCCTAGAGATCATCCAAGACTTATAGTAACTACCGATTTAGTTTTTTCGCCGCAAGAATACCTAAAACGACCAAACATAAAACAGTTTCCGCACTGTCAAGATTGGACAATAAACTCAATTCTTTCAATTTAATCTCCTAATAGAATCAGTGAAGGGATATTTCTAGGATTTCCTTTCACATTTATTAATATGTCTGAGCCCTTTGTGTTCCAATGTCGATATCTTGGATCACTGAAAATAGCGAATTTTTTCAAGAGAGATTTTTGAGATGAAGAAGCGTTCCCTATACGAAAGGAGTTGACTTTGCAGAAAGTTTAGAGCATCAACCTTAATGCTTTCTCACCAATTTTTCCATATCCATATTTTAAGGTAAAATCAAACACATGCTCACCCTCTCTAGCTGGCATGAGTTTAGGACAATCTATCAAAACTTTTGAATTAATTATTATCTTCGTCCTTCAAGTCAACTTCAACTGGAAGAACAATGTCATTCGTGATTCTCTCCATAGGAGTTTTATTACGAGTTATTATAAGAGGGCGATGAGGACTATCCCAATTAATACTGTGAACCTCGTTGGGATTAAGTTTTAAAATATCCGTAGCAATCAAAGCAAGATTACCAGGATGCATTTGACTTTTACTCAAAGGACTACGTTTGTCAATTCCTTGTGCAAATAAACAGGAATTTTTCCAACCCTTCGAGTCATTAACAGTCCCATCAGACACAAATTTGAGTTCACAACTCCACTATATGACATTGATTTTGGTTTATGGGACGTTCCCATGTTGACAGGAGGAATTATTGATGAAGATTCAAGGAAAACGGAGTCCTTATTCTTCTCATTGGGATTGGTACTATTTGCTCCAAGAATAATATTGTTCTCAGAAGCAACGGAGCCCAAATGTTCATCCATTTACAATGGATAAGGTTGTCTAAAGGAGATCCCAGTTGGGATTTCTCTTTTTTTATTTTATTATTCTTTCTTTCGCTGGACGTCAAAAATAATATGTGAATATAACAACAACGATGACAAAAGAGGGAGAAGAAGAAATTCAAGGTGAGATTACTCACCCTGAGTAAATTACACTACTGACGGAGAACTCTCCGAATTATAAACAGGTATTAAAATAGACTAGGTAAAAAAAGAAAAGAAAGAGGAAGAAAATCCCTTTACATACTCCGTGACAAATCCAAGACGGTTTTCGACGCGATAGGTGAGGTTTGTACGAGTAAGATGAATCAAGAAGACTGTAGAGGGGTCTTGCAAACACACTCATGTATTATTTTCACCAAAAAAGAGTCTAAAACCACACAAAATGATAATCACGAAGGAGGAAATAAAAATACTTCTGTACTAGTCAAATATATAAACTTTCTCAGTTTTTCTCGTTATAAACCTTTTCTTCTTACAACTAGGGGTTAATTACTCAAACCAACCAACTCCAGCTTCAACCACAGCCTATATTATAGGCTGTGATTGATGTTTAATAAGATGAAAACCTAATGGTTTGAATCCATTAGGTTTTTATATTATTATTTTAGCAAATTTTAAAACAGGACGTACATAACAAGTACTATTAGGCATTCGTACATTCACACTCTTTACTACGTTATCTCTTCTTGGAAAAACTTACATATAACTCTAGGAAATTCTATTTTGCACATAAATCTCCTTAAAGCAATGAAAAATTAAGCAGTTTGTAGAGACTGTGCAATCTCAAGGTGCATTGCTCTAGTTGATAAATCAGAAAAGAGACATATGTAAGCTTTGGTGGGAATTTTTGATCTCCTTGGGCTATAAACCATGATTGGGCCTGCGTAGTCAACTGAAGTTTGTGAAAACGGCGCACGCAGATCTGTTCTCGCAACGGCAAATCACCCATTTTATGAGGTTTGCAAGAGTTCTTTGGCATTTCACACACTACCAGAATCTATATGTTATTAATCTTCCAGAATTGACAACCCAAAAACGTTGCTTAAGTGAACCCAATATACTATTTGGCCCGGTATAGAGCAATCTTAAATGCTCAGAATCTATAATTAGTATAGCTACCCCTCATTGGGATGGTATAACTATAGGATGCTTGGAACTTTCAGATCGATCTGAATCTTCCTCCTACACGTATTAGGGTATTGGCACCATCCCAGTATGGATTTATAGATATGAGAGGATCTTATGGTGATAACATATTCATCTTACAGAAATTTATACATGTAGATTCAATATACTTGCATTGTTGATGTCGTAAAATAAACTTTTCTGCGTGTTCGACGTCCATTAAATTCAATTCTCGACTTATTGAATTGGTTTTCCCCATTCTACACCACTGAACAAATTTCAACATCCAGCCCGTGATTCTTTTCAATTTAAATCCATGATGAAAATCATTGTACTAATAGATCAATATAGTCATTCACAACTTCAACACATGTGTTCAATGCAACTTTTTTCATTTCAACTCAAATATACTTATCATCTCCTTCAGTCGAATAAGAACTATTTGGCCATAATTCAAGCCTTTCACTGAACCAACTAGACCCATGACACCATAATTTGGAGGAACCAAACTCTTTTGCATAAATGCCCCTACTTGCAGGATCTGCTGGATTATCTGAACTACAAACATATGCCAAGATTTATGATTATGGCCTTATTATTCCTTGTATAAATTCAACACGCTTTGCAACAAAAACCTTCATTTACTTGAGTTGGAGTTAATCCAATGCCATACGATCATCGATTCTGTCCATGCGTATTCTAAGCTGAGATTCTTATTCCCGTCGCAAATTAAGGAATCATCCAATTGTGAAATCACTTGTTCACTATAACTTTTCCACATCTTAAACTCAAAGCAAAGGACGTTTTGCCTACATACATATCTTGAAAGATATATAAAAACTAACCCTTTATTATGTTATCTACAAGTAACTTTGCATTTTCTATTGATGCCTGATAGAAGATTGTCTACATACATATCTTTCAAGATTGAATTATTGCAATAGGATAATCTTGTTTATAACAGGATTATCCTATTGCACTGCGACGATTGAAGAATGTTCTGAACTTGTAATCACAAATACTTGTCGACAGTGACAATATTCTCTAAATGGGTGGTGCATCTTTGTTCATTCTCCACAAAAATCTAAGATAATTCCTGTCTTGACAAGGTAACGATAACTGACTATACATTTTTTAGATATCTGCAACAATAACAATCTTATAACAACACCACCTATAAAGTATCTCAATTAAATCAAACTGCATCTTCAGACCTACGCCCAATACATTATTTAAAGAACCTCCAGTAATTGTATTTGATGAACCATTAAAAACAATACCTACTTACGTTGTGAGGGATAATTTATTAACAAGTGGATTTGATCTTCCAAAAGGTGGAACCCTAACGAAATGACTTTTTCAAAATATTTTAAAAGCTAAATCACAATGAGATTTGACTCCATTACATTTCCTTAAGCCTATACATATTCATTGCAAAGGTCACGATCGTCAGCGGCAATTCAATTATTGAGTCATGAAGTTTCCAGCTTTATAAGACTTAAATAGCCAGAACTTGATGAACAACATGTTTTTATCAATTGGATGTTCAGCTGGTACAGTGTTCCCTCATTGAAAAAAAAATTTGATACAGAAAAGCCAAAGTGAGCTTAAGGGGGATATCATTACAAATATATATTTTTTTTAAAAGTAGAAATATCAATACATTATTATTATCGCCGTATTTTATTAAGGTCGTTGTTGAATCCAGTGCTATTGTTATTTGTAAAGTGGCTTTTAGGAGGGATGGACTGGGGATAAAGAGGTGGCCCAGGAGCTATTTACGATTCATGGACAGACCTACCAATTTCATATGTGATATATTAATCAACAAAGAAGTCCACATCCTTCTTTGTAATTTATTCAAAGAGGATATTGGATATCGTGGAAAGCATTTTTAAACTCTTGATGATTTATATTGGCTGCCTTAAGGCTTTACATAGTGAACCTGAGATGAACCAAAGCTATATTCAAATTATACGAGTCTGAGTCCAAATATTCCAAGTTAATGCGCTTCCAGATTTCATAAATAATTTTCATTGGAGTCCAGTCCATTATAAGTTCTTGACAAACTCAAATGCGAATAAACCATTCGTTCTTAATTCAAGGTATCTTCTTATCACGGGAATGAAATATTTATGTGAGTAGATATCATGAGTTAAGAACAAGAAGTAACATTTTTCATCTTTATCAAACCCTCGATTGACGACTGTAAGCTAAATCTATCCAAGTAAGTGGTTAATTTACTTAAAATGGAAGAATATTGGTTTCGGAAGCTTCTTGGTATTCTTAGAAACACTCTATTGGTCCTCAAACACGGGTAAATATCACAATTTAGCAAACTATTGCACATATTTGATATTAGGATATTTCTCTTAAACCTATTGACTATTGATATTATTTAATAATTTATATGATCTGGATATGATGGAAATATAATTAATGAACTTGTAAACAGAAACAGCTGACCATATTATGTTTTATTCAGCTAGGGAACGCTTTTATGATGACTTACCTACCTTGTCTCTAAGTATTTGGGCCAAGTCAAGCTATCGAAGGATACACTTGGATTTTTATATACACTTTATTGCTTTCAATATGCACATGTTTCCGGAACAAAAAGAACAATAAACATACATATAAAATGATAAATATCACAAACTAAAGGAACATAAATTATAATAATCACGCAACACAGCAAGACAGAAAAAATATATAAACTTCAAATACTCAATTCTGAACAGTTTGAATAATATTATGATACAGAAAATAGATATATCATTAATATCCTTAACGACAAAATGAACTTCATGTTTGTTCATTTCGATAGAAATGACAATTTAAAATAAATTAATCGTTTTTTGAGAATAATTGAACGTTTTAATATTTGAATTTAACTAAAATTTGTTATATGTCCTGTCAATAATTACGTATGAAGTGTATGTATCATTTTGGTTCTTATTTACTTTTATTAAGTTGACGTAGGGAATCTTTTGAATCATTAATGTACATTTTACTATAATTCTTAATTGTATTGATATATATATATTTATTTTTTTGACTACGTACCTATTAATGAAGTAGTCATTATTATAATATTATAAAGATTGAGGGTTTTCTGAATTGAAATGTATTATTATCATTTGTCTGTGCACTCACTAGGTTAATGTGTGTCATATTTTTTTCAACTAGAGTTTTCATTATTTTATTATGACAAAAATGTTTTTTTGAATCGGTTAAAATCGACAATTTTAAAGTTTTTTGTAAGAAATTAATATTTTTTAACAAATTAAATGAAATAACTGAATATTGTACATCATATTCGCAAAACATTATTTGCTCCATCTTAAATACTTCTAAAGTAAAAAATGAAAATTCTCGAACAATACAAGATTTTAAATTAAAAAATATTGACATTAACCGGAAGGAAAAAAAATGTGCTTTGGGTTTCCCAATAATGATACAGGGGCGTACGCAGGATGAGGGTAATATAAAAATAAATAAAGGAATTTTTATTCTTACTAGAAAATTTAATATTTGATTTTTTTATTCGAGAGTTTAATATTTGCAATTGAATTTACATCTTTCATTCTTTTTTTCACAAAATGTAACCATCTGTCAATAGCTATGGATTTTTAAAAAAATCCAAAAAAATTAATATTCGAAGTTTTTCCACCCAAATATTGATGCCCTGAAAACTTCCGTTAACCAGCAGTGGACGATCACAAAAAAGGACTTCGTAACCAATGTGGGCAAGGGGTTACGTAGGCGGTTCGTTGAGGCTGATGGTGGACAGATTCATGATTAATGTGCATTATTATAGTAAAAAAATATTATTAAATAAAATTTCCTATGTATAACATCATCTTGATCAATTATGAGTATATTTGAATGACTACTTAGAGGAGGCAGGTTTTAGTTTTTTTTCTACAGCAGCTAAAGAATATCTTAATCAATTATAGACTATTCATTCAAATTGTTCGTGTGAGTTAAGATACCCAAGAATTTTGATATAATTTAGAACCTTAATATGATTGTAAAAACTTATTTTGGCCCATATATTGCTCATTAAATGAAATTTGCTTTTTATTATTGTTATGATCAAATTTGGCTAATTTAAGTGGTGTTAAGTGTTTAGTTTTGTCTTATTGTTGTTTTAAAGCGTATTTACTGTTTCTAACAGGAAGGGGGTCTCTCAGTCCCCAATACCCACCTTTCAGCCTCCTCGACATAGACCCAGCCATTATCAAAAAGAAAAGGAGGGTTTTTGGTTATCGCGAGGCAAAAAGTGTTAGCTTTAAGGCCCTTGAAGGTGAGATTGTATCCCAGAGTCTTGATAAGCCAATTAAGCAGTTAGATATTTGTACACTAATGTAAACTACAATCATTGGGGTTCTAGCACGAGATTTCAAGTCCCTCGAGAGTGAGGTGTTCCTTGATATATTTGTCCAGAACTTACTGAGGATAAGTAGGGAATCCATAAAGAGGCAGCTATATTCTGCAATCCAAGCTCCTTTGAGTGCTGTACTCTCTAATCAGCCCTGTATTGGAGAGGCTAGACAATAGTATAGCCCTCCCCCCCCCCTGGTGGAGGAGACCAGGGGTTGAAAAATAGGGACACAAGAACAGCTGGTGAACGTGCACGGTTTCCTCTCTCTTTTGTAACAGTAAAAATGGTCAATTTGAACAATGTTCTGATACTTCCATTTTTATTGAAGAGACAAATTGAACATTAACAGAGAGGGAAAGTAAACCAAATTCTTTGCAAAAAAAGAAATCTAAAATAAGACAAAAGGAATCATCAACACAAGAGGAATGTAAAGTGCTCAATAGAGGGGAAAAAAACATCCACAACAAGAAGGAGTTGGTGGATCTTCTGCTCAATGGTCTATCAGCAGCTTCAACGGGGGTGGGTATTGAGTAAAGGATGGTCTCTTTTTAGTTCCCCCCCCCCAAATTATTCCACCCCAATAACAAAAGTCAAGGGCACTAACATGGCGGCTGATGAATGACTGTGGTTGACTGAGTCGGAGTTGTCTTCCTTAAAGGCCAACCCATCTGCAAAGGGGCTGGACTGGCTGTCTCCCCATATTTGTTGCTTCCATTCTCAAAGGGAATCCCTTAAAGAGTAAGTTTAAACAAATTTCATTTTATAAATTCTTACACAAAATATCATAATAAATTACTTCTTAATATTTTTTAAAGATAATATTGTTGCACTATAATTTCCTTGCAATTTTTTAAATTCATCCATTTCTTCTAAAAAATGGATCAAGAAGATTGGAAAGAAGGAAAGGGGGGAATAAGTAGTCAAGGGTCTCTTAAAATATCCTTCCCCCTTAGATTGTCCCAGAGGTGTTCTGGGATTGCTACAAACCATCACCAATTTATCCAAGAGTTCCTTTTAATACCATAAAATAGTTCAGAGTCCTTGGGTTGCGCGAGGTACTTGTGGGTACCCTGGATCCTTACAAACCAACACCCATTCATCCAATACATCCCAGGAACCCCTCAAATAACACATAATAGTTCCAAGACTTTGAGGTGTACGGGGTATTGAGGGTACCCCTGGATCCTTTAAAAAACTTGCCGATTCATCCTAAGAATCGCTCTTATACCTAATAATAGTTTAAGCCCTTGGTTTTCAAGTTCAAACTGCATTTTGTCTCTCTTTTTACGCCATTAACTCTTTCGTCTTATGGATATCATGCATATTTATACTTCATTAGTCATATAAATAAATGTTATTCCGTTTATTTTAAATTACTTTTTTGTTTTTCTTTTTGGAAATGTTAAAGTATCTATCTGATTACTGTTGGAAATAATAGATCTACTCCTTAAAATAAAATTTTAATGATTATAATTTTGTTTAAACAAATTTCTATATTTTATAAATTCTTACACAAAATAATATAATAAATTACTTCTAATATTTTTAAAGATGACCGAGAGACAAATGAGAAGATGAAATGGCGTGGAGGAATAAGACTACACTGTTTATAAGATCATATGTATTCTTTATAATACGAAACCATACTCGTAATTTATTTACAAAATACAAGACTATTTATAATACGTAAAACACAGTACTTTAATACACTAAAGAACATACAAGAAAATAAGAACAAGAAAGGAAATATGAAATACATAACAGGAAGCTAAAGGCTAAATTGTTAAAAACATATTATAGATTATAGCCAAGCAAAGTTTTTTTATCAAAAACATTTCTCTGTATCTCTACTTTTAGTCCTTGTAGATCTTAATGAAGTTGGAAGTTAGAAATCAGTCAGGACTTTCCGGACACCTGGTATTTCTAATATCCATATATTGCATATATTTTTTAATATTCTTTACACTCAAGGTCCAAAAAATTGGATAATAGACAAAGTAAAATCTAGGTAGTAGCGAGTATTGTTTAAGAGTTCCTCTCAAATCATCGGAGACCAAAAATCGGTCAATTCTTGCCGATTTAATAACATGACTTTTATACTTAATTTCAAATGCGTGCTATGGTAATGCTTTCAAGTGATATACAACATCATAAAGTAATAATCAATTATTTTATTTTGATTACCGCGCCACGATCATTTCCACGGATATAATTTATTGTGTCTCTCACGAAGTAATTCATAGAATTAAAATCACCCAATATAATGGTAGACATTCGTTCATGCAGGGTCATATAGATATTTATTAGCGATATCGTTGAGAAAAAAAAGGGTTATCAACATCTGGACCTTAAAGTGCCAATTTTCTAATCAAGTACCCTTCTTTTTCCACATCTAAA
The DNA here is from genome assembly GCF_016086655.4 of Lepeophtheirus salmonis. Lineage (NCBI taxonomy): Eukaryota > Metazoa > Arthropoda > Copepoda > Siphonostomatoida > Caligidae > Lepeophtheirus > Lepeophtheirus salmonis. The sequence goes on along the minus strand of NC_052139.2, from coordinate 31,187,059 downwards.
AAAACAAAATTCCCCCCCCCCCTGTGCTGTTCCACGTTCTAGTATTCAATACCTTTTCTATTAGGTGAATGACACCTCTTGATGGATGTTTTTCTCTCTGGGTAACATAGGAGAATGTTATAGGAAACAAGTTTGTGTTTTCCTTAACTCTTGTGTCAACTAGAGCCACAATGTCAGCATCAAAATAAGATGACACAACTTTCAATATTTTTCTTCACCTCTCATTACTGGCAATATAATTCACGCTAAGGGATACAATATTCATAATTTGTTTATAAATCAGGATCCATTCTTTCATTCATCTCTCGAATGTCTGTTACATCTTCAGAAGCATTATTTTCCTTCGACCGCTTCTCTTCCGACTCATCCAAAGGACTGGATATCCTTTTTAGAATCTTCTTATCAAGGGGTTTAGGACTTGGTGTAGGTCTCTGGAGACCCTTTTTCGGTTTTCTGAATACAATTATCCAGTCATCTCTAAGGCGAATCCATTTACAAATAGTTTGTTTTAACTAAAACTTGAAGGATGTAAGTATTTGTCCACATATTTATAAAAATCCAAGTAATTCCAATAATTTGTTTCCCTATTATATAACACTAAAATCTATTAATTAGTACATATGTATTATTATTTATTTTTTAAATTCGATATTGCCTAAACAGCTGCTTCTAGTTTTTTAATTTTTAGAGTCCCCCCACGTTCAGTATTATTATTCCGGCTTTTCAATTTGTCTAATCGTTAAGTGGGGAAATCCGTTGCTATAATTATTAAACCTGGTGCCACGTAGCTCAGTTGAAAGGATTATATTCAATTTAATATCCTTATATCCGCTTCACAATCGCTCCTAAAAAATAAATAAAAGTTATGTTGACATATGGGCAATATATAGGTTCAAGTGAATAAATGAAATGTACATTAATGAGGGAGGTAAAAACTGTCTAAATCCTTGTGAGTGCAATGAAAAAATATATGTTGTCAATTTTAATAGAATACACATAATCTGCAGAAATGGGTCAGTATAAAAACCTTTTTGCTCCTTACTTGCTGATAATATGTTTGAATTTTCAAAATAGGATTCAATATTGTTTAATATAAGGATAAATATCTTGTTAGTTAGGATTGTAAACTTTATTTTACAAGGACGCTAACAAAGATTAGCGTCCAATTTGCACCTCATTAAATAAAATTTTTACTTTTAGGAAAGTAATACGTAACAACCTGCTATTAGGTATAAAGATCCCTAAAATTTTGACATCCCGTCTTAAATCTTTTTTTTTTTTCAATAGATTAAAACCAAAATAAGGCTTAGTTACGTGTTTTTAGGCGAAAGAACAACGAATCAAAAATGCTTGTACGTTTTACATTCTACTCCTTTCAAAGAGAATGAATGATATTTACTCTTTCTATAAATCAAAAATAATGGCATTCAAGACCTATATTTCAATACCAACCAAATTTTCCTATTTCATAGAAGCAAAATGAAGAAAAAGGCATAATTCCATGAAGTTACATAATCAATCGCAGTTTAGCTTAGATAGAACTCGGTATCCACTTACAATTTTGCTCAAATCGGGGATACTTCATCTGAAAATGACTCAGAACCGGGATGCTGCATATTCCTTCAACACTCTTAGCACAATTCAACAGGTAACAGATGCATTGACATCATATGATTTTATAAAATGTATTAATTGTTCATATAAGTTTAATTTGTATAGATGTTTTACTAACACTAAAATTTATTTTTAGGAGTTGAACCAGCTTCAAAAATGACGCCTACTAAAACCAATCCTAAAATACAAGAGTGTTCCACCCAAACTCACGAAATCTAGCCTACTTCAGGGGAGTATATTGCATCGACTGTTCATTTTTTAGGTTGAATGGTAATAGCTATATATAGGTATATATAAATATATCAGGTATGAATGAAGCAATTCATCGTTTATTGAATGATGACCAGCACCGTTATCTGTGCCATAATAAAAAAATATCGTCTCCTGGTCTCCTTGGTCCATAAAAAAGAATTGAAGTTACGAATTTCTTGTGGATATGAATGATTATATCCTACTTCGACAAAGATTTCCTCTACCAAGTCTAAGGCATTGAGAAGATGGTTGGAAGTTTTGGACTTAAATCCTTGTACTTTAGAGGACGTCATTATCTCTTGTCAGCCAGAAGCATTGGGCAAAAATGTAAAAAAATGTAATTGTAGATTACAATTTTATCGTAGAGAGAAAAATAAATAAATTGAAGGTGCCTCAAATTCCTTATTGCCAAAGTAATGTAAGCAAAAACTTAAAAATGAGGCAATTTGTATATCAACTGTTTATTTGTATATTATTTTCCATTAATATATTTAATTTTGTACCTAATTAAATAAATGATTCCGTTTTACGTTATTCATTTATAAAAGCTTACGGTTTTGCGTTACTATTTCATATTTTTCTCTTTCAATGACGTGGATGATAACCGGACTTTCATTTTCTAAGGCACTATATAATAATAGCTCTTTATATATACTTTTAAATATGGAGGATTGAAATCGGCAATGAAGCAACACATATTATTAGTTCACTTTCCGTTGAACTTCCTTTATTCTATACTAAACGACTATCGTAATTATTTGCCCAACCTTAACGCCAATTTAGGATCAAAGGTATAACCAAAGAGGAAATATTTTAACTACGTCTGCTTGTCACTGGACGAGAAAACCTCTTCTCGAGTGGCAATGCTAATAGAAAATCCTCTCACATATCCATATTCTACCATTAAAGGTTGTCTGCTGGACATATATAAACTTTTAGACAGCGAGAGGTTCCAGGCTTTTCTTAATATTGTAGAATTGGGTGAGCTTACACAATCGTCATTATTAGACGAAATGATAAATTTCCTGGATGGACACGGATTTATTTTTTTATCAAGTGTTTTCTTCCTTAAACCACTCCTGCTTTCAATCCGACTGCAACAAGAACAAGTTAATTTCAGAAATATATCAAACGACGTATTCCTACACTATGAGTTCTATAAGTAAGACCAATAGACCTGACACAGGTATTTGCTTTTATCATCAACGATATGGGAGTATGATTCGAATAGTTTCTTGAGGTTCGATCCATAATATTTAGAAAATCCCTTATCAACCATAATTATTACTGCATGGGAATTAGATGAACATATATATTTGGTAAAAATTACATTATTTTGATCCTTTTAAGCTCATGAATGAATATAGAAAATTGATGCAGTCTAACTAATGTTTCCAATTGGTTCTATTTCTGCACCAAACATAAGAATCTTGATCATCTATGAATTAATTGTATTATGGATATAATATTAATTGGAAATGTTTCATATTAACTGAATAAAACTTTTTTTCCTATTCAGAATCCATTCAACTACATGTGTATACATATGCATTTTTAATAACTCCCAGATCAATTCTTTATAATTACTTAAAATAACATTATTTTGATCCTTCTAAACACTTAAATTGGGATATGAGTAATCGATACAGTCTGTGTAAAGTTTTCTATACCTGATATACAAATATAATCATCGTTAAGAATTAATTAAATTATTATTCAATGATCAATTGAGTATATAATTATACATATTATTTGCATGAAGCTTACTACATAATCTGTTTATATGATTATTATATTGGTTTTTTTTAAATGTACTTTAGAAATCCTTTAACATATATAAATTTGATTTTGAGTTGTATACATTAAGTCAATCAATCATTTTTGTTCAAAAACAATGTTGTAGGATTTCAAATATTATCCAAAAATGGAAGAGTATGCATTATTTAGTTCACATGAGTATTACCAAGTCGAGTTTATCATCAAAAATGATGTTTTTCACTACAACAGGTTTCGTGATTAGAGGTTATGCTCCTACAGATGGTATTAAAGCTCATTGGTAGAACGAAGAAATCTTACTCCAATGGAAATTGGAATGCCTCTAATAATTAAAGATCATCTATGAAAGAGATACATTCATGAAGGTACAATTATAACAAGGGACAGAGAATGGAGATAAAGATGAAATGAAAAATGGACGTTTATGATTAAGAAATGAGAAATTCATCCTAGATTTCCCGAGAAATTTCCAAAATGCATCAACGATCCGTAAGGGGGGAACGGGAATATTATAGACATAAATTAAAGGATATTATACACTGTGTAGTTTGAAGGTATACCCTCATATGTTCCGATAATATTTTTATATATTCTTTAATATTGAGATTGTCAAGTCATTTCTTGCTATTGTATATAATTAAAATAAAGTATTAAAGGGTTGGATACACACCATATATAATAATATATGTGAAAATTATAAAAATCTTTCTGAGTTTATATATATAAAAAGTATATGCTGCTTACCTGCAATATACATATAAGTGTTCATATTAATTACTAACGTTTTAATCCTGCAATAAATCCTTCGTTTTACTCTTTCTTTTAACTACTCAAAACTTATACCAATTCCTATGTGTGATTTCCTCAAGAATGAATCAATAATAATAAGAGTTTCATATTTTTTTTTTTTAATATGCTGAGATTATGAAAGAATGCTTTAAAGTTTAGAGCCTTCACTAATATAAACAAACAAAATTCATTTTAACATACCAAAACTTATATTTAATTCAAATTTTAACATATATTCACGGACAATAAATATAAATTATAAAGGATATTGAACATGAGACCAATAAATTTTTTTTATTTAAATCAATTTTGAAGATTAACAATTTAATAAAAGGTATTTCTCTTTCAAATTTTTACTCCAACACCATGGCAATACCATTAAAACAACCAGTATTTGAAATTGTGGTATCACAGCAGAGAAAATACACATTTTTTGATAACGCTTATCATATGTAAAAACGATTGGCAAAACTTTCTTCTTTAATCTTACAGTTATTCAAAGTAGGTAGTAATTTTCATTCCCAAATTAAAGATGAAACATCTGGTATTTCGTCTTTAAAATCGAAATGTATGGTGTTCCCTGATCTTTTCTTCGATCAATCCGTATCTTATGGATGGAAGATATAATTTTTTTCGGCCAAGTTTTGTAGAACCATTTAAAACCACCGGGAAAATAGTCAAGCTAAGGTTTGAAGGGAATGTAAGGGAAGGTTAGGTATCAATTATATTTTATACTCTTTTAAATTGACTATATCCATTATTATTTTAGAAATGAGTTGTAACTCTGTTTTCTGACGAATACTTGTCGTAGAACAGATGTAAAAGAAACATCGATCCAAATACTGTTTAATCATTAAGTCTTTACGAGGTCTCAGACCATTTTAAGGTAAGTAAATATTGTAGCACTTTTTGCTATTTTTTGTTATAAATACATATATAAGCATATGAATTGTGATGTTTATTTCAGTTGAAGTCAGCAGACTTATCAAATATTTGAATAGTTTCTCTAAAAATTGAATCCAAGGCTTAACTATGAAAATTATTACTGTATGGATCTTGCTACAGTCATTAATTTCTGCTGATGGCAAACGTTCGTTCTTTTCGTCTTTATTAAATTTTATAATATGTGTATATATTTTTGAATAGTGCCAGGATGTAGAACTGACTCTGGATATTGTTATTTTCCGTTCGAATACTATGGGACGCATAGAATTTGCACTTGAATGAATTCAAATTACGATTCTAAGCCTTGGAGCTATTTAAATCAAGGAGGCTGGGGTTATTGCCTAGATAGATGTTTTGGTAAGTGTCATAAATTCATTGCAACATTATAAAAAGAGATTATAGATATTTTATCAAGATTGTGGAGTATCCAACGATATACCCAACTCTTGTAATCAGAAAGAAGAGGGTACTGAGGGGGATTTTGATAATTCTGTCCTTGGCATGCACGTATAATACACGGATTTACTAGAGAAATATTGTGTAATGGAGTTATCATTACCAAGGATCGTATGTTAGCTACTGGATATTGTCACAGTGTTGGAATTAAGGTAAGTGTCATATTTTATTTAAACTGTTCTCCAATGCTTTCAAATGATATGCACAATTATTACAAATAAGACCTTCTTTTTCATATGAGCTATATGCTAGATTCGGTACACAATATTCTCGGGATGGCTATCAAAATGGAGTTATAAAAGGTTTTGTTCAACATCCGAATTACAATAATGTAACACATGAAAACAACGTTGCCATAATTTCCCTACATAATGAATTAATATGGAATGATAGAGTCCTTCCCATTTGCCTTTCCAGGGATTATTTTCCTATTAATGATGGGCAATTAATAACTTGTAAGTATACTAAGAGTCATTTTAAATCAATATAAAGAAGATTCCGCACCACGTATTTATATTTTATTTTTCAGTTACTGGATCAAAAATTTTAGATCGACTTAGTCATTTTTGATTAGTTCAATTCTCTATAGTAAAAAAATTAAGCAGAAATATTCACGGAGATTTTCCAAAAAAAGGATCATCTATAAACAAAAAAAAAAACTCAATAACGGATAGTCATAATGAAGGAGGACCATTGAACGTATGTCAGGATTCGGAAAAATGTGTGCTGGCTGGTATCGTATCAGTCATAAAGGAAAAGTAAAATCTTCTTGTTTTTACAAATATTTCAGTACATATAGATTGGATCAGAAAACATATTTAAGTTATGTATGTCATAGTGATAATAAATTTTTTCAAACATATTTGTACATCCACTTAAATTTAAGATATTTACCGGGCCGTGCAGAATTATTTACCGATTTTTGTTCTGAACATATCGCTGACAATAATGACATTTGAATGACTTGAGAAACAATTTATTCATACATTTTTAGAATAATAAAATAGTTAGTGATCAAATTTAATCAATGTAGCCACCATTTGACTCAATGACACTGGTCAGGGGACGTCTGAAGCTGCCACAGACTTGTTGGATGTAATCAGCTTCCATGGAGGCCCAGGCCTTGTTGACAGCAGCCTTTAAGGCATTTATGTTCTTGTGTCGTTTTTTGCAGGCCTTAGTCTCCACGTGCGCCTAGATAGGGAAGTCTAGTGGGTTCAGATCTGGGCTCTGAGGGGGTAAGTAGTCCTTGGCCAAAAGTTCAAGTTGGGAGTCCTCTTGAACACAGCCTTTACTTGCCTTGTTGAGACAGTGGGCTTCCTGCCAGCCCCAGGGGAATGTTTGTATCACCCCAGCCTCCAAGCGCTTGGAAACGTTGTAAATTGTCTTCAACGAGGCCCCAACATGCTCCTTAATGTTGTTATGAGGCACTCCCGCTTGGAGGAGGGCTACAATTTCGATCCTCTTTGTTTCCTGATTGGACATAGTCTCACGTGTGGAAGTTGTTACGCTCTCACAGGTAGGATGTTTGTTTATTTTAACAGTAAGAATACGAAACAATCAGATTGTTTGCCACAAAACCTCTTAAAAAGTATATTTACATCATCGAGAAATAACTTTGCACGGCCCGGTAATTAATAAAAAAAAACTCTATTTGATCAAGCGACAATAACAAAGATATAGAGAGAGACGATAAACTATTTTTTGGTATGATTTTGGAGTTCCAAGATAGAATTTGAAAAAAAACAACAACAACTTAATTTAAAAGACTATTAATTCAGTAAAATAAATTTTGGGGAAGGAGGTCTTTAGGGTTCTTATATTACTTCCTATATAAAATAGAGAATTTAGTCAGTTATTTCTTTGTTCACTCTCTTAAACTGATTTTATGTTGAATTACCATTATTAACTTAAATATATTTCTCTCTTTGGTTCCAATTATAAGTCTCTTTATTGCTTTCTTTTTAGTTAAAGTTGATCTCCCCACACTTGAATATCCTTCCAGTAACCTTTATTTTTATTATTCCTCTCTCACAAAGAAAATTCCTGAATCAGATTGAATGCCATGGAATTTCGAAAGAGAAGAAATCTGGCACCTTCCATTGACTTCACGAAATCATAGAAATATTTGAAAAAGGGTCACAAAAATAGCTCGGTATAACAATTTGAAAATAAACCGTGGCCAGTTTGTGTTATTGATATACCATTAACGTTTTTGTAAAATTACTAACCATTTAGAAGTAAAACGAGCTTTCATTTGTTTGTTCTGGGAAAAAAATGGGATAGAAATGCACTTCCCCAGGATGTAGACAGGGGTATGACGGTATCTCAAAGAAATCTGACAGTTACAACAAATTTTCCCTGTTCAATGTACGTACTAATCCTCATCTTCAGTCATGTTGGGAAAGGGCAATTGCCAAGATCAACCAAAGATCTTAAAACCAAAATAACCATCTAGACAATAACAAAAAACTCAAGGACATGCGACCTACATTTTAAAAAGGATAAAGTCATTATTAATGACGTTTACAAGCAGCATAGGAAGGCTCAGGAGTCGGCTGTGGTAAAGCAGCTCAAATTTTAAGTTATGGTCAACACTTAATCACTTAAGGTAGCTTATTTTGGTTTCTTAACTTTTCTTAGGCACCTTCCTGTTTTTCAAAAACTGTATCCCAACATCCTGTTTTTCAAATCAATGCCTAAAAACCCCGATTCGATTTTCTTTAGGTGTGGCAGATTTATGTTTTGTATTCTCGTTTTCATCCCATACTATATCGTTGTCTGGAATTTTCATAATTTCCTATGAGTTTAATTTTCACTTTTTTACATCCATTACTTTCCTCGCCGACAGTTTCTTCATCCATTTGAGAGTTAGATTCTTCATTGATCCTATTTCTTCCTCAGCAATCATCTCGTTTGATTCATTAGTCAGAATCGCTTGTTGCAAAGTTGTCTGCAGGTTAATTTATTTTAACTCGTTGGCTCGTAACTTCTTTTTCAGTTTCAATCTTCTTGTGTAGATTTGTGTATTCCTCAGGTGTTTCATAAACATTACCTTGTCCGGGAAGACTTGGAGGATAGTTTTTGGAATTGACCACTTCCGTACAAAATGATTATGTGTCCGTTTGCCTGGCGGTGGAGCCTACTTTTGATACACTTCGAATAAACCTTTGGTCCCTTACTCAATTGCTTTTATTAGGTTCTGTTCCTCTTGGCCGAATGTTTAAAGAAGAACTGGGCGTCTTTCAGTGATTGGGAAATTGTTCAAAAAAGAAGAAGTTTTTATTGTTCTGAGCATCCCTGGGATTCAGTTGCGCCACTTGAATGCCTTCTACTTTTATGAATTGGGATATTTGGTCTGCCACCTCATCGTAGGTCACTCACTGACCTCCACACATTTTTTAGTCGTATATTGAATGTTCACTATCTACTGAAACTGTCAGAGAATTCCTGATATTCAACTCGTACATTGAAAGAATTATATGCCTTATTCTTCAGAACGATAAAAAAAGGAAATTTGATTATTTCCCTCGGTGAATTCAGCTCTTGAGCCTTCATCAAAATTATTTCAGGTCTAGGCAGTGTCTTACAAGTGACCGATCTTACTTCAATTATATTAAGGCCGATTGAATTCCTAGCAATGGAGGTAGCATTACCTAGACTCATTTGTTGGAATGAGGCCCTTCCAACATTAGTCACTTCACATACAAATAATGAGAACTTCCACCAATTATTTTCTAAATTTTGCATATCCTTTCTGTCACGATCAAATAAATGAATGACTTCTTCTTTTTTTTCCTTTTTATTTTGTCCAACCCCGTCTAAGAATAAGAATATACCTCATTTAGGATCTCTGTCAATTATTCTGTCTTTTTATGGAACTCTTTAGCTTTTATACATAGAAGTATTAGATGATTCCGGTTAAGAATTGGAGGAAATTATGTAAAGGAACAACCAATACTAACACTCGAGATCATTCAACCCACTATCGTGTATAATATATATAAAAACCCCATCTTCTCAAATTCCAAGGATTTGCATGCCCTGATGACTTCTGCGGAATCGACAACGTTCCACTCCCTCGTAATGGATACCGGGAACTTTGTGGTGAAGACCGCAGGGACCTCTTCTTTCTCCTTGGCAAGCCACCTGCCATTCTGGACGTTGTAGCTTCTGTCGACAGTCCAGTTCTTCTCGTCGGAGAAGAAGATGATTCTTCCTCCATGGCTCTTCAGGTCATTGAGGAGATGCTTACCGTTGGTGAGCCTGGTGGCCTTCATGGATGCCGTGAGGATGCGTTGTTTGTCCATTCGGTATGACCTGTACCAGAGGTCCTCATTCACAGCCTTGGAGACCAGCTGCTTGCTCACTCCACGGATCTTGGCCAACCTGGACAAGGAAGTCCCCGGCGAAGCCTTGATGGACTTCCGGAGGCCTTCAAAGAAGCAGGGAGTGCGGATTCGGTCACTTCTCATGTTGTGGGCCTTCCCTTCAACCTCCCAGGCATTAAAGACCTGGTACACCGTGGTCTTGGGGTAGTTAAGAAGCTTGTAGATAGCAGAGGGCTTGTGTCTCGCGCGAGCCAATTCGAGGATGGTGTCTCTCCATGCTTGTTCCATGATGACTATTGTTTGTTTTCAAAAAAATTGTGGTGGAAGTTATAGTGTATTGTTCACGCAACCTTTTATATTAGTATGATTTAACCCCAAATATCCACATTATGGATCTGGATGAAGTTTAAAGTAGTTCCAATTTATCGTGGACACCCTGTAGTAGTAAACACAATTATTACAAATGAAGTTTCATTTTTAAATGTCATTATCATAATGGACAAATGCACTTAAAATTCGTTGAAGAGTAGTACTGTTTCTTATCATTTGGATTGAGATCTTATCGGAGGTATGAATTCCAATTCTTATATATACAACCTTGAGGTACGTAAGTAGCTACGTAATGTAGAATGTTTTGTACTCTTTGGATAAGAAATAAATTAATAGAGTTGATGAAAAGATGAATACCATCGTTGTCATGTTTCTTATTCGATTTTAAATTGTTCCAATTATACTGAGCTTTAAAGTTTTCATTGTTTACATTTCTCATTTCCTCATGCTCTCCATTGACCCAACTATTGAGAGCCTCTCCGAATCCTTTCAGTGATTTGCCTCACCACAGTCAACCACTTCTTCTTTTGACACATTCTGGATCATAACAAAGTGGTAATCCCCGATCTTACGTCATATTTGTATGTCTGTCTATCCACGACTCCTTCTTTCCCGATATGAATAATTTATAATTTCAACTAATAATTAATTTATAACAATTATAATGTAGTAGAGATTGGCAATTCTTCCAATCCAACAGTTGTCGTTAATTTTGTTTATTTTTCTTATTATATTAATAATATGACATGTTTTATTTCTGGTTAGAACTAATTAAATATCGTAATGAGATTTTGATAGCATCCATTGCAATTTGGTTGGATAATTCCAACGGAACACAACCATTTCATGTTTATTTATAGCAATAAACGTTAAATATTTTAATCAAAAAGTCAAAGGGAACATCAATTTATACCAAGAATGACAAATTACGACGTATAAAAATAATTTATTTAAGTATTGAGGCGAAACACCCTTAAAGCAAAATGGCTTTAAGGCGAAATATCCTAAGGGAAAAGTAGCAGCCACGGATATATTCTTACGGGTATTAGTATCTTCTATTATTATTCATACGTCAGAGATATCACTATAAGCTTTGCAGTACTATTTTATCATATTATGTTTGTCGAAGGATTTGAATACAATCAGGCTACTAGGAAATCAAACTTTCATTTAAGTTCATTAAAATATTTATACAAGCCAAGTGGTGTCGTTAAAAATAAGTAAAAGGACTTATATTTCCCAATGCAATATGGAATGACTAAAAATATTGTTGTAAAAGAATTGCATCACTATCTGCAATCGCATTTTTTAATATATTTGTTGGAATTTTAATTAATTATATTTTTTCCCTCTAAAATTATTATAACATTTAATTTAAATTTGGCTCGAGAATGGATGTTAAATATAATCGAATGTATGCCCCCAGGTTAGTTATTATTGATTGCGGCTTTACAATTAACTAACCCAAAAAAAGAAAACAATGTATTTTCTTGTAAGCGGTCAATGTTTCTACTCCTTATCAGTATTCTGAACGGGGGGGGGGGTCTAGAGCCCCTCCAGACATCCTATACATTAAATAAATCCTTTAAATGGTTTTCATCATAGTTTATTAATGCATTTTTCACTACAAATGAAAAAAATATACACATAACATAATACGTATATATTTGAAAAAGGAATAAATCAAAGTAGCTTGCTAACAATATAATTTGTGTAAAGGTAAATCCCTTCCTTGTGTTTTGCAGATTGTCCATTCGTCCATTTTAGCCACCATATCAGGCGTAAATACACCCTTCCAACCACCAACTTTGCCTATAAATATTATATTCATAAAATATACACATACACAAATTCTAACAAATGAGATAAAAACGGTTACTGCTACATGTATTGTACATATTATCAAAAGATAATTTACTTCCGTTCTATGGAACTATGTACATCTTTCACGTCATTAGTCGTACAAGGTGATTAAAGACAATTTTACAAGTTATTTTTTAATATATATAGCTAAACGTATTACATATTAATAAACCTTCCTACTCAATTCTTCCTATAAACTCAAGCACTTTGGCCAACAAAAATGTGTACAGGGTAGAACAAAGAAATCCCGCACTTTTGATCAATCTACTTCAAATTAACATAAAATATTCATTTTTTTAAGATGTATAAAAAAAAAACTGTAGAAGCAGATATTATCATTGAGAATATATCTCACTCAATGTAGCTTCTGTTATCCTCAATAACGACATCGATTCGGCTCCTAAACAGCATACAGAGTCTGGAACAATTTCAGGACAATGGAGTCGATCAGGGACTTTTTGGTGATTTGAGGACCTTGGTCGACTTCTGACTCAAGGTAGCTTCAGACAAAAAAAAATCGGATTCAGGTTGGCGGGCTAGAAGGATATGGTCTGACACTACCTGGGAATCGCTCCCTAGGGTCCTTGGTATCTACCAGGGTCTCCCTTAATTCCATAATCGTACTACTGTCTATCCTATGATCTTTGAGGTCTCCGCATTCCTAATATTCAGACCGTTGTTCACCAAGATCATCACAATAGCGCACCTGCATTCTGGCTATGAAAATGTAATAGGCTTGAAATCTTCCCTTGTTGACTCCATGGCGGAGTTGTGGGTATAAGTGAAATGTTTATATGTATATTTCCCCAGAAAAGAAAAGTATTGGGACAATTTTGGTCATGATATACAGTGTGGGGAGTCAAAATTGAGCAGTTATTTTTTTTTTTAATTTAGTGCACAAACGACTCATCTGGTTTTATCTGGTTGTAAAAATTGATCTTCGTTGAAAGAGCTGTTATTTTGTGTCAAATATATATATCTAAGTACGAAAAAAATAAACGAGCAAAGGCCAAAGGTTACACGATCTTCTAAATGGTCAAGTAAACCAAAAGTACATTGTCAAGAATGTTGGCGTCATTGTCAGTACAGTCTGCCGATTCTAACACGATAGAAACGCCGGGTCGGGCACCAAGATGTGGTAGCAACAACAAGAAGAGTGATGTGGCCATCATCAACATCCTAAAGGGCAAGTTAGATGCCAACCCAACGACCAGCAAGAAGAGGCAATACAATCTGGGGAACTGGGCCCCAGATTGATCAATCATTGATACAATCAATCTAGAAATAGACCTACAAAATAGACAAACGAATCGGAGATTGCTTCTATTCTTCGAGCAGAACACACATTAACAGAGATTGGAAGCCTAATTTAGGAGTCAAGAAGACAATTAATGACAGAATTGGCATCCAAAGGATCTCCAACTAGATAGTTCACCGGCACAGACCGTAAAGGTTACAGTCCTTTTTGGAGACGAGCATTCTATTCTGGATGAAAAAAATGTGGCCACCATACTCAGCAGATACCAAACCATAAAACGTTTCCCTCTGTTCAAATGTCAAGGCCAGAGCTAGCCGGACAAAGGTACCAAAGCTAATTGAGTTCTATTGCTCAGCAATGGAAGGCCTCAGCATATAATACTAGAAACCTATAAGTAAAAGCTCAAAAGAGCCCGCAACAAATGGGTACCATTTGTCATATTGTTATTAAAAAAAACTCCCATTTTCATATTAAATTCAAATAACCGAATGTATAAATATATACAAAAAAGAGGCCTCTGATAGGCTTCATATTAGAATCAAGTAATATCATAAAAACTGTTATTTATGAATTTATTTATATATGGGTATATGTTTGGCTATTTAAATCTAATAAATACATTTTCCCCAATAAAAATCTGTCGAATTGTTTACAAATGACCGTTTGAAAGTATTTTATGTCATTGGTGTAATTTCTCAGTTCTTTTAGACCATTTGTAGTGGGTTTGCTTGAGCTTTTGCTTATAGGTTTCTAGTAACATATATTTCAAGGCTTTTGTTGATGAATCTTAGAACTACAGGGCGTCCACGATAAATTGGAACTATCTTAAAATTCAACCTGCTTGGTAAAAATGGAATTTGGAATGTATTTGTTAATATGAAAAAGTTAGACATGATATTAAACAATAAATTTATTCATCATGCCCTCCCTCAGCAGCCCCCATCTTCTCCATCCTGCCCTAAAGGATTTGCATTCCCTGATCACTTCCACAGAATCGACAGCATTCCACTCCCTCGTAATGGAGCCCGGGACCTTTGTAGTGAAGACCGCAGGGACCTCTTCTCTTTCCTTGGCAAGCCGTCTGTCATTCGGGACGTTGTAGCTTCTGTCGACAGTCCAGTTCTTCTCGTCGGAGAAGAAGATGATTCTTCCTCCATGGCTCTTCAAGTCATTGAGGAGACGCTTACCGTTGGAGAGCCTGGTGGTCTTCATGGATGCCGTGAGGATGTGTTGTTTGCCATTCGGTATGACCTCCAGCTGCTTGCTCACTCCACTGTTCTTGGCCAACCTGGACAAGGAAGTCCCTGGCGAAGCCTTGATGGACTTCCGGAGGCCTTCAAGGAAGCGGGGAGTGCGGATTCGATCACTTCTCATGTTGTGGGCCTTGCAGCAGACCTTCCCCTCAACCTACCAGGCATTGAAGACCCGGTACACCGTGGTCTTGGGGTAGATAAGAAGCTTCTAGATACTAGAGGGGTTGTGTCCCGCACGAGCCAATTTCTAAGATGGCGTCTCTCCTTGCTTGTTCCATGATGACTATTGTTTGTTGTCAAAACAATTGTGGTGGAAGTTATAGTGTATTGTTCACGCAACCTTTTATATTTGTATGACTTAACCCCGAATATCCACATTATGGATCTGGATAAAGTTTAAAGTAGTTCCAATTTATCGTGAACACCCTGCATATGAGCCTCAACTACATTTTTACACCATTGCAGAGCTTCCAGCGGCGCATCAAGGCCATTATCAAAGTCGTTGGAGACTACATTAAAGATTAGAAATGGCAACACATGTGCTAAAATCTTACCAAAGTTAAATTAATGTTGCTCCTCTATTTTCCGTAATTAAACATGTTCAAATTGAAGATTCAAGTATCTAATTTTCAATTACAGTTTTAATGATACACTCAATGAAAGTGCAACTAACGTTATGAAAGAAAGATTCACCTTCACCCACAAATCCTCCTCTATTATCATTGTATAGACCAAGTTGAACTTTGATAGCAGTTCCATCCATGACAGTATTGTTCTTACAGCTCTGAAGGGATACCATGTCCATTAGTTTGTGGATATCTGACTCCGTATACTTTCCTGTAAGGTCCAAAAATTTGATGAGTTTTTGAATCGTACCATATAAATCCGTTTTCATATCAGAGAAGAAAACGAATAAAAAATTGTCCTTATCTTTATGCTCCCAGCCTTGATGAATAAATTCCCAAAAGGGTCCACCCACTACTATGTGAAATAAAAAAAGAATCAGGTAAAGTGCATAAGATTATGAGAAATAAAGTCTTCACTTTCATCCCGTACAAAGTAATCCAAAAAAGTTGTGAAATCTCCCTGGAAATCATAATATTTCATGAGTCTCTGATGACGGAAATAACTTAGGACTACGTCACGTGGATCTCGAGCAACAAATATAACCTAATAAAAAGAACTCAAAATTAATAATTAATATTTTGGATTTGCTCCCTACAAACCTTGTTCTTTTTTAATACGCCAGGAGGCATAAGTGAAAATGGAAGATGTGATTTTAAGAGTCGACGACTTCCCATTGGGATTTCGTTTGCTATTTCTAATTGGCCCCCCTCCAAAAAGTCAATGCGATCCTGGATTAGTTTTTTGAGATGTTCCTCTCCATGATTAAGGGTTTTTAATTTGGATTCTAGCATTGGTACGAACTTTTCTTTTTGAAGGACTTGATCCAGACTATAATTGTGGAAAGGGAACTGACTTTTTAGTTGTTTATAACAAAGCTATTGCGGCAAAAATGATTTACTTAAAAAGAAAAGAAATTAACTATCCGTTATTTACTAAGATGTCCCGGAAACTGATAATATCATGTGCTTATTTTTTGTTCCGCCTTCTCTGTAAGTTCTTAATTTACAGGTGCATCAACAGGGGGAGGACTGCATGGGTTGTAGCCTTCCCAAATTAAGGAACTTTTACAAGAAAATGTCATATTAAAAAAAAAAATCAAATATTTTTCCAAAAATTTTTTTTTTTTAATTTGTCCCCAAACATTTCATTTTCTTTTAATAGATATAGATTTTTGATTTTTGTTTCCCTACAAATTTAATGTTGGATTTCTTCCAAAAAAAAATTTATATTTGAATTTTTTCCCAAAAAAAGAAAACCATTTGTGAATAGCTATGGATTTTGAAGAAAAAAAGATGAATATCTGTAGTTTTTTTAAATATAATTTTTAATGAATAGAGACTGTATTGAGTACACAAACAGCACAATAAATAGAAAAATACTCTGCCTAAGACACTGTCAATGAAATGTCTGGGCTGAGTTTTTAAGACCGAAGGGCATTCTTACTTATTCGCACAGGCCAACTCGTATTATTGTAGTTTTGTAAATGGAATCGTTCTCCATAGGGATTTGGTTGGTGATATACTCTAGAAAGGTCTAGCTTAGAGCAAATTTGGGCAACAGACAAATTGTAGGGAAAATCTTTTCGAAAGAGGATGACAATCTAGATCTGACATGTTGTTTAGAGCACGATAGTCTCTACAGAGTCCAAACCCTTCATTGGATTTGTAAATGGGTGAGGAAAATGTTGAATTTGAGGGCCGAATTATTCCGAGACTTTGGAGTTTCATTACTTCATCCTTTAGAAATAATAACTTTTCGCCATTAACTCGTCTTGTCCATGCAAAGCATGGCACTTGTGTGGTAACAATGGAGTGTAAGACTTTATGCTTTGCCTCACCCAATGGCTTAAAGTCATTTTTTTTCGATGAAACCCCTTGATAATTTCATTTGAAAATATGAAGCGTGATTTATGTAATTTCCCAAAACATGAAGGTGGTTGACCATTTGTGTTTTCTTCCTCATGTTGATGGAATATACACAAAATGTGCCAAGAATTGCTTTTTGTGTATCCACTACATAAAATGAGCAAACTGTTGGATTGTTACTAGATATGTGAATTGTCTGATTTATTTTTCCAAAGGTTTTCACTTTATTTCCTCCAAAACCTATCAATGCAGGAGTCTGGGGTAATTCACCACACTCGAAAGTCTTAATTTGGCTTATGGGTAGACATACACTTAAGTTCCTGAATATACGATTTTTAGGAGAAAAATTTTCGGAGAAAAATTTCAAAAATTCTTAGTTATTAAGAAAAAATTAATTTTTTAAGGAAAAGAAATGAATTTTTTGGGGGAAAAAGCAAAAATTATTTCTTTTTTTTAAGGGGGGGGGATACAGCCCCTTCAGCCTACCCTCTGCGTACACCACTGTATATCAATATATATGTTGACAGTTTTATTATGTTTATGTATATAGAAATCTTGAATTGAGAAATATACGCTTTTAATGAAATATTAAAAAAAAAACAATATTATTTTTATACAGTATCGAATAAAATACTATGTACAATTCTAATATTTTAAAGTTTCTTTTTGGATTAAAGGTTGTGTGATACAATAAAGGTAACGACGTGAGTATATTCCCATAATTACTATAACACAAAAAAAACCCTTTAATGTTTTTTATAGTACTAAAGATTACACATTTTGACTAAAAAATTCAAGAGAAACATGAACTTGAACTAAAAATCGAATTATTCCATAAATGAATCCTTCATACATAAAAATATTTAAATAATGCTTTAAGCCTTAATTAATTATAAGCCAACTTACTCAACATGTGGACTAAAATCATCCATGTGTTTTGATTCGTCAAATTGAAGATCATTTAAGAGAAGCCATACAATGGATTGCATCCAGGTTGTACCTATTAATGGTTAATAATATTACTATTCACAATTTATAACACAAAGATTGAAGATGCACATGAAATACTAAAATTCGTAAAGAGAGGTTTGTCAGACTTTATTAAAAACTTCCGTTGCATTATTTCAATATTATTTTTTTAATAAATCTTTTTCAGCTATTAAGAAGAAAATATAATATTTAATCCATGTTAAACATATAATTCATTTTATTTTAATTCATCTAAATTGTAAATATAGGTATATTTTTAATTAGAGGAGAGTTTAAATATTTATTTTTTTTCACATCAATCGTACCATAACTTGAAAGTTACAATTTTAGAACTACATATAGGAAATAGAGCAAAACTAATGGACCACCTATAATGACAACAATTACAACTTAGGTTCGATTTTAGCATGAGTAAATACAAAAATTGACAGTTGTTCCTCATACCTGACTTTGGATACGTAGTTATCCATATATCGTCATTCCGCAACTCCATATTATATATTTCGTCTGCATAATTCTCTCCATATCTTGGGAAAAGAACCCAATCCCCATCCTTACATTTCTCCAAATCACCTTGAAATCCAGGGAAATCATCTTTTAAACTATTATTTGTTCCCTTGAATGGAATAAACTTTTTTCTCAGAGACATGATTAATGTTGTGAGGAGTTTTTTCTTTTTTCTTATATAAGAAACAGGATTTACTTCTCAATTAAAGGTTGTTTTTTGATATTTTATCTCGCAACTTATTGAATGGAAAAGAAACAGAAAAATGGCCGAATATAACTTGCTTGTATTTATCCCAACAATTACTCAATAATTTTCCAGGCTGTTTCAGAGCTTAATAAGGAATAATTCTTAAGCAACCAATCAAAGTTCAGACCACTGATTAGGAATGGGGGGGGGGCAGAGCAACGAAATACAGTTACAAAGTTTTCTTTTTAGTGAGGTCACACCGTGATTGATTGGAGTTGTAAAATTAACGTGGTAACCCTAACAATTTGAATACTGTTAGAGAGGAGAACAGCTGAATATATAGTGGCGAAGTTTTAATTGATGGCCCTGCAGTAATAGATTATGCCTGAGTCAGCTGTTGTCGGAGGCATAGTTATGTCATTAATTGAATCCTGTTAGCTATTAATACTTATCGCTGATCAGTTATGAGTAAAAACTAAAATATTTAAATATCGCATGGATGACTCTGATGTTAATCCTCAATTCTACTTCTAGTCCAACGAGGAAATACACCTATAAGTTATAATTTATACAAGGTCTTACATAATGTACATGGATAGAACTGATTGAAATATCAAAAGTAAACACAAACAGGTAGAGTAATGAAATATGAAGTCCAAACTTCGTCATAATCCACTTTTTGGCTAACGATTCAGGCTATAATACACAAAATATGGGCTGACAGTTATTTATTAATATTTTAAATACATTCAAGTTGAAACTACGATAATTCGTAATTCCATAATATGTACAAGTTAGAAACTATTTCTTCACCAACTCCACTAGATTGAAAGAAAGGATAAATGTTTTGTTGATCATGGAAATATTCAGGAGTTGAATATTGAATCATACTGACACTCCATGAATCCCTAGAGTTCTAAAACTTACAGGAACGTACGCAAGGGGTGGACTGGAGGGACTGTAGCTGTAGATTTTTGAATTATTTTCTCCAAAAAATTCAAATTCTTGAGAATAACTATGAATTTTTCAATAAAATTTGTGACCAGCTGTGGATTCTGAATTTTTTTCCTAAAACACCAATTGTCCTTCCACCCTCACTCCCGAATATGATCCTGTGGACGCCCATGTCTTATTCGTTGACATCATTATTGATATATAAGTTGGACAAAACTCTATGCACGACCATATTATATAAATTCTATAGTAGTATATTCCATTAATTACATCCACTGGCCTCCGAGTCTGAGAGCTTAAGACTAAGGTGGGGCCTGATGTTACTCTGTCTCATGATGTGATGACTAAAAAGCCGAAAATTAATGTATCTATCTGAGGTAAACCTTGAATTAGCTGCTTAATATTAGGAAACTAATGTATCTTACTATTTATAGGTCAAAGGGAGATTGTTGCAAGTCATATTTTCATTGAACTTTTCAAGCCAAAAAGTTATTCACAAACATTTAATTGTCCGTATAATTTATAGCAAATACTCATTTTGTAAATGAAAAGTGTAAATCAACTTCATAAATAAATGAACGTGTAAAATATAATAAAGTACACTCCAGTATTAAAGTACTCCCTGCATAAGTTTTGCAAATTATACGAGGCTTTAATATGAATCAATGCGTACAATGCAAATTTATATGGATTAATATAATATAAATCTGAGATCAAGGATGACTTTAATGG
Source organism: Lepeophtheirus salmonis (assembly GCF_016086655.4). Lineage (NCBI taxonomy): Eukaryota > Metazoa > Arthropoda > Copepoda > Siphonostomatoida > Caligidae > Lepeophtheirus > Lepeophtheirus salmonis. The sequence goes on along the minus strand of NC_052139.2, from coordinate 31,166,330 downwards.
AAAATATTGTTCATATGCATGAATAAATGCCTTTAAATTATTATTTTTCAAATAGGTCAAGATTGAATAACAATATCAATTAATTTAATAAAGATTTTTGGAAGATGCAGATTTTTTAAATAATTTATGTTTTATCAAGTTCAAATTTAAATTATTGTAACCTTATTTTACACTAATAATAATTTTATATCAACCAAGAAGATTTTGACTCACAATTATTAAAAACTAAATTTCACATGCTGCATGGTTGCAAATGATATGGTCCATCAACACAAAATCAAGATAGAATAATGATCTATCATAAAATTGAGTCTGGATTACAGTAGTATTATTCAAGAGTTATCGTCCATTTCTGTCAACAATTATCATGATTGATCTTTTGGAGGTGTTTCAAATTGAAGTCGAAATTTGTTTCTTTCTAAAATGTTCATGGATTCTATTTGAAAGCCATAATATTGAAGCCAAATATAGTCTTATCAATCAAAATGAAGGCTTAACACTACAGTGATATTCTTGGATATCTCCACTGATCCCATATTTAGGAATATAAAGCTCATAATTGACCGAATTATGTCTCTGAAAATTTGTTTGTTTCATACTTTCATGATTTATGTTCAAGGTTTTGCTTTTGAGTTGATGCAACACATTTGTAATTTATAAATGCTTACTAAGTAATAAAATATATATCTCGTTGTCTTTCAATACCATTTTTCATCAAACATAACCTTTTAGTAGAGACAAATGTTAATTTTCTTCAAACTTTGATGACTCATATGATCGTAAAAAAATGAATATTTAAGACAACTTATCAAAGTAACGTAATTACTATTATAAAACTTCATAATTTAAGGTAAAATAATATATCAATCCAAATTATAAATAGGATATAATTTATTCATTGCCAAATCACGAAATCCGTTCGTCTTTTCAGCAGTCCATAAATCCATACGCTTCATCATTGAGGGTGTAAAACTCTCTTTCCATCCTCCACTCTTTCCTGTTCTAATAAAAGTTCCAGAATCTTCATTGTAGAGTCCAAGACGAACCATTGTGTCTGAGTGTTCAACCGTAGCATTTTTTTTCATACTCTCAATTGAAACTTGCTCCATGATTTTATTTAAGTCATAATTTTCAGGATTTAAGTCTAAAAACGGAATCAATTCCTCTATCACAGAACGTAAATCCTAATATTAAAGAAACATTTCATTAGAACATGTTTAATTGATTATTAATATTATTTAGTCATGATAGTTTAACCTTTTTCATATCTTTGAAATGCACAAAATGAATTTTATTCTTGTATTTAGATCCTTCAGTAAACGCCTGATGGATATAATCCCAGAAGGGAGCACAGTTTACTATAAATAAATTACAAAAAAAATAAATTTAATGTATTGTCCTTCCTCCGGACTTAATACCTACCCTCATCCTTAATGAAATAATCAAAAAAATCTTCCAAACTTCCTGAAAAACTTGAGTCTGAGATGAGGCGCATATGATGATAATAACTTATTACAACATCCCGTGGATCTCGATACACAAAAACGACCTTAAATTTGAGGCTTATTATATTTTTTTCTGAGATTAGATTTTAATTTAAATCAAGTTGACATACTTTATTTCTTTTCAGCACTCCAGGAGGTAATAAACAGAATGGGAGATGAGACTTAATCAGTCTTCGTTTATTTCGAGGTAGACTATTTGCTAAATCAACAGGAGTAGAATTTTGTTTTTCAATAAATTTATCAATGAATTCTATGAATGGATCCTCTTTAGGGAGCTCCTCTTTCTTTTCCATTAACCTTCTTCGTTGTTCATCCTTGGGTGTTCCTTGATCCAGTCTATTTATAAAACACACATATGTAAATTCATTATTTTATTACTTTAAACTTACTCTAAATGCGGACTCACTTCGTCCATATGCCTATTTATTGGAAACTTCCCATCATTTAAAAGTAACCAAAGAATGGATTGCATCCATGTAGTTCCAGACTTTGGAAAAGTAACTACCCAAACATCATCGTCCCTCAGTTCCATGTTATAAATTTCTTTTGCGTATAACTCTCCATAGTCATGACGAACAACCCAACCACCAGGGTTACTTTTATAAAGAACCTCTTTGTAGCCTTTAAAGTCCTTTAAAAGAGGCTTATCTGACTTCAAGGCTGTAAAAACAAAGGGAAATGACTCTTCCATTACTTTGATACTAGAATTTATTAGTTGAATTGAAGTAATTAACACCTTTTTAGAGTTGTTACATATGAATATGTAACATGAATTTAATTACGTAGTTATTGATTGAAAAAAACATGTTTTGTTGTGGAGCTCTTATGTCTCATTGAAGGCGGCGCGTACCTTATCAATTCGTTTTGTACAGAGTATGCTCAAGTGAAGTCATCACTCTTGAAGTCAGTTATTTTGTGGGCCTAAACAATCTATCATTTCAAAAAATAAAACTAGTGTTGCGTAGCTCCTTATTTATTCGTCTCAGTCTTAGAACCGGTCCTGTTAGTCCTTGAGAACGGCCCTTTGGACTGTCAGCACTACTAGAACTGATTAAAAACTAAAAAAATTATCAATAGTTATTTTTTCGACAACTAACTCCCTAACTTGTTTATTTTTTATAGATAAGAAAAAAGTCTTGGTAGGTTTGTCTTCGCCTTTACAATGCTAATAAATTCTATCAAGTACTCTTTTTTTGCAAAATTAATGCAAAACAGTTTTTTGCATTAATTTACTCCACAAATTACGATTTGGCCATTTTATGACAGAAATAAAAGATGGACTTTTCATGAAGACAAATTTTTTCATGCATATATATATTGCCGTATTATTTAAAGTTTATTACAATTTTTTTTTTGTTAAATTCATAATAGCAGATTTAATTTAATATACAGGCGCTTTGTTATAAATTATCATGCTCGCCCACACCGAATGACTCTTAACATTAAGAAGAAATAACACTGACCATTGTTAATATTTTTTGCTCCCTCCTTGGTGCAAGCGTCACTGGGTTAACCTTTCCTAGTAATTTTATAAAAATAAGTATCGATGACAGAGTATGAAATTACACGAAATTATAAATATAAAGGAACCTGGTTGAATCCAAATCCCATGTTTACTTTTATTTAGTTCATAATACATAGATTCAGCGGCATTAAAACATACCACGGCGTTACCTTGCTAACACAAAAATACCCTATTTATTTTTTCGTCAGCTGTCAATTCCATCCTCTGGCTTGATACGTGATGGCCAATTCATAATGTATTCTTTTTGATGAAAAAAAACCAAAGAAATAAGTTATTCTATACTTATGCTCGTTTTCAAAGAGCAGGAATATAATTTCTTGTGGATCTCTCGTTGTTTATAATATATATATTGGCCATTTTATTATTTATATGAAGAAATTTTGGTTATCATATAGAAATACAAATTTATAGTTACTCTTTTTATAGAATATTACTAAGCAATATTATAGACTAGTATACTATGTATATTTAATATTACGAAAAATATATATTATTCCTTTTAAAAAAGGGGACGACGTTATATAACGGTGAGGGTCTTGGAGTAATAAGATATATGCAGCAGTTGGTATGATAGACTTATTTGGCTAACTACCAACTGATTTCAGACCTTTTTTCTGTTTCTTCTTGGATGAAAGTTTGCGTGATACATGAGTAAACTAATAAAAGAGTTGAAAGGAAAATACACAACATCTTTGTTTATTTAGATAAACTACCCGTGAAAATGTCTAATGATTGAGACAAATGTATCAGCTGACATAATTTATCATATGACGTCACTTTTTTTTAAAACTTTTTCTTACATTAATAATCGGCCATTCCAACTAGAGATAAATTATATTCAGCCCTGATTGCTCTATGACAGGGGTCGATAACCTATGGCACTTGTGCTACTGCTGACATGCAGAGGAAGATTCATTGGTACGTGCAAATGAGATCATATTCCTGTAGTTTGTGTGAGTTTTTACCGTTATTGTTGTTAGTTGCACACTCAATGATTAGAAATGTTGTAGTTGGTCCTCCATGTCTCAAAAGTTGCCTAACGCAGCTCTATGGTGTAATAAAAAATTAACCAATCAACTTATTTATTTAGCTGATGTAGAAATTATAATTCACCTGTATAGCTAGAAATAAAATGATATACAGTAATATCTTGAAATACGAGCTTAATTCGGAAGTCAAAATAGTTTATACCAAAAAAAATAATTAAAAAAAAAAGAAGAAGAAGAAGACTAGAAGTAAGGGGCTCTCACGTTCCTACAGTAACTCTGTATCAAATCGTATGGTTATAAACGTTCATATTAGTGTTGGTTTCGCTCTGGAAATCCTACACCAATCTGAGACCGTTATATTTTTTGTTGGATCGAATTAGTTCGGTCCAACAAAATCTCAGTCTGGACCAGTCTCATATAAAAGTTTGGTCTAGTTCGGTCCAAAAGGAAAAATTCCGTCTAGTTCGGTTCCAAAAGAAATGGGTTTAGACCGATTTTACAGAAAAATTATTAATAACATGACATCATATGTATTTTCTAGTACAATGACGTCATACAAAGTTTAAACAGAGATAGCTCGCATGAATAAATTTGGTGTATATGTATACAGTATTTGTTCTAGTCCAGATATTTATTCTAAGTTAAATATACTGAATAAATCAATGAAGGTCGATTTTGAAAAAAATAAATTTGGCCTCTCATAATATATATATATGAGATCGAAAAAAATTGGTCCATAAATTGGGACTAAAAATAAAACGGTCCACAAAATGAGACCGAGAAAAATCGGTCCATGGTCTGAGACAGCGGTCTGGAAAAATTATTAAAGGCCGAACCGGGGAAAAAATTCGGTGCTGGACAGAGTCTCAACACTAGTTCATATGTTGTAACAATCTAACTCAAGATATTACTGGATATTAATGTATCCAAGATGCATAGAAATCCAAGGTTACATCATTACGCATTTCCAACTTATGTTTGACTTCCACCACACTTGCTAATAATGACGTCATGAGTAGCTATATATTGCCTTCCTTTACTGTCAATGTTACACACTTGTGACGTCAAAATCTGTCTGTCTTGCTGAGCAGTCGGTACGGTATTTCAAATTGAAAATTCTTGCAAGACCGTTTATATCATGGAATAACCTTGTATTTCTATTATCCTTGACCATATCTTTGTTTCTAGCCATAGCCTAGGTTTATTGCTGCATACTGAAGATTTTAATCTACTATAGCCTTACCTTGGCAACCTGCCAATCGAAACCCTAAAGGTGGTTTTTCTGAAGTCTTTACGGACTCATTAAGTACCAATAATTATACAATACTGTCATGGATGGAACTGCCATCAAAGTTCAACTTGGTCTATACAATGATAATGGAGGAGGATTTGTGGGTGAAGGTATATATCTCTACTCCACTATATCGAAGTTTTTATGTTAACATTTAGTATTCGTATTTTTAGGGAAGATATGCCTAGCATATGATAAAAAGGAAAATTTTGTAACATGTCTTGATTTTCAAACTGTATTTGATGTGTGCCCTTATTATAGTAAATAATTGTTTAATTCATAAGAATAACAAGTTCTATCACATTGTTACCTTCAATGTATTTGACAAACCTTTCTTTTAAAGAAATGGGAAACCCCAAAAATTTGTTCCAAGTTAGGAAATTTAACGATAGAATAAAGCTAATATTTATCTATCGGTTTCTTTCCTGACAAATACCTAAGATAACCTTAACAAATTCATCTTTGCTCAACGTTCCAATCCACCAATGTTTTTTGTAGCATTTTCTTGATTTTTTTTATTGCAACAACTGCTTTTCCATTAGACTGAAGAAAATAACCCTTCATTTTGATTGCAAAATCGCCGTTTGATAAGATGCAAACTCTGCCCCATTCTTGATTGAAATTTCTTCAGAGACTCTAAATGTTCTGTATGAGTTCCTCAAGTTTACCTACAATCCATTTCAACCTTTACAATGATATGATCCGGATATTTCCGTCCATCTTGTCAATCTATTCATAATTACAAGGTCACTGTCACCTCCAATGTCACGAATGTCGAATGGTGTGTCTTTGAAATTCGAAAGTATACAGGATGAAGACTCAAAAATTAGAATCCTCTTCAAGGCCGTCTAGCCTCAGTTCTAAAATTCTGATAATTTTGTACTTGACCCCATTCGAAAGATCTAACAAAAAACTACAATTTGGTGTTTGTTTTTTGCGATTAAAAATATCCAAGCAACATGCAAAACAGCAGAGGGTGTGCAATCTCCTACAAGCACAAGTCGATCTCTGACAAGAAGATCTTCACATTGGACGCTGTTCTGAACAGGAGAAGTGATCGATTCTTGGCTGAATCAAGTGCTCAGGTCAAGGGAACCTTCAGTACCAAACATCCAGCTCAGGTCATGGCCCCTGGCAACGTAGTGTCCGACAGAAGTAAGATGCCTCCCTACTTCTTCAAGGCCAACCAGAAAGTCAAGATGGGCGTCTACTTCAAGGTCCTCAGATGCCATGTCTTGCCATAGTTGAAAAAACAGTATTTCTACAGAGAGAACATGGCTGCATTATGGACGGCAGACTTCTGGACTTTGTCCTCGCCCGACATTAACCTCCTGGACTTTGCTGCGTCTTGGAGGGCAAGACAAACAAGACTTCTCATCCAAATGTCAATTTCCTGAAGGCTGTGACAACGGAAGAGTAGGAGAACTTGTCCTCGGACTTCATCAAGACCGTATGGGTTTCTGTTCGTCCCCATATTGAAGTCATCATTTGGAATGGAAGTGGGCATATTGAATTAAAAGTCTAGAAAATTGTTGAATGATAAACTTTTGATTCAAAAGTTTGCCATAAAAATGGCACAAAATAAAAATATGTAAAAGTAAAAAGGGCTTTAAAATTTTTTCTAATTTTTCACTCTTCATCCTGTAGATGGACACCTAGGTTGTGAAGGAGAAATGGGATTCAACATTTTAAATAAGTCATTTGAAATTCTTGTCAAAAGATATTTGACACCGCATAAGATATCATTGAGATAGGTGTAATATATTCAAGACTTCCTTACAATGTGGTTCTGGTACGAAAATTTTGTTCTGTTACATAATCAAGTCGGATATTTCATATAAAGACTTCAAATAGGTTTGGTTTATATGCATGAAAGACTACTTGATTAATAAACGTTGATCATATTAAATATAGTAAATCGTAATCAATTAAGCAATTTCTTTTGACAGTACTGTTTCTTAATCGACTTACTAAAAACATATCAATCCATAATTCATATATGACGAAAATTGGTACACTTACGGACTCCTTCTTGTAATAGAGGGATTTCTATCAACTTGTTTTGAATAATGTCCTCATGTTTTGGGAAAATAATGTATATCCTGTTCCTTGGGTTTTGCATTTTTATTTTTATAACCGTCATATATTCTAATCCAATATCAATTGTATATATAAATATAGAAAAATTTAACAAATAGTATAACCATTGTTACAAACAGCAAAAACATTAAAGTTAGCTTAAATAATGGAATTCTAGAATTCCATGAAAAAAACTATAAAAAAGAAAAAAATATACATATTCAAAAGATTCGAGGTTGTGTTGATTTTATAAAATTGTTCCGGCAGATTAAAATTAATATTATTTTAAATAAAGAACAACTTTACATCTACGTGCAGGTTGCCCTCTAGAGAAGGAGTCTGCACTATTTTTTATATTTCATAATTTGTTATACAAAAATATTGGATATAATATTATATATATTCATATAATCATACTTCCATAAATTATCGATTATGGCATTTTATATTAAAAATCATTTTTAAAATTATAGGAAAAAAATATTCATATTTGACTATGTGTATATATTCAAAAATTTATATAATAATTTATTTTCCGTTCGAATTTTCGTCTTTACATCTTTTCAAACGAAAGAAAAACTTTTACTAAAAGATTAGACGGCATTAAACCTATCTTTGTTAAGAAAATAAGCATGTCCATTAAATACGCACATAAATTAACTAATCAAGTAACTATCATAAATCATTATGGTAAAAATAACGGAGAATTGCTAAGTTATATCGGAAAATTTTAATATAGAATTAAGAGATGGCAGTAGAAAACCAATTTCTAACGATCAAAGAACACAAATATAGTATCTGATTTCATTGGGAGAATAGTTATCGAAATTGAAAATAATATCTAGTAAGCACAACAGTTTATCCAATGAAACATTTCAAGCTACAATTTACACAGTTAAAGGATCGACCTAGGACTTATCTTATACATATAAAACACGTTAAGCTTATATTATTCATAAAAATAAATTATTACCCCATTGAAAGGAGATTCGGATGTTATCGTCATCTTGGTGGTGGTCATTACTTTTTTCAGATGCAGACATTTTTTAGAAAGTGAAGAAAAAATTGAATTAGGTCCATATTGAAAATGAACATTAGGTCCTTAAGTTAAATAAAAGTTCCCCATTCAGCTCTTCTTTACAAAACGTTGAAAATATTTCATAAATATTTTTGTGAATGATTTCTTATTCAGATATCACAAACTTTGATGAGATTACCAGAATATAAAATGTAATTTATACCATCAGCGGATTTGTAGCCTTTATCACAATGGAATTTTTACAACAAAAAAATTACGTTGAATCGGTTTGTCCATCAGAAAAGGATCTTATTTATGTCGATGAAACTGGGACAAATTATATCTTGAATATTGGAGTAATTTTTTATTTTAATTTCTCGATTTGGGCTAGAGCCTCCCTGCGGATGAGACCCTGCAAATAAGTATATCTACTCGTATACATTATGTAAAAAAATTATTCGGCATTTTCTCCTGATTTTGAGAATTTTCAAGATTGTTTTTGATTTAATTCACATAATATACCTATGCAAGTATGTTTCAAGTAATTTGATATCCATCTTACCTGATCTGCAATACTTTGAATTCTAGCAATATGTCAATTTACGTCATAAATGAGAACAATACTGGGGTGATCGTAGTTAGGAATGTAGCATCTCCCAGGGAATCTAAAATAATGATTCAATCCATAATGTATTTGCTATGGATCAGATTATTGTTTCGTACGATTGCCTTCGCAGCAGTCGCTGATCTTGTTATATCCATTGGATCTGACATCACACCTTGTCCTAAGTTGACTACAGAATCCAGTGGATGGAAGATGAATACAGGTAGTTTCGACCGAGTACCATTTTGAGACCTTTAAACTACACTCTGAAATGACATATTATTTATTCAGAGACAATATTAAAAATATTGAATATTCATTTCTCAAAAGGAAGCTAAAAAAATAAATCCATGGAGTAGTTTTACTATTGGGCACTTTGATTATTAATCGAAGGATGATCTGAAATAAAGGTCTTGACATTTAATAAATTGGCTTTATCTTCTAAAATGGTTTTTATCTTATTCATTTATTTTTTACTATAAGCCTTATACAAATGGAAATAAGATATTTATATTACATAATATATATATTTGAAAAAGGCATAATTTTAAAGCAGCTAGCAAACAATATAGTTTTTGTAAAGGTAGATCCCTTCATTGTGTCTTGCAGTTTGTTCGTTTGAGCCACTAAATCAATTGTACATCTATAAATATTCATAAAACACATACACATGTAGGTTCTTAGAAATTTCGGGCCCAGGAAGTGAATACAAACATGGCCGCAGCTACTTTATACGCTGAGACCATAGTGCACCAAGCTCCAGCAGGAGCCCCTAAAACTAAGGTTTCTTAATGTTGCGTCTTGACGAGGGAGAGACACAATCTTATTTATAGTAGGAGAGATCCAGGATGACCGAGAGACAAATGAGAAGAAGAAATGGCGTGGAGGAATTAGACTACACTGTTTATAAGATCATGTGTATTCTAACTATACTCGTAATTTATTAACAAAATACAAGACTATTTATAATACGTAAAACACAGTACTTTAATACACTAAAGAACATACAAGAAAATAAGAACAAGAAAGGATGAAATACATAACATCACCCCCCAAGCACCAAATCCATGGCGGTGCTTAAACAGGTTCCTCTCCATGAACAGCAGCCTATAGATCTGCTCCATCCATGTCCAGGCGCGGACAAACAGTTTGTTCTTGCACATAAAATTTTTATCTCCATAGAAGTGCCGTGCTCTCAGCACGCGCACCGGAGAAAGGAGGACAATACTCCTCTTAGAGATTTTAAGAACCCGAGCACCCTGCTCGTCCCTGGGAGACATACCGTTCACACTTAACGAAGTTTCAGAGACACGAGCACCCTGCTCGTCCCTGGGAGACATCTTGCTCGATGTAACCTCATCCAACTCGGGATGATCCAGAGGAGAGACCGTTCCACATCCATTAACCAATGATGTGAACGGGAGAGTAGGAACAGCAGAGAACCAAAATTGCGTAGGACTAAATCCACTTTTAATTATGTGGTCCCTGACCCGGACACACACTTCACTTCTTGTAAGTGACCAAGGTTCTCTTCCTTCCACCACGAGGCCCAAACTGATCACAGTCCATATTGCTCCGCCTTCCGCAGACAAACTAGCGTTCTCCCTATCGACAAAAAAGGGCTACCCAACTCCAACAGGGCTAACTTCGCCGACGATCCTACAACAGGGAGGTCATGTGATCCTGATCCCATCCTCGTTGCCAATGTTGCGTCTTGACGAACGAGAGAGTCAAAGGTGGAGAGATCCAGGATGACCGAGAGACAAATGAGAAGAAGAAATGGCGTGGAGGAATAAGACTACACTGTTTATAAGATCATGTGTATTCTAACTATACTCGTAATTTATTAACAAAATACAAGACTATCTTTAATAATACGTAAAACACAAAAGAACATACAAGAAAATAAGAACAAAAAAGGATGAAATACATAACACTTAAGACAATGGTTTTCAAAGGGGGCATGAGGGGGGAGAGGTGGGAGAGGTGGGGTTGGTGCAGGAAGCTAGAGAATTGACGATTGCTTTTAGTCTATACATACATAGACCACATGTTTTTTATAAAGGGGGCCACAGCTAAAAAGGTATTCCTGTAAAGTGGTCTTGGCATAGTAAAGTTTGGGAAACCCCGGCTTAAGAAATATTATAGTTATCATATTATAGAGGCCTGTTATGCTTAGTAGCGGACCTGGATCCATAACCTACCCACCTCTTCCCTCTTTTATTTACACCGTCTGGTGCCTTAACCCACTCTTCCAGATTCATTGGAAGCCCTTAGCAGTTGGAACTCAGATACAACTGTATCATCTGGCAACAACAAAAAATCATTGGATAATGATAAAATTGCACAAAGACAAAAAAACTAAATAAATTGACTTATTTATTAAAGCTAATTTATTTTTGTATAAATATATATTGTATGTTGTTTACATATTCAAGAACCGGAACCGTTTAAACCGCTAGACCGGTAAAGGCACAACCTTGCTATTTCCTCATCACGTGGACTAAAATCATCCATGTGTTTGGATTCATCAAATTGAAGATCATTTAAGAGAAACCATACACCGAAGATGCACATTAATTTGTAACGAGAGGTTTGCCAGATTTTATTACAAACTTCCGTAGCATTATTTCAATATTATTTCTTAATTAATTGTTTTGAGCTAATCAGTAGAAAGCAGAACATTAACTATTCAATCGAATTTAAACTAATTTAAAAACTAGCCAAGAATAATTTCCTTTAATTCAATTGATCTAATTGTAAATAAAGGTATATTCAAGCAATTTTTTTAGTTTTAAGAAGGTTTATATATAGCTTTTCCACATAAATCTAGGGTTTTTAACAGTTTGTGGGTCATAGTCAAAATAAAATTAAAAAATCGATTTAAGACAAAAAATGGCAAGAGTGGAATGTGTTCAGATTTTCATGGACCACTCGGTATACATATATAATGATTATAGAATTGGCTCGCTACAAAAAAAATTATTCGACAATCATGTAATTAACTAATTTGGTTAATTGTAGTAGGTATGGTTAGGGCCTCTATGGGAAGGTTTTGAGCCCGAATTTTTTTATATATTTTCCATATATGATGATAATGCTTATTCGTCAAAAGCCAATATGAATCATCCATGAGTCTTGTCTAATATGAATAATTTATCATGTCTTTCATTCGAGCCGATGTGTTTCTCTTATCTTAATACATTTATATAATTAGGGCGTGCCCTTATCATATATTTTATTTCGAATTATTTTATTAATGCTTTAAATAACTCCAGATTTTAGTAAAACTTGTCCATAGACAAGGTAATAATTAGAAATATGCTTCTCATTCATCCATAATGAAGAAATATACTAAGATTAACTCGCTCATCCTCTTCCTAATTCTCTTTTTAATCTCGTATTCAGTATACATTCTCATTTTTTCCGTTAGTACAATAATTCATTTTTTTATTTTTTTTGGTGAATTTTTGAATAGACAAATTGAGTCTCTTGGGATAATTTCTTATCATAGTATAATTGGAATCTGAAATCAATATCAATGATAATGCATTAGATCAGAGATCTCTAACATTTTAATATAATGGGCCGCATTGCCACCAAAAATATTTTAAAAAGCCTCAGAACCTATTAAATTTCTTTAAAAATGTCTACAAAACAAACAAACTATTAAATACAAATTTATTTCTATTTGAAACCAAATGTAAACTAAGTCCAAATCTAATTCTTCGAGGCCAAACTGCTTAAAAAAAGCTTTTCTGGCAACCCTGTTAGAATACCAGAAATAATAAGACACCGTCAAATATTTTTCAATGTTTGTACGTATTATGAGCGTTCTACGTGCTTTGATGATATTTGAACAATTTTGCTACAAAATTACTATAGAATGAGTAGTGAGCTTCAACTAAACATTAGGTGGGCCGCAATGCACAGGTTGGCATCCCTCCACCGGATTATTAAATTCCTTGCAATAAAGTTGGACCTTAATAAAATCCTTAAGGATCAAATTCGTTGCAATGAATTGTTTAATAATCAAATTACCCATAATCAATTTACAATGTTAATGAAGGTAAAATTTTATAGATTACCCTGGCATTTTTCACATTGCCATCTTTAACGGGGATTTTGCTTAATGCCCGATTTTTCACATTGCCCGTAAGGTACGTATTTCATCAGCCACAAGTTATGCGACACATCAGTATGGCCCGGAGTAGGTTCATATACCACCGCCAAATGGTTGTAACTGGCGAATGAACCCCTTATGCGAGACTCTTTTTACGTTTTCCAGCAAAGCACATAGTCAGCTCATAGCCCAACGCTAATTCACTGTTTTTTGACATGACCACTAGAGTTTAACTAAATTTTTTTACTTATATGATCCGTTTGACTTTCTACTGTGTTTGCAATGGCGGTCAACATCAACAAGGGGGGGTTCAGCCTTAGAATCGTTTAAGAACCAGAACTCTAAATTGCAAAATAGCATTTGTTATATTTGTAAAGTTAAAGTTATATATATTTAGTCTCTTGTCCCTTCATGAATCTGTAAGATTTTTTTTTTTTTTATATATAGACATTCTCATTCTTGTGGACCACGTGTTCCCTTTTCTTTGTACTTGTAGTACTAATACGCGAATATTTACGTAGCTCCATGTTACAGATTTCTGTTGCATATAACTCTCCATAGTCATGACGAACAAGCCAACCATCAGGGTTACTTTTATAAAGAACCTCTGTGTAGCCTTTAAAGTAGCCATTAAAATAAGTATATTTTACTTACATTTAATTCTGGAACTTATTAGATGAATTGAAGTAATTTATATATTTTAGGAGTATTTTTTAAGTATTCATAAGGTATTTTTGTGTAGCGAGCCAAGGCCATGTTCAGCGGTCGGTTGCTTGAAGATTTATTCCTTTTCTAAACTTAATAATCTCCTTTTAAAAATGTTTGGAAAGATAGGTACATGATACCAACATGCTTTATATGAAGCAATAAAGTTCAGAATTAACTTAAATTTCTTAATGGCCCGGGCAAACCCACTTTAGTTTCCATTATAATGAAAAAACACGAGTCAGTAAACTATATAATAAATAATATTTAACTAAGGATCTATAAATGATAAAGTATAAGCAGATTTTCAGTATAATTTATCTTCCCAATGTACATAAAAAGTGTACTTGAAGATACTGATAGGAACTCTCCTTCTTTTTGAATATTTCTGAAGCCCTTTCCAATTTCAAAATTATACGGTTCCGACTCCCCCAAAAACTATGCTACTCGGACTCTACAACTCTACTAAAATTTAACAGAGCAAATTAATATAAAGGAAGCGGGGATTAAATTGTCACCACAATATTTTTCAACAAAAAACAACACAAAATATACATTTTTTAACTTTTTTATTGAAAATCAAAGCTATAACGAGCATATAGGTATAGAGTAGCCATTCATTGGATGTAATCACCGTTGGCATCAATAACGGTCTCAATACGGGCTCTGAACTGGCCGCAGGCTCTTCTTACCGTCTCATGGTCCATGTTGCCGAATACCTCCTTGATGGAGTACATCAAGCTGGCATTGGTGCTATGGGGATGTCTGTTGGTATGTCTCTTGGCATACCAACAGACAAAATAGTCCAAAGGATCAAGGTCAGGAGAGTAAGGAGGCCACAAATCCTTGGTTACGACGTCATAACAGTTCTCGGTTAACCACTGAATGGAGATTTTGGACACATGGCAGGGGGGTGAGTCCTGTTGCCACACCCAGGGCCTGTGTCCGGCCTTCATGGACCTGGTAGGATCATCCTCAACCATCTTCTTCACCTTGTCGACAAAGTCGGTGTCCCTGACCTTCCTGTCGGCGCCCTCCTCCTTGGGTGCCCTCGTTATGGTGTCCTCTAGCTTCTTACGGATACGCTGAATAGTCCGTAAATTCACTCTTAAGGTTGAAACACTCGTTGAATTGGAGATTTCACCTCCATTATTAACCAATGCCATGACTACGGCGGACCTCGAAAGCTCCTCGTTCCACTTATAGCTCTTTATCTCCTCATATGATGACGTCATGATGTTAACTGAACTACGTATCGTCAGCTAACGAGAATAGCTTTCCTATTTGGCAACCAGTTTTTTATTTCATAATGTCGTCTTCAAGTTATCAAGGTTTAAAGTAGGCGACAATTTGATCCCCGCTCCCTGTATATTTTGTTTTGTTTGAACAGAATCTAAAATTATAAGAGTAATTAGCTTTCCAACAAAATTCATATGAATACGACCTGTAAATAAGAAGGACTTAATTTGCAACTTTTTATAAATTTTGATAATACGGAAAAGTTGCCTTGAGCCCATGGGTTAAAATAATTCCTACAAGAATATTTTGAATAATAAAAATGTCAAAAATCTTAAATAAGTATTTAAATAATCTTTAATGGATTTTTAAAAAAAAGTCACCATTTTGAATATAGAACATTGTTGATTTCAAAATTAGATAAATGAACATCATATCTCCCAAGCCCATGAAATCTTCTACTCTCATCATTATTTTAAGTCAGATTTTGTTCTGGTATTTTTTTGATCAAAATCAAATATTGTTTGAGATATTTAACTTCAAAAAATGTGGTCAGGGTAAATAATGAAATAATTTAGTGGTTAACGTAAATAGTTATCTAATGATATATTTTAATTAAGCAACCAAACGGGGACTGAAACACAAATAAACAAGTTTTCTTTTTACTCCATGTCTCTACGTGTAAGATTGTTGGAGCAATTTGTACGATTTGGAGAAGCCAAGAAGGCTGCAAAGACCGAGTGCACTCCCAATGTACATCAATAAGTCAACCACAGCTCCTTAAGGGAAACAATATGGCTGACTTCAAGCCTGCATCCATGTGACCTACTGACATCAACCCCTGGACTCCGCAGTTTAGAGCTTGTTTGAAAAGAATGTCCCAAGTGCCATAATGACACTGTGGTACTCCATGAAGACGACCTTCATCGCCAAGAGCAACTAATCTGTTCCCCGAGAGAGACCGTTACCATAATAACAGCCTGGTATACAATGGAAACGAACTTCATCGCCAACAGCTGCGAATCCTTTCCTTGGTCTGTCCAGTCTTTTATTTACGAATCCATCTCGTTGTTTTTCTTTGGCATAATTCTGTAGGAGTTAATGTAAATTTTAGTTGGCACTTTATGCATGTTCCACGGATTAAAAGCTGACTTTGGACGTCCACTCCTTCTCATTACTGCTTCCAGTCTCTCGAATCTTCTTTTTATTATTTTCTACTAGACGGAGACTTATTGAGCCTATCGATAAATATAGAATATTTACATACAAATTATTCGACTGATAGAATTTTGAGTGCTCTTCTTAGGCTGTACACCTCGTTTAATAAAGTTTACGTTAATAACGTTCTGAATATATCAGAAGATGTGGATTGTACTCAAATTGTTTTACAACCGAATCAAATCGCGGATTTGAACCCTTACGCCGAAAGATTATTCGCAATACATAGAGATATAATATTATTTGAGAAAAAAATTTAATCTTTGTTTACCTGATATGTCAAGTTCAGTATGTACATGTACAGAATGGAATGATAAGAGTAGCTCTTATAAAAAGGAAAATTGTTTTATCTCAATTCATCATTTGGTTCATTACAAGTGCCGAACAATGAAACTCCTACTTACATTCAGCTTTTTAGTCTCCCTGGTAAGAAAAAAATATTGAATACTTTTTATATATTAAATAAATATGTCATTTCAGGGTGCAGTTAATGCCGCTGAAGACTGGTACTCCCTCAGGACTACCTTTAGTCTCCTTCCATTAACTGGATTCTGGAGTCAACCTAGGTTAGAAAAAAAGGCCAGATCCGAGGGATATACCAAGATCAGCGACTGCAGTGACGGAGAATCGTACGTAATAGTACTCAGATCCATGACAATCACATTATGGATTTAATCATTATTTTAGGTTCCCTGGGAATCGTTACATTCCAAATTACGATCACCCCAACATTGTTCTCATTTATGACGTTAATGGATATATTGCTGGGATTCAAAGTATTGTAGATCAGGTAAGATGGATATCAAATTATTTACCACATACTTACAAATTTACAATTCCTTTTAAATATGTATATAAAATTTATGACGTAGGATGCCTGGGACAATGGCTACGTAAACTTCCACGAGAAATCAATGTATCAGCCAAGCACTATTAATGGAAAAGATGTTTTCCTAACCACGGCTTATTTCGTGGACCCACAAATTATTTGCTCAACTGGAAGAACTCGTTATCAATACAAAACCCAAGGAACAGGATATACACTTATTTTCCAAAATGGAGAAGACATTTCCCAAAAGAACTTGATGGAAATCCCTCTAATAGAAGAAGATTTGAAGGACTCTGTAAGTGTACCACTATAATTAGAGTAGTAAATAATTTCAAGCACTATTGGAATGTTTTAAAAAATAACAACTTAAAATAAATAGACGCAATATCTAAACAGCTTTAGGGGAAAAAAACTCAGACGCTAGAAAATGCTTATAATTTACAATTTTCACTATAATGTCCAAACTATTGTTATACTTGTATTATTTAGGATTTTTGGAACGAACATCTTTGTTTCATCAACATGGGCAAGCATTATTTTAATCTTCATTATGATCCCGAGGAGTCCTGTGGAAATCTTTTCCCCGTTCAACTCATTTATGAAGAAGGACTTCTCCATGGATTTGTTTGGCAACACTTTGGAACTCTTCCAGGAGATTTGTAAGTAGTTGATATATTTGGGGGCTTCTAATTACACTAGCTTGATATTCCAATTTATCTTAATTCCAGATGGGAGCATCCTCCAGCACTTGCAATTAGCAGGATCATTAAGGATCCACCAACCTGTATCTTGGATGCCATTGCCACTGTTGGACTCAGCACCATGCATGTTTACTTTAAAAACTACTTATCAATTTGTGATTAATTTTACTTCAATAATTGTGGACTCACTTTCTAAAATAATTATTATTGTATATCAAACCAAAATATTTTGTCAGTTTTATTCCTCAAGGAAGAGTTTGAATTTTTAATTGAGTAATTACATAATACTGTCAAAATTAATGTTAACAGAATATACTTAATACCAAATAGTACAAAGAATTGAGTCTCATTAAATACACACTCTAGTTTGTTGTGAGTTGTGGATTTGCATACTCATTTTCCTTATTTCAGTGTTGTGAGCGTTCATTGGTAGAATTAAAATGAGTTCTTGTACGTAAACTTTGAATAATTCGCAACCATGTAAATGATGAACTACCTGTTACTTCAAAATGGATTTCAAAAGGGGAAAAAGGTTTGGAGATACGTTGAACGTAACAGAGTTTTAGAAATTGTGACCTTTTATTTAATAAAGAATGATTTACATATGTTACAGGAAGTAAGAAAAATTTGACATTTGGCAATCAATAAAATTTACCATGCTGGCTTTCTTCATAACTCCTCCACAGAGAGATCTCAAAATTGATCTCAACGAATTTAAATTTGACTAAAATTTATAAAAAAAGAAAAACCCACTACATTTAATGGAAAAAATGGCCAAGGAGATGGATGTGCCAATAAATTTGATAAAGGCAACAAAATGCAACTTAAAAATAATTTTTAATATGTTTAAATACTATATTTAACTATATATTTTTTATTCAATATCCTTCACATGCAATAACAGGCTTCACAGGCCAACAAATAGATAAGAAGCCTTTGGCGATTAAAAAAAAATATTCAAAAATAGCAAACCAAAACAGAACCAAAATCTCGATGGCAGATATGAAGGGATTAATATGTCTAATGCTCATATACTCATATCTAATTTTGACATCAACAATGTTCTATATTCAAAATGGTGGACTTCTAATTTTAAAAAATGAATGTAAGGAGGACTTTCATTATTTGGCACTTGTAATGAACCAAATGATGAATTGAGATAAAACAATTTTCCTTTTTATAAGAGCTACACTTATCATTCCATTATGTACAAATACATTTTCAACTTGACAAGTTGTGTAAACAAAGATATTATTTTTCCCTCAAATAAAATATAAAGGTATTATATCTCAATGTTTTATGACTAATCTTTTGTCGTAAAGGTTCAAATCCACCATTTGATTCGGTTGTAAAAAAATTTGAGTACAATCCACATCTTCTGATATATTCAGAACGTTATTAACGTAAACTTTATTAAATGAGGTGTATAGCCTAAGAAGAGCACTCAAAATTCTAGCAGTCGAATAATTTGTATGTAAATATTCTATATTATTCGGCGCTCAATAATCCTCCGTCTAGTAGAAAATAACAATAAGAAGATTCGAGAGACTGGAAGCAGTAATGAGATGGAGTGGACGTCCAAAGTCAGCTTTTAATCCGTGGAACATGCATAAAGTTCCAACTAAAATTTACATTAACTCCAACAGAATTATGCCAAAGAAAAACAATGAGATGGATGCGTCCGGAACTTTGATAAAGGCAAAAAAATACAACTCAAGACTAAATTGAAAATATATATATACTATATTTAGCTATATTTTTATTCAACATGTTCTCCTTTACAGGCAATAACAGACTGGACAGACCAAGGAAAGGATTGACAACTGTTGGCGATGAAGTTTGTTTCCATTGTATACCAGGCTGTTATTCTGGTATCCACTTCTAAATTTGGATTAGAGGTGTAGGTTCTCAAAGAAGTTCTCAACTGTGAAGCCTGCATTGATGTCAGCAGGTCATGCAGGCTTGAAGTCAGCCATATTGTTGCATGTAAGGAACTGAACTGGAGATGTCCATTGGTAGTGTAAACTGTCTCTGCAGCCTTCTTGGCTTCTCGAGATCACACACGGGATTTCTTATTTTTGGTTCCTCCTACAATCCCACAGAGACACGGAGTAAAAAGAAACCTAGTTGTTTTTTTTAAGCTGTCCTTTGGTTCCATAATGAGAATTTGGGTATACAACTCGACATGCACCTCCAATTTTTTGTACCCACTCTGTATATGGGGGTCAATCCAAAATGAATAAATTTTGGTAAATCAAATCCCCTGATACTGGGAAACTTCAAAATGAAATTTCAAATCTTTAACTCTATCCATCTTTGAATTTCAACCTTTTTTTAATGAGGAATTTTATCAAAACGTATGAAAGACCCTTGTTCGTAAACCATATGATTGAGGGATATATGTATATGATATATTTTCCATTTGATAGCTATTGACTTTAACAACTAAATTATTTTATAATTTTTTTTAGTGATCTTATAAGAAACTATGGATGACATCAAACGTTTTTTAACTTAAATATTTCATACATTATACATAGTTTCCGATTGTGAAAAAAATAAAATTATGGGAACCAGAAAGAACCAAAATCTCACCATAAATAAAGGTATTAGAGAGGAAGGCTCAATGGGCTTGGAAGGTATGAAAGGCATATGTCCATATATCTAATTTTAAAATGAAGAATATTCTATATTCAAATTTTGTTTTTGCTTTTTTAAATGTGTCGAAATGATCAAAACAGTTTATTTACTGGCAGAAAATTTTTAACATTCTAGAATTAAAAAATCAATTTGTCTTTCCTTTGGTTTAAACTTTGTCTCTTGTCTTAAAATATTTTTATTTATTAATAATTATTCTGATCTCATTTCACACATAAAATAACACATTTTCTGTAATTCAATTATTTCCCCTAAATTCTTAAACATTCTTTATATTTTAAGAAAATACAACAATTTCTGAATAATTTAAAAGTTAAATGGAGATCTTATTGTTCGAACTATAAGAGTTGCGGGGGAGGGGTGGGGGGTGAAAGGCAAGTTACAAATATAATACATAAAAAAGGGGAAACGCAAGAATTTGTATTGTGTAGACAGGTGTGTCTGCAGGTTTTATTGGAAAAATTAAATTTCAAAAATCCATAGCTATTCACAGAAAATTAAATTTCAAATTTTTACAGTAATTTTTTTTTTTTTTTTGAAAAAATATTTATTTTTTCCTCTTAAACTCATACAAATACTACTCGGTGTTTTTTTCTGCAAAATAATTATCCAGGAAACCCTTTTTGTTTTATGCTCAATTACTCCGAGTTGGATGCACGTAGAGGCGTCAAATTTTAACAGAAGAAGCCTTTATATGCCTGCTATTGTTTGAGTCTATTTAAGGGTTACACTTTTAGGAACAAACATTTTATGACATGTTCATAATCAATTTTGTCAATTTTCACAAAACCCTCAAACCAACTCACTCAAACGACTGTTACATGCCAACCTCGCGTCTAAAATAGCTGAATCTTTGGTGAGTAAGTGTCAACAGATGCTAGATAGACATGACTAGCTTTTATTTACGAGTGCAGAGATCTTAACTCTTTTCAGACCACCTTCGTATTTTTGGTTAAATTAAAGTTTGTTTCGATTATACTAGATCCAAAATCATTATTTGAAAGAATTAAAGCCAAATGCAAAAGAGGCAAGGTGACCGTCAAATGCCCTAGCTCCTGAATTTGACAAATAACTCACCCCATGCACTGCTTGGTGTGAGTCAAAAGTTATAACTTAATGCCTACAAGAGAACATCTCGTCAGGATTTAAAGCCTTTAGATCCAGTAAAGCGTGTGAGCCGAGCAAGACTATTGGCCTTCCCAAAACCCCATTTTTTTTTTGTTTTAATTTTGAAAAAGTGTTGCATTTTAAACGGTGGAGCCTGTATAGAAATATAACTACGCTTTTAATAAAATATTATGAAGCAATATTATAATAGAATATCGAATAAATTACTGTTTATGAATTTAATATTATGAAATATGTACATATATATGACTTAATAGAGTTGGTATGATCAGAGGATTTGTGGCTGTTTTTTCTATTTCTTTTGGATCAAAGGTTGGATGATACAATTAAAAGTAACGACGTATCGCATGCGTCTATAAGATTAAGGGTCGGACCGGACATAAATTTTTGGGATCGTCACATCACTACAATTTCTATATGTCTTTATTTTATTCATTTAATAGCATAATTTGATGAATTTACAATTAAAAATGATGTTAATAAATAAGTAAATGACTATTTAACATGCTTAATTAGATACAAGGATACATCTAACCTTCAGATATTAATCACTTTTGTCATGCTAATTATACGATTACTCCCTTCGTTCTATGCTGTACTTAAATCTATGTTTTCAGGGGCATCCTCAGGATTTTGTTTTGAGGGGATTATATTTTGAAAAAAAAACTTATATAAACAATTATAATATTTTGGAAAAGCATCGAAATATTAAATTTTTATAAAAAATTTGAAAAACTAAATTTCGAATATTAAATTGTATCGAAAAAAAAATCTAGAATCCAGTTATTTAGAAAAAAATTTAATTTTTGGGGAAAAAATGGGAAAGATGTTTACAACAAAAAAAAAATTTCTCAAATTTCAAACATCCACAGTAGTTTTCAAAAAATTGATTTTTTTGGCAAAACATTTCAAAAATTAAATTTTTGGGAGAAAAGTTTCAAAAAATCCATACATATTCCAAAATTTTTTTTTTAACAAAATATCAAAAATTAAATTTCGATTATAAATTAATTCAAAAAAAAATTTATAAAATCTAGTTATTCGAAAAAAAATCAATAATTCACAAATGTTTACACCCAATGATTTTTTTTTAATTTAAACATCAAAAAATTAATTTTTAAGGAAAAATAAATTTCAAAAAATAAATTCATAGATATTTACGGAAAATTATAATTTTTGGAAAAAAATTATAAAATTAAACTTCTTGGAAAAAAAGGGAAAAATTTAATCTAATTTCTTGTAACTTTTTGAAAAAAAAAAACAAATATTAAATTTTCTAGTAAAAACCTAAATATTCCTTAGTTTGGGAGGACTACAGCCCCTCCAGCTCACACCTGTGGATGCCCCTGATTTTTAATCAAATGTAAAGCCTATCAAGACAAGCCTGAATAATTTTCCTTGTAATTTAATTTGAATTACATTTATATTCTTCGACGACGAATTATCGTCAATTTCTTTCCCTTTGGTGTGTCATTAATTGCAATTAAATTTTGCCAAAAATGATCGACAAAATAAAAAAGTTAGAATTTGATGAATTTATTTGAAAAGGGAGATAAAAGATTTGAAGGTGGAGGGATTTTCAAAAAATAGTAGAAAAAGATTTTCCTGTGTTGATTCAACATTACTTAATGAAAGGCAAAACGCCTCAAGAGACTAAGAGGAAGCTTGATGAACATATGAACCTCTTAACATTCGATTAGAACAGTTTATTAGTTATTTCCAAATTTTTGAGTGACGATGAACGTTCTGGACGCCCTGCTGAGGTTACTACTCCAGAAATCATAGATAAAATCCTTGATATGGAGATGGATTTCAGAAGAGGGAAGGTGAGTGAGACTGCTAGTGCTGTGGGCATCTCGCTTTAGAACCATTGCTTTTGCAACCACAACTGCTGTGGTATGAGCTGGTGCATTGTGATGGAAAAATACGTTTTTTTTTAGCCAATCGTGTGCGTTTTTCTGGCAACTCAGTTTTCAAACGGTCCAATAACAATACACTTGTAATAGTTTTAGCCTTTTTAAGGTAGTCGATGAGGATGATTCATCATGAATCCAAAAAACAGACGCCAAAATCTTTCTGGACAATTCCTCGATTCAAACGAATCCCAAACAGAAAGAAATAAACCGATTCGTCTAAAAATTGGTGTATGTTCTTTTAAGAGATGAATCTAACTAAAAATAACCTCTATACGCACCAGGTGTGCCATCTCTTGGACTTTGCACGAACTTTTCAAACGCCCCTCGATTGCATGTGATGTAAAAAATTGTGTTTCATGACTCAAAACATTTATTTGAAAAGTGTATATAGGATGCGCAGTTTATTTTGAACTCTGCTTATCTATTTATCATATTTTTGTAAATAATACAAGTAGTTTGCTCATCTTGACATAAGATGATATTGTACTTTGTATTTAAAGGATCGCATATCTTGTTCTAATTATATGTATAAGAATCCCTTAATCCTAGAGGGAATATTACATTTGTAAAAAGTGTTTTTGCTAAAAATAGTCAATTTTCTTTAAAAAAGATAATGTGTAGTGATGGAAATTGGGTGCATATATTAGCCCGCCCGGTTTGTTTATTATCGGAATTGGTAATCTAATGAGTGATTTTTCTCTCCCTGAGTTGTTGTCATTATTTTTTAACTCCTGAGTAGTAAACTTCCTTTCCAAAATAGATTCAATTATATAGAAAGCATGATTGAAGATATGCACATAAAAAACGGATTTGTTGAAGAGTTACAATTGTAAGTCCTTGAAGGACTCAGAATAGAATTGAGGATTGACATCCGAGTCATTGATTTCAAATACCCATGTTTATTTTAGTGATGGGACGATTAATCAGAATCGGAGATTCAGGTGTTTTTCCCGGAATTGTCAATTTAACTATTTATTACTTTTCTTGATTATAAAAAATATATATATATTAAATAAAGCTGTCAAGATGTAAAAAAAGACCCTATGATTTTGTTGCTTGAGTCTTTTGACTTTATAAATATTACAATAAAATAATTGATTATAAATAATGGTCGAAAACTGAAAAGAAACAAATTGAACACAAACTATCCGTGAACAAAATTTATTCTAAACATATGAAGTCGGTGCAAATATTGTTATTTTATGAAGAAAAGGCTTGTAAAGGGATATAGGAAAATTCGCCTTTGTAAAATTTGCAACTGGAAAGTTGAATGTGGGATTACTCGCCGTGGGAAAATTTGCTATGGAAACAGCTACCAGGCAGAAGAATCACTTGCTTTTATTTAATGTAAATATCATTTACATTAAATAAAAGAAGGCGATTGATTTTATCAATTGTCATCCTTTATATTGGAAATATAATTTTAGGTTTTTTTCTCCAAAATATTAATTTTTTGAGAACCTTGGATTCATATTTATATGTATATTCTTGTAGGCGCCCCTGATATTTTTTATTTATTGTTTAAAATATTTAGTAGAATCTCTCATCGGCATCAGGATTTTTTTTTTGTAATCGTTCTATCACTATTGAAGATGTCCTTGTATTTTCTAATCATAATTTACACTTGTGTGAAAAATTTTCAAATTACAATCTATTGCCTACATGATTAGGCGGAATTTCAAACACATAAGTATATATGATAGGAGGAATAATGCAATTACTTTTGATTAATTGCCCATTAGATTTGCAAAATCCTTGCATGTCAAACAAAGATTACGTTAAGTTGAATTTTTGTACAGGTCCCCCCTCCCTTTTATTTTTCTATGCTCATTTACTGGGCTGCATAGAGATCTACTTTTTTATGCAAAGTAACTATTATTCTTCAACAAGGTAATAATATAGCTTGAATAAAGTGGCAATATATATATATTATTATGAATAAACGATTTTGTAGGGAATTTTTTTACTATTTGTGTAGTTCTATAAAATATAACCTACCGGTATGTTGAAAAGGAGTGACCATATCATTATATTATTTGTTTTTTTTCTTTAAAAAAAAAAAAAAAAAAAAAAAAAAAAAAAATCAACAAAAAATTAAAAAATCCATTACTATTTACAAAATTTTCTAAAATTAAATAGCCGTAGCTCATGGACAACGCTCTCTCCTCCATTTAATCAATTAAAGAAAGATTTTTTTTTTAAAGTGGAAAAAAAATTCAAAAATTAAACTGCCAATTTTAAAATTTTTTGAAAAAAATATCAAAAATCATAATTATTTACAGAAAATTAAATTTTTTTGAAATATTTTTTTTTTACCCCTTTTTTTTACAACCCCTCCAGCCCACCCCTTGCAGACGCCCCTGATTAAAAAGAAAAAAGAAAACTAACCCTGACAGTTCTAAGAATGTTTGGCAGGAGAGTAGATGGGTGTCATGGCGTTGCATTATACCAAGGTCAATAGAAATACAAGGGTATACAGTAATGTCAGTTCTACTGATGTTTGATTTCCACACAACCACCTATATAATAACGAAATGCAAAACCTATTGAGTAAAAAAGAGAAAAAGCGGGACTCGTCTTTCAGCTGTTGACTACTACATATATACTACTACAACTACTTATTTTTTTTAATTACATAGATATAACATAAAATATCAGCTGACGGTTGACTCTCCTTTTCCTATTGAGTATCCAGTTATTGTAGGGGTTGGTGCTTCCACAACGCTTTTAGTATTGACGACTTACTGTATGAGTGGTTGCATATTTTGTCCAAATCTGTCTTTCTTCCCAGAAGTGAGTATGATACATCAAATTGAAAATTATAGTAATCGTGAAGTCATAGACTATGGTTTTGTGGCGTATTTTGTTAAAATTAGTCTGTTTTGCCAACCAGTCGGTACGAAACATCAAATTGAAAATTCTAGCAAGGCCGATTACAAGATGGTCTAACCTTGTAATTCTACTAACCTTGTATTATACTATTAGAGGAAGGAAATAAGCAAAGATCCTTCACTGTATCAGACAAAGATATCGACTGGAATTACTTCCAACTCAATCCTCAATAAGAATAGATAAATTGTTGTTATAGTGGCTGAATCATTTTGGAAGAATATATCTCAACTGGAGACAAACCAGTCTTCAACACCACCTTTACTGAAGATGCTGACAAGCCGTCTAAAATAGCATCCACTAGCTGTTTTTTTCCAATCAATCGACCAAATATTACAGTCAAATGTTTTAGTGCGTTTCTTCTGAGGGAAAACACTTAAAACAATTGATAAATATAGAGTGTATTTTGTAGCTGACTCGTTTTTTCGGAGTTGGGAAACTCAAAAGTGATTTTTTATCATAAACTGGTCTCGTAATTATTTAATTTCTGATAAGGAATTTCGACAGGAACATTCGTTGTGGAGAAGAATTGAGGACTGTGTCTCAATAGATTGTAGTTTTGTGGCTGCTCAACCACAAGGTCGATATTCCGGCTGGTAATTAAGTCATCTACAGTCGACGGGGAAACTTCATTCAATTATATTCAGAGCCTGATTCAAAATTCGTCTTTTCTCATAAAAACCTGAAGATTTGTTGCAGAGTTGTTGGACTCAGAGTAGAATTGAGGATCGACATTGGAGTAATTCTAGGAAATGTACATGCTCAAATCCTTCATCCCCACCTCCGTCGGCAGAGCTGATTGTAGCGGATTCAATGAAACGCCATTTCAGCAAAGCAGCTCTCCTCCAAAACATTCTTCAAATTGTCACGATTACCAGGCTCATTTTCTGGTATACTTTTTTTTCTTTTTTTCATGTCCAAAATACTCCCAATTCACTCACAAACTGATTGTTAAACTTTGTACTAAGATACATACTCTTGCTTTAAACAGTAAATAAATAATTATAACACCTTTAAAAAATTAAAAAAATTGAGCAAACATTTTGGCTAAAAAAATAAAGGTTTTTCAATTTGAGTTAAAGCTTTTCCTTGACTTTGAATTTTAATAGTCGGTTAACAAATATAAGAAATATGAATACATTCGCAGTGTGACTACAAATCCGAAATAGTTTCCTCCCATTTTGTAGATTCATTAACGCATTTTCTTTAGAAATTTTAATGTTTATACATACCCCTATATAGGGAATATTTAACGTCCGGCCCAACTGTCTACAGATGCTCAGCACTAGTATGGTGGCAAAACTCTATAGAATTAAAAGCGATAATTATGGCTGAAAACATTAGGTATGAAATGTGAAAATATCCTAGCTCAAACCAAAGTTTAATTCATAAGAAAATGATACGAAATGGTAATGTGAATTTTTTGACAGAAATTCGACTTCCTCTTCGTCTTTAAAATCTGAGGTTTTGTCAAGTTTTGATTGGATAGAGGACGTCCTAGTTGCTCAAGGGTCTGCAGGATTATAAGCATATATATATATTATTTATTTGAAAAAAAATTAACATAAAATAAATAAAAAAATTCATTTTTTTTTTTTAAATTAAACGTTTCTGAAAAATATTTCATATATTATTTTTTTTTCGAGAAAAAAAAATCAAAATTCACAGCTTCTCACAAAAAATTTCATTTGTAAAAAAAAAGTCACATCAAATTAAATTTTTTGGAAAAAAAATCTTAATAGTTCATAGAGATGTTTAAAATAAAATAAAAAATTTTGGGGGAAACAATCAAAAATCTACAGCTGTTGTTGATATATGATTAAATTTTTCGGGAAAAAAAAATCAAAAATCTACAGCTATTCACATAAAATTATTTCATTTTTTTTTTAAATATTTCAAAAATTCTATTTTTAATATTATATTTTTAGAAAAAAAATTCAAAAATCCACGGCTTTCCACAAAAAATTAAAATTTTGGAGAAAAAGTTTTAGTGATTAAATTTTCTAATAAAAATCAAAAATTCCTTAGTTTGGGAAGGCGCTACAGCCTACCCCTACAGACGCCCCTGCCGCGTTCCTAATACATCAAATAATCTCTATATTCAACCAGTATTTCGGTAGAAAATTATATGAATACACCATTAAAGAGATTCAATATAATGAATGCCAGGCAAATAATTTTTTAAATCGTTCCTTTAATTGATCAGTTATAGTTAAACTTATTAAGAATAAGTCAACATTACATAATAGTAATGAATGTATCTGACCTAAAAGTTGTCTTTGAACTTCATTTACATATAAGTAAGGGTGATAATTTTGGTAAGAATAGAAAAGCGTGCGAGGAGAAAAGAAGAATTACTTATGGCATCATTGATTAAATAATATACATCTTCTTCTATCAATCATGAACGTTATCATTCCCGCCTTTATTATTCAATATTAATATAATATGAGATGGTGATAGTCGATAGAGAACTGAATAAAATCCCCAAAATGACGTCGCCTTCTGTCTGGATTTATGAAAATGGAGGCCCAGGAATTTGGAAAATACTTACCGGATGAGAAACAGATGGTTTGTCGGATTTGTCGATATAAATGTGCCTTTAGTCCCCTGTCTAGAATTACACGCCACTCATTATCCTCATATCATAACAAGAGTATGGATATTCATCTTTAAAATCAATTTGACGATGAATACATCCAGTCAGACTTTAACTTTGATCTAACAACGATGCTTATTGCATGTAATATAACCTTATCCATTGCTAATCATCTACGTTCAAAAAATTTATGGAGAAATACAAGGGTAAACATATTGGTTCCCGAGGAACCATCATTAAATTAATGGAGGATGTTGGTACTGATGTCATATATAGAAATACATATAAAAATGTTTTGAGTCATCCACACCAAATGATGATCAAGTTATCAGTAAAAAGTATTTACGAATATCAAAATGGAACTCTGAATTTTGTACTATCTCACAGTAAGTATTCAATTTTTTTTAAATCTAACCATAAAATATGATTCTATTTTAGCTAAACATATCAAGAATTATGATACACAACTGCTTAAATGGTCACAACAACGGGGGTAGTAGCTTTGGATGGTTTGCAACTAGTTTGTCTGGAAATACTTACTTCGCTTTAAGACTTGGGTATGATAATTAGGTTTTCCAATATTACATGGTCAATAAATATTACTTTTTTATCACTAAAGGCTTAGCTATGGTTGATGGACTCCAAGAAATGGTGTTCAGAAAACTCATAAAAGGCAAAAACAACTGTTTAAATGGTCACAAAAACGAGGGTAGTTACATGGGGTGTTGCATTATAATTAACAATTGTGTATATCCATCATGATAATAGTATGTTGTTATATAAGCATACCTAAATAACGGGGGAAAATCTTTTTTGATGCTCTTAATAGGGAGTAATATCGCCGGACATTACTACATAATTAGCTTTAGCTCTAAATCTTTACGATGAATTTATTTATAAAAAATTTTTATTAGTATATTTATTGTCTAATTTTATGATTTTGACATTTACTTTATTATTAATAATTAGTTAGATCTCATCGGTAGAGATATACCTATCCTGTGCACAATTGTATATAGCAACTTCCACATGAAGAAGAGGGGTGATTATCTTTTTGATTAAACTCCACGTCTCGCTTGTGTATTGCAACCTAAAGTTATGACATATTTAACTGAATTCCGATGTCAGAACAAGAAAATATTATTTGGATCAATCTATTATTTCAATATTCTGTATTTATAATTTATTATTATTAATAGTTATATGATTTTAATTGTTTAATTTTGTATATTTAACTTAAATGTTTAATGGTTTATTTTTTAGTATGTAGTATTTAATTAAAGCCTTCTTTTTTAAACTTTGAGCTTCAAATATATTTCAAATACTCTACTTTGTCGTTTCATTAGCTATTCTGAGAATAATGTTCATAATGAATTACAATTTCATGGAGTGTGACGTTTTTAAATCTACTGTAACGGATAAAAAACGTCGAAGTCAATTATACGTAGTATATCTTCATTAAACATTTTGCTAATAAATACATTAGTTATACCCTCAAAAATCATAATAAAGCAGGCAGATGATAATCACATCAGTATTTTAAACAATGATACCATATGTCTTTTTTTCCCCCTCCTCCTCGCACGCATTTTTCTCTACAATATTATCAACTATACATATAAGGCGTCCGCAGGAGCATATATATATATATGGCAGGCATTCATTTAAACAACATTTATTTCAGCGAGGGTCATCTTAGCAACATTCATCCTTCTTTCAGAAATAAATAATCTATAGACAGTTTTGATTCTTGAAATCTTGATTATTCGTGGATGATAGTTAAATTATTGTACCATTTGATGATTTTCTTTAATTGACTATTATGTTTTTATAGAAGTTAAGAATTATTGAATAAAATAAACTGTCACACTTATTCTGAATTAGATATAAAAAAATGCTTGAACCCAATTTTTTTATATTATTATTGACTAGTTAACTATCAGCGTCTGCTGATGCCATATGTTGTTTCAGTTTGATACATTCTTGTTGATTATTATATCAAAACTTCGTAAATATCGTAAACTTCTAGAGGGATCTCGGCTGTAATAATACACCTTTCATTCGTTTAGTCCTCCATCTTTTGAGACGCCCCCCCCCCCCATTTGTATGGACCGACTCCTGATATTTAATATTTACCCCCAAGTTATTTTGTGGTATTATATATTAAAATATATAAGACAAATTCAATTCATACATTCATTTCTATATTTAGCCCCATCCACGCAAAAAAACAAGAATTGGTTAATTATTAATATTTTTAATTAAATGATTTAGTACCTCATATATTCTTTTATATATATATATATTTTTTTATTAGGCAAAGGAACTGATCCTGATATAATTTGTTGGAAGACAACTTCTTGTAACCCATTTTTTTAATGATGGTTTGGAGAAGCTCCCAAAGTGAAGGGTCCTGGGACGCCATGGAAAACCCATATGCCAAGATTCTACAGAGTTATTTGTTCTAGACCAACCTTCTTCTATTCGTATATTAATATTCCATAAAGCTACTGGATATCGTGGCTCTCTTCTAGTTCTTCCCATATATCCACCGATGTAATTGTCTTCGAAATAATCGGCAATGACTCTGAGATCCTCAGGAAAGGTTTCTGTGAGGATCTCAAAAGCATTGATAATTATATCAGGAGGTAGGAAAGTCAATGCAATAAGACTCTTTATTTTAATTCGTATATCCGCATTTTCAATATAAATTTGTCTTAGCCCTGACTTCTGAACTTGCCTCCACAAGGACTGGCCTAAATGACAAAAACATCCAACAACTTTAGTCAAAGGAAAAATCTCCCTAGCTGTAGATATCGGATTTATTTCAAAATCAGCTAATACAGTGATGGAATTAAATGTAATTCCGTATGTGTTCTTCATTAATCCATCCCAAATTCTACTGGTTGTATCACAGTTTTTGTATAGAAGAAATGCATATACTCATGGAATTACTGTGCCCGTGTACCGTAAATAATTTGTAAAATATAATCAGACTAACTTTAAAAGTTCTATCCACAAACATATGTTGGTATCTGCTCATTATTTCTAAACACTTTTTAGTTGAATAAATAATTATTTGATTTTCATCCATCGCTCCAGAATCAAATAGTAAAATTGATTCTCCTGAGTTTGAAAATTGGGTACGCTGGCGATGGAGGAGTACTGTTATTTCTCTTTATTCGACTTATGGTTTGCACTACATTTTTATTTTTCCTTATGACAACTAAAGATAAATAAATTGTCTGGTAGTTTATTTTGGTGGGACATATATGTACAAATACTTTATTTGTACGACACACTTAAAATAAACTAAAAAAAACAGAATAACACACTTAAAAATATGTTATTTTATGAAGGTTACATTCAAATCTATGTCCTTTTGTTAAAACAACATCTCCATCCAAAGAGGGATATTTAATTGGTTATTCGTATCATATTATTCATTTGTAAAAAACAGAGTCTTCGATAGAGAATATCTATAGTTTATTTCTTCCTTTAATAATGATGAATATATATGCATGCAATGAAGCTAGCAAAGTGATGATAGAGCACCCAAAAAGATCCGCCCAACTCCCCTGAAGCCTTCTTCTAAAAAGAACTAAATACAAGTAATAAAATTGTGAATCAAGTCAAAAATGGCTCATAAATCAAAGGCTTACTGTTATAAGATTGGACAACGAAAATGATTGGAGAATACACATCCTTTTTTTAAAGATCCTACTCCAAGAGGATCCATCAATCAAAGTGTTTGAATGCCATCCCACTCAATATGTTTTGTAAATTCATCCCTCCGCTTCAGCTTACGGAGTTGAGAGAAAATCGTATAAGAGCCTCAATTGCTCCTTCGAGACTTCTTGCATTTGACTTTGAACACAACTTCACTGGGTAATGAGAGATGATGACGTTTAATAATGACGTAATTTATTTCATTATATTTACTATATGTATAAAAATGTCGTTGAAATGAACTTTCTCAAATTAAGCTTGCCTAAATGAATACTTGCTCAAATGAATGTGGCTAAGATGACCCTTGCTGAAATAAATGTTGCTCAAACGGACGGACAAGATATATATATACTTTTTTTTTCATTTTAAGTATCCCTTTTTTATTTATGATAACTGCGTTCATTTTAATTATTAATCATTATTTAATCATTTTAGACTAGTTTTTTTTGTAATTGTTTTACCATTTCAATTTTCTGATTATAATTTTTGATCACTATTAAGACCAATAGAATAAAGCAATCCCAGTTGGCCGAGAGAAAAAAAAAACTTTAAAAAAAATCGAATATTTGTATGACAATTAGGACTTTGGAGGATCATGAAAGTAGATGGCAGGTCTGATTGCGTGGAGAAGTTTGTGAGTTTCTTCTTTCGTCACGGTGTTCCAAAATAATAGTTAGGTCTGAAAAAAAATGAAACTATATGTAATATACATTTTTTACATTTGCACGTTCATTGGTATCCAAAAATAAAGATTTAAAAATTAGGGATCTATATCCGCCCAAATCATGTGCTTTGACTTTTTGGACAGCGTTAGTGTAATTAAATAACTAAGGTAGCTTTAAAAAATAAACTATCAAGTAAATTTTTCTTTATTTTTGGGATTTAAAACCATTTCAACTAAAAGGAACTTTTTGACCCATTTAAACATAAAAAGTGACCACTTTGGCTAATATTTGACAAAGTTATGATCAATTGAAAAAAGTTTAATGATTTCATCAAATTATGGGAGCAAAAGAGCACGCAGATCCTTGTTGGATTAACCAGTATAATCTGGGAGTATTCATAGCCAATTAGAATCATTCTTGAATTATTGTGTACATGTTTGGTCGAAATATAGACAAAAATGTTGAGTAATCTGCCAGTGCTTCCTCAATCTCAATCTTAATTCGGACAAAGCAACAAGGTGTTCTATTTTTACAACTATATTTCGATTAAAAATATGTAAATACTTATTAAAAGTTATTTATAATTAATTTAGAGAATTTATTCATACTTTTAAAAGAAATGCCTTACTTCAAGAAGAGTTCTGCGGAGAACAAGCAAAAATAAACTTTTCATCTTTGACTTAAAAAGGAACTCATTCATTCCCACACCTGATGATTTGAGAAAATAGTCGCAGAAAAAGTATACTACGACTTCAATGACACCGAAGGATTCTCACCATGTGGGTTATAAAACAATTGTTACACAGTCTTGAGATCTCAAAACTTTAATAAGCCAAGAAAACATCCAGGTATAGTAGTTATTTCATAGGTAGCTCTTGAATTTCCATTCAAGTTGTCTTGTTTTCAGAATTTCTTCCAAGATTCAAAGAGTTGCTCGTGGGACATGCGATCCTGAGAAAATACCAGGAATCAGGCATTTGCTTAAAAAAAGACGAAATGCTGCAGACAAGATGCCGTGGCCATTATGGGGGGATCATTATATGAAAAAATGTGAACCGTGTGAGGATGGTTTCATCTTTCTTCAGACAAGCCAAGGTGACAAAATGAAATTCAGAATATAAAAGACAAAAAATACTATCCACCAATGGTTTAACTTAAATTTATTCATCAACATGGCCACTGTACTTAATCTCAGTGTCAGAAAGACCATCAAATCAGGAACCTTGCTTCAAAATGCCTTTATAACCATAGGTGTTATAGGATCTGTTGCATCTAATTTTTAAAAAAATGGTTTTACCGAAGGGTCATTACCTTGACTCTTTCTTTGAAGTTAAAATGTTAATGGTGGGCGAGAAAGACGTGGATGAAGATGCCTCTGAATCTGTATCTAGCTCCAAGGAGAATGCTTCTAAGTTTAGAAAAATGGTATGTCTTCTAGAATGATCTACCAAATTATATCAAATACATCACTGAGAAGAGGCAATACAAAAAGCCCATGCTGAACTTTGCAAAGATGGTGGGCAGGATTTTGCAAAGTATGCTTAAGTATTCAAGAGCAAAATCCAGTTTGCAACAGCCCCTCCATTATGGAGTATACAGGAAAAAGAGGGACTTGGAGTCAATCCATAGACTGAGGAAACAGGCCGGAAGAGATTACATCGTAGAAATAGTCGGTGTACTTTACATAATTAGATGTGATCTCCTCCGGCTTCATCCATAGTCCATGGATCGACTCCTACTCCAAAAAAATATTTTTAATGTCACTTCATTTAGCAAAAATATTTTTTTATGATTAAAAAGTTTTGAAAATTTAATTACTGACTCCATGAAGGGGTTGAATAATATTTTTTAAGTTTTTGAGTGCGTCTTCTCACGGCTTACAGCCCAACGAAGGTTTACAGAACAAATCAATCGGGGAATCCACAATTTGGCCTTGAATGGCTTTCTTGTAGATACTTGAAAGAGGGTTGTTTTTTAACGTCAAATAGCATAGGTGGGGTGGGGGCTATATAATTTTGTATTATACGGCTCAGTCATAGTTTAAATTCTACTATTGGGCAAGAATAGGCATTGACAGACTCATCTTTCTTGAAGACAGAACATCTACGTATTAAAAAAATCTTCTAGTGTGTGATAAATGAAGAGTAACACGGGGGATTCGTTGCAGGTTTATAAAAAAAAATTATATATAAGTGAGGTAACGTTGTAGTGCCGTAAAAAAAAATAAGTTGATATTTTTATCTTATTCCAGCGTTTCTCAATTTTAGCAATATTTACAAGAGATGGGAATTTAAAATCTTGTTCTTTATTTGAAGGCTTGTGATAATATTTAATCATTTTTCTGATTATTTGAAATGATATTGATAAAACCTGTATTGAATGAATGTATCAAAATTTTAAAGAAATTGTACAGGTTGCAAGTTATTCGTCATAAAATGCATTATTTAATGACAGCATTGGTCCTTCTAAGTACGAGCTATTAATTGATACCATCATTACATTTTGATCACTTAAAATTATATAGCTTCTAGGTATATACAGGGAGCGGGGATCAAATTGTCGCCAAAATATTTTTCTACAAAAAACAACACAATATATACATTTTTTAACTTTTTTATTCAAAAATCAGCATATAGTTATAGAGTAGCCATTCATTCGATATAATCACCGTTGGAAACAGTAACAGCCTCTGAACCGGCCGCAGGCTCTTCTGACCATCTCCTTGTCCATGTTGCCGAATACCTCCTTGATGGAGTCCATCAGGCTGGCCTTGGTGCTATGGGGATGTCTGTTGGTATGGCTCTCGATATTTTGCCAGACAAAATAGTCCAAGAATTAAGGTGAGGAGAGTTAGGAGGCCACAAATCCTTGGTTACGACGTCATAACAGTTCTTGCTTAACCAGTGCATGGAGATTTTGGACACATGGCAGGGTGCTGAGTCCTGTTGCCACACCCAGGGCCTGTCTCCAGCCACCCATTGGATCCAAGGCAGAACCACCTTCTCCATAACATCCAGGTAGACCTCTGTATTGACCTTTAGACCCGTTTCAAACATGTGGGAAGACATAACATGACCTTCACTGCTGACCACCCCGAACACCATGACCATTGCAGGGAACTTGGTCTTCATTACCTTCCTCACATGGCTGGTGCAGGTGGCTATCCACCTGTTGTTCTGCTTGTTAACCTTCTGATCTTGACAGAAATTATTTTCATCAGAGAAAAACCACAGCATTCCGGGCTGCTTTGGGTGCTTGAGCTTGTTGAGCAATTTTGTTGACTTCATCAGCCTGTTGTCCTTTGCCTTCTGGGTCAAGATCTGGCCCACTTGCATCTTGTAGCTCCTGCACCTTAAATCCTCAGATACACAGTCCCTTATTGTTTTCTCATGGCAGCCCAGATCCCTCGCCATGGCCTTCATTGATCTGGTAGGGTCATCCTCAACCATCTATTTCACTTTGTCGACAAAGTCGGTGTCCCTGACCTTCCTGTTGGCGCCCTCCTCCTTGGGTGCCCTCTTTATGGTGGCATCAACATCTCAGGTGTCCTCTAGCTTCTTACGAATACGCTGAACAGTCCGTAAATTCACTGCTAAGGTTGAAGCAATTGTTGAATTGGAAATTTCACCTCCATTATTAACCAATGCCATGACTACGGCGGACCTCAAAAGCTCCTCGTTCCACTTATAGCTCTTTATCTCCTCATATGATGACGGCATGATGCTAACTGAACTACGTATCGTCAGCTGACAAGAATAGCTTTCCTATTTGGTAACCGTTTTTTATTTGATAATGTCGTCTTCAAGTTATCAAGGTTTAAAGTAGGCAACAATTTGATCCCCGCTCCCTGTAGGAGTAATATAACTGTGGGGATTTGAACTTTATGATGTTCCACATAGAAATGATAATAGGTTTGGCTAAAAGTAATTTCGTATTTTTGTTTTATAACAAGTATTAAAGTCATCCGATTTATGCAAGTTATGCCCTGCTCTCTCCGATAATTTGTGTCCAACGAGAATCCAACGTCATAATACCTTCCCGTAGAAGTCCTTGTCCCTATTGGAAAAAAAACCTCGGTCAACCAGGCCCTTATTAAGGCCAAATTTAAACACCCAAGCCCTCTAGCCAAAGACAGGAACAGGTAGTGGTCCCTTGGTACTATTTCCAGACTGTCTACTGGATGCATAAGAACTTCCCATCTGAGCTACCTGAGCTTCTGGCACGTCATCAATAATGTGTGCTGCCCGGTGTTGTCTTGATGATGTATCGTTGTCTCGCATTTGCGAATGCTGACCGCTTCTGTTCAATTGCCAGAATGAGTATAGGCTCTCTATACATTGCAAATTAAATTTTACTATTTCATTCCGTGTGACTCATCAATGGTTTGAGCGATTTTTTTCCTGCTCAATTCTGCAATTTACTGTCTCATCAAGACATTGCTAAGACGCGTCATATCAAGTCCAAACGTATCCACCCTACATCCCGGATCTGCCACCAAGTGACAACACCCTACTCTGGTCTATGTCACACACACTTTCGGGGTACAAATTCGGACTCAATAGAGGTATGTGAAAATTGGTAGGCTGAGTTTTGTTCTTTAAATAGGGACAAAAGCTTCACCGAGAAGGAATTATAAAGTTGGATCCTTGTTGGCAGCAAGTTATTGAACAGAACAGGGCATACTTGGCTTAAATCAGGGGATTGTAACACTTTCATAAAGTATTGAACTGAAGCGAAAAATACAAAATTACATTCTTCCCTTGAGAATAATCTTTGACTGTCATTAAGCAATTAATTTTCAATTTCCTTGAAAATAAACTTCAAGGAATTATAAATTTTGTCTTTTTATAACTTATCCTCTCTAACAACTTTGTGGTAACTATAAAATATTCATTATATGTGCGTCGTCTATTGAGATACCAAGTTTCATTATAATATTATCGTCTTGACTGAAAAAATTAAACGTAAAATTTTTAATACAAATTTCTACTCAATTTGTCTTTTCTAAAATAAAGATTACTCTATTTTTTTCAAAAAGTTTTATGGTTTATATAAAAAAAAATGGCTAACTACACAGTAATTTTGAATTTTTCTGTTTCTTTTATAGTTAAAGGTTGCGTAATAACTATTCATGCCACAAAATTAAACGGACTTTAGAGAAATATTTCTTTATATTGATAGGTGATAAATCTATTTTAAACATTTGATTAGTTGAATCTTAGATGTTGGTAGAAACACTGACATGTCTTTTTGAAGACAATAAAACCCTAAGACCTTAACCAAGTTTAGCTGGGATAGCTTATTCAACATAATAAAAAATTTATAGTTTGACCTTAACAAACTTTTTCACTGTAATATGGTGGATCTTTGGAGTCCTTATTTAAAGGATATGTAAAGTATGACCTCGATGTTGAATTAAGTAATTTAGAGCTACAGAAGGTTCTATTTTAAGTCTGTTTTAAATACTGGAATTACATTATTTGAGTTAAAATCGATGCAAATCAGGTACTACGTAGTTTCAAAGTGTACATTTATATAATTTTCGATATTTTTAGGACAAAAGTGAGGTAAATTAGAGAGATATTTCCTTAAAGTATTGTTGAAAGATACACTTCCAGTCTGTAATACTTAATCTCATAAAAATTCTGTAAATCTATTTAAATAAACATGTTTTACAATTTAAAATAAAAAATATCCCGCAATATATATATTTATTAAGAGCTGCGTGATAGAATAAAGGTAATGACGTAAAAAAGAAGAATAAAAATCAACGAAATTATTATCTGACACTTTTTTCTATGTGACGTTTTTCACAACAAACATCATTAATCATTACTTATTACTAGTGATGGGTCGAAAGCTTAATTTTGCTATTCGAGTATTTTCGAGTTTCTTTAGAACAACATTCGAGGAATTGCGAGCTATACTCGTTACTCACTTGGATTACTAAATTTAATAAAACATTTATTGCTATACTTCATATAAAACATACAATCAGCATAGTTAAATAAAACATTAATTTGGTGAGCTTGAAATAGTTTCCCGAGTAGGCATCCTACTGGAGTCCGTCCTGAATGTGTTCTAGGTAGGGTGCATTGTTTAGCCAGCCCTCGATATCAGAATTCATTTAAAAAATCGGAGGGTCTGGAGACAGAATATCCTTGAAAAGATTGAATATTGTCTAAAAGCTGTGTCCTCTCAATCATAAATTTAGAGCATTCATACACCAGATAAAGTGGTTCTTCATCTTTAAAACCCCACCTCGACATAGTGGGCTAACTTTATGGCTCATGAGGTGATAGTGTCGGCGTAGGAGACAATGCCCAGTGATAAACTGAACCAAAAAGCTCAGTTTTCCTTTCGAAAAATCCAAGAGATACTTCCACCTCCCAAGTCAACTCTTGGGAGCATCGCAATGGTCAAGATTCGACCAAAGTGTCTGTCATTTGTCTATATAATGGGCAGAAACTTTCTCCCTAAGAGATGACCGAGGGATTCCATCAATTCAGGTAGGAGGATGATCCACAGCTCCGGGTTTGGCTATTATATTAGCCACCTCATTTCTAGTGACATTATTTTGACCTCTTCCCCAGCAGAGGGAAAGAAGGACTTCACTAATTAACGACCTCAGAAGAGCTTTGTATCTCGGACAAGAGAACTCTTTGTCTCTATGGACGACAATGCTCCAATGGCTGCTCGAGAGATTGACCAGATACAAAATCCCTAGGACCCCATTTCTCACGTTTGTCTTTAATCAAAAAAGGAGTCTCTTTTATGGCAAGCATCACGGCTTGTAAACACTTGGATATTTGTTACTCAACTCAGTACTTTTTACTCCCCCAAATACTTTTTTTGTCAAATTTGTTAGTCAAAAAACTATATTTAATAAAAGAGTTATTGAAAATATGTGGATTAAAAACAGTTTTTCCTGTTATAAATAAGTAATATTATATTTTCCACTTCTAGATCGGATTAAGCACATTTCTTCCTTGTGTGCATACCAAGGTGACTATATATAAGATGTGTCGATAAGAAACTTCCAATACAGTCTGGTTGACGTTTGCCAACAACTTTTTTGATGACGACACAAGATAGGCAAGTTCAGTGTTACTGGCTAATGCTGAGTGTTAATTCATATTATTCCGAGAATTATGCCTTCTTCCAGAGGTACTAGGCGTATTTGAGCTATTGGCAACCTGTACTAATCCATCAAATGTCTACTATTTTTGCATGTTTATTTGAAAGTTTATGTTCTGACCTATTTTTCATTAATTTTAGAA
The DNA here is from genome assembly GCF_016086655.4 of Lepeophtheirus salmonis. Taxonomy (NCBI): domain Eukaryota; kingdom Metazoa; phylum Arthropoda; class Copepoda; order Siphonostomatoida; family Caligidae; genus Lepeophtheirus; species Lepeophtheirus salmonis. The sequence goes on along the minus strand of NC_052139.2, from coordinate 31,125,643 downwards.
CCATAATCGGTGGAGTTTAAAAATTACAGAAATAGTAGTATTCTGATGAGAAAATATAATACTACATTTTATTAAGGCTTATAGAATAAAGAGTTATAACGGGTGGCCCATCTAGCAGTTGCATTTTGAACTACCACTTTTTTGACGTTTGACAACTGTAGTAACATTCTCATTGTGTCAAATATTTTTTAAAAGGTCTCCGCTTTACGAATTAGTTAAGTTTACGCTCAAAAAAAATTGATAAATACTGAAGACTTACCTCCAAAATGGAGAATCTACAAACGAAACTGCAAGAAAATTACGTCGGTCGAAATAAAGCGCCTTCCAGGCAGTTTATGGATAAATTTGTGAAGCGTGTGCGCGAAACTGGTTCGTTAATGGATAAAACAACGAGTTCCCGTGTTCGTCCAGTGCGCTCGATCGAAAACATTGCTGTTGTTGTCGAAAGCGAAAAAACGAGCAAGGAGCTGCCGTTACCGTCAATGGTGAGCGCTATAGGGTCATGTTGGAAGATTTTTTGTTTCCCCAAATGGAAAAGGAAGACATCGACGACATTTGGTTCCAACAGGATGGCGATACGTGCCACAAAGCCAACGTTACAGTGGATGTTTTGCGCACTGTCTTCGACAATCGCATCATAAGCTGAAATGGCAACGTCAACTGGCCACATTGTAGCTGCGATTTGACTCCGTTGGACTATTTTTGTGGGGAACCATCAAGGATAAATGCTACGCCAACCATTCAGAGACGATTGACGATTTGAAACACGAAATTGGAGTCGCCATTGAAATTAACACAATCGAAAATGTATTGAAAAATTTGGTCGACAGAATGGGGTACTGTAAGGCCAGCGATGGTGGCCATATGAATAAAGTGGTGTTCCATTATTAACCGGAATGTTAAGGCTTTCAAATAAATAAAAAGTTATTGAAAAATATTTTTTTTTTTTTTTTTTTTTATAGCAATATTAAAAAGAAAAAGTTTCGTTGGTCACTCTTTACCATAAAGCGTGCAAGACTGATGTTTGACTTCCACAACTTTTAATATTGACGTCATAGTAGATGAGTTTTGTCAAAATCTGTTTTTTTTTTTGCATAGCAGTTAGTACGATACATCAAAGTGAAAATTCTAGAAGTTGTGACGTCATAGACTATGAGTCGTAGTATATTTTGTCAAAATATAATATATCAAATTCAAAATTCTAGCAAGCCCAATTATATGATGGTCTAACCTTGTATTTCTATTAACCTTGCATTTTATCACATTTCACCTTAATTGGCTCTTCTGTGACGTCACCAGTACAATTGTAAGCAAAAAAAAGAAATCTCTTATCCACACACCTTCAATATAGTCACCTTGTTGCATACGGAACTTTTTTAATCTGACTACAAAAGGACCTTTTGGAAATTAATATGTTATAATATGCTATAAAAAGAAAAAGGAGGAATCATAAGTTGTGAGGAATTACGAGCAAATACTTTGCATTTTAGATACAGAACCCGAGTTTTTCGTGTATTTTTTGTTTACTGAATAAAACTCGAACACCTATTGACGAGTTTTACTCTTGGAACATCACTACTTATTATTTCTTATCAATCTTTGAATCCTGACCTATTTTCTTTCCTGAGCATAATATTACGCGTCACTTTATTTTTGATTACATAAGATAATAGGTCGTACTGGAACAATTCAACAATTTCTCACTTTTTTGACAAAATAAAAGTACTGGTCGAGACGGAATCAAATGGATACAAACATCAGGTATATTTCGTGAGCTTAAAGCCAAATTGTAAAAAATATATATATTTTTTTTTTAATTTAAAGCTATCATCACGTAATTGCTAATCATTGAAGTCATCAAATATAATTTTGAATGTGTTGTCTGTTTCTGACAACATCTCGGTGGCGAAGCCAAATTACAAAATGTAACCTTAATCTTTTCAACCAACCAATTTTGAATATAAATTATACCATGTCCATTAGACCTGCTCAAATTTTAACTTTTTTTTTTTTTTCAAACCTTTTAATATTAGACTTTTTCCCGTTCTCCAAAGTCTATAGAAACTAAATATAGCAGTCAAAAGTTCAACAGGTATAATGTCCATGTTGAAACAATTATATATATTATAATTTATAATTATATTATTTTAGAATATATATGTGTGTGGCCCGTCAAGTGAAAGGCACGCTAGAATGAGTTTTCCCATAATTGAGTTTAGATTACAGTTGTATTCCGGGGGCTAGGTTTCTGATAAAAAACAAAATAAAAATTTTATAAAAAAATTTAAAAAGATATTCGCATAAAATTAAATTTTTTGAAAATACATTTTGAAAAAAAAATTTCAAATATTAAAACCCAAAATTTCATAGGTAATCACACTAAATTTCGATAATTTTTAGTTATTCATTAAAAATAATTCAAATATCCACAGCTATTGCCAAAAAATTAAACTTATTAGATAAAAAGACTTCAAAAATTATATTTTATATATTAAACAAAAAATTAATTGCTATTCATAAAAAAATTAAATTTTTCAAAAAAATATATACAAAATCCGTGCTTCTCACATAAAACTAAATTAAAGTGAAAAAATTGAAACTTCAAACATTAAATTTTTTGAAAAATATTTCAAAAATCTAGAGTATATTCACAGAAAAAATTCCATATTTTAAAGATTTGGAAACAAAATTTCAAATATTATATTTTTCACTCTGTCGCATAATTTGCTCGAATTACGTAAAAAAGTATTTAGTCAGAAAAAATAATCCTTAGTTTGGGGAGGCTGAAGCTCCTCCAGCCATTAGACACCTGCATCGTAACCACGGGGTATGCGAGCGTGGATTTGATCTTATCGCCCTGTATACTCCTAAAAACAACTTTGACTATTGCACTTAGGTAAAAAACAACCTGTTATACCTTTGAATGATATAATAACGATATTTACTCATGTTATCTCTAGTGCAGGACGAAGTGAAGTAGACACAAACGATACAAAAGAAGATGCAGGACGACCCAGAGAATAAGAGAGAGATGCGGAGGAATAATATATATGTAATCATATTATACAAAGAATAAAGATGTCACACTACTCTGACATGAATCTTACGTCAGGGTATTTATAATACTCAATAAATATACACATAATGTATGAATAATAAAAATAAAATCTAAGAGCAAGGGGGAAAGAGATCCATGGCCCAGTAGTGATGAAAATCTTGTGTATTTTGAGCATGTTAAAAAGAAAGACAGAAACTCCTCCATGACTTCGCAGTACCTTATCGCGTTAACCCTTTCCTTGGAATTGAAGAAGAAAGGAGGCATCACCTCACCGGTGCTGCAGATGACACCCAGGGTCACTTTGGGAACTTTGTGGTGAAGACCGCAGGGACCTCTTCTCTCTCCTTGGCAAGCCACCTGTCATTCTGGACGTTGTATCTTCTGTTGACAGTCCAGTTCTTCTCGTCGGAGAAGAAGAGGATTCTTCCTCCATGGCTCTTCAGGTCATTCAGGAGACGCTTACCGTTGGTGAGCCTGATGGCCTTCATGGATGCCGTGAGGATGTATTGTTTGGCCATTTGGTATGACCTATACCCGAGGTCCTCATTCACAGCCTTGGAGACCAGCTGCTTGCTCACTCCACGATTCTTGGCCAACCTGGACAAAGAAGTCCCCAGCGAATAATGGACTTTTGGAGGCCTTCTGGGCAGCGGGGAGTGCGGATTCGGTCACTTCTCATGTTGTGGGCCTTGCGGCAGACCTTCCCTCAACCTCCCAGGCATTGAAGACCCGGTACACCGTGGTCTTGGGGTAGTTAAGAAACTTGTAGATAGCAGAGGGCTTGTGTCCTGCGCGAGCCAATTGGAGGATGACGTCTCTCCTTGCTTTTCCATGATGACTATTGTTTGTTGTCAAAACAATTGTGGTGGAAGTTATAGTGTATTGTTCACGCAACCTTTTATATTAGTATCATTTAACCTCGAATATCCACATTATGGATCTGGATGAAGTTTAAAGTAGTTCCAATTTATCGTAGACACCCTGTAGAGCTCCGACAATCTATGTAGCGGACCTGGATCCATAATCTACCCCAGCCCATCCCTCTTTCATTTACAACGTCTGGTCCTTAAAACCACTTTTCCAGATCCATAAGAAGCCCTTGGCTATATGGAACACGGTTGCAACTGTATCACCCTACCAATTTAAAATAAATCTTTTAAAATCACAGCAATTCCAAAAAAGAGTGAGAGACTTGACTTATTGATTAAAGTTAATTTATTTTTTAGAACAAAAGCACAAGAACCGAGACCGATAAGCAATATATTGCAGTCTCGCCCCAGTCTTGCTTCGACTTTATCGGTTCCGATTCTAGCAGTTCAAGAACCGGAACCACTTGAACCACTAGACCAATACATCCTTGTTCAATCCTACTCAGAGTCCAACACAGACATTACAATTCTAACTTACTAACAAATCCTCAGTGTTGCATTCTGTCGTTTATGAGCGCAAACGAATGTGCGCTCAAGTTTTGTACTAGGAAAAGAAGTTAACTATTCAGGAATTAAATAATAATGACTACTGCGAAGGAAAAGAAAATTCGTTGGTCAGATTACACGATTCAAAAAAAAAAAGACCCACACACAAAAAAAAAACTACACACGATTATATCTAGAGATCTAAATCTTTTTTTTTTTAAATGAAATGTATTTAAATAGAATGATATTATTTTCTTTAAAGTTATGCTCTTATAATTGTTGAGTATTTTTGTGTTAGTCAGTGTGGTGTTGATTGGCAAAATGCGGAGAGTAAATAACAGTTTATGATTATTAGAAAAAGTAAATGGCAACTGTACAGGAAAAGAACAGGTGTGAGCACACACCTGTTCTTATAACAATAACAAAAATCTTATAGCCTGGTCTTATAACAATAACTAGACCAAGGATTTTTGAGCTATTTTTTTGCCTGAATAACCAAAAAAAGTTTTGAAAAATGAGTACCGAATATATCCTAATTGAGTCATTTGTATTTTTTTTTAAATTGATGTTCCTATCGTAATTATGTTGCTCGGTATACTCGTGATATTGGTATTGAAATTGGTAGTATAACGCCATTATTTTATTTCAAAATTAGCCACCGATCTCGTAAGCTCTTAAATTTCTGAACTGGCTCCTCCCCAACAAAATTGTCCATTTATATATATTTAAAAAAACAAAAACAATATTGAGTCACAGCGTTAGTTCCAGGGCTGCACAGCCGCAGGGACGTACGCAGGGTTATAAATATTATTATTTATAAATATATACTTGATATTAGGAATGTTTTTTCAAAAACATTCCTAATATTATATTTTTAAAAAATAAATGAAATATTAAATTTTTTCAAAAAAAAAATTTTTTAATCCAGAGCTATTCACAAAATATTATTTTTTTTAAATAAATTTCAAAAATCCACATTTATTTACAAAAGTTAATTTTTTTGCAAAAAAATTAGAATATTAAATTTTTTGAAAAAAAAATTCAAAAATCCAAACCTATTCATAAAATATTAAACTTTTTAGAAAAAGATTTCAAAAAACCATAGCTATTGACAGAAAATAAAAAAATTTGAAAAAAATTTAATTCAATTTATAATAAAAAAATTTAAAAATTTAATTTAATTTATAATAAAAAAATTTAAAAATTTAATTTAATTTATAATAAAAAAATTTAAAAATTTAATTTAATTTATAATAAAAAAAATTTAAAATATTACAATTCATAGTAAAAAGCAAACCTTACTTTATTTGGAGGGGGCTACAGCCCCTCTAGCCTACCCCTTGCAGACGCCCCTAAGCTGATCACATTAAATATTTTACTCCGACTTCCGTTTTTTAAATGCCAACTACTCCAAATCCAACACACAATTTAACAATAATATATTTATAGACAGTATAAGCATTTTTAAGTCATTGGAGTCGAGAGACTATAATTATAGATTTAATTTATAACTATAGGGAGTTTAATTATTTCTATGTAATAAATAATTATTGTGCCGTGTATAAAGAGAATGTAAGATATTTAACTTGATGAAAAACAAATGAAACTTATTCTAATTTAGTTGACTTATATACATATATTGATAGTTTATTCATAAGTTTCCTTTATGCATTCGTAACCGGGAAACGACAATACACACAACCTCTCTCTGCAACGTTACACTCTACGTATACTCAAGGTTATAGCATAACACGTGTACAGCTGCTGTTTAACTTCCATCACGCTTTTAATATTGACGTCATATACCATGAGCGTTTGCGTGTTTTGTCAAAATGCTGTTTTTCTTGCCTAGGAGTCAGTACGATACATTAAATTGAAAATTTTACCAATAGTGACGTCATGAACTGTGATTGGTTGCGTGTTTTGTCAAAATCCGCTTGTCTTACCCAGAAGTGGGTACAATACATCAGATTGACCATTCTAACAAGCCCGATTACATAATGGTCTAACCGTGTATTTCTATTAACCTTGCGACCACTGATTACATTGGCTCTTTACAAGATCAAGTAATGGATATGCAATGCCAGTGGCTAGGCTCCAAGCAACATGATAGTTTAGACTTTTGGTGTGTCCGATGCTCGAAATTGTATAGACTGCAGAGCACGTAAAGATAATGGTTGCAATTTGATAAATAAATTATAAATTAGTTTTAATCATTAAAAAAATACTTTAGAAACTCTCAATGTAAGCCTTAGATTAGTGGTCGGTGAACATGGGTAAAACACCAAATGTAGATTTTTGAAATATGTATCTAGAATTGATTTTCATAATAAAAGAATGAGAAAGTAATATTTTTTTTAACCAAGAGGCCTTATATCAGGACGAATTTTAGTGTCTCAAGCCAAATAATGGGTTTAAACTATAATTAAGATTCTTGGCTATTCTAAATCATCCCAGAAGTTTGATTAATAAGCCCATCATCATTGACTCAAATATGTCTATCAAATATTGGGCTATATATATTAAATAAAATAATATATATTAGGATTTTCTCCGTTTGTTGGTTTACCTTTGAAATTGTTTTTATATAGACGCACTACCACAAATATTATATGAACAAATAAAAAAATTAAAGAAACAAAAATAAAACCATTCTCATCCCTGTAAATATTATCCAATCTATTCATATAACCGTAAGGCATCAAATCAATCAACAATTTTATTCTAGAAGTAGCTTCCATTAAATTATTATTCAATGCATATGAAGTCAAGATCAAACTTTTGATAAGAAGATTTTTTTTTTGTTTTTTGGTGTGAACTCATTTTTAACTTTGTATAGCCGAATAGAAACATAATCCCAGGTAAAATACATACATTCCTGAACAATCCTTATCCTTTTTCATAACAACAGAAAAATGGGGCATAAGTATGGATGAAAAAAATATGATATTGAAAGGGTAACTGCTATTTTGTCGTTTGATACAAAAATATTTGTTTTTTATTTTGCGAAACTGTTGTTCTTCTTGAAGAAAGGACATCATCTATTCAATATGTTTTTTTGTGTGTGTCTTATATGGGTTCCCACACCGTTGGGTCTAGGAGGCTAAACCTTGGCATAAGGGTTTCTTTGAAACTGGTCAGGCTAAAACAGGGGTACCAACTTTTGGGGGTCATTATAGGGCTTATTCTATAGTTAGGGGTTATAAATGAAAGAGTGGCTTACGTCTCAAAAAACAATTATACAAAAAAATTAGTTTTCTAAATTTACAAAAAAAAAAAATCAAAAAAGTTAAGGTGCAAAAAACAATGATTTCCAATCCATATATTCGATTTTTATATAAAATTAAGTTTTATATAAATTTGTTTGGAGATAAAATGGTATAAATATTACGCATGAAAATTGATGTTTAACTAAAATATATGTCCTTTTCTGAAAAAAATTCAATTTCTTTTTTGATATAACCTTTTACTTTCAATTTTTAAGAGGAAATGCTTCAATAAATGGATACATTTTGGACATATAATTTTAGATCTTAACGTTGCTAGACAGCATTTATAGTTTTCGGTGTTGTCAATGTGTGCAAAAATAAACGAATTATGGAGGGATATTTTTTCAACAACATTATTATCTATAACTTTTTTTGGTTATGAGAATTAAAAAAAAATCATAGTAGGTTGCTCTTTACAATTTCAATAAATGATATTGCATATTTTTTTGTATATTTTTTCGTGTATCAATTTAGCTTTTTTTGACAAAAATAAAAGATGAAGATCTCATTTAGGCAAATTTTTGAATGCATATATGTTATTTGAAGTTTATAACGCATTTTTTTTTAAATTCATAATAATGCATTTCATATGATATACAGGTTCTTTTTTTATTTTTTATTTTGATCTATGTGATTCTTCATTTTTTCAATATGAGGACTCATATTGAACTGCTTCAATATAAAAAACTTTATCAAAAACGGATAGGTACTAATTTGATTTCTATAAATTTACATAAATAATAAACGAATAAATTTTGATCAGAAACAAATTTTTTTATAAATTTAGTATAAGAATAATAAATTAAATCCTGTTAACATCCTAAGCTAATGTTTTTAATATCATTTTAAAATGAGGATTTATTTTTTATCGAAAAGGATTTTGACTAACGGAACGTTAACAAAACGTCACGACAGCTCTGTTGATCTCCTCCCAAACAATACATTTTTGGTTTCTTTCATTTTAACAATGTGTTTTGCATCATTGGCGAGTGTTTTAGAAGATTTTGCAGGAAATTACAATAAAGTTACTTAATACTAGAATTTTTAAAAGTATGATATTTGAAGATTGCTGTTACCTAATTTTACATCTAACACTAATTTTATTCCTAAATTGAAAACATAAAAGTATAAAGTGATCGCTAAGGCGAGAATGTTAAAAATTAACTCTAAAGATTTGTTGTGGAGTTGTGTAAATTCTTTGTAGGTAGTATAGTGTCTGTCCTCACTTATTTGGTCCGGAATAGTCTTAGGACCGATCCTATCGCTCGTTAGAACCGTCGGTCCTTGGAACTTTTCATAAAATATTGATGTTTTATTTACAAAAAAAGATATGTTCTAAGTAAGGACAACAATGCTTGTAGGGGTCGGAATATAATTGAGGATTTAGTCATTCCTACCTATATCATTGCTAGATACGGAGTTATGTTTGTGTATACTTCCTTGCTCTCACAGCTCCTTGCAGCTGATGAATAAAACACCTTGACAACTATGCTGCTCCTTCTCCTCAAATTGTGTAGATGAATACGTTTATTCTTGCTTTTTTTTTTAATAGACCAACAGAGAATATTAATTTCATCTTTGGACATAAGCCTTGTTTATTTATATTGGCTTGTTTACAAAACAATCAAGTGTGGGGCCGTCTTGTGTCAAAATACTACAACTCCCCAAACTTTTAACTTGGTTTCTTTGTTTGTAAGAAGGATTACGTACTGATTATAGTGAGCCATTGTAGGAAAACAATATAAGTTAATAGTTAGAAACCATTAAATTTTGACAAATTAAATCCCACAATCGACTATAGCTTTTGAACAAATTGAGATAAATAACTCAAACTAAATTTTGAGAAATTAAATCCCACAATCGACTATAGCTTTTGAACAAATTGAGATAAATAACTCAAACTAAATTAAGAGTAATTAAAGTCACACAAAGTGTTCAGAATACATTATCAATGATGATAGTCAATGATTATATAATTATTATTCGTAAATTCAAATTTAAAATTGTATTTGGGGTACAAGAAAAATAAATTAAAAAACAATGCTCATTTAATGGACTTATTAGGAATGTATTGGTCCCAAAATTTTGACTTCTCCTCCGGTCCCGTCATAAATCTTAAGGACGGGTCTTCATCGGACGTAACCACTATAGACTTTGTTTATAAAATTAATAAATACTTCTATTAGTCCCTAGTTGGTTAAAAATAATGACAAGCTGTAATGGGTTATTAAAGACACTGAAACCTGTCTACAATGCCCTGATTTCTGAGCAAATGCTTTTTAACTTGCATCCATACGAAGCTGGCGTATCTGAAATCCCCGTTTACATCCCAAATAACTTTAATTATCTTTGTGTACTGGTTTTAACTTGTATAATAAAATTGTTCCAATTAAGTGAAGTAGTTAATTTTTGGAGGCCAAATGCGCTTCTTTACCATCTCTACTAAGTAGTAAAAGATTATCATTAGAAGGAATATGCCTATTGGTGAGCGCGAGGAGAGAAATGGAGTGAGACATGTGATACTACTGGTTAAGGTTTATTTTTAAATACCAGCCGTTTATTTATGATTTTGGTGGTTATGATAGGACTAGAGTTGAGTAGTTTGTTATGAAAAAAAAAAGTTGCAAGGAGAAGGGAGAGCGAGATATACTAAATATTACTTATACCAAGTGCCTGTTATAGGACTTTGGTTGGAGAAAATGAATAATTTATATAAAGTGGAGGACCTTCTACATTTAAAATAGCATTAGTTCAGGGAATTTATTGTAATTATATATAAATTCATATATTATATATTTATTTTACTATGGACTTTAAATACAATTTATACCTAAGATAGAAAATAATGCTTACTTCAGAGGGAGAAGTTAACACCGCAACGACCTATTAAATAATGAATAAAAAATAAGAAAGAGCACACGTATCACCCTCTTTTTCCAATACTAAAGTAGTACCGAAGTCAAGTTAAATAATTTATTTTTTTTAAAGCCATTTCACAAATAATATTAACCATATTGCACAAAGGTAGGCTATAACTATATATACTTTATCAGAGGGTACTATTGATTAAAGTTTATTTTTTTAAATCAGCTGACTATGACAATATGATTTTGGAGGATAGGATAATGCGGTGTTTCTGCTCTAGAAATGAGAGTCTTTAATATTTCAAATAACTCAAGAGACCATGTAATACACTTGGAGAAGGCGGGATTGAAGTGTATAGTACACATGAATTAAGAGCCTTGTTAATATTAGCCGTCTGTTGTATGATTTTGAAGGGCGAAAATAAAAATTACAGCTTTAAGGAAGAGAACCTTCTCCCTTGAAAATCACACCAATGCAGCGGAAATATTATAATTATATTTAAATTCCTATATATTGATTACATTTCGCATTTTCAAATCAATTTACACTAAAGATAAAGGATAATTCTTCTTTTAGAGTGAGATGTTAACAGATATTTAATCGCTATACTTTGTTTATTCCTAACATAAATCCCTTCTTTAACCATTAAATACATTAACATTTTTAATCGGCTCGGATTAAGCAGATTTCTTCCTCATATTGGTAGGAAAGTTTTTGAATCTGAATGAAAATGTTCACTTTTTGACGGGGCCTAAAGTATTTTACATAATTAATTCAATTGGCATACTAAGGTAAGAGTACTTTTACGATATTAGTGAAATGATACCTTGTAGAGAGCTCTCTAAAAGTTTGGAATTTTTCAACAAGCTATGAAAGGAACAGACTTTAAGTCCATTATTAACACATTCTCTCCTGCACACAAAATATTTTAAAATGACGAGATATTTAGAATCAAAATCTTTTTATATATATATATATAGGGGAAAATGAGGATCCCTGATACAATTATTAATTTCGTTCTTGTTAAACTGTCTTAAGTTTGACAATTTAAAAGAGAATTCCACGCCAGTTCAACATGACATAGAAGAAACATGTAAAAACTATAACTTATAATTTTCAAGCATTTATTTTACTTTTTATTAAAGTTTGACAGCATCCAATTAATACTCATATTTCCAAATATAAGATAAACAAATAAAACATTTACAGAAATAGAGCATAATTAATTTAAAAAATATTTTTTTACTATTTACTGTGATTGAGTTTATTAAAATATATCATACAAATTACGCAAAAAAAACAACAAAAAATAGATGTGAATTGAATGTTGAAACTAAAAATATATTACAAGCATGTTAATTAATTTAACAAATTAAATGCTAAACTATGAAATTTAATAAAATAAAATTAATTTTCATATTTTATATTTGAAATATATATAATTAAACACTTACTGGTCGTGTCAAAAATTTCAATGTCCAAATTCTCTAGAACTGTAAGCATTTGATAACCAGGGTTTTATGTTGATTTGATAAACAAAGGAAGACATTCAATTGTATAAGAAGAGGGTGGTTAAATAACCTTAAATTTTAAAGTTATTGGCAGTGTACCATGTCTCCTCCCTCACCCCTGTAATGAGTATATAGGACAAAATCTGCCGATTCGAAAAAAATCAACTCCAAGCTTATTTTTCAATATTTATTGATAATTCAAAAAGGAATTTCTTTATTATGATATAGAGAAGTAATATATTCCAAGAAGCTGCCGTCTGCCTCCAAAACCCGCACGATGCGGCTGCGAAACTGCGAACTGGCATTTTTAATCTGCGCCGGTTCTACCTCACTGAACTTCTCCTTGATGCAGGGGATGAGAGACTCCTTGGGGTTATGGGAGGAGCGGTTGGTCATATTCTCGACTTAGGACCACACAAAGTAGTCCAATGGATTCAAATCTGGCGATGAGGGAGGCCAACAGGAGAACGATACGAACGCAAAAGCGTAGCGGTTCAGCCAATCTTGCGTCCGGTTGGCTTTTGCCACACCACCTCCTGTAAGACCTTCAGGTAGACCTCAGTATCCACCCTGAGGCCTTTTTTGAAGATGTGGGACGGCATTATATGCCCCTTACTGGAGACGACCCTAAAGACCATGACAGTGGCTGGAAACTTTGTTTTCATGACACTGGGGACGTCTCTGTTATTCACAGCAAGCCAGCGGTGGTTCTAGGAGTTGTGGATTTGGTCCTGAACAAAATTTTTCTCATCAGAGAAGAACCACAGCGTGTTCGGCGCCTTTGGGTGCTTCAGCATGTTCAGCAATCTGATGCTTTTGAACAGGCGCAAATCTTTGTTTTTTCTGTTAGAAGTAAAGTTGTCTGACGCCTGTATGACTTGCACTATAAGTCATGCTTCACACAGGGCCTCACCGTCCACTCAGACACGCCCAGGTCCTTCACCATGGCTCTCACGGACCACTGGGATCCTTGTCGATGACATCCTGGACCTTCTTGATGAAGTTGACGTCCTGGACGTTCCTGGTGCTCTTCTCCTCCTTGGTCTTCATCTCAACAATGTCCATCAGATTCGACCACTCCGCCAGCTGCTTCCTAAGACTGCTCACACTTCTAACTGGCATTTTGAGAATGCCAACAATGACATAATGGCTTAATTTCATATGATCACTAAGCATAATCTGAATTGCAGTGCACCTTCGATCTCTCTCATTGAACATATCGGTTTTTCTTGGGCAATTAGAGGGATGCTATCACTACAACTGGTTAACAATAATTAAAGCCTATGACGCGTTGAACCTTTTGACACCATCAGCAAACAGATCAATTGATTGGTTCTTGAGCAATGTTGTCTTTACTAATCCGCAGATTCTGTCCTCGCACCCAGTATAAATGTATATATATGAACCGTTAAATACCTAGATTAATATGGGACCATACACCTTAATTATAGAAGTTTTTATAAATATCCTAGCTCCCTCATTATATATCATTTTTGATGCTAGATAATTTGGCCAGATACTATTTTGCCTCTGGACATTTTGTTCAAAGGATATTTAGGATTATAATTTATAATTAGACATCATGGATTATTTATAGTAAAAAAGACTCATAAATTAGCGAACAAGCATATTTTGAGATATGAACATAATTCCAATACATTAAAAACATTGAACGCATTTTAAAGTAATTAATGTTACATATTTTGATTTAGAAAATTTAAAGGAAACATCGACTTCAACCAAAGATAAACAATTACGACATATAAACATCATTTAAATATATTTTAAGGCGAAATATCCTTAAAGCATAATGTCTTGAGGCAAAATAGTTTAATACATTTTATTTTCAATTTCGAAAATAAAATAAAAATTTGGAAACAAGGGGTTAAGGAGCCATACAACTACTTAATATCTATTTTCCCACTTCCAATACTCACTTATTCACGCCACCTATCGTAATAATATTGAACTATGTACGTACACTGTGTACAGTTATCAATTAATTAATGATAATTTAAATGTACATAATTTGATGTGAAAAAAAATATTTTTCTCCCAACTATTTGAAATGAATTTCCTTGAACAATTAGAAATACAATCGTGTTACTTTTATGGATAGATTTGATTTGTTAGGGTCAGTAGGCTAGTTGTGGTACTTTTCTCTTTTAGCCAATTCCATAACATCGTTAATGTTAGCAGAAATATGAGTACACAAGAAAATTTGATGATGGTGTTCGTTCGGGTCTCTTACATCGTAAATTTTTTTTTTTTTTGAATTATAAGTTGCACCACTAACTACTTAAAGTTAAGGCTCACAGCCTCGCCTTAAAATTAAAATAACTAAGTTAAATGCTTTCCCTATGGTTCATGATGTATTTTAAGATGGTCCGGATTTACTTGAACGATCTTGTTCAATATATATTCAGATTTTAACTTAGTATGTTTTTTTTGTTCTAGATTATTTTTATATTGATGCACCACACTTTGTTTTTACAAGCTTCAAATGGATCCAAATCATCCTTCTATATGTACATATATGGTATATTGTTTTTTAAACTTCTCAAAATGATTGATAATAGTAAATAGTCCTTTGAAGATTTTGTTTTTTCTTGAACCAAAAAGAAATATCATTTCTTAAGCAATTTCGACATAATAAATTATAATTTAATTTTGTCACAAACAAATAAAATATATGATATTCTTAACTAAAGAAACATTATAAACACTTTTATTATTTTAAAAAGGAAATCCAAGGCAAAGGCATACATCATAACACATCAACCAAACCATAAATATAATACTTGCATGAAATAATAGGCTAAACCTGGGATATAATAAAGGTCGTAAATCCTAATCATTTTTTAGCCTGCGATTTTTATTTTTTTGTAGGCAACCTTCACAATTTATTTTAATTTTTAAATTTTTTTCTTCAAATAAACTGATACCCAAATATAGAAAATAAATTCTCAATTAAACATATTAAAAGGTATCGTAAATAACGTGAAATGACAAAATTGGTATTGAAGGTATACTAAATAATATCATTATTAAACAGGTATGGGGAACGAGCGAAAAAATTGTGTTTTATTATACGAATTATAAAATTATACTAGTTATTAAAACTTTGGAATTCATCATTCTGTATAGTAATTTTTTTTTTTTCTTTTCTTCTTAAATACTCGAATATTTTATTTGTGCCATTGATTACCATTCAAATTCAACCCAAATTTAATAGAAATAGAGGATTATACCATAATGTATGTAGAACTGATGCTTGACTTCCACCACGCTCTCAATAATTACGTCATAGTAGATGAGTGGTTGATTGTTTTGTCAAAATCTATTTTTTTTGCCTAGCAGTCGGTACGATACATTAAATTGAAAATTCTAGCAATAGTGACGTCATGGACTATGATTGGTTGCATGTTTTGTCAAAATCTGCCTGTCTTTTCCAGCAGTTGGTACAATACATCAGATTGAAAATTCTAGCAATCCCGATTAAACTATGGTAAAATCTTGTATTTTTATTAACCTTGATTCAATCTACATACAAATACATCCATGGAGAGGTTGTGTCATATACGTCATTTTCTGTTATTTAGTATAAAGTGTGACCACCAGAGAAGAGTACTCTCCTAATAACTTCCGCTAATTAGTGAACAAAGAAAAAAATTAGCGGATTAGTGTCGAACGGAATTTCAAAATTGTAAAAATTGTTAATCCCATCATAAAATCTTACTCTGATAGAGATCTTCTGTTTTTTTAAGATTTGATATTTGAGACTAAGAGAGTTGTCTGAAAAATTTTCCGACCTTACAAAGATACAAGACATTTTTTTCAACATAATTTCCTAAAAACTCGTTCCTGGAAACCTTGAAACTTGAGTTAGACGCCTCAAATTTTTGCACAACAAGTCTTTAAATGGTGCTATTGTTCGAATCTATCAAAAAGTATCACATTTAAAAAAATAATAATAATGAAAGCTCGATACTCAATTTTATACATTTCCACAAAATAACTCATCACATAACAGCTGTTCGTCGTAGATGGCTGAAACTTTGGTGAATAACCGTCAACAGATGCTCCATAAATGTGGCTAGCTTTTATTTACGAGTGGCGCCATATGTGTATATATGTACTTTAAGTAACACTTTGTGTTTCTTGTGAATTCCTTAACAAAGTCCATTTTTTGAAATAGGTAGATTAATAAGCCCGTGCCTCGGTCATATCCCTCTGTCAGTGCCAATGCGAGTGGGAAAGAAGTTATCTGAAGGACTTTCTATACAAATTATAATGAAGAATAAAAAAAATAAGCTTGATTTGGGTAGGTGGTGCTGGCTGTTTAAGATGCTTCATTTTCGAATAATATTTAACTTTTTAACCCCTGCGAGTCTAGTTGGATGCTCACCGTTTTAAGAGAGTTTTAGGTCAAGAACACATCACTGTTCCCCTCCTCAATATTAATCATTCTCCTCTTCTTGGGAACCTCCAACCTAGACGGATTTCTATGTGTTCTGCACGTCTTTTGACAGGCCTATGCACTAAAAATAATTTAGTTAGTGGATTAACATTAGTAAATTAGTGTTAACAGAGCCATTAAACTATAAAATTAGTGGAAGGGGCAAGATAATAAGTGAATTAGCGTTTAGTAGAATAACGAAAAATTAGGGGATGCCCCCCCCCTCTGGTAACTATGAGTGCCTGTGCACAGAGAGTAACGAAAAGGATCTCTTGGGGAATTAAAAGTGCAAATCCCTGTTGGACTCAGAGTATAATAGAGAATTAATAACTGAGTAACTCCTTCCCATATCCTTGCTTGATACATGATGGTCATTATGTTTTTTATCATCTTATAGCTGGTTTCAGCTAGCTAATTTAATGAAGCACCATAAATGCTAACCTGCTCTCTCCTATAACATTTCTTCAAATTGTGAGGCTTACATTCGTTAACTTAATTTTTGGATCATAAATAACAAGGCAAACATTTAGAACGTAACGTTTTTTCCTTTTATATCACTTTCCCGCCATGTAGATGAGGGGATAAGTTTGATAAGACTAGTGCTGTGTCGGTCCTTATTTAGGATCGAGGACGGCAGTCAAGTTTGGTCCCATGAAGTCCAGTCCCACTTCTTCATCCTTGAAGAAGGTAAAATTGATATCTTGTAACGTCATTGAGGGTGTTTATCCTTTTTTTAATTATTCCGTTATATCATATAATAAATAATAAAACTAATTAAAAATATAATTAGTAGTGTTGAGACTCAGTCCAGAGCTGGACCGATATTTCGGTCCAGACCGCGGTCTCAAACCGTGAACCAATTTTTTTGGATCTCACTTTGTGGACCGATTTTTTTTTGGTCTTACTTTATTGACCGATTTTTTTCGGTTTCAATTGATGAGACCGATTTTTTTCGGTCTCATATATATATTGAGAGGCCCAATTTCTTTTTTTCTAGATCGACCGCCATTGATTTATTCATTATATTTAACAAACAATAAATATCTGTATAGCCTTGAAAATGTTCTAGAACAAATACTCTATACATATAAGATAAATTATCTCTGTTTAAACTTCGTATGACGTCATTGTACTTGAAAATGCATAGGATGTCATGCTATAAGTAATTTATTTGTAAAATCGGTCTAGACCGATTTTTTTGGGACCCAACTTGACTGAATCTTTCCTTAGGACCGATCTACATCGAACTTTTCCTTCAGACCGGTTCGGACTGATATTTTTGTTTGTACCTAACTAATTCGGTCCAATAAAAAGTATATCGGTCTCAGACCGGTCTAGAATTTCCTGACCAAACCCCAACACTAATAATTAGTATGAATTATGTTACATTTTAATGAAAACATGAATATTTTTCCAAGATATTTGTAATATTCTTAATAAATATCTCATATATCTTATTTGGCGTAATGTACTACTTAAATGTTTAGGCAAAAATATGAGGAACGATAGGACCGGTCCCAGCCAATTTAGTTTCAGTGAGCTCATAGAATCCAGGAGTGTGCGTTTCAAGTCAAGCTTTTTGAAAGAAACAAATATGAGATATACTTTCATTTAAGCTGTTTTCATTCATTTTAATTAGTTTACTCTTGTAGGATTTTAAGCAGCTGACTCTACGGTCTATAAACTCAAAAAGGCTATACAAATAAAATTATGATATTTTGGCTGCACTTATACTATTTCAAAAATTGAAGGTATCTTACTCTTTGTAAGAGTAATCCATTTACTCTCAACTAAATCATATAGAAGGTACCTAACGTTAAAAAAGGTCTTAATTCAGGAGTTCTATAAGTCTCACTCCTGCCTTCTCCTCGCGCTCGACGACATGTTCACAGCTTAAAAAAGCTAATTCGATGTAATAAGTCAACACTCAATATACTCATGATTTATAATACTAGAAAAATCATCATCTCACAAAATGCAGGATAAAAGTTCCTGTTATTAGGAATCTTGGAATTCCCTCAATACTAAACAACTGTTTCCTTTTTATATTACGTCTTGGAGTACATATAATTAATTAACTATATGTATTTTTTTATTAATAAAAATGTTACATAACATACTCATTTATGGGATTTCTTAGAGAGTTTACTTCGAGATGTTTCCTTTTTCTTAGTAATATATATTGTATATCTACAAATACCTAGGTAATAGGTAAATATATATTACATATGTACGTCAGGTATTTAAAAAAAAAAAAACATTTTGAATGAATGTGCCACATAGACGGATTGATAACTTTTAGAGCCTCCCATTCAGAAGAGCTCCTTTATTTTAAAGTTAAATTAATTAAAATATACTTTTAAAAAAAGCCAAAACGCCCCTTCATATTTCAAGAGTTGTAAAAAAATGACATTCGAAGAGTGCAATACTTTTTGTAGTTACAATTGGAAAAGACGTTTTTTATTTTCCAAAGATGTCCATTATTATTTTATTCTTGGAGAGAGAACATCTAAGTATTAAGTAAAACAAACTGAAATAACTGTTAAAATATCTATTCAAAAGCTGAATGATAATAAAATATGAATTTCCATGTTTGATTTTTCTAACATCAAACATGGAAATTCTTAATAAATGGATGTCAACTATACTAATAATTGAGATACCTTGTAAAAAAATGCTATATATTTATTTTAGTGATATATGATGTGTGTTTCTAAACCCTTATTACTGTTTATATAGATGGTAAATCCGTTGATAGATTTAATAAAGTTGTTTGCTATCTTCATTTTAAAGATGCAACTAAATGAAGAACTAAAAAGACATGTCTTGAAGAAAAAGTAGAATACCATCTTTAGGATTAAAAACAGGACTGACAATTAAACAAGGGACGAGTTTAATGTCAATGGCCGAGTTAAGGGGTAAATGAAAAGTGGTGAATTATAATTAAGAGTGCACAAGTTTTTGAGAAAAGATGATATTTCAAATTTGTTGGAGCTAAAACAATTTTTTTTTTCATTAATGATAACTTGTGTTAATTCATCTTAGCTGTCCAGTCATTGGAGTTACTGGAATGATTCATGGAAATATAAAGTGTTGAATACTACCAATAAGATTGTAGTCAATGAAAGAATACATTTCGTGGTTGCAAGCTAATAAATGTATATAGCGAATTTATAAATTTACTTGCTTTTTGAAAACTAAGTATGAGAGCGTTACCGAACAAGAGTCAGTTATTAGAATAAACAGTTTGAGTCAACAAACGCTTTCCAATCTAGATTAATTATTTTCCTATGAAAAATATCATTTATTTCCGAGCAATGCATGAAGGGATTTTGAAATAAAAATAATAATTATAGAACTGAACAAGAAATAAGTTTGTTTGTTACTTTATAGGTGAATTACTCAACATCGAGTGATCAATGTAATCATGAGTTATTTCAATTAAAGATTCTTAGCGTCCAATTCTAAATATAATGTAATAAATAAATACCAGGAAGTAAAAGTTGAGCTTGTTGTCACAATAAATTAATAAAAATCAATTTGAAATGAAATAAATATCAACACAACTTCATTAAGTACCGTGTCTTGAGTTTGGGGATAATAACGATTTGTTGCATTAAGATAGGCAAATCATTGACTACTTTATACATTAGATGTTGAATAATCCCCACTTAGGTTCTGTATCCATAATATAAGTTTAAAATTCATATTCAAGCAGCAGATATCCTATATATGTACAGGGGAGGATGAAGCATCCTTGATAATAAATTCTTCAAAAATGAACCACAAACATTACCTCATATTGAAAATCAAATCAGAAAGACAATTTTCAACACTTTTAATCAATTTGAACAGAAAGATCAAATCTAAATACAAGAGGTGAACCATGAATTACTTAATGTGAAGTCATCTATAGATGAAAACAGGTTTAGTAAGAGACACCCCAAGACCAGATAAGTATGATGTACTACAAGGAAACTGACATTATCCTAACTAGGATATGAATATTTCCTTCAAAAATGTCTTCCTTCGATGTGGTTTAATAAAAAGCCCTTCCTCCATACTCAATAATAAAGGTGATCTGCAATTAAAAGTTAGATATAACAGGTTTTATAATAAAAAAAATAACTCTTTCTTTGACAGAATTGAATCATACTTGATGATTGCCTTTGGAGGACTCTTTCAAGTTTTATCTTCAAAAAATGGCATTTCCCTACAAAAAATTTCACCTGAAGATCCACAGTTCCATAATTGATTACTTAAATAACAAATGAGGTGTTTCAATGGGCGATCGGATAAGTCCCTATCTCAGTGTTCATGATTCATCACTTTTTAACTCAAATTAATTCTTATCTTCTACAATTGTTATGTAATATAATAATTATTTATTTTAAAGGTTCTAATAACGAGGTTGCCCATACTGTTTTTTAATAGTAACGACCAAAGAATATACTACATACTATATCAATTAATCATATAATTTCATTATATGTTGTTAACATAGCGTTGTTATACTCTATGACGTCAAAATCTGTCTGTCTTCCCCAACAGTCGGTACGGTACATCAAATTGAAATTCCTTGTATTTTTATTTAGCTGGGATTAGCCGAACTTTCGGATCCAGATCTGAACACAAATTTGATGAATATTTGGCTCCAATTTTATATGTATATTACCTAAATTTCGGACATAAATTAAATAGAATTAGGTTTAAGCTAACATTTTTCTGATAACTGACGCCGAAACAATTTATAACCTAATGTTATTACTATTAATACATAACTACGAGTCATAAATATAATGTTAGTATAACATTGGGCAAATCGTTACCTTTATAGCATATTGAAACCGTTCCACGGAAAGAAACAGAAAGAGGTCCAAAATTAGTTGAGAGTTTGTGAATTCTTACAACTAGTATTGAATTACTATTCAATACTAGTTGATAATAATTGTTCACAGCTTAATAAGAAAGAATTCGTATTCAACCAATCGATGTTAACAACACTAGTTTGAGGGGAAGAAGAAGAAACAACAACAGCTGACAAACAAATAAAGTGTCAATTTTTGTGTTATTGCATGAGGTAACTACACGATACAAGTGCTTATGTAGATTTTGCTCCAATCACTAATCATGATAAATAAAATGTGCAATCGATAAAAATATTATCTTTTCTTTAATGATGGGAAGATTTAAAGAAAAAACATATCAAACCTGAATCCGATGCAATTAGGGTCACACATTTTCCTTTCTTTAATATTTTAAATTAAAAAATCCAATTTTGCTGTAAATTTCAAAGAATTAAAATCGATAAAATAAATCACCTCTCGTTATTTAATATATATAATATCTACGATAAAGCTTTTTCCAAGTCAAATTTTTCAAAGGCGAACTTTCCAAAATCATATGAGACGACATGTATTTTATTTTAGGGCAAAACTTATTCCCCTAAAATAACTTGCATCTGTTTAGAACACTTTTGTTCACATT
Organism: Lepeophtheirus salmonis; assembly: GCF_016086655.4. Taxonomy (NCBI): domain Eukaryota; kingdom Metazoa; phylum Arthropoda; class Copepoda; order Siphonostomatoida; family Caligidae; genus Lepeophtheirus; species Lepeophtheirus salmonis. Next base: position 31,103,579 of record NC_052139.2, on the reverse strand, counting down.
TAATTACTCTTCAATTTATTTTTTCTCAGTTTTCGAGCATTTTTTATTCTTAATTATTTTTATGAGGATATTTTATACAATTATAAGTGCTTCTTCCCCTTGAATATTGATTAGGTTCTCTCACATTTCCCCATAACAAAAAGTGGGAGATTAATAATCTTTTAGTTAGTGCGTCAACATAAAAATAATCTTCAACAAAAATCGATAAAAGATGAAAGTCCCATTACATTATTTCCTTCATATATATGCAAATACAGCCCAATATTTCATTGTCATATATGACTCAAATTCAAATTTGTGGGGAGAGTTAAGATACACTAGGACTTTAGCTCTAGTTTAGAAGCGTTATCTGATTTAAAGACTTATATGTATATGTCCCTTTTCAACCATAAAATCAGACAATTTATCATTCGTTTATTGTTTTGATTAAATTTGGCTACATTAAGTGCAATTCATGGCACATCCAAAGGGTTAACAAGGATAATTTGTTGATAGAAATTGACGAGCATGTTTTGGGTTTTTCATCTATTTTAAGAAATAGAACCTTACTGCACCAATCACTTTTATATTGTGTGAAGTATTTCTTTAATATATGTATTTTACAATCATCATATTTTCTCGTTGTTTGGTATATTTGTTGTGTACAATTTGTAAATTCTACATTACCAATTGTAGCAGTTGCAATTTATCTAAGTGTAACATTGGCCTTTATTATTAACAACTATTCCTCGAAACTATCATTTCATTTTGATATATTCAAATTACATGTTTATTATGAATGAATGAGTAATATACCTCTTGGTATTTGAACTTTTGAATGTGCTACATAACCTTATGTTTGAGTACTTTGCATTAAAATTGTCAAACGTAACATCATTAATAGTAGGTTCGGGAAAAAGTGGTTTCGTATTTCCATCCTTTCTTAAATAAGTTTATCTATTTCATTAGTCGTCACATCGGATCATGAAATAAATTCTGGGTAAGGTGTAAGAGTATACTACAAACGTATTTCGGAGAGTATTTCACTTGGCCAGTTGAGTCGCAACTTATCGTTTGTCATGTATGTAGGTCTCATAAGAAGAAATTCACCATATTATACATTTTTACTACATGAAAGGGAAAAACGCGTCGGAACGTCCGTCTTCGAAAATGTTCATAAAATATCCAGATAGATCGTCTTGTTAGCAGTCGTAGCTGGAGCTGAACATCGATCATTAAACCCTTTGGAACCCTTTTGCAGAAGGATGCATACAAAAAAACTTAAATAGGGTAGGAATTGTGTTTCATCAAGACAACGTCAGTCTGCACACGTCTTTGATGACACTCCAGAAGCTCAGATGAGAAGTTCTTATGCATCCATTCTATGTTGTTGTTGTTTTTTGTTATTTTTTTGGAGTGAGGAGGGGCCCGAATACTTGGGTAACATTTCTTTTTTTATATCATTTCGCATGACCTATTTACTTTTCTAGGAAAGACATTTCTTGTAAACCCTACGACGAAACCCTATTTGGGAATCCAAGCTTTAAATGATTTATATACAATATATATACAAAAATTGATGGTGAAATTTAAAAAAGAAAATCATGAAATAACCTACACAAGTGACTTCTTTTTTTTTTTTTTTTTGCGAAAACCTTTATTTAATTCCTAATATGACAACCGTTAAGCTTAGTGCGTTTTTTATGCGCCTTGGCATCCCTTCATACAGATTATTCAAAGTATCTGGATAAATTTTTTCCCGGGTTTTTGTTACCATTTTTTTAATTATTATTATTATTCATCCGCTGGAGCCTTTTCATTGAGTCCCCTGTGGGCCAAAGCTCACAAATTTACAATGGGAGACAAATCAGGACTGTTGGCAGACCATGAGCCTTTGCCCCAGAAAGAATCCAAGTTGTCTGAACACCACTTTTGTTTCTTTTTGGAGAGGTGAGGAGGGGCACCATCCTGCTGGAAAATGGCTCTTGATGTGTCAGACAAACATTTTCCTCTTCAAAAGAGGTCCAGTTTCTTCAGTACGAGATAAAGCTGACATCATAGACTTTTTGAGTATCTCTGTTACGTAGTACTCGTCTTAGTAGTTTGGTTTCGTGGAATCAAGGGAAGATTTGACACTATCTGGTGACTGATAACGGCCCAACTCCGAATTTTCACAGTTGGAGTGAGTTCCACATCTCCCTTATCTCTTGCCAAAAACCCAATCTGTTTGGAGATTTGGGGTATGAAATAGCTCTTATGGACTTTTATGACTGAAGAGGATACATTACCAGTCATCTGCAATGATCTGCAATTTAAAAAAACTAATATGTTCCCCGATATAGGCCCTTTCATCTATGAAATATGTCCATTTCACAATATTTAATAGTGACTATCAATTGAAACACACTCAAGGGTTAATAAGAATAATTTTCTCATAGAAAATGGACAATACTTATCAATTATGTAATCCGCACTTAATTTTGATAAAAGATATACAAGTTTGCTTTGGTGTTGATGTACTGCATATTTTTTTTGATAAATAAAATCTATCAGGACATCAATCCTTATCGAATGGTTCATATAATCTAAATGCTTTGAATTTTAAAATTCAACAAGATATAACTTACTAATTAGCAATACAATTTCAACAAAATGAATACATACGATAAATCAGATATATGTCCGAGCTCTCTTAATCATTAATGTAACCGCCCTTAGTGGCAATGATGGCTTCCAGACGGCGGTGGAAGGCCTTGCCCCCATTGCAATCCTGCATCATGGCGTCCCAGGGATAGCTGACAATGGTGTTGTTGAGGGCCTTGATGTTAGGACGATAGACATGCATTCAAAAGTTGTAGTCGAGGGGGGCGGGGGTAGCATCTGGCTGTAGAGGGGCAAAAGTGTCAAAAAAGAGTTCAAAAGAACTGGCCTCTCTCCCTTCACGAGGCTATTTACTTCTATTTTTGATACCCCTCTGGTGTGAAACCCCGAGATCTCCTGCATGTGACATCATGGACTTGAGGGGATTGGACTGTGTCGTTTTCTTATACTCGTCTGTGTCCACTTCGGTCTTTTTGAGAGAGTCATTCCTTCTCTTCAACGTTTGATTTGAGTGGGCGAGTGGAAATATGTCGATCACATTTAAGTGTAATTTTCTCGATTTGTATGTAAGCTAGAGAGCTCTGGTTTGGTTTGTTTTACTTGAATTACTTGCTTATGCTTTAATATATTGTTATAATTATTCATTTAAATTTCTCATACTTCATTAATTTTTGAATTAGTTATTGCATAGATTTCACAGGAACAGCCGGTTTTTGGGCACTTTAATTGCAATATGCGCCACACCCCAAAGAGTTGATATGTTGATAAGAATTGAGGATAATGTAATCTCCACTTAATTTGTTGAAAAATATTCTACCTTGTTTTTGTGTTAACAGTCCACATATAGACTATTATATAAGTGTACCTCTACCCTCCTAAAGATTCATTTTGCGAATAAACCTGAACATAATGATAAGCTTCTGATTAAAGCAAAACTATTACTATCAATATCACAATTTGTACTCTCAAATATATTGTAATTTAGTATTGGAGTAAAGTATTAGTTTAACAAAAAAACCAGAGAACAATTAAACTATTCCAAAAAATATCATTGATGTATTTGGGAGCTCTGAAAAATTTCTAACCTCAAGGTCAAGATGGTAGTAGCACTCGTAAATAAAAGATAGTCACATCCATCTAGCATCTGTTGAGAGTTACTCAGTCAAGTTTCAGATGTTATGTAAGAGTAGTTTGAGCGAGTTGATTATGAGTATTTTTGTAGGTAAACATTTTTGAAAGTGTAGATTCAAACAATAGCAAACATATAAAGACTATTAGTGACGGAATTTGACGCGTCTAAGCAATCCAACTCGGATTATCCAAAAACAAAATGTGTCCCGTAAACAATTATACTGCAGAGAAAATGTCGAGTACTATTTGCTTGGATTAAAGAGATGGGAACATCACTCTGAGAAGTGTGTCCAGTTAAAAGGAAACTATATTAAAAAGTAAATTTAAAAAATTCAAACAAAATGTCTGGTGTCTTTATTAGGTCGAAAACTTTTCTGTACCATCCTCAATTATAGTAGACGGCCCATTTTTAATGGTTTTAAACTCCCAAGGACATTTATATATTATAATGAAAGACTCTACAAGCCTTTGTTTATATTTTTTCATCAAACTTAATTGATTAAGCTCAATCGACAAATAGAGTGATATTAGACGAAGGCCCAATTCATATGGGTTGATCGAAACGTTTTCCGAGGAAAGTGTTTATATTTCCCTCTATTTTGGGCTTGCATGCACATAAGGTTGGCGTTTTGTTTCACCAAAAGAGATATTTTGATTTACATAAGCTTCACGATAAGGATTGGTTCTTAGGACCGGGATAAATGTTTAAAAAACATGAGGATGGACTTGTGATGTGAAATTAATTTATGTCGCGAATCTGGTTATGTGACTAATCAGGAGTATTTTGTGAATATTAAAAATAAAATAAAAACGAGAATCAACATGGTAAGCCTGACAATTTGAAGAATGTTTTGGAGGAGAGAAAGAATAATGGTCATGACGTTTCATTAGATCAACAACAATCACTTGTGACAATGGAGAATGTGAATAAGGAAATAAACAACGACATTTCCTGGATTTACTCCAATGTCAATGCTCAATTCTACTCTGACTGCGCCAAGGAATTACTAATATATCTCCGCAACAAATCTTCAGGGTTATGCTCCATATTTTATGAACACACACGAATGTTCAATCAAGTTTTGAATATAATTGAATCTATTTAGGAAAGGATGTTCCCTATTCAGGAATTAAATAATAATGAATGCAGGATTTTCATCATCAAAACACTGTATTACCATATATACATAACTTTGATTTACTAATTAACACTAAAATAACTTGTATCATAGAGCGGTTTAATTTTGTACATTGTTCGAATTTCCTTTTACGGTTTATGTGGAAAAGTTCTCATAAGGTATGAAAATACCTAATGCAAAATTGTATTATGCCACTAAGTCACCTTTTATGTTGCATATCTCGATCAAATTTTGAATAAGATATAAATATAGAAACTTAAAAGACAATTTGAGTTATTTTGCAAAAAAATAATTTTGATAGACAATTTTGTAGCCAATGAAAAGTATTTAAAAAGTTGGTTTTTTTTTGTAAGATTGTCTGATTGAACAAAGAAAGAGAAAAAGGTAAGTTAAATTTGATGTATCACCGGATGATTTTCTTACATTTTCAGAAAGGAAGGATCAAATTTTTCTTAAATTATTCATTGTTTTTACTCCATAGCTTTAGCAAAAAACTTTATTTTAATTGGTTAGAATAATGTTTATCATCACTAATACATGTTAAATAAGGTTTAATGCTGTATTTTGGACAAAATAAACAACTTTTGTCTCCTTTCAAACTTTAAACAAGTTATGCTGCCTAAAGATGTCATCGTAGGAAAATGAAATTTTGTATAGATTATTTCCTTACCAAATCCTAACTTTCCAAACTACCCCAAATTAAAAAAAAAACAAATATATAAACAAAGCGGCTTATTCAACAATCAGACTGTAGAAGTTATTGAACGTGTCAACAACGTGTTGACAGATTCTTCCACTCTACAGTCAGTTTTCAAAAAAATATCGTTTACTGTGAAACAAAATGGCAGCTACTTGTGAATGTTAGCCCAAAAAAGATAAATATTTAGCGTTTTTCTCAAAAAACGTTTTTTGTACTAAATTGTTTAGTTGTAACAAAGATCACCCGGCCTTAGTTACAACAGCACGAAGCTAAAAAAAAAAAAAATGATAATGAGCTTTGGTGATCCAAATCAAGCCGTCTCAATACAATATGATGTTCGGCTAGGGTTGGTTCTAATTGGATAACTGACGCTTTGGTGATCCAAATCAAGCCAACTCAATACAATATGATGTTCGGCTAGAGTTGGCTCTAATTTGATAACTGACTCACTGAGTCGGAATTGTTCGAGTATCAGGGCCATGACTACTCAGAAAAATAAAATAAAAGTTCTAGTCACGGTTTGGATATTATTATGCATAGCATGTGTTGTATCGGTCCTTTTTAAGGACTAAAGACTCCAGTAAGTAACGTCTAGTTCACTCTCGCTCCGGTTCAGTTCATTCCTACATATCAGTCCTAAACTTATAAATTTGATAACGTCACCAAACTGTATTTCTTATTTTTTAAATCAGTTGTAGTACTGACAGTCTGGAGAACTGACGGTCATAAGGACCTGCTATAAAGACTGAAAGGACCGGTTCTAAGACTGTCCTGGAACGAATAATTAAAGACTGACAAAAACTCTACCTACGATTGTTTTACTAATAATGTTCAGTCCTTGATGACGTCACTCAACTTTATTTCTACTTTCTTTTAATAGTTCTAGTACTAAAAGTCTGAAGGACTGGTCCTAAGACTCACTGGTGCGAATAAACAAGGTCTGAAAGACACTAAAACTAGGTATAGGTAGTGTTGTGTCGGTCCTTATCTAGGAAGGAAGACTGCAGTCCGTCCAGTTCAGGATCGGTCCACTCGAGCTCAGTCCAATATATCAATCTTAAACTTATAAACTTGATGACGTCAATCAACTTTATTTCTTCTTTTTAAAATCAGTTCTTTTACTGACAGTCTGAAGGACTGAAGGTCTTTAGGACCGTTCCTAAGACATAACTGGGCAGAATAAATAAGGAGCAACACATTCCTTCCTCAGACCTTTCCATCGCTTTCCTGTAAGATATGAAACAGAGCGCTTCCCCTTAATTTATCTAATGACAAGTAGGTAGATCATATTTATACCTATCATTATCTACTTCAATTATCAATTCCTTCTCAATTTAAGTATGTAAATTGGAACATTTATTTCATTACCTAGGCGAATGTAACAATATTCAATCAACTTGAAGCTTAATCATATAGTCATGGCAACACTAATAGTTAATAATGAATAGGGGAGTGAGGGACGGAAATCTATAACTCAAATGTAAAAAAGTCTTATCAGTAGAGTTGTTATTCTTACTAACTAGGGTTGTATTGGTCCTCAATATGCAGGGGGTGGATTAGAGGGGATTTAGCTAGAGGTGTCTCACTTCTTATTTAGGATTGAGGACCGTCCAGTTCAACTTGTCGTTCCTTAAATAAGTTAAAATTGATCCCTAGTGACGTCATTGATGTTGTCTTTCCTTTATTTAAATATTTTATTAGATAACAGATAAACTACATATATTACGAAGTAAAAATATTAGTAGGTTTAGTGATGCTAATCAGGAGTATTTTGGGCATGTTCATAAAAAGAAACCAAAAATCAATATATTCACCCATATAATTGGAAAAATGTTTTGCAGAAGAGATGACGTTTCATTAGATCAGGGGTCCTAAAGAGGGGGGCACAAGGGGGGTAGTGAGATGTTTCTTTTAAAAAAGAAGGCTATCATTTAAATGGAAATTACATTGAGGGTTATCAAACTTTAAGAATATTGATTTTCTATATATTTTATAAGTCTCGTCTTGACTAAGATTTTCAAAGTATTTCCCAGAAGATAGTGCTCCACAAAACATAGCTCACTACGGCCTTTTTATCGTCACAGCTAATCATCTATAGCTGATATGCAAGAAACGACCTTTGAATTTTCATGCAACCAAACACATAAGATTTTGATTCTAAAACACTTGACGAATTGTGGGTGTATGTGGTGACTGAGAGCCTCTGGCTAGCTAAAACAGCTTAGAATTTAGACCATTTGACTCTGCTTAATTTTGTGAGAAGACATTTCTATATGAACTTATATTGAAAATAAATACAGATCAAAGCTTAACGTAGAGGATGATCTTCAGTGGCTGTGCCCAAAATTAAACCTAGAATAGACCTGCTTTGCTCAATATAGAGTGCAATTTAAGAAATTGATTCGTTTACGAACCTATTTGCGCATCCTTAGCTTGTAGTTATATCTGTTTATGAGTCTCAATTTCTACTTTATCTAAATAAAACAAAAAACAAAATTGATGGTATGTAAATTATTTCAAGGGGTAGAATTATTTCTGATTTTATATTTACAATATAATCAATTATTTCTTCAATACATTTCTTATGTATAATTAAGATCTTTATTTTTGATCAATGTAGTCGAATAACTAATATTATTGGCCTCTGGGTTGAACTTGATAAGGTTGGCATGCCCTTTACGTCATCTATTTGCATAAAATGCACTCCAAATTTTATATTTAATCTCTATGAGAGGTGTGGGGGTTGCACTTCTGTGCTATTTAATCGATCCACTGCGAATATTTCCAAAGTCCAAGAGACCAGGAATGTATGGTTACCAACAGCTTTGTCTATCTTTGGAGCTCTTCCAAAGGTTCAAGACGTGACACCATGATATTATACAAGTTGAGAGTTGGTTTTCGGAGATGTCTAAGTTGTCCGAAAGAGGTAAGTCCTTATCCAACCATTAGTCTAAGAAAATAGTATGTTTAGATGTCGTTTTTCCTATGAATTCTTTTCCATTTATTTATACTGAAGACGATAGCACGGTTTTGTTTTTTTTAGTTCATCAATATCTTATATTATATCATATTCTAGTCTTTAAACAGTAATATATTTAGTTTATTAAATTACTTCTAAATTATAAATAAATTATGTCTGTTGACAAGAATAATCTTTTGGAGTCTTTGGATGTTTTAAACTCTAAAGTCTGGAGTCTGTACTTCAAGGGAGTGCAGAATCTTTTTGATCATGCGAAGTCACATTTTGAAGGGAACGAAGAAGCTTCCTCGAACTCAATCTCTTCCAATAAATTGTAAGGTGTTATTCCTGACTGTCAGCGACTTAGTCGAACATTCTCAATCCAATGGTTTGGAGGAATATGATGAACTTAAGAAAAGAACAACTCCAAAACATGGAGACCATGTAGATTTATGTTCCAGTAGGTATCATCTGACAGTGGGAAGCAAAGCCAAATAGTACTTGTAAGAGTCAATTGACTAGCAGAGTTCTTCTCTAAAATTACTCTCGATATGGTTTAAAGCTCATTTTCTCTCTTGAAGGACAAGTTGCATAGCTGTCAAAGTTACCCATTCTGAGAGCTAAAAAATGGCGCACCCGACATTTTTAACCTAGTGTGATGACATTTTTTTCCGGTTTTTTTTTACCCATTCTTCTTTTTTACTTGATGCCATCCATTAGAAAAATAACAAGGGGAAACATGAACAAATTTTGAGACTCGAAAATCCATTTTCCATTCTAAAATATATTTTCGATATGAGAGAGGCTTTATAAAATGTATTCTTGTTTAACAACAATTCAAATAGTCTCTTCTGTAATTACAGTCTAGCTAGTCAGTTGACACAGGGGGCTTGCCAAACCCCTAAGAGTGTTTCACCGAACTCCTGAGGTTCGATCGAACCCAGGTTAAGAACCACTGTTTTAGATGGTAACCCAAATGCTAGTAGAAATCTTTTTTTTTTTTTAATATTCTAAGTCCCCAGAAGTCTTACTAAGAATCAACCTATTGAACCAAGAGAGATTACATGCTTTTTTTGGCTTCGGAATAGAAGAAACTAATCCGTAGTCTCTTATGGGAGCGTCTAACCAGCATTGCGATATATACGGTATCTTTTTATTCAATGAGAAATCCTCTCGAATCTTGTTAATTTTTTGGTATATATCCTCCCTGAAAGATGTGTACCTCATAAGATGAATTACTTTAGGATCATTTTGAAGTTCCAGGCCTTCATTTTATCTAGAATATTCTGGCGAAGAGATGAATAACATAAGTTTTCCAATTTTGACAAAATTAACGATTCATTTACTTTTATAGGTCCATCAGGATGTCAACCAGGGGCATTTATATTGTAGAGAGCTTGAGATGTTGGAAATTTTACAAGAGTGTAAAGTCTGCAGAGCGGTACAGGCATTCATAGAAGTCAAAGGCCATTCTGGAAACGAGTCTAGGGTAATTGGTACACTGATCTATGTGATAATCTCAACGACTGCAATTTTTTGTATTATCAAAAGGCTTCCAGGTTTTCTTATAATTCCCTTTTCCATTCACTATATATTCTGATTAAATATTTTCTCTATTTTTAAACTCAAGTATTCTTTGTAGCCCTACGTTTGTCTCTGCTAAGCTCCTATCTAGACTATCTATTTTGGCTTTCAGGTATTTTCTCAATGGTACTTCTTTTTTCCCAATATTTCAAAAAGATGACGTCTAAGCTCTCTTAAGCTTCACAGTAGAATTACAAGCCCATTCCTATTCTCTCGTCACGATATTTTATTCTTATTTTAGGCCTAATTAAAGTCTAAGTGAGGCTTGTTACAATTATATAATATTAATTTATGAAGACGTGAGGGATAGATGTTTATAATGATGTAATTTATCAAAGATTTCTCTATACGACGCCTTTGTATCTAATTCAGACTCGTCCTTACATTTTACAAAGGCACCATTAGATCACCATTACTAAATATTATTCTTTAAAGACGTTTATTAGATAAGTTTATTACGGTCTAAATACTTAATAGTAATGAATGAATGCTTTGCAAATATACAAATTGCCAGAGTAGACCTACATATATTTTTTTCTTAGAGCATAATTTGTCCTAAATCTATTACGTCAAAGGAATGAGTTACGCTCTCTTTAGATATTACACGTTCAATCATACATAATCGGGGTTTTATCTAGGTCTATTCAATTCAGTATTGTTGTCATAACACAATATGATACGATATCATAAAATATATAGGCATATAAAGGGCGAAATAGTGTAGCGGAAGGTACTCGAAGAGGTAATCATTATTCCTTGGATAGATGGAGAAGCCAAAGGAAGAAATGACACCTTACAATAAGACAGTGCACCGGCCCAAATGGACAAGAAAGTGCAGGATGTCTTGGCCACAAAATTTCTTCCCTTTTGTTTCCCGGATTTATGGCATCCAAACACCCGGACCTGAACCAATACGATTTCTGGGGTTGGGTGGACTATGAGGCCTGTGCCAAGTATTATTCGTTTGTGGGGGTCCTGAATAAGTCCATTACCGATACAATGGCAAAGGTAGATCCACACGAGGTCGCCCGGGGCCACCAAAGCTCTTGGCACCCTGTGGTTGAGGTTGTAAAGAAAGGTGGATCTCATTATGAATAATTGAAAGGGATTAAATGTAGCTTTCAAATAAATTAAAACGATTAAGGCTCTACAGTACCTAGTTCACCCATTTTTTGCCCATTCTGTAAACATATGTGTGAGCATAAGGTTTAATTCACTGGATCCTGTTTTCCCAGGACTTTTAGGGGGTTTACCTCCTACCATAAATTTCCTGAGAAAAAAACTACCTCGAAATATCGCATTTGATTATTTCAAAATTACTATGTAAGGAGTAGTGTTCGTGACCCGGTCAGAAATCGATTTTTTTAGATTTAATATTTTTCAAAACTTGGCCGATTTTCTTTATTTTTTGTTTTAAAGCTCATGAAAAACAAAGCGTAACAATGAGAGTTCACTCTGGATTTATAAGTGTCAGTCCTTGATAAACGTGGTGTAGAATTGAGGATCGACTTCGAAGTTTATATGAGGCATTTTAAATGTGATTATAACACTAAGTTGCTTATCTCTGAAACAATCTTCAAATGGTATGGGTTACGATATCAATTTTCAGATTTTTTTTTTATTTTTTACATGGTGAAAATGCTTAGAATTTACAACTCCCAGAGTTTTATTTTTAGAGTTATGTATGAGCATAGACAGATTTTGAAATTTACTCCAGGGGCGCAATTGGGTTTCAATTTAATACAAAGTATGAAAATTATACATGTTTATGTCACAAATCTTGAGAGTCGAGGGGCCTTCCCCTCAGCTCTCCCGCAAACTCCACCTATAGTTAGGAGGGGATGGGTTTTAATACGATATATAACTAGAAGCTGTACACCGTAGAGTGCAAAACATCTGATTAAAATCAAAATGAGTTATGTATCTCAATTCCTTCGAAAGTTAGAGATAGATATGTATTTTTAACATTTAACCTTTGACCTTGAACTCTCAAAATTTAATGGTACCTTACTCTAACCATATAAAATCTTCGAATCAAGGCTGATCAAAATCGATCCGTAACTTTAACAGTAGTCCTGGTGACTAAAAACCAAAGGGGGACAATAACGTAATACCTTTATTGGATAACGCAACCTTTCCTTAAAAGAAATGGAATAAATAAAGAAGACCCAGAATCATCTAGGACATTAAAAAAAGTCAATCATACCAACTGATATGTATCTCTTAAGTACTCGCAGTCTATCATTGCTATATCATTTCTCAACAATTTTTAAAGATGAGTTACTTATAAATATATTTCATTATATTAAAATCCTACATAGAAATTTAATTCTATACAAATGTCGTCAAATAAATGATAAAATAGCCAATATATATTTATAATATGGAATTGTATTCCTGTCCTTTAAGAAATAAAGCATAATTATTACTAATGGAGCGATTAATCAGAATCGGAGGATCGGTAGTTTATCTGGAATTGGGAAAATAATGATCAATTTGGGATTCCGATTCTTGTTTATAACTTGTATTTAACTATTCATTACTTTTCTAAGTTATGAAAAAAATAAGATACTAATTATGGAATTTTTACTTTTTACAAGAAAATATTTAAACTTTAATTTTTTAAATTTATTTCAAAAAAATTTATTTTCTTCGGATAACTATGTATCTTAAAAATTTATCCCAAAAAAATGTAATATTTGAATTTTTTTTAAAAGAATTTTACATTAAAAATTTAATTTTTTGAATTTTTTACCTAGAAATTTTCCTCCGAAAATTTGTAGTTTTTGTGAATAACTATGTCATTTTTAAATTTATCAACAAATATAATATTTTTTTTTTATATTATAGATTTTGTTTGTGAAATTTTTCTGAAAAAATTTAATTATCTGTAAACAACTATGCATTTCTTTAATTTATTAAAAGAATGAAAGATTTAAATATTTTGTTCAAAAAGTTTTATATGAAAAATTTTAGTTTTAAAATTTTTTCCAAAAAATTGTAATATTTGAAATTTTTCTCCAAAATTTGTAGTTTTTTTTATGTGAATTTTTTTTTTTTTTAACTATGTAATTTTTTTAAATTTTTATCAAAATTTAAAATAAAAAATGTAATATTTTTTTTTTTGAAATTTTTCATATTATAGACTTTATTTTTGAAATTTTTCTCACAAAATCGAATTTTATTATTTGTGAATAGATATAATTTTTGTATTTTTGAAATGTTTTTCCTGTAATAATTTTGAAAATATTTTGGAAAAAAAAAACAAAAAATAAAAAAAAAATTTTATTTTTTAAATTTGAAATCAAAAAATTTGAAATTTTTCTCCAAATTTTTTAGTTTTTGTGAATAACTATGTAATTTTTAAATTTATCAAAAAAAGTAATTTTTAGCTTCACAAATAGCGAATTTTATTATTTGTGAATGATTTTTTTTTTTTTTTTTTAATTTTTTTATATTATAATTTATTTAAAATTTTTCTGAACAGCTGTAAAAAATTTTTTCAAATTTTTAGTTTTTGTGAATAACTATGTAATTTTTAAATTTATCAAAAAGGTTAATAGCTGATTTTTTTTTTTTTTAATTTTATATTATAAATTTTATTTTTCAAATTTTTCTCAAAAAATTTTCATTTTCTGTAAGTAACAATGTAATTTTTTAATTTAAAATAAAAAATGTAATATTTGAATTTTTTTTCAATAGATGAAATTTTTCGGCAAAAATTTTATTTTTCGTGAGCAGCCAGGAATTTTGGAAAAAAAAATCCAAAATTCAATACTACAAAAATTAATTGTAATTTTTAGCTTCACAACGGAGTGGAACGGTCGAATTTTATTATTTGTGAATAGATATAAATTTTGTATTTTTGAAATGTTTTTCTAAAAATTCAATTTCCTGTAAATAACTATGTAGTTTTTAAATTTACCTAAAAATTGAATATTAGAATTTTTTTTTCAAAAAATTTTATATTATAAATTTAATTTTGAAATTTTTTCCCAAAAAATTTCAATATATGTAATTTTTTGTTTTTCGTGAGCAGCCAGGAATTTTGGAAAAAAAAATCCAAAATTAAATACTACAAAAATTTATTGTAATTTTTAGCTTCACAACGAAGTCGAACAGGGGCTGTGTTTTTACGTTATTTGTTTGTTTGTTGGTCACAAAGATTATATATGTTCAGAGAAAAGAGGCCATCGAATTTTGAAAAAGTCAAGTAAAACTTAAAAATTAAGATACATAATTCAATTTGATTTCTGGCAGAGGTTTTTGTGCTCTACAGAGTATTCATTCATGTTGTTTAAGCTTTTTGTATGTTCACACACACCCCATATCCAGTAGTAGTACATTTTCCATTAAAGAACCATAAATAATGAGCACGCATCATTAAAATCAAAATGTGATGATACTACATATGTAATTTATGTTAGACTCTACAATAATTACGAGAGTTGCTCTGAAAATTTTCCAACCTTACATTTTACAACCATCACTCATAAAAAAAAAACTAAGCCCATCTTTCTAAAAATCTGTTGACAGTTACTCGCCAAAGTTTGAGGCATTTTGGACGCACAGCTGTTATATAACAGTCGTTTGAGTGATTTGATGAAAGTATTTTTTCTTGTGAAAAGGGCACAATCGATTATATAGCAACCATTAAATACTTATTTTTAAAAGTCTAACCTTGTAATAGATTCAAAATATAGCAGATATAAAGGCTTGCTGTGTTAAAATTTGAGGGGTTTAAGTTAATCCAACACGGAGTTATTGAGCCAAAAACAATGAGTGTCTTCTAACAATTATTTTGCTGAGAAAAAAGCAGAGAATCATTTAGACAGTTTATAGAGATGGAAGCATGACTTGGACAAATGTGTGGAGTCATAAGGTGACGATGTTGAAGAATATAAATTCAGAAAAAATGCCTTGCATCTTTGCCAGGTCGCAAACTATTCAAACCACCTTTGTATAATCAAAAATGACACTGGATAGTCTAAATGCAAATGCCCTGTTTATTTAGACGAGACAGTAATGAAAAGTGATAAAAAATCCTGCGTATTTTGGGCATGTTCAAAAAAAAGAAACCGAGGCTCAAGGGGGTCGCCCTAACCCCTTTGAAAAATGTTTTGTAGGAGAGCAGCTTAGCTTTCATGACGTTTCATCAGATCAGCTCTAACGAGGGAGAAGGGGATAAACAAGATCAAAGGGAAGAATTAATCAAAAGTCGATACTCATTATTTTGGCTAGACCATCCTTTACACGGTCAGGGGGCAGCCCAGTGTACGCCAGCTTCTATCTCGATAATTAAGGCATTAGTTCATTGATCTTGCAAACACCCCATTGTCAATATCAACATTAGTATAAGAGTGGGGCTAGTTGGTGCAAGTTTTCCTTTTTTGAAAAATAAGATACATGTCTTCTCCTTTTCCCCGAAAAACATTCAAAATCCCTCTTTAATAAATAATTTGGTTCTTTTTTAATCGAATGGCGGTTTTTATTTAATTTTATTTTTTTAAAAGACTGTGTTGATTTTTATTTTAATGACGGATTTTTTTATTATTATAAAGCAATACATATATATCCTGGAATAAACGTTCATTGTATTATTCACTATGAAGAATCGTTAGGCTCACAGACATTCTATAAGTTGAAGTATATGTAAATATATAGTATATACATATAACGTGAAAAATATAAAGTCAAACAATTGAAAGTGATAACATTTATTAACTAAGTAGTTAGATAGACACTTGTTGCGAGAAAAAAGGTCATGAATCATGATATACTATAGTAAATTAAGTACTCACATCGTCGACAATACGTGTACATTTGTTTCATTTGCGCCATATAAATATCTAAAAAATGTTCATAGTACACTTTTTTAAGTAATGATAATAAATATATTGAAACAGAGCGTAGACATGTCTATGAATCATGAAAAAAATAAACATGATTCATAAACGTTAACTGCATTTCGTTATAGGGGCCAAGGGGCTATTAAAAGTTTTGGGACAATAATGTCATTATTAAATATGACACGTCTTTTTTATAACAAGACTATTGCGAAATTGTAAGCGTTATCTAGTTATAAAATCTTAATTCCATATTGTAGACCAGCGTTTCCCAACCTGTGAAATAAAGTGACCCAATTTAGAGCAACCAATCAGGAAACAACCCCAATTCTTAAATTATATCCTATATCTACAGTCATTTTTTTTTGTACAATACACAGCCATATCTTGCGATTATGAATTATAGATTATTTATTCGTGAATACATTCAGTAAATTCTTCATCGGAGAAGAAAATCTCCCGGTCACCATGATGTACAGGGTGTCCACGATAAATTGGAACTACTTTAAACTTCATCCAGCTCCATAATGTGGATATTCGTGGTTAAATCATACTAATATAAAAAGTTGCGTGAACAATACACTATAACTTCCAACACAATTGTTTAGACAACAAACAATAGTCATCATGGAACAATCAAGGAGAGACGCCATCCTCGAATTAGCTCGCGCAGGACACAAGCTCTCTGCTATTTACAAGCTTCTTAACTACCCCAAGACCACGGTGTACCGGGTCTTCAATGCCTGGGAGGTTGAGGGTAAGGTCTGCTGCAAGGCTCACAACGTGAGAAGTGACAGAATCCGCACTCCCCGCTTCCTAGAAGGCCTCCAGAAGTCCATCAAGGCTTCGCCGGGGACTTCCTTGTCCAGGTTAGCCAAGAACCGCGGAGTGAGCAAGCAGCTGGTCTCCGAGGCTGTGAATGAGGACCTCGAGCACAGGTCATACCGAATGGCCAGACAACACATCCTCACGGCATCCATAAAGGCCACCAGGCTCACCAACGGTAAGCATCTCATCAATGACCTGAAGAGCCATGGAGGAAGAATCATCTTCTTCTCCGACGAGAAGAACTGGACTGTCGACAGAAGCTACAACGTCCAGAATGACAGGTGGCTTGCCGAGGAGAGAGAAGTGGTCCCTGTGGTCTTCACCATAAAGTTCCCTGACACCCGTGATGACCCTGGGTGTCATCTGCAGCACCGGTGAGGTGATGCCTCCTTTCTTCTTCAATCCCAAGGAAAGGGTTAATGCGATAAGGTACTGCAAAGTCATGGAGGAGTTCATCATCCCCTGGATGAAGGATACGACCGCTGGGAGGGACTTCATATTCCTACAAGACTCAGCGCCCGCACACATCTCCATGAG
Organism: Lepeophtheirus salmonis; assembly: GCF_016086655.4. Classification (NCBI taxonomy): domain Eukaryota; kingdom Metazoa; phylum Arthropoda; class Copepoda; order Siphonostomatoida; family Caligidae; genus Lepeophtheirus; species Lepeophtheirus salmonis. The sequence goes on along the minus strand of NC_052139.2, from coordinate 31,086,275 downwards.
GACCACTAACCTCTTCAACTCCAACGACATCACTTTCTGGGATCGCAACACCTGGCCCAACAACTCATCCGACCTCAATCGGTGTGATTATTACTGGTAGGGAAAGTTGGAGAGGGAATTGTGCAAGGTCAGCCACAAGAGCATCGTGGCCCTGAAGGGCTCTATTACGAGAGAGTGGAATGCTGTCGATTCCGTGGAAGTCATCAGAGCATGAAAATCCTTGAGGGGTAGGATGGAGAAGATGGTGGCTGCTGAGGGAGGACATGTTGAATAAATTTATTGTTTAATATCATGTCTAACTTTTTCATATTAACAAATACACTCCAAATTCCATTTTTATCAAGCAGGTTGAATTTTAAGGTAGTTCCAATTTATCGTGGACACCCGTATATGGTCATGAATAAAACTTCAATAACGCTTCATACTGAATTATTGATGATTTTTAGTCAAGAATGGCTTCTTCTCAAGCCTCTTTGACTTCCTTCTGCTTGCTTTTCTTACAAAAAAACCAGGCACCAAGTGATATAAAAAATCGACCAGATGCGGTCAAACTTGGCTAATTTAGTCAAAAATCGGCTAATTTGAAATATGTTGAACCCTGGCTCAGACGTTGTGTTGAGTGACTTAGAGTCCTGTTTCATTTATTTTCATAGTATGATTTATATCATTTAAAGACCCTTTGGTATTACTGTCTAAAGCCCATTTAGAATCGAGATCCACAGGTTGGGAACCAGTGTTTGTAGACTATCAATTAACCTTTAATAGGATAAGCTATTTTTCTCTAATTATACGACTTTCCTCGTCCCTAATCGATCCAAAAAAGAGTTAACTGTACAAATCTGTCAATTTTATAGTGATTTTCATTGCATATTACTTTGATGATTTTCAAATATCACTATTTATTATTGACGTCATGTAGTATTCAGTTCAAGTTTTAAGTCTTAGATTCATTCATAAAGACATTTGACGAAATTTGATTAAGATTTATTGGAAATTTGGTCATTTTTTGTAGTAAACCTATCGAATTTGATACCCAAATATTGCGTCTCCTTCAATTATGATGCAATTTATGACACAATGAGGACACTTACACGTAGCTACTCAATCCTTAGATGTTCTCTACCCAATAATAAAATAATAAGTATAACTGCTTCAGAAAATAATAATGATATGACGTGATGATCCAGTCTCTAGAGCATTTCATGTCTGAATTTTACACGCTCATTGCTGAATCTCATCCAAATTCATCTTCATAATTTTTATAATGTACTTCCCTCTCGTATTATATTTTAATGTGAGTTTTAATTACACACGCTCATTGTTAAAAAAAAGAGTCGATACATGGAAAACACCTGGGACATTTAATTAATATCACTACTTTGCTATTGATTGTAAGGATTACAGATGGATAAACTTTGCTTCATTAAAATAGATAGTTGCTTAGAACTATTCACAGATTATCAATAACTCCACCAATAAACAGCCAGAACATTGATAAAGAAAAAGAAGCCGAACAATCCACAGCTCACAACGAAATACAATGCAAATTTTTATTTTTGTGTCCTGGTTACTGGTTAGAAGATATCCCCTGCAAGATATCGCTTTTAAGATACGACAGTTGCTATTACTTTGTTCAATTCATGGAGTTTGCATGTACAAGAATGTTTGATGTCCCTAGCGGACAAAAAACTTGTCTAATAGGCCACAATATTTATGCAAATATTAATCACCTGGTCCTTTTTTTCCCAACACTTTGTGTATTGCTTTATAATTGACAAGTGAAGTAGAAAAAGCAGCAGTTGACTACCAAAAAATTAAAAAAAACATTTTATTATGAGTACCGGTTTATGCGAGTGAAGTAACACCATGCGTGACTAATGTTTCGCCACTTGGTTTAAGCTTTGGTCACGGACCCTGTATAGGTTCTATCTTCATAAAAATAACTTATTGCATAAATAAATAAGATTTGGTTCTGGCAGTTCATAGAACCATTGTGAGATAGTTTTAGCACCCTAGAAAATAATTAAAGCAAAAAAGATTTTATTGAGAAGGTTGTTATCCATACAAGGTGGCGTCAGCTGTTGTCGGAGTATTTATAATCTATAAATCAATATTTCTTTAAGTATATACTAGCAAAGGGATACCCGGGTTTGCTCGGGCCAAAGAGGGAGTGGGAAATATCATTGAAAATGGTCAATGTCATACATGTAAATCCGTTGAGTTTTTTAGCTAGTCGTAAAATTGTAATATAAAGAAGGAATTGACTTTTCCTTTGCAGTTGTCCCTATTATTTAATTCATAAGTAGTGAACATCCTTTTCTAAATATATTCACACCCTGATTGAACGCTCGTGTGTAACTGAGGATTTGTTACAGAGATATAATTGTACGTCCTTGTTGGGCTCAGAGTAGAATTGGGGATCGACAGCAGAATAATTTTAGCAATTGTCCTTGTTTATATCCTTTTTTCCTTCCTCTCTTGTCACTGTTGATTGTGGTGGCTGATATAATTAACGTCATGAGCATTATTCCTTGATTCCTCCAAAACATTCTTCAAATTGTCAGGGTTACCAATGTTGATTTTCGGTTGTTTTCTTAACATACCCACTGGATGTTAACCTTTGGTCAATGTTATTTTTTCTTACTGGTTAGATGCCTTCGGCGCGGGAGAGCATTATAATATACTGCCTGTATATTATATAAAATTTATTATGTATTATCATGAAAAAAATTGTCTAGATGCGGAGTCTATCTTTTATTTTTGTCAAAAAATTGCCAAATTGAAATTAGAGAACTAAAATGCATTTTTTTTTTTTTTTTTTTTTAGTTTTTGACCCTGTGATTTACTTATTGTCATTGTCAGATAACTACAAAGATTAACTTACTCATCCTCTTCCTAAGTCTCGTTTTTAAAAATCGTATTTATGTTCTATTACTATAGTCATTCTTTTTTTTGATTTTTAATTTTTTTGGTTCATAATCAAATTGACAACCCATACCTTCAAAAAACTTTGAGACACGGGGAATCGATCTTGTTTTATGAAAATAATCAACTTATTAGCGAAAAATCAAACTTTCCTTCCAGACCCCAGGAATCTGGTCTGATCAGTACTAAACATCGACTAAAGGTCTCATAATTTTGAACAACTTTTATTTTATGTTTAAAGTCTGTATTTGTCTCCGTTTTTGAAATAAATGTGTTTTTATCATTGTTTTTCTAAGCGGGACGTGCATCACACACACACACATAAATTACTTTAATACTATCTAGGATTTAATAGCATTGTAAAGAGGAACAAGCACACACCTCCCCAGATTTTTTTTGTATTTTGATAAATCAAAAAAATTCATAAAAGAATGTCGTCGAAAATATTGCAAAAATGATGTAATAAATCTCCTGGAAATTCAAAATACTACATAGTTACATGTCAGTGTCTAAAGTACTATGTCAAAAATGCATCGTTTTGTGGCATTTCTTCTTAAAAATATAAAATTGACGTTTGATCAAAAAAAAAAAAAAAAAAAAAAATTGAAAAATTGTTCAGAAAATTACAGATATTTCAGTTAAACATCAATTTTTATGTGTCAAATTTATATTCAATCAAATCTCTAGACAAATTTATAAAACTTTATAGTATCCAGAATCCGATATTCTATTAGAAATCTATTTTTTCTTCTGAAAAAATTCAGAAAATTGCAATTTTCATTGATTTCTTATTGAAATTTAGAAAACTTTCTTTTTCGTAAAGCTGTTTTTTTTTGTTTGACGCAAGTCACGGTTTTATTTATAATTCAACCCCATATCTAGTCTCTATGAGCTCCCATTTTTTTGTGTGTGTTTTTGATTATAGAAATAAACCTTATATGACCCCTCCCCCAAAAATCAGTACCCGGTCTTATCCTGACCAGGTTCAAAAGAGGCACCCAAGCAAAGTTTAAGCCTGCTAGGCTTAACGGAGTGGGTACCCATAAAGGACATACACACACACTGAAACTTCAATGTATATATACAGATTATACATCGGGGACATACAACGGTGACGTGATCTGAAGAGGCACCAGCGCTCTCAAGCAATCTAAACTTATCTATGGTTACCTAACCTACCATATTTATGCTTTATACGAAATACTTGTTTTGATTATGTATTTCTCAGAACTTTGCAACTGATAATAATCTTCAAACCCCCTCAACTATATAAATGAAGAATGAAGAGGTTGTGGGATTTGAATGGTGTTCTCACTCCTTTTAGTTATATGTCATTAGAATAATTGAAGTTTCCTCATAATTAATGACCTCTTTCATGGGAGGCAAGATCCCTGAAGTTAAAAGTAGGAAGTATAATTATTTTCTTCGTTCTTATATTCTTCAATCCGAGCTGGAAGTGAAGAAAATAATAAGATGGCTAGGACCTTAGGATTGAAAGACCGACGTATCGGTTATTAGGATCGTTGAATGGTAAAAAAGATCGGACAATTAAAAAAAAGACTGATGAGTAAGTTAGTCCTTGGACCGATCCAACACTACCAACGTAGTATTTTCTCACCCAAATCAGACACGGTATAAATCACGTAACCTCTTTCTTTGAGATGGATATTTCTTGAGGTTCGGAGATTATAATATGCAAAGTGTTTTGAAATAAATTACGTGTACACGTATGATCTATCTTTAAACCTTAAGGTTTTTAAATATTAATTTACTAAGTCTGGTTGAGTTATGTATTAATATCTTTAATTAAAAAACATTATTTCAAGGCATATATTGGGAATCAGAGGGTACGTGATTATCTTCCTTCTCATCAGGTTTGAATGATATTGATTAAAATAAAACGACAAACAAAATGTAACGTACATGACTTTGTCTCTACCTCTCCCTTGTCGTATCTACTGACACTTGAATTCTTAATATCCTCAAGGGGATGTTGTGAGGCTTCTTTTCCGCCTTATTCTTTTAAAATGTTACATACAATTATTATTCAATTTATTCCTTTGCTCCTTCTTCTTCTTCCTTTTTGGTCCTACGAGGAGGTAGCCATTTTGAACGTTAGCTAGAAAAAGAAGATAAAAGAACCAGTTATGATTCTATTGAATGAAAGCAGACCTTGATCTTCTTTTATATTACACACTCTACACTACATACATATAATAAGAAGAAAAAAGAAAGATTGGATTATTACGTACTCCTATTACCGGAACCCGGCGTGCATGGGCCGGTAAAAGCGCGCGTTTTTTTTCAAATAACAGTCAGTTGTTTTGTAACTTTCCGTGTGTGAGGAAGGAGGAGGAAAGCTGCTGATATATGCGTGTCTGGTGCTCCTTCAGCTTCTCTTTCTCTCTCTCTTTTTCTTCTATATAATAATTCATATAATCATCTACTTCTGCATTGGCTATGATAAATTTATGTCCTAGCTATTTTTTGGTGTGATAATAAAAGATTTGACAAGTTACTAAAAGGATTTTCACTACTACGACTACATAAATATTATTAGTGTTCGCTTTGCTTGTGCTTCAAGAGTTGTGCAATTCTTTATCTCCTTCTTTTTATAGCCGGAAAGTCGTTTGTGTGTGTGTGTTTGTTTCAGTGCTTTATTAGGATATATATTTTTTTACTTTTAGATACCTTTGGAATCTCTATTTGAAGAAGGTAAGAGAGGAATTTCTTCTTGTTTCTTCCCGCCCCTTCCTTTTATTAGAATAAGTGACTTTATATAATAATATTCTTAAAACTAAAATCCCTAGGATGTCTCCGTTGTTGCTCTAATAAATCTCCCTCAAATGAAGGATTCGAAAAGGAAAGACACAGAGAGACACAGAGACAAATCAAGGGAATTACAAAGAGAGAGGGAGAGAGAGAAGTGGACTGTCAGAGAGCAGAATTATTAAAAGGTTGGAGGAATACGGATGCTATTGACATACATACCCCTGCAGTGAATTAGTCACGAATCATTTGTTTTTCTATGTTAGCAGCCCTTGCTCCTGTCTTCTAATAATATTAATATATTGAGTCATTATTTATACCCTCTATTCAAATAGTTATAAAAAACTATTTGACATCTTTTTAAAGTAATTAATTAAATTGGCGTCTTTAGTTACTTTTTACTTGTAAAATGGATTTCTATTCATTAATTATGATTAGATGTCTAATAGTACATATGTAGTAATATTGATTAACCACCATAATGTAGGAAAAACTTCCAGGAATCCATTTATTTACGTATTCATTAGACGTATATGTTGTGTACAATTTGATCATCCCTTACCTAATTATGACATCAGTCATTTTATAACAACTATTATATATTGATGCTATCAGTATGATTTTCTAAGGTTGCGTATTTACGAGTCGTATATCTGTGGGCATTTGAACGTTTAATAAGTCAATATATATATATTCAGCCCTCTATTCAAAATCCAATCTTTGTCACAAGTGTTATCTACTGCGAAATGCTTCATCTCATACTTTTTTTTTAGCTTGCAAACTTGTACAATTTCCTTATCCAATTTAGACCTGATAATACACAGCATATCATTATAATTAATTTATGGTTATATTGTGAACAAGTTTGTATATCTGTATAAGTGGCAATTTCTTCCTCTTAAAATGCATTATTTCATTACAACATTGATCATTTTAATTACCAATTATTAATTGAACCTAACATTTCCTTTTGATATATTCCACTTACATGGTTATGATGTATTTATAAGTAATACTACTCTGGGTATTTAATACAGAATTCTTTGTACTAAAGGATCCATAAATCCCACCATTAATATATCGATCATCCTTGGAATATTCAACTATTCCAGACCCTCATCCCAAGTACTCATTATTCATCTCATTTTTTGGTTGCAACATGTATAAAATCGTAACTTATACACAGTCTATACATAGCCCATAGAAGAAGAAAAATATTGAGGTGACGAGTTATGCGAAAGACTGTTACATTGCTTTCAGCGGTTAAGTTTGGTATATTTAGCGAAAAGCATACAATCGAAACAGCCATAAATTTAAAAGGGTCATTTTTATCTTTTGGATTTTAAAATAATATCCTATAGTAGACCAAAAACATCCACTGTATAAAACTTCTCACAATCAGATCATTTATTTTCTAATTTGCCTAACTAAGCCAAGTGGGCAAGTAAACATCTTTGTCACCTCCAAGGTTAATATAAATACAAATTTGTACAATAATGCTTTTCCAACTGATGTTTAACTTCCACCACACTTTTTAATTATGATGTCAAAGAATATCATATACTATTATTCTGTTTATCATATAATTTCTAGTATTATATGCTGTTAATATACCGTTGTTATACTCCATGACGTCAAAGTCTGTCGTTCTTACCCAGCTGTCGGTACGGTACATCAAATTAAAAATTATGGCAAGCCCGATTACAGGATTGTGTAACTTTGTATTTCTTTAAAACTTGGTCACCTCTAAGACTAATAGAAATACAAGGTCATGTAATCAGGTTGGCTAGAATTTTCAATCTGGTGTATTACACCGACTGCTAGGCAAGCCTGGCAGTTTTTGGCGTCTTAAAGTAAAAAACGATACTTCAACAGTAACTGTGAAGGAAGGCGATACATAGCTACTCTTGGTAACTGTTATACTATTTGACGTCACTATTAAAAAGCGTGGTGGGAGTCAAACATCAGTCGGAAAAGTGTTACGGTGTAGCATTATATTTTTATTAACCATGGGTTAGCTCTATTTTTCTTTCTCTGTGAGAGGGTTGTAAATCCCAAGTATTTGCAGAGTTCTATTTTGATTGTTTTGGCAATGTGAACAGTGATTTTTTTATTTTCTAAAGCTGCTATCATAACTCTTTCCTTCTTGAGGAGAAAAACATTTAATAATAAAGTGTAACTACAAGTGTTTTTGTTCGTGAATGACAGATAGTAAGTTTAGTAATGATTTGTTGTGGAGTTATTAGTGATGGACTCCAAGTAGAATTCTAGTCATTCTTGCCTATATCCTTGCTATATACAGAGTAGGGTGGGTTGATGTGTATTTCCATCATCTCATAGCTAATTTTAATGAAACGCCGTGACAACTAAGCTAACTCACCTTATAAATATTCTTCCAATTGGCAGGCTTACCACGTTCATTTCCGAGGTCTTTGATTGCTAATTAGTAACAGAATATATTTTAGGGATGTATGAACTGGAAGAGTGTCCTTGTTGAACTTTTAGTAGGATTAAGGATGGAAAACGTATTCATTACTGCCTATATCACGGCTGGATTTATGTCACGTCAGAGCTGCTCACAGTTAATTTGAGGAAACACCATGACAATTAAGTTGCTCTTCTTTTGTCGATGTTGCCACCCTGTCATTTATTTTTTTATTTTTACATACCGAATATAACAAGTTTAATATAGATTCACTTTATATGGATGACGAGCAAGTTTCAGCAGATTGATAGGCGCCAAGGACTATAGACTAGCATATTGAAAGGTATGTAATGAAATTCACTATGAACTAAGGATGTCTCCCAAAAAGTCAATGAATGTATTTAATACTGTAATTTATTTTACCTTATAAATAGAATAAAGAGCACCACCATCAAAAACTTTGACATTTACAAGTCTACATAGGAGTAAATCATTATTCTCTTTAATAAATATAGTAGAATAATATGATAATAGTATGTATGATATAGTCAAGAAAAGAAGTTCAAGGTTTGAATAAAAAGAGTCCTGAAGAGAGTGAGAAGGATAAAAAGATACATTCAAATAGTTGTATATGTATGGAAGTATCTAAGTATATTCTACTACTAAATAGTAGTAAACCACACAGGTTTCCTTCTAAGCAGGGGGAGAAGAAAACATTATATATACGATAGTAAGAAAATCTCTTTCAAGACGTACAATTAACCTTCTAAATGAACTTTTTATGTCGATAGTGGTAACAATCACGATTATGATGATTATGATAATAATTAATTATCGCTTAGAAAGAGAGTTCTGGTTTTGTTTACCATATATTATAATTTTATGGGGGGATATAGATACATAGGCCTGTAAATCCTAAGCATTTTCCAAATGTACAAAATAAAATAAAGAGACAAATTACAATTTGAAAAATGTTACGAAGAAGAGTGACTTAGATGTCATGACGTTTGATTATATTAGCTGGGAGAATCTATGTATGAGACACAAACCCCACCCCGTATCTAGCAATGATATTGCAGTAATTACTACTAATGATGAAAATAGTGTGTATCATTTATTGAATATTTTGGAGGAGATCAGTTACAATCAGCCGTCAGAAGGGAGGAGGTGGAGAAGGAAATAAACAAGGGCATTGCTAAAAATGTCTCCGATGTCTATCCTTAATTATACTCTGATTCCAATTAGGATTTACAATTATAACTTCGAAACAAATAAAGGTTAATCTCCGTTTTTTATGAGCACACAGGATTTTTCAATCAGGTTTGGAATATAATATAATCTATTTAGGAAAGGATGTTCACTACTCAGGAATTAAATAATATTCACAATTCCTAAGGAAACGAAAATTCATTCTTCAGACTACCAATTCCAAAAAACCTGCTTGCTAAAAAATTCAAACGATTTACATCACTCGTAATTAGTGTTGGATCCGTTCTCGGTCATTAAATATTTGTTTTTGAAAGTTCTATCCTAGTAATAGATTCAAACAATAACAGACATTTAAAAAAAAAAGCTTTTTGTGTTAAAATTAAAGGGGTCCATATCTATCCAGCTCTAAGTAATTGAGGTAAAAGATAAAAAATGTATCACAAACAATTATTATGAAGGGACACACGCCGAATACTATTTCGACGTGTATCAGAGATGGGGGGAGCATCGAGGGGAGAAGTGTGTAGAGTATTAAGGATACTATGTTGAAAAAAAAATCAGAAAAAATGTCTAGTGTATTTTTTAGGTTTGAAACTTTGCAGACCACCCTCGTATGTATAAAATCCCAAGATGTCAATAATTTGATACAAATAATCCCAAACGTAGCGTCAATATCCGAAGATCTTTGTATACATTCCAAGGAGTGGTGGCATCTCAGCTATTCATTTCCTAGTTGTTTTTGATCCTAATAGTCTGATATTACATATCTAATTCCTTCTTATACAAGACGTAATTTTCATTGCAATATTGCTGTATACATACATATATGCATAAACACGTATTTCGGATACAAGTTCCTCCTGTCCTCGTCATCATACTGACTATATACGGTTGTATTTAGTTATGTTAATCCTCTGATTTTTTTAGCCGGCCTGTTTTTACTTAAATTGGTAATCTGAAGCAGAGCTTCGGAGTCAGTACCGTAAAATCCTCAACTCCGAGTCCAACACTTACAATTTTTTAATAATATACTTTATTGCCCATAGATAGATTAATTGTAGCAAATAACGTTGGTAGGTATAAATAGAATATTTTGAATATAAGATATTTAACTAGATGAACAAGAAATGAAATGGATCAAAATCGATCTAATGATAATATATGCAAAAGTTGCTGCACATAATTTATGCACTCATAACCAAAGAACAACAATACAATCAGCCGTTCACTACAATGGCACACTTTACTCTGATGGCATTGCCTATTGACAAGAATAATTAATGAACTAGCAAGGCTAATGGCTATTCTCTACCCAGCATAATAAATTCGACTTGAGATATTCGGGAATTGTGATTATATAGACCATAGAGTACGTTGAAAATTTGTGAAGTAAACTTATAAATGTTTCATAAATTAATACTACTTAATACCTATAATTTATAACCATTTAGAAAAAAACATAAACACTTTCCGAGTACTTGATGTGAGCATTAGATTATAAATATGTTTAATTTACATAAATTATAATAATTTTTTGACTCTGCAACCCTGATCTGAAGAGTGCATCATTTTTTTCCCCTTATAATTTGCCATTATTATTTAATTCCTGAGTAGTTAACTTCCTTACCTAAATAGCTTCAATTACATTTGTTCAAAGCCTGATTGAATATTCATGTGGCCTCACAAAAGACGGAGAGTAAGCTTGAGGATTTGTTAGGGAGTCAAACTTGTCAATCTTGGTTGGACTAGGAGTTTTATTGAGATTCAACATCGATATAATTCTTGCCAATGTGCTTGTTCATTTCCTTCTTCCCTCCGGCACAGCTCTCCACCAAACCATTATTCCAATTGTCAGGGAGTCCATTTGTTGATTTCCGGTTTTTTTGGTCCTTTTTTTACATAACCCCTTATACACACGATTTTCATCACTAGATTTATATTCGTTTATATACCTTGTACATTAAATGCTTTTAATTGAGTTATTGCATTATTTTGTCATTATTTCAGCTTCTTGAACCATTAATTAAGTATAAAGAAATGTTAATGGCTGTACATTTATTACATATTATTTTAAAGGAGGAAAGGTGAATTATATATAAATATACCTGTGTTTTTTGTGCTATTTGGTTTTTTTGCTCATCACCCACTTGTTTAAAGTCATTATTGTAAGTAGCAAAGTAGTTTTTTTAATAGGGTTAATTCACTGTTTTTAAAATTGTAAAGTTCAAATCGGATGGATGTCATGTTGTTTTTTTTATTCTCAAGAATTTGAGATGTCATCAATCGCTGAGGGAAAAATTCTCACAGAGTCTATACAGACACACAGCATTTATACCTAATTAAAAATACATTCATATAAATAACAATAATGTGAATCCGGGGTGGTGATGATAAGTAGGTCCTCCTAGTAGTGTTGAGACCGAGTTTGTTGTTCGGTTCGGTCTTAAGTGAGTTTTTATAGACGGGATATTTCGATCCAGACCGTGATCTTAGACCGTAGAATGCTAGAGCATTGGAATGTATGTATTTGGAAGGATTTCTGCAGGATTTTTTCGACCAAATTTGAGACAAAAAAACTTTGTTGAAATAGTAATTGAGTAATTTGAAGAAATAACGATTTTTTCATTAAGAACAAATAACTAAAAAATGAATAAGTTTTCAAAAAATTATATATATTAAAAGTTAATTCGGTAAGACTGATTTTTTTAATTGCTACTTTTCTGTAAAAAATTCCCTTACGTGAGGGAATGGGACAACGGCATCACTGCTGTAGGCCGTAATTGAATTGTGGGGTTTTTTAGCCTCAATAAATAGATCTATTTTTAGGCCTCAATGAGACTCATGAGACTTTATTGATGGTTTATGTTCACAATTTTGAAACGCAACTCACTTCATCAATAATTTATCTATATAATTGGTTTAAATCGAATTTTTCTTTGAGATCAGTCCAGAATGAACTTTTTTAAAGGATCGAATAAATTCTAGGATTTTTAGACCGAAAGATATATCAGTACTAATCATGAGTCTCTGTCTAAAACCGATTTTACCCCCCGTTTCGTTCTGATGTTTTCTAGATCAATTTGGAACATTCCAGAAGCAATTATATGACGTCACATCAACAATTCATCTATAGAATCCATCTAGACCGAATTTTAAATGAGATCGATCTAGTGAGGCGCTGCAAATAATTATTTCATATCCACCCATCTTAGTGATCCTTAAAATATTTATTAAATATATATATATTTGAAGGGTCATGATGATCAAGATAAAAAGGGTATGACCGATCACGTGTTCATTTCCGCCGATAATTAATCGGTGACCAGCCGATTTACAGTGCTATTAAGAGCGATGTTTTCCTTTGAAACAGGTCCAGACTGAATTTCTTTGAATAAATATACAAGTTGGGTCCACTAAAAATCATAATGGTCTCAGACCGTTCTAGGATTTTCATACCGAAGACCAACACTAGTACCGCCGAGTGTCAACATATGTGCGTACTTAACTTGAAAAAGGAATTGTCAGATAAGGATCCATACTTATTATTCCTTTGTATACTGCATCTTTTCTTTTACCCTTCAGTTCCTCCTTCAAACTTATTCTAATCCTATTCCATTCTACTTTATAGTCGTAGACAGTAGAGCGCAAACCTCCACCAAAAATTATTTTTCTTCAATGAAATATCATTTCTTATCTATGTTAAAGTTAAAAACGTGCAAAGTTGAACATGAAATTTAATATATATTACATTTATTCTTCAATATGTATATAATATTAGAATAAGTAAAACAACGTTCTGAACATTTCTCGCTAGATGTCTTTAGTGAACTATATCTCATGACTAATATACTGCATCAAAAAAAGCTGAAAGTATGCTTAAAGTGTAAGTGCATTTACAGTTTTGTGTTTGGTGTACCCATTTGTGTGTTACGGCCTTCCAAAATGGAAGTAAACTCGATACATGTCGAAATTGAAATAGCAGAGTAGGTGGGGGAAAAATGTTACATTTATGGACCCAATACATTATCGAATGCAACAGTAAAGTGGTGGTTCCAACGATTCCGTTCCAGTAATATGGACGGCGGAATTGTCTATAAAATAATGTGAGGACTTATTCTACTGACCAGAAACTGTAGATTAACCATCAAAATCGGAGAATCCTAACTATGTTAATTTTATTACCAAAATAAAGCAAAAAAAAAAAACCGCTCAGAACCGTTTACTTCGCCTATTAATTATTATACATGTATTGTGAGCCACAAAGAGATGATTTTAGCTTTGATTCAGAATTTGTTCAAAATATATGGTCGATATGGCGTTTTTGACCTTACATGGTGGATGTTTTCCTACATGAAGCATCGTTATTAAACCTACATAAGGACACCCATTTGAGCTCTGTACCTCAAATGTTCTAAAGTTATTGTCGATTATGTACATGTGCTACATTGACCTTTAACCTTGAGCTCTCAAAATTTAATGGCCTCTTACTCTGATCATAATAATCTTCGTACCTACTTAGATCAAAATCGATCCTTAACTTTTGGAGTAATCCTAGTGGCCAACGGAGAGACAAAGGCAAAAAAGTTCCAATTTAAAAAAAAAAGTTCCTAAAAATATATATATATGATCCTGCGGATGCCCCTGCCCCTACTGTTGAAAATGTTGGGAATCACTGCTATAGATAAATAACCGGTTTATTTTTGAGTATGTAGAAAGAGAGGAACATGTTTAAATCAACTTGTTTTCATTCCATCACCAATTCCCTTGTATGTTATTCTATATATGATTACAATAATAACCATTATGATTTTTGAAGAATTCACCTTGGCTTAATTAAAAATAAAATTCGTGAGAATTTTTATTAAAATAAATAAGAAGGCTTAAACATTAGAATGTGTAGTATATTTATTAATTATGTAGGTATATTCATGATATACAGATTGATTAGCACCCTTAATTATATATTGTTTTTAAAATGTATTTATGAAAGATCATAGAGCGTTTTCAATAATGTCTTAGATTACATCATAGTAGGAAGTGACGCCATTTTAGGGACCTAGAGTTGATATATAGAGTTCTGTAGAAAACAATTCCGCTTTTTACGCCTAAAATAGTTTCTAATCCAATGGCATGATCGGAATCCTTAAAGTTCAATCTTTCTAAAGAGGTGTGACATGCGGAAGTTGATCTAAAGAAGTCGACCCAAGAACACCAAAAGCAATGTGTTGTTGGTTTACGCTACGCCGATGTGGGTTTATCTTTTCATCCTATAAGAAGTTTGTTACAGTGGATCCGTCTTCAGGGGTGGGTTGGAAGGGATGTAGCCTCTCCCTGAGTAAGGGAATTTTTGGTTTTTGCTACAAAATGTAATATTTGAACTTTCTTTCCTAAAAAATATTTGAAATTTCATTTTATTTTCTAAATATTAAATTTCTGTGAACAATTATGGATTTCTGAATTTTTTTTCTAAAAAATAAGTTTTTGTGAACAGTTGTGGATTTTATATAAGTTTTTGTGAGCAGCTGGGAATGTTTGAAATTATTTTTTGTGAAACTATCGAGTTTTGATTTTTTTTTTCTTGAAAAAATATATATATAATACAGCGGACGCTGGTTGGATTACTGGGTCGATTGAGGATGTGAAAGGAATCACTAAAGTTTTCAACTTCCGTTATGGTTTTCGGTGTAATCTCATCGGATGGCTCATGCCACCCCAGACGTTGCCAAACCCTGGATTGACACCAATTATCCAAATGGAGCATATGTTTGACAACAAGATGGTTCTCCTTATCTCACCTCCAAAAAATCTCAAAAGTGCTCCTCAGAAAAAAGACTTAACATCTGCATTGAATACTACTTGATGCAAATTAATTAACACTAATATTTGAATTATATATCGGCAAAATGTACAAAAAATCAATAAAAATAGCTAGATTTGTACAATTATTATGATTTTTTAATCGATTGGGCTCGATAAAAGTAGTATCATTAAAGGAAAATATATTCTTCTCCCATAGTAAGAGTTAATTTTTATCTACAATATGGATATTTAATTGTATAACAATTTAATAACATATTAATGATCTGATATATAATAAAACAAGGCAATAAATGGATCAACAATGCTCTATACTTAAATATTACTGCGTAACCAGCCGAGGCAACCTCCATGAATTCACTCTTCTAATTGAATTTATAAGGTAAATTCTGCAAAGGGAACTCTTTTGTTTTGTTGTTCCCATTTTGACATGATCTAATAGTTGACGATTTTCCTTACTAATATTACTGAAAAAAACAAAAAACAATTTTATACTTATTAAACTTGGTTGTTTAGGCCTCTCCCAAGAGGGACGAAATCAACAATGTGGACGTCATATGAAAAGATTCTAAAGGGTTTTTCAATAGGGACGCTCACATTTTACGTTATATTTGTTATTGTTTCTTTGACAGCTGTGCTCAAAAATAATTGTAGTTTCACCATGGAGCAGTACACACTCGAGCAACGTTTGCAAATTATTAAAATTTATTACAAAAGTGGTGAGTCTTTGGTCCAAACTTTAAGAGTGTTAACGCCAATTTATGGTAAACGTAATCGACCTGCAAAATCAACAATTCAACGTTTGGTGAAATTTTTTTGAGTCCACATACACGCTACATAATGTTCCTGTGCCAGTGAGACAAAGAAATGCACGAAGTGTAAAAAATATTGCTGCCGCAAGCGCATCAATTCAAGATGACCCAAATTTGTCTCTTATGCGCCGTTCTCAATCGTTGGGCATCTCTGTGACATCGTTGTGGATAATTTTGCGAAAAGATCTTGGCCTACACCCGTATAAGATCAAGTTGACACAAGAACTGAAGCCGCTTGACCACTTCAAATGTCGGGAATTTGTAAAATGGGCTGAAGGAAAATTTGAAAATGATCCTGATTTTCAACGTAAAATCATCTTCAGCGATGAGGCACATTTTTGGCTCAATGGCTTTGTTAACAAGCAAAATATGCACTATTGGGCCGGAAAACCCCCAGACGTGATTCATGAGGCGCCATTACATCCCAAAAAAATTACTGTTTGGTGTGGATTGCATGCTGGCGGTGTCATTGGGCCGTACTTTTTCGTCGACGATGACAATCGCCACGTTACCGTGAATGGAAATCGTTACCGCGCCATGATAACCAATTTTTTATGGCCTGAATTGGAAGATATGGACTTGGACGATATGTGGTTTCAACAAGACGGTGCCACTTCACACACAGCAAATGTTACAATCGATTTATTGAAGAGTAAGTTTGGTGAGCGTCTTATCTCCAGAAATGGACCAGTCAATTGGCTGCCTTGCTCGTGCGATTTAACACTTCTAGACTATTTTCTTTGGGGTCACGTGAAAGCCCTGGTCTATACCAATCAACAAAGTGGACGTCATGTGAAAAGATTCTATATGTTTCATATACGCCTCTTCTTGAGTACATGTGTATTTAAAATATATCCTATAATAATATAATTGTCAGAATGAAGTTTTGTTTTTTTGTCTAAATTGCAAAAAATTAACAGAATAAATAATTGAAATAGTGATGGAACGATTTCAAAAACAAATCCGCGTTCCTACTCTTTTTTTATTTAAAATAATAGTTAAAAATACTATTTTGCAATAAATTTACATGAATTGCAATTGATAAATTCCTCTACCTGACGATCTTTTTCCAAGACGAGATGTCCAACGGGAATCTTTCCAAAGGCAAATTTTTGTAAAGGTGAGCTCTCCTACATCCCTTTGTATAACGTATTTCCCCTAAAATAACAATATTCGCACCGACCACATGTGTTTAGAACAAATTTGTTCACGTTTAGTTTGTGTTCAATTTGTTTCTTTCCAGTTTTCGACCATTTTTTATAATCAATTATTTTATTTTAATATTTATAAAATTATAAGCCTCAAATACCAAATTCACATAATCCTTGTTTATATCTTGACATATATATTTAAGAATGTTTTTTTTATAATTAAAAAAGTAATAAAAAATAATTGATAAGAATCGAATCGTAAATTTAACATTGTTTTCTGATTCGGATTAATTGTTCCATCACTAAATAATGTGTTCCAATATATTTTGACGCATGCTATCGATTAATTATGAATCAAAAATATTATGAGTCACAGGTAAATTGTTGTTGCCTTTCTTTAGCGACTTAGAAAGGGAAGAGACTAGGGGGGTCTGTAAACCTCACCAAAATTAACGATTTAAAAAAAAATAGAATCTTTAAAATTTAATTTAATTTTTTTCTAAAAACTTTAATTGTCTGTGAATAGCTATTGATTTTTGAAATTTTTACATAGAAAAAATTAATTTTTTGTCAAAAGCTATGAATTTTTGAAATTTATACATAGAAAAATTTAATTTTTTGTTAAAAGCTATGAATTTTTGAAATGTTTTTCCAAAAACATTCATTATAGAAATTTGATTTTATAGATTTTTGTTTAAAAAAATCATTATTTGTGATATATGCAGATTTTTCAAGTTTTTCTCGAAATAATTTAATATTTTTTTTTTTTTTTACAAAAAATTTAATTGTCTGTAAATAGCTATCGATTTTTGAAATTTTTCTCCGGAAATTTCATTTTTGTTCCGGATTTTTCGTTAAAACATTTGAATTTTTGAAATTTTTCCCCAAAAAAATTTATTTTTTGTTAAAACCTTTGGATTTTTTAATTTTTTCCCCAACAAAATTTCTTTTTGAAATTTAATTTTAGAAATGTCAACAGCAGTGTATCTTTTAAATTTTTTGCAGAAAAATTTAATATTGTGAATAGGTGTTGATTTTTAAAAGTTTTCTCCGGAAAAATTAATATTTGAATATTTTTTTCAAAAAATTCAATATTTAAAATTGAATTGAATTTTTCCAAAAAAAATTACTTATCTGTGAATAGATATGGATTTTTGAAACTTTTTTCCGAAACATTTAGTTTTTAGTGAACAGCTGTGGATGAATTGAAATTCATTTCAGAAAAATTAAATTTATCAATTTTATTTGAGAAAAATTAAATTTATCAATTTTATTTGAGAAAAATTAAATTTATCAATTTTATTTCAGAAAAATTAAATTTATCAATTTTATTTCAGAAAAATTAACTTCTCAAAAAAAAAAAAGTATTTTTTTTTTCAAAATAAAATTCCAAAAACCAAGCCCCCCTAAAATATAATCATGTGAACGCCCCAGATTGCACCTGTCTTCTCTGCTCATCTCTCCAGTCTCTGTTCATTCACACTCATAGGTAAACAAATATGTAGGTATTTGTGCAAAGGAGACTTTTCTTCTGGTTCATGCATAAATGAACATATTTTTATGGGTTTTAGTTGTTGGTAGAGTCTTATTTATGGTTTTGTATTTGTATATAACAATGTATTTATTATTTTTATATACAAATAAGAAGTTGCTTAGTAGATTTTGCAAAAGAGAAAAAATCTATATATACATTAGTGTTGACACACGGTCCAAAATAAAAAAAATATGTCTTCGGTCTCAAGCAGAGAGCGTTTGTCACTCAAACAATCCTGAGCGCGCTCCAACTCAATGAAAAATGAGCGGGATTCATTTTTCGCTCGTAAAGATGTATTTGAACTGGACAACTCTTTATGATTACAATTAAACTATTTTTATTGTAGGTTCAAGTGTGCCGTAAGGTTTGTGACAACCATACATTAATTGCAATAGCCTATAATAGTCCAAACGATTGGTTTAATTTTGAATAAAACACTGACGTCATAGGCAATTCATTTATAGAAATAGTCTAGGGCGAATTGTAGAGGCGACCGAATTTGTCATTTTTTCCGACCCGGATTCAACTTCTTTAAAGGAGTGTAGAAGTTCCGTTCACTAAAAATCATACCGGTCTCAGACCCCTCTAATATATTCAGACGAAGGACAATACTAAATATATATTGCCTCATACTCAAAATGATAATAGAGCAAATATGGAGCACGTTTGTTGTTTTTGCTTTGCTCTGTTGAACGTCTCTTTTTCAACAGTTTTTTTAAGAACATGTTTGTACTCTGTCTTGTTGTTTTTTCTTATTCTTATTATTGTTTTTACACACATGGATTCATTTACTGTTTCTTACTGCTTGAACAATTAACACACGCATTCGTTCATTGCAAAAAAAAAAAAAAAAATTAGCAATAACTGTATTCTACGAATTAGTATAGTGTCATTTCTAAAGATGATCTGTTAATGCTTTATTAAGTATTTTCTAGTGATGCTCATTTTGGAAGAGGCATCATAATCAATCAAGTTTCAGCCGAATGGAAACACTTTTTTTTTCATTGATAAAGAAAAGAGAGTGAATTATTACTTTGAGGCGGTAAAAATATGACCTGCAAGGTTGGAAAAAGTAAAGAAACCGACAGTGAATGTGGTAATCAATCATAACTGGTGCTATGTCAATCCTTAGACTGTTGTCTCGTTCAGTTCAATCCGGTATATCACTCCTAAAACTTATAAAGTTTGGTTCTTGATGACATCACTCAACTTTATGTCTCCTTTTTTTCATATGTCGTAGTACTGATAGTCCAAAGGACCGGCTGTCTTAAAGACCGCTCCAAAGGACTGATAGGACCGGTCGTAAGACTGGACTGAATAAAAAAATATAAACACTAATCATGAAAATTTACGGAATGTTTGAAAATGAGACAAAAACAGGTCAGCTGTCATAAAGTTTTATTAAATTAACTAATAGGAGGGGGGGGGGGATAAATAAACACTTTATATCTTAATAATTCCGAGCACACACGGGTACTCCCGCTATTATTTATATAAGTTATCTATAAAAATAGAGGAAAGTTCATCTGGCGGTCCGTATGAAATACAGTCACGGGATAACCTGTGTAAAGTGTTCCCTCATGTATATCATCAACACATCTAAGAAATGATAATATAGTGGTATTAACAAAATCGAGCGTGTATACATCAGGGTGCACTATATACAGTGCACCCTGATGTATATTATATACATATTTTTGATATACGAAATACTAATGATTCGCATTAATAAATATTGCGGGGAGTTGCATGTATGTATAACAGTAGTAGCACTGCTTCTTTTGTTATTGATCTCTCATGTAGGATAATAATTCATGTGAATTTTCAGCCTATGTTAAGATTTGAAAAAAGAGATTGATTATTAAAATATAAATTTTGTTTTAATAATATAGAAGATAATTCCCAAGATAAATCTTCAACTTGTCACTCTCCGTTTTCTATGTGCACACTCACAAGTAACCTCTCAATACTTATATCAATTCATATGATGTATTAAAATAATAAACGTTAAAGAGGGAAAAAAAATGACTGGTAAATACTTTAGTCTCCAGAGTGCTCACTAATAAAAACAAAGATATTTCTTTTTACATACCAGCGTTTATATACATATACTGAAAATACACTGGGATATTTAGCGCACACTTAACTACTCTGAGAAATGCGGGGTACCCCCCTAGAGTTTTCAATAGTTCTTAGGCCCTCAAAATGGCTGAAATCAACAATGCTTACGCCATAGAAAAAGGCTCTATACCTATATATATATATATATTATATTAGTTTACCAAAAAAAGTTATGAGCGTTGTTCACTAGAGGTCTTTAGTTTAGGTAGTTCTCACGATTAATACATTGCATAAAAAGCAAACCCTTCAAGTATGTTTAAAGGGTAAGAGTGCACTTTAAAAAAAAAACAATTACCAGTTTTGTATTTGGTAAATCTTCAGTATCACTACGACCAAGATGTAAAGGCGGAACAGGGGGCCAAAAAATGTACTGTTTATAGACCCAATACATTATCGAATGTAACAACAAAGCAGTGGTTCACACGATTCAGTTCTGGTAATGTGGACGTCAAAGATGAGACATGTCCGGTAGGCTTATCATCAAATATGTCGATAAAAAATGGAAATGTTTAGTTGGACGAGGAGTTCAAGACTTATTCAGTTACTCAGAAACTGAAGATTAGCCGGAAAACTATTTGGAACCATTTGCAGTAGGCTTGTCTTAAGAAGAATATGGATGCCACACGAATTGACGCAAAATAGCCTCTTAAATCGAATTGATGTTTACGAGTCTTTGCTGAAACGTAACGAACTCAATCCATTTCTGAAATCGTATGGCGACCGGCGATGAAAAAAAATGAGTCGCATACGAAAACAAAAGCCGAAGAAGAATGTGTTCAAAACAAGTCTGGATTAACCGCCAAGAAGGTTTAACTTTGTTTTTGGTGGGATTGGACAGGAATCTTCCACTACGAGCTGTTCCCATCTGGTCAAAACACTCAATTTGAACTTATATAGTCAACAACTAAAGAGATTGAAGCAGGCAATCAATCAAAAGCGGCTAGAGTTGGTTAATAGAAAGGGTTATGTATTCCATGTAGACAAGGCCAGGGCACACAGCATATTTAACGACGCGCCAGAAGCTCAGAGAGCTTGGATGGGAGGTTTTAATAAACCCACCGTATACATAGTGCAGGCGAGGGATCAAGCGGTTATTACTTTTTCAAGGATTGACTAAGTTTTCTTGTTGGTACAAAAGTTGCCTCAAGGGAAGCTTGTGAAAATGAGTGGATCAAATTTTATTTACACATAGGACTTCTTCAATCGCAGAATTATGAAATATCCTTCAGAATGAACAAAAGTAATCCAACAAAACGGAGCATATTTGATCTGAATCGGATAATCCAAACTATGTTAATTTTATTGTTAAAGTAAAGAGAAAAAACGCTCAGCACTTTTAACTTCACCTTTCATTCGACAACCATGAACAGGATCTTATAACTACTCCCCGCTATGAACCCTACGCAGGATTTGTTCTGCATTTTTGTGTATGTATCGTATACAAAGGTCACCCCCGAAGAAGTTTTTGTTCATACTCATTTATTTAATATTTGTGATAGATTGTTGTTTCCTTTTACTGACGTCATATTTCTTCTTGGAAATAATATGTAATATTACGAGGGAAAAGAAAGTTTTTTTTTAATATTTACATCATTATATAATGTTTATTTGTATAAAGAAAAGGGGGAATTGAGAGAGAGAGAGCTAGAGGGAAAGGAGTCTTTGGCTACGCCTTTGATTGGATATATTATACAATATACATGTTATGTGCTGTGTCAACGTTCAAAACAATATTGAACAAAAATCAAGAAAAAGGGAAAATCATCTTCACTAACAATTTATAAATTATCTAACCAGTTACTATTAGATTATGAGGCCCTTGTGGGTATAGAGGAGCACCCGGCCAGAAGTGTCCGCAGGATTATATTTTTTAAGGGGAGGGGGCTTCATTTCTTTACTTTTCTCTTTTTCTTAAATTGAATTTTTGAAATCATTTGCTAAAACTTTACTTTTTCAATTTTTTTTCCAGAAAAATTTAATTTCTCAAATTTTAAGAATTTTTTTTTGTATTGAAATACAAAACTTTTGTGGAAAAAGTTCACTGCTATTTACAAAAAGCTTAATTTTTTGGAAAAATTACCCGAATATTACATTTTTCAGAAATCTATAGTTATTAACAAAAAATTAAAAATTTTTGACCAAAAAAATCAATTTCAAATACATAATTTCTTGAACTTTTTTCAAAATATTACATTTTTCGGAGACAAAATTTCAAAATTCCATATTTATTAACCAAAAATTTAATTTTTTTCCACAAAAATTTCAACCCTAAATTTTTCAAAAAAAAAAGAAAATCAAATACTATTTTTTGGAAAAAAAATTCAAAATCCATACTTATTAAGACAAAGCTAAAAAAATGCAAAAATTAAACTTTAAATATTAAATTTTTCGGCGAAAAATTAAAAAAACCACAGATACAAACTAAAAATAAGTATCAATATTTTATTTTTTGAAAGAAAAAAAAAAAAATACATTCACTCTTCCATTTTACTAATTTAAGTAGTAAAAAATTCCCCGTTCAACACCCATTTTTTTTGTTCCCAAAATCTCTGATAAGCGGAGAGCCCCTCTAAATATCTAAGAGTGTAATGGATATAGCGTTGCCAGAAACACCTCCGTCAACATCCTGGCCAAAAATCAGATTTTTACCGGGTTGATGAAAAGCAGTGACCAGGCATCGAAGTTGCCTGTTCAACAACTCAAACCACTTGATACTACTCACGGTACCATTTAACAAACTCCCTAATTACATAAATATGTCCATGAATGAAGTTAGACTTTATGGAATGTGCTGTACTAAATATTACTCAATAAATCATGATTGTTAGATTTGCTAGTGTGGAAGAACATATATATATATAGTGATATATATTTATAAAATTACTTAAAAATATGTGAAGCATTTTCTTTATTTTCATTGATCTAGAAAACTAATTGTACTGTGTGTTCAGCTTCAAATATGATTATGGTTTAAATATGTTTCTGAGTGCTTTCATTCAAAAACAACAACATTGATTTATTGATTACTAAAAACAAGAAACACAGAACATCCCATTTTATTATTTTACTTCTTATAATCAGTGGAAAAAAATAAATGTTTGATCCCCTACCAATTTTGAAAGTTTGATAAAATTTTTCCATGATATTAAAGTCCTGAGACAGACTAAGCCGCCTTAATGTGCTTCTTTTGAGTCACTCCTTTGTTGCTTTGGCCGTGTATTTTGGGTCGTGCTGGAAACCCAATTACATACCCATATCCAGTGCCATGTCCAATGAAAAGGAGGCTGTTGTCCTCCTTTCGATGCGGTGAAGTAGACATTTCCCTCTTAATAAATAAACATCCTCATATCATAATGGTTTCCATCCCATCCTAGACAGTAGGAAGGATATAGTTAAGATTTATACTCACCATTTTTCTTCTTGGAAACACTTTTCTTTTTTTTCATATAAAAACTAGAGACCGCTCGTTTCTTTGTTAATGAGCAAAGTTACAAGATCAGGAATGGGCTAAATACTTATTTTCTTCACTGTACCTATTTGAGCCAATTATAGACGTATTAGTTAAATTTGTGGCCAGAGTTTAGATACTTAAAAGTATATGGGATAGTTTATAACCTTTATTTGATTTAAAATACTTATATTGGACGCTATATGAGCCCTTTCAATCATTTTGTCCTTCTATTATTTTGAATACCTATTTTGGCTACTGCAATTTACGATCCCTTCCTTTCCCCTTAGGACTAGAGAAACACCCTTAAAACATTATCTTGCCACTCCCTTGTTGTTTTTAAGGGTTATACACAGCATTTTTCTTACTCAAAACACTATTTTGTTGTCTGTCATATAATGTATCTCACTCTTAAAATAAATCCACTATTAAGACTATAGACGATCTTTTCTTTGTCTGTGGACAAACTTACAAAATAATCCAAAAGGGATCCTTAATACTTTATGATCCAACAATTTAATACAGACAAAGTTCCCAGGCCACGTCATGGTGTTTGAGGTGGTTAGTCCCGAAGGTCACGTCATTGTCAGTGTCAACACTAACCCCTACTTGAAACGTGCTAGGGACCTCAGTGAAGCCAGTTGCCAATAAGAGTCCTTATATGTAAAAAAAAATGCAATTTGCGACGCTTGCAAAGGTTTAATAAGAGTGAATTGTTGATATAAATGGAGGATAATTCGTCAGAGAGGGAGTGCAATTGTAATCCAGAGTCAATTTTGATAATAGTCATTCTAGATTGTTTTTGTGTTGACGGGCCACATATTTAAAATATTATTCAATAATAATAGAAGCATATATTTTAATAATATAAGTTATTGCTCTGGAGTTCGTTTACTGCTGTTTCCTGAGATGGCAGGTGGTGGGTGTGAATAGGAGGGGGGAAGAGTTGTTCACTCTTATACAAGAACGTCTATAAATATAAGTAAATACTTTTAAGACTATAATAACTATGTAAGTAATGAAAGATCATGTAATTCACGCATAATTAATCTTTGCTATGTACAACTAACTAACCGTCAAGAAAATATTCAAAAACTCGGCCAAATTGTGGTTGAGTGGTGGAAGGAGAAGAGGGTTTTCTCTTCAGTGATGCGTTTCTTAGAAGAGGGGATCGAAGGGAGAAGAAGAAGCCATTTATTTATCCCTCCTCTTCTTCCTTACTTCCCCTCTCTTCTTCCCTTTTATGTAATAAGTAACTTTAAATCCTCTTTAATGTATAAATAATTAGTCACTGTACACTCCCTGAAGGAGCTGTTAGGTCAAACTACAAACGAGAAATGAAAAGACACAGATAGTTTATCAAATTGCATTCCTTATCACTTGTACAATAACCTTCTTTATTCACTTCCGGAACGAATGCTGATACTGTTTACTTTCATATCTATTAGTATTGAGACTCTCTCCGAGACCTTATTTTTCTAGAGGGATTGAAGCCGTTACTTCGGTCCAGACTGTAGACAGAAATTTTAGCGTTTTCAAATTCTGGACAAATTCATGAGTTGTACAAATATTAATCATGTACAAAATTTAACTTCATATGACGCTGTTCTATTTTGATGCTTACAATTTTGCAACACATAACGTCATGAACGATTCATCCATAGAATCCGTTTATAATGAATTTTAAATAAGACCAATCCAGACCGAAATTTTCTTTTAGACTTCTTCAAACAGAACTTAGTTAAAAGACCTAATTAGTTCATTCCACTAAAAGTTATAGCGGTTTTAGATATATCTAGGATTTTCAGACTCAAACCTAACACTAATATGTATATTCTATATTTCTTGTGTATATATGTGAGCCAATTTAATTATTTTAAATCAAATAAACTATTGTGTAACTTACATCATCTCACAAATTTGAATAGTAGGGCTATAATTGAGTCAAAGATGTCTATAAAATTTATATTTGAAGTTTTAAAAAAATCAGATTTTCTCTTTTTTTTTCTTTTTTTTTTTTGTTAAAGATCGTTTTTAATTTGACGCCCCACATATACAGGGTGTGCAAGTTGTCTGTTCTGCCACTTTTGTGGGCTCTCTTGTGCATACGTGGGCAGTTTTTTAAATAAATTTGTTTAGAGAGCTGGTTCAAACCTGCACCAGTTAAAAAAAATGGATCAATTCACGAATTCGTTGTCCCAAATATTTGGAAAGGGCATTGAGCCTACCTTGGAATCTTTGACGGTAACGACAACACAACAATTGCTCGAACTCTGGGACTCAGTGAGACGTTCTTTTGCAATATAAGGAGGGAATTGAAGTCCTCTGAAGGTGATTCTGAGGCTAGAGTAATATTTTAAAAAAGTATCAAATGGCTCTAAGACAATTTCAACGACTTCATCTCCCGGAACTTTTGACCTCAAACTCGAGGGATCTGAATCTGATTGATTGATTTTTTTGGGACGCGATCGAGCGACAAACCAACGGAACCCTCCGTAACACCAAAAACGAACTCATCAGTCGGATCAACAAGGAATTCCAGGATTTACAGCATCGTATAGTGATTAAAATCCATCAAGTTTTCATAATCTGGATTTATTTTTTGGAGAGAAAATTGTGTTATAAAAAAATTATTTTCGGGACACACGCAGTTTGCACACCCTGTATATGGTATATGTTGTTTACAATTAGCAATGCCTGTAGGAGTTGATCATGCATAAACAGATTTTACATTAGGGGATGGAATACTAAAGACTCTGAATAATCATGCAGAATTTGTATACCCACATTGTGGAAAAAATAAGGAGTGATTGGTGATTTTTTACTCAATTCCTTTAAGAGGGTAAATAAAATAAAAACAAGATAAGCGGGATGCATGAGCATTCCATTTGTCTTGAGCTCAATGATTAGGGTTATGACTATATATATATATATAGCTTTTTTCAAAACCATCATTTGCCTGATGTTGCATTTGTTGAACTTTAACCCAAGGATCCTTTTAATGAAGTTAAACCTCCTGTGACTAGCTCCCCCTCTTTTTCTTAATTTCCTGTTGCAGCAAGAGTATTTCCAATTCGTTACATTTGTAAATTTTAAATAGTAAAAGTAAACCTCTTGGAACTGATCTGGTAAAAGAAATTATAGATTAGTCATTACTCAACTGTAGATGAGGCAATTTTTAGAGTTTCATAACACATTATTTTTAGTTACATCATGAGTCATTTTAATATCTAGCCATTCATTGATGCTCTCATTTCATTATGATCTTTTAAAATTACGCATTTATTATGTAAGAAAACCACAAGCAACATACATTTATCTTTATATTGCTGCCTCTATGAACGCCGCTCAGGTTTATTTTGCTGCATTTTTTGTGTGTTTGAGTATGTATTACAAAGGTCATATTTTATACGATTTGCAATTTCTTTGTCTTAAAATGCCTTATTAATTTATAACACGAACCATTTTAATTCTTTAGTATTATTTGACATTATATAAAAAAACGTCAATACGCCCTTCTACTTTGAACTTAAGATGTATCATCCCGTCTCTTTGAATGAGATTATTATACAACTTCAAGAGCTGAAATATTCGTCTTTAGTTACTGATCGATTTTGATTTAACTTGGACGGCTTTCTCCGTCTACACACCAGACTGCCGTTTTGATTGTGGAGTGAAGTGGTGAATCTATGTTTCATCCATTGTGATGTACCGACGCAAAAAGTCCTTCTTATATCGCGTGATCATCTTCAAACAGCCCTTTGAATCATTTCCTCATTGTTGCTTTTGCTCTGGTGTGAGCAAACGCGGCACTCATTTGGAAAACAGATTTTTCATACACAACAGTTCGTGAATGATGGTGTAAGCACTACCTTTTGATAACTTAAAGAGTGTCAGCTATCTCTTGCAACTTCTCATTACGATTGCCCATGATGATTTTTAGGGGTTTTTGAATGTTTTCCGGAATTACCGCCTCATTTGGCCTACCAGGGCGTTCAGCATCATCGATGTCCATACGACCACGTTTGAAACCGGAAAACCATCGTTTGATAGTTGTTTTCGATGAAGACGATTCTGGATAACATTTTTCAAGCCAAGCTTGGGCTTGAACGGTGTTTTTGTCCCCATCAAAAAGCAACACACGAAATTGCTTTGAATCCATTGTTTTACGAATCACAAAATTAGCGTCACTTAAACCACTTTAACTCGATAAATAATAAATCAAACGTCATGAAATTTTGTCAGTAACCTTTTGAATGTTTGTACTTCCGATTTTTTTTTGTTATTTGTTAGTGGCACCATCTGGTATTTAGGGCCGGGGCTTATTACCAATGTGTTATAACATATTTAACGTATGAATGCATTAGATATTAAATTTAATTAAATTCAATATCTTCCACATCGCTCATTTCTGACTTGAATAAAGCGATTAAAATGACCATAAGTGGAGGTTTGCTCTCTACTAAGTGCCCATTTTAGTTTAAGATGTTGTCCTTACTATAAAAACTTATAAGGACCTATCCTAGGATTGACGAAAGTAAATAAGAAGTAACTTGATAAATAATGGGCAAGATCAATTACCCATATGTTTATTGATATTTTGTACCATCTTACCATAAAAAAACTTAATTAATTCCTATGGGCTTTGTTTCCACAATGTGCCCCCTTAAAACCTGTACGTCATATACTTATATACATACATTTTTATTTCTGAAAGAAATATATCTATGCTGTGTATTTAGGTATGTACGTATGTTATATTAATTGTGTTTTATGAAAAATAATAAAAAGATCCTATCCTGAAATGTACACAAAAGGGACACAATTGAAACTTAATGGATTTATCAAGGCTGACGACCTCTTATCATTATGTATGACTCAGCGTATTCTTATATATCTCTTTTATTAGGAGTTTTAGCAGTAGTAGAAACAACAACAGGCCTATCATGCCATTTAAAAGTTAATAGATTGTTTTTCTTGTGACGTCAGCATTTAAATAACCCAGTTTTATATGAATAAAACCCCCTTTTTTCATTACTATCATTAAGGACTATGGATGTGAAATGGGGACCAACAACAAATCAAAGGACTTCAACCTGACTGTTCATCAAAAATATATTTACTGCTGGTTTTATTATGTATAAGACCCTAAAATGTATAAAAAATATGTGATTATACGATCTTATTTTCATATTGTAGATAATAAATTAACCCTTATTATTTAAAAAAATAAGATATTTTTCACGAATTATCCTACATTTGTCGGCCTTAATTGATCCAACAAAATTGTGTGTGTTTTTTTTTTCTTGAAATCTATACATTTTTAGGGATTTTCAATATTTATGTGGGCGTACTTTCACATAAAAACAATCTTAAGCAAAAATCAAGACTAGGGGAAAAAATCCCAATACTAATTAATCTATTTACTTTATATACACATACATACAGGCAAATATGTGTCAATTATAGGTTTTGAATTTTAAATTTGTGGAATGAGTATAGATGCCAATGATTTATTCTTTAGATTAAAACCTTTATTTGATATAAGAGACTTGTATTGGGTCCGATATGAATATATATCAATTTCTTATTCTTTTATTGGGATGATACTTTTTGGCTACTTTTAATGAAATTTGCAAGACACTTAAAAGGTCCATACTAGAAAATGAACGATAATTATTCGTGGAAGAATACAAATGTAATTCATCCTCAAAAGAGGTTGAAAATATATTTGGCCCGTCAACACAAAAATAAAGGCTAAAATAATTTTCCACATAAAAATACCAATAATTATGGGATTTGTATTCAAAATTCTGGGATGGTTTTAGATACACAAGAATTTGGATATTGTTTATAACCTTTATTTGATTTAAAAAGCTTATATTGGGCCCGATATGGCCAATTTCTATAATAAAATCATTCCATTTAAAGTTATTTTATTGTGACGATCCATTTTGGCTACATTAAGTGTAATTAGGGAAAACTACAAACTGTTAATACGAATAATCTGTCAATATAAATTGCCACTTATTTCCTGAAAATACAAGTGTAATTCAACCTTATCCAATCCTTAATTTTGAGAAAAATCATTTTAGCTTGTTTTTGTGTTGTCGGGCCACATATTACTTTGATTATATTCAATTATCATTGGGATCAAGTAGTGTTCAAAGCAGATCTTTTTTATTCTTAAAGTCATTTGATGAAGTTTTCATCAAGATTTATTGGAAATTTGTCCATTTTACTCTGTCAAAATTTCAACTATGATCCCCAAAGATGGCGTCTCCTTCAATTATGATGCAATTTATGACGTGAGTGAAAACGCTCTTTTGTATATTATAACTATTATCGTCTCACAAGTAACACAACCTCTCTTTTTCTTATTTTCTTTCATACCCTTTATATTTCTCTAAATGGGTGTATTTTAAAAAGTAAGAAGAACAAAATCCTGATTTCACTACTGTCCTTGATTCCTTTTCAACCAATGACTCTTATTCTACATAATATATATATATGTACGTACACAGTATAATAAAATTTGCTTCGAGAAATGACATTTGAAATTTTTGCTCACTCTATACAGTGTGCATAATCGAAATCTGAAATGTTACTACAACAATATTTGGTCTAGGATCAAGGAAAATTTCCATTAAGAAAGTTGCAAATCGGAAAATTTCCTGTTCGTTTAATAACTAAATCAGAATACCTCTCCCCTAAACTTGTTTTGGAATGGGAGGACCACCAAGTAGGTTAAGAACAACGGCTCTCACTTCACAAATGAACATCGGCGGATCCGTGGGTTAATCAAGGCTACAGGAAATACATTAAGCAGATTAAAAACTACCCCCGCCACTTTACAAAGCATTGAGGAGGATCTATCCAAATACTTCAAAATGAGCACATGGTTCGTTTAAGACTACTGTAAGAACACCATGCAAGGTCAAACCCCTGCAGCCACTTCACAAAGCGTTGAGGCTCCATCCAAATACTTCAAAATGAATCCCGATCCTATGTGTCGTTCAAGACTAAAACAGGAATACCATGCATGTTAACCCCCCCAGCAACAACTTCAAATAGCATTTTGGTTCTCTTAAAATACTTCGAAATGAACCTCGAGCCTATGGGCCGTTTAAAACTACGGCAGGGACACCATGCAACTTTAAACCCCTGCCACCACATTACAAAGCATTTAGGTTCCCTCAAAATACTTTTAAATGAACCTAGGGTTTTAATGAGTACTTTAAAGATACGGTTAAGACATCAACTGCGTTAAAAAAGCCACCGCTGCTACTTCAGAGGCCCCTTCCAAATACTCCAAAATAAACTTCATGCCCATGAGTTGATTAATACTACGGCAGGACCACCAGACATGATGAAAATCACTGCCAACACTTTATAAAGTATGTAGGACCCCTCCGAATTCTACTAAATAAATTCTGAGCCTCCGTATATTGTTCATTTGTTAATTTTTATATGTTTTATAGTAGATTGACCAGACTTTACCGTGAATATCCCATTTAAAAATACTGTACTACATAAATAATTGTACTTAAGATTTTCTCTACCCATTATTTTGAAGTATTCAGAGGGGGACATTAAAAGAAAATATTAAAAATGTTACTCGTAAATTGTTTGCATAAAATCTTGGTAAAAATTTCAAACTTGTAAATCTTCTCCTTATTCTCCATGTTCAACCGTTTATGCTTGTTCAAATTTCGGTAATGTACACTTTCTCTCTCTCTATATATATATATGCTGTGTAAAAGTTGCAATTTTGTACGAATAACTACTTGAATAAGGAGATCGTACAAGTTGCAATTCCTAAGTCTTATAATACTATGTTCAATTACATAATCGTTCATTTTAATTACTGAGCATACCCTTCTTCAGTAAATTCTTCTTCGTCTTCAAATGCATTATTTAATTACATCATTTAATTTTAATTACAAACTATACCTAGATTGATACTATCATTACTTCATTTTGACCAATTAAAATTACAGGGGTGATTATGTATTTAGGAGTTATATAAATACAGCCATTAGTAATTTATAATGCGCCGCAGAATACTTATATTTTTGTAACTTGTATAATAATTGATCATGTTATGGAATATTCAATTATTATTCAAGTACTTAAGCCCTTCATCTCATTTTTATTTAGTTTCAACTTGTACAATTTTGTTATACAAGTTGCAATTCGTACAAAATCCCAAGTTGTTGTTGTTGACAACATGTATCAAAAATAAACCTATTTATATAAGTAATTCTATAACAATGTAATAATTTTTTGGGGGGTAAGGCCCCTCCGAATGATGAAAGCTTGCAACGCTCATGTTTGTAAACATCAATATAATACACCTTATTACAATGAATTTGCATAAAAAGCCTTTTGCATGATTATATTTTGGGATGGTCTTGGTTTTTGGACTTTTTTGAGAAAAAAATTGGGAAATAAAATTTTTCCCAATTTTTGTTTTAAAAATTAACTTAAAAAATAAAATTTCAATATTTACTTTTTTTTTTTTTTTTAAGTCACAAATATTCATTAAAAATTATATTTTTTTGGAAAAAAAATTAAAATATTATTTTTATTTTTGATTAAAAATTCCAAATCAACAGCTATCCACATAAAATTACCTTTTTGGAAAAAAAAAAAACCATAGCTACTAGCAAAAAAATTCAAAAATCAAGAGTTGTTTTACAAAAACTTAAATTTTTGGGATTAATATTTCAAGTATTAATTTTTTTGCAAATAAATTCAAAAGTCCAAAGCAATTCACATAAAATTATTTTTAGGGACAAAAATTCAAAAACACAGCTACTCATATATATTTATATTTTTTGAAAAAAAAATTCTGGAATTTTTTTTTTAAATATTAAATTTTCTAGGAAATCATAAATTCTTTAATTTGGGGAGGGCTACAGCCCTCCAACCCATCCCCTGCAGACGCCCCTGATGAATCATATTAGTCCTGTTGCTAAATTTACTTTTATCCTCCAAAACTGATTTCTGATTTTGCATAATAATTAATAGTTCCATTAGATTTACGAGTAAAATATATATTAACATCTATACATATGAAACAATGATTGAAATTCCACTCATTTATATTTATGTACAAAGAACATACTTTTAATTAGGCTCTAAATGTTCTTACTTAGTTACTTCATCTCATCTTAGGTTCAAAATTCAATATCTTATAATAATAATAGAGACCTTGAGGAAATAGGAGAATTCAATATATATTAATGCACAATATACAGGGTGCAGAAGCTATCTATACCGCCATTTTGGGGCTCACTCTTAGGCAAACGCTGCTGTTGTTTTTTTTTTTGCTAAATAGCTTGTTCAAACTTGCACCATTATTTTATTTTTTTGAGCAGTTAACGAATTAATTTTCTCAAAAGTTTGGAAAAGGTAATCTGGGGAATCTGCGACAAGATAACAATCGCTCCAAATCTGGGACAAAATGAGACGTGCCTAATTAAGTGTGATACAGACAAAGTTCCATCCTACGTCATGGTATTTGTGGTTTTTATCTCCAAGGACCATGTAATCCTCCTTATGTGTTCCCCCAATACCTCTTGGGTCACCCTTGATACCTATTTGTACGTGCTAGAGACCAAAATGAAGCTTTGGATAGCTATGGTAGCCATGGGAGGCTTTATATATTGCAGCAGGATTCGGTTCCCTGCGACCCCTCGAAAAAAATGTCTCAAATATCTCCAAGATAATTTTAACGACTTTATAGCACTGGACTTTTGGCCTTCAAACTCGCGGGATCTTAATACTATGGATGTTTGTGCGGAGTGCAATCGTAAAACAGATCAAATGAAGCCCCTGGCATACCAAAGACCAACTTGTTTGTCGGATCAAGAAGGAATTCCTGGATTTTAAAAGGGACCAAGTAGCTAAGGCCTTCTCGTGCTTTCGGCCTCGTAATTGAGGCTGGAGTTGATTTTATCAAATTAAATAAATCAGAATATGTCAAGCTTTCAGAATTTGGTTTTGTTTTTTAATAATTTGATAACTGTTTGGAAAGAAAATAGCGTTTAAACGTACCCTGTGTAGTGTGTATCTGTATGCAATACTCATATTCTCCTTCTCTTCGATAAGGTATTTTACCTATTCAATTAGTAGTATGAGTAAGAATATATATTAATACTGATAGAACTACATGGAGGATTTTTGTATATATTACGTGGATATACAATTGTATATCTACAAGTAGTGTTGAGTTTCGGTCTGAAATCATCCGGTGCAAGATCTGAATGATTTTTAGTGTACTGAACTCATTGGTCCTTTATAGAAGTTCGGTCTGGATCCGTCTAAGAACAAAATAAATCTTCTTTTAAATTGGTCCAGATGGATTCTATAGATGCATTGTTGATGATGTCAGTTGTATTGACCTACAGTCAAGCTATATGACTAGTGTTGCGTCAGTCCGTCCTTATTTAGGTTCGAGGACCGCGGTTTAGTTTAGTCCGGTCCCACTTGTCGGTCCTTAAAGAAGGTAAAATCCATCTCTCGTGACGTCTATGAGACGTCCCTCACTTATTATGTTGTATAATTGAATGAATTATATAACTAAGTAACGAAATAATATCCTCGCATTATAATGAAGAATATCATATATAATGTAAGATATGTGCAATAACCTCAATACCTCTTATTTGGCTCAATTAACCATCGACATTTTTATGAAAAATTCCAAGGACCAGTCCCAATAATCGACTGTCCTATGGAGAGATTGGATCGAATAAATAAGGCCTGACACAGCTCTACAAACAACCAATGAATATAAATGTTGATGTGTATGATTTCTTTTATGTTTTTGAAGGAGATCGAGAGATCAATATTTTTTTATTATTATTATTCAATTATGAATGATTTTTGTTGTTTTTTTAAATACATACAAGTCTCTAACCTACCCGAGTCTGTCTATAACATATTGATATATGTATCAATTACAATGTAATAATAATATTATGGTGAGGGGAGTTCAAGGACTTTTGTATAGATAATGTATATATAGATAGATAAATAAATGTTGATTGAGTCTTTTGTCTCTCGTATTGATTTATGACGCTCTTATTTATTTGTTGTTTGTTCAAAAAGCTGCTTGACAAATCCAAGGACTTTTTTTAATGTCTTTTTGTCTTCTTTCTGTGACTATAAAATCAAAAAACAAGAATTTGTATGATTTATGTACTACATGGGTAGGTAATGTGTATTGTTTAGGAACTTATGTCGGTCCTAAAATTAAACGTCCCGTCCTGACTTTCAAGTCCGAATCAGACGCAAAAGCCGCCCCATAGAACAGTGGTTTCCAAAATGGGGGGGCGAGATGATTTCAAAAAAAGTAGTATATTATAAACATTACTTATAGTGGTATCAAAATATAAAATAATGTCGAGTATTGTACAGGGTTATCCAGATAAATGGAGAAAATCTTCAAAGTCTTATAACTAGTACAGTGTAAGGGGCTTTGTATCAAGTAAGAATCTGCGAACAATCAGGAAGCCCGTTCTCTCAATGAAACCTTTTGACTCATTATCTATTAACTTAGCAGAACAGGAGGCTAATCTAATTTTTGAAAAAACCCCATTGTCTCATCTGCTTATATCGTTGATCACCTAGTTTATTTAAACCCTGTCATAAATAACAAAATAATTAAGCTATATAGACACTGTTGAGTCCATTCTGCAAGAGGTTCAGAGAGATGATCAAACCCCTACCTCAAAATACATCATCCCACTCAATTAATAATGGGTCAAATTCACCAATTGTAAATCCAATGTATGTGTTAAAAAATAAACCGAAAATCAACATTGATAACCCTCACAATTTGAAGATTGTTTTGGGAGGAGAGAAATAATAATGTTCATGACGTTTAATTAGATCAGCAACAATCAGTTGTGACAAGGGATGAAGGAGCAGAGGATATGAACAAGATCATTCGCCGCTAGTATTACTCCGTTGTCGATCCCCAATTCTACTCTGAGTCCAACAAGGACTTACAATTATAACTCCGCAACAAATCCTCAGGCTTACGCTCAGTCTCTTATGAGCGCACGCGACTGTTCAACTAGGTTTTGAATTTAATTGAATCTATTTAAGAAAAGATGTTCATTACTCTGGAATTAAATATTAATGACAACTGCTTAGTAACTGTTTATAACGAACGAACTTGATCGGATAGATCCATACATTTTTTATTATTTAATGACATCAAGATTCATAATGAGATCCCCCTCTCTTGATAAAATCGGCTACACAGCGAGGGGAGGCCCATACGACCTTGTACATGCCATTGTACTGGTTCTGATTTTGAACTTTTAATGTATATTCCCTGGATAGATGGAGTAGCCCAAGAAAGAAATTACACCTTCCAAAAAGACAATGCATCGCCCCACAAGATCAAAAAATGTCTTGGCCACCAAGTGGAGACCCAATTTTTGGCCTGCAAACAGCCCGGATCTGAGCCCAAACGATTTATATCTCTGGATGATGGTCGAGCATGACGCTTGTGACAAGCATCATTCGTCTGTGGAGGCCCTGAAGAAGCCCATTACTCATACAATCGCCCAAATGAATTCCCATGAGGTCGCCTCGTCCTGCCAAGGCTTCAAGCTGAGGATATCAAGAAAGGCAGATTCCATTATTAATGATTGAATGCCATTAAATGTAGCTTTCTAAATAAAATAAAATTATGGTTATACTCCTTTTAATTCGTTCGTAATAAGCCTTTAAATATTTTCCCAATTTATCTGGACCACCCCGTACATTTTAAAAAGTATTTCCCAGAAGATAGTACTCCGTCATAGCTATTCATCTGTCGTCTGACATGACGCTTATCAAACTTTCATCTGACCAAATGTTAAAAATCGATTTTATTATTTAACACATGACAAATTATGGATGTATGATAATTTGTACCCAGTACTGACTAAAACAGCTTTAGATATATGTAATTTGCCTCGGATTTATTTATGTGGGAAGACTTTTTCTGTATTAACTTATTTTAAAGATAAATACAGATCGAAGCTTTACGTAGAGGAGGATCTTCAGTGGCTGTGCCCAAAATTAAACCTAGAATAGACCTGCTTTGCTCAATATAGAGTGTAATTTAAGAATTTGAACTCGTTTATAAACCTATTTGCACAGCTTGTAATTTTCCTTTGTTTGTGAGTCTCAATTTCGAAAAGGAGAATTGATAGTATGTCAATTATTTCAAGTAGTAGAATTATGGCTGATTTTATATTTACAATAAATTCAATTATTTCTTCGTTGTATTTTATATATTTTTCAATCCATCTTTATTTTTGATCCATAGTGTGTCAAATAACTTATATTGTACCTAATATACGTTAGAACTTTATAGGGTTGATATATTTCCTTTAAGTCGTCCATTTGCATAAAATACACTCCAAATTTTATATCTAAAAGAGATCTGTAATGGGTTAGCCAGAGTTTTTAAGGATCTAACTTAAAAAAGTTGTGGAATCACTGCCATAGAACACAATTATTAGTTATTTCACTATCACATATATATATGTATATATTTTCAAAAGTGAAAAATATGATATATAAATCTACACATAGAATTAGATTGATAAAAGGGGACACACATAATAGGGATGGATATAGAGTACGTACTGGAGATGCAGTTGATAGAGTTGAAGTCACTTTGGGTGACGAAGTTTGCAGAGATCCGAAAGCAATTGGAATCTATCCTTGTACAACAGCACGGACTCTGCATCCTGCAATGATTTGCGTCTGCTAAGTTTGGCTGTTTAAAGAACATTGCATTGACCTCCTCTTATTTTTCGGCTTATTTGAACAGGTGCGCTCAGGCCTATCTGTAGCCGTTTGACAACTGACAATTCTGAGTCATGTTTACAATTGAAAGTGGTAGCAAAATTAATTGTGGCATATAGCCTCAGCCTACACTGTTAAGTTGCTGTTTATTCATATAAAATGCTGCGGCTGTTTGTTATGGTATGCATGCCTAGGCCTACAATATTAATAACAATAAAAATGGTAGTGTAGTGTTGGAAATGTATGGTTAAGATATAAGTAGTAATACAAATTAATTATAATAGTTCTATTTGTAAGGTACATTTTCCATACAAAATTAAATTATAGAACATATTCAGTTTTTTAGCATTAGTGTTCATAGTGGCATTGATTATAAATGTTGAAGTTGGTACTCCAATTCTCAAAGGTTGCCTTCCTCTCTCTTAAATGAATTGATATAAGTAATATTGTATTGGGTAGTTACGTTTGTGTGTACTTATGCAAAACGGGGAGTAACACTGAGGATTTCTAGGGAGTTATCACATATATTATTCAAGTTTTAGCCGACGACTAATAATTCCAGGCAGTGAGTCTAAGGAGGGGATGTGTGTAAAGAAAAAACTAAGAATAGTGATTAAAAAAAAAGGAAGAATGGTTGATGAGTGTGCTCTTTCTTTTTTCTTCATTTTTTAATAAATCGTCAGTGTATTATTAACTTCTCCCTCGAAAGTAAGCATTCTTGCCCAATTTTGGTGTAAATTGATTATAAAATCCACAATATCATATTTTATCTGCACTTATGCTATTTTTAAATGTATCATTTTCTTCCTCCAAAACCATAGAACAGGCAGCTGATATTATTAAGGGTCTTAATTCAGGTGTGCCATATCCCTCGCTCCCGCCTTCTCCCGCTCCTCTAAAACAAATCCCATCTCAAGTAATGAGGAGTACTACAGTTATTTTTCAATCATTCTTCTTACAATATGACTTACACTTACTCTAGAGTTTGTTTCCGTGGAAAAAGTGTTGGGGAGAGTAACGAGGACGAGTATTCATGGGAGTGACAAGTATAGTTCGTAATTTGTCGTATCTGTATGTGTTTTTTTTTTTATCAGTAACTCACTAATAATTTCCCATTTTCTTGATTTTTATAATTGTATACTATTATTCCGTGTTTAAGTTGCTTGTCCTATCAATAGTCAACTCTTCATTAAGAGGGATTTATGTAATCACAAATATATTTCTATGGAAATCCGAATTAATAATAGTATTAATTATTATTTATGTTCTTAAGAAATTGACTGCCTCTTTTCTCAAGTCGTAATTTGAATACCCCATAGTTACTCATTACTAATTCATTACATACATAGAGGATGTCTCTAGGAACCAATTCTCTCTGTATAATATTTGAATACAAATTATATTTATATTATATCACGTAACCCTACTGACATGCGTCACGATTATTTCCCACCTTCTCTCCCTCCTCCTTCTTCTATCCATGTTCTTTCAAATTTGTATGTTAACACACATACAGGGTGTTGAAGCTATCTTCCGCCGCGAAAAGGATTTTTTTAATACGCAATTTTTTCTCCCACAAATGAGCATATTTAAAAAAATAAACCCAAATACAAAAGGCTTGATGGATTATGATATATTCAATTTAATAAAATCACCTCTAGCCTCATTTACAGCCTCTATACGAGGCCAAAAGTGGGGACTGTACTTTGCCACTTGGTCCCTTGGCAAATCCTCGAATTCCTTATTTATTCGACCGATAGTGCCTTCTTTGTTGTTGCAGGGGGTTCAGTTAGTTTGTTGTTCGATTGCAGCACACACACACAAAAATCCATGGGATTCAGATCCGGTGAATTTGGAGGCCAAAAGTCTGGTGAGAGTGTTCAAAATTGTCTTGGAGCTATTTGAGACTTTTTTCGTGGTATTGCAGGGAGCTGAGTCCTGCTGCTACATGTAAGGCCTCTCATTGGCAACCATGTATATCCACGGCTACACCTTGTTCTTTAGCAGTCGCTATGTTGTCGTTCCTGGCGCGGATTCCAAGGGGGGATCCATACCTTTTCCAAAAATATTAGGTACAACAAATTTGTCAATTGATTACATTTTTATGCAACTGGTCCAGCTTGAAATAAGCTATCTAACAAAAGAAAATCAGCTGCCTAATTGCAAGAGTTTGCCTAAGAGAGCACGCATAATGCAGTTCTTGGATTTTTGTCTGTCACCTTTATGTTGTTAAAGGCAACCGAACTCATTCGATTCTTTAATGACCCCATAGCACATATTACACGAAATATGTCGTTTTCAATTTTTTTTTTCTCGGCAGACCCGATATCCCGTCTTAACAGGAAAAATGACTTAAACAAAAGAGAATAATGGCTACCAGGGCTTCACCTTGGTCTCTAGCACATCCAATCAGGCATCTGTGTCGTCCTTGCCGAATAATATTTTAAGATTCCCGCGTTTGGACACACGTCACTTTGACTTCAGCCCGCATTTCCTCAAATTCCCTCCTTACCTAGCGAACAAACGTCTCACTGAGTCACAGAGTTCCACCAATTATTATGTTGCCTCTCTGAAGAGGCATCAAATATTAGGACAACAAATGCGTTAATTGCTTTCATTTTTTCATACTCGTGTATATTTGAACAAGCTATCTAAAAAGAAAAAAAAAGTGCCTAATAGTTTGCCAAAGGGGCTTGAACACCCTGTACATTATCCTCACCATGCTTAGGTATATACTATTAATATGTATTTTGCTGTTTTATTGAACTACCACCTCGAGGAGTAATCTATTGCTAGGTAGTAGTATACCTATACTGGGTCCCCCCTCCCTCCTCCTCCTCCTATTTATTGATGAGATCTATCCGTGAAGAGAAGAATCATACTTCCGCCCTCAGGACAATAAACATTCTTCCTATAGAATTATTATAAGTGAAGAGGAACTCATTATATTTTCCCTATTTTGGTACGTCTCGTACCCTCATGTCCTCTCAATTCATTTGATTGTATGTATGTGTTTTTCTTGCAACCTGCATTTCCTGGTGAATATGTGGCGTGTTTCACAAACTTGAATCAAAATTATGAAAGGGGAGATAATCTCTATTTATGCTTTTTTACTTCATAAATGCATACAGCCCAATATTTCATGGACATATTGGAGTCAATTATAGCTGAGGATTCCAGAGCGGGCTGGAGGGGCTATAGCCCCTCCAGCCCGCCAAATTAAGGAAAAAAATTGAATATTTGATTATTTTTTTTCAAAAAATGTAATTTAGAAATATTTTTCCCAAAAAAATCCTAGAAATTTAATTTTTGTTTAAAAAAAATCAAAATCCAAAACCAAGCCCTACCCCCAAAAAAATAAATAAATATATACATAATACATTTAAATAATCCTTGCAGACGCTCCTGTATAGGCTTTGTATTCAAATTACAGGGTTGAATTAATAATTTCAAATATATTACCTATAGTTTAAAGCTCTTATTCTTTAAGGTACTGATATAGGCCCCTATATGGCCTTATCAATTATAATCTACCCATTTATCATTCTTCGGTTATTATGACGACATATTTTTAGAAAAATATTAGATGATATCATTTATTATGTAAGGGTTTAATGAATAACTATTTGTACAAGAATTAATATATGTACCAAGTAATTACTTACTTACAGAAATATGCTTATGTTCTTTTACTAGTCTTATATTTCGAACTGAGAGTCTATAACTACATTTTCAAGAATTTTTAATTTTTATAGACTTTTGATCTTGTGTTTTAGCATGTAAAAAATATTGATTTTTGTATTGTTTTGCAAACTATAATGGAATGAGAATCTGCAATTTTGCCTCATCGCCTATGATAGTGGAGAACACGAATTTTGTACAAATGAATTCAAGCTCAAAAATGAATTATCTTTGAGTAGAGAATCCAAAATTGCTTTTAGTTTTTTTGTCAGTACTCTAAATTCTGAAATATCCGGGATTATAGTCATTCGGGACTATTATCCTTCGGAGCCCTTTTTTTCCCCCCTTAATTTGGTAAAACTATTGTAAAAATATTTACATTTATTGATTCTGTATCTCCTTCTAAACTTGATATATTTCTTTTTTTATGGTGAAAAATGATGACAAACGACACTTTTCTAGTAGCAACCCATTAATAATTTTGAAAATATTGATTTGGTCAAAGGTCAAATGCCTAAGGTAATTTTTCCATCATTGATACCGAAAAAAGTTCTTAGTGTAAGCCTTAGGATTTTTTGCGGAGTTATTATTGCAATTCATATTTGGACTCAGAGTAGAATTGAGGATCGACGTTGGTGTAATTAATCTAATGAAACACATTAAAACGTAGCTGATCTCTCCCAAAACATTCTTCAAATTGTAAGAGTTACCATGTGTTGATTTTGGTTTCTGTTATTAACATCCCCCAAATTAGCATTACAGTTCATCAAGTTGTATTATTTCTTTTTCTCAAGCTGTTATCATGATTACTTCATTCCCGAGGAGAAAACATTTAAGCATTGAATATCCACATGTAAATACTATATTTCCCCGCTACTAATGCTATTTTTAATGGAAGGGGTTCTCCTCTTTAAAGTAGGAATTCATTTTCTCCTCCCAAAATCATAAAACAGGCAGTTGATATTAACAAAGGTCTTAATTCAAGTGTACCATATATCTTGCTCCTGCCCCCTCCTACGCGCTCTTACAAAAAAAAACTAAGATTTGAATAAAATATAACCCCTGTCATTTAAGTATGAATTAACTCACGCAGCTGTTTGGTATGTAGCATGGAGCGTGTATAACGTGGAGTCCAGTCTTTCATAGTGACTGTCCTAGATTGTAAAGTACTCATCAGTCATCTTTTCAATATGATTTTTTTTCTTCTCAAACTGATTATCATTCGTTCATTCTTAAGGAGAGAACGCATAATTCGAAGGGATGTAGGTATTGAGTAATTACGCGTGAGTGTGATCATGAAAAAAGGAGAGACGCCCTGAGGATTTCTTAGGAGAGTTTAGGAAGATTTGCCTCTTAGTCGTCGACGACTAATAACTCAGGGTATTAATGCTTTTGTTAAACCATTTTTTTTTTGTTATCAATATGTATGTGTCTATGGAAAGTGCAAGCCTTGAAATGTTGGCTATGAAACAAACAGAGAGAGGAAGTACTTTGCATTTGTACCTTCTTGCTTGCATAATCATAAAATTACATGTCCTAACCAATCCTTTTGACTCTTCTTCTTCTCTTCTTTCCTATTTTTAAAATCAAGAGGCACCTACTTGGCTATAGTATTATACATTGTATATAATAGGTCATGTAGCAACTATCAACAACGTTATACAAGTGATAAATTTGTTTTTATTTTATTAAAGGGACCTTGATCACGCATTTGCTCAGAGAAAAGAGTCGATCAACACGCAATAATGTATATTTAATTTCCTCTCCCAGTTCTAATCACTTTTCCACCTACATTCCTTCTATCCCAAAAACTTGCTCAAAAAAGTTCAAAATATTGTTTCGTTCTTTTTGATTAATTCATATTTTGTATCACTATTTTTATTATCATTTCATATTCTTTTGTGTTAGGGGTT
Organism: Lepeophtheirus salmonis; assembly: GCF_016086655.4. NCBI lineage: Eukaryota > Metazoa > Arthropoda > Copepoda > Siphonostomatoida > Caligidae > Lepeophtheirus > Lepeophtheirus salmonis. The sequence continues at coordinate 31,042,649 of NC_052139.2, read as the reverse complement.
CCTTGACCGACTCATACTGTTATTACCTATTATAAGAGGCCCAGTCAAAGGTGTTACTTACTACTAGAGTACCGGGTGATCCATTGACATCTGAACACTTAATAATTCAATTAATTATGAAGATTGAGTAATTGGAATTAATTCATGATTGGCTATGCTAAAACATATATAGTTAGTTTCAAAGCGAAATAAATCAGAGCTCTCTAACTACACCTTTCTGGGTGCATGTCAAGGAGAATGTCTGCCGTGTCCGTCATCCAAACACCAATGCCCTCTAGGTGATTGCCAGCCAGCACTGGGACACCATGAAAGAGGACTACATCCGCGCCAGGTGGAAGCCACCATTGTCACTAAGGGCGGCTACATTAATGACTAATAGAGCTCAGCCACTTAGTATTAACTTAGTTTAAATTTAAATTATCTTCTTAATTAATAAATTATATAGTGTAGAATTTTATAATTCAAAGTGTGTAGATTTTAAAGAAGTAACCGGTACATACTTAAATGTAAAGTTGTTCAGATGAATGCGTGTGAAAAAAATATATATATATAGTTCGCAAACTAAAGAGTTTATTTTTATTTTTCAAGGCTGATTTCATTATTATTCGTTAATCATTGGAGGGTGAGCATCTTAATATAAAGTCATCATCAGTTCGTTTGCTCATGAATTGGTGAATAAATCCTTTGCATTTTTCAGTCTGGGATTTTGTGTTGTAGTCCACAAGCTGATCCGTGTTTTTACTTTCTAAAGCGTTTATCATTATTCCTTCATTCTTGAGCTGAGGACATCTAAGCAATAAGTTTGTAACTGATGAGTCATAAGTGTAACTCATTGTTAGACTTACCTAGAGTAGAATTGAGCGTTGACAATGGAGTAATAATTCCTGTCTATGTCCTTGTTTGATAAGAAGAAAAGCTTAAAAACATTTCCTTCGGCTGCCAGCTAATATAATGAACTGATCTCAAACGTTATGTCAATTGTCAGAATTACCATAGGTGAAAATAATACTCTAATGAAAGAGGGCCGGCCCGTAGTTGCTACATCAATATATGTTTTTATATTTTCTAAAGTTAATTCTCTTGTTCTTTCATTCTTGAGGAGAGAACAAATACTCATGATTTACACGTCTAGTCATTAAAGACGGAGAGTAATCCTGAAGATTTGTTGGTGATTTAGAAGTGTAAGTCTTTGTTAAATCAGAGTAAAATTGAGGATGGACATTGAGGTAAATCCTCCCTATATCATTGATAGAAACGGAGGAGGGTATACGTTTATTTCCTTCATCTCGAAGCTGTTGTTGCGAGTAGTGGGTCTAATGAAACATCATTGTAGCTAAAATACTCCCTTCTCAATCATTTTCCCAATTGTCAGGATTAGTATGTTGATATACCGGGGATAAGTCAATTTTTTTACGGCTATAGCCATACTCTCTAACTCGCTGTCTGGGAAAAAATGGTAAAATTCTTTTAAACTGATTTAAACCTATCGCCAATATAATGTTTATATTTACCTTTATATAATGTTATAGTTGTAGTAGTAGAACGTATCTGTATAATAATATATTTTATTTCGAATTATCTTGTTAAACCATACTAAAACAAACTTGCTAATTCTCTTTTTTAATTCGTATATGTACGCGTTCTCTCTTTTTCGTTTTTTGGATTTTTAATTTCTCAAATACCCCATGTTTTTATCAGCGGACAAACGTGCATCAATGTCAATACTATATTATAGTTGATGTGTATCCCAGTGTCTCAAAACTTTTTTAAAGTTGTGGTCTAAGTCTAAAGTCCTAATATACAACTTTGAGGATTGTAGTTCTTTGAGTAATTACGTAATGCAGCTTGTTTGACTGCATTAGGACAAGAAAGAAAGTTTATGAAGAGACAATCGCCTCTTCTTTTGGCACATCCTGGATCATAACATAACATAACAAAGTGAAAATCACCCCTCTTGCCTAATATTATGTATTTTGATGCTTGTTTCTCTGTCCATGAGTCTTGTCCATTATGAATAATCCATCATGTCTGTTTATATTGTAATTGATGAAGGAGTATGAAGTGATGAGGACTTCTTCCATTTGGATCGCTGTTGTGTTTTATTTATATATATATATATACAGTGCGCGGGGATCAAATTGTCGCCATTTTATTGAAAATCAAAACTATGACGAGCATATAGGTATAGAGTAGCCATTCATTTGATATAATCACCGTTGGCATCAATAACGGCCTCTGAACCGGTCGCAGGCTCTTCTGACCATCTCATTGTCCGTGTTGCCGAATACCTCCTTGATGGAGTCCATCAGGCTGGCCTTGGTGCTATGGGGATGTCTGTTGGTATGTTTCTCGACATAGCCCCAGACAAAATAGTCCAAAGGATTAAGGTCGGGAGAGTTAGGAGGCCACAAATCCTTAGTTACGACGTCATAACAGTTCTCGGTTAACCACTGTATGGAGATTTTGGACACATGGCAGGGTGCTGAGTCCTATTACCACACCCAGGGCCTGTTATGGCAGCCCAGATCCCTCACCATGGCCTCATGGACCTGGTGGGCCATCCTCAACCATCTTCTTCACTTTGTCGACAAAGTCGCCTGACCTTTCTGTCGGCGCCCTCCTCCTTGGGTGCCCTCTTTATGGTGGGATCAACATCCCAGGTGCCCTATAGCTTCTTACGGATACGCTGAACAGTCCGTAAATTCACTCTTAAGGTTGAAGCAATCATTGAATTGGAGATTTCACCTCCATTATTAACCAATACCATGACTACGGCGGACCTCGAAAGCTCCTTGTTCCACTTATAGCTCTTTATCTTCTCATATGATGACAGCATGATGCTAACTGAACTACGTATCGTTAGCTGACAAGAATAGCTTTCCTATTTGGTAACCGGTTTTTTATTTGATAATGTCGTCTTCAAGTTATCAAGGTTTAAAGTAGGCCAAAATTTGATCCCCACTCCCTGTATATATATATTATTATCAGTTAAAAAGGTTTTTACATTTTTTCCACTTTCTCACTTATTTCTTTCTTGCCATTTTTGCATAAAGTCCTCAGACTTAATGTACATATTAAATTACCTATTAGTAGTATAATTTGACTAAATCTATAAAATTAAGGATCTAAATCAGGGTAATTATTGCGGAAATGTCCTTGCATGTTAGGAAATTGGACTTGCATTTATTTTCTAAATTGCACAGCTCCTCTCCTCTAAAACATTCTTCAAATTATCAAGGGTTCTTTTATTTTTATATACTGGCAGGTCATATACAAATCAAATACATATTTCATCTTCTCAGTCAAGGTTTTTTATTTGTTCTATTTCACTCCGAGAAGCTCCAAATATACGTTCATAATAAGAGAGCGTGCAGCTTTAAAACCATCATTTGTACCATAGCAAGGCTTTTTCTCTATTTACATACATATAGTTGTATGATTATGATGGATTAATATACAAGTTCAGGGCTAATTAATATCATTATCCCATTTTCTTCTTCTTTTGTTAAAAGAAGAAGAAAATCCAATGTAAGCGGAATAAGGATGCAAAATGCAAATGGTGTTTTTATACCGGGTGGTCCATTGAAATTGAAACTTACTAATTCAATCATTAATGAAGGTTCAGGGATTTTAAATTAATTCATATTTCCATATATTAAAGCAGAATCAATTAGTTTGTAAACAAAAGAAACTTGAGCTCTCTAGCGTACGTACAAGTCCAGGAAATAGCACTTGAACGTGATTGAAGAATTTGGATTCGTGCACTTTAAGTTGTTAGGTATCTCTAGGACTACCATGTCCGCCGTCAGCAAGTATGAAACGTTAGAGAAGAAGAAGGGATTTATCAACGAGGCTAAACTGGTCCTGGAGGTGTTAAAAAAAAGGTGAGGGTCATCCCCTCATGTCCATGAGGACCAATGCAAGAGATTTTGAGGTTTCATAGCAGACTGTCCAGAGAGCTATGTAAAAAAGTGGGTGGAAAGTCCTTGAGAGGGTGGAGAGGCAACTTTTGACACCAGGAATGAAAGAACCCAATCTCATCCATTACAAGACCCTGGTGAATGAGTCTTTTGAACTCTTTTTTGACATTTTTGCCCTGCAATTTTCTTGTTGCCTAACTTTGTTCTAATAGTATTGATGAGTGTTAGATCCGTTGTAGGACTACATTCATAATCAATTTTTTTCTAATTAGGTTTTCTCCATTTATCAGTTCTAAGGATTGGTTAGTTGGCCCTTCAGTCCTAGCTATCTTAATATTTACTTCACTACCAGCTAGGATGAAACCGATCGAAACAAAGAAAAGAATGAATCATGGCTAGAATGTATTAAGTGTTATATTATACGAGGGTTGTTTGATAAGTTTCTAACCTCAAAGTAAAGATGTCCGCACTCGTATATAATAGCTAGTCACAAAATCTATCTAGCATCTGTTGACATTAACTTGCCAAAGTTTTGGGCATTTTTGGAGGCGCAGTTGTAATGTAACTGTCGTTATATTGAGTTGAAGTGAGTGTTTTGTAAATTTGTAATAGATGCAGACATATAAATACTTGCTGTGTTAAAATTTGAAGCGTCTAAGTCAATCCGACTCTGAGGCATTGAGCCAAAAATAACTCGTGATTCGTGAACAATTATTTTAGAGAAACAAACGCAGAGTACTACAGGGTGCGTGAACAAAATCTGCCGCTTCAAAAAGCAACAACTACAAGCTTATTTTATAATATTTATTGATAAAATAAAAACAAATATCTTTATTACGATATAGAGCAGCTATCTATTCAATGTAGCTCCCGTCTGCGGCCAAAACCCGCTCCATGTGGCTACGAAACCGAGAACAGGAGTTTTGGATTTCTGCTGCTTCTATCTTACTGAATTTCTCCTTGATGCAGGTGATGAAGAGACTTGGTGTTATGGGAGGAGCGGTTGTCATTTTCTCCACGTAAGGCCAGACAAAGTAGTCCAAGAGGTTCAAATCCGGTGATGAGGGAGGCCAAGAGGAGAAGGGTACGAACGCAAAAACATTGCTTTTCATCCATTCTTGCGTCTGTTTAGCTTTGTGGGCCGGAGCCGAGTCTTGCTGCCATATCCACGGCCTGTCGCTGACAACAGACTTGCCATTGCTTTCATGGAACGCTGGGGTCCTCGTCGATGATGTCCCTGACCTTGTTGATGAAGGTGACGTCCCGGACAATCCTGGTGCTCTTCTCCTCCTTCTTCTTCCTGTCAAGCACGTCCCTCAGGTCTGATGACTCCTCCAGTTGCTTCCTGAGACTTCTGACCGTTCCAACTGGCATTGACAGAAGGCCAGAGATGTCAGCATTGCTTAATGTCATGTGATCACTAAGCATAATCTGAATAGCAGCGACCCTACGATCTCTCTCATTGAACATAATGACTTTTCTTGGGCACTTAAAATGATGCTATCGCTACAAGTGGTAATAACAATAACTAAGTCCTATGATCCGGGAAAATTTTAACACCAAAAACAGACGGATCAGACATGGAGTAATGTCGTCTTTAAAATGCGGCAGATTTTGTTCACGCACCCTGTATTTGGACGGGTTACAGAGATGGGGGCGTCGGTGGGAGAAGTGTGTAGAGTTACAACAAGACAATGTTGGAAAATAAAGTAAAAAAATCAGAAAAAATGTGTTGTATCTTTGTTAGGTCGGAAACTTTTCAGACCACCCTCGTGTATATATATATATATATATAAAAGGTCAGTGTTTTCCAATTGGTATTATGTACTTACTAAATGTTGCCCATATCATATATAATTAATTGTTAATTTTATTATTTTTAAATTAAATTCCTTATTGGAGGAGTAATCATTTACCTGAAGACACACCTAGTTTGTCCATAATTTCATGAACATGGAGAGGTGCAACCCATGAAGATTTTTGTGGAATTATGTCTGTTTGTTTATTTAACATTGGACAAGGAAAGGTATTCATCATCCAGGTTGAAAACATACCACCCTGAATTCATCAATCAAAAAATAAGAATGACTATATTTGTTTATATGACGAAAATGGAATTTGTCAAATCTTTGACATAGGGGGATTATTCAATCTACATTATTCCTTATTTGGGATTGATGAATAACAAGAAGATTGTATTGAAAAATGTAAAAAAAATACTCATAGGGACACGTTATCTTAATGATAACCAAAGAAAAATTAAAAAGATTTGATTAAAATTTAGCTTCTTCATGTTTAAATTCTAAACTAAAACGATTGACTATAATTATATAATCGGTAAATTTAGATTGAAAAAACTCATTGTATACAATTTTTGTATTTGTGGTATTCAGTCCATTTGATGTAAATATAATCAAACCTCTACCCCCTATTGACACACTTGAAAATGCTTCATATAATTGACCATGTGAAATTACGGATTTTGGTAAATTCAAAGCAATTTATTGAAATGTTTGACCCTGTGATTTATTTATTGGTATTGCCATTACTGGCTTGCCATGTTCCTTCTTGAGCCATGATGAAGATGCATACTGAGACTTACTTGTTAATGATATTCTTCCTTACTTTAAAGTCTGTATATGTCTCCGTTTTTGAACTAATTGCGTTTGTATCCATGTTTTTCTAAGCGGGATGTACATCGCACATAAATTATTTTAATACAAAGTAGGATATGTAAATACTAGTCATAAAACTCGGATCATTTTTTTTCGGTTGTGCCTTAGGTTATATTTTCTTTCTCAGTTTGGACCTATATTTCAATCCAGACCGTGATCTTAGACCGTAAACTGAAATTCAATTGTTTTAAAACGGAGGTTTGATTATTCTGATCTCAATCTATGGTCCAATTTCTCCTCTTTATTTGTTGAACAACGAAAGAACCCCATTTCCTTCCTTGCAAGACTCTTTTGATTGAGATTGCTCTTAGTGTTAATGGTGGCTTCCAAGTGATGGCGGAAGGCCTATCATACGCTGCAGGTATAGTCATTTGTTATGGCATCCCAGTACTGGCGGTCAGTGGCTTTGAGGGCCTCAGTGTTTGGATGACGGACACTGCAGGCCTTACTGTGTCACAATAGTTCAAAAAACTGGGGTTGAGATCTCATACACACATATATTTATAGTATCAATTTTGTTGAAATTATAATATGAATTAATAAATTATATTTTGTTCAAGTGTAAAATTGAAAGTGTTCAGATTTTAATGGACCACTCAGTCCAAATAGGTCTAGACCGAATTTTATATGTTAAAAATTATTTTGTAAGACCGATCCAGGTAGAATTTTTCTTCAAAACTGGGCCAGACCAAACTTGACCGAATCAAACCCGTCTATGATTTTCAGACTCAAAACCTAGACTAATATTTATATTGTTTATTTATCATGTACAACTTGTGAATGTAATGATTTTTTTCTCAAAATTGAGTTTGGTTTAGTTTCATTTGTATTCTTTGACGAGGATCCTCAATTTCAATCAACAAATAATTGTAATTCTCCATTTGCGTGCATTGTGCATTTAAAGTAGCAAAATTGATTGTAACAAATTAAAAAAATGAGAATTTGATGGATTTATGGTTGAAAATGGCTATTCTGCATTCAAAATATGTCTATTTTTAACCCCTTATCGGATTGATCTATTTTCAAATCCATGTCAATTTCTTGGAGACATAAATGAAAAAAAATATCATTTAATTTTTTTAAATATAACCAAATCTGAAACAATATATAAGAAATATGGTATTGCTTATTTCTGAGAAACAACATATCAACTGTGGATGTTTGAATATTTGGAGAGGGGCGAGAATCCAATCATAATCAGCTAATCGTTTTGTGTGTGGGTTGAGATCGAACAATAAACCAACCGAATCCCCTGCAACACCAAAGAAGGTATTATCGGTCAGATCAAGAAGAATTCCAGGATTTACAGAGGGACCCTGTGGCCAAGACCTTATTGCGTTTTCGGTCTTGTATATTGTCCGTAATGGACGCTAGAGGTGATTTGATTTTATAAGACATATCAGTCCATCAAGCTTTCAAAATCTGGTTTTATTTGATAACTGGTTGAGAGACAATTGAGTTTGAAAATAAAGTCATTTTCGCGGCATGGAGAGCTTGTACACCCTATGCATAGGCATATTTCTTTAAGAAAAGTAGGCAATCGTTATTTGTTTAGGTAATAATAAGGATTCTTGTAAAAATATTTATTCATTTAACCCTTACATAATAAATAATATCATCTAATATTTTTCTCAATTTGTATGTTGTTAAATCGACCTATGTATTGTACGACTGCGTTATTCTCAGGTCTCAAATTACATCAAATGTTGTATGCACAAGTACAATTTGACTTTGTACATCTGTGTGTGTGTGTCTTTTTTTTAACTGTACAAAGTACCTAAGTGAGATCCTTGAACGCACAATTTGTCACAATCCATCATCATTTTATCCAGATTATTTTATAGGGTATAAGAACATCTTTATTTAGCAGCCACATTTAGCCATTTCTTTTACAGGTTATTTTATTACCGTACCATATAAATTGCTTTTATACCTTCTTTTGCAACAGGTGTATAAAAAATTGTGCACATGATTCATAAAAGGTGTAGTAAAAATAAATTTACTAATTTACCAATAGATGCCTGTATTAGTAATGTGTATCACGGCTTGTGTAACTACGATCTGTTTACGCTAGAAGGTGTTTGAAAAAGTAGAATTTGTACTAAAAAAACTTTTATAGTCAATTTAGTGATTGTTTGACTCAAATTTGTTGTAAGGGTTGTCAAAGATGAACACCAAGAAAGATAAAAGTCGACATATTTGACAGTTTTTCTTCAAACAAGATGAAAAAGCAAGCCAGGTGGCTGTAATTGTAAATAGTGTTGAGGGTGTTGTTGACTCTGTTACAGAAACCAAAGTTGCCACTTTACAGATTTATTTGCTCTAGCACCTGCCTTTTTTATCAAAATTACTCTGCTTTTTAGATTCAAAAACAATTTTTTTCAAGTTTATGAAAAGTTGATCATTCGAATTACATACAAAAAGGTCATTTAAAATGAATTAGTTGAAGGAAAATATTATAGCTAAATGGATTTTGCTATATATTTAAATAAAATCACGGCCAATTCGGGTTTCATCGATTCCGTTCCGGTACTTTTGATGTCAAAGATGCGCAAAGCCAATTTGTCAAAAATGTGGATAAAATAATTGAAATCGGCGAGTCCGACCCTCATTTAAGCACTCCTTTGATTGCTCATGAACATTAACAAAAAAAATCCATTAAAATAATGGATTTTTCTTTACTTCATCTTATATTAAGTATGTACTTAATATGTCCTCCTTTGACACGGACCACAGCCTTAAGTCTCTTAAAAACACTAGCTGCCAACAAATCAAGTTATAGAAGATATATTACATATGTTTTTAGCTCTTTGAACATCATCATTGGCTTTCCTTTGTTCCATACGGTTCCATAAAAAAATATTCTGAGTTTTTTAAGGATGAGTTTTCCCCCGAGAAGGTTTGTCCTGATCAATCCCCCACTTAAAAAAGGGATTAGTAACGCCACTGAGTATAGTACTAAACTATGAAATAATTTATGAATATTTTATCGTTTAACTCAAAACTATATCGTCGTTGCCCGATCTGGTTCAAACCGAGGGTGTACGCCTGGGGTAGACTGGAGGGACTGCAGCCCCATCAAATTAAAGGGTTTTTTTTTTCTGTTTACTCAAAATTTAATTTAAGATAAATTTTCCAAAAAAATTCCAAAAAAATGGATTTTCTGTAAATAGCTGTGGATTTTTAAAATACTTCTACAAAATTTTTAATATTTGAACTTTTTTTTCCAAAAAAATTTATATGACATATTAAATTTTTGAAATTTTTTGTGATCAGTCATATATTTTTGATTTTTTTCTCAAAAAAAGTATTTTTTTGTGAAAAGCTATGGATTTTTGATTTTTTCCCAAAAATTTAATTACTTTTATATCATTATAGATTTTTGAAAAAAAAAATCCTAAAAATTTAATACATTTGGAAATTTTTTCAAAAAATTTATAAGTTTTTGTGAGCAACTGTAGACTTTTTAAATTTTGAAGATAATTATGGATTTTGAAAAGAAAAAAAAAAAAAAAAATTAAATTTTCAAAAAAATTTCGAATAAATTTAGTATTTTAAATTTAATTTCTTAATTTTTTTTTCAAATAAAAGCCTTCCCCCCTCTTTAAATAAAATAATAAATGTACATATATAATCCTGTGGACGCCTGGCGGTTTCCTTTCCGGCTTAGGAATCATAATTACAGGAAATCGATATAGGTAAACATTGTAAACCAGGGAGGGGCAACAGCCATCATAAATAGGGCCAAATATTTTTCAGCACTATTAATGGACTTACCACGCACTTCAAATAACCGGATTTGACATACATGTGCTACAAATGATTCTCAATAAAAACTCATACTATATGTATGTTTAATGTGTCAAAATAAAAACAAATCTTTGAAATTTTTGGAGAAGTAGGTAATCTTCTTCCCATTTTGGCAGAAAAGTGCGATTTTCTCACTCAAGTGTTCTCATTTTGCCGCTCCTAGTGGCGATGGCTCTTGACTTTTTCTTCTCTTTTGAAAAAAGTAGCCCGATCCCCGCTATTGTTTGCATATGGTGCCCTCTATTATTCTCTTATTTTTTCAAATTTATTATTGATCTAATTGCGGGCCGCAGACCTGTTCTAAACTATGCAAAGGGACTAAAATAAGGATTATTATACCGAGTTTTGAACCGAAACAAAGGAATCTCGAAGTCATTACTCCTCACACGATTGTTATTTCAACTCTTTTATGTATATAATTAAATGTAATCATAACGCTGTTGACTTCAAGAGAGAGAGAGAGAGACTATGTTATATCATCCTCATCCCTCAGGTGCTCATCACCATCGTCATTAAGTAATTATGCAGAGCGTCAATTTGAATAAAAAAGTTTGAAGTGCCTTGTTATATGTAATGTGTCGTTGTTTCCCATTGGAGTTGTTTTCTCATAGCCTTTGAGAACTAATTAACGTCAATAATGGTACGCTTCCAGCAAAATGCCAAATTGCCATCTACATAGGTGTGCGTCAACATAAAAACAATATAAAAAAAAGTCAAGGCAAACAAAAAACCTCAACTAAATTTTTTTTGCTTGATAAGTACAAACACCCCAATATGTCTTGGACATATTGGAGTCAATTATAGGCTTTATATTCAAAACTCTGGGATGATTTAAGACGCACGGAAATTGTATATATTTATACTTATAGAAGACCCTCTGTTTAAAATGCAACACTTTTTTAAATGGTGTGCCTTTATCTTTTTTTTATATATATATTTCGATAACTTATTTTAAACAATTGTATAAAGAGACTGTAAAAAAAAGAAGTAAAATCTACCTGGAATATTGAGTGTCATTACCAAAAATTTTGGAACAAGGCAGAGCTTTTACTCTGGAGCTATTTGTGCTTGGAAATTCGCTATCAGAGATCTCAATCGTGCTGGACCGTAGATCCTCTACTGAGTATACGGTGACTTCAGGAGGCTTGCTAAAAGCTTCCACTCGGGTCTAGATCCAGGCTTAAACAATTGGTTGACATCATTGAGTGGTATGAGTGTTTATTTCCGTCGTGTAGTTAGTATATTTTTTATCACAGTCATCATTTCCTCAGAGTCCAGATCCATAATATATCAATATGGATGTGTATTCTATTATTTTGCAAGTTAATTTAAACCAAAGCTATTGGTTCATTGAGTTAGCTTTTTGCTAAGGGGATGAATTATGATAATAATTGAAGAGTTGTTCCCAAAGTTTGGGTCACGAGATGATTTCCAAAAAGGAAGAATATCATTTATATTGACAATGATGTTGTATAAAAATTAAATAATGATGATTGGACATATTTTTTATAAGTCTTTTGGGGATCATTTAAAAAAGTGTTTTACAGAAGACACAAAAAAAATTAATGTGATACGCCTCTTTTACCACCACAGCTTATCATCTGTCGACTGATATGGAAGAAATGAGTATCAAACTTTCATGTGACGAACTCAGGAGACTTGTGAATAATAATTACACTCTGCTGGCTAAAGGAGCTTTAGATTTATATGATTTGCTTCAATTTTTTTATATGAGAAGACCGTATTAACTTTGTTTATAAAAAATAAGTACAGATCGCGGTGGATGATCTTCAAGAGTTGCTTTGTCCAAAATTAAATATACAATAGATTGGCTTGCTTAGTTCACTGTGTAGATCCGTCATATTTAGGCCTTGATTCGTTTGTAAAACTATTTGCAAATTATTTGTTTGTGAGTCTCAACGTTGATTCTATTTACCACAAAAAAAAAAGAAGAATTGATAGTATATAATTGATTCCAAGTTGTACATATATCGCTGATTTATATTTGCAATATATTCGATTATTTCTTTTTTCTTCTTATATTTGTAGAATTAAAATATTTATTTTTGATCCATTTTCTAATATAACTTATATCATTTGGCTCTGGGTTAAGCCTTCAAGTCATTTATTTGCATTAAATGAACTCCCAATTTTAATATTCCTTTCGCAATGAGAGGTCTAAGGGTTGCACAGAGTCTAGCCATATATTTTAAGGGTCGGACTAAAATAAGTTTTGGAATCACTGCAATAAGCAACACTAAGATGCAGGACCTTGAAATTCGTCTTTATCACGTGAAAATGGATATATAATAACACACCAACATATATTATACAATTTTGTCCTTATCAAGTCTACATAAACTTATGCTCTTTATCAATCCTTCAAGAGGAAACTCCTAAATGAGACACTAATATACTCCCTAGTATCATTTAGTTTAGTGTTAGAATTAAGATTGTGTTGGTTGTGCTTTGTTCATTCATTCCCTCTTCATCCTTCCCGAGTCATACAGGAGATATAATCTACTATTAGTATCGGTGAATTCGCTAATACATATACTCAAGTAATGGTTTTTTTAATTATACAGAGTTGTTTAGTCACCCCCTGTAACAGTATTTTGAGCTGTGTGTTGTGTTTTCTTCATAAAGTGTATCCCAAATCTCAACGGCTCCTCGTACTATGAGGAGCCAAACAGATTCTGCACTAATTTTATTAAAGTTATATAACCAATGGCAATAATAATGGGAGTCATTCTCTATAAGAGGAGTTGCGTGAGGGTGTATTAGTATTTTGTTCCGTTATTTAAATGCATACAATATTTTATAAGTCTATATGATATTCACAATATGTATATGACACAAACTTTTCTATGCTTAATGACTAAGAGTGAGTATGGGGGATATTAAATGCAAGTACTACTAATTAAATGAGGAGATTTAGTTAGCGTGAATTATTGATGTTGTTTATCTGTACAATAAAGGTTACTAAAGGTTATACTAGGGGGACCCGTAGAAAAGCCCTTTTTTCAAAAAATCAAACTATAATATTTACTTCCCAGTTAAATAATATAATACATATTATTGTTGGTGATTGAAAGTAGTGTTTTGATGTAGTTTAGCTCATTTTAAATTATCGATTTTTTCTCACATATGTTGATATAATTTAATCAAAATTCAAAAGTCAAAATTTGGAAAAGTTTGAGATATTGTAACCCAAATAAATAAGTATTACAATTTAACTCCTATTATTTTATTTTATTTTTCGGTATAATTTTACATATTGATGCTTCAGATAAATCATTTTAGGTTTGACAGTTCGCTTTCTACGATTTGTAGTACAGATCACTGACCTATAATGTAAATCTGATTATGTCTTAAAACACTGATAGTTTGCTCTATTATTCAACACCTTTAAAATATAATTAAGTCTAATTTTATAAATTTCCAACTTGGATTTGATTTTTTAAATGTTACATTTCTTAACCGGCTTTGAAACTGTTGCAAACATTGAAAAGTCTCATTTCAATGCAATTAGAGCAAAAACTACTTACTCGTATAATCTCTAAATAGTCTCATAGAATAAGAAACATATGTGGTGCGTTAACTTAAAAACAATCTTGAACATTCATCTAAAACAAATAGAAAATCCTAATTTATATGGTTGTACTTCTTATATAAATACAATCTATTGTTTAATAGACTTATTTGAGTTAATTATAGGATATCTATCATTCAAATTACTGGGATCATTTAAGATACCCATAAATTTTAGCTATAGTTTAGAACAGTTATTTGATTCAAGGAACTTATATTGTATCCGATATATCTCATTTCAGTCATAAAATCCATCAATTTTTAATTCTTTTATTGTGACGATTAATTTTGGATTCCTTATTTGCAATTTGGGGGATATCCAAAGGGTTAATAAGAAACATTTATTCATATAAATTGACAAAAAGTATTCGTCGAAGAATACAAATTTGTCATTCATGCTCAAAAGAGGTCGAAAATATATATGAGGCATCAACACAAAAGCAAGTAAAGTGATTTTTCAATATTAAAAAGATGTTAATGACTTTATTTCAAATTTATGGGATAAATACGTTTAAATGAGTTTAAATACTCAGGAATGTTAGCAATAGTTATCAACTTTTATTTGATTTAATACACTTATATTGGACTTGATATCACTCCTTTCAAATAAATCTTTCAATTTCTGATTCTTCGATTGTGACAATCGATTTTGGGAACTTTTAGTACAATTTGCGGGACATCCAAAGGGTTAATAAGAAAATTTGTGGATATAAATGTACGATCATGGTCAATTGTGTAATCCAACCCCAATTTTGAAAAAAATCATTTTAACTTACTTTGGTGTTGTCGGACGAATGGGTCTCAGGTTTTGACTTGTAGGGATCAAATCAATTCCGGGTCATTCCTCCCGGATTAAAAATATATCAGAACTATCCCTGTTGCTCCCTACCTCTCTAAAAAATGTTAATTTACAAATATTTTTATTTATTAAAATACGTATTTTAATCTACTTCCGTTAAATACTTCCTTTGGTGAAAAGGCATTAATGTTTGTTTGCAAACCCGCATATTTCGTACCCATTATATTATTACTTTGCCTAAAATGCAATGATATTTTTTTAATATTATTATTGTTCGAAAATCCGGTTCTTTTAAATAGTTTCAAGGTTTGTGTTTACGTTTATACAACTGACGATGTGACCAATCTTAGATATATATCAATATTACTTAAGTTATATGAAACATACCATCGTATCATGTTAGAATTTCCCATTAATTAATTATGAATGCAAAAATAAGTTGCTATTATACCCTATAGGTATAGGTATAGTATATTGCCCAAAGACAACTTTCAAATTTTTTTTCCCTATACATATGATTATAAGGAGTCACACACGCAACCTCTCAAATATTGTGAAAACTTCCGTAGATTTTTTTTTAAACCTTCTACTATGTCTATTACTTACATATATACAAAAAACAACATTTTTAAACTTAGTTTTGTCTTTTCTAAATGTGTTTCAGGTGTGTTAAATGGTAGCCCTCCTAGCTCCAATTAATGCCACACCTTCTTTTTAATATGAGCCTCTCGGATCCTTGGAGAAAACAGAGGGAATTACAAAAAGATTTACTTAAACATTCTTCTCCATAATATATATATATATGTATTTTACCAAAAATCACTCTTAATACAGATTCAATGTAATCCAGAGTATATATAGATATATATATTCAAAATAATGATTGATCAAGAATATCTTCTTCGTTGTTACTCAGAGCAGCAGTTTATAAAATCTCTTAGAAAGGAGCCGCATCAGAGGGACTATCATGTAGGTTCATTCATCAGATTATTATATTCATTTAAGCCACCTTTTTTTAACGTCTTAGGATTTGCAAATCATTCATTCGCATTTAGCAGGAATGGAGGCTCTCTCCAAGCTAAGGGAGTCTGCTTTGAGGTCCCTTTGTACCATGGTACATTATGAGAAACATGACGCCAATACTATTTTATACAGGTACTTTTATTTGCTTTATTTTTCTATTTGAGTGTGTCAGACCTAACAATTGGGTTGTCTTGGAATATTCATTACATAACTATATACATATATAAAGTGGTGATGGGGGTGTGGGACACATATTTTAACCTTACTATTATATTTAGCCGTCTCCTATTCATCGTAATATCTCTATTATACATATATATTAGGGTTGACACTCGGCCCAAGACCGAATTAATTTCGGTCTCAAGGGATTTCGTGTCTGCAATTGGGACTGTTATTTCAATCCATGCCACAATCTTAGACCGTAGAATGTTATTAAAACGCTGGACCTATTTTTCCGCCTTACTCTATAGACCAACTTTCTCCCCCAATTTAGGCAATTGTAGGGGCTTGTTTACATTTAAAAACAAAACAGACGTCATTAACAACTTACATATATAATTTGTCTCACAGTGTTAGCGCTCGTTAACATAAATACATCCTATGTTTTTTTGTTTTCAGTTCTAAATTACTTCGTCTCACTTGATACGTCATGGCTATTTGATAATTTATTCTCTTTGATAAATATAGGAATTAATAAGTTATACTTAAAGATGGGATGTGTGTAAAGAAAGAAAAACTAAATTTAGCAATTAGAAACGAAAAACGGTTGATGCATGTGCTGTTTTTTTTTGTTCATTATTTAATAGGTTGTGGGGTGTTAACATATCTCGCCAATGTGTGGTGTAATTTTTTTTTTAAATGCATAAAAAATTAATATGTGTATAAATATAAGTATAATACATATTTTTCCTGCACTAATTTAAATGAATAAAGTTATCTTCTCTATAGCAGTAATTCATATTCTCTTTCCAAACAGGCAGCTGATTATAACAAGGGTATTTGTTCAGCAGTACCAAATGTTTCGCTCCCGCCTTCTCTTTGTCCTCTTACACAAATCCCATCCTTACAGATAGTTTTTTGTAAGAGCTCCATCTATATTAATTTTATTATGCATTTTTAAATCAATTTGCACAAAAAATTTCTTTGAACGGTATCTATATTTTTCTTAATATACATTTTAGATAGGTGAGCATGACATAATTATTTGCAGCGCTGCTTGTTTTAGCCCTTTGGGTTTGTGTATTGGAATTTAAGCGTTTTCAAATCGTGGACCGATTTTTTTGGCTCTCAATCTATGGCCCAATTTTCTCCCCTTACACTTATTTATTCATGAGTTGTGGAAATATGATATATGCAAGACGTTTAACTTCAGTTGACGGCATTTTAACAAATTTGATAATTTTGAAACACAATTGACATCTTAAAAAATTCAATTACTGGGTCAACTGTTTGTTATTTACTCCTCTCTATAATTCAAATTTTGAGAGGTTAAGAGTACCCTTTTTTTTTAATTTTTCTTGAGCAATGGTGTAGAACAAATAATTACCTGTCGATTGCTATACAAAACGTTGTTCTAGTCGCACACCATGAGCACGCAGTATGAAAAGAGGATTAAAATAGTAGCACTTCTCCGGCAGATTTGTCCCAAAAGATCATTGGAAGAAGACTGGTGACTCAAGGAAGACGACTTACAATGTTTCCACGCATACATGCTATCTTAATCTTTTTCTCGTATTATGCGCTCATTGTGGCGACTAGCACAATGTTTTTCTTGGCAATCAGCAGCTAATTATGTGTTCTACTGCATTGCTCATAGGAAAATTGTAAAAAAAAAATAGTCCTAACGTCTCAAAATTAGCATAATAAAGATGGGTAAATAATAACTGAAGGCCCAGTATACATAGGCCCAGTCACTACCTAACTTTTTCAAAGCACCAAATGAATAAACTCCTCTAAAAATCTTAACGGTCTCATATCAAACTCAACACTAATACATTATATAGATGTCATGTTTTCTATCTCATATTATGAGATAGTTGAACATGCAATGTCCTTGATCTAAAGCGTGTCCCTACCACACTCTCAGTCTCCCTGACAGGCCATGCTACACTACAAGATACATTGTTTATTTATTAATAGGAATATAAATGTTCAAAAAGCGAAATTCAATCTCTCAAAACCTATTTTCTACACATGGTAATTTGGTTGCTTTGGTTTTGTAGCAACATTTATATATGTATGTGTGAACATAAGAGGATTTCTCATTTCAATCGTACCGGCAAATCCCGGGATGAGAGAGTAAATAATAGTGATTGGGAATTTCAAGAAGAAAACATACATTTCTGACTGATCTCAATGCATATTTTCTACGTAAGAAGGCGAAGTTTTAATTAAACATTCATTGGCATAAGTGCTTCAGGCTTTGATATCATTATCTTTTTGTGGATGTACATACATAGTTCACCATTGTTTGCACAGGTTAAATATTCTCATGCGAATCTTAAAACATATATCTTGCACATATGACAATAAGAAAGGTTATAATATGAATAATTAAATGTGAGATTGACCGGGAAATAGAAGTTTCTGGGGAATTTTCATTATACGTGTCAAATCCCTGAAGAGACCACCTCTATTACATACATAAAGTGGAGATAATAAGTATTTATAAAGATTTTACACGGGAATGAGGTTTGGAGATTGACTTTCCACTCCATGACCTTAATGTGCTTCTTTTTTACTCCATTCCTGAGTTGCTTTGTCCGTATGTTTTATGAGCATTGACGTGCTGGAAGACCACCTCGTGACCTATTTTTAGTGCCCTGTCCCGAGGGAAGGATGTTGTCATCGCCAAGGATTTCCATCCTTCCTTCGATATGGTACATTTGTTCTTTCGTCTTAGCTCGGAAACACAACTAAAACATAGTGTCTTCACACCATGCTTGAGGGTTGGGATGGTGTAAGGTTAGACCATCATTTAAGCAGCTTGCTAGAATTTTCAATCTGATGTATCATACCGACTGCTGGGCAAGACAGACAGATTATGCCGAAACAAGCAACTCATCATAGTCTATGACGTCACTATTGCTAGAATTTTCAATGTAATGTATCATACCGACTGCTAGGCAAAAAAGACAGATTTTGACAAAACAGGCAACCACTCATACACACATCAGTCGTACACGCGTTATGGTATAACCTTGTATTTCTATTAACTTTGGGATGGTGTTTTTGGGGTTAACGTTCAGCTTTTTTCTTTCTCAAAACCTTTTTTTTTTTTTGGATTCATATAATGTATCTCACTTTTCAGGGTAGTCTGTATGATTATATTTTTTTCTTTGGAGGGAGGGAGAGGGTTGAATTTTTTTTTTTTTTTTTAATTTAAAATATTTTAATTTTTGACCTACTCCATAATTTGATCGAATTACTTTTTTTTTTAATAAAATAAATCCTAAAAAATGGCTGAAGCAACTCCATCCCACTTCTGCCGACGCCCCTGTTGTTAAAAAAAATAACTTAGCATTCCAATTATACAGTGCCCGATAATTTTGCCTGAAACCATTTTCCCTTTGGACATTTTGCCTCAAGCATATTTTTGCTGAATATATCAATAAATGTGGTTTATAAGTCGTTATCGTTTATTTTTGGTTGAAATTGATGTTCCCTTTGAATTTTCTAATTCAAAATATTTTTGTTAAGTACTTTTAAAATGTATTAAATGTTTGTTTTTTTGTTTGAATAATGATGGAATTACACTTTGTCCCATATTATGCATGTTCGTCTATCCATGAGTCTTTTCTTGTATGATAATTATTATCAAAAGGAGTGATTAGCAATCCTTCGTTTCGAATCGTTCCCGTGTTTATTGCTTTTCTTATTATAGTCATTCTATTACCTTTTTTGTCTTTAGTTGAAATTCATTAAACCGTGAGATTTTGCTTCTGTATACATAGAAATTTTGGGGCATCTCATTTTTTCAAAGGAACATCTATTAGAACCAAAAGTAACATGAATAACCCACAAGTCTCATCAACCAATTTATATATTTAAGCGAAATATCCTTTAGGTAAAATATCCAAACACCACTGTTGTTGTTTTCTTTGTCAGTGGGCAAAGTCACAAAATCGTCAAGGGATCAAATATTTTCTCCAAGGCCTTGGTCATAATATATTATCATTGTCACATCTACGATAGTTACATATTTATATCACCCTAAGGCCTTTGTAGTAGCATCTTTGTCTGTCTCCCCATGCATTAAAAAGAATCCTAGATACGTGATCAAAAACACGTTAACTTAATGATTGCTTTTCTCATTTCTATGTATTTCAAGGTAAGGAGTAGTTAATTATTATGTAGTGAACAAGGGATTTTGGTAGCTGTATGATGTATTTACATTATTACGCGTCGTTATCTTTATTTCATCGCGCAACCTTTCATAGGAAAAGAAACAGAAATGAGTACAAAATTATTTGGTAGTAGTAGTTGACCCAACTATGGAACATTTATTCAATCATTGTTCATAATTGCACAGAGCTTAACAATTTTTCCGGTTTTTCATTTGATAATGTCGTCTTCAAGTTATCAAGGTTTAAAGTAGGCGACAATTTGATCCCCGCTCCCTGTATATATAATCAATCCTGTGAAGATCCTACAAAATCTGAAGATCCCATGACTTGCTCATATTTAACCAATCAATGTTCAGAACACTGAATAGAGGGGGGACACTGTGTAACCTCGCTAACACAAAAATATCCTTTGAATTTTGTTGTCAGCTGTCGATTCCTTCGTCTCACATGATACATAATGGCCATTTTATAATGTATTCTTTTTGAACAATCAACCAAGTACTAAGAATACTATACTTCATTGCTCCTTTTCCAAAAGGACAGGAATCTTGTTGATCCCTCGTAGGCGTTGTATATGTATGTATATAAATATTTTGGCCGTTTTACTATTTCTATGAAGAAATTTTGGCCATCATGTATAAATGATGGCGTATATATACGCTTTTAATAAAATATAAGTTAGTAATATTTGAATAGTGGAGAAATTATATGACAATACTAGAATGGAGTACTTCATTGATAAATAGTAGTTGGTCTGATTGACTTATTAGGCTAATTACTATAGGATTTGAGGCTTCTTATTTTTTTTTTCTGGAGGAAAAGTGTCACAATACAAGTAAAGTAAATATGTGAGGACATATGGATAGCTGATAACAAAATAAATTGTCATTTGTGTATGTTATTGAAGTAAGGAATTGATTAATGGTGTCGTATTCTCTGACATTACCTAGGAGTTATTGAATGTTGTACACTACTCTGAGGGAAGAGATAGAGGGAGAGTGAACTAATAAAGAAATTGTTGGGTAGTGGTCCCTGTCGGGGGGTATTTAATGGGGGGAGAGTATGTCCTTGAATTCATAATAGAAATTAACCCATCTGCGAGGAAGAAAGAAGAATTACAGGAAATGTACCTTTTGTAGCTTAAAATGAAGTAGACTTGGAAACAAACCTTATCATCCTCTTCCACCACTACCACCTCAAAATATGGTGATTGTGAACCTATTGTGGCGTAGCCAGAGTGTAGCCCGTGTATCCCTTCAAACCCCCATGTTGGAAAAACCATGATTCCTGAGTTTATCAGGGGTGCATTCCAACAGTGCTCCTTTCTCCGGACATGTTCTTTTTTTTTTTACATCCTTCTAGGAATGGGGATTTATTGTGGATAAATTCATGAAATGACCGGTTTTATGAAGGACTTGTACATTAGAGCGGTTTGATTTTCAACTTTTTCCAATTTTGATACGGCTAGTGTGGAAAAGTTGTGATATGGCTTGAAAACTACCCTTCCAAAATTGCATTGGTCGTCTGTGGGTCAGTATTCTTTATCAAATGATCTGTAATTAGTGAATGTAGCTACTTAAAATATTTTTTTAGTTGTTATTCAGTGAATAATTTTGATTGACATTTTTTTTACGTATAAAAAGTGTTGTATAAGGCTTTTTGTTTGAAATTGTCCTATGGATCAAAAAATTTGATGATCCAAGAATGGTGCATTTACTTTTTTTTTCTGTTTCAGAAAGGAAAGATAAAAAACAAACAAAAAAACTATATCATTCTCTCTTTATGGTCCATAGGGTAGCTTTATATATAATATAAAAACTTTATTCATGTATTGTATAAGTTAGGATAATGTCCATCATAGTTAATAAATGCAGTATTTTAATCATTATTGACGAAATTAATAGTTTTTGTTTCCCTTTCAACTTTGACCGAGATGTGCTACATAAAGATGACATCGGTGAGCAATAATTTTTTTCATAGGTTATCATCTGACGACATGACCACTTTTGCAAACTAACCGTAATCGAAATTCGAAAAAAGTTGAAAAATAAACCAGCCTTTTGCAGAGAGAGAAATAAATATTTTTTTATATGTAGAGAATATGACAGTTTTTTTTGGAGTATACAGCTACTAACAAAAGAGGTTTGGTAGGAAGATCCCTGAGTTTGAACAAGTTTGGACTGTTCAGAGTTAGACCTTCTTATTAGGGGGTTTCTTTACAATAGGTGAGTTAATTGAATTGATTGAATGATTGTCAAAAAAAAAAATATATATATCCCAAAGAAGGACAAAAATTAACTCCCTATATATATAATTTTCACGTGACGTCGGCATTGTGTATGTTGGCCATTTTTGGGAGAGGCTTCACAGCCCAGTTAGTTAACACACTGAAATCCCTTCGGTCATTAATATTAAGAAAAATAGTCAGCTATTTGCTCTCAAAATGGGACTAACAAATATAAGGATTGAAATATTTACCTACTATCAATAATCTATCCCTTTCATGCCTAGTTTGATTAATAGCTGACCTACAATATACAATGTTATTTGCATATGGTAGATCAAAATTGACTCTTATAACAGAAAAAATAAGATATTTTTGGTCAAATTATACTATATTTTTGTCCCTACTCGATCCAAAACAAATAATATAATTGTAGAATTCTAGCCATTTTGAGTACATATTGCTTTGATTATAATTAAATATCATTGTTCATCGTTGGCACACTCAATACAAGTCTTTTTATTTATATATATCATTAAATCCATTTGATGAAGTTTAATCAAGATTTATGTGTTATTTATTCACTTTTTGTATTATTAGTATCAACTTTTAGTCACGAAAGAGGGGGGCTCGTTCAATTATGATGCAATTGTTGACGCCAGTGGAAAGGCTGACTCTCATGGAACGATTACCTCGTCATTACTTTTATTTTCTACATATCTCCACAACTACATCCTCGTTTGTTAAGAGCTGAAATTTAGATAAAACTTATTCCCAACTTGTGGCTTCTATCATTGAATTCTAGAAACATGGAATGTAGCTCAGCTTCCCCCCACCCTCTTGAAGGAGCGGAGAAAAAAATGATATATGTGGCTTTTTTTTAATCAATTTCTTTTTTAAATTCCCCTCAAGTGGGAATACCTCAGTTGGTAGTTTACCAATTTTTCCAACTATGGAATTATTACTTAATAATAGTCGGTAACTATTCACGGTTTAATCAGAACTATCCAACCAATTAATGTTAAGAACACTGATACTAGGAAAATAAAATTTGAACGGCAACAACCAAATATAGTGACCATTTAAGTGGTTATTTTCATGGCGTTACCTCGCTAACACAAAAAACTCCAGAGTATTTTGTGTTAAGCTGTGTATGTTTTTGCTTTTTTTCTCATAATCAATATTATGAACGTTGATTTGCAGCAGTTCTAAACAATCATTGAACATAGTTCCATATTTAAGAAAAACGGTCTGACTACCAACTGATTTTGAACCCTTTCTTTTTGTTTAGGGGGGGAAGTTGTGTGATGTAATCAAAGCAACGAAATTTGAGATAAAGTCATGTGGAATAACCAGACTACAACTGTTTATGTAGATATCGCTCCAATCACTATTCAAGATAATAAAGTGTATGTTTGATATATAGGAAATCTTATTTTATAACTAGGATTAAGTATTAAGCAATAATCGTATTTTAGCTTTTTAAGATCCGGAAAATCCTTTGAATTTTTGTTTTACTCCTAATAGTTTTATGTACCCGAAGCCAGTCCAGATTTTAAGAGAGAGTACAAGTCTACTTAAACTGTACCCAGTTATTCATATCCGGGTCCAAGACCCGTCCTATCTCTAGTGCTAAGGTCTAGTTACGCCCCTACCAACCTATGTATGTACTACACTAATTTCATTTTTACATCAAGGGGAAGATAAATGAGGAAGGAAGAAGGAAACTCGGAAAGTGAAGATCTTTTTGAGCATTACATAATAATATATAGGTATAATACAAACAACCTTGAGACCTCGTCATTGTTATTATTATTGTTTTTGTCTTGTTTCTTGACGATTCATGAACAAATTAAATAGTTGTGATTGTTATTACTTATGTAGGAGCTTGTTTTGATTTTGTTCTTGGGGGTTTTTCATTGAGGAAATTGTGTACTACTTAGACTAAAGCTCAGTCAACCTCTTACATTCTTGCTCTTATAACCATGGACAAAGCTATTAAAGAAAGTGAGAGAATCCCCTACAAGATGCCTTTTTTAAGATGTCAGAGCAAAATGACGAGTAACTTTATCATTTTTCACCTCGTGTATAGTTGTTATAGGTTGTATAGTTATTTGTCAGAAGTGTCCACAGAAATACATTTCAATGGTGGGTTGCTTTTTTGAAGAAAACAAAAAGGCATACTATTAAAAAGAAAATCAATATTACATTTTTCAGAAAAAAAATAATCAAATATTTTATATTTATGGAAAAAAAGTTCAAAAATTATTGCTTAATTTGCCAGATTTACCTTTCTTTTAAGAAAACAAATCTTTCAAAAAAAAAAAATATTTGCTCAGAATTTTTCATTCTGACCAAAAATGTTCTATTAAGAGGTAAAAATTCCTTAATTATACCACGGAGTGTTTTGAATTATTATTAGGGGGGAAAAAAATCGACTTATTCTACCGGATATTTCATTGAAATCTGAAGCTTTATTAATTCAATAATTAATGAGGGTTAAGTGATTGAAATGAATTAATATTTCCAGTTATATTAAATCATAAAAAATAAGTCACAAAACAAACCAAACATGAGCTCTCTAACTTACGAACAAGTCGAGAAAATGACAGTTGAACGTGATCGACGAATTTCCATTTTCGCACTCCAAGCAGTTGAGCGTCCCCAGTACCACAGTCTAAGCCGTCAGCAAGTCCAAAACGTTGAAAAGGAAGAAAATCTCTCTCAAAAAGGTCCAACTGGACCGCGAAAAGTTAAAGAAAACAGCCCAGGCCAATCCCCTCAAGTCAATGAGAGCTCATCCAAGAGATCATGTGGTTTCAATCCAGATTGTACAGAGAGCTATAAAAAAGTGGTTTGGGAAGAGTCTTGTGAGACCAGTAATTAAAGGAGCCCATCTTCTCCGAGGCAAGACTCTTTAATAAGTTTTGAATGAGTCTTTTGAGTCCTTTTGAACTCTTTTTTGACACTTTTGGGCTCCCTACGGTAAGTGTTTAAAATTTGAGGTCTTGTCAGATTTTGATTGGGTAGATCTAGTAGCTATTCTTGTACATCAATACTATTAAAATATCTTATATTTTAAAGTGTTTAATACTTTTGTATTTTGTTTTAAATTTAAAAATACAAATAATAATTACATTCCAATATTGTTCCATATGTATGATGCGTCCATTTAATTCATTAACCAGCTAATTGCTTACTTTATTTATGTTTGTGCTTTTTGATAATAATAATAACAATATACTTATCATTATAATAGCAATGGTAAGAGTATGTTCAATATTAAATGCTGACATCCAACCTTGAAAAAGTTTATTATCATTATTTTAAACCCTTTTACATGGTTATTTTAAACAATATAAATATGTATTACATTTTTGAACATTATATTCGATTGAATGATTCTATCCTACATAGTGTATACTACACTGTAGTTGATTCTAAGTGCAAACATTCTCCTCGTTTACTTAATCATATAATATATACTTATCGAGGTTTGGTGAATTAATTAACAAATAGACTGAACAAGGCTCCAGCTTAACAAAGAACATACATTTGTGGCTGTTTTTTTCGTACAAAATTGGTTGTTTTTTTTTTTAATTATAATCTTTCTTTATTTTTTGTTTTATGGGATGGAATCCCCATAGTAACCTTTTTAAGGCATATCTTAGCTTAGCTTAAACAGTATTTATTCCTATCTAGAAGCAGCATAAAATCAAAACACGAAAAAATTGTTTTTTGTCCATTAATTTGGAAATAACAAAGTAGGCTCACACTTATCAAATTCACTCACAAAATAAAGAACATATTACCATGAAATTTTAACAACTGTCTTTTGAAGGTTGGTACACACTGAAAATGAGGTTAACTAAAAAGAAATAGAGCCATCTATGTGTGAAACTCTGAATGACTTTTCAGCCCATGTGTTGTGTACATAATATTCCTTTCTATTGATGTATTGACGTTCAGTGAATTCATTATTAATGTACTCCAAGGTTAATAGAAATACAAGTCCATACCATAACGCATATAAGACTGATGTTTGACTACCACCACGCTTTTTAATATTGACGTCATAGCGTATGAGGGGTTGTATGTTTAGTCAAAATCTGTTTTTCTTGCACAGGAATAGGTACAATACATTAAATGGAAAATTTTAGGGAGCCCGATTACATGATGGTTTAACCCTAATATACTCGTTTATTTCATAAAACTAACATAGTACCCATCTTTCATTTAGAATCTGGTGATTTCTTATACTTTTTCTTGTCCTTTCAGGCGAGGAGACTATTCAACCTGCTGGTATATTCTTCTATGTGGGTCAGCCTTTATCGATGGAGCTATGTATTTGCCAAGAACAAGGTAGGTCCTTTATATCTATTATAATATATTTGTATATATATCTTGCCTGTTACTACAGAAGGAGGGGTCCTTCATTAAAAATGTCGATGGTTTATTAAGGCAAATAATATATATAAGAAATGAAGAACGATTTTTACACATATTTGGCACAAAATATCCTTTTTTTTTTATTCATTTATTAGTGTATAAAAATGTATTAGATCAACGTAATGTAAATCGTTTACATACTGTGAAAATAATATCATATCCTACGTCTCAAAGTCTTGCAATAACGGTGCCATCATCTAGTTCTTTTTTTTTTTTTTTTGGTTTAAACGTCTTCCTTGATCACCTGGCAGGCAATGTCTCCATTATAAGTAACCAAATACTACAGGAGGACTTATTCCTAATAAACATCATTATTTATATATACACATACATACATCATGAGACAGAACCCTGTTCCTCTTTAAAATCTTTCATTAATCAAATGTCTTGTTATGTAATAAAGTATCTATTGGCGACGAATACAGCCAATTGTTGGCCGTTTAGCATTCCTAACTTTGTTGTTATAAAATAAATGTCTAGGATTTCATTGTAGTTAGAATATCTATTATGGTTAAATAATTAGGAATTTATTTCATATCTCTCTCTCTCTCTTTCTCATACAACGATTGATGGAACAATCATCCATCAATCACTGTCTTTACACAAAGGGTTTTGAATCTTCTTTTTGTTTTTATTGCTGCTAGCTAATAGTGTTCAAACTCTGTCAATGATTTTTTTTTTCGGTTCAGTTTTATGTGCTTTCTTCTATACCTATTTGGAGCGATATTTCTTACCCTCAGACCCCTAATTTAATAGTTTCTAATTTGTGAGCAGATTTTTTCGATCTCAATATATAGACCTTTTTTTTTTTTTTTTGTCTTCTATGCAATGATTTATCGCCTATCAGGAGCGTCCGCAGAATTTTACTTTTTTTTTTTGGTGGGGGCTTAGTTTTTGGAATTTTTTTGAAAAATTACTCAACATTATTTAAAAAGTTTACAAAAATCCATAGATATTCACAAAAAGTTTGAAAGATTACATTTTTTGAAGAAAAAAAAAAAGAAAAAATCAAGTATTAATGTTTCCCGATAAAAAATTTCAAAAATTCATAGCTATTTAAAAAAAGTTTCCAAAATCTACAGTTGTTGACAAAAAAAATTTCAAAAATCCAGGGTTGTTTACAAGAAAAAATTAAAGATCCCAATCTATTCAAAAATCTATGGATATTCATCAAAAAATTATTTTTTTTGGAAAAAAGTTATAATATTTAATTTTTTGCTGTTCCGCATAATTTAACCGAATAAATTTTTTTAAAGAAAAAAAAATTTTACAAATTTTTTCGCCTAAAATTTTTCATACTGACCATAAAAACTCTAGTAAAACAAACATTCCTAAATTTGTCTGGGGGGCTAAAGACCCTCGAGATCAACCCCTATGTATGGACACCCCTACTTATTCTGATAAATGTGTTGTACAAATAGGATGTTTACTAGGGATGCACCGATACTAAAAAAATCCCGATTCAGTTATCATCTTTATAAACGATTCCGAGAACAATTCCGATTACTTATTAATATTGTGTATTTTGAGGAATGACATTAGCAAATGACAAAATGAATTACTTTTTTTTTTTTAATGTTTATCTTTCTTTGAATAATACGAGAAAACAGATATATAAATCACAAAATGATGATCGTAAATAATTGGGAAATCAAATTCGTTAAAAAGTTACCTCCTCCCCATGCTCAAGAGACAATTTATTCCTGGTTGGCTCATATATATTGCCAGCAATAATAGACTTTCATTTCATTTTCAACAAATGGACCTGAATTTTGAGATGGATGTCTTTTATTGCTACACTAGTTATTTATTAAAATAAAAACTAAAAAAACATAACTTTATATGTGGCCTCATCAGTTATGGGGCAAAAAAAAATCCAAAATCCACAGCTATTGGAATAAATTAAATTTTTGTAGAAAAAAATTTCAAAAATCCATAGCCATTCTCAATAAATGTAATATTTTTGAAAAAAATTATAAAATCTACAGCTGTTCACAAAAAAAAATAAAGGAAAAATCAACAGCTGTTCAAAAAAAAAAACTTTTAGAAAAAAAAATCATTAATCCAGAGCTGTTGACAAAAATTCAAAAATTACTTAAATTAAATTTTAAATATAAAATTTTTTGAAATAATATTTTTCAAATTAATTGCTATTCTCAAAAAGTTAGTTTTTTTGTAAAAAATATTTTTAAATTTTCAGCTACTCACAAAAAATCTACAGCTGTTCACAAAAAATAACTTTTTTAGAAAAAAAATTCATTAATCCAGAGCTGTTGACAAAAATTTAAAAATTACTTAAATTAAATTTTAAATATAAAATTAATCGCTATTCTCAAAAACTTAGTTTTTTTGTAAAAAATATTTTTAATTATCAGCTACTCACAAAAATCTACAGCTGTTCACAAAAAATAAATTTTTAGAAAAAAATTTCATTAATCCTGTTAATGCTGTTGACAAAAATTCAAAAAATATTTACATTAAATTTTAAATATTAAATTTTTTGAAATAATATTTTTCAAATTAATCGCTATTCTCAAAAAGTTAGTTTTTTTGTAAATAAAAATTTTAAATTTTCAGGTACTCACAAAAAAAAAATTGAGAAAAAATTAAAAATCCCACAGCTGTTTACAAAAAAAAAAATTTAAATATTCCATTTCATGAAGAAAAAAAAATCAATAATCCATAGCACCACACAGAAAATTAAATTTTCTAGTAAAAAGAATAATTCTCTTAATTTTGGGGCGAGGGCGGGGGGGGGGCTACATCCCTTCCAGTCCTCTCCCCGTGGACCCCTAGGCTCTACGATTTTTAGACCCAAACTTTCTATGGGGTGGGGGAAAATTGTACAACATCTTGTCAAGAATATAATATTATAGTCTACATATGTGTATAATTATAATTAATAAGTAGGATCATCATGAATAATATTTACTATAGTTATTTAATTAAGTAGATTGCATTTTTAGCATGCCTCCTTTGCTCTCACTGACAGATTGTCTCTGAGCGAGAAAGGGATGTTTTTATTTATATATAATTCTCGCGTTGTATGATGATGATGAAGAAGGGAGCTTAAGAAATGAATGAATCAACTGGTGGTTCTTTCCCTTATACACACAAATTTTCTTTTTTCTACCCACTTTTTCTTATGTCCTTTTTTTCTTTTTTTCTTATCGTTCTTCCTTTTCCTCCATCTTCCTCTTGAATGGTTATTCCACATAATTACTTCTTTCTTTATTTACTCACTCATGAGTGGAGTTTTCTTTTTTTTTTTTTTTGTCTTTTCTTATAAAAAAGACATCTACTGGGTGTTACAAACCTTTTATCATTTAAATGGGGATTTAAACTAGGGATGTAAAAAAGGTGATTACATCCTCATGAGTGTACATCCAAAAGAAATAAGGGTGTCTGCACGGGGGAGGGCTCTAGCTCTCCCAAAATGGAGAAATCACTTCTATGGATAAAAAAATAACCTCCTCCCCCAAAAAATCAATTTAAAAAATGTGTTTACTATATAAAAAATATTTGATTTTCCTTTATAAATAAAGATCTAAATAAAAAATTTGAAGGACTTTCTTCGAAACAAAAAAAAAAGTTATATAGAGGATATTTTTTTTCTTTATTTAGGATTCCTCTGCTTAAAAAAAAAAGGCGATTCCTTGTGAGAAAAAAGGAAAAAAGTCCTGTGGGCGCCCCTGAGATAGTATATGTTGGCAACTTTGTTCGACGACATATCTGCTGACAAATATAACTATAAAAAGTGGTGCCCCGTAATTTTGCCGTAAACCATTTTGCCTCAAGGATATTTCGCCATAGTATTAGGTTTGGAAAAAAGTCGTTGATGATTGGTCACACGGATTCTACGATAAGGAGTTGTCTTTGTGTGAGAAAGGTATACTAGAAACGCTTTTTGGAAAATAATACACTTGACCGGTCCAGATGTTCGAAGTCATTACATAATGAGATTTTGTTGGTGAAAATTTGGGCCATGATTCACTCATTTTTCTAATAGAAAACAACCATTAAATGCGTTGTATGTTATAGAAATTACATATTTTGATTCATAAATTCCATGGAAACATATGTTTTAACTAAAAATTAAAAAATACGACGTATAAATCTTATTTATTTATATATTGAGGCGAAATATTCTTAAAACAAAATGGTTTTAAGGGGAAGTATCCTTGAGGTAAAATGGTGTATGGAAATGTCGTGAGGGAAAATAGTTAAAGGCAAATTAATAGACGCCTAATAACTGAATTACTGCTGCTAGTAATCAATAACACCATGCAACAACATTTTTACCTGCAGGCTGAAACCCACATTGATTTTTGTTATTAAAGCCGTAAAACACGAAAATGACCATTAAAACTTTCAACCTCTACAGGTTTGGCTTTTAAAGCCTTTTTAAAAAAATCATTTTTATAGAGTATAACTATGATTCAGTGCCATATTTTTGCATGAAAGACCTATATAAATCAAAATCAAAGTAAATAACAGATTGATACAAATATTTAGTATTTAAAAACAAATTATTTACTAATTTATCTTGATGGCAATTAATAAAAAATGTATATAACCATTAAAAAATTTAGTAAAATGAATTTCCTTGCCTAGAAGCAAATATCTTTTTTATTTTTTCTTCAAGTGCTTTATATAATTGCTGAAGTTATAGAATAGACCTTACATATTAATTTAATAAAAATTCCATTTAGAAAAGGTCTATTTTGATTGATTTTTGGTCAATTTTGTTTTTTTATTTATTAAGAAATTTTTATAAAATAATCTAGTTAGGTTGCGTGACAATATATTACAATATTATTCCGTGCGGGAAAATTGAATTTGTAATATATCTATCAGATTTTGAATATAAAGCATCTTGTTTTAATCCCTTTACATCTAAATGTTTAATCATATTAGTAAATATTGTTATTGAAAAACATTTGAAGAGTTACAATTTTTTTTTTTCACGGAAAATTATCGTAATTGATATTCAACACAAAATTACTTGCTTATTTTATAAAAATTCCTTAATAATTCGAAGAAAATTTAATTTTTTGAAGAAAAAAAATTTATTTTTTTTTTTTTTTTTTTGGGGGGTGAGATGCATCCCCTCCAGTCCACCCTCTGCGGATGCCACTGTATTCTCAAAGTTTAAATAATAATGATAACAATCCTTGAAATAAAATAAAACCTCTTCAGATAACCAAAAAAATATAGCACGCATTAAGATTATATTATATACAATTCTATACATAACTAAAGGAGAAATGAATTTTGCAGTTTTGCAAAACGTCATTGACACGCCTTTACCCTTTAATAATATATGTATACTATCAAACAAGAAGAAAAATAAATACATATTTGAGTATGTCGTAGGCGGCCTTTAAAAATTTGGTTACGTGCTTCTGCATCACTTGCAAGGAAGTAATCATCATCATCATCCAACGAAAAGTCCTTGATTTGGACAAATCAGAGCAAATACGTAGGCTAAGCTTTTATTTAGAGCATTTCCTCTATCAGACATTCATGTTAAATTTGTAATAAATATCCTATTAATTTTATATTCAATATTTATAAAGAAATATTTTGTTTTTTTCTTTACATCCGAGTTTCTGCAAGAGAGAGTTTTTTTTCAATTTGGTGAATATCAAGTGGATATGTACTTTTGATCTATCTTAGATATTCTTTATTTCCAAGACATTTTAGAAGGAGTAAAGAGAGAAAACAGAGAGGGAGGGAGGCAAACCAATTTCCGGTCCGTTCTTTGAAGAAATACTATATAGGTATATGACGTACTTTTTACTTTTTAAGGAGTGTATTTCCATAGGTAAATAGTCTACATATATACTCTACTTAGATTAGGTTAGAAAGAGGGCCCCTTTTCACTTCATACTATTCATGCCCAGTAGCGTGGCTATATAATAATAAAGTACACGGGCTAAAAGTCCCGGTCTTACCAAAGGAAACATATTTTTTTCTCGTTTTGGCTTTTTTTATTGACTTGATGGAACAGAATCCCCCATAGCACCGTTCAAAACGCTTCATATTAAATATACTTTTTTTTACAATAAGTTAAAATATTTAGTAATAAATCTTTTAGAGAACGTTGCAAAAATATTTCATTATCTAAAGTGTGTTAGAAGTAAACTTAGAACCGTCATATATTACATTTTCAAAATTAAAGTCCTGTATTTATGATTAATATTCGTTTAACAAGCCTCTCAATTAAAGATAAAAACTTACTTAAATGTAAATAAATAATACTTTATTTTCACTTGAATGCCTTTATTTACGCTTAAGAATAAGGTACATATAAAAGTAACATACAAGTGTATACAAAACTCACTTATGACGTCATTGCTTAGCTTAAATAGTATTAGAACCGTCATATATTACACTTTCAAAATTAAAGTCCTGTATTTATGATTAATATTCGTTTAACAAGCCTCTCAATTAAAGTTAAAACTTACTTAAATGTAAATAAATAATACTTTATTTTCACTTGAATGCCTTCATTTACGCTTAAGAATAAGGTACATATAAAATCAACATACAAGTGTATACAAAACTCACTTATGACGTCATTGCTTAGCTTAAACTGTTTTTTTCTATCATTTTTATAGAAAAAAAAAAAAATCCATCAAGCTCTCACAATCTAATTTTATTTTATTAATTTGATTACTCGTTGGAGAGAAAACTGCGTTTTAAAAAATATCCCTTATGTAGAACAGATAGCTTGTGTATACCACGTATATACTGGGGGGTCCATTGAAATCTGACCCCTTACTAATTCAATAATTAATGAATATTGAATGATATTAGTTATTTCGATATATTAAAACATACACCATGAGTTAGGAAACAAAATAAACCTGAGTTTTCATTTTCGCGTCACAGATAGCTTCTGTACCCTGTATATTTAGAAGAACATATATTTATTTATTTACGTAATCCCCTTCTGCTGGGAACTCCATAAGTATACAAAATAAATAAATACCTCCATACATCTACTATTAGTCAGACGAGAATAACAATAAATAAAAAATGGAGAATCAAATATTTTAATTAATATTTTAGAAAGGAAATGACCTAAGGAAGGGGTTAGCCTTATATGTTTCTACATATGTGAGGCCTCCTCAA
Organism: Lepeophtheirus salmonis; assembly: GCF_016086655.4. Taxonomy (NCBI): domain Eukaryota; kingdom Metazoa; phylum Arthropoda; class Copepoda; order Siphonostomatoida; family Caligidae; genus Lepeophtheirus; species Lepeophtheirus salmonis. The sequence goes on along the minus strand of NC_052139.2, from coordinate 31,008,672 downwards.
TTATTTATATAAATATATATGTATATATCTGTTTCCTCAAGGGCCAAATGACGTAATTATAAAAGCGAGTCAGCATCTCACATCAACTATTTTTTATATGTTTTCCTTCAAAAAAACTATGATGAGATGTAAAAAGGAGCCAAAGATGAGATACGTTTGATCTGACTATGATCAAGGGTTATTATTTAGGAATAAATTATGTACCGTGCGGGGTAACTTTATTGTTGAAAACCACGTTCTTGAAGAAGGAAATAATAGATATTCATGATTCATACTACAAAATGTAATTAGAATTCCCATTCATATAACACCAACAATTTTTTTTTAATTATTTACCACGAATTGCAATGATTAATTAATAGTTAATTCATTTCATTATGAGGATTCTTCAACAATTGCCTCGAACCGCTATTAGAACCGTTGTAACAAAAATCATGCCCAAAAATATATTAGACAGATAAAAAAAAATTTAATCAATCATTGATTGGGATTCAATGGACAATATGAATGAGTAAATCGTTTGGATTAAATGTGTTGGAGCTCCTATGTGCCTGATCAAGTCTTGATCGATACTCATGTATCCAAAGGTTGTATCTTGATCTACAATTATCAAGATGTGTAGGTCATTGGAGGGGCGTCTACAGAATTATATTAGGATTCCCCAAATATTCAGGCTTGTTGATCGGTTTTTTTTTTTATAGGCGATATTATATTGCAGTATCCCAATCGATCCTGATCTTTATATCGCTACAGAAATGACAAAAAAATTAGGATTCGATCAATTTGTACAAATTTACATATCAACTTATCTCCTTTAATTCAAAGAACCCTTTCTTACTGTGAAGACTCGAGAAAACGTAAAAACATTACTTCTTGAAGAGAACACCCTTTTTTGAAGATCAGCCATCCAGCCAGCTGTCCCAAAAAGATGGATATGACCAAGCAGGAAGTGGAAAAATACTGAAAAAATAGATTATTTTTGAAAACTAATCTGAATATGACCAGTTTGGGATAACAACAAGATATAATTTGCTATTATTAGAGCTAAAACATTATAGTTTAGTTGTTGTTTTTTAAATATATAAAAGTCTATGAAGTATCAATTCCTTTTAACGAACTTTAAGAGCTAAAAAGGTACTCATTAGTTTTGATAAGTTGAGTTTGATGTATAGAATAACAGCTGATATAACACGTATACCTTAAAGAACGACTTAATAGCCAGCAAATTAATCAAATTCACCAAACCCTGATTAAAAATTGAAAAATTTACAAACTATTCAAAGAAATTGCATTTTTACAAATTAAAAAGTTGTTCCTTTTGTCCCTACTGACATTCCCTGTTCACTAAGGAAGGGTTAAATTTCTTAATCATCTCCGAATTTGGTGCCCTTCTCACTTTTAGCGTCCTATATTTTGGGCATGACCGGTATTGTAAATCCTAAGAATTTTGTAGGTGTTCGAGTTATGTTGTTGATTGTAGCTCAAAGAGCTTTTTTTATTTTCTAAAGGCTGCTGTCGCTATTATTTCATTCTTAAAAGTGTGTGTTAGTGTTGAGACTCGGTCCAGCACCGATTTTTTTTTTCGGTTCGGTCTTAAGTGATGTTTTCTAGACTGATTTGTACCTATTTTTCGGTCCATACCGTGGACCGATTTTGAATCGGTCTCATATATTATCAGAGACCATTTTTCTTCTAGATCAACTGTCATTCATTTTTTTTTTTTTAATCTCAAAAGTACACGATAAGTTTTAGAGCAAATTCTCTATACATATAAGAGAGGCTAGGATCAAAATGAATCCGAGCTATCTCTGTTTAAACTTCGTATAACGTCATCATACTTGGAAAAAAACATATTATGATGTCATATTATAAACAATTTATCTGACCGAAATAGACCGAATTTTTATATGAGACATGTCCAGACAGAGCTTTTTTGATGCACCGAACTAATTTGTCCCAAAAAAAATTATAAGGGTATCAGACCGATCTAGGATTTCCAGATCGAAACCCAACACTAATACGTATGCTCATGATTGACGAAGATTAACATTGAGAAGCCAGGAATACAACTACCCTGATAAATTTTATAAACTCGTCTTTTATCCAAAAAAAAGGTCAGCAAACCTTTTTACCTTGAAAAAAGGTCATCCTTTAAAAGTTCTAAATACATATTGCACATGGAAATCGGGATAATTTCTCAATTAATTCGGAATCTAAAAAGAGTTAAAGAACCCGGGATTAACGTAAATACGTAAATAATTCCCTTCTTTCATAAATGAAATGTATAAAACCAAACCTTGGAATATATAAGGGAAATACGACAATGTACAATTAGTATCACAACGGCCAAAAGATACATTAGAATCACTCGCTCATATCAAAAATAAAAATGATTAAGGGGGCGTATGCATGTATGCAGGCCTGATCTATATACAACAACCACCACAGCTATAAATCTGTTTTTCATATTTTTTATATAATACACAATTTCTCTTTATATAAGAGCTCCCTCAACAAATAAATAGTCTTGAACTCAAATCAAGAAAAAAGAGAAAATCCCCAATCTATTTTTTTTTTTTACCTTAGATGCATCATTTATGAACTAATTTAGGTCAGCTATGGTTTTTGGTTACAAATTACTGGGATGAATGTAGATTCATAAGACTTTAAGCTGAAGGTTAAAATCTTTATTTGACTTTCAGGACTAATATTGATCCAGATATGGGCCCCTTTCAACTATAAAATATATCAGTTTCATACTCCTTCAATATGAGGACCATTTTGGCTGATTCAAGTGCAATTTGGGATGCACCCAAATGGTAAATAAGAATAGTTTATTGATAGAAATTGACGATATTTTATCGAAGAATACACATGTGTGTTCATCAATGTACAAAACTATATTGATCAAAAAGTAAGAAGGAGAGAAATCTTTTTTATTTTGTACATTTTAAATATATACAGTACAATATTATATAGAAATATGTCTGTCAATTAGAGGCTTTGGACTCAAATTACTGGGATGAAAAAAAAGATATTCAATACTACTTTTGACGTTATTTTAAAACCTTTATTTGATACTTTATTTGCCCTGATATGTTTATTTATCATTGTGTGTGGGGGGGGGGGACATCTCCTAAAAAATCATCAACACTGAAATACAATGACTTATATAAATTAGTTTATTATATAAAACATGAGCGGATGAAAAGTCCCAGGCTTTAGACATATATTATGCACTTTTTTCATATAAATTTATCTTTTTTTCAATATTTACTAACCTGCGAAAGACAGCTGTCAAAGTTGCATCCAGATCCGATCTTTAGTTTGTGAGTTGTACTAAGTGGGACTCTATTTTGTGTTTTGTCAAAAAATACTGTTTAAGCTAAGCAATGGCTTGAAAATTGTCATAGGGACTCTGCGCCGTTAGGTGAAAAATAAAATAATAATAACTGAAAAAAACCAATTTTGAACAACAAAAAAAAAAAAAATGTTAGGTGTAGGATTTTTTAGGCATCGACAAATTAGCTTTAATCAATAAGTCAATTTCTGAGGTTTTTTTTTCTTTGTTTTTGTGCAGTTAAAAACGTTTTCCAATGATTTTTTTGTCGCCAGTGTGATACAGTTATATTGAGTTCCAAATAGTCAAGGGCTTCTTATGAATCTGGAGAAGTGGTTTCAGGCATCAGACGGTGTAAATAAAAGAAGGATGGGCTGGGATAAATTATGGATCCAGGTCCACTACTCAGCATATCAGGCCCCTATAATATGATAAATATAATATTTCTTATACAGGGGTTGCCAAACTTTACTATGCCCCTATACACTAATACATTTTTGGTAAGGCCCCTTAATAGGTAACATGTGTATACTGTAACCAATTCTGAATTATCCATATTCCTGCGCCTCCCCCCTCCCAAGCCTCCCCTCACAGGCACCACTTTGAAAACCATTGTCTTAGGCAACATTAGTTTTCGGAGCCCCTGACACAATGCACACTGCGAATAATATAGCTGTGGCCCTGTTTGTATCTCATATCTTTTCCTGAGCCCGAATTTTCTAGCGACGTCTCTTATTTCAATTGCATGTTACCAAACTGAGGCTGTAAAAAAAAAAAAAGCGAAACCGTTGTAATGAAAGAAGTGGGGCTGATGATAGAACTTCAACCGTATCATTCTTGATTTGGAAATATCATGGGTTAAATAACTGTTTTCCAAGATAGGGTGGAAGGACTAGGAAAAAATTAAAGCTCATTGATCCAAGGTATCTTTTGCTGTGAAGAGCAATTTTTCTCTTATATAAACTTGTATGTTTATTTTATGAGAAAATGTCACTTCTACATGATGAACGAATTTCCATTCGTGCGCCCCAAGTAGTCTAAAAGGCCATGTAGAGGACTACATCTGCAGGGGATGTCAGGCCTTCTACTTGGAAGGCATTATTGCCGCTTAGGACGGCTACATTAATGATTTAGAGAGATCAGACACACATCTGTTTGTAGTATTCATTTTGCTGAAATTCTATTGTTTATTTATAAAATATGTCTGGTTTAAAATTCAAAGTGTTCATATTTTAATGTACCACTCCGTATATATCAATATCCCAAAACAAGAAGAAGAGAAGGAAAAAAAAACTTATTATAATATACTAATTACATCATTATCCAATCAGTAATGATATAATGATACAAATATGTCGTTTTTTATTATCGTTTTTTTACATACAAACAAATATAATTATTATTACTACTGCTATTTAGGACAAAAGCTGTAGTACACGTAGTCATCAGAACATCAGCAGCAGCAGAAACGACCCCCCACCCCTTACATAACCAAATTCAATTTCAAAAGTGTTGTTATTTTAGTTATGTCATTATTTTAGTGGGGAGAGGATTCCACTCCATTTTATAAATGGAGTGGAATAATGCATATACCTACTAATAATATATTCAAATATGTCTGTAGCATTTAAACATAAAAACAAGCTAGAAATATTTTTCAATAAATTGACTCGGGATTGTATTTTTTTCTTGTGGAGAAATGATTGTTAAAAAAAATATATTCTTATTCACGCCTAGTCTGCGTTGTAAACTCCACTGAAGGCACGACGTCGTATTTCCTTCAAAAATTCATTTTTGTGATTTTGGCATGTATAACACTTCTCACTCTTTAATTATCCGAAAGATCATAGTCGAAATGTATCTCTAAAATGTCGAATTTGGACATCAAAATGGACTAATAATTATACTCGTTTGTTTCAATTTTTATTTATTTATATATAACTTAGAAAAGTATTAAATAATTGAATACCAGTAATGAATAAGAATTGGAATCTCAAATCAAATCAAATCTTGACTTGAATCAAATGAAGGCTTTAAACTATAGCCCGACTTCTTGGATATCGAAAACTCATCCCACAAACTTTAATCATAAGCCAATAATTATTTGTTATAAAGAAACAACATTCTAGCTTTCTTTTATGTTGACGAGACATATATATTTTCGATCACTTTGAGTGTGGATTATATTTGTATTCTTCGACGAATAATTATCGTTCATTTTTATAAATAAGTTATTCATATTAACCCTTTGGGTGAGCCACAAATTGCCCTTAATGTAGCCAAAATTGATTTTCACAATTTAAAATAAAGGATATATTGGCAGATTATATTTGAAAGTGGATATGTCAGGGCTAATATAAGTCTCTTAAAGCAAATAGAGGCTACAATTATTGGGCGTCTTAACAAACTTGAATAATAAGCCTATAATTGACTCGGGCATTGCCCACACGTCATACTTTCTCTTTCTATATCAAAATAAGAGGCAGCCACAGAGGGTAGTTGAAATTCCATTCTTGCAACCTTTTAATAATAAGGAATTAACTTTGGTACGCGAAGTGCAGTGAAGAATATATTGACTAAGGAAGAGGAGAAGGTTCTCGGCTTTTTCGAGTTATTGGAATAATTAGCACTTTTCAATGGGTCACAAAAATACCGATAGTAGCATAAATACACAGACTACCTTTTAAACGCTTATATCTCGAGGCTCCGTGACCAGAAATAAAAAGTTCCAGCACAAGTAACTCGGTAAATCTTTTGGCTTTGTTTTTGTTTTTCTTACTCGCATCAAACAAAGTCGTTTACGATGAATGACGAGGCACAACGTCATATGGTTGCCACTCTCCTCCGCGCCGGTAGGTCTGTCTAGGAGATAATCAAGGACACTACTGGACTATCCAGGACTACTGTGTTCAAGGTCCAGAAGCTTGTCAAGGAGGGAAAAGATCTGAAGGAGGGTATTAGGAGGCCTTCACAAAAACATTTGGCCACTTCAATCACCTGATTTGAATCCCCTTGACTAGAGTGTGTGGTGGCAAATTGAGAAGAAGGCCTGTGCTATCCGCCACCCGAATTTGGACTCATTGAAGACCAGCGTCAATGAGCGATGGGCAGCCATGGAAGACCATTGCATCATCAATGTGTGCTATGCCTTCCACGGGCGCTTGGAGGGTGTCATAGCAGCTGATGGTGGTTATATTCAGTAATTATATTAAATTTTATAACAGAATAAGTTTTCTATTATATAATTCTCAAAAAAAATACGTCATACGAATTTTATTACACATTTAATTATTTGCCACAAATAGTCTGTGTATTTATGCAACTACCGGTATCTGGATGGTCTCATTGTGTGGAAGAAGTTGTAAATTTGGCTCTTATGGAGTATTTGGAGGAGGGAAGGATTGAGTTATTTCGGTGTTCATCCTTTGACTGAGAGATGAGGCCGTAGGAGATCATATCTCATAATGGAACAGGAATCATACGACTTTGTCTTATATCTCCCATGAATCATGACAGTAGAATTACTTTCATAGTAGAGGATACCATTGAATCAAATATGTCTATGAAATATTATGGCTGTATGTATCATTGAAGTGGTATTTACTTTTTTTCTTGATTTTTATTCAAGAGTGTCTTTATGTTGACGCGCCACATATAAAATACTAGAAGAAGGAGATACGATGTTCTTTGGGCTAATACATTTATGATACCAGGAAAAAAGTAACATTTTTAATCTGTGTTTGTCCAAAACTTGATACCCCCCCACCGATTGGACATTCTTAATTTTTAGATCCCCCCCCCCTCCCTATATGTATATGCAAATAAAATATATGGGCTATCTTGGTAACCACTGATCAGTGGTGTCTGTAGGATTATATATATATTTTTTGGGGGGGGGGGCTTGGGGTTTAAAATTTGTTTTGGTCGAATGACCTAATTTTTTTTGAAAATTAGTCCTTAAAAAAATTACCCGTATTTTCTTATAAAAAAAATTTCTAGTGTAAAATAGAAGTTTCTTCATTTGAGGGGTGCTACACTCCCTCTATGCCCCTCCCTCTCTGCAGACGTCCTTGCTGATATACTTCATATTGAAAAGATTTCGTTGATCAGTGAAAGATTCATCAGTTCTCAATGCATTGCATTCCTAAATCTTTCATACCCTCATCCTAAAACAAAATTAAATCGGTATCCCCCCCCAGTCAGCTGGACGGTCAAAACAATGATGTATATTTTTTAGCTGGCCGGGGTTTTTTTTTTTTTTTTGTTGTTGCTGTTAGAATTGGTCATCTGAAGAATGAATTATATATTCCTTAGAAGTTGTCATTATTATTTAAATCCCTAGTGGTGAACATACTTTAATAAATATATTCAAAGCCTGATTGAACTGTGTGCTCATAAAAGACGTGGGTTTATTTCCTTCTCCCCTCCTCCCTTGTTACAGCTGATTGTAGGGGTTATTATGAAACGTCATGAGCATAATTATTTATCTCCTCCGAAAATTCTTCAAATTGTCAGGGTGACCATATTGCTTTTCTGTGTGTTTTTGCTTTAACCTGCCCATTGTACACAGGATTTTCATCACTAATCATAAATATATTATGACCCCTTCGTCGGAATGATTATCTCTTGGATATGCTTACATGGTATATAGTGGGAGTGAGCAACCATTGTTGCTCACGTATACTTAATACCATTGTCATGACTACTCTATGTACATACAACATTAATAATTGCTTCACTCATTACGTAATTAAATCTATTCATTCCTAAATTGAAATAAAATCTCTCTGCATTTATCAATATATGGGAGTTAATATATGTATATGGAGACTGGAGACAGGCCCCTTTTTTTGTGAGACATCAAAAAGCTACATACTTTTTATTTACAAAAACGATTGTATAATCTAATGCAGATTATGATGACAAAAAATCCATGGCTTCTCTTCATTTGTCTTTGAGACATTGTATAAAAACTGATTTTTATGACTCAAAGTAATTACTTTTGTCATAATGCAATCCGTTTTTCATTGTTTTCAATATATCATATTTATAAAAAAAAATTTTGAACTATTCACAAAAAATTTACTTTTTTGTAAATATTTGTGGATGTTTGAAATTTTTTTTAATATCAAATTGTGTATAGCAAAAGTTTCATATGGACAATTTAATTTTTGAATTTTCTTTCCAAAAAAAAAATATCATGTTTTTTTTCCTAAAAAATTAATTATTGAATTTTGTTTTTTTTTCCAAAAAACTTAAAACTTGAAATTTAATTTTTAAATATCAAATTGTATTTGTTAAATATTTTTACAAAAAATTTAATTTTTGAATTTTGTTTTGTAAATAGTTGTGGATGTTTGAAAAAAAATTTAAATATCAAATTGTATATTTGAAATTTATTTTTTTTCCACAAAAATTTAATTTTTCTATTTTTTTTTTGTAAATAAGTGTGGATGTTTGAAAAAAAAATTCAATATCAAATTGTATTTTTGAAATTTTTTTTTTTCCGCAAAAATTTAATTTTTGTATTTCTTTTTTTCAAATAGTTGTGGATGTTTGAAAAATTTTTAGATATCAAATTGTATATTTGAAATTTAATTTTTGAATTTTCCTTCCAAAAAATTTAATTTTGAATTTTTCCACTGAAAAATTTAATAATTAAAATTTGTTTCTGAAAAATTTAAATTTTTGTATTTTTTTTTCCGCAAAAATTTAATAATTGTATATTTTAAGTATTATTTAAAATATTAAAGAATTGTAATCGACATCGAGATTTTTTTTGGAATCCACCCATCACTAGTTGAGACCGGTCTAGGATTTTCAGACTGGAACCTAACACTAGCGTGTATGTAGTGCTCTATTGTACTCTGTAGATACATTCAATGAAAAGACGGTGTGAATACGATTGAATAATAATAAAAATATTGCTGAATTAATAAATATCTCTTAATAATAATAAGAAGAAGAATACTAAAAATATGAAGAATAAGGTATTTAAAAATAATCATATAAAAAAAAAGGATTCGGAATAATTGCTGTGTCAATTTTTTTTTTTTTTCAATTTTCATTCATCCCCTCATTCACTCTTCTATTCATCATTTATATACGTTATACCTTTTTCATCCTTCCAAATATGTGTTCGTGTTTTTCAAGAAACAATAGTGTCTCATAATACAGGTTTATTGGTTAAATTTCACAAAATATCAGCAAATTTGGCAAAATTCATTCATAAATACAATCAAGGGGCATCTTCTTTACCTTCTCAATCAATATAGCCACATTTTACCTTAATGGCCTGTTCCAGCCTGCTGCGGCAATTTGGATCACAATTATTTGAAAGCTCAGCTCTAGGTTGGCTACAGCAGTGATCATGGATCCCGTCAGTTGGTCTTTCGTTGTGTATCGCACTCTCAAAAGCTTCCTTTTGAGGTGGTCAAAAATACCAAAGTCCAGGGGTGTACTTTAAAGATTTTTTGCGGAGGATTCATATATAAAATAAACCTTTTTATATAAGTAATTGTATGACGGTGTTGATAAGTTTTGGGTCTAAGCCTCTAAATGATTAAAAGTAGTGATACCTCTGGTTCAAAGAAAGTATTATAGTTATATTTAAGTATATAAGAGTTGGAAATATAAAAAGTTTCCGACCAAACAAAGTTATAATACATTTTTTCTGGATTTTGAATCTATTTTTCAACTTATGTCTCCTTGTAATTATACGCACTTCGCCTAGTGAGGCCCCCACCTCTCTAACTCGACCAAATTGTACAAATTCCTCGACATGCACATAACCTATTCTATTAATTCGGCGGTCGTTTAGGGACATTTGGTGAACTTACACGATTTTTTCTTCCTTCATTGTCTTGAGAGCTTGATACTCGATTTTCTCCATTTTCACAAAAACACTCGTCAATTCACTCAAAGGACTGTTATATTACAACTGTGCATCTCAAATAGCTGAGTCTTTGGTGAGTAAATGTCAACGGATGCTAGATAGATGTAACTAACTTTTATTTACGACTGCTGCACTTTTCATGTTGAGGTCGGAAAGTTTTCAGACTATCCTCGTATATAATATATTATTTGATAATGTTTAATTTTCAAATAGTTTAGAACATTCAAACTTCAAAGAGGGATGCTATTTAAGAATTATAGAATCAAAAAACACAGTTACTAACTGTTTTTCCTTTTCTAAACGCTAAACTGTGTATTTTTGTATACAAAAATCCCATTCTTATTCATGAAAGACATAAAAATGCGCACTATACTCGGTAGAGAGAAATTTTATTTGTCATTTTCTACAAGAAATAATACTTATAAGAAAAAACATTAATAGCACTTTTGAAACATGGTCTATTGAAGACACAGGATTAGACTCACAATAAAGGTGTTATTATTATGTAGTGTTAAAGGGAGGAACAAGTAGATAGATCCGTGTATGATGAGGTACATATCTAGAATATGCAGCATTCAAAGTCGTTTTTGTCGTATGTAACATGAGTTTTTATTCGTATCTAGTGTGTTTTTACATATTAGTTAGTACAATAACGTACATTAGGATGTCTTGTTTTTGAGTTGGCATCTTTCTTGTTCTTTACAAACAACTTTTTTGTCGGAAATAATCCAAAAAAATGACTTTGGATAAAATCAGATCCCTATCAAATCATTTTTGGCGTTGTACAGGGTAATTAAGCTTAGGAAAAGTGGTAACTCATGGGCGGAAAACATAGATATTGTATTTTTTTTTTTTTAATTCCCCTCATTTTCACTTTGTACAAACCTTCAAAAGGAAGCTGTCAAAAATTATTGGCAATCCGTTCTTTAATTTGTGAGTTATTGGTGCTAATTTTGTAGTTTCCAAAATGATTTGGTGTTTTAATTGTGTAATAATTATTCATTAGAAAAATAATATATAAATATTTTTGTCAAAATTGAATCTGGATTGCCTACATATATATGCTTCGACAAATAACTATCGTCACTGTCTATCAACAAGGCTTATTGTTATTAACCTTTTTGGGGGATTGTAACAAATTTAAAAGGGGCAAATCGGTGTCAATATAAGTCTCATGGATCAAATAAATATTTTAAACTATATGTAGCTAAAGTATTTTTAATTATCCCAGTAATTTAAATAGTAAGCTTGTATGTAAATAAATAAATTTTGTTCACGATTGTTTTTATATTGACGCACCACGTATGTATAATGGATTGAAATCCATCTATTACTAATACTTTAATAAGTTTCTGAGCATAATTTATGTACTGTATCCCTGCAACGTTATACTTTACTCTGATGATATTGACTAGCCACATGACTAAGTAATGAACTAGGTCTACACAACAATATGCTGTAAACTTTAGATATGTTCGAGAATTGTGATTGTATAGACCAGGGGTCGGCAACCTATAGCATGTGGAGGCATATTTACTGACACGTACACATTAGAGCCTATTCCCATAGTGCCTGTGTGTGTGTTTTTTTTCATTACTGTTGATAGTGGCATTGATTAGAAATGTTGAAGTTGGTACTGCATGTCTCAAAGGCTGCCTTCCCCTGGTATAGACTATAGAGCACGTTTGAAATTTGCGAAGTAAACTTATAAATTACTTTCAAGTTACATGATTAAAAGTACTTACTCTACCTATCATTTATAATCATTTAGACAAAAAAAACTTTACGAACAGACAATTTAAGCCTTAGATTATCAATAAGTTTTATTTACATAAATTATTATAATTTTTGTAGCTGGGCTCGGAGTTGGAGGTTAAACTTTCCGACTCCAGCAAAAAAAAAGACACCGAATCCACGACTGAAACTCCAACAACTTTGCAGACCTGCTTAAAACTCTCATTATTTCCATGTCATATAGGCTATACCATGCCAAAAATGAGGAGAGAGGCCTCTAACTTTGCCAAAGTCAGTTGGTTTTTTTTTTTGAGAAAAGTTTCTTGGTCATAATATAAGCCCAAAAACGGGACAGTCTAATATAGGTACATATTGTGTATTAAGAAATACACAATATGTAATCTAACGGTATAGATTGCATTAGGGAAGAACAGTGTTTGTCTGAGTAATTGGAGAAGGATTTTCTCTATCTATGTATAGGCGTATTGGTGGTATTAGACAAAGTAGTGTGAGGCTAGCAATAGTGGGTTTGAAACTTTGTACATATATTATTCATGCAACTTTTATACTGGGTATAACTTCTGGCCTGTTAACACAAAAACAAGCTTGGACGATTGTATATTGATTTAAATGTGGAACCAAAAATACCACTAAAGGTAGCTCATTTTTCTTCAATTGAGATAAGGAGTTCTAGTGACGTAGTAGCAGGAGTAGTGTTTTGTTGATCCTTGTTTATGACTATCAAGTTAAGTCCGTATTATCAATTATGAAACTAATAAATAATACTCTGACTACAATGGATATGTTAAAAAAAAAGCGTATATCAAAATGGCAACCAAGACAATTTGAAGAATGTATTTGATTAGAGTACTTTAGCTGTCATGACTTTTCAGCTATAATCACCTGTGACAAGGGAAGAGGGGAAGAAGTAAATAAACTAGTGCATTCGCTGGAATTATTCCAATATCGATCCTCAATACTAATCTGAGTCCAAGAAGGATTTGAAATTATAAATCCACCACAACTCCTCAAGGTTACGCCCGCCCCTTCTTTTATGAGAACAGACGAATGTTCAATCAGGGTTTGAATATAATTGAATCTATTTAGGAAAGGATGTTCACAACTCAAGAATTCAATAATAATAACTACTGCTGAGGAAAAGAAGACTCATTCTTTTTGATTACCAATTCGGAAAAAAACGGGTCAGCTCAAAAATGAATGTGGATTTACATCACTGCTTATAAAGTTGTGTCCTTGATGACGTTACTCAACTTTATACTTCTTTTTATAGTCAATTCGAGTAGTACTAAGGGTCCTAAGACTGGTCTGGACCGAATAAATGCTTACCGAAGCAGTACTAAGCGTGAGTAACCCCCCGCATTGCTCGGGATTATTTCTTAAATTATAACACATGGGTTTTGTTACCCAGATTCGTTGTATGGTAAACTGGATAAGTGTCACCTTTAATTTAGAAATTTAAAGAAAAATGTATTTTAAAATTCTATAAAAATCTATTCCAAGCTCTATGCACAGAACCTAACGGACTTTCTTTTAATCAACATATTTATTTCACGGCCATCTTGCATTAAGATATATAAACCCTTTTTACTATCAACCCCTCCTTCCTAGCATCCAACGTATTACTGACGTATGATATGTTTTAAATATGACAAAGCGAGCTTTAGTTACATGCACTCAATGCTACATTGTTAGTTCTTAGATCAAGTAGTCACGCAATTCTAAGATAATGATTCCTCCTCAAAACAGAACAACTTTGTTTTATTAATATAGATCAGATTTTAAGAATTGGGGGCCTGGGCTTAGTTTATATGTTTCGAATAAAGTTTGAGATCTCAGATCCTGAGGATATATTTTGTATTCTTTTTACCAACTAAATATATTTTTTTTATATTCATAAATTATTATTATCATTCATCATCCTTCGTAGATCCGCAAATTTCACTCTATAGCTGTAAAAATTCCGTGGCTCATTTGGAGAAAAATGTGATACTGTGACTGTAAGACTATATCTGATTGATGAAAAATGTCTCGAGGGAAATAATTTGTTCGATCAAAAATGAGCCAAACTATTTATCAATTAGTCATTTATCTTAGTCGGAAAAAAGGGACGCCGATTGGATGTTTGGCTATTTAGGTATTAACTGGGAGAAAAATTAGATACCTTGCACAAAGTATTAAAAAAAAAAGGTATTTCTAACAAAAATGAGTCAATTTATTGATAAAAAAATGGGCCTTTATAAAAGTTGAAAGTGCCCCATCTTATTTTTGAAATAAAAAATATAGTAGATTTGGAAAAAATGAATTGTCTGTGGTGGGGGAAATTTAAAACAAAAATATATATTCACCCCCCTCCCACTTCTCAAAGGGAAATCCCTGCACCGAGCCTCTGTGGGGGCCTATCCATTGGAGTGGGAGAACATCATCTCTTTTATATAAATATAAAGATCAACTAAAAAAAATGTGGGCCATAATGTGGGTGCATGGAGATCTTGTTGATATTTTCCCATGTGAATGACACTGTACAAATTTCGAGAACCCTTGTTTTATATAGTTCAGTAGTTCTATTCAACTGAGCTTCCTAGTTGAGGGCTCCACGGTAGATTACACAAATGATAGTAAATATAACATTTAGTTGAACATGATTTTTTTATATATATTGTAGGGCTCTAACCGTGGTGAAAGATTGGGACTCACTCCTCTAATATCATTCCTCTGTGTAATATGAAGTCCATAACTGACCAAAACGACGTGTAGTCGTTAAGGAAATATAAAGGGTGTTTATACTTTGGTATAGGATGAATGCAACTTGGAAATTGTACTTTTCTTTATTTATGTTTAAGATTGTTTTTGTATTGATGCACTGCATATACTTGTATATTTCGAGGGATACATTTACAATAATCATGTATAGTGTATAGTTTATGAAGATAGTAGTGATGAGGTGTAGTCAGAGAGATGGGGGATCTAAGGGGATATGACGAATCAGTGAAGAAGAAAAAAAAAACACACACACACAATAGATTCCTCTTTAAATAACTGTGACATACGGCTAATTTGTTGCTGTTCATCATCATTTAAGATTACATCTAGATAATATATCATCATCATCCATTGTTGTTGATAATTATTAGATCCCTGGTACAATAATATCCGTTCCTTTTCTCTCATGAACGAACAACCCCCCGTCACAATATCAACAAGTACACGAGATGTAAGTGAAGGAACAATTGGATGATATATGTATATTAATACCCTCTATAATTACAGAAATGTCATTGGAATTCTTTCAAAATGTAATAAGGTATGTATGCTTTTGTAGTCGTCTAGATACGTAGTAGAGCTGAGATTCCTTTGAGGGGTAAGGAAAATAAAAGAATGAAACATTTTGTCGATACAGAACAAACCTACATAGCAGGGCATAGCCTAGGAGGGAAAAGCGCACATAATGTCAGACGCACGCACGCCAAGAGTTGTGTGTGTCTAAGAAAAGAATTAGTACAGTCGTTTTTATTCTTCTTCTTCTTGGAAGAGACTGCCCAGGTTGTTTCTGCCAGCCAGCCAGCCATAAACTATACCTTAGTTTCTACCACCACCACCAGGACTACTATCACTACTAGGAGCAGCAGCAGCAGCACGTACTCCGCCTTCTTCTTTAAGTACTTTTGTACAACATACGTGTCTGTCTTCCTTTTCTGCGTATTCTCCCCGTTCTTCATGTTCAGTAGATATTTTGTTTATTAGTACTACTTCCTTGGGGACTCCTTCTTCTACTACTAATACTTACTACTGCCAGTTAGTTAGTTATGATTGTGTGACCTGTGTTGTGTGTCTCCGTGCTGTTTTTCTTATAGTGCTCCATATTAAAGTGTATTATTCTACGTTCGTTGCGTATTTAAGAATCGAGGGTGCGTGAGTTAATATCAAGTGAAAGACCAGTGATTCATTGTGATATTCCTTCCAGGAGTAGTGCATTCCTTCTTTCAAATCTACTCAGCCTTACAATGATAGAGAGAGGAACCATCACGTCTTCCCTTACTCCACTCCCAAATATTACTTCCATAGTCTGCAATCACGCGTACTTTTAATTAAAGAGAGTCCCTTCCATAGGTGGATCGACTCCAACCACTCTACTCCATACAAAACGGCGGATTCAGTGAAAATTACAGCCCCTAGGTAGGTCATCTTTTTGGGTTATTTTCAATGTTGTGATTTTGTCTCCTTCCTTCTTCCTCCCTTCCCTTCTATTTCTTCTTCTTTTCCCCCTCTTGAAACCTTTTATTGTGCTGTACAACGACTATAATAACTAACATCATCTCCCGCGACCTCACAGCTGTAACTTGTGGGCTGTAATTGATATATGAATAAAACTCTAGTACAAAGCATCATGATCCATTGGAATCCGAGTTAAAATACGTTATTTTAAGTAGTCTGATACTATAACCACTCCTAAGAAACTAGGGGGAATTAATATTAATTAAGCATTCAGTATGTAATTTATTTAAACATCTTCTTCCAGATTTTTAGTAGAATAATATGTCCTATCATTGGATTTCTAATTTATTCAACCGAGGAGGAGTAGGAGGAGGGATAAAGATTATTAGTGTTTTATATTATCTTTTACAATATATGTATCAGTTGATTTTATTTTTCTTCCTTAACCATCGTGAGAAAAAAGACTTATGCTTTTAACTCTTCTTAGTATATATTTTAAATAGAGAGCACTGCATATTTTATTACATTTTTGGTTTGCTGTTTGTATAACAAACCATGTTAATATATGTATATACATATATATTTCTTAAGGATGAATAAATCGTGTTATCAAAATATGTATGAGCGTACCTCCGTAGAAGTAAAAGAGAGTGATAGTTATAGAATGTATATAGTAAATGAGTGAATAAATAACACACAAATACACACAGTGTGGGGGGTGCCTCTACTCACTAATAGTGTATATAAAATGCAAGCAACAATCTCCATCTGCATTCTTCGTCTTCGTTACTATCCATTTTGAACATATTCTCTATAGAGCATTTTGATATGACGTCAGCATTGGGAGCCTCAACAAACAAGTTTCTTAAGAATGATAGCCATTTGTCATTCATATGAAAGAAAATAGTCCATTATTGGATGTCAAAATGGGGCCAATGGATAAAAGGACTTTGACCTTGCTCTCTATTAAGAATCTAATGCCTAGTTGTATTATTTATTAGACACTAAAATGATATATTAAAATTTGGTTATTTCATCGTTATACAAACTTATTTGAATAAAATCAATGGAAAGAATAATATATTTTTTGTGATGATCCTAATTTTCTTGCTCCTCATCGATCAAAAAACCAGAATCGGTAGTGCTCAAACCTCCTCCTATGGTCATCTTTTCTCTATGGAACATCTTAATTATTTACCTACATAAGGATACCAATTTGAGCTTTGTACTTTATGATCGATATGTATTTTTAACGTTTCCTGCTAACTTGACCTCTCAAAATGTAATAGCCTTTTACTAACGCCATATTTAATATATTCGTACAACGTTACCATGGATCAAAATCGATCTGTAACTGTTTCCTTCATCCTCCTAAGCAATAGACATACAAAACTAATTCAAATGTTCACTGTTATCATAGCCATCAAGTAGTATTTAATGCAAATGTTAAGTTTTTTTTTATTCTTAAAGCCATTTGATGAAGTTTCATGGATCATTATTTGAAATTAGTTCGTGTTATGTAGTAAAAAATCAATATTGAACCCCCAAAATGGAGTATCCTTCAATTATGAAGCATTTTATTACGTAAAAAAAAACTTTTTAGTTCGTAGCATCATTACGATACTAGAGTCAACAAATTGTAAATTAGGACTCAGGGAAGTCCATCACGGCAATTTCTAGATAAATTGGCCGATCAGAGTTGCTAATTCGGCTCTGTATTCACAAAAACTTTCGTTACTACTCATACAAGATGAGAAAGGGCCATATCTTGGCAATAAAAAAGCCAAACAAAAGTGCTCCAAGCTCAAATGGATCCTAGTCAACTTTGAAGAATTCATCTCGCTATACTTTTGGCCTTAAAAATCGGCGGGTTTGTATCTTGTGTAGGGCGGGATCGTACGACAAACCAAGATAAACCCCTGCAACACTGAAGACAAAATTATCCTTCAGTGGATCAAAACTAATTTCTAGGATTTACATGGAATCAAGTCGTGAAGGCATGCTTGCATTTTCGGCCTTGTTATACATTCTTATAAATTTCGTATTTCCTCCTTTTTTTTAACTAAGTAAGTGTATACTACAAACACTTTTGAACAGTACTGTGTTTGGTCAGTTCAGTCGTGAATTATCGTGCGTTGAGTAGAGGTCTCAAAAGAAAGAAATTCATAATATTTTACATATTTACTACTTGAAAGAGAAAAACGCATGGAAAGCGACCAATGCAATTTGGGATGTAAATGGGGCTGATACTCTTTCGGTTCGTGTTGCTCAACAATGGTTCGAGCGATTTCCTTTTGGTGTGGTGGTCGTGAATGATGAACCATGCATTGGCAGGACTGTTGGTCAAAAAACATTGATAAAGTCTTGGAAAATTGAGATAGACTGTCATATTTGCAGTCGTAGTATAAAGTTGGATACAAAAAGAAACTGGAATAGGAGAGGAAGCGTATTTCATCAAGACAACACCGGACCGCACATATATTTGATGAGGAGTCAGAAGCTCCAGGAGCTTGGATGTTAAGTTCATATGCATCCACCCTGCAGTCCGGACCTGGTACCAAGTGGTTACTACATATCTCTGTCTATGGCTAGCGCACTTAGGGGTATAAATTTGGCCTCAATACAATAGAAGCCTGCGACATTTGGCTGTTCAAGTTTTTTGCCAATAGGGACAAGTGGACATTATGAAGTTGGATTCTCGTTGGGAACAAGTTATCAAACAGACCGGGGCATACTTGGTTTAAATCGGATACTTGTAACACTTCTATAAGAGCATTTAAATAAAGCTGAAATATTAAGTTACTTTTTCCTTAACCTATTATTTACATACAATCTCACAAACCAGCTCTTCAGGACCCTCACCTGGCTAACAAATATGTAAAATAATAATTAACAACAGTAAGAACAAAATTGTAAAACACTTACTGATTACAATACAATATCTCAAATTTCTCCTCCATGTGTGAGTTTTGAACTTTGATAAAAGTATATGAACTGATAACAAAAGAATCAAATCAATAGTTAAAAACTACATAAAAAAACAACAAATTAACACTTTAATACAAAAATAAAATATACTCGTACACACCCAAATCAATTTAAAACCCAATATCCCGCAGAAAAGTCAACAAAAATTTGTGATTTGTGATAATATACAAGTGTGATGGAAACTTTATAGCATTAGTTTTTTATTATTCAAGAAAAGAGATTGTTAAGAAATGCCCCATATATATTATTGATGAAAGAATACCGCATATGTGGTCTCTCAATACAAAAGCAAGCCAGAATAAGTGTTTTCAAAATTAGATGTGGATTACATTTCTATTCTTTGACGCATTACCTTCAATTTTTATGAACCAATTAATATTATTAACCCTTTATAAGTTCCGCAAATACTACTTTAAAAAATGAGAAATGAATTTACTTTATAGTTAAAGGGGGCATATTGGGGCCAATAATATATATATTTTAAATCAAATAAAGGTTCTAAACTATAGCTTAAACTCATAGATAACTTAATTTATCCCACAAATTCTAATAACGCCTCAAAATGACTCAAATGTATATATGGAGTAAATAAATCTTGATTTTTATTCTAACTTGTTTTTGTATTGACGGGCCACATTATTTACTCAAGCTTAGGGGGGTGTTTGAAGAAAATTGAATTCCACTTATGTTTTTTTTTATCTGTGATGAATGTTTGTACTTAAATTCTTTCTTCTACAAAAGTTATCCAAACTGGGAGATTGTCTACTCAGTGGTTCTCAAACTTTTTTTATGGTCTTAGAAAATATACAGAAGGTTTTTCTTTCTTTTCCGAGAGAATTAATAATTATTGGCAATTCCAACTATAGAAATGATATTCAATACTTGATTGACTTTGATAGTCAAATAAAAAGTTAAAACAGGAACTTCCTTCCTTTAGCTATCATTGAAATTATAATATCCAGTGATTAAATAATATGCAGATATATCTTGATATACGATTTCGATTTCCTGTGTCGGAGTTTGTTGTTCAAAGTAATTTATTGCTAGAATAATAACTCAATATTATTAAAGTGGTTCTTGCGTTCCGTTGCCAACTCAGGACCAGCTCCTTTCTTGCCAAGAATTCGTATGTTGTGGCACTCTTGTTCCAAGGAGTTACTTTATCTTTGTTTCGAATATGGACATTGCTAGCTTTCATCATTGGGGGGTGGGGGGCTTAGCCCCTCAAAAATTATCAACATCCTTATTTATATAAATATGATAAAAAGGAGATAGCAACGCCTAAGGTGTCTAACCATTGCCAAGACTAAGGTTAATTGTTGAATAATATTTTAATCTACTACATCCTAAAAATGCCGATCTGGAAATCGAAATCCCTCTCTCGCCTCAATGTGTTTCTTTCTTTATGTGACCACGTCGATACAGCATTGAAGACTGTGCAAATACTTTTAAATTATTTCATCGTCAAAACTGTAATTTTGAACTCGTTTTCTTTATAAACCTAACTGAATAAGGTTCCTTCTCTAATAATGTATTCTAAATATCTTTGAACTCTGCAAGGTATGTTCATACTTGCGTTTGTGATGTCCTATCAAAAATTATCAAGGGGGTCAAGTCGGGAAATGACGGAGGCCACAACTCCTTGGGCCAGATATCAGCAGAGTTTTGAGAGCAGAACTCCACTTCTTGGAGCTTTGGATGTCATTTGGCCAAAGTTTTTGAGGTCTTATCCCTTAATATGTGGTATACAATTGGTCATTTCTTCTAAAAGTACCAAACTTTAAAGTGCTCTCTCCATGGTATCATTTTCACTATTATATCAGCTGAGTACTCTAATTGATCAAGGGACATGAATACCTGAATTCCTCCACTTCCAAGTTCTGGACCAAATACCCAAAATTGTCCAAGACTGTATCAGCTTCAGGCAACCTATTGAGACTGTCGATGCTTCTATTGGAATCTCTACTATGATTCCCCCTCATTAATTTGCCAACAATTTGGTTAAATACATTTTTTTGTATCAGTTTATGAACTATTTTTTATTTTGCTTTTGCACCCTGTATACTTTTTATATAAACAAATAGGCATAGGTTGCGTCACTATCTTCGGGTATGTAAATAAAGCTCTACTTAGTAAGTAAGCAATGTTCACGCCCCATTGAAACATTTTTCATATATACTACAAAAAGTAGAATGGTCAATCCTTGTACTTTTATATCCTGTCCTAGAAATTTTGTTTTCTATAAATTTATGTCCGGGTTTTTGTGGAAGTATTAAAAATAAAGAGTGTATCCTAATCCAAATAAAAACATATTTTCCTAATTCAACCCCACACCCCATTAAACAGACACTGGAAAAGTCCCTTTCTTTAAATAAAATAATAATAAAAAATCAAAATATGCTGAACGTAACATCGTATATTTATGATTCCTAACAAATAATATTGAATTTGACTTCCTCAAAATATGATATTTTATGAAAAAAACGTCCATTTATTAAATTTAAAAAGTCAAATGTAACCATTACCTAAAAAAGAGGCATGTGATCGGCCTGATATTGTAATTAATTTTTTTCATAAAACTGTGATCTATGAAATTTACAGGCCTGACTTTTTTAAGAATATGTATATATTTGACAATTTGAATCTAATCTGTCGTTGGTTTTCTTTCTTCATAAAAATATAACAAATGGTTTACAAATGACCCATTGAACATATGTTATCGGCATTGCAGTAATTTCTCTGTTCTTCTACCACATTTTAAGTGGGTCTGCTTGAGCCTTCACATACAGGTCTCTAGTATTATATGACCAAACTGGACTTTTCCCAAATATTCTTCTAATTGTTGGGGTTTATTTTGTTTTTAACATACCAATAGAGCATATTTTTTACAGCTCTATATCTAGATTTAATTGATTTGTTCATAGAAAGTAGGAAAATGGTTTTCAAGGAGTAGAATATGATATATTTTTATACATATGTTACGAGTACATACTGATTAATGTTTGTTTGTGTATGGTATTTGTGTAAAAAAAACATATGCACAAACATTTTTCTATACATTTCACGTGGACCAAACCCGTGAAAAGATTTAGTTTGAGAGAGAGAGGAGGGGGGGGGGCATGTTTTCCAAAGAAAAGGGAAAAAGAAAGATCAAATAGTTGTAGTCGTTAATAATAGACGGTGAAAAAATGAGATAATATATATATATATATATATGACCCGACAACACAAAAGCAAGCTAGAAGGATTTTTCTCATAATGGACACTGGAACTTTTATTGGTAGTTTTCCATGAATAAAAGTCAATTTATATCAACAAATTACTCTCATAAACCATAAAGAGGTCCCGCAAATAACACTTAAACATATACAAAGTAATGGAAGGAGAAATGAACATATTTTAAGGTTGAAAAGGGTCATATTGGGACAATATCAGTCTCCCTAATCATATAAAGGTCCTAAATAATAGTATATATGTGCTCCATCAAGACAAAAAGTAGGTAGAATGATTTTTTTCTAAATTGACTTTGGATCTAATATTTGCTTTCTTCGACGGATATTTGTCCATTTTTATTAACAAATTATCGTTATTAACCCTTTGTGTGAGTTGCAATCTGCAAATGAATTAGTCAAAATTGATCCTTACAATAGAAGAATGAAACCTTGGTTGATTTACTGGTTGAAATGGGCTATATAGGGGCCAATATCCGTCTCTTAATTTGGCACATTTGGAAAATTACTTATAAATCAAATAACTGTGAATTCATCTGCTAGAAACTTATCATAGAGGTTAAGTAGACGTTCGGAGCAACATTCACAATGTGTATTGCGCAAAAACATGCATGGTATTTCATTTCCATCTAAAAATCAATAGGTGTGTATGTGGGTTAATTTCTCCTCATCCGCTCTAACAATTGTGTACTATGAATCCCATGTCCTCATTATTTTAACTATTATCGACTTGCATATTATAACATACTGCATTTGCATGCCCTTTCATACATGTCTGTGGGCCTTATGTTCCAAACTTGGGACGTGTATCAATTAAATACACGTTTATATCAAAATATTTTATTTTTATGCTAAATGTGGGTAGTGATGTAGAAAAACTTACAGATCTAATTCCAACATAATTTGTGTCAAAGAGGGTTAAATCAAATTCAGATTCTAAAATATAGCTAGAGTTCTTTTGATTCTATACTCATCCCACGGAGCCTATAATATATTTTATTGGGGGGGAAATCATTCTAACTTGCTTTTGCGTTGATGGGTTATTTAAATATTCGACTTTTTCTTTCATACGGATTACATCCGGCTTCTTGAATGAATAATTATCCTCAATTCCGAACAACAACTTATTTTTATTGACCCTTTGAGTGTTTTGCACATTTCACAATCGTAGCCAAAATTCATAGTTACTATGTAGTAGTAAGGAATTGACATATTTTATGGTTAAAAGGGTACACATAAAGATTCTTAACTATAGCTCCCATTCTTGGGTATCATAACTTGTGACATAAATTTGAAAAAAATGCCTATAATTGACTCAAATATGTCAATTTTAAATAAAAAAGCATAGATTTGGATCTTTTTCTATTCTTATTTTTGTTTTAAGATTGGTTTTATATTGACACACTATATATTATTTACAAGAGAGAGAGGAATTAGCAGTGGTTGAATATATATATATAAATATTTCATTTCTTTTTTGCAACTCACATATAGAGCATCCTTATTTAAGACTTCTTCTAGTTGTATATATCAACGTGAATAATTTGAGATCCCCCCCTCACTACTAATTCATGTATTTATATAAACATCCATATTACGCTTCTGTCCTCCTTTCGGGGTCAATAAAAAAACTAGGGATGTTATGGTCCCAAAATCCGAATCACACGCAAAAGCCGTTCCATAGAACAATCTTTCATCAATGACATCATTCATATAAATATCTACTAGTTACGTAGTAATGAGTAAATATTAGATATATTTTTTAAGCCTAATTTATACTTTAATTAGGCTTACATTTAAAAAAACAAATACTTACGTTTTTTAAAGATAGACAGTTGTATTAAACTCATTCAAATGGGTAATTGAGAATATTTATACTAATATTAGGTACAATAATGTCTTGTCAATTTTGAGCGTTTTTCAATGGGTGATGAGAGGGACGGACGGATACAACCCGACAAAAAATTATTAGCTCAATGTTTGACCCCCCTCAGCTCCCCAATTTTATAGCACAATTGACCTCATTTAAAATGGATTCGGACCGAATCAAGTATAAAATTTGAAATTATGACGTTAATACATTTAATCTAATTATAAAGAGTCTATTTTGTGTCATCGGGCGAAGAAGTACTATTTAAAAATTTCTAATCCAGGTATAGCGAAATTTAGAAATATGTTCCTAGTAAGTGAGAGACCCTAATCGGTAGAGTTGAGTAGTTTGTTAGGGGGGGAGCTAATTTTGATTCAATCAATCGAGAAAAGAAGTAGAAACATCCACAGATAACAACAAACTATAATGAATTTCTTTATGGTTCATGTATGAGAATTGCTTCTTTCTCGGGATCTTGATTCCTCATCATTTCTCAGGATTATAGAACATATTTATGATAAATAAAGGAATTTTTGCTTTTTACTAGAAAGTTAAATATTTCAAATTTAATGTAGTTTAAAAAAATCCGAAAAAAATAATTTTTCCCCGAAAAAATTTAATTTATACATTGATTTTTAAAAAAAAATTGAATAAATTTATGTTTCAATGAATAAGATTGGATTCTTTAATTTTTGCCAAAAAGTTCACTTTCCAAAAAAAAAATTAATTTTTAGAAATTTTTTCTCAAAAAATTTAATTTTTCAAATTTTTTCCCGAATAATTTAATTTCCCGTGAATTAATATGGATTTATCAAAAAAAAACCTTAATAAGAATGACTATCAAATCAATAAAAGCATATTTTTATGAAAATGTGATATTTATATAACTTGTAAATATCAAGTGTATATAAGAGCACGAGCGAGCGAGCAATCAACTAAAAAAATGGGGAATCCTTAAAAAGCCTTATTCCCCCACTCGACCTTTTTTTATTTATTCGATTATTAAATGGATATACTTGCATAGTTTGATACTACATAAATGTATATAATTTCAGTAGAAATTGCCTATTTCTAAGTCTCAAGTACCTTCTCAAATATAATGCTGTAGTTATATATAATCTTATGACAACAGCTTAAGAAATGAAGAAAATTTATTCTCCAGATTACCAAATCCAAAAAAAAGGTACCAACATACAAAAAGCACTAAATCAATATTGTTCACATTACTTTGAATAATTGAATAGGTCTAAGAAGTGCTGTCCAATGATTTGCAGTTCTCTTGTTGTATCATCAAAGTTCGTATGTTTCTCCTCCTTTGTGTTTCGCCACTTCCCATTCAAATTTTGCTATATTACCTTTCTTCGATAATTTACTTCATCTGCAGAAACAGCGAATTCCTTTAGTAGACCTTACACTATTTTTATATGAAGTTAAACTCTTTGCCTAATTAATCATCAATCCGGATATGGCACAAACCAACATTTCAAAACAATCCCAGTTTGAACCGAAATATCAATTAAGATCAAACAGAGCTGAGTTTCAACACTAAAAGTATGGGGTTGAAATAAGTTGACTTATCTGTAATACAGCCCCATTCACCTAGGTCGATTCTTGATGAAGTCCATCTACTTTTTTCCCTTTATTTTTATTGGTCCAGAGAAGTTAATTACTCAAAAAGTATATAAATATACATTATACATAGTTTCTAATTAAATCCCTAAACTTGACATTATTTAAGGTTTGATGTCACTCAAAGTAATGTCAATTTGAATTATATTCTTTTATTTAGAAAGCATTTCGCAACCCCCACTTTTGGAATTACTGCTGTAAAGTACCGAATGAGTTCCCTCCTCTAAAAATCATCAGGCTCTCAGACCGGTCTAGGATTTTCAGACTCAAGTACAACACTACATAGTATGTAGAAGAGAGAGAGAGAGAGAGGCTTTGCTCTTTAGGTAATCCACTCAAACTTGGAATGAGGAACGAATAGACTGAGAGGGAGAATCGTTTTTCGTCTTAAAATATAAATAGTACACGACTCATAATCTCTTTATTATTCGTAAAAAAATAGTAAGGAAGAAAATCTTAATAATAAAAAGACACACTTGAAGAGAAAGAAGCAAAAAGATAAATATGAAAAGAAGAAGAGATTTTCTTATTCTACCTACTCCTTCTCCTAACTTTTTCCCCCCTCCTTTTTCCCAAGTTTATTTTTGAGTTACAGAGGACTAATAAAATATATCTTTATTAATATAGATAATAAATTGTCATCATCATTATATTAGGTATGTTATTAACTTAATAAGGTTAGTACGGAGATACATCGATAATAAGGTGATGATTGTGTGGCTACTATTATGCCATATCCTGTATTTAATGATCTGATCTGATGCGATGTTATAGAAGAGATCTGATCTAGATCATAGCGATAAGAGACGAGGACATGATTTGATGTAAAGAGGAAATTGATGAATGATGATTCTTCTTGTTGTATAAATATTTATTTATATCTGCGTACAAGTTGGGAGGTTTAGGTACAAGTTGCAACATGCTTAAAGAAATTGTACATGTTGCAATTTCTTTGTCTTAAAATCCATTATTTAATTAATATACTTGGATCTTTCTATTGACCAAATAATTGCTTGATTTAAATCTATTTCAACAACAAGGTTATTATTATGAGTCATTATACATTTGAAATGTATAATGCCCCAAGAAAAGGAATATATTTGAGTCTACATTTGTCTTAAAATAATCAAAAATGGCAGCATGGACTATTCAACTATTGCTTGATCATCATCCCATGTACTGTGTAAATCCTTCCTTTAAAATTAGCCATCATATTTTTTGCTTGCAATAAGCACATTGCACAAGGTGAGATTTATTTCATTACAGAATTGAGCATTCTCGTTACCAACTCTAAATTGATGTTATCCTTTTATTTTGATCTATGATTTAGTTCATGGGTACTCAATGTGGTCCATATAGACTCTCCTGTGGGCATTTTAACTTATTATTGTGCGATATAATACATATTAATTAGTATTGTAAATAATTAATATATTACCCGTCTAAGGCTTTGATTTCCTAATGTGGTTCCGTGAAGCTATCAAGAAATATATCCCAAAATGTATATTAAAACGTCTGTGATTTAAAAAAAAATCAATCTGAAACCTAAATATTTTTGCCAAATTAGTAGTTACTTGTTCAGAAAAAGAAAATTAATCATAAGGAGGGGAGGAATATAAATTATTGCATTTTCCATATCAGAGACTGTACTTTTTATTGCAACTTGTACAAAATCCGAACAAATTACTTGTAAATTATACGAGTTGCGATCAAAAAATTAGATAAATCATTTTAAGTAAAGGACTTGGAGTACTTGGGAGGAGAATAATGCAATAATTGGATATTTTTTACCATTCAAGGGTCCTAGCTATCTCTATGGCTTTCTTCAGTCAAAGCTGGAATAAATAATACACAAAAGTAGAAAAAAATATATGTGTTGAAACGTATACTGATAATTTCTAGCCACACATCTCGTACTTTAAAATTCAGGAGTATCTAGCCTTTTGAAAGAGACTATACTATGTTTGTTGAAAGGACATATAACTACGTCATTTCAGCTCTTGTAGTTACCATAAAGGACCCATGAGGACCGGTCCTAGGACGGACAACTTTTAGAAAGGACCAAAGTATTTTACTTTTAGACCCATCAACTCTAATTATAGTACTAAGATTGTACAGTCTGCTTATACAAGTTACAACTCGTACAAAATTGCAACTCTTACGCAGCACATTTATACATCATTAAGAATAATACGTGTGCGTGTGTGACTCAAGGGGGGATTGCCTTTTTTGTGTTGTAGAGCTTTTTTTTTTTTGCAAGAAGGAATTTGTAATTGGAGGATGGAGAGAGAAGGTCGAAGGCTTGCTTTTCGCCAAATGAGAAAATCACCGCACATATTTCGCGCGGGAACTCAACCAACCAAAAAACAGAAGCCTTGAGGGAAATTTCCTTTTCATTCATATATATCCTCTCTCTTCCTCTCTCTCCTTACGATCAAAAAAGTGCCTTTCTTGAAGAGAGAGAGAATATACCATTTGAAAGCGGTGGTAAATGAAGCCTTACTCTCAACCACTCACACAAATATTTCTGCTTTATATATATATATATATATTAATAAATGTGTGTATGTGGTTTTTATTTTTGCAAAAGGCTCTTAGTCGTTGATTCCTTCTGGCGCACAAAAGAACTCAAATAGTAAAGTCACGTTTATCTGAGCATTCTCAAAACATATGTATTTTTAAGTGTGTGTTACTGTCTGTTTATTTAAATTTCAACGTGAAGAAGTTATGAAGGCGCTGATTTATTTTATCAGAGATACAATTTAATCAGTAGAGGCGGCGTAGCATCATCTCTCATCCCCCACCCTCATTTGAGTACAAGTGTATTTTGGTTTTTCCTATTAAAAAGCAAAAAAAACAAAACAATAGTGCTTGCTCTTTCCATATCATTTCGTCGTAAGCGGCTTCTCTCTCACCGCGATCTACGTACACATGTCCGAGAAGAAAAGCACTAAAAACAAAAAATTAAAAAAAATTATTGACGAATATTCCCTTACTAATACTAAAACAAAAATAAAAGTGTGGTATAATCAGTCTAATTAGGAGTGGAGCTATGTTAACTCCACATTTCGGAAATATCATCTCTGACTTTTCCACTTCTTCCGCTTCTTCGGCATCAGCACATAACAACAACAGTAGAAGTAATAATAATTCAAATAGCAGCAACAACAGTGGTAATCAAATCAGTCTTCATTCACACCACAACATACAGCAACATACACCTGGAAGTAGCCACCCCTCACATCATAGCAACGGCAATACTCATCACGCCTCTCACCAACATCACACCCCACATCCTCACCACCAACACCCTACTCCTCCCGCCATTCACTCATCCCCACATCTAAACAAAATTATTAAATCCAGTCGAGAAAACATGGAAACCAATAATAATAATAATAATAATAACGATTCCTCTGCGAATGCAAATACGACCAATACTTCTTCCTCCTCTTCAAATTCATCATCATCTTCCTCTTCGAACAACAACACCAATAGTAGTAGCAACAACAACAATAATATGCATCTCCATCACCACAACAACAGCTCATCCTATGGAACTGGTGGATCCGCGCCAGGACATCCACCAAAGGCTTGGGAAAAGTCTGGTGTCAACTTCGACGTAGATGAGTACAAGTTGGAATATATGGATCTGGACGAATTCCTTTTAGATAACAATATGAATTTGGACTCTGTACTCAACAACAACAACAACAACAACAGCAAGGGGGTAATGCGAGCGTCCTTGAAGCCGTTGCTGAAGAACAACGATCTCGCTCACAACTACTACGATGTTCTAGTAATGGAGCTACTGGCGGCATTGTAGGCCGAATCCATCCTCCCCAACCCCCACCATCTTCCTCCTTAGACATACCCGTACAAGTTGTATCCCCACAACAGCAAGCACTACGCATGCCACCCCGCTCTCCAGACGACGTAGTTGTCAAAAGCGAAAATGAGGGGAGTACTCCTGTAGAGGCATTGCGCATCTGCGGTGGAACAAACGATGATGGAACCCCCAACAACTCTCTACATCACCCACAACTCCATGCTCCGCATCACGTCCACGTGCAACAGCAGCAGGTGCAACAACAAGTGAACCACCACCATGCACATCACACTGTCGCTCATGAGCTGATGGATCCGTCACTACGGATATCCGGGTATTTCGGGGGAAGTGGTAGTATATCCGATGATAATTCCCGTAAGAAGAAGAAAATCCTTGTCTCAGATGAGAAAAAAGATGATAAATACTGGGAGAGACGACGGAAAAACAACATGGCCGCAAAGCGCTCACGGGATGCACGACGTGCCAAAGAGAATCAAATCGCTATTAAAGCTAGCTTCTTGGAGAGGGACAACAAAGCCTTGGCTCATGAGCTCTCCAAGGCCAGAGCTGAGAATCAAATCCTTAGAGAGAGACTTAGCAAATATGAAATCATATAAGGAATCATTCCCCCCATTGTTAAAAAGAGAAAGGCTCTCACTTCAACCCCCACCCCCCTCAACACACAACATATTTATTTTAAGAAACAATCTCTCATACCAAGATGATCTCTCCCTCCGTCAATGCAAAAAACAAAAACAAAAAAAAAAACCTCTCTCCTTCTTTAATTATTAATGAATCATTATTTATAACTTAATCATATATTATTATAATAATTAATTGTTCGTGATATTAATATAATTATAATTGGCTACATTTATATATATGTCCAAGAAAGAAACTTGGATTTCTATTAAACAAAAAGTATCAAAACAAAAATATATATGACTATATTCAAACATATTCAATGACTGCAACCATTTTTTTTAGTGTTTGTAATACCCTACATAATATCATTCTTTTAACGTCATCATTTATTATTAGACCACTCATCACCTCCTCTTCCCCCTCCCTTTATTGAGGAGTTGCCTAAGCAACCTTTGAGTTGTCTCATATATGTATGTATATGACCGAATGTCACTCTGCCCTTCACCATTCTCCATCCTCCTAATTCCTGACTCAATAACACTGATAATTTACCAGATTCAGTAGCTACATTAACAAATTAACAACAGATCCATTACTTTTTTTTTTTTTTTTCATGGATGGTTGATAATTATAATTAACAAATTAATTTCTTTATTATTTATTTTTTAACCATTGGTGCTATCACTCTTACTTTCGAAAATAAATATTCTCAAAAGATCTATTTCCATTTTATTGGGTGGGTAGGTTTTTTTTTTTTTTCTTTACTAAACTCGGGAGGCTTCAGAAAAAGACCATAAAGTTTTTGTTATTTTTAAGATTCAAAGCTTTTTTAAAGTCTTGGTGTTGAAGATAAAGGATTAAAACATTGACTGGTATGCCTAATGTTGAAAGATTTCAAAAGCATATTTAAAATGGTTTAATCATTTTTGTAGAACTCTAATTATCCGTTTTGCAAGTTGGAAAAGGAGAATTTTTCTTCAAATTCACAAGGATTGAAGAATAATAATTCATAGAGGGGCTTTAAGACATTAATTGCACAATTGTTTTAGTTCAGTTTCTAAATTATTCTACTAAAGCTAAAATAACCTTAAAAAACTTTTAAAAAAAACAGAGGTTACATTTTCATTTTAACTCTTATTACAATCCTGCCTGACGAGTTATTTAACAATTCATAAAATGTTTGTCTGTAGAAGGGAAAAATTGCACAAAAATCGACTTAA
Organism: Lepeophtheirus salmonis; assembly: GCF_016086655.4. Lineage (NCBI taxonomy): Eukaryota > Metazoa > Arthropoda > Copepoda > Siphonostomatoida > Caligidae > Lepeophtheirus > Lepeophtheirus salmonis. Next base: position 30,977,059 of record NC_052139.2, on the reverse strand, counting down.
AAAGAAAATATACAGAAAGAAAGGCCAGAATATTTTATTTAAAAAACATAAATATACTTACTAAAAAAAAAAACAGACCTAACGAAAATAATTATTAATTTCTATCAACTAATTATTATTATTAATCAACCAAATTACACTCTTAAAGTAGGCAAAATGGATTGTCACAATCAAAGAAGGATAAATGCACTGAGTTTATGGTTGAAAGGGGTCATATCGGGCCCAATATAAGTCTCTTAAATCTAATAGTCTATGATTAAAATGATTACCCCCAGTTATTTGAATACACAGCCCATAATTGACGCACAAATTTTATGAACCAAATATTATTTTTGGCCCTTGGTGTACATCATTGAAGTAAGATTCTAAACTATAGCTCAAATTCTTGTGCATCTCCACTCATCCCAGTAATTGCAATATATTGTTTTAAAAATGCATAATAGAATCAATATAAATATAATTATAATATTTTCACTGGACTAATGCTATTTTAAATGTAGAAAATTCTCCTCTTCATAGCAGTAACTCATTTTCTCCCTCCAAAATCATATAAAAGGCAGCTGATATTGACAATGGTCTTAATTCAGGTGTACCATATGTCTCGCTCTCGCCTTCTCCTATCGCACTTTTGCACAAATCCCATCTGTACTTATAGGTTAGTAGGTGCAGGTCATGAAAGAAACGTTGCTTTCCAAGATACTTTTAAAGTACGTCAGAATAATCTCATATATTTATTCTATATATAAGGAAGATTAATAATAATAATTGTATTATTATTCTGTCAAATGAGGCTTCTTTTTTCTTTCTACGTACTATGAATGAAAGGTGGTCCTTGCTTTGTCGTGTATCTGTGTATAGTAGTATGTATGTACTACACATGGTTAAGACACCCCGTGTTTATTTGAAAAGAAAAGCTGAGGGAGAAGAGAATGATGAATATTCAGTCAAAGTGTCAAATTATATATATATATTTTTTTTTTCTGCTGACTTTTCGAATTTTACTCCTCTTTCCTAGTGTTTTCTCTTTCTTTTTGTATAAAGAAATATATCGACAAGATGATGTATATCCTAACTGTGTGTACATATAACCGATTTTTGTTTCTTACCTATTGAAAGTATGTGTGGTCTGTCAACACAAAAGCAGGGTAGAATGGTTCTTTTCAAAAATGAAATCCGAAGGATTAGTTGGAAAGGTATTCTTTGTTGAATAATGATAGTCAAGAAATTACTTTTATTAACCCTTTGGGAGAGTCTCAAATTGCACTCTAAAAGTAGTCTAAATTGATGGTTATTATTCAGTAATAGGACTTATTTCATGTATATTTGAAAGGGTCAATATAAGACAATAGCTTTAAATCTTGGGTATCGTAACTCAATTCAGAAATTTGAATAATAATAAGGCTTAAATTGACACAAATATCCCTCTGAATTATTGGGTTGTACATCAACATTCTAACCCTCAGGATATGAAGACTCTTAGCCGTCACGACGTTTTATTTGAGTAACTGCGAGCTGCTATCAGAGCTAGACTGGGGGATGTATTATGGGAGTTACATAAAGTCTAAAAAGGGCACGCCCAAAGCCCCATCAAAACAAAGTGAGTTAGAACGATTTTTCTTACAATTGAGTTGGAATGATTATCGTTCATTTCTATTGACAAATAATTCTTACTAACCTTCGCTAATGGCATTTAAAGTAGCCAAAGTGCAATCGTCACAATAACAGAAGGAAAAAGTGATAAAGTATATGGTTGAAAGGGATCATATTGGGTCCAATATAAGGTTCTTAATTAAAATAAAGGTTCTGAACTATACCTAAAATTCTTGGATATTGTATCTCGTGCAAGAAATTTGAATAATGAACTTATAATTTACTCAAATATGTCTATGAAAAATTGAGCTACATGTTCAAATATGTACCTAGTTAAAAAAAAATTGGGATTTTCTTTTTTTAAAGATTTTTTAAATGTTGGGGCAACACATGTGCCAAATCTATCTTCAAAACAACCCTTTTATTTATTTTTATTTTCAGTTTTGGCAAACGAATTGGCGGAGCCTCACGGCGACATAATGAGTGTCTCATACTGGAACCCTCCGAAATGATTGTTGTACGTATTTTTACTTAACATTTGTACATTATTATTAGAGAGTTCCTTTCTGGGTTAATTTTTTTCCCCTGCGCAAAGAATATAAAAAAACTGGCCTTGTCAAAGTCAATTTTCTGATTTGATAACGTTTCTCTTTTTTGTTTAAAAACAAAACAAAAAAAACTATCACTTCAATAGTGCTATTTTACTTAGTGTGTATCGTTCATAAAAAATGGAAACCACAAATCATTTCTCATATCTCAGAACCATTAAATTATTCTGAGCATGGTACACAATGCTTATTACTGATGAACCAAATATGTATTAAGTGTAATTTTAGACTCATAGCATCATCATATTTGGGACGGTGAAAGAGGCCTAATAATTCGCCAGGAGACCCTGCAAATATTAACCCGAAAATAGGACCTTTTTTAAACAATATATATATAAAAACCTTGCTCATTTTCGTAATTTTTTCATTTTTCAGATTGATTACGTGGATGGTCGTGGAAGGACAGAGAAAATCATTGATTCCTCTTCGTCCTCATCCAATAGTAATAATAACAATACTAGCGATGTGGTCACTGTTCAACAAACCTATCTCAGTGAACCTGAGGAAATCCAACGACCCCCTCCACGGAAACAACACGGCTCTGATTCTAGTTCTGCATATTCAGGCTCTGACACAATGCTACAATCTGTTGAGGAAATGGATCTTAGTGGACTTTTGGAGTCTGTTGTTGACTCTGATGTCGAAGAAGAGGAGGAAGACGATGAAGAGGAGGAATCCACTGGCGAGTCTCCCCTTATTGTACGGGATGCCGTTAGGGATTGTTTAGAAAAGGATCCCTCGGATAGAAGTGATGATGATGTCGAGGTATTACTTGAATTTACACAGCATCTCAAGGCATTTACTAATATGACAATGAGTGTGAGACGAGCCCTTGTCTCCACTATGGTCTTTGCTGTTGTGGAAAAGGCCGGAACTGTTGTCATGACTGATGGAGAGGAGCTAGACTCGTGGAGTGTCATTATCAACGGCTCGGTGGAGATTGAGCGATGGGAAGGAGGCAACAAGGAGGAACTACATTTAGGAGACTCCTTTGGAATCACTCCCACAACTGAAAAGCTTTACCACAAGGGTATTATGCGTACTCGAGTCGATGATTGTCAATTTATTTGTGTCACACAAAATGATTACTACCGCATACTTCATCAAGGAGAGGAAAACCAATTTCGACATGAGGAAGATGGAAGGCTTGTCATGATTACTGAGCATCGACGACCTGAAAAAGCTGATTCCTCTCGATCCACCACTCCCATCAATAATCAGTCATCACACCACTCCCGTGGAGGCCACGTCGTTATTCGAGGAACTCCTGAACGCCTCACCGCTCAATTAGTTGAAGACGGCTCTGTTGATTCTAGTTTTATCGAGGACTTTTTACTGACATATCGTACCTTTATCAGTGATCCTATTGTTGTTTTTAACAGACTCTTGGAATGGTTTGAAGACGGATCCCTTAGAGACAAAGTAACACGTGTCATACTTCTTTGGGTCAATAATCACTTTACAGACTTTGAAACAGATCTTCGTATGATGACTCTACTCGAAAAGTTTGAAAAATCACTCGAGGCTGAAGGCATGAACTCTCAGCTTCGAATGATGAACTTTGCATGCGCAGCTAAGGCTAGAAAAAGGACGGTTACGCTCACCCGGTCGTCGAGAGAAGAGTCACTTCCCTTTCAGGTAATTGGAGGGGCCTCCTCTGGGGTTTTCATTTCAAAAGTAGAGTCAGGATCTAAAGCTGAAGATGTAGGACTCAAGAGAGGAGATGAAATCCTTGAAGTGAATGGACAAATTTTCACAGCACTCAAGCTGCCAAGAGCTCTTGATGTACTGAAAGGTGTTTGTCATTTGAGCATCACTGCCAAATCCAATTTCCTTGCATTTCAGGAGGCTCTACTCCATCAAAATAACCCCACCTCTCCTAGAACGCGAAAAACGCTGGAATCCTCTCTCTCTGCAGATGACTTTGCACATGCACCTCGAATTGGTCATACAAATCGGAGTCCATCATCACCTCAAATCTCCAAGTGTTCTTCCAAATCTTCTGTCATTGCTTCAAAAACGCACAAACTCAACCGAGCATTTAACAGACTCCTACATAAACCTAAGAGCATGATATCCATGGACACTGTGGATGACTCCTCCGTCATCAACTCTAATTACTATCCCAACAACAATAACAATAATAGTAGTCTCTCAAATCCTGACTTAACAGACAATTCATTTGAAGAGACTTATACTGCGGCCTCAGTTGCTGCAGCTAATAGTTATCCTGAACACGTGCTCAAAATCTATAGAGCAGATCAGTCTCTTAAATATCTATTAGTGCATAAGGAGACCACCGCGAGAGAAGTTGTGATGCTTGCACTACAGGAATTTGGATGCACGGAACCAAGTTCCAATTATGCTTTAGTAGAAGTGACTGTAGCCGAAGGGGGATTTGTTAAGCAGCGTCGTCTCCCTGATGCTCTTCAAAATTTAGCGGAAAGAATGGGTCTTGCCTCTCGCTATTATATTAAAAGTGTGGGCTGTTCAGAGACTTTACTACCCGATGATGCAGCCGCTGAATTGCAAAAGGACTCATCTGTGAGTCTTTTGCATTTAAATAGTGTGGAGGTAGCCACTCAACTCATGGTCGAGGACTTTACCATATTTCGACAAATTGAGGGGACAGAGTATGTAACAGACTTGTTTGGGAAAAAGTCCCGATATGGAAATCCGAACCTCACACGCTTTAGTCAACTCGTAAATCGTGAAATGATGTGGGCCATCACAGAAATTGTCATAGAGAGTTCGAATCTAAATAAACGTATGAGGATCATAAAACAATTCATAAAAATTGCTCGACAATGTAAGGAAACTCAAAATTTTAACTCTATGTTTGCTATTATCTCGGGTCTTGGACATGCATCCGTTTCAAGACTCAAAGCCACTTGGGAAAAGGTTCCTGCTAAATATCTAAGGATATTTCATGAAATGCAACAACTTATGGATCCAAGTCGTAATATGTCACGCTATCGAAACCTTGTCAATGGAGAGGACGTTCAGCCTCCTATTATTCCCTTTTATCCTATTGTGAAAAAGGACCTCACCTTTATTCATATCGCCAATGATTCCGTCATTGATAATCTAGTCAATTTTGAAAAACTGAGAATGATTGCTAAAGAAGTAAGATTTTTATTTTATTTTCAATACCCCCATATTAGTGTTAATATTAATAATGTCTTGTCTCTGCATCTTGTTTAGTAAATTTATAACAATAATAATCTTATTTTTCTTCATCTTTCTTTCTCAAGACATTTTCTATTTTTTTTTTTTTTTTTCTGGTTGTACTTTTATTGAGATTGAATAGAATATATAAAAAAAAAAAAAATGTTTTGTATATTTCTATAAATCCAAATGAAAGTTTGACATTATGCAAATCAGGAGAAGAGGTTGAAAACAAGAAAAATAATATTATACAAAAAAAAAAAAAGATTTCTTCATCTTTGTATAAAGACAAGCTGATAATATACATATAGTCTCAAGAAGATGTCTATGACATTTATTGATAGAGAGTATAATGTCATTAAAATCATCTCCGAGAAATACATAATTTATTTTAATTTGTTTAATATTAAATGTTTTATTTATTAGGTTCGAAGTTTAACTAATATGTGCTCCGCTCCACTGGATTTATTCTCCATGTTGGAATTGGGAGGACAACAACCCTCCAATGCCATGGTTGCTATGAATCAATTGAGTACCGGTGGTCAACATTTAGCAACCGTTAATCGACGTCGTAAAAAGACAACGGGCCTCCCAAATCCTAAACGAATGTTTGAAGAGGTGCGAATTAATATCTGGATAGTTAGTTCTGTGTTTGTCCTTATTTTTTGGAACTGAATGGTTCAGTCCCTTCCAGTTCAGTCCTTGATGACGTCACTCAACTTTATTTTTCTCCTTGTTTAATCAGTTCTATACTGACAGTCCTAAGACTGGACCAAATAAATAAGGACCGACACACTACTACTCTTGTATATAATGTTGTATTTATATCGTATTGTATTTTGTTTGTTCTTCCTACATAGGCACAAATGGTGCGCAGAGTCAAGTCTTATTTGAAGAACATGAGAGTTGTTATAGAGGAAGAAGCATTGCATCGTATGTCCTTGGAGTGTGAGCCCCCTCCTGGGGGTATTCAAAATCTATCCTCATCCACTTCTTTCACACTACCTTCTCATGCATCCTTGTCCTCTTCTTCTTCCTCAAGTCATCATCATCATCACCATTCAGCCATGGGAGGATTGAAAAGGAATCCAAGTCCTACACCTTCTGCAGTCAGCAGCACTTCATCCAATTCTGAAAGAAAGGTAACTCTACCACCGCATGGTGCTTCAACTACAACATCCTCCAACTCCTCAGCAATCCCACCTCCACCCCCATTACCCAGCACATCATCCTCGGGCTCTTCATCTGGACATCATCAAAAGTTTGGTAAGTCTTGTATATATTCTATCCATTCCTTGTTGTATTTTATCTCATCTGACAACCTCTCCATAGGAGCAGCTAGTCCTCATGCAGTCAAGAAACTTTTGTCACTTAGTGAGCAAGCCAAACCAATTCGATCCTCAAGTTCCTCTTCCAAAAATACTATTCCACAACCTCCGCTTCCCCCACCACCCCACCGCTCGCATCACGGTCATCATCAGGGACATCTTCATCATCATCCTCCAGAGCCAATCTATCCCATACCAGTGGATTTAACTGCGGAGAGTAGTTCAGTCACGTCCATAACTGCGTCACGTAGAGTCAAGTATCATCACCCTGCAAGTAAGACTCATTCACACATTCAACGCTAAATATTCCACGTTCTTAATTACTCTTTATTAGGTTCTGTCACGTCCACAGATAGCGGATTGAGTTCCTATGATGACTACTCTCGACAATTATCTTATTCTAGACGTCGACGTGAGTATACATAATGGCTTCATAAATATTTTGTGAAAAAATTTCAGAAAATCCAAAGCTGTTCACAAAAAAGTAATTTTTGGAGAGTAAAATCTGAAAAATTTAATTAAATTGTAAATATTAAATTAAAACAAAACATATATATGTGGTTTGTCAAGGTAAATAGAAATACAATGTTAGACCATTATGTATGTATTCGGATTTGCTAGATCTCTCAATTTGATGTAAAGTCAGACAGATTTTAATTTCATCGAGTATAACAGCGCTATGTTAACACCATATAATTCTAGAAATTATATGATAAATAGTAACAGTATATATAATCTTGACGTTACTATTCAAAAACCTGGTGAAAGTCAAACATCAGTTGGAGAAGCGTTATGGTATAACCTTGTATTTATATTAATTTGATGTCGTGTCACGCGTACAAAGAGATTGTTGTTTAAGTTGCAATCAAAAGAAAAGGTGGAGCATTTCAAATGAGTGCATTTGTAGTTGGTCATTAAAATTAAATAAGAGTCTTTAAGACAAAGAAATTACAACTGATACAATCTGGTTGTACACACATTACAATATGAAGAAAATCGCAGCTTTTACACAATATAACAATTATTCTTGTCTCTACAGGAGTTCCACCACCTCCACTGGCCCCTCCCATGGGATTTTCTCCTCCTATGAAGGAGGAATTCTCTACTCAGTCAAGGAACCGTAATAGAATTTCAAAGTCACAGCAACAATACTCTTCAGCCTACTACATCATGTCTGACCCCTGTGGTGCCGGCGGCGATGATGACGATGAAGATGATGGTAATGTATTTTTTTTCTAAAACTATAAACCAAGTAGTGACACAGGCCTGTTGGCTTGGCTCTGTGAAATCGCATACCCCAGGATGTCACTTTCTATGATACCACGTTAATCTGGGCTTTGTTATCCTTTCCCCTCATGACCTTTTCAATGGGTTGTGTACCTCTTTTAGAAACAAACATGTTAATTTGATTCACTGAGTGAATTCATGGAGTACCACCCATAGTTGTAGTCCTTAAAATGAAGGAAAACTCGATCACTTAATCCCAATTAATATTATTTATTTGTATTTAAGGAACGGTCTTGACTGGACTAGAACCGAGACAACATACATTATAGAAGGGTTGTGATTAGAGTTTTAAAAACTATGCCCTAAAATGAGATTTTCCTAATCTCTTAATATTATGCTTTAATTCTTGGGTAGCCCAAGGGGATTTGTTTTGATATGGTATATGTAAGTACTTGCACATTATGTGAGTATATACTTTGTACATGGCAATAGAATAACTACTTATCAGTATATTATAGTGAAAAGGCCTTCTTTTTTTAGTCCTATGGAATAAAGGTTCCTCATTAACGTGGTGGATCAATTTTGAAGTTATTAGAATTTAAAGCAATGGATTTAATGTAGTAAAACAATATGTCTCACTCTCTTTACGCTCCTGCGCTAATCCCATCTCTGTAGTATGTCATATACATCAGGGATCACTTTATAGGGTGATCCCTCTATACACGCTTGATGCTACATACACAACCCCCTACAAGACTTCATAAAAAACGATATTTTGTCATTCAATCATACATTTATAAAAAAACTTTTCTATATTAATATAGATTTATTTTGTATAGGTGATGAGCAAGTCTCAGCAGTTTGATGTATGCTAAAGATATAAGAAAGAATGATGAAACCTCTCAACAATTGAACACAACAACCTACGTCCGCACGTCAAAGGAAAATGAAGAAAAAGTGAAAGAACATGAAAGTTGTTGTCCCTCTTGTTCTTGGAACCCACAAAAACTTTTGTGAATGTTGTGTTTTTTATTATTACTATTATTATTTATATATCCAAACTGATGATAACAAAATATATATATATATTAAAAAGAAGAATATTTATCAAATGATACTTGAACCGGACCACAATATGCAAATTCCCTTCTTTTCTTTTCTTTCTTGAACAAGTACAAAAAAAAAAAAATACAAAACAATAAAACTTCTGACCATTTATAACAACATTCAAAGAAACGACTACTTATTTTTTATTTATTTTTTTCGGGGAAGCGTCTGTTAATATATAATATACCTATCTATAATATATATATAAATAATGAATTATTATTTTTTTTTTTTTTTAAATCATTATAATATCATAATTATCAATATCATTCATATTTTAATATTTATCAAAAAAAAAAAAAAAAAAATCAATCCATCTTTTTATACAAACAAAATTATTTTTAAGATTATAATAACTAAATATATTCCTTCATCATAATTAAGAAAAAAACAAATATAGACACACGCCTATTACATATATATATATATATATATCAATTATATATTTTCTATATAAATATAACTATACTATCAACAGTGTTGTGATGAACGAACACATTTTTGATTTTCTTTCAATTACTTATAAGTGTTAAATCGGTCTCAAAAAACGAAAATATATATTATACCATATCGGTTTGTTATGCTCACAGCTTATATGACGTAGTTACTAAGTCCTTTTTGCTGTGCAGCATGGTTCCAGGTAATTTTTGCAGCGAACATAATGCCGCAGGGGCACGACGTACCCTTTATTATTTCACGTAACTTCTCTTCCAAAAAGAATTGAGGGGGAAAATCTCAGTCCGATACTGCCTTATAATATTGCTTAGTAATATATTTTTTAAAGCGTAGTATGTACGTGATAGCCAAAAATTTATTTATAGAGATAATAAAATGGCCAATATATACAGGGAGCGGGGTTGAAATTGTCGCCAAAATATTTTTCTACAAAAAACAACCCAGAATATACATTTTTTAACTTTTTTTATTGATAATCAAAACTATGACGAGCATATAGGTATAGAGTAGCTATTCATTTGATATAATCACTGTTGGCATTAATAACGGCCTCTGAACCGGCCGCAGGCTCTTCTGACCATCTCATTGTCCATGTTGCCAAATACCTCCTTGATGGAGTCCATCAGGCTGGCTTTGGTGCTATGGGGATGTCTGTTGGTATGTCTCTCGACATAGCCCAAGACAAAATAGTCCAAAGGATTAAGGTCGGGAGAGTTAGGAGGCCACTAATCTTGGTGACGACGTCATCACAGTTCTTGGTTAACCACTGCATTGAGATTTTGGACACATGACAGGGTGCTGAGTCCTGTTGCCAGACACAGGGCCTGTCTCCGGCCACCCCTTGGCCTTCATGGACATGCTAGGGTCATCCTCAGCCATCTTCTTCACCTTGTCGACAAAGTCGGTGTCCCTGACCTTCCTGTCGGCACCCTCCTCCTTGGGTGCCCTCTTTATGGTGGCATCAACATCCCAGGTGTCCTTTAGCTTCTTACGGATACGCTGAACAGTCCGTAAATTCACTCCTAAGGTTGAAGCAATCGTTGAATTGGAGATTTCACCTCCATTATTAACCAATGCCATGACTACAACGGACCTCGAAAGCTCCTCGTTCCACTTATAGCTCTTTATCTCCTCATATGATGACGGCATGATGCTAACTGAACTACGTATCGTCTGCTGACGAAAATAGCTTTCCTATTTGGTAACCGGTTTTTTATTTGATAATGTCGTCTTCAAGTTATCAAGGTTTAAAGTAGGGAACAATCTGATTCCCTTTCCCTGTATATTACATAATATACGACGAGGGATCATCAAGAAATTGTATTCCTGCCCTTTTGGGCATAAGTTACATACTTATTACTTCGTTCATGGGATTAAAAATTATGTAATAGCCATGACGTATCAAGTGAAACGAAGTTATCGACAGCTGACAAATAAATACATGGTAAAATATTTGTGCTTGTATGGTAACACCCTGTTTCAAATTTGCCGCCTTTTTACTTTTTACTATTATCGGTTCGAACTTCTAATATTAATATGATAACTGTTGTGCAGTCCAGTTCAGTCTTAACAACTGTTAAAGTTTGGTTCTTCATGACGTCACTCAACTTGATGCATTCTGGTTTTAATCAGTTCTAGTACTAAGGACTAAGACTAGACTGGACTATTGTAAGCCCTCAATAGCTTTTTGAGGTCTTGAATCGACGCTGGGCTGTTGTCGTAGACATTCTCTTTCACGTGCTCCAAAGGAAAAAGTCGCAAGGTGTTGAATCACAAGATTTCAATGGCCAATTGCAATCACCTTCGCGAGAGATAACAACGTCCTGAAACTTTTCCTGTAAAAGAACGATTTTTTCGTTGCTTGTGTGGTACATAGCAACCTCTTGTTGAAAGTAAACTGTGTCCAGATTAATACCATCCAATTCCAGCCATTAAAAATCATTAATCATCTCTTGTTAGCGCAATCAATTCACCTTAACTGTTTTCCCAGCCTTATTTTCCAAAAAGTAAGGTCCAATGACCCTGCCGGACCATAAATAACACCAAACACTTACAAGTTGAGGATGGAGAGGCTCTTCAACAATAAATCTTGGGTTTTCCAAACCCCATATTCGACAGTTTTGCTTCTGATTTAATTGATTTGGTGATGCGAAATTTCATAAAAAGGATACAGTCATGTAAGCCTAGCTGTGGCTGATATTGTTTTCTATTATTCAAAACACCGATTAAGTGATAAAGGCAAAAATCAACAGCTAACAACATAATATATAGTATTTTGTGTGTGTTAGTAAGTACGTCATTACCTTTATTGTATCTCGCAACCTTTTACCCGGGATATAAGAAACGGAAAAAAGGTGCAAATTCAGAGGGGAGTTGGCTATTCTGGCCTAATCCTTCTCAACTGTGGAATTGTTTTTCAATAATTACTTCGTATTGTTCAGGGCTTAACAAAGAGATAATTCGAATTCAACTAATCTACGTTTAGAGCAAACCACAAAAGAAAAGAAGCCAGAACATCGACAGCTGACTATAAAATACTCAGCAAGGTAACGCTGTGAGAAATACATGATGCAATATGAATCATATTGCATCATGTATTTATCACAGCCTTACATATTATATGATGCAGGAATGATAAAGTAAAGGTATTCACGTACAAGAAGGGATATACTATTACGTCACATACATTTGTTTTTCTTACACTAATATTAATCGGCCATTCCAAATAGAGGAATGATATTCAACACTAATGGTGAGAGGTGTATAAAATATGACCGAGGGAGGAGGGGTTCTCTAGCTGGTAATCTGAACAGGATTTTCTATGTTTTCTAACGCTCCTATCATTATTACTAAATTCTTGAAAACAAAACATTTAGACTTATAAATTAATAACTAGGAGGCGTACTTATAAAAGACGCAGAGTAACACTCAAGGTTTACCAAGGAGGTATAAGTGGAAGGTTTTGTTGGACTTGGAGTAGAATTGAGGGTGGACAATATAGTCATTCGAGCCTATATCTCCGTGCAATACATGGAGTAAGATTTGTGGTTATTTTCTTCCTATAACAGCTGCTTACAGCTATTCTAACTCGACGCTAAGCAGCTCTCCTTCAAAATGTTGGGATTACAACGTTCATTTTACTTTAGTTTTATTTTTTACAAAACGGCAGGACTGTTTTTATGCATACCTACTGATTATGTGTTAAAACGTACACACAGCGCCCCAACATATTTCTTTAGCTGACGTTGAAATGATAATTAGTGTTGACATCTTTGTAAAGGAAAAACTAAGAAAGTTAAGAAATTATAAAAAACAAAACGGTTGTTGGGTGTGGTGTTTCTTCTTTCTTGTTTATGATTTAATAGCAATGGTACGATTGCAAAAAAAAAACAAAAAAAAACCCTTGCTTACTCCGATTATCTGTTAAAAAGTACCATTTTGCTATCAGAGGCATCTGCAAGATTATATTTTAAGGGGGGCTTGTTTGCCATAGTTAACCTTCATCGATGCAGCCTTACTATGACGAACTGCCAATCGAAATCCCTTTATCGTCTCTATGAGCTTCCTTTCACACTGCCTACAAAATATTCATATGAAGACTTAATGACTCTACTTAAAAATAAGAATGTAAAGATGTGGGAGATCCAATTTCAATATTGAATGTACTTTTATGTATTCTTCCAAGATTACCGAGTGCGACCTCAAAAATGTTGAATAGTCCCACTTCAGCAGCTACACGTTAGTGATTGCTCTGAACTTCTCTCCGCGGTCCGGTGTATCTCTTCACGGGGAGAATATGATTCTTCTTCCATTTAACTTGATTTGCTCAACAATTTTTAGTCTACTTTGACTAACGACAAGGACTACAGACAGTATTGAGACTTCTCAAATTCAATTAATTTATCATTTGTCAATAATTAATGTCTTTGTTCAGGGCGGCATCTCACTAATACAAAAATACTCTATGCATTTTGTTGTCAGCTGACCATTCCATCGTCTCACTTGATACGTTATGACTACTTCATAATTTATTCTCTTTGATAAATGAACGATGTAATAAGTTGTTTTATCTTATGCTTCGTTTCCAAAAGGAATATATACTATATAATTCATTTTAAAAATTGTGGAGAATTGACAAAGATTGTCAAGAGTACACTAAAGATGCTTTGATGCTATTTGTTTGACCCGACAAATTATTTTTTTATACAAGAGACAACCAACTTTTAGGAGATAGTATTTTTGGTAGTAATGCGATGATTAATCTGAATCGGAGAATCGTGGACTTTTTTGGAATCGGCATCCCTAAAATAATGTATCATTTTCGATCCCAATTCTTATGCACTCTTATTTATTAATGGTATGTAACTATAGAAGAATTTTCTAAGTTATGAAATGTATCCGTCAAGATACAAAAATACCATTTGAATTAATCATTTAAGTCTTATAATTTTATAAAATATTCTAATAAAATAATTTAATATTTTATAAACTTGAAAGCTGAGAAGAAACAAATTGAACACAAACTGAACGTGAGCAAATGTGTTCTAAACCCATTATCGTACACAAATGGCGAGTGCACGTTGTATAATTTGTGGAAATTAAGAAGGTTATTTTATGATTGTCCATCTGCAAAATAATCAATGGGCCCTCTAATGGTTTCGGTGCATTTGTAGATGATGAATACCCATAAATATAGTATAATAAACAGTAGCAGGCATTTTTTCTAGGGGTGATCCTCCACAAACCGTAAAGAATAAATCAATTTCATTGTCTTAGAACTTGAATTGGCGTTGCCACATTCAATTTAAAGGAATAATCTTTTAGAGTTAAGACTGCGAGACTTGACATTTTAGCGTCTGCACCCTGTACTTTATCCACATATTTGATACCCATTTGACATATTAATTAATTATGTATGCATATGTGAGTCTTCTTTTGTGTTTCATTCTCTCTTCAAAGTAGGATGATCTTCTGAAAGATGTGTTGTACTCTGATCAAACTCTACGAATCAATATTTCAAACTCACAGGAGGAGGAATTGTCAAGTGCCCTACTTTTTCTCTTGTTTTACCCTTTTGAAGAAGAAGGATTCTCTCTCCGAGGACTTTGAGACATTGTTCATCAATATGAGTACGATAAATATATTTTTCATTCTTACCTCTACGTTTCTCCATTTCATAATTATTTGTTAATTCCTTCCACTTTTTGTATTCGTATTTGATATTTATAACGGTACTCTTTTCAAAAGGGGTTAAAACAAGTTTTATTTTCGATCCATAATGATTTAAATCATATCAAATGCGTGAAGTCCTACATATATATAGCGCCCCTCTAGTCTACACCCTGCAGACGCCCCTGATATATTTCATATTTTATTCGAATTCGGTCAATTAAAAGTAGATTTAAAAAAATAACATTTTGAAAGAATAATTTGAATCTTCCTTCTTTTTTATTTCATTATTATGTTTTAATAACGCCCATTCAGCCATAAATTTAAAAGGCTGAATAGATATTCCTATAAATAAAATTAAGATGAAGATTTGAATAATTGGAGATGTGATCATTTATATCAAGTTTAGTTTTTTATTATTTAGGATTATAACGTATCTACAATTACATAAAATACAACAATTGCATTAAACTTTAAATTTATTCTCTATCTACTTAACTAAGCCAAGCAGCCAAGTGAAAAAACCTACATATATTTTTCTTACTCTATGGGGGATGTTCACAATTTTAAATCACAACGGACGACATCAACGATTCATTTATAGAATCGGTCTACAATTAATTTTAAATGAGACAAAATCCAGACCAAATCTCTGAGGCCGATCTAGGCCGATTTTTACTCGGAGATCGGTCCGGATCGAACTTCTGTAAATATTTATTATCCGTCTCCCCTACTAAGCCAAGTAAAAATCCTTGTCAATTCTATACATTCTGTTCTGTCCACATAAAATCCTAAGAGTCTCATTACGGTCCTAAGATTTTCAGAGCAAATACAAACCCTAATTTATATATATCTCTCTCAAACGTGGTGAATAGTGTTTTAAACTGCATGTAAATTTAACTATGACAGACTTTTCAAAAAGATTTTTGTATCCAAAAGTTTTGTAAATAATAATGATTCAATTAATATTGTTCCGTGTTTACGAAAATAAAAGCGAAGCGCATTTTTGAAATGCCTAAAACAATTTGCAATCAGATCTCAGACCAACCAAAATGTACTAAATTTGTTAAATAAGTTAAAGGTTTCTTGGTCAACTATCAGCGGCGTTAGCAGGATAATGTAAATATACATATATTTAGGGGGGGGGAGGGGGGTTTGGTTTTTGGAATTTTTTCGAAAAAAAAAATATTTTTTTTGAAAAATAAAAAAATCCATAGGTTTTCACAAAAATATCAAAAATTAAATTTTAAATAGTAAAGTTTTTGTAAAAGAATTTATAAAATTAAAAAAGAACTAGTAAATGTTTTTTCAAATATTAATTTTTGTACCTTTTTTTACTTAAATTTTTTTCATCCTAACCAAAAATAAATCTAGTAAAAAGGCAACAATTACTTTTTTTTTTTATCAATCTACCCTTTGCAACAGCCCTACTTGCACCTGCACACATTTACTAATTTCATCCAAAGCTTTTTGGAATCAGATTTCTAAGTACATTCGTCCTCTATTATCCCAAGACCTAAACCTCCTTGATTCCACTATATCGGCATGTATTGAGATCCGGTCCTGTACTAAACCTGCACTAAATTTTGATATTCTCAAAAATGAATAACGGACCAAAATTAACAAAATTTGAACAGCTAGGATTGTTGCTTCAAGGTGGTTTGAAGTGCGTTATTGAAGCCAACGGGCTTCATAATTGACTAAAATAAGAATTTACGCACTTTCTATTCAAAATATCAAGTGTTTAGTAATTAATAATTAAGAGATAAGTACACAAATGTTCCATGAATCTACAAAAATAGTGATATAATTAGTTTTACAGTCCGTTTGATATTCTTTTAACCTTAAAACACTGCAAAAAAAAAATCATTTCTTTCTCTTATATTGCAGAATCAAACGAATCTCATCACTTCCTCATCTCTTCTATTAATTCTTCTCGAGAGTTGTCAATTTGGTCGAATAACATTGGGAAAATGGAGTTTCACATTATTGAATTGTAATACATTGAGGGCTCCAAGAATTCAGAGAGAAAATAAATTAAAGAAAAAAAAAACATTTCACTTTATTTAATATAAATAATAATTAAATTTGTTAATGATTTGTTGATATATAAATAATAACATTGACGATTTGAGTGCATAAAATAACCATGACATCTGTGACTTTAAACAGCCTCCAAGGGTATCTCATGCTTGATCATCTGGAATAAAAGTGTGAAGAATATTAATGCAAAGAAATCAAGCAGTTTGCTACATATCAAGGCTACTCAACCGTTTAGTTTTGAAGGAGAAAATATAGTCACATAACACGGATGTCGTAGTGGCAGATTTTATGAACTGTGTTGACTAGACTATAATATTTTTTTTATTTATGCAGGTGACATTTTTTATTTATTGATTTTCTGTAAAAGTTTCGAATCCCATGTTTGACAGTACAATGTACCTTTGCCGATTATAATAATTGAGTAGACTTGGTATATGCGTATAGTTATGGAATTCTAGAGACCTGAAATAACCACTGCAGAATTCGTATTCCCACATGAGGGGTATATAAAAATAATGATGGGTTTAAGATAAAGAGTAACGTCATTTTCTACTCAATTCCTTCAAAGGGCAAGGCTAAGATACTCTCTTGAGTATTCCATGTATATAGAATTCCATGGTACAGTGGATGAGATTTTTATTTAATCCCTTGCCGATTTTGTAAGTTTGCCTTCTGATAAAGATGTTCAATGGGATTGAGGTTCGGAGACTGGCACGGCCGCTCAATGATGTGTTTCTTCTTGAGCCACCACTTTGACGTATGTTTTGGATCATTGTTGTACTGTAAGACCCATTAGACGACCCAACCTTTGGACTCTTTTCACCATTCAAATTATATACCATCATTTTCTTTGTCGTCGGGAAAACTGACAAAATCGGCAAAGGATCGAATACGTATCTCCCCTCCACTCTACGTATATAAATTAATGATGAAACACTCAACATAAAAGGAACATACATCAGGGGCGTCCGCAGGATTATATTTTGGGAGGCTCTAGCTTTTTGGATTTTTTTGAAAAAAAATCCAAATATATAAATGTTTTAAAAACAAAGTTGAAAAATAAAATTTCGAGGATTTTTTTTTCAAAAATTCATAAACTGTTCAAAAAAAAACTAAATTTTTCGGAAAATATTCAAAAAATATATCTATTTACAGAATTTTTTCCCTGGAAAAAAAAATTCAAATATTGTATTTTTGAGTTTGTTTTTCTTTTATTTTTTAAATATATTTAGTTATTCAAAAAACTATTTTTTTAAAAAATAAATTGAAGTATCAAAGAAGAATTCAATGATTAATTTTTGAAACTAATTGAAGAATCAAATAAGAACTCAAGAATTAATTACTTTCGAAAAAATTTCCATTGGTTTTTTTTTTAAATATTACATTTTTGGAAAAAAAATCAAAAATCCATATCTTTTCATCGAAAATTTAAATTTTTTGCAAACTTAAATTAAATTTATGAGGAAAGAAATGGAAAAATTTGATTTAATTTTTGAACGTGTTGAATTTTGTAAAATTTTAAATATTACATTTTCGGAAACAAAATTTCAAAAATTAAATTTAAAGTAAAAAGCAATAATTCCTTACAGCCCTTAGAGCCCTGCAGACGCCCCGCACATGACTGGTATGTGTACTTCACATCTTTTTGAAACAAAACAAGGTAAGCAATATTGAATCAGCGTCAGTGGTCTTATTTACTTATCGATATTGATGTATGTATGTAAGGTTGTTACCTCCTTCAGACGTTTCTTATATTGAAATTCATATTCTCCAGTTCTCTGACTAGGCATAAAATGACTTGTACGATTAAATATTTGTTTCAATTCTCCCAATTCGAATACTGATACTGGTTCAATGTTTTGCTCAAAAATCACAGCGCAGAGGTACTCCGTGTAATGTGTCCTGGATTCGGAGGTAATTGGAAAAAGAAAAAGGGTAGATCAATAAAGGTATTTAAATATAACTTGATACAAAAATCACTAAAAGGTACTCAGCAGAAAATAAACATCTCACATCAATTACATCTCTTAACTTTGCTACCCAGGCCTCATTTGTGAGACCATACTTTGTGGGTAGTCTTTTCCCTGCTCTTTGAACAGCGGCCTCCATGTCCTCTTGGACCATGATGCTTAACGGATCCAGATGAGTGTCAAAGATCAACTGGCCCAAGTACTCAATAAAGTGTTGTCTATAATATACATACATGTGATATAATTGGAATTCAGCATGATGAAAAATACATGATATAATGATTCGCAGATTATATACAATTAAGTACTTCTTCACTTGATGCAGCCCCCCCTTCTCTTGATCCCTTCTCCCTTCCTGCAATTGACATTTCATATTAAATAAATAAAGGACTTCTTTCTTGTGGAAAAAAGTAATTACTGATTTAATACATTTACATATATATGAATGTAATTCTAGGTGTTTAAAAATAAATATTATTATTAATTTAAATGTTATTAGGTTAAACTACTCTACATACTTGCAATAACCAGCAAAACCCTCTGGTGTCTCCAAGGAGCAAGGGCCATCCTCCAAGGTCCCATCTTCCTTCTCTTTCTGCATAGGGACGCGACATCCATCTGTCAGGGAAATACCTGGAGGAGGGTTTGTCATGTACTCCACTTTCTTCTCCTATAACGAGTTATTAATCATTATTCATTAAAAAAAAAATGAATTTAGGACAAAGACTACGCAAGAGAGAGGTAAGGACGTCCCCATGATTAAATATATATGTTTTATTATTATTTTGGGGAGGCTGGTGCTTGGTTTTGGATTTTTTTGGAAAATAAATTAAAAAAATTAAAATTTTGGAAAAAAAATATTCCAAAAATTAAGTTTCATATATTAAATATTTAAAAAAAATTTCAAAAATCCATTCCTATTTTCAAAATTTTACATTTTTGAAAATAATTATTTGGAAAAAATTTCAAATATTAAATTTTGGTGATGAAAATTTCAAGAATTAGATTTTATGGAGAAAAATTTCAAAAATCCATAGCTATTCTCAAAAAATTTAAAAGTCCACAGCTGTTAACAAAAAATGCAGATTTTGAAATTTTTACTTCAAAAGTCCACAGCTGATCACTAAAAAATTTAATTTTTTAGTGAAAAATTTCAAAAATTCATAGTTCCTTCATAGAAGATTAAATTTTTCGAGAAAAAACTATGAGACATTAATTTTTTTGAAAAAAAAAATTGATAAATTAAATTAATTTTCTAATATGAATTTTTCTGAAATAAAAATTTCAAATATTATATTCTTTAGTAGAATAGTAATTTAATATTTCTTAATTGGGGGGAAGGGGCTCTAGCCCCGCCAGCCCACCCCCTTCGTACGTACGCCCCTGAGGCCCATGTTAAATAACATTTTTTGCCTTCCCCACTGCCTCAAAAACGGTACACGGATCCTGATTGAAGAAACACATTTTAACGTACACGAAGAAGTTTCTGAAGATCCTTTGGTTCTTTATCTCTTAAATAAAATAAGCAGTTCCGAGGATGATGTGCATGGAGACCCATTCGTGCACAAACTGGGCCCTTTCCACATTTTACTCCCATCTTGAAGGGTCTCTTACACCCGATACAAAATTCGAATTTGCATTGTGTACAGACAAAGTGCATGCAGCCTCCTTTTGTGAGTGTGTATCGGAATTTGCAGGCAGGACAGGTGATACCATATTCTTTGAGATGATCCTCTAAGCCTTTTTCTTGAGATTCTGGATCGTTGTCCCGTTTCCATGCTGCAAATGCTTCACACGTCGTTTTTTCATGCTGTGGCTCCCACTAAAAAGATTGTATGTAAAATATGGGGGGTTAAATAGGGCCATAAATCATATGCATTTTTTTAATTTAAAAAAAAAATTCGACAACTGTTATTATTAGTATTTTATTCATTAGGAGAGAGTATTCAAGTATAACGAGTAACCACAAGTATGTGTGTTCATGAATGGCTTAGACTAATGTTGAGGATCTCTAAGTCCTTACTGGACTCAAATTAGAATTGAAGATCGAAAATGTACAATTCTCAGTTATTTTTTTCGATTTTTTTTGTAGAAAAATCCATTGGTATTCATAAAAAAATTAAATATTTCAGAAAATAATTTGGAAAATTAAATTTCATATACTAAATTGTTTGGGAAAAAGTTTTCAAAATCCATAGCTCGTCACAAATATTTATAATAAAAAAATATATAATATAAAATTTTGCGGAAATTTTTTTTTTTTTCAGAATTTTGTTTCCATAATCTATAGTTAGTCACAAAAATCAATAATTTATAGTTGTTTACAAAAAAATAATGTTTTCGGAAAAAAAATTCAAAAAAAATTTTATTTAGAAAAAAATAAAAAAAATTCAAAAATGAAATTTGAATTTGTTGAAAAAGTTTTGAGCAAATTAAATTTTTTAATAAAATTTTCAAAAATGAAATTTCAAATATTAATTTTTTTAATAAAATTTTCAAAAATGAAATTTGAAATATAAATTTTTTTGGAAAAAAATCAGAAATCCAAAGCTTTTCAAATAGTAAATATTTTATGGAAAAGCAAAAATTCCTTATTGGGTTGGAAATGGACTACAGTCCTTCCATCCAACCCCCTGCGGACGCCCCTAATTCTTCACTATGTCCTTGACATAATATATGAAGTTCTATTTATTTTTATATTCTTCATCTCACAAGGGCTAACTGAATTAAACGCCATCACAACTAAGCCACTCTTCTCTTAAACATTCTTCAAATTGTCAGGTTAATTACGTTAATTTATATATATTTTTTTCATTCATACAGAAAATGCTTAAGATTTATAACCCACGACATAAACACAGACCCTGTGCAAGAAATCCATTGTGTTATACATATTTACTTACAGGAACATGACACTGAGCACAGGACTCCGCCTTGCAGTCTGGACAACTTAGTTTTTTGGTATGCGGTGCTGCAATGAAGCCTGATGAACACTATGGAATTAAAAAAACAAAACATATATATGATAATTGATTGGTGGACCAGTTTGATTTTCGAATTTGGATTACGGGCAGTTCGGAAATGTTGTCAAATGGTTTGAAAATTACTTATGCAAAATATCATTTTTCTACGATTTCATCTTTAGGGACCATATTTTTTTTCATAATTTGAATGGAGAGAAATGGTTTTTTTTCATTAAAATACAGCATTAATCATTATTTTACATTAATTACTTATGACAGACATAACTCTAACCTACGAAAAATACTGATAAAGCTGTTTTTTTTCTTTTTCTAAAACTACCCTATGAAGCAAAAAGAGAGAATAAAATTAAAGAAATAATCTTTTCTTCCTGAAAATATATAAAAAATATATATAAATTTTCCAAACTTTTCCTCTTTTTTTTGTTCCATTGAACAATTTTTGAAAAAATCACTTTATGAAACACTTTTTATAGGTAAAAAAATGTTTATTAAATGCAAAATAGTTTTTTAAAAAAATCGTTAAGTATCAAAACTTAATAGAAATACAATATTAGACCATTATGTAATCCGACTGGCTAGAATTTTAAATTTGATATATTGTACTAACGCTGGGCAAGACAGACAGATTTTGACAAATACACAACCACTCATAGACTATGACATCAATATTAAAAAGCGTGGTAGAAGTCAAGCATCAGTCGTACACGCGTTAGGGTATAATCTTGTATTTATTATTAACCTTGTTAGTATCTACATATATTGACTCTAAGAGATTTTCCCATTGTTCATAATTTGATCGAGATTAGTAGAATATAATTTTGCATAGGTCATTTTCATACCACATAAAAACTCTTTAGTTTGATATCTGTAATAATACATAAGAATATCTGTTTCTAATAAATTAAATTTCAAATGTCTAGATGAAAGTATAATATTCTATGATATTAGCTGAACCTTTGAGCACTTGCCAAACGTTCAATCCTTACTGTATCTCTCTCAACCTTTTCTCCAAAAAGAGAAATATTGTGAAATATGTGGGTTTCCAAGTGGTTTTGTTCCTAATTTGTACGAGTGAAAATACCGTGATAAATTTAATTTTGAAACAACGAAAATTACTAACGTTGTATGTTCTCTCCCTTAAACAAGAATAATTGTAAATCACATAAATGGATTTAATTTAAATGCATGAATAATTGAGTTTTAGAGATAAGAATATATAAAGTAAAAATAAAATAAAATAAGATGTATACAGATGATAAAGTTGGTAACTGCCTTGATACTTAAGTTAAAAATAGACAATTTTTTTGCTAAAATGAATTAAATCTCTCAACCAATTGAAACATAGCGTAATTAACTATTTATTAATGGAACTAAGAACATAATTTATCTATAAATAAGAACAATAAAATCAGATGCAGGAGCCTTTGTCAAAATATATTCATGGAAAAAGATTGATGCTATATCAAAGTAATATCATTTAATGGTTTGCTTACATCAGGAACGCAGTTTGAACTTTTATATCCACGTTCAAAGGTGCATCATCTCCTTGTTATATAAGATGTTGAGTTTGGTGTTTATGTCCTTCCTCTTGTGGCTGTTTACAGTTAATCTAATTAAACGTCGTGAGAGCTAAGCTTCTATGGCTCTCTCAAAACTTTCTATTTAGTTTATGCATAGAAAGTCATTTGTTAATCCTTGATGGTTCTTTAAATTATTTTTAATTATATTTAATAGTGATGGGACAATTAATTGGAATACAAGTTTCGAGTGCTTTTTTCGTAAGACCAGAATCGGGAAAATAATGTTTAATTTGCAATTCCGATTCTAACTTATTACTGGTAATTAAATCATTATTACTTTACTAAGTTATTAAATAAAATAGCACCCACCCTCCCAGATAAAGGAATTTCTACATTAAGTAGAAAATGTAATCTTTGATTTTTTCTTCAAATGATTTAATATTGTAGAAATAGTTCAAAATTGTATGGCTATTTTAAATTTGATTTATTTTTTTCAATTATTTTTCGAAAAAATTAATATTTGAAATTTTTATTCGAAAAATTTTAAGCCATATATATTTTGTCAACAGCTGTTGATTTTGTAAATTTTTCTCCAAATAGTTTTTATTTTTTGTTAATAGTTATAGTTTTTGTAATTTTTTTGCAAAATAATGAATTTTTTGAGAATAACCATAGGTTTTTGAAATTTTTTTCCAAAAAATTTAATTGTTTGGATTTTTGAAACAAAATTAAATATCTAATTGTATATTTTAAATTTAAAAAAAAGTTTAATAATTGGATCTTTTTTTCCAAAAAGTTTTTTTTTTAGTTTTTTTTAGATGTTATTCAAAAAATTTCAAAAACCAAGCTTCCCTTTGATAGAAAACATTTGGATGTCCCTAATAACAAAATACTATTTTTGTAAGTGTAAAAGAATTGAAATTACTATTTTTTACTAGAATCGTATCGGGATATTTTAGTCCCTTTCACTAATATTTATAGTTTAAAGAATTAACTATATGACGTTGATAGATAGTTAAACAAGGCAATAAATATTTATATTTAATGAATATTCTAAAAAAAAAACATTTGGAAGGTGGGGGCTAATGCTCTTATTTAAGGGTGTTATTCAGAGATGAATTTATT
Organism: Lepeophtheirus salmonis; assembly: GCF_016086655.4. Lineage (NCBI taxonomy): Eukaryota > Metazoa > Arthropoda > Copepoda > Siphonostomatoida > Caligidae > Lepeophtheirus > Lepeophtheirus salmonis. Next base: position 30,952,764 of record NC_052139.2, on the reverse strand, counting down.
CTCGTGCTTTCATCAATTCAGGGGTGAAAAAATTTATTTGAACTGTAAAAAAATGTGTTTTTTTACAGTTCAAACAACTATAATATGTTTCTGCACCGTTTCAATAGCAATTTGACTTGATTTTAATTATTTCAAGATGGGTTTCTACATCGACACAACTTGGCAACATAATTTAAAAAAAAAATAATAATGTTTTAATCTCAATTAATTATCCTTTGCAAAATGAATAGGTTCTGTGATTAAAAATGTATCTTTTTTAGAGGAGAGAAACTGCCACGAAGATATAAACATGTAAGCACTTTTGTAACTCTTGTACTTCCAAAATTTAATTTGTTGGAACATTTTCACATCTACTAGCAGGGCACAGTTTTAGAATACTCTGTAAAAATAAATATTCCCAATATGTTTAAAATTTGTTAAAAGATATTATATATAATTAAGGATTAAGAATAAAATTGCAAAAGATAGTTTATTGATCCATATATCTTGTGCACCCTTTATAGGGTATATGTGCAAATTTGCCTCAAGATTTGAACACATTTACTTAATACAACTTGCAAGAAATGTAATTGCATGTTTCTAAAGTACTTTCGAAATATGTAGTTAAATACCAAATCATTCTGAATAACATCTCTCAACCTGTCTTCCTCCAAAAAGAGTTACTTCACTAACATAAAAATATACAGTGTATTTTGTTGTCAGCTGTCGATGTGGCTGCTTCTTTTCCCTTAATCTATTTTCTGAATGTTGTTGATTTACTAAATTAGCTCTTGTTAAGCTGCTGTGAACACTTCTGAACAATTATTGAATGACAGAGGGACACTCATTTTGTGCAAATGCATTCTAGGCAATAAAGGACTTCATCTTTGAGTGCAGAATCCAAAAGGGATCTCAGTTTTTCTCTCACTCATATGAATTCTAAAATATCTGGTATTATAGTTATTCGGGATCCTTTAGAGTCATTTTTTTAGGGTTAAAAAATCCCTAAATTAAAAGTAGGGTTAATGAAATTTGTGTAAAAGTGTTTTTCAGATTAAAAAAGTGTTTTTATTGATTCTGTATCTTGTTTTGAACTTGATATATTTTCATTTTTAGGCTGAAAAGGATTATAAACGACAGTCTTCTTTAGACCCTTATAACTTATTTATAATAATACATAGTGATGAGGAATCTCATAGCTTATATTATAGATAAATGCTCAATGTATAATTTAAATAAAGATTCATTTGTATAAATATGCATCTCCAATATAATCATATTTTGAAATATTAAAATTATCTAGTCGTTGTGAATGGATCGGTTTAATTTTTCAGCCTAAAAATGGAAATATATCGAATCAAGTTACAGAATCAATAAAAGCACTATATAATTATTTTAAAAAAACACACTTTTACATACGTTTTATTAATCCTACTTTTAATTTGGGTATTTTTTAAAGGTAAAAAATGACTGAACGATGTTAGTTGCAAACCACTATAACCCCAGATATTTTATAATTCAGATGACTGAGAGAAAAACTGAGATCAGTTTTGAATTCTGCGCTCATAGATTAATTCAATTATCGTCTTCAATTCATCTGTACGAAATCCCCCCCTAATTGTTCTGCTATATAATTATTTCATTGTTAGAGAGAATTGTCCTAGAAGTGGCTAACTTCCAACTGATTAAAGGTATCTTTTCGTGTCGAAGGTTGTGTGATACAATAAAGTAACGACGTGAGGAATATACACAGCATATTTAATTCAAGAAATGTCCAATAATAAAATAAGTTTACAAATCAACAGCTGACAAAAAGATACAGAGGAGATGTTGATGTTTTGGATATAACATTGTGTAATTAGTATAGTTTGGTTGTTTTGTACATGGACAGAAATGAATAAAATGATTAATTTACCTTATTGCACCATTTGAAATTCGGGTCTTTCATAAGTATACGATCTCTAAGCTTTCTCTGAAACAAATCATGAATTCCTTTATCTACAATGGGTTGAAGGATATTGTCTAATTTAGTAAAATAATTAGATGCTTCGTCCTCCTTGCTTTCGTCTATAAGGATCGCAGAAGGCTCCTTGCAAAAGGGGCAGGATGCCTCGTTAATATTTCGATCCTTGATAATAAGAGTGAAGTAATTTTTGGTACATTCCTTGCAACATTGATGCTCGCAATCACTGGGAAGTTTAACAATCTGTAATTTAAAGTTACATGAATACTACGTATACATGATCAAATAAGGAACTCACTTCTTTAAGGGTCACACCATGTGCACAGAGCTCACATTCTTTTTTCAGATTCAATCGAGCAGACTCCAGATCTGTCCCTAGGAGGGCGGCCTCAATTGCATCTTCCAAGGAGAGATCTTCTGACTGAAATTCTTCTTCTAACTGAAGAGCAATCTCTGCCTTTTCATAGGAAGGAACCTTTTCTTGGGCAAGGAGCATTCGAGCTCGTCTCTGAGGAAGAAAAAGTTCGTTTTTATTCCGGAGCTAATTCTATTATTAATTTCGAGACTCGGAGCAAGCCCTATTTCTTTTTGTTCGGTCTTTAAAGATTTTTTGTAGACCGAGTTGTTCTGAACTTTCCGTGGAGAACATGGTTCTCAGATCATGGACCGATTTTCTACCCATCCTAGTTCTATAAATGGAGTTGTAAATCTTAAGCATTAAAAAAAGAAATTGGAAGTAAATAAAGTAATCCAAGAAATTTTAAGAATGTTTACGAGAACAGCTGCTTATCTGTCTTGATGTTTAATTTAGTTAGCTACGAGCAGCTGTAAGATGAAGGAAAAATATAAAAGAAATACCCCTCCGTACATGCCAAGGACATAGGCACTAGGCATGAATTCTACAGCCCCACCTACTCATCCCCAGCAGATACCCCTGCTTAAATCCAGTTCCTTATTTGTATAAACAGAAATCAGGATATGGAAGAAAATCGATTCATAGACAGTGATCGAAAAATCGATCAATATTTTGAGACCGAAAAAATTGTTCACGATTACAAAACGATTAAATTTCGTTCTACAGTCTCAAATGATCAAAATATCGGTCCAAATGGTCTTGACAAAATCCCTCAAGAGCGAACTCAAAATAAATCTCAACATTCATAACTAATACCTCAAATTCCAAGACTTTTGGATCCTTCTCCACGATCTCTAAAATAACAAACATAGAAAATTAATTTGATCGTATTTAACACATGGGCTGAAAAGTCCGGGGCTCACACATAGATGGCACTAATTTCTCTCTTTTTAAATTCATCTTATTTTCGGTCAATCATCAAAAGATAGCTATCAACATTTCAAAACAATTTGTTTTCTAGTTTGTGAGTTTTTTTTCTACGTGTGACTAATTATGTGCTTTGATTTTACGATGATTATTTTTTGATAGTTGCAAAAATACTTTTGAATCTAAGCGATGGCTTGAAAAGTGTGTTAGGGACAGTGATAAAAATCCTGTGTATTTTGGGCATGTTAAAAAACAAACATGGTAACCCTGACAATTTGAGCTACAGTACGCTTTATAAGGGAAGATGAGGCCTAGTTGGAAATAAACAAGGACATGGGGAAGAATGCCTCATATGTCGATATCCAAATATACTCTTGTCCACGGAGGACTTACAATTATAACTCCACAACAAATCCTCAAGGTAACTTATGAGTACACACGAATGACAAATGCTACGGAAAGGAAAATTTATTCTTCAGGTTACCAATTCCAAAAAACGGCCCAGTTAAAAAATTCTTGCAGGTTTAATATAACTAGTTATGGGACTCCCGGACTTTTCAATGCAGGGGCGTCGGCAGGGGCTGAGCTGTAGGGACTATAGTCCCCTCCCACCTCCCCCAAAAAAAGGAATTTTTAATTTTTACTTGATTTTTTTTAGTCAGGATGAAAAAATTTTACGAAAAACTTAATGTAATAATTTTTTTTCTGTGAAATTTAATATTTGAAATTTAAAGAGAATAAGCCGCAGATTTTTGAAATTTTTTATCCAAAAAATTTAATACTTGAAATTTAAAGAGAATAAGTCGCCGATTTTTGAAATTTTTTTCCAAAAAATTAAGTTTTTTTAATTATATTTTCAAATAAATGTAATTTTTTGTGTTAAGCTATGGATTTTTGAATTTTTTTTCCGAAAAAGCCAATTTTTTGTTTTTAAGGTATAGATTTTTGAAATTTTTTCCAAAAATTTTTTTTTTTTAAAATTTTTTTCAATTAAATGTAATTTTGTGTTGACAACTTTGGATTTTTGAATTTTCTTTCTGAAAAAGTCAATTTTTTGTTTATGGCTATAGATTTTTGAAATTTTTTAACATTTGAATGTTTTTTCTAAGAATAAACATATTAAAAAAAATTTCCACAAAATTTATTTTCTCAATTTTGAAAATTTTTCTGAACAACTGTGGATTTGATAATTTTTTTTCCCAACAAAGTCAAGTTTTAGTGAACAACTATGGATTTTTGAACTTTTTTTCAAAGAAATTTATTATCTGAAATTAAGTTTTTGTAATTATTCTTCCAAAAAAAATTAATTTTTGAAATTTTATAACAATAGTTTTGGATTTTTGAAATGATTTCCAATTTTTTTGAATAAGGGTCCCTCAATATATAATCCTGTGAACGCCCCTGCTATATGTATTATTGTATATTTTTCACTCGTACCTGGTGGTGTCGTTGATTTCTTCAGCTGTACATGGAATTCAGCCTTGACATCGTTCTCCACAGATTCTGAGAAGAAAACCAAATAAAGAAAGTATTATAATTGTAGATATATATATTCTATATAAAGGAGCTTTATATAGAATTATGTACTTCATATGTGATTTAAGCGTTGTTAATAGATCCAAATAATATCAAATATTAGGAAAAATATATTATTTTCAGAAAAAAATGATAAAAGTAGATGTAATTAGGGTAATTAGTGCTTTCTCTCTCTCTCTCTCTCCTTTCACCACCCCCATTACTCCTTCCCCCAGATGCTTCTTCCATCTTTTTATTAACTTATTTTCTTGTGGAAATGAAGAAGTATAGTAAGAGATTAAATTTGAACATGCAAAAGGAAAAAATTATAAATAATATTTGAAGAAAAGAGGGGGGAGGGAAGAGGAAAAATTAACCAAAGATGAAAGACAACATAAGTATGCATAATAATAATAATTAATTACATTAATTATTATTATATATATTACTTTTTGATGTAACCATTACCTTTCCCGAGTAGTGAGAATGGTAATTTTCTATTTATTTTTATTTTTGAGAAATGTGACAAGTACAATTGTACTTTAGGTCCCATATTTAAAGTAAAATAGTTTATCATGTGGAAGGAGATTTTGTTATTGATGGGGTTGCGTGATAATGAACTATGTGCATGGCCGACATGAAAGGGAAAAGACAACTAAGTCTTGGTACAAATCAAAGTTAATTTAAATACAAGGTTATATCATCATGTAATCCGGCTTGCACGAGTTTTCAATCTAATGTATTGTATCGACTGCTGGGCAAGACAGGTAGATTTGGACGCAACATGCAACTATTCATAGTCTATGACGTTTTTACTGGAAGAATTTTCAATTTCATGTATCGTGTACCTACTCTTGGGCAAGATAGGCAGATTTAGACAAAAACGCAACCCCTCATACTCTATGACGTCAATATTAAAATGCTGAGTAAAAGTTAAATATGAGATAATTAGAACCGGATTTATGTTATGCCTTTATTTTAAAAATTTCGGCTTGATGGAAAAGTCAAACTTAACTCGAATAGAACACTGTGGTTCATGCATTTAGCAACTGTCAGGCTCTACCCATAATGAAAGAGTTTATTCAGCTCAATTTTTAGGAATTTATAGAAAAAACAGTCTCTCTAATTCTGCTGTTTGGATTATCGAGATGATTAATGCCCCAGAAAAGACCAAAGCCATACTGGGGTCGGGGAATTTTTTTTTACCTTTTCAATCTAGAACTTTATCAAGATGTATTTTAGCTAACTGTTCTAAATGGGATTTGTCAATTATATAAAAATAACTAATATGATGTCTTGGCTACTCTAAGCATCGATGTAGCCCCCCTTGTCAGTATGATGGCTTCCAGGCGGCCACGGAATGCCTTATACCCATTGTGGATGTAGTCCTCAGACATGACATCCCAGTGTTTGTTTATGGTATCCTTGAGGTTGTTGATATTTGGGTGACGAACGGTGAGGACTTGGACTCAACATGCACCCAAAAAGTGAAGTCCAATGGGTTGGCATCTGGTGAGTAGGGGGCCACATTTTCTTTGGACATAGAGGCAAGATGTCCTCCAATCACTTCTGGGCCTTTTTGGACGTGTGTGCAGGTGCACCATTCTGCTACAACACGACGTTCATGTCCAGGTAGTTGGTCTGGATGCATGGTAACAGCTTTTCCTCCGTTGGTTTTTTGTCAGCGTCCAAAAGTGTGCCGACCGAAATTCGTTGGTCACGTTCCGATGACATTTCTCGGCTTCTAGGACACTTAGGAAGATCTAGTTTTTTTGATTATTTTTAGTATTTAATGGTTTCATATTTAGTCATCGTTCTAAACATGTGTATTTTCGTAATTTGTTGTCCTTTTAGTAGTTTTAAAAACAAAAATTTTATTTGTATTTGTATGATGCAACTTTTTTGGATAAATTAAGAAAAAAAAATACAACATTTTTGATATTTTTGGATCAGAAAAAATGACCTTAGAACACAATGAAGATGGTAAGAAACTAAGATTGTCTGATTTGTTGATCAAAATATGGGTTTCTACATCTATCATAAGTGTACTCCCTAACAAGGCGGATAATTGGAAAAACGGAGAAATAAGTATTTCTAAAATCTTTTCATTTTATCATCTTCAAACCTCGACAACTTTACCTTTTCAAAGGGATACCGTTCTATGATTTAAAATGTGCCTTGTTTGTAGTAGTGAAAATATTACTATAAATTAAATCAAATTTTAGGAGTACAAAAATTACAAACGTGTATAGAAATTATGCACTTTCTTGGCATTTTCTCCCGTCCCAAAAAAAGAAAGATTTTAAGTAACAGAACCTTTGTATTTACAAAGGAAAAATGGTTGAGGTTTGAAGACTATTATAAGTAGAGATCTCAGATAAATGAGATACCAAATTTACCAAATACCAAGATTAATTGGTTTTAGAAATGAGTTTTTTCGCGTGAGACGAAACAGTCTCTCACGCAACACTAGTATTCGATTGAAAACAGGTTAAGAAACACGGATTTATTCATATATTTGTACATATTATGCATTTAAAAGACGTACCTTCTTCATTATTCAAAGCCGGAACATTCCCACTGCTAACTTCCCCCACTTCTCCTTGTCCCCATATCCTCATCAAAAAGGGCTTAAGCTGCTCCTTGTTCAACTCTTGATATGAAGCCTCAACATTTCCATGATGAGATGTTAACATCGTCACGATGTCCTCTCTTTGAAAGTTTCCTTTTCCGCTTAATTCATCATATTTTGCTTGACGAAGCTCTACACATTCTGTCACGGCAGCCCAAACATTTCCCTTGTGTTTGCGAAGGGCATCCGTTGCCTCAGTTCTTGATAGTGTTCCTATGGTATTTTCTTTGGCTTCGAAGCCTACATTGGAAGCTAGAGTTACAACCGTTTCATTCATGTTGTCCCAGTTCTCTTTGAGCCAAATAATGGGATTATTCTCGCCACAGTGATTGAGAGCGAGTTGTATATCTTCGGCTGTGTAGCCAGCTTGCTCAGCTTCTCTTAGAAGACGAACAAGTTCCAAACCCTTTGCCTTTTGTGAGGACAAATCATCCATACTTATGAACATGTCTCTATCTGTTGGATTCTTTCCAAGGAACCCCCGATCCACGGACATTGTAAAGGATTCAATCGGTTCTTGTGTCTAGGTTAAAAGGAATGCATGTATAATGTACATATATGCATGTGGGAAATGAGATTATATAGGTACTCACCGGTAACTGAAGCTTTGTATATGAACCACCTCCACTGCTATGACTAACATATCCACTATCTGGCATGCCATTTGCATCATTACTACCAAATTCCCTTCTGGAAAGATAGCTTCCAATTCCACCAGGAGGACCGGCTCCCTCTTGTTGCTCAATGGTTGCTGTAAAGTGAAGGCCCTCATCCTCATTGGATTCCACTTTTTTTAATCCATCAGAACGATGAGATCCTTTTTTATCCCAGGAGTCCTCATTTTGTTCGCCCTCTTCCTCTCCTTCACCTGTTCCGTATAAGCGTCCTCGTGGAAGGGATGGGTCTCGATGAGCATCGCGAGAGAACCTTTTGGATCTGAAATTACGTCTACCCAAGCTCACATCCGAGGTCCTTCGTGAAATCTGAAAGATAGTGAAAAGGAATAAATAATATTTTGTATCCTATTGAAACCTATTTATTTTTTCTTTTATGAATGTTTGTCAAAAGGATTTATTTATATGGATTTGACATAGGGCATGCAGATAACTTTTAATTGATAAAATATACCATTCTGTTATTGTTATTATTATTGGCGGTTGTTGAAGTGATGACACTTTCGTTATTGTCATTTAAAGGACTCATAGAATTTTCATTGTCATGTTCTTGATACATGCTTTGATTATCGGATACTCCATTAGAAATGGGTCGATACAATCGACTTATGTTAGTTGTGGCAGTGGATGCAACATCTGACATATAATCCTGATGTTGACGCTGTTGATTTTGAATCCAGGCGTTTCTCTCCGTTTGCCAAATGTCTTCAGAGGATCCAGTGAAATCTCTATCCGATTGCTGCATCAAAAAATCATCGAATCAATACAACTTCAAAAATATAGTATATGCTTGCATGCATGGATGTCAATTGAATACAATCTTCACACATGCATGATTAATGAAACATGCAATAATTAGTGATTTAAAAAATTGTCCAAAAGTCTCCGCTAATAAGACTTAATCTTAGTTCATAGTAGGGATAAATAATTAATAAGTTCAAATATCTCTCAGTTTACCAAAATAAACCTTTTTTTTTTTTAAATGTATAATTGGAACATGCGAGGATTTGGACAATTTTCCCATCTCTAACAAAAGTACACACTTGAATATTAGGATTTGTTTGAGTTTGTGCCAAATATTTGTTTATATCGACCACCTTGGAGGGTCCAAAATGACCTAGTTGTTGATTCAACTTGGCACTGAGGTGTCCTATATCCGTTTTGGTTGTCATAACAGACCTTATATCATCAAAATCATCATCATTAATTATTTTGCTGAGTTGTGGATTAGAGCATGACTTTTTCAGGATCCCTTTAGTTGGTGCAGGAGCATCAAAGTTTGGCTTTTTGTGCGGGTTATGCGCTGAGGCGGCATCACTGGAATTGGACTCGTATATTCCATCTAGGTGTTGAAGTGTTCAAACTTGATTTGAAAAAAATTAATTTAAAACAAAGAATAACCTTACCTCCTTCACTATCCATTTTCCCTCCCTTCCTTCGAAGGGCATAGTAGGCCTGGATTGCATCGTCTTCCAAGTCACTAATATTACTTATGTTTCCATTGCTCTTGCTTTTAGATGAATTCTTTTTAGACTCTGACCGCTTCTTCGAGCTATTATTGACACTCTCTTTTCTCCGAGTGCTTCGTCTCTCATTGTCATTATCATCATCACTCTGTTTAGCGTCCAAATTCCGACTATTCCTCTTGGAAGATGATCCTCCACCACTCTTTTTCTTTGAAGATGATCCCCTCTCATTCATTTCCTCTTCTGATGGACGACATGGATTCTTGGACGTTCGACAGCACATTGTGCATACATTTCCTCCTGGACCATTGACATAAGTACAATGCTCACATACCCAAGTCTTTTTGGAGGATCTCCCCCCACTTCCAGACTTAGGGTTAGAGCCCGAAGAAATTGAAATAAAGTCATTATCTGACTCCCCAGTAAAGAAATCCTCCGTACGATCATCTTCAGAAGAGGAAGAGTCTTCAGAGCTGTAAGAATCCTCGGAAGAAGAATGTCTTCTAGAGTGTGAGCGACCTTTCCTTCGATGAGATGATGTAGAAGAATGCCGTCCAGAAGATGATCGCCTCCTTCTTCGACTTCCTCCCTTGTTCGATCGCCGTTCTGAATTTTTTTTGGATTTGTGACTCTCTGAAGCAGAAGGAACAGGAGAACTTCTTCGAAGTCGGGGATCATAAGGAAAGGGATTAAATCCATTCCCGAGATTATGAAGTTCGTGCATGGAGCGATGGATATTATTAAGTGGAGGACCTGATGGATTATATGAAGACGAGGAAGAAGGTCTACCCATAGGATTAAATAAGGGATGTGGTAGGAAAGTTCCGTTACTTAGAGTATCCCAGGGGTTATGTGTTCCTGCTGAAGAATCATGGAGACTCTTTGAAGAGAGAGCTCTTTTGAAATTGTTTTGATGGAAAGGTGGAAGGAAATTGGGAGATTTGTGCTGCTGCTGCTGCTGGGAAAGCCATTGGTCCTCCCATGTGATTCCTTGATCGTTCTATGATTATAGTAAGTATAATTTTTGTTATGAGTGATATCTGAATAAACATAATTATAATATAATTAATTATTAGACTATTAAATATGTAAGACGGATAACGTAGGGTAGTTGTAAAAGTTTTTTCTCTTGGCTAAACTGTTCCAAATTTGCTTTCATTTTTAAGATATATCAAAAACTACAAGGTCTACCTTATAATTACTTATAATTAATGTTGTATTGGTCAATTATAGTCTTAGGACTGTACCTATCAGTCCTTTAGACTCCTGGTCCTTTGAATTTTATCTTAAAATGTCGATGATTTATTAAGCCAAATAAGATATATGGGTGTATTTTAGAATTCGGCTCATAAACCTAAGCAGTAACATTGTCTGGAATTACTCCTGAATATCTGAGTTATATAATTTTGTTAGAATTATATCAACTGATTATAAAAACAATCAAGTTCAAACTGTCTTATTACAAAAATATTGCTCTTCTATTAAAACTTTTTTTAACCCCCAATGTCAATTTTTATACCCAAGATAAGTTGACTAGGGTTATTGATTTTTTGGCACAATAATCTCCATCATATGTCACGTCACGTTACCTTTATTGTATCGCACAGTCCTTTTCTAAAAAAACATAGGGCTCAAATTAATCCAGTAGTTAGCCAAATAAGACTATCATGGTTACATAATTTCTACACAATTTTTAATAAAATTAAGATTTTACAGAGTAGTTAATTCAATACTAAGTAAGTTTTTGTTCAAAGTCTAGCTATACATTTGTATTCCTTTATATGGCAGTCAAAATTTCTTGATAGAAATCAATCAACAGGAAGTTATATACCTGGCCTTTTGGAAATGGGGCATAATTATATCACAATAACTTATTGCTTCGTTCATTTATCAAATAGTATCAATTATGAAATAGACGTGTCATATCAAGTGGGACGAGCGAATCGACAGCTGATAACAAAATAAAGTTACTATTTTTGCGTTAAGGGAGTAAAACACTTATAATTAATGTTGTATTGGTCAATTATAGTCTTAGGACTGTACCTATCAGTCCTTTAGACTCCTGGTCCTTTGAATTTTATCTAAAAATGTCGATGATTTATTAAGCCAAATAAGATATATGGGATATGTACAAAACGATCATTGCACATTTGACCTTCGATCTTCGATTGCAGGGAGTATGGAAAAGCTGCCTTAGCGTATGAAAAGTCTTATGCGAAATTGCATTGTTCTACAAGGCCTTCTTTAGGCCGCACATCTCGATCAAATTATAAAAAAAGGCAAAAATTCTTTAGTTAATCAGTATAGTTATTTTGCATAAAATAGATTTGATAGACGTTTTTCTAACCTATAGAAAGGGGTGGATTTTTTTCTAAAATTGCTTTAAAATTTGATGATCTGCGTATAGCACGCATGTTTTTTTTTTTTTTTACATTTTTAGGAAGGAATGATCAAATTTATCTTCTGTTTTTCTCTCTTTTTTCTCCAAAGAGTAGCATTAGAAAAAAACTTTTTAATTCTTTTTGATAGGTTGGATAGCGTCGATCATATTTAATTAATGTAAAATAACGATCAATGCTGTTATTAATATTTATTAACAAATAAATAACTTTGGTCTCCTTTCATTGTGCTATCTAAAGATGAGAAATGATGTTTTGCATAGGTTATTTCCTAGCATATCCCAACTTTTCCAAACTAGACGTAATGGACATTCGAAAAAAGTTGATTGGCCGACCTATAGCACATATTTGCATAAAAATATTCCAATTTTCATTGTAATGCAATATAACGAATAATGTATTCCATTACATTAATAAATAAAGGAATAATTATTAAAAAAAAAAGGAAATACGACCTCAATGACGTCATGAGGAAACAATTTTAGTTTCTCTACGGAGAGACATGTGGGATTGTACTCTAACCTGATAACAAACAATGACCCGCAAAACATTACAAGAGATGTTTGAAAAGTTTCCTAATTTACCAAGATCCCAGACCAGGGAATTTTCGGGGGTGGGGGGGAGCTTGGGATTTGAATTTTTTTTCCAAAAAAATCCAAATATTAAATTTAAAAATTAATAAAATTTTAATATTAAATTTTTTGTCAAAATCCACAGCTGCTTACATAAAGTTAGATTTTGTGTAAAAAAAATTCAAAATTAAATTTAAGTATTAAATTTTTTGCAAAAAAAAGATGAACTTTCAATATTAAATTTAATGGATAAATTTTCAAAAATCCACTGCTATTCAAGAAAAATTAAACATTGCGGAAAAAAATTTGAAAATTAAATTTTCTTCAAAAAAATTCAAAATCCACAGTTGTTCAAAAAAAGTTGAATATCTTGGAAAAAAATTCAAAAATTAAATTTTAAATATTAAATTTTTTGGAAAAAAAATTCAAAAATCAACTGCTATTCAAGGAAAGTTAAATATTTTGAAGAAAAAATTAAAAATCAATTCCTATTCACCGAAAGTTAAATATTTTGCTAAAAAATTTGAAAAATTACATTTAATTTCATATACTAAATTTTCTAGTAAAAAATGAAAAAATTCTTGAATTTTGAGGGGGGCGGAGGCTGCAGTCCCTAGAGTTCCTCCTGCCTCTTACGTCCCTGAAAACAATTTTTTTCAATTTTTTTTTCCAACATGTTAATCATACTCTAAACACTTCTTTCTGAGATGATCTGTAATAAGTCCAAATACTACCCCGCTTTTCTGTGCAAAATAATTGTTCAGAAGACACTTTTTTTTATGACTCAATTACTACGAGTTAGATTAACTTAGACGTCTCTAATTTGTACACAACAAGCTTTTATATGACAGACATTGTTTGAATCGCTCTGACTAGCTTTAATTTACGAGGGTCTCCATCTTTACGTTGAGTTTGGAAACTTTTCAGACCACCCTTATACAATGCGAATAGAGAGATGAATACTTTTTAGTAGTGTTTTTTTTTTTAAATACCACCGGACAGTGGTGTGACATCTTGTGACAATTATTCTTGATTAATAGTTTATTTACTTATTTTTAAGAAATTCTACGCCATCTTGTCGATATTGATGCTTTTTTTTTTTTTTTTTTTAATTCACCACTTCCCTATTGCAATGTAAATTGCATGGCATCATGTAATTCTACGCCGAGTTTCCCTACATTTAACATTCATATACGTGTCATTTGTCACAAAATAAAAAACCCAGAATAATTAATAATAGGTAGTAGTGTTTTGAACATGAAGAGGAAAGCATGTGTGCTTCCCCCCTCATCATTATAATCAAGAAAGCTGTTTACTCTGTTGGATGTTGAATCCATGGCAACCAACATCACAAATGATGATCACAAATGATGCAAATAATTCAAGTTTTATGTATATTGTTATGTTTGCTCCGTCAACACAAAAGCAAACTAGAATTATTTGTCTCAAAATATAGTGTGGAAAATCTCCGTCTTTTTCAGAAACGAATTATCCTCATTTTCTATAAACAAATTAGTCCCTAAGGATTAACCCTTAGGGACGAACTAACAACAATTTTTACGCCTCTTGATATTATGGACTTCGCAACGCCATTTTAAAATGACTGGCTTAGTCATTTTCATTCTTGGATTGCCATCAAAGGCCTCTCAGGCAGCTTTTGGAGTTAGTTTAGAGGTCATAGAGGTTGAACAACCTCTATGACGTTTGTTGTCAATGTTATGTTCAGCTTCAAGTCGTTCTCTGACACTCAAGACCGTCTTGTTAGTGTCTGAGAGCTTTTTTATAAAGTTGATATGACTAGCGCGCACTAAAACGCTAACCACTTTTCTTTTAACTTCAATTTTCCACATGGGAGTATTTAGGCAGACCCAAATAGCTGACTACACTTCAAGTTAGAAACAATGTGAGGAAACATAGTAAATTTTCCCTTTAATAACGTAGCAAGACTATTCAAAGATTTGCTCGCGATACATACAGTAAAAAAATAAATTGGGATTTTTGACCTAATCTTTATTTGATTCAAGATTGTTTCTATGTTGACGCAACACATATCTAATGTTACTTTACCATTTCTGTGTGTGCTATATTGTGAAAAGATGAGCTCTTGTTGAGGCGTTGATTGTTGAAGCGTCTCCGTCGTTGAGTTGGATTGTTGCCTTGATGACTTAAAACCTTGACGAAAAAAAATACAACTTTTTAAATGTGTTATTATTATACAAAAATCAAATATTTTATTTAAATACTCTCAAAACTTTGAAGGATATTTTTAACACTCAACATTTCATTCAGGGCCGTCCGCAAGGGTGGGCTGGAGGAGCTGTACCCCCCTTAAATTCAGAAACTTTTGCTTTTTACTAGAAAATGTAAAATATTTGAAATTTAATTTAATGTCTCAATATTTTACAACAAATTTAAAGTTTCAATTTTTCTCTAAGAAATTTAATATTTGAAATTTACTTTTACAAAATTTTTTCCCACATTTTTTTTTTTTTTGGGAACAAATGTGGATTTTAAAATGTTTTCCGAAAAATTTAATATAAGAAATTTTATTCCAAAAAAATTTTTTTTTTTAAATAGGTTTGGATTTTTGAATTTTTTTTTCAAAAATTTACTCATTTGAAAATAAGCTGTGTATTTGTGAATTTTTTTTTTTTTTTGAATATTATAAATTTGAAAATTAATTTAATTTCTCATTTTTATTTTAACAAATTTAATTTTTGAATTTTTTCCAAAAATAATTATTGTGTGTGAATAGCTATGGACATTTTCAATTTTTCTCGAAAAAATTTAATATTTGAAATTTAATTTTCCAAATTTTTTTCCCTTTTTTTTTTTTTTGAGAACACTTGTGTATTTTAAAATTTTTTTCAAAAAATTTAGTTGTTAAATTTTATTTCAAAAAATTTAATATTTTAAATTATATACCAAAAAAATTAATTTTTTTTAAAGCAAGTTTTAATTTTAAATTTTTTTTCGAAAAATTTAATTATTTGAGAATAGCTGTGGATTTTTGAATTTTTTTTTGATAATTTAATATTCCAAATTTTTTTTAAACAAGCCCACACACCAAAAAATATTTCGGACGTCCCTGTCATTCATATAAAAAAATGTACTCACACTCGAAGGAGCATTGGGTATATGAGAGAATTGCATATCATCCAGATACTGATGTTGTTGATGATGGCTTTGTCTTGGGGGATGATTCCATAGCTCATTATGAGACTGACCTCCATTTTGTGTTGGATAGTTCTTTTTTCGTTGTTAAAATCAATTAATAACATATCAAATAGGATGAAAAATAAAATAATAGATCGTTAAAGTGACATTTTGACCATTAATATATATATATATGTCTTTTTAACGTTTAATCTTACAGATACAAATATATATTTTTAAACAAAGGTAATTTAAGAAAGATTTCGATTGGTTGTAGATATACTAAAAAAAAAAAAAAAATAGTACATATTCCACTCACTGTCATGATCTGTTGGGGCTGCCCGTGGGAGTCCATTGGGTACGGATAAGCTGTTTGAGGATTGAAGGTAGGAATAGTGGACCTTGGCACACATGGAAGTGAATCCATTCGCGATTGAACAGTGGTACAAATCGGATTCTTCATAGAAATGGGCTTTGCAGCAGTGATTGGAGGGGGCTGTACGTTACGTTGTAGGCTTTGAGTACGGAGGAAGCTTGGAGGAAGGGGTGGAACTGGAGGAGCGGTGTTGTTGTATTCTAAAATGGATAAGGGAACTTTAATATACACATGTTAAGAAAAACTTGAAACTTTGTAAAAGTTTTAACTTATATCAACAAAACCCAAAAATAAGATGAAGGATTTACAGTACTTAAGACGAGGATCATGCAATAATTTAATATTCCATGGATGATTGAAATATTAAGGGTGTAATTTATGGCTATTTTAATACAAATATAAGTATTATGGGCACATTATAATGCTCAAATCCCCACGCTTATATTACTCATAAATACATAATAACAATGCTATTTTAAGTGATCAAAATGAAATGATAGTATTCATTTATAGTTCGTAATTAGAATGATCAATGTTCTAAATAATAATTAAAGAATACTTTGTGAGGTGAAGAAATTTCATTTGCAGACAATACCGGGTGGTCCATTCAAATCTGAACACTTACTAATTCAATAATCAATGAATATTGAATGATTGTAATTAATTCATATTCCGATATATTAAAGCATAAACAAACTTGAGTTCTTTGACTCACGTACAAGTACAAAAAATGACACTTAAATGTTATTGGCACACTCTGAGCACGTCTACGCCATCAACAGGTCCGAAACATTGAAGATGAAGAATGTCTCCATCAAAAAGACCCACTGGACCCAGAGGAGTTAAAGAAAACAGACCAAGCCAATCTCCTCAAGTCCATGAGGGCCCATTGAAGAGATCTCGGATTTCACACCAGACTGTACAGAAACCTTTAAAAAGCTATCGCCTTCTTTTGAACTCTTTTTTGACACTTTTGGGCCCCTACAGCCCGTACGCCAATCCCCCGACCACACCCTTTGTGTCTATGTAAAGTGGAAGACCTACATTGTCCGTCATCCCAACACCGAGGGCCTCAAAACCACTGTCAGTCAGCACTGGGACTCTCATGACAGAGAATCCACAGTGGCTTTCCGCAACCACCTGGAAGCCATAATTGCCACTAAATGCGGCTACATTAATGATTAAGAGAGCAGAGGCCCACATCTATTTAATATAGTATTAATTTTGTGAAATTCTATTGATAATTAATTAATAAATTATATAATGTTCAAGCTTAAAATCCAAAGTGTTCAGACAATAATGGACCACTCTGTAATTAAATTAAAGTACAAAATGAATCCCTACCTCTTTCTCGTGATTGCTCCAGAGGTGGTGGTGGGGGTAATGGGCGTCCCGCTATTGGAATGGAGCCTTTTCGTGGTAGTGTAGAAGAACGTGTTAACCTGGAGGCGTCCGGTAAGGAGCTCTTTCTAGAGTTTCTTCTTGGTGGGGCGATGGGACTAATGCCTTTGTTTTTTGGAGGAAGGGTTGGCGCCGCTCCTGATGGGATCATTGGAGACGCATTTAATGCCTTTCGTGTATGAACGGCTCTTTTGGGATGTTTATGGTATGTGTCATCGCAGGACATGCAAAAAATTTGTCCAGAGCAGTATTGGCATCGGATGAGTGCAGGGTTTCGACCGCAGAGATCACAAAGGGGTCGTGAAAGATGATGATTACTAATTTTGCCATTGCTACGAGTTGAATTGGATCTCATAACAGGACTTCCAGGTCCTATTTCCTCATATTCTCCTTCCATAAAGATCATAGAGCGTCTCTGATATGTGTGATGCTGAGCAGGTTGGCTGTTTGGATTGGAAAAGGAGGCCTAGAACAATGAATATAAATGAATATTTTATCAACTGGAGGGACAAAAGTCTACATTTATAAATTAAAGACTCACACATAATATATGTATATATATATATATACATATATTTGAAATCATGCCAACTCAACATTCAAATCGTTATTTATTTAAGAATAATACTTTGATCTATATAACTAGTTATCTCAAATCTACTACATCTTAGAATTAGTCTCAACTCTACTACTATTTCCTTACTCGTAGGACCACATCCCTAGGAACTTTTCCTATGCGACTTCGAGGAATAGGTGTGATCAACGCCACTAATGATGGGAAGAAGAAAAGATTGAGAGAAGTGAAAAAAATGAATATATAGCTCGAATCATCTCTTAACTTTCAAAAGTCATTTAAAATAATGGATTTCTTTGCAATTGCATAAGACATTAGGCCCAAGTTTCAAGATCAATCATCCAAAGACGGAGGAAATGAATAAGCTTACTTACTTGAAACATCCTCCAATCTTTCATAAAAGTCTATAAATTGCCCAACTGAATATTTTCAGCATTCAAGATCCTGGATTTCGCATATATATATATATATAATGGATCACTTTAGAACTAACCCCTTTGGCTATCACTTGTTAGGAACACACTAAATCCTTTCCACGTCACCGCAATTTGTTATAATGATAAGAAACACTTTCCTCGGGAAAGCAATCACCTATTTATTCCCATTTTGAAAATGGCCCAAGCTTTCAAATTCACATATTATATAGATATACAAACAAACACATGAACCTCCTTATAGAGACTGATTTTAAAATAAATCTATCATAATATAAGGAACTGTAAGCATAAGGAACATCCTCGGGACCTCCCACTGCACTGTTCCATGGTGCAAATCCTTCTATCCGTTAAGGATATATTTAATAATGAGGTTTCACTGATTGTTTATAATTAAAGGACACACCTATTACGTCTATCTCTGAGGAAGATGTTCAAGCAGAAGGTGGGGGGGGATGTTAGACCTACAAAATGTAAAAATGAAACCCTCTACACTTTGGATAAAGGATCCTGAACTATTGTCTTTCTTAGAATAATAAATGTGGAGTATAAAAAGATTTTATGACTTCAAAATGAAGAGCTTTAAAAGAAGATGAACAACTATTATTTGAAAGGAATCTTCGTCATCAAGATATAAATAAAAGACTCAAGAGTAAATAGTAGAGTTCCTACTAAGTATATCAAAAATCTTTCGATTAGACATGACTAACGTACGTACGTATACAGTCTATGCAGAGGAATTTGACCTCAAGGACTGGGGTATTTACCTATGCAAATACAAGAGAAAAGGTCCGCCAAATATGCGCATAAATATAATAATTACTTCCTTCTCACTCCAATGGCTTAATCCCATGTATGTATATATTAGGATAATTAGTCTGTAATTACTAGGGTTGGGGTTCGGTCTGAAAATCCTAGACCGGCCAGGGACAGTTATGATTTTTTGTGGACCGAACTAATTCGGTCCTTGAAACATATTATTTCTGGATAACGGCGTTACTTTGCTTACGCAAAAATATAGAGAGTGTATTTTCTAGTCAGCTGTTCAGGAGTTGTCCTCTTCTTCTCTGCTAATCAGTGTTTTGAACGTGGATTGGTTGAATTATAAGGAGCACTTGTAGAGCTGTGAACCATTGTCATCAATTACTGAATAATAATTATATAGTCGGGAATAATTGACCAACGAACAACTGATTTTAGGCCATTTTTCTGAGTTTTTTTATATAAAAATTGCTTGACAGAATAAGAGTAACGACGTGGGACCGGTCTTAAACAAAAGGTCTAGATATGTCTCTAAAAATTATCGTTCTGGATTGGTCTGGATCCGTCTCAAATAAAATTTGATATAGACAGATTTCATAGATGAATTGTTGATGATGTCAATTATGTTTCAAAGTTGTGAACATCGGCATATACCTACAAAGTTAAATGTGTTGAATTAATCATATTTATACAACTCACTAGTCAGGCGGTAGGATGAGAAAATCCGTCCCAATTTATATATAAATTGGACTATATACTAAGATAAAAAAATCAGTCGAGGATCTGAAAATGATTAAAATTTCGGTCTATGGGCTAAGATCGTGGTCTAGCCCCAAATATTAGGCTTGGGAAAAAAGTCATTTCGTATTTTTTTGCTTTTTTTCAATGCTTTATAAAAAGCGTTACAATAATATAATTTAAGCCAAGGTTAATGGAAATACAAGATTATACCATAACGCGTGTACGACTAATGTTTGAATTCAACCAAGCTTTTAATAATATTGACGTCATAGTAAATGAGTGGCTGTGTATTTAGTCAAAATCTGTCTTTCTTGCCCAGCAGTCCGTACGATATATCAAATTGATAGCAATTCTAGCAATAATGATGTCATAGACTATAAGTGGTGGTGTGTTTTGTCAAAATCCGCATGTCTTGCCCGGCAGTCGGTATAGTACATGCAATTGAAAATTCTAGCAAGCCCGATTGCGTGATGGTCTAACCTTGTATTTCTATTAACCTTGGTTTAAGACAAGATTGTTGTACTATTTTGTTCGAGAACTTGTTCCCAATGAGAATCCAAGTTCATAATGCCCTTGTCGTCGAAGCCCTTATCCCTATCGGCAAAAAACTTGGACACACAATGTTCACAGGCCCAAGCGCCTTGGTCATAGACAGGAAGAGGTGGTAATAACTTTATGCCAGATCCGAACTGTAGGATGCATAAGAACTTCCCATTCGAGCTACTTGAGCTTGTGACGCGTCCTCAAAGATGTGTGCGGCCTGGTGTTGTCTGGATGAAACAGGATTCCTCCCTATTCGAGTTACTTTTTTGTATCTAGCCGTCTCTAAATGATTCAAACCGGTTTTATCATCAATGTTCAGCTCCTGTGCGATTCTACGACTTATAACAAGAATGTTTATCTCCATATTTTCCATCATTTTATCAATATTTTCGTGGTGCATCATTCACCTCCACATCACCAGAACAAAATCACTCAAACCACTGTTTTGCAAGGACAACTGAAATAATATTAACTACGTATTCGTTCCTAATTTTCTAGGTCCCTTATTCCCCTTTCAGGTAAGTTAAAAATGTGAAATATGTCGAATTTCTTTATACTCTACGCACGATCATTCACAGCTTAAGCGGTCAAGCGCAGTACTGTCTACAAAGTGTTTGTAGTATGCATTCAGAACTTTACAACGTTTGATCGTATGAGCCACCTTACCAATAATGCTCTAAGATAAACTTAGTTAACAAAAAGGATGGAACTTATTATACCTATGTCAAAATCATTGTATAAAACCGAACAGGTGGTAAATTCGGTCTTGGACCGAGTATCAACCCTAGTAGTTGTTACATCCTTTGATAAGTCATTGTATAATACAGCATTTGGCAGATTGTCAAAAAATAAAAAGGGAAAGATAAAAATGTAATCCTCATAAATCTGAATCACGGAAAACTTGATGGCCAAATAGTATCTCTGGCCGATACTGATTCTATTCATCTGATAAAGAAGGTGTTAGATATTATGATGTCATGCATACATTTGAAGGAGACAATATACACAATTGACATAGATCTAAGTATACAAAAAAATATGTAAGGAATGGAAAATACCAATGAATGTATTGAGTTAATGACCGGTACATCCTTTCAGATATTATGATTTATATATACAGCCTACAAAGATGTATTCCTATTTATGGAAGAAAAAAAAATAAGAAGACGTCTCACCACGAATGGAACTTGCTTCTGGAACTCTCTCAGGGATATGAGACTCCGACTTAATCTCCTTGACTTCCCTCTTTTAAAGCGGGGAGGTGGCACGGGCTTATCAATAAGTTCATTGATAAATCGGTACAGACTGGATCTGGGTCCAAAGTAATCATTTGAGATCACTTCAAAGGGATTGGATGAAGACTGTTTTTGTTTACGAAGTCGGGGCCTTTCACAAGAACCAAATAACATCATAATTTATAACATTTGAATCACCTTTTTTAAAACATAATAAATAGAGTTTAAGGATCAAAATAAGTTGTGTTAGTTCCATTTTCATCAGGATAAGAATTAAGAAAGCAATCTTCTTGCCTTGGCGTGCTTTTTTTTGCGGAGGAAACTCATATCTAGTACTGACTACAAGTTATTATTGTATGATGAATACTTATTTAGGGTCGGAACACTACTAGGGATTTGCATAAGTGTGCAATGCATATATTCATATATTATGTGTATCGGAATACATTATCCATCCCTAGATAACATTGAAAAAATTTGTACTCTGCTCATGAGTACTTTTTTTTCTATTGTATTCAAAATATACACAATGAATTAAACTGAAATTAGAGTTTATAAAACATGTCCTGCCAGGCGATAATTCAGGGGCGTCCGCAGGGTTATATATATAAAGTTGTTTGGGGGAGATGGGATTGGTTTTGGAATTTTTTAAATAAAAATTCCAAAAAGCCACTGCTATTCTAAAAAAATTAAATTTCAAACATTATAATGTTTTGGAAAAAAAAAATCACATCTATTTTCGCGTGGAATTTTTTCCTCCTGAGAAAAAAAACTCCTTTAAAATGCAAAAAAAAAAAAACAAAATTATTTTGGGAGAAGGTGCAACAGTCCCTTAAGCCCAAAAAATAAACATAAATTCCACTCCGTGTCAAGTAAGGACATAGATGCCCAGATGCTGGTCCTCAATTCTACTCTGAGTCCAAATAGGGGGTACACTTGTAATAATATTTCCAATGTACTTATTAAAAGATGAGTTGATATTGTATTTAAAAGGATATACTATTATGTGGGGATTCTCACAAAACTCAAACTGACAGAATACGAAAATTTTGATTTGGATCTAGCGTAACAATAATGTGAGTCAAATAAGATTGATTGTCCATCCTCTTAAAACCGCTAGTGGTACTGACATGCATAATTTCTTATGGAATATTATACCAAGGAACCTCTAAAGCTCCTATATGCGAAGCCTTGCTGACACTTGGAACAGTATTATATGAAAAGTTGTAAATTGTCACCATTTCGGGAAATAAACAGAAGTACCACTCTGTAACCAGCAACAACATAGGAAGTGATGTAAATCCTGTGATTTTTTTTTTTTGAAAATCCATAAGTTATATGGAAAAAAATTTCCAAATTTAAATTTCAAATATTAAATTTTTTGGAAAAAATTTCAAAAATCTATAACTATTCAAAGAAAATGAAATAAAAAGAAAATTACTTCAAAAATGAAATTTTAAATATTAAATTTTTGTCAAAAAATTTTCACAAAATTAAATTTTTAAATTTCAAATATTTAAATAAAATATAATTTTTTTTTGAGAAATGTATTCAGAAATCCATATCTATTTACAGAAAACGATATTTTTTGGAAACTCATTTGAAAAAGTAAATTTTTTGGGAAAAAAATTCAAAAAGGAAACTTCAAATAATTAATTTCTCGAGAAAAAGTTCCAAAAATCTATAACTATTCAAAGAAAATGAAATAGAAAAAAAATTACTTCAAAAATGAAATTTTAAATATTAAATTTTTTGTAAAAAAATTTTCACAAAATTAAATTTTTAAATTACAAATATTTAAATCAAATATAATTTTTTGTTGGAAATTGTATTCAAAAATCCATATCTACTTACAGAAAACCACATTTTTTGGAAACTCATTTGAAAAAGTAAATTTTTTGGGAAAAAAAATTCAAAAATGAAACTTCAAATATTAAATTTCTCGGGAAAAAAATTCAAAAATCCATAGCTAAATGTCAAAAATTGACATTCAAATATATTTTTTTTTGCTCTGCTGCGTAATTTGCCCGAATGACCTTTTTTTTTTGAAAGAAAAGATTATGTAAAAAGCAAACATTCGAGCCCATCCTTTTCAAATTGCAAACGTCTTCTATACGTGTTCTATGGTCTATACAATCATAACTCTCAAATACCTCTAAGTTATTATATAGCTTAGAGCGTAGTCGGCCTTCTAGTTCATTTCTTAGTCTTGTCAATAGTCAAAGCCATTCGTGTATGTACAGTGTTTAGTTGCAGGGAGAGGTATTGTCCTTACAAGTGCATCGATTATGTTCAAAAAGTTATGAATTAACAAACAATAGATATTTGCCACATAAATTTTAATCGGTTTCATTTGTCATCTTGTTAAATATCTTATATTCCAAATATTTTCTTTATACCTGGCACAATTATTTCCTTCATATAACTAACAACTGCCCAAAAGCTATAAATTAAGTATATATTTATAGCCTCTACACTCAAATGACTCAATAATACTTTTATAGCCTATAAAATATATTATTGGAAAGTTGTACGTTGAGTAGGAGACGCGCATATTCAATCAATTACTTCAATTACATGAGATAAATTCATAAGGTCATTTGTCATATTTTCATGGAAAAAAAAAAAAAATGAAAAACACACCCATTTATTAGATTAAAATAGTCGAATATATAACTTTACCTACAAAAGAGGCCTGTGATCGGCTTGATATTGGAATTAAATAATGTAATAAAAATTGTGATTTAGGAATTTCACAGGCTTTTTTTTTCTTTTATAAGTTTGAATATTTGAATCGAAGATACACTTTCTCCCCACAAAAATATGAAAAATGACCTTTTGAACTCAGTTCTTCTACCACATTTGTAGCGGGCGCGCTTGAGCATTCGCTTATGGGCTTCTAGTATTATATCCAGGGATGAAAATTGTGTGTATTTTGGAAATCTTAAAAAAAAACAACAACAATGATTTAAGGGATGTTTAGAACGAGATCAGCTAGAATTGGCTGTGACAAGGATATAAACAAGGACATTGGGAAGAATGTCTCTGATGTCTATTCTTAATTATACTCTGATTCAAACATGGACTTAGAATTATAACTCCGGAACAAGTCGTCAAGCTTAATCTCCGGTTTTTTATGAGCATACAGGAATGTTCGATTTGGTTTTTAATATAATTGAATCTATTTAGGAAAGGATGTTCACAACTCAAGAATTAAATACTAATAAAGACTGCTAAGGAAAAGAAAGTTCATTTTTCAGATTACCAATTCTAAAAAAAAAAAAAAGGCCAGCTAAATAATTAACAAGATTTACATCATCTACACAAATTTCTACTCTACACCCACCCCTGTTCATTTGGTGAATGTTTACCTTGGCAATTGGGAAAAAAGCAAATTTGAATGAATTTATAAATATGCCTTCACTAAAAAGTTCATTTTATATAAGTTAACCCACCTCGGTGCATGTACATTTTTTTTACAAGGGCGATTGAGGGAGGACAATTCAATACGTCACAACTACTAATGGAATTGCATGAACTGCATCAAACAGATTAACTATGTAGACACAACTATTCCTTGGAAGGATTATAAAACAAATCATTATCAAATATATTTTTTAAATACTCAAAACATATAATACGTAATATTCTGACAAAGTTTGTGAATTTACTTGTTGTTTCAATAAATTGATGATGACTCATTTAATATAAAAGATATGAGTCAATTAATTTATTATAAGAATTAGGGATAGTGAACGGAGTTCTTATGGGTTCTCAAACAGCTAAACTTTACCTTAAAAAAATGGATTATAACTACCCAAATAACACTCAGTGTTACTCACCGTTTTCCATGAGCACACTCACATTTAGTTATACAATATATAGAGGCCCATGCAGATAAATTTGGAGCAATTCTATGGCTGTTAGGAGCAAGGACCGCAGTGATAGCTACAAGTAGCTTTTTTTTTTATCTGGAAAGGCCCTGTAAGGTATATTTATAACTTTCCAAGAAAAAACAAAATAATATTCCACTTTATGTGGATGAAGCACCAAAAAAGGTCCGCTGTCACCAAACTCTATTATGCAGGACAATCTGCCCATGACAACATCAGACTCCTAATGTAGCCCAAAAGCACCATCTACACCTTCACCAAGAGGTATAAAAGCACTCCAGCAGGTACAATTGCAGTCCCACAGTAACAGAAAGAGGACTCCCAGGTTTCTACTTGGGCTCATGAGATTCATCAAAGTTGAGCCAGGCTGATCCGTGTCCATCCTTGCCAAAATCCACTCCGTGCACGGCAGTACCATCTACAGGGTCATTAATGATTATAAGAGCTACGTTCTAAGGTTTTAGACACCGCTTAAAAGATTCAATGAAGCCTACCAGATAATCTAGTAGCAAGAAGATCCTTATTCCTTGGAGAACACTGGAAAACATTTACCTTAACAAGATTCGATGATATTCACTGTTGACACAAAGAGAAACAGACAAATGGATATGTAAAGAACCTTCTGAAGTCCTTATGGTGTTCAAGACGAACAACCCAGCCACTGTGATGGTTTTGGGCCTAATTAGTAGTGAGGATGACGTCATGCAACTCTACTTCTTTAATTCACTAGCAAAAGGTGAATAGAGAGGCCTACTTTGAGGTTGTGAAGCGCTGGATCGACAAAGTGGCTGAAAGCAGAAGATACAACTTCCAATGGGACTATACCCCTGCTTATAAGGCCCACATTGTGCAGGAACGGGTTAAGAACCACTTCAAGACCTGTCCCTCCAACTCTCCTGATCTTAATCTTTGTGGTTTTTATCAAGTGGGAAAGTTGGCCTGTTCAATCTATCATAACTCTGTGGAGGCTCTGAAGTCGTCCATTAGGTCCGTGGACAATTCCATAGACGTAGAAGAACTGTTTTTTCTAATTGCTAAACTTAGTTTTTTCTCTAGACAGATCCCTTCTTTAGTTATGACTGATGACTCGGGGAGTACTTTAGTCACTAGGCCTAGACTTATCAACACAAACTCGATGCTACATGCAAAACGCCGGGAAAATTTCATTCAAATGACTACATTATGTTATCTTAAATCAGAAATATGCGTATGATTTATGTACATCAGGGAGCAATATATATAATGTGCACACTGTATACACGCTCAATGCTACATGCGAAAAGACGGCCAGATTTCATCAATATGACTACAATTGTTATTAATAAGATCAAAAATGACTCTTTTTTCATTCCAACATACATTTATTCATACAAATAAACTTTGTTTCTTTAATATAAATGACAATTTTATTGACTTTGATCCCAATCCCGCCTTAAAGGATCATTATAATATTTTTGTTTTTGTTTTTATACCTTGATAACTAAAATGGTTCATGAAAAATCTGATTTGCAAGAAAGGTTTCACTATGGTTAGCTATCTATTAAAATAAATAAACAAGCTACCAATGCCGTAAATAAGGTGGGGAGTGAACCCCTAACGATCCCCAAATATAACATAAACTTTATTATATATAGTAAAACTGCATAATTGTGACCACGTTCAGGGACACCCACAGGACGTAGGCTGGTGGGGCTGTAGCCCCCAAATTAAGGAGTTTTTACTTCTTATTAGAAATTTAATTACTCCTTATAAAAAAAATTTACGGAAAAAGTAGGGGTAAAAATTTTTTTCAAAAGATTTTACATTCGAAATTTGTTTATAAAAATTAAATTCTTGTAAATAGCTGTGGATTTTTGAAATTTTTTCCCCAAAATTTAATTTTTTTCAAACAACTATGAAGTTTTTAAATTTTTTTCCAACAAATTGAATCTTGGAAATGCGATTTTGAATTTTTTTTACCTTCAACTAAAATCAATTCCCCTAATTAACGTTTTTTATGACCTTGAATTCTCAAAATTTGGTCAAAAGTAATGTTCAATTTTGGGTTTTAACATTCTTTATGAACTTGGTTCTTTACTTAGATATCTCAAAATTGAATTGCCTCCCACTGTTAAAATCTTTCTACAAAGCTTTACCACAATCGGTTATTCACTTTTCTGTAACCCTGATTACAATCAAATATCCGAGGCAAAAACCTCGTATTGCAGAGGTAATTATTGTGTGTAACAATCATTTAAACTTTTAAAGGTTTTCTCCATACCGTGAGGTAACTGAAAGATGTTATCATATCCTAAATTGTCTTTCACTAGAAGTTTTAGGGGTTTCAATGAAGACTTTAATGACGACCCTGGCACCTATTCTGGATTTGGAGGGCCCCTCCTTAAATATAGGTCCCGTTACGGGTAGTATTGTATCTGTCTAAGAAACACTAAAAATATTGAAGTTCTATCAGTCTGGATGTTATTAAAACTTTTAGTCTTAGATCAGGTTGTTATCTATTTGTTATGGCGTGACCCTAATTTCATTCTCAGTAAATTCATTCCCTGTTTTCCCTTTTCAGCCTTACACAAAAACTACTAAGTAATTTAGAGACATTTACCGTATGACATCACTAAATATCCCACTTCAAAGTGGGAATGAAATGTCCGGGGATACACTTTACAGGGAATGAAGTTACTAGGAATTAAAAGACACCGAATAAATTTACTGGGAATGAAATCACCTAGCACCCTTTCATGGCAACTACGTCATTTCAGCTGTTGAACCTCTATCAAAGAAAAGAACTCCCTGAAGTCTCCTTAGGAGCTGTTTATCTAGAAATAATAGCTAAGGGTTTCTTATAGATCTAGGAATGGGGGTTAACACCAATCACTGTAAATACAAGAGGGAAGGAGTGGGGTAGATTACCGACCCAGGTCCGCTACTAAGCTTGTCGGGCCTCTATAATATGATAACTATATATTTCTTAAGCCAGGGTTTCCCAAACTTCACTATGCAAAGGCTCCCCATCACTGATAAATTTTAAACTGGGGCCCTCTTTATACGAGTTTTCAGGGCCCCTCTTGGAACATGAGGTACTACGTACTCTGCGTATAAGGTAACTTCGGCCCTGTTTGTATGGAATATCATTTCTTTGGTACGGATTTTCTAGTGAAACCTTTTTTAAGTGCCTCTTACCAAATTGATCATTTATTAAAAAGAACTGAGACCAAACCCGGAACCGAGAACGATAAAGTTGAACGAAGACCGAAACCGTTGAAATGAAAGAACCAAGACCGGTACCAATAGAACTACTGAACTTGAACGAGGCACAACCTTGGTCATGAAAACAAATAAGGAAAACATAATTTAGGGCAGATACTAAAATAAAGTCTAAATATTTATTTAAGTGCAGCAACCCGTAAAAGGAAGGAATGCCTCTCGACTGGGTAAGAAAATCTCAATCCTTCCACATAAGGATAGCCCCAAATCATTTGGTAGTTTGCAAATTCTAACAAACTATGCAGTTATTATACAATAATTACTATTTTGAATAATTCACAGCTTAACAAAAGCTAATGAGGCATAAGAAAAAGAAAAATAGTACATATATTCTCCACCAGGTGATGTCACAGTATGTTGTTCGGAGGCGCAATTTAAATAAATTAAAAAAGGGTAAAGGGACTCTTGCACGGCGCTGGTCTCATTGCAAAAGTTTATTGGATCTTAAACAATAATTATTATGGGTAAAAACACTATGAAATGTGAAAAATCCAAGCTCAATGCAAAGTTTATATTACAAGGAAATCTTGTCAATTTAAATTTTTTAATAGAAAATTTGGCATCCTCTTAGGCCTTAAAATTTGAGATCCTGTAAGGTTTTGACTGGATAGAGGGCGTCCTACTGACTATTCTAATACATCACTCTATTTGATAACGGCGTGATATATCTGTGTTATAATCAGTGATGAAAATCCAGTATAGAATGGGCATGTTAAAAAAGAAACGAAAAACAACATGGTAACCCTGAAGATTTGAAGAATTTTTTGGAGGAGGGAAATAATAATACTCATGACTAGGGATTCTCACGAGAGCATGGGTGCGTTTCTGAACCTGTTCAGCTTCAAGAACGAGAAGCTTAAATCAGATAAAATTCATGAAATCTATTTTTTTGGGATGCTGATTCAGAAAATTGAATAAAAATTAAAACATTCAAATTCTTAGTATGTTTTAGGAGATATTATTATATATTAAATACTTACCCATGAACCAAATGCCTTTCCAGCATTTTTTTTTTGTCCATATCAAAATTTGAACTCTTAACTTTATCTGTGCAAAAAATTTAAAGTCTAAACTTGTCTGAAAGTTTTTTTTTTGGCGAATAACGAAGGTAGGTTTTTGGGGCAGGCGTTTTTAAAGTATACAAACTTTGTAAAAAAAATTGTGAAAACTTGTGTAGTTGTTTGTTTCTTGAATTTGGAATCCAAATTCGAAATCTCCATGAAAAGTTGCTCTCAGATAATTCTTTTCAATCAAAAATATAAATAAATAAAAGATTTCCGGGTTTAGCACCATGTTCGGGGTAAAGTACAATAATAAATCTGAGTACTCACTGGCTTTACTAGGATTAGTACCATGAGACCACTCGCTGGGATTAGAACATCATCACTGACATTTTTTATAGATAACTTTCCCATGTTTACTTAAGCTCAAAATTTTGAGCTTTTCCTGGCAAATGAATGTTGCAATTTTTTAAATACAGACTCTGAATCAGAACCCAAAAAAACATGCACCATGTTTGAAATTCCCGTGATAATTTCTACTCATGACGTTTGATTGATCAGCTACAATCATCTGTGACAAGGGAGGAAGGAGAAAAGGATATAAACAAGGGCATTAGTTGGAGTTACTCCAATATTGATCCCCAATGATAGTCTGAGTCCAACAAGGGCTTACAATGATGACTCCTTAACAAATACTTAGGGTATATGAGGATACACAAATGTTCAATCAGGCTTTGAATATCATTGAATCGATTTAGGATAGGATGTTTACAACATCTTCATCAAAAAAATATGAATGCATTATTTTGTGTACTTGAAATAGATATTCACAGTGAACTCCTCTACTTTATATAAGCCTGACAAACACTTAATATTGAATTCCTATTAAATGCCATTGTATATATGTGAGTTATTCCTCTCTTCCAACGAGACTTAATAAGCTCAACTTAAAGTAAAAATCAATATGAACATTAGATATCATGTAGATATTTCTACAAGTATTAATAATTATTATTTTGACTCACGTAATAATTGTCTGGACTCAAATTTGGAAGGGATCGGACTGAGAAGTCATCTTCATCACTATCATAATTGGAATTCATATGATTCATCGTGACTAAGGCAGAGTAAGGCCTAGTGATCAATTTAGGCTCCTTTTGATGTTCTCCCCCATCCTCAGTATACGAATCATATTCTAAAACAAGAAAGAGGAATTATAATTTAATTATTTATTGCAGGATTATATTTATTTTTGAGGGGGGCTTGGTTTTGTAAAAAAATTTGGCAAATTAAATTTATTTGGAAGAACATTTCTAAAATCAACAGCTTATTAGCAAAAAATTAAATTTTTTGAAAAAAAAAAAAATTAAATTAAATTCTTTGGAACAAAAAATATAAAATTCAATTTCAAACATCCAAAGCTATTAAAAAAAAATTCCCATATTAAAAAAATTTAAAAAGTTTTATTAACTATTTAAAAGAAATAATTTTGGAACAAAAAATTAAAAGTCTACAATTTTTGTATCAAAAATTAAATTTTTTGGGGAATAATGTTTCTAAAATAAAAATTTTTGGAAAAAAATTAATAAGTTAAATTTCAAATGTAAATTTTTTTAAAAAAATTCAAAAATCCTAAGGAATTCACAAAAAATTACATTTTTGGAAAAAAAAATTTGGAATTTAAGTTTTTTGAAAAAAAATTCAAAAATCCACAGTCTTCCAGAAGATATTAAATTTTTGAAAAGAAAAATTCCAAAAATTTTATTTTAAATATTTAATTTTTTGACAAAATATTCAAAAATCCAAGGCTATTCACAAAAAAAAAAAATTAAAAAAACAATCAAATATTTTATTTTTAGAGAAAGTATTTACAACATTTAATTTTTTCGAAAAAAATTCAAACAAACCCCTGCTAAACAAAAAAAAAATAATAGTTCTTTATGAAAAAAAATTCAGTTATTGAAAAAATATTAAATTTCAAATATTCAATCTTTCGACAAAAAAAATTCAAAAATCCAAGGTTGTTCAAAAAAAAGTTGAATTTAAAATATAAAAAATTTCAATTTTAATTTTCGGAGAAAAAATTTCTAATATTAAAGAAAAATTTCTAATATTAAATTTTTTGTGAAACAAATTTCTAATATTAAATTTTTGTGAAACAAATTTTAAAAAACCCCCGTCATTCACAAACAATTAATTCTTTTGAAATAAAAATACAATAATACATTTTCTAGTAAAAAGTAAAAATTCCTTAATTGAAGGGAGCCCCCCGCGGACGCTTCTGCATTTACCTTCAGCTTCATTACCAGGAAAGGCTTCTGCCTCTTGAAGAAGAATCAATGTGTCCATGGTTGGAGACACACGTACTACTAAAGTTGATATTTCCACACTCGCCAGTACTAACTCCACAGTTAAATTACCAATATGATCTGCAAAAAGATCCGGGATCACACTGCGGGGATATTGAAGAGAAAATCCAGTGTACTCTGTGTAACCAAGAGACTCAAGGACCTCTGTTCCTCCCTAGAAGAAAAATAATAAACACCATGAAAGCAGAGCCTTTTCATATGAATATCTCTATTACTTTTCTGGTACTACCGAATAGATCAAATAAAAGAATATGCATATGAAGACATCTCATAGGGATTTTTAGTACATACTACTTTTATTGAAATCAACATTATCATTGGAATAAAGTAGTTTACCATCCGGATATAATTTTTTTTTACATTTAAAAACATTTGATGAAGTTTCACGGATATTTATTGGAAATTTGTTAATTTCACGTACTCAAAATATCAACTATGATTCTCCTATGATCATGACTTCTCCTTCAATTATCTTGGGATTTATGACGTTTGTCAAAACGCTCTATAGCTAGTACAGTGGTTCTCAAACTCTGCGCCCCACAGTCTTTTTAAGTGAGGTCCAAAGCATTCCTAAAAACAGACTATATATATATTTATGAGATCTACGAAGTCGACGCGATATTTTGACACATCATATTATTGTACATAATGACCGTTAGTACATTGCTGTAGCCTTTTTCAAAACTAGGTCATGAGTCAGTAGTTCAGAACACATGGAATCCAATAACTTCCAACCAGTGGAAAAGAAAAGCTGCGGTTATGATGATTTGCGCCGATTTTAAGGACTGTTATATCATGAAGGGTGCCTACAACGTGAGGAACACAGTGAAGACCATCAGGGCCAAGCTACTGCACACAAACAAGGGTTACAAGGCTATGGAGGAGAAAAAGAAGGCAGAAATGTCTCAGGCTGATCTTAAGGGCTACGTTGCGCTTCTGAGGGATGTAGTGAAGCCCTATGCCCTCAAGGTTGCTAATGGGAGGCCTACGTGTGGCAGCAGGACTCAGCACCGTGCAACATGGCCCACGATGTGGCTGTCCAACAACTTCAAGGACTACACCAACCCAAACATCTGTGACTTTTACCAGTGGGTTGCAGTTGAATTGGACACCAACCGAACCTCGTGCAGAACGTTGGCTGAGTTGAAGCAGCGCATTATCGTGATTTTCAACAAGTAGTCAAGGAACATGGTTGGAAATGTTAGAGCCACAGAGTGTTCCTACTTTGAGTAGAGTTCGAAGCCACACCTTTCAAAAAGTTTTTTGATTTAATAAATTATTAAAGATTTTAAGCATCGTTTTGTAAATTTTTTTAACAAGTGTCAAAAATATCACGTCGACTCTGTAAGTCCTATTTTGTATGCATTGTACTAGAAAGTATCTGCAGTACTGTACAAGTCCTTAAAGCTTGAGAACCACTGACCTAGTGCAAAAATATTATACAACTCACCTGAATTTGTTCCCATGGAGCACGTGATGCAATCCCCTTGACTACTGTAATTTCTTTAGCCACTGGAATAGATCTCCATGAAGGATCACGATCCTCCTCTGGTTTTAATAACTCCTGGCCTATTTGTGCTAATTGACTCATGGCTTCAGCCAAGCATTCCAATTCTACTCCAGACTTTTTATTCTTTTTAAGGATATCCGCCAGTCTCATCATATTATACTTCTCTTCCAAAGAAGCAGGGCATGATATGAAACTATTGATGGACAGTAAATCCTCTTCCAAAGGATAGATTCTTTGAAATATCGAAGAAAGCAAATCCAGTTTCAGATTCCTTCGATATAATAATATTAATTAAAACAAAATAAAGATTGAAGGATGCATATTTATGTATGCATAGGAAAGATATCTCACCGAATTTGCTCTTGAAGAAGTAGTGGGGGCGGAAGTCCATTAGGATTTTCACCTTGTACGTCATCCCAATTAAACTTCATGGCTTTATATACTAATTCGTCATATCTTTCATCTCTCATTTTTTCATAGTCTTCTATATCCCCGATTTCTGATAAACTTGGTGCATTGGAACCCATGGATCCTTGGTCTAGTGTATCCTCTTCCTCATTGTCACTCTCGTTCTCAGATTCCTTCTCTTTTTGTAAGTCTTTATTTTGCTTATCACTAATATCCACGATTTCAGTCACATCATCGTCATCGTCTTCAGATCCCGGTGTGGTGACTATCTCAGGGACAAACTCAACTATATCATCATAGTCTGAATTGTCATCTATTTTAACTTCACGCTGGATGGTGTTTTTATTATTATCATCCTCATCGAAAAAATCATAGTCATTCCCTGAATCATCCTCTATACCGAAAAAGGCGGCCCGAAAGTCCTTATTAATTTGTTCTCGGGTTCTTCCCTCCACGAGTTGTTCATGAATATCATAGTCATTACCTTGATATTTATCAATCACTTCAACTTTTACTGGCTCGTCAATCACCACATGTTCTTTAGTAGGAGATCCTTTGAAGGACACCACATCGTACACTTTTATCATTTTTGTAACTTCTCTTGCCATATTCTTTATAGTACAGTCCATATTTCGAATATCTTTCAGAAGATCCTCACCTCTTTCACAAATGGAAAGTTCATTTTTGTCCGAAGAGTCAGAGGAATATTCCGCATCTTGAAAGTTATCTGAATCCTCCTCTTGTATCTTAAAATTATCATCCATTGGCTTTCGAATGATACTATCAATAATAGGCTCTACAAGTTCTTCTGAATTTATGGATGGGAGATTTAAGGGGAGAGGAGGTATGGCAAGAGTAATGGAGACTTCAGAATGACAAAAGTCCTCAGCTAGAATTGACTTTTCTTTTAAAGGAATAAATGAACTTTTGACATTTGAAATAGATGCTGTAGTTGAATGGAAATCCGAGGGTTCTTCAGTTTTTGATAAAGACATGATATGAGAGACCTCGACATTCTGATTTTGACTCTCACTTGCATCGATTAGGGGTGAATGTGGAGCAACACATAAATCACTATCTCGAGGAACGTCATACGTAGCTTCATTTTCAGGTATCTGAGTTAACTCAACACTATTTCTGGGTATTGAAGTTAAATGCTTCGCTGTTCTTCGAAGACGATCCCTTCGTCTTAGAGGACGAGAAGGAGGATCCTTTCCAACATGAACAGGATGACACTCTTTAAGAGATGCACAAGATCCAAAAATATTAAGAGACACAGTTGAACTTGCTAATGAAGATCTTGCACTGCTTCTTCTGCTTCTTGGTGGAGCTATTGGCTCTCCTCGGACAAAAGTCGAAGCAGATCTCTGCAATGGAAGAAGATTATTTCGATGATTCTTCAAATTATTAGTCAATTCTTTTTTTTATTTCTTCCACAGTTTCTTCATTTATATAGGCGGGAGAAGTGTCCCCTTCTTCATCATTGGCATACGTGGGCTGTGATTTTAAGTTATTCTCATTCATATACGTATTTTGTGGAGGTTCTCCTTCATTTTGGTAAGTAGGTTCTATAAGTTCTGTTGGAATAACGTCAGGCTCAATAGTTGAAAGTGCATCTGAGAATTCATCTCCTGTGATGTCTCCGGCTATTAGATCTGGATAGTTTTGAATAGGCGCAAAAATGATGGATTGATAGGGAGACATGGGACCTAAATGTGCTTGTGATGCATGAAGAGGCAGCCCCCCTAAGCCCAAAACCTTGGCTTAACAAATTTCCTGTTGAAAAGCTATTCTGTAGTTGATAAAAGGGTTGTGGAGGATTTGATGAAGACCATGCTGAGAAGGGCTGAGAGCCACTCGGGAACTGGGACAATTGATTAGGATCTCCTCCGTCCATGCTATTTCATTTATTTTAAGTTGACATTTTGATTTAACCTCACAATAACAACGCTATTATTCAAATAATAAGACTTGGGTTGGTGTCGTTAGGAAGTTCCTCAATCATTTTCCTAGTGCGCGCGTATGATGAGAAAGTACTTGTGAATACATTGCCAAGAAACGTACATAGTTTCTTAGGCCTTAACTTTACTACAAATACAAAAATGAGAGAGTGAGATTTCCATTACGTAGAGCTATGCTCAATCCTCATTGACGTAGGTGACATTTTAAATGAGCATGTATTTATACAATTCATTTCACTCAATTCATATACGAGACACATTTTTGCATTCATTTCTCATGTCATACATAACTTTTGATGACTGGTTTGATCTAACTATGTAACTGATTGTCATTCGTTCAATGAATAATTCACTCAACATGAAATCCACCCCTGAAATTATTACAACTGATTTCAAATGTCATATTTAATTACCGTCATTAAAAATACATTACTATTCCAAAGAAGCATCGTAGAAATAATCATTGCTTTTACATATACAAGTAATTAAGACTAGCTTTGTTTTATTTTGTTAGTTTTCAACTGATACAATGCAATTTTATGACCTTAGATTATCTTAGAACTGTGTGTCCTTTAATGATTAACAGACAGCTAAGGATGTATTAGCATCTATCCAGATAAGTATTTTGTTTATTTTAATGTCAAGGTTTTGATTTCATGTTATTTTTAATCATTTCTCGGTCAAAATAAAAAAGGTCATAGCTTCAATTTCATTTGATGTACACTCCAATATATACCTACAGTTATCTGAATACCTCACCTGCTAAATGATGCACTTCAAACCCCGTTAGTTCCGAAAGTTGTATCTCACAAAAATCTACTCAAGTTCGATAATGTTATTTTTTTTCAAAAAGTACTTTAATCCTCGCAGATACAAAGTTAAGTAAATTTACTCACATATTATGAAGCCCAATAATTCGAGGAAATTATGGTTAGGTATATTTTAGGCAACACATTGAAGAGTATACAATATACAGGTTGGGGATTTAAAGTCCGGAACAATGTCAGATCTGAATATCTTGGAGACACTGAGATCTATGTTTATGATAGTTTGCTCCTCAGTTACAACTGACAAAGTTGTATTAGAGAAACAAAACAAAATCCTTGATATACTCTCGAAATATGAACACCCTGCAGCTATTATTGTTTGCCTTCGTGCCAGGCATACGCCCAAGGACACAAATAGCTCCTTGATGGTAACAATATAATGTAATTGGAACTGGAGTTATTCCACAAAAATATAAATATATATATATATATTTAAGACCTGTATATATTAGGCAAAGGAAATATGGCCTTCTAGCTACCCGGATCGGAACCCCAAGGACTATTATGTGCGGGGTATCTTGGAAAGAGAGAAAGTCTAATTTACGTGCACATAACAATGTTGACTCCTTGTGGGTTTCCTTGCTCGAGTCAGTTACCAACGTGGATAAGGAGTTCTTCATAAAGGCATGTCCTAGGTTAAGGGCCAGGCTGGAGTCTGTGGCTGGAGATGGCTGGCCTGATTGTTGAACTTAACTATGAACCCTGCATGTAGGAGAAAAATAATTGTAAATGGTGAATTCATCTTGGGAGATAAATTAGAATTTACATGATCCTTAAATTTTAGAGATTTAAAATCCCCACCATATATATTATATTTCGTAAGGTTCTGCCTGAGAATTTTATGAAGTCCAGAGTCTCCATAATGTTTATCAAGTTTCTTTTAAGCCTCTTGAGGCGTTTTGCCTTTCATAAAATGATGTTTAATCAACATACGATATTCTTTTTCGTCCATTTTTTGAAAATCTTCCTCGATTCAAAGGAATACCAAAAAAAGAAAGGAAAATACCAATCTGGCTGAAAGTTGGTGTGTATCCTTCCAAGAGATGCTACTAACTAAATATAACCTCGATACGTACCAGTAGTGTCATCTCTTGTATTTTGGATTGACTTTTCAAACGACCCTCGTGAATCCGGTTTCAATTATTCCATTTGAACAAACCACACTTATTTAGAATTCTTGCAAGTCACGAGGCACCGTCGTTAAAGATGTATGTGCCCTGGCGATGGAATACAACACACTTCATATTGGCCAATTCTGTCCGCTTCTAGTTGATCGCCTACTTCAATCTGTTCAGTTGTTGGCAATAAAAGTCTAAATTAAGTGTATTGCCGGATAGGAGTAACTCATAATGGATGATTCCTTTCCAATCCTACCAAATACAAAGTTTAACCTTCTCAGTCGTTAATCTGGGCTTGGCAATAGTTTGAGCTTCTTCGTCGTGCTTTGAACACGATCTTTTTCGGCTATTGTTCACTTATGCGACTCATTCTTTCATCGCCAGTCACCATACGATTAAAAAATGGATCGATTTCATTACGTTTCAGCAAGGAGTCACGTAAAGATGTTCTATATACACTGAAGATAATACAGACCAATGAACAATTCAATTAAAATTTTGTAAAAAATTATTTGCAGTTGAAGAATTTTTTAAACATACTTTTTTTTTTCTTTATTTGCATCAAGTTGATTTTTATAAAAAGAAATTTTACTATTATATGAAATGGCTAACATATTAGCTGTTAAGATTTCAATTGACTGTATTAATTGTATCAATATTAGAAAATTATTTTGCAGTCCCGTCAAGTACAAAAAAAAACGAGTTCCATATTCATTTCTGTATTTGCTGCTCAATATACCTTTATTTTGTTCTCATCTGTCGAATGATTCAGCTTATTTCCCCCTATCAGTATTCTAGATATTGATGAAATGATTAATCAGAATCGGAGAATAAGGTGTTTTTTCTTAAAACGGAATTGGGATTGGCATCGAGAAAATAATGCCCACTTTGTGATTCTGATTCTTTATTTTATGAAAAAAATAGCCCCTCCCCCCCTCCCCCAATTAAGAATCTTTGCATTTAACTCCACATTTTTATGAAGGCTACAATGAGAAAGGAAAAGACAAAAGAAAATGTTAAAAAAAAACGATATGGGACCCTATACTAACAGTAAAACAAAGGTATACGAAGTACAGAATAGCATAGGGCCTCTACTAATGATTGGAACCTCTATTGTGACTGTATTGAGACGCGGACATTTGAGCACAACTTCAGGGAGTGCAAAAGAATAGAGGAAGCAGTGGGAGTCCTGGTGGAGGTTAATCTCCAAAATATTGGGAGAGCACCAAAGTAGCACGAACTACTAAACTACTTCTTGGCGGACAGCCAAATGTTACTTTGAGGATAACATCCAAAGCAGTGGCAAAGTTTGAGACAATGGGGGTGAAAAAGGTATCCCTTGGATTCCATATCTCAAGAAAAGTGGCCCAGGTCGCGGTGGGGGATTTTAATTTTAAATAAGTCGTTAGCCGGGAAAAGTAATGAGTGTGTTCATTAGTCACTAGTGTAATATTATTCATTTATACAATAATTTTTACTAATGAATTTCTCGGAACATTTATAGAAATCGACGAAACCTCAACTCTATTAATTGTATTTTCGAATATTATATAACTCCTAGTGTTGTTTTTATTTTGTTTTGAACGGAATTTAATTATTTTATGTGTGTATATGATTGATTCTATATGTTGGATTATTCTCCAATAATCATTTACCAATGAATTTGGTGGGGAATATAAAAAAAAGACTCTCTGA
Organism: Lepeophtheirus salmonis; assembly: GCF_016086655.4. Lineage (NCBI taxonomy): Eukaryota > Metazoa > Arthropoda > Copepoda > Siphonostomatoida > Caligidae > Lepeophtheirus > Lepeophtheirus salmonis. The sequence goes on along the minus strand of NC_052139.2, from coordinate 30,913,017 downwards.
ATAGTGCAGTATATCATCATATTATGTTAATAAATGATAAAACACTAAAAATTGAGGTAAACAAGAATTTTTGTAGTTGTTGATAGGTTCCTTCATCCTATGACCATATATTCATAAAATAGAAAATGTCGTTACTTTTGTTGTAGCACGCAACTTTTCTTCCAAAAAGAAGCCGAGAAAAGTACCAAAATCATCTAGTAGTTAGCCAAATAAGTCAATCACACCAACTATTATATATCTCTTATGTACTGCCAGATTATCAATGTTAAATTATATTATTTATTCACAATTTTTAAAATAAATTATATTTATATATTTCAAAATATTAAAATCCTACATCGTATTTCATTCAATACTGTATTGGTTAATAATATTATTATTAATATTTCATTTACAGCGTAGCTATACTAATTTTTAATTAAATTTCTTACTAGAAATAATGAAATACCCAACATAAATATTATATAAACAACGAGGGGTCAACAACCATAGATACAGATGATATATAATAAGTAATAACTTACTACTTTGTTTATTTATCAAAAAGAATAAATTATAAAATAGCAATGATGGATCAAGCAAAACGAGGGAATCGATAGTAGGTATTTTTGTATTAGTGAAGTAACGCCAAAAAAAAATATATAATTTTCAGTAGGGGGGTCCCTGAAGTATTTGATTTAATACTTAAAACTTTTAGTTATTACTTAACATAAAAAACTTGCAATTAAAAAGGCTACTAAATAAATATTAGTTAAGTTCCGATTATTTAAATTTTACAGCATTATAATGATCGGATTAATAATCAAGTAAATCTCCGATTAAGATTATATTTTACAAGGATCTCGTCCGGCTTACATTATTTTAAATATGGTGTTTTTATTTTTCTAACCATACAGATGAATGAAAAAAAAAAAGAAAAATAGTAAAAAGTGGACCTTGAAAAAAAAAAATCTCCCCTCTAACGGGTGTTGGTACTAAAAAATTCGAAGTACAATGGGGATTTCATATAACACAGATTTTTCTTGCTCCCAAAATCCACTGACGCGACTGTCGCTCGGGGTTACTTGCTTTTAATGTGAGTGTGACGCAAATGCCTTGAATCACTCAGACCAACATGAAAAACAACGGGAGTAGATCCGCTCTGAGATTCAAAAAAGTTTCTTCTACGTGTTAGACTACTAATATTTAGTTGTTTAGTAAAAATTTGTTACACAAAACAAATACGGCACATTCCTGTTATTTGTGACGTTATGCTCAGCTGTTCCATCATTGGCTGTAAGTGCTCACATCAGATTGCTAAGCTTTGATATTTGTGCTGCAGGGAACTTGGTGCGTTCAGTAGTCAACTTGTGGCAGTAGTGATTGTACATAATTTGTTAGTTTCTTTTAATTTTTCGATTTCTTCTTACTATGTCGAGCAAAAAAAATAAAAAAGAAAGTGGTCTGACGAATACGTACAATATGGATTCACGTTGATAAAGGGGCGTGAAGGGAGTCAGCGTTCTCAGTTTATTTCGTCGTACTTTAATTTGTTGATTGTCTTAATGGTGAAAAATGTCTTTGAACGATAATAGTCACGAATTACTATAATCTCAAATATTTCTGAAACCTGACGATCCAGAGAAAAACTGTGATCAGTTATTGATTTTGCACTCAAAGATAAATTATATCTTGGCTTAATTTCATTGGTGAAAATTGGTGTTCCCCTATGTTATTTATGTGTACCTTGGATTTTTAGCACGATAAAGTAATACTCATCCATAGGATAGAATATAATATTGTCACAGGTTATTGTGTAATGCAAGGACTAGAGAAAAAGGTCAAACCTATATTAACTGGTAACAACGGGGTACCTACAGACCTTTTACTCACTAGGAATAATGATTGGATATTTCACTATTTTTTAAACCGCATACTATTTGACGAAAAATTTGATCTTATTATGGCATAAATTCCTTTATTTATAATATATCTTTTACCTAGATTTTCATAAAGTTGCCTAGATATGTGACTTTAACCAAAATCGGATTTTGAATGTATAAAATACATAAGTATCATTAGTCGTCTTTTATTAAATTAGTGAATATTAAAAATGTATCAGTTATCATTAAGATCTTCCTATTATGTATGAGAAAATTGACAACATTGTAAAGTGTGAAATATATATTTTAAATTTTCTAATGTATTTCGAATGTTCAATAATAATTCATAAAGCATCGCATGGATAATGTATTTTTAGAAATTCTTCTTAAATATAATTTATAACTTTTCAGACAAATTAATATAATAAATAGTATGTTTTTTTATAAGATTAATTATCTACTCACTAAATAGGATATCATTCCCTATTAGAACAAAATGAGAAATATAAAAAATGGGTTAAATCTGTCTTAAAATATTGATTAAGGTTGTTTGGGTTCTTTAATTCGTAGCTCCTTACTAGATAAATAATTTTACAAATTTCTGATTGAATCCGTTTTAATGTTGAAGCAACAATTCATATCATGTGCATAGAAAGCATAAACTAGGTGCCCGTATCTAAATGAGCACTTAAGAGATATTCTTTGATATGGCTTAGATATTTTTGGATTAGGATTGACACTACAACTAAGCCACACCTTTAAGAGGTCCGGAAGATTGGGAGAATTATAGGACTTCAATTATGTCATCTGAAATCCATTCATATCGGCTATCCTCCTAGGACTACAAGGCAACTTGGGAGATATTCTCAAGTAAAGGGAAAATATGTCTAATCGACAGTCTCATGCTCAATGATTTTATTTTTATTTTCACTATTACGGAATTTTGGTCGTGGTTAAATAGAGCTGGAGTAGTAGTAGCATATGAAATCCAGCCATTTATTATTTCTTCAAGGGAGTCCCCAATTAAATACTTTGGTTGTTTGACTCATATTCGGTAAAAATATTTCACGCCAGAAATACATACGTAGGTTATCATTTTTACTATAAAATAGATAATAAGGAACTACATAGTTGGAGACTTTAAGTTATAAGCCTGTATATGAAACAAATTAATACATTACCTATAGAAACATATCATAGGTATGTAATACATTATACTGAATAAAAGTTTCAAAGAATGATAAATTCATAGAGATATAGATAAATATATGCAGATATAATTTGTTCTGTCGATAAATATAATTGAAAATTTTATAAACAATGTGAATTTCTGCCAATGTCATTCAATTTATAAGCTATACTAAAAAATAAAGTATTAATATATCACATCCGTTAAAGGAATCTTAAAAAATCTAATTTCATCAAGCCATTCTCTTTGACCTTAAAGAATATGCATCTGGAGAGTTTTTGGACCTATCCACTACTCCACGAAAAGAGTTATTGAGAGCTAAAGCAATCCGCGCATCTTCCCTTTCCCTCAAAAGTCGCTGTTCTATTTGTTTTTGTTCCTCAATATCTGTGGAGAACATGGAGGCTATTTCATCTGGGTTATCTTCATCATGACTCGTATTCTCCTTGTTCCGAAAATGCAATATCTCTTGCTCAAAATCCTTCTTTATCGAATCAGATGACGTAGAAGAGACTTTAGATACTCTTTTTCTTTTACTAGTTTGCGCCTTTTGTGTCATAAGCCATCTCTTGACTACAGGATCGACTTTTGGCCCTCCATTTGTATTTATACTTCGACTCCAATTACTCAGTCGACGTTTGCACAAGGGACAATGAAGGCTAGTTAACTACGAAGGACAAGAAGAAAATCATTTTAATACATAAATTATTATTTAATATGCTAATGTGACTATATTTATTTTATGTGTTTTAAATTAAATATATATAGACTCACCTCAATGTTTCGTTTATAGCATGTCAGACAAATTATGTGATTGCATGGAAGTCTGATAGGATCATTCGGTTTTGAGAGACATGCAGGACATTCTGTATTTAATGGGGGCTTCTTTATCCTTACTTTCGACGTATTTGGCATAATTCACTCGGCCTTTTGTAATCTTTGGATCGGAATATCAAACTAAAGTGACGTCATTGAATATTTAATTATATAGTATGAAACTATTATTTTGTAGACACGGAACCTTGACTTAGTTATTCATTGTATTATTCAACTCTCTACAATAATATAATACATGTCCTTGGCACAAACTTAGACTAAAAGGATTCATATTTTCATTTATTAAAGGGTATTCCTCTTAATTTAAGATATTATAAATCGATGGGAAGTATACATTTGTCTTATTTAATTTAAATTCATCTCTCGCAGAATGAGATATGAATAGGTTGCGAGAGTTTCATTAATATAATCTCTACGAAAGGGCTTCTGTTTGAGAAATTTTTTGAAATTAAATATTATGCAGCACTTAGTTAGTAGTAGACATTATTCATTAACCATAAAGCTCCTTCGGTCCCTGTATTAACTAAGTCTGGGACTATACAAAGGTCTGACTTGCATCTTATTTTCATATTATACTCTTGTAAGTATGAAAAAAGAAGGTGAATATTTTTAAACAAATGCTGCGGTTATTAATTTATCCATTATTATAGTGGAGAAATCAATACATAATATTAAAAATATGTAGATATGATTAAATATATATTTTTCAAGAGAATGGTCAGAATTACAAGGCAAAATAGGCTTATTCAAGGTATCCATTTAGGTATTGTTTGTAAGATAACTACATTGAACTGTATATTTATTTTATTCAAGATAAGGGACAAATTAATATCTTATTGTTAGTTAAATTTTTTTCACACCATCATTTTATGTTTAATCCATAGTATCCACTTATTCTTCATATTATGTTATTGATTTATCCACTGTACTGATGGATAAATTTACGTAGTTATAAATTTGAAGAAAGATGTATTCCTTCTTTTTCATACTGAGAAGGTATAATATGAAAACAAGATGCAAATTTTGGTCTACAACTGATGATAATATGAAGGATTTTGAAAGTTCCACTAATTTGAATAACATTCAAAGTAATGAAATATCATTTGTATGTCCAAAATAAAGCCAAAAGAATCAATAAAATAAAATAAAAATAACGGAAATCATAAATAGATAATTTAAATTTTGACGAATAAAAGAACCTTCTAATTTTATATTGAATTGCACATCTACTGATAATTAGCTGATATGGTAAACATTTAGTAAGTATATGAAGGTATTTAAGTTGTATATGTGGAGATCCTAGATCTTCATGAATGTAATATTCCAATATAGTGACAAGCAATTTAATTGGTTAAAAGGGGATTCCCGAACTCCATAAGTTTGGGAGTAGCAACGACATATAGAAATTCAAATAGAAGTCTTTAGAGGTTAAGAGGTCACTTATATATTTTTTAAATACATAATCACTTAACAGTTACCTATACAATAACTATTTATATGTAATAGAACATGCTTTGCATATTAAAAATAGACTCGCAAATAGTGAAAAATCAGGGTTGAACTTGAAGTGCCCATATTATATAATTATCCATTTAAACCTTTCATCACACATTCCACTTTATAAATGAAATTGATACCAATGTCATTTAGATAAGTGATTTCTTCATTATATACATCAAGAACACTTATCAATTAAATAGTTTTCTTAGAGTAGAAGACGGAGTAGAGTTGACTTGAGTAGGAATATAATCAAGAATTTCAATGACTGAGCTATAGATACAGGATGAAAATGATCTTTGTTCCTCACTGAATCATTCATTTGATTATTCTGTCTTTTTATGGAACTTCTAAGTTCTTATAGAAGTATATAATGATTCGGTAGAAGATATAGACACTAATATAATCTGAGATGATAAAACTGAATTAGTTTCTAAGTTTGATGTTTCCAGAGGTGGACACCCCTAATTTTTTGTTAGGTGGCCAAATGCTAATCTGCTAATTTTCTTAGCCGTTAGATATCACTAATTTTATAAGTTCATGGGTACAATATTAATAATCTGCTAATGATTATTAATTCAATTATTTTAATTTAAAGTTATGTGAAATGATCCGTAGATTACCAACGAATCCGTTTAGGTCAGAGATTTCCAAGAAGGGAGAAATTATTAATACTTCGGAGAGAAGCAGAGATGTGTCTTTTTTTTACCTAAAACTCTCTTAAAACGTTCTAGTATTTAAAGCAGTGAAAAATAGTTAGATATCTTTCAAATATGAAACTTCTTAAATGGCTAGCACTCCCAGCCCAACCAAATGGTTTTTTTATTATGGGTTTTTTAGTTTTCATTATAATTTTATCTATAAATCTATCTATTTGAAATTGGATTTTAGTGAGCTCATTAAAAACAAATTCAAGGCGTGATGGTGAAATTAGTCGTCTTGCAAATTTGGTATTCCACTAATCCCTAATTTTCTAATTCGTCAATCCATTCTGTTTTTATTAGTCCATCAATTAGCTGATTAGCGGAAGTTATAACGAAAGGCCCATCTCATCATGTCTCAGATTGTAATTAATTACGTTTAGAAAATATTATTTACTTTATTGGTGGATATATTGCTTATTATATTTCCAAAAAAAAGAGTCAAAGATTTGTGCAGTATTATGCCCATTTTATAAAATGATTTAAAGATTTTAATAGATGAAATTGGAAATCATTGGTTTTTGTAATGAAGTCAATAGATACGGACTTGTTAGTATTTTTATGCTTCTTACAGCTGTCAACATCAGAGGCCTATAAGAAGAGTTAAGTCGTGAGTTTTCAGTGCCCCTCGTGACAAATGCCAAATGGCCCAAAAAGAACTTAATACAATAAATGAATTCTAAAAAAATAATTTTATTGTGCTTAATTATAATGAAAAAATGGAACAATTACTTTAATAATAATTTCTCTAACTTACTTAATTTCGCATACACATTCTTCGTCTTCCAAAAGTAGAAGAAGCTATTCCATTTTCTTTGATAATTGCAGTTTGCATTCCTAAATGTATTTGTGATTCTTTTACTAGCATATTTAGACGCAGTCAAAAATAAAAAAATTATGTCATTTGGCGACATTAATAGACGACTTAATTTATGGAACCGCTACTTCAGTTATTAAGTCTATAACTTTTTACATTTTGAGTTGATTTACATAAGATTTGAATAAAGCCTCTATTTTATCAAATAGATCCAAACAGTTCTTGGCGCAATAAATTAATTGGACAACATATAGTTCCTCAACGAATCTTAACTAAAGTAAATTATCGATGGTTTTATTAGACCAAAGGCGGATTTTGGAATGTGAAGACTTGTACCTTAAAAATGTTATATGGTTTAAATTAAATACCGAAGGGAAGCACAATTTTAAAGACTTAAACTTTGATTCTGCGTCCCAAATTTTGACATCTTTCTCCTTCAACTTATTCTTTAATTCCTTTATTTCTGCTTCATACACTTCAAGTTGGATTTGTATGTTGGTATTTATTTCCTTAAGATGTTTTACCTCAGGAGAAATATATGTAATACATACAATTATCATTTTCTAAGGATAAAGTAACAAATGCAATATAAATATATATATCATTAGTCATTACATATGAAAAGTTTCAACTTCTATTGTTGATGAAATTAGATTCATATCCACTAAGTCTATTTCTCTATTTTCGGAAGTAGGAGGTTTCCAATAAGGAGTAAAGTATGTATGGTCCTGAAATTGTGGAGATCTTTTTCTACCGGAAATTAGAAATAAAAAAGTTGCTTGAGATTTCCTTAATTATTAAATTTTCTTAGCACCAACATTGTTTTCCTGAATGAAAATGGGGTTGTTGGTGTGTTTTGGTGAGACTTGGAACTTTAGGTTTTAAATGTTTAAACATTGTTGTAATGGCAATAGTCTCTCTCGGCGTAAAGAGTAATTTATGATATCATTGGAAAGTACAGATTATAGACGTTTCTACATGGTTTTTTTCTTATTTTTTTTTTGTAATTTTTGATTGAATAAAGATATCAAAATCAAATTATATAAAATATTTTAAAATACTACTCAAAGAACCTTTTCACAAGCTTTTGATAGGGTGTTACCTCGCTAACATAAAAATATTCCATGTATTTTATTGTTGTCAGCTGTCCATTCCCTCGTCTCAATTAATACGTCATGGCTTTTTCATAATTTAATCTTTTTGATAAATAGCGAAGTAATCATATAATTATTATGCTCCGTTTCCGAAAGGACAGTAATTCTATTTCTTTTTGATTCCCCGTCGTATATAATACGAAGATGTTCTGAAAAGACATTTGTCTGAATTTTTATAATTTCCTATACATAGCCTCTTTGTTTTGTTTGATTGACACTTTTATTTTTGGCTAAATTACTCCGAATTAGATTGCAAAAGGTTGCGAACAAAAAAGTTGGTGTAATATCGTTGTGTACATGGTCATTGTGAGGCAAAAACGTTGTGGGTAATATCATCGTGAAGCAATATGATTCTGATTAATTTCATTGCAAGATAATATTATTGTGTTCAATTTCGTTATAATTTATATTATATTCGGATGATATAACTATTGAATGATGTCAGGATATAACCCTTCTAAATTGCTATAATCCACCCTGGCCCGCGGGTTGTGTAGGTGAACTTCTGGGGCCCGAAGCAAGTTCAATTTACCCGCTACCGCTTTTCTGAGCATCAAGGAACTCTTATATGTATATGTTGACCATCGCATTATTTCTTTGAAGAAATTTTGACTATCATATAGAAATACAAATGTATAGCTACGCTTTAAATAAAGTACTACAAAGCAATATTATAAATTATAAAACCGTTTTAAATCAAATACTATGTAGGATTTGAATATTATTAGTATATATTTGTAATTTCATTTTAAAATTTTGGAGAAATACTAAGGCAATGATATTCTGGGATTTCTTAATAGATATCTCAGTATCATTTGGTATACGGAATTTATTTGGTTAACTACCAACAGATTTTGGACCTTTTTTAATATATATATAAATAAATTTTGGCTATGATATACAAATAAAAATGTATAATTACGCTTTAATAAAATATTACTGAGCAATATTATAGTTAGTAGCAAAGGGTTACCCCGCGATGCTCAAGCCAAAGTGGGAGCAGGAAATCACATTAATTAAAGTCATAACAATTTTCTTAATGTTTAGAACCCTTCTATCCGGGCGAGCGTTAGGGTATTGTATATTGCATTATAATATAGCGCCTGTATATTATATAATATATATTATTATGAATTTAAAATAAAAAATTGTGTTATAAACTTCAATTAACATAACTACATTATATTACCCATAAGTCCCATAAATCATGATCATACTTTTTGCAGATAAAACAGAGGGGAGCAATTATGGTTGATTTGATCAATGTTCAGTAATACACCTCTTTCAGACACTAATATTCGTTTTAAATTGAATAAGAGACTAGATGTAGCATACGTAAATATAATAATGTAAGAAATTAAGTATTATCAAAACATGAATATTATAAATCAGCTCTATTCATATAATTAAATATATATTAAAAATAAGAGACGAAAACATTTGAATGAATGGAGAGACAAGTTTTAAATTAAAAAAAAAAAAAAGAAGACATCCATGTTCTTTAAGAATTTAAAGAAGAGATTTGAGATACTTTATCCTCAACAAGGGATGATGATGGCATGAAAATGTATCCTTAGAAGAGAGAGAAACCAAGGTAAGCTTTGAACGAGAGTAGAGTGGATTCCTTCTTCGGTTAGGAATATATCCATCTATATATAACAATAACTATATTCAAGGGTTGAGACTATGAAGGGATCCATTCATTTTGAGATTCAGAGATAATGCTCTGTATGGGAAATGTTCAATAAGGTATGTTAATTACAAATAGGTACTGCAACAATTTGAAGTTATTACCATCAAAATAAAATTTATAAAAAACAATACATTCAAACAATTGAATCATTTTAAGAGGGACTAATATGACATTTAGATGTGTTTATAATTTGACCGTTGCTTAGGCCTAAGATCAATTCTAAAAAAGGAAAGAAGTGGACTTCTATTTTCTCCCAGAGTCAAGGCTAAAGGAAGATCAAAGAAATATACTTGTACCTTCATGGTGCATCTCAAGAGATGTTGAAATTCGTATCCGAATTCCATGAGGGCCGACAAGATGATAATTTATCCGAGGAAAACTACCAAACCTGATAAGGAGTAGACTCCTTCCTTAGGGAATGAGATACCTGGATCGAAACAATAAATAGTTCTTTCAATTCAACGGTTTCAATCTCGGATATTGTTTATAGAGACTCAGGTTGGTAACATGCACTTAAAACGAGGGGCCTCGCTCGATAATTTCAGCCCAGAAAATGATATTAGATACAAACAGGGTCACATCCACTTTATACGCCGAGTACGTAGTCCCCCAAGTTCCAACAGGGTCTCCGAAAACTAAAGTTGCTTAAGAGAATAATTTTAAAAGTGAAGGCCATAAGGGACGGCTAGGGCGGGGGGGGGAGGAGGAAGATGGAGAACTGAGGATTGCTTTCAGTTTACACATACAAAGTACACAATTGTGTCGAAAAATATTGTTGGTATCATAATCTATGGCCCCGATACGCTTAGTGGAGGACCTGGAACCATAGTCTACATCGCCCCTTTCTTCTTTTATTTACACCGTCTGGTGCCTAAACCACTTTTCCAGATCCATAAGAAGCCCTTAGCTATTTGGAATTCAGATACAACTGTATCACCCTCGTGACGTACACTAAAATCCTTTCAAAATGCTACAATTGCACAAACAAAATTAAGAAAATTGACTTTTTGATTTAAGCTAATATATATATTATATTTCTTTGTATGTTCTATATGGGGGAAAAAAGCTCAAAACCCCAGACCGGTAAGCAATATATTGCGGTCTCGGCTATACTGATAAGGGCACAACCTTGTTAATAACAAGTGTGTGTGCACACAATAGATGGAGGGTGACAATGAGGGTTTGATACTCTGGGGTTTATAAGTGAATGTCCTTGTTAGAGTCGGTTTAGAATTGAGAATTGATATCGGAGTCATTCTTGTCTATGTCACTGTTTGAATGGGTGTGCAATTTGTGTTTATTTACTTCCTATTACAACTGCTTGCTGCTCCTTTCCCAAACATTCCTCAAATTGTCAGGATTACCATTATCATTTTCTGCTTCTTTTATATTTATATACTGGCAAGGCATATTTTATACAGCATTGGTCATGAAAAAGTATTAATTTTCTTTATACCTTACATGCGGGGCGTACACAGGGGGCTTGATTTTAGGAATTTTTTGGAAAAAAAAATCCGAAAATTAAAATTTGAAAAATAATAGGGATTTTGAAATATTTAAAAAATTAATTTTTTTACAAAAAATAATTCAAAATTCTATAGCTATTCACAAAAAAATAATTTTTTTAGAAAAAAAAAATCAAAAATTGAATATTAAATATTTAAATTTTGGAATAAAATTTCAAAATCCATGGTTATTCTCAAAAAAACTAATTTTTTGGATAAAAATATTTTAAATATTAAATTTGTCAGAAAATTTTTCAAAAATTAATAGCTCATCACATAAAAATTAAATTTTTCGGGAAATTTTTTTCAAAATCCAAAGCTGGTCAATTTTTTTTTTCAAAAATTCACAGCTATTCACAAAAAATTGCACTTTTTGGATAAAAAGTACAAAAATTAAATTTCAAATATTATTTTTTTTGGAAAAAAAGCTCAAAAATCCATAGCCTTCTCAAAAAATTTATTAAAAAAATTAAGCATTACATTTGTTGGAAAAAAATTTCAAACATTCGTTGCGATTTAATTTTTTTTTTAAATTCACAGTTGTTCAAAAAAAAATCCAAATCCTCTGTTATTCTCATAAAATTTAAATTTCAAATATTAAATTTTTTGCAAACGAATTTAGCCACTATTTTCGCTTAAAATTTTTTCATGTTGAACCCGAACGTGTTTATTGAAAAGCAAAAATTCCCTTATTTATATGGGGGGAGGCCCAGCCCTCCCCCTGTGGAAATGTCTGGCATATGTATATTTGACAACATTATTGTGTTACTAACCTAATTCATAAATGAACACAGTTTATGTACAATTATAAAATATATTAAGCTTTCTTCAGGAAAATATTTAGATGAATATAATTGGTTTTTGATTTTGATACCATAGATTAATGAAGCCTTATTGAATTATGTTTGGATCTATAGTTAATAATGATATTATTAAAAAAAACTAAATATCAAAAATTTGCCTTAAATCTTACAATCTTAAAAGCCATAAATGATTTTAATTAAAAGTTTGAGTGTGACAATTATAGTATAAACCAGCCATATTATATGTCATGATTTTAGCTCAAGATTTATAGATTGAAAGCTAAAAAACAAAACTTTGAGTCTTTCACCTCTGAAATCGGACGTTGCTTATACTTACTACCGAAGCACCTGTAATATTTCGACACCTTCAAAATTAATGAGATAAGGACAACCAAAAAATTAACTATCTAAAGATCAACTACGAGTGTAGTAACGGATTGCCTTCATGTTTCTAGTTTCCTCTAATGGAATGAATATATCCTGATCCGCAAATATTTAATGGATCTTGGATAAAACTTCTTTACTTTGAGACTCTATTGACTTGGTAATTGAGATGCGAAAGGGAATATCTTTTATGGTGTAAAGTCCTATGAACTTGACAAAATTTGGACAATTCTAAAAATGGAAAAGGAATTTTGCCGGAGACAAGCATCTTGGTTATATACGTAGTCAAATTGGAAATGTCATAATAGGAATTATTCATATGACTAGTACACAGTTAAAATCCATCTCTTGGATTTCGTTTTAAATGTGCTTTTCTACTTTAAACTTATACAAAACTTTGATCCCATGATCACAAAAACGCCATGTCAAAACCATGTCAAAAATCTAGAAGAATCTTCTAAACTCAATATATTTTTATATAAATTATCAGCAATTAAAGAATAAATAGCAATTTACATACCGTTTAAAAGATATTATATAAATATGATATATTAATGAATTTTGAACTAAAATAATATTAATTCTTTTTACAGGCATTTTTATTTTAACCAAATTGTACTTTCTTCAATGGAAAATTAACTAATGTAGGACTTGAAGTTTTAATAAAAAGTGTCTTTGTGTAAACAAAATTCAAAAATTTGTTTGGAAATATATGTAGTAAGCACATTTAAATGGAAACCATTTCTTTATTTTAACATTTTTGATAAATAAACAGAGTAATAAGTTATGTTAAACTGATGGTTCATTTCCAAAAGGACAGAAATACAATTTTTTTTTTTTATCCCTCGTCGTTTATATCTAAAATATATTGACCCCTTTATTATTTCTATGAAGAAATTTTGGCTATCATACACAAATATAAGCTACACTTTTAATTAAATATAACGAAGCAATATAATAAAACAGTATCGAATAAAATACTATATAGGATTTTAATATTATGAAATACTACAACGCACCCGAATTACATATTTAATTTCAAATTATTTTATTAATGCTTTAAGCAACTCCAGAATTTTGTAAAAGTTGTCGATAGACAACATTTGAAGTTCTTCCATTCCTTTATAATTAGAATGGTTAGAAATATGTTCATCCTTCAACCATAATGAAGATGATACTAAGACTAACTCCCTAATCCTCTTGCTAATTCGTAGTTAATATACGTTCTCCATTTTTCCGTTTGTACAATAATTCATTTTGGGGATTTTTAATTTTTTTTTTTGGTACATTTACGAATCGACAAAGCATAGCTTCAAAAAGCTTTGGAGAATCGATCATGTTTTAAGAAAAAAATCAACTTACTAGAGAAAAAACAAACTTGTCTTCCACAGAAAATTCCTTCTTTATAAAACCAATTACAAATCAACAGCCAGCTAAAAAACACACTGGATTTACATTATTGATGATACAATCAAGGTAATGACGTAATAATCCCACGACGTTTTTACACTTAGAGACATGGTATAAAATCAAAATTTGTTTCTCCTTGTTTCAACTATCGTTTGGTTGACACTATTGAAACCTTGTAATGAAAAAAAATGAGGATCAAATCCTAATAAATTTTACAGTAAATTTTATTTCCCAACCTTGTATTCGAATCTGAAAAAAAAAATCCTCATAGCGTAATTGAAATATATATGTATGAAATATATCTTTTTTTCATAACCATTTAATTAAATTATTATTATAACTGATGAACCCCGGGTTTCCAGGGTTTCTTTTAATTACGTTTATGTACATATTGAAAATATATGAAAAGAAGCCTCATTATAAAATTTAATCATATTAATTCTCTGCTAAGCAATAAATTATTTGTATATAGCATAGATTTCTAAGATGGCGAATATCTACTTATGTTGTGGACAATGATTTTAATACTGACTCAGATATTCCTTGTAATCATTTTATGAAGAGCTTATTTAATGTTGTCTTAAGAGACTATAAGGGAAAAAGTGCATAGTCAATCAAGCATGTTTTTTTTTTTTCGTATCTTTAATACTGATTTGTCTGAAATTAAGTACATGTGCTTTTTCATCTCTTGTGCAGCTCATTGTTATCACGTCTTTCGACTAAGATTCATTTAATGTAATTTAATAGAAGTCAACGTTTTGGACAGGGTTAAGTATTTTCTATAGAATAAATTAGAAGCCTTAACTATTAATTGAAAGCATAGCTCATAGTATTTGAATCCTAATTATGCTCTTAAAAAAAATACTAAAGTACTTTTAAAACAAAAATGCATAACTCTAATTATCTACGAAGGCTATTTATACTCTAAATTTTTTGATCCAGGTTACCTGAATCCTGAATATAATTCATAAACCTAGTTTTTGTTTAACATTTATTTTAACGATCTTGTCTACTCTTTCCTTTTTAGTAGTCTATTTAGTTTTGGCAGACTAGAAATGGCCCGGATAATAAAAAATATTCAGATCCATGTTTTTTTGCAAGTATCCGAGGGCATTTGTCGAGCACTATGGATTAATATTTTCGAGTCTTTCCCTACTTATATGCAGCGTGCCAGGTAAAATAATAGACTTGACTTTAAATCAATCTGGATTACTTTAAGATGCATATTATAAAATACTAGGTTGCATTATTAAAAGTAGGGCCCCGTTGATAAACAATACAAAAAAACTTTCAAAATCAATAGATGTCAGCATGTAAGCGAAAAGGCAAAGGGTGCTTGATTTCCTCAAACCCCAAGTTAGTGTCGAGGTGATCATCAAGGCTTTAAGTTGCTCTAGGAGTCTTGCTTAAAAGATTCAGAGCACAGTGGATTCAGGTACAGCCTTAAGAGATCCCCTGACAGACACCAGAAAATTGTGAATTTGTTGGGCATGGATGCAATGTCCTGTAAGTCAATTCAAGTAGATTAGGCAGCATACCAAGGCCTCCAATTTCAGTGGTTAAACTTTGAGGAAGAATGTGAAGGATTTGGGGAAAACCT
Source organism: Lepeophtheirus salmonis (assembly GCF_016086655.4). Classification (NCBI taxonomy): domain Eukaryota; kingdom Metazoa; phylum Arthropoda; class Copepoda; order Siphonostomatoida; family Caligidae; genus Lepeophtheirus; species Lepeophtheirus salmonis. The sequence goes on along the minus strand of NC_052139.2, from coordinate 30,897,565 downwards.
CTCATGTATAAAGACATTGGCAACTGCTTTAAACAGCAACCAATGCCAATCTGGTAAAGAGAGGTGAGAAATTATTGAGTTGGTTTAGGCATAATGACATAATTTAGCCACCTTCTTTCCCAGACTGAGCCCAAACCCCTCAACTATGTCATTTGTGGAATAGTCCAGAAGAGAGCCTGTAGTAAAATTGGGATGACCTCAAGGTCTCCTTGCAGCAGCAATGAGTGGCATATCTGATGCCTTCATAAAGAAGTGCTGCACGTCTTTAGGCTCAGGTTTGGGGCCATGGTAGAAGCCAAGGAAATCATTTATACAAATGTAAAGATATATCAATAAAGAAGCCATCGATAAAGCCTGAATGTTTAACTCCTTTTTATTCTGCCAAAAATTTATGCTATTTGTTCGTTATCCAAATATCTACGATATTACCTCGTAAACTGTAGGTACTTATGTAGGGCTCACAAAAGCCCTAGGCTGACGTCCTGAGGCTATGTGTTTTTATTTTTGTTCTAGGTACTAAAACTGTACACTGCCTGCTTGCCGGTCTACCTAAAAATATACCCGATGGCTGAGTATATACTGTCTGCGGGTATGTAAAAGTTATCAATGTAATCCTAATTTAGGGCTTGAATTACTTCACATATCGATAAACTATTCGTTTTTAAAACCACGCAACCTTTCTATCATAACTATATATGATTTGATTCAATAAGTTATATAAATATATTATTTGATTGTCAATTATTTTGAAATAAATATTATTTTCTATAGAAAGTGATTATTCTTCCTAGACGTTAAATATGTCTTCAAAACAGTCATAGTCATAATAGAGAGGTTGCTTGATTTTAAATGTGAATACCAGATAAATATGATGAAATACGAAGGAACTGACAATCTCATAACTATGTTTTGGATATTACCTCAAAAATGTTTTACTTCGATGTGGTTTAGTACGAGTTCCTTCCTCCATACTCAACATTAAATGTGATTTGCAATTTAAAGTTAGATCTGATATAAATAAATTGATAATTGCTTTTGGAGGACTCTTTAAAGTGTCACCTCCAAAATATGAAATTTACTGACAAAATCTTTTCACCAGACAATCCAAAATTTTATGATTGATTACTTGGATCACAAGTGAGGGTTTTTAATGGACGATCGGATATCTCCGTGCTCATGATTCATCTTGCTAACAAGAATTAATTTTACTCTTCTTTTCTTTAATAGAATAATTATCTATTATTTATTTTAAGGGTTCTAATAACGAGGTGACGTGGTTTGTATCCATCCAGATGTTATGTAATCTATGAAAGAAAGAGGAAGGAAATTTTACGTTTTCTGTCTTCCAGAATAAAATTATAATTTTAAAAATTTTAGATTTACCAACTAGAAAAAAAACATTCTCGCTTTCTAGTACATATTTTCTCCAACTTTGGAAGAGAGTATCCTCCAGTCAACCTATTCAGTTGCATGCTTTAGCTTGCACGTTTGTTGGATTTGAAAAACTGGAAAAGGGGGTTTTTCCCCTAAGATAAGGGTGAGCAAAAAGTATTGTTAAATAATTGTTGTGAGATTAGAAAAGGAAAAACTGTTGTTGCGTGTCCTCTTTTTACTCATTTTGCCCCTCTAATAAATAATTTATAGTTTACAACCTACCTCTATGCAATGTAATTAATATTTGTTAAAAACTCGTTAATATTAACTCTAATGTTATTTGATACCATTAAAGATTATCATTTCTAGAGCTGAAACAAGTCATATTCTATCCTCTAAAACCATAACATAATGGGCAGCTGATTTTTAAAAATAAACTATATTCAATAGTAGCATCTCCAAACTCTCACCAATATGTCCAGATCTAGTTATAGTGTAATATTCATGAGAAATTTAGCTTAGGCTGGAAAAAGATCACGCGGTTAAAAGCAGAGCTGTGGACTCGGATTTGCAATTCTTTAACAAAAATTATTGAAAAATTATTATTTTCCAAAAAAAAATTGTAAAAGTAAATTATTTGGAAAAAAAATTGAACAAGTAAATTATTTGAAATTTTTTTTTAAAAATCCACACTTATTCACTCAAAAAAAATATTTAAAAATTAATTTTCAGATATTTAATTTTTGAAAAAAAAAATTCACATCTATTCAGAAAACAATTAAATATTTTGGAAAAAAATTTAAAATATTTAATTTTTTGGAAAAAAAAATTAAAATACTTAATTTTTGGGAAAATAAATCAAAATATTTATTTTTTTTTGAAAAATAAAAAATCTACAGCTATTCACAAAAAATATTGATTTTCCATAAAATTTCAATCATTAAAGAAAAATAAACTTTTTGGAAAAAAAAAATTGAAAAATTAAATTTTCTAGTAATAAGCAAAAAAATTTTTTTTTTTTTTTGCCAGGTCTACAGCCCCTGTAAGACCATAATTTTTACAAATATAAATAGAATATCACTAGAAAATGTTCAATCTTGGGTATATCCAAATTAATCAGAGCAAGGTGCTCCCGGGAAACCTTTAACAACTTCTTTGTGGAAAAAAAAAAAAAAAGAACAATGACATATATTATTTTTCTAAAATTAAAGAACCAATAAATAGACAGCACTCTGTAGCTTCTTTCCCTACAAAAGATAACCCATATTACAGGTGGAAATTCCCTTTTTCTCCACAACAAAACAAAAAAATTATAAACAACGAACCCTTTTTATGTGTCACGGTTTGACCCAATTAAAAGAAAACAAACAATAAACCATCATATTATGTTGGTAAGATGGATTATTAAAGGTATACATTAATTATATGAAAATATTTTTTTGTTTAACAACATACAAGAGTCAAATGTTGATTCTTGAGGCTAATGATTTATACTAGGGCGTCCTTATTTGCTGTGGGAAATGGTCATTCACCGCGACGCTAGAATGCCAATTTTATTTAATATATATATTTCAAGCAAGTTGGGAAAGATTCAAAAATAATTCATGCCTCCTACATTAAAAGGTCAAGTTATATGTCATTAAATATTCATTTATTGGTTTCTTAGACAAGGACCATCTGAAAAGTTTCCGGACTAACAAAGATATAATACGTTTTTTCTGACTTTTTATTTTTCAAGAAGGTTTCCTTTTTAACTATCAGCGATGATGCATGGAGCTCTGATAGTACTCGGCGTTTGTCTCTGACAAATAATTGTTATTTACATTCCCAAGGACTCACTCAAACGACTGTTAGATAACAACTCTGCGTTCAAAATGGCTGAAACTTTGGTGAATAACTTTCAACAGATGCTTCATAGATCCAAATAGTTTTTATTTATGAGGCCTGCCATCTTCACGCTCAGGCCAAGATGCTCAATAATTGACAAATTTGATCAATGTAGGTATATTAAGGGGCATCATAGGAACCATAAAATGAGTTACCATGAGCTTAGGCATGTTTAAAAGTTTCCACATGTAAATAGAAGTCCCTGTATTAAAATGAATTTGTCCGGGACTGCTACCCGGCCTCTTTTTATGTCTGGAAATGTTTCTGTATGAAGTAAAAAAAAAAGTCTCTTTTTTTTTGGTCACTAATAATAAAGCTGTACTTATTTAAAAAATGACTTTGTTTCCCGCCCTGGTTTTAGTACGACAATAGAAGAAAAACGATCACTTAAAATCACTAATGAAAAAAAAAATATCAGCTTTTTGGACATTTTTTATTCTATAATTACATTGTACATCATTTGCTCGTTAAATACATATATCATTAAAAACTATATTATGTTAGATAAAAGGAGTTCAACTTTTTATTAGGAAAAAAAATAATTTAGAATCTGTATTTTATTTAAGCCCCTTACTTTGGCCAACAAATGATTTCTGTCAATTTATCATTCTGTTATTATGGCGATCAATTTTGACTACTTTAAATGTAACTTGTAACGGACTCAAAGGGTTATTCAGAATTATTTATTGATAGAAATCAAGGGTATCCGGAGAAGGTAGGCTGGAAGGGCTGTATCCTTCCTCTCAAATTAAGTAATTCTTACTTTTTTTTTGTCAATAGCTATAGATTTTTGATTTCAACAACAGTTACATGTTGATTTTTGAGGCAGTGTTCATCTGAGATGAATGACTTATACTATGGGGTTCTCGTTTATTGGGAAAATTGTCATTCACTGAGATCCCAGAAGACCCATTTTTTATATAATATATGTCGTAACTTTGTTTATAAAATTAACTTACCACCTCTCATCAAATAATACGTCAGGGACAGTATCGTCTTGCACGGATCTTACGAGGCTTAGTATATGAAATTAAAATGTTAATATTTATTTTAAACAATTAATTTTTTTGAAAAATAAATTACAACTCATTTTTACTGGAATTACATCAGAATTTGATTTTTTGTCCCATCACTTCTTATTAGTTATAATTCACCCACATTATACAGATGTACTTCAAGTCCAATTTGCTTCATATATTCTTTACTTATTGATAAATGATTAAGTAGTCATGTGTCAATTATTTAATCCTTTAATGTCATAATTTTGAATACTTTACATTTCTCAGAATTGCTGAAATATACTTTATTTTTGACTCAAGTTTTATAAAATGAATTAATAGAGTTTGAATTAGTTTTTTGTTAATTTATATTTAAAATGATCTGTATCGGAGATTAGACCAAAAAAATAAAATAAAAATAGAACAATATAGACTATAAATCCCATGGGACATTGTTCATTTAGTTAATCTTTTTATTGAAACGCAGGTGAGGGAAAAGGTATTCCTTTACTCTTTGACCCAATTATTTCTTAGACGGGTTATGACCCAAAGGAGTATAAATACCGGTGTGTAGAAGGAAAGAATCATCAGTTCTCTCAACTCATCTACTCCATTAACATCCCATCAAACTTAACTCTTCAACCTCTCTCAAGATGATTGCTTTGGTATTGTTCTACATCTTTATGTCCTCTGTCTCTGCTCAAGAAGTATTGCAGACCACCTCGCCTGCTCCCGAATATCAATTCAACAAGGTAACAGTAGTTTAACATATATATATATATATGGATTAAACGTGAGACTAATATCCCCTCTTTCCCAAGGACTTTGCCTTCAACCTCCATTCCAATCTTGGGGACAAAATTGTCAATTGGAACAATGGTGCCACCTCTGATGTCTCAGCTTCTGAGCCCATCACAGCTGAAGGAAATGGCCTCTTTGAATTTGACAATGAAGTAGAAACACCATTGGGAGTTCTCAAGGGTTGGATCGGGGATTTGACTTATCCCGTAGTTGTTGGTGCCTTTGCCGTCCTAACCCTCTATATCATTGCTCAACTTGCCTTCCAATTTATGGGATTTGCCTTTGCTTCCAAGTCAGCACTGTTCACGTCTTTTAGCGAATGGTTTGCTTCAACTGCCGTTTTCCAAAAGCTGTTCACTACCTATATCGAGAATGAGACGCCTTTAGATGGTAGATCTGCCCGCAATTTAAACTCTCCTTATGCTGATCGTATTGTTAGCATGATCACCCGAACCTTGGAGAGCATTGAGGCTGCCAAGGAAAAGTATGAAGCATAAGATTATTAGGAATCAATTTTAGGTTTTTTTCAAATTTAGAAATATTTATTTTTAATTCATTATAATTTATTTTGTTAATTCCTATGATAAGATAAATTATACTAAATACATTTAACAATTCAATTATTCGTCTTGTACAAATTTATTCCATATCTTAGAGTAGTACTCCATCATCATTTATAAGCGGATATATAGAATTGACCAAATTACTCAAAAATTTTATTTACAAAATCCATAATTTATTGGAAAAAAAAATGTCAAAATACAAAAAGACAATTATATATTATTGTAAGAGAAAAGGTGGAAAAGCTACAAGCTTGTATATCCATGCATTTGAGTAATATGTCTTAGCCTATCCATGAAGATTTGAGGACCCAAAACCCAAGCACAAGGGCTAGAGATCCAAGGTATCTCACTTTACTCGCCGAATTGCAATATTCCGTTTTACAATAACATACCGTTTCCATAACCATACCCTTTTCCTTCTCCATGCAAGTATCTTTATCCTCAGTCGAACAGTCAGCTGATGTGTCTGTATCAAAGATTCGATTAAAATCAATTAAGAATGAGGGATTTTAATTATACTCACGCATCATTCCATTCACCATGTAACGCTGAATCATACAAGACTTGGATGCAGCATCACATGTTTGTTGATTAAAAACTGCAGGAGATCTTCTTGTATGAAGTCCAGCCTTCCAACAATTGAGCCCAGACGTTACTCCGACAACTGCGAATGGTACATTAGAAGGTACATGATTTAGGTTAATAATAAATTAAGGTAGACTTACACAAGAGTAAAGCTACAGATAATTTAATAATATTTGAATACATGGCTCGAAAGATATGTAAATCCTTTCACTGACAAAGAAAAGCGGGAAAAGATAATTTGAAATAGTTGCTGTCTACTTCAGAAACGAGGATGGAGTAATGAGTTACTTTTTTCTGTATTATTTTTTGACCTGGACATTAAATGGTTGTTTTGTTTTAGCGTTCCTCGTTGTTATGGACATTTTGACTTGTTGGAGCATTTATTTAATAATTCATGGAATTGAGAACTCACCTCACTCACGACAAGGAGGGGGCTTTCTCCATGAACCCCCTCCCCCCTTTCCATCCCTCCTTTCTTCATTGGCATATTGAGCTTTTAGGTAGTATTACCTGAGTATGGTGGGGGGTTCCATGTTGTCTTGCTACCATGGTGATTTTTATGTGTGTTTTATTTTTGTAAGGCTCTGTTAATGAATACAACAGGACACACGACTCAATTATGAATAATTTAAATATTACCATTAACAAAATAATTAAGTCCAAAATACCATTATTATGTGAATAAAAGACAATAAAATACGTCAATCCATAGAAGTCTATAACTATTTAAAGAAATGTTGAATAAGAATATTCTTTCTTATCTACAATAAAATACAGTCAAATTTTGAATCAAGGGATTTTTTGATTAAGCTAAAAAAGTCCTTGTAATCGAGAAAAAAAAAATCAATCGCAGTCAATAGATACAATAAATTTTATAATCCAGGGGCGTATGCAGGGGATGGGCTAGAGTGGCTGTAGCCCCTGCCCCCAAATTAAAGATTTTTTTCTACAAAGTTCAACATTTGAAATTTAATACAATTTCTCAATTTTTTTTCCGAAAAATTTAATTTTTTGTGAACAGCTATGTATTTGGATTTTTTTTTCCGAAAAATTAATTTTTTTGTGAGCAGCTGAGGATTTCTGATTTTTTTTTCCCAAACAATTTAATCTTTTAAATTTAATTTTTGAAATTTTTTTCCAAAAAATGTAATGTTTCATAAACGGCTGTAGATTTGGAATTTTTTTTGAACAATTAAATTTTTTATGAAAAGCTGTGGATTATTGAATTTTATTTCCAAAAAAAAAATAATATTTGAAATTTTATTTTTTTATTTTTTCCAAAAATATTTTATTTTTCAATTTTTTTGTAAACAGTTCTAGATATTTTTTTGTGATCAAATGTGAGTTTTTTAAATTTTTTATTTTTTTATTCAAAAATAAATTAATTTTAAACTTTATTGCATTTTTTTACACTCTTTTTTATTTTTGGTTCAAATATAGGAGCTCAAGGTTCATTTACTCTCGTTAAATTTACTACCACTATTTTCTTTAAATTTACCATTTATTTTGGTTATACTTTAAAAAACTAACGAAAAAAAACAAAAACATTAATAACCTAAAGAAAAGCCAATAATCCTTAATAAATACGTCGTGATAAAAAAAAATCATATAAAAAAATAAAAGCTTAATAATGTTTGATTTTTTTAAATAAGGAGTAAGAATCTAATATAGTCTTAAACAATATTTTCTAACGGAATATTTGTTGCCTCATTAAATGCTTAATGTGAATAAAGGTAATATTGTATTTTTATTATAACGGCATGATGTAAGATCTTTTTTTGGGGACGTCAGAGAGCAAAAGTTGTCCCTCAGAATTTTCCCTACAAAAGATGATTCCACCTCCTTTGTAATGGCGTTAAAAGTTACCCGGAGTGCTTTGTACTCATATAAAATGTGAGATCTGCCTTTCAGAAAAAACATTGCGCCTCTGGTTTCATAAGGAAAATACTCCAAGTGTACCTGTTCAGACTCTGTAAGTAGATCAATTTTCAGCTGGAGACAAAATGGGGTTCGTAAAGCCTAGGAAAAATTGGGTTTCCAGCCACATTCAGACCTTATCGTCTCCCAACACTCTCAATTAATAATTTGATTTCAGATCTTTTTCACAATAACCTCAGATTTAATACTCACAAAAAGGAAATATCATTTCTGAAGGTACATTCTTTTTTAGTCGTCGTTATTTATTGGGTCATCTTCATGTCAAAAATGATTTTTTTATACTGCATCATAGCCAAAAGTCCCCCACATTTTCCACAAACATCTACCAGTAGTCTAAATCTGAGCACAATAAGTCAATCCATCATAAAAACGAATGAGCTAATAAACGCTGGAGTTACTCAAGTTATTGAATGTACTAATGAAGAAATTGGAGTCGGACAGGTAATGCAGCTAAAAGCCAATATTGAAACGGTAACGAAGGCCTTTTGGTACATGCAACAAAAATAATAATGGGCCTAAAAATAGTAAAATACTTATATTTCATTTTATAAAGTATTTCACAGAAGATAGTGTACACAAATATATAAATATATTTTACCGCCACAGTTAATAATCAGTCGTCTGACATGCAATATGCGCTTATCGAACTTTCATATTACCAAACACAGATTTTGATTCCTAAATACTTGACGAACTCTAGATTTCTATGATAAATGAGTACCCACTGCTGGCTAAAGCAGTTTTAGTTAATTTACTCTGTTTTACTCAACTTATTTATGTGACAAGATCTTTTCCGAATTTATTTATATGAAAAATAAATACAGATCACAGTGGAACGTGGAGGATGATCTTTAAGTTCGGGTGTTCAAAATTAAACGTAAAATACACCAGCTTTGCTCAATGTACAAAGATCATGCGTCAACTTAAGACCTTGATTCGTTAATTATTTCGTTTGCCCATCCAGAGCCTGTAAATTTATTTTTTTGAGAGTCTCAAATTGGACTTTATTTATTGAAAAAAAAAAAAAAAAGATAATTCATAATATAGAAAGGATTCGATTCCAAGTAGTATAATTGTAGCTGATTTTATTTTGACAATAAATTAGATTATTTCTCGGTAGTTTTTCTTATTTTTTTATAGTCAAATGACTTATAGTACATATTTTCCCTGGATCAAACTTTATAGGTTTTATAGATAGCCTTTAAGTCAATTATTGGGATAAAATGCACTCCAAAATTCATATGAATATCTTTAGTTAATGTGTCAGGGTTGCTCATTGTCTTGTCACATATTTTATGAGTTGAACTCAAAAAAGTTTGGGAACTTAGGGAAATTTAGTTTACTGAATTTATATAACTGCCTTAATATGTTTTTCACCAGATTTCATATTATATATCCAATCAAGTTTAAATCAATTAAGGATCCATTGGCATAGGTGGGACTAGACCACAAGCGGGTCAAGACCCACATTTGGGGACCCCTATTATATATTTAATAGTGGTCCTAATCATCTTCTTCTTTTACTTATGGTCCCCGTTTAATATGTGCTTTTGAGGGCGTCCGCAGGATAATATTGGGCTTGGGGACTTGGTTTTTGGATTCTTTTTTTGAACTTGAAGATTTAATTTTTTGAAAAAAAATTTCAAAAATTAAATTTGATATATTAAATATTTTTGGGAAAAAAAAATCCAAAAATTAAACATGATATATTAAGTTTTTTGAAAAAATATTTTTAAAATTTATACTCACTTCCAAAAAAATTAATTTTATAGAAAAAAAGCTTCAAAAATTAAATTATGTCAAAAAAAAAAAAATTCAAAAATTTAGTGTTTGCAAAAAAATTAAACATAAAATTTTTTGTTTTGCTGCACAATTTGACCGAATGACGAAAAAAATTTCTAGTCAAAAACAAAAATTCCTTTATTTTTTTGGGGAGGGGCACCCTCCTCCAGACTGTCTCTTCTGGACACCCCTGGTCTTATTTATGTATTATAAAGTACCTACTCGGTATTTCTTATATTACATACCTTGATTATGAAAGTTTTATAATTGTCAGAGTAGTGACATATCTTTCGTATGGAAAGAATAAACTTGTAAATTACATAACCTTATTCCTCGACAATCTTTCTCTTTAATTCTCTCGGCCATTCTGGATCCTCTATGTAGAGTTAATGTCAAGTAACCTTGTCAGACGCAACATGAAGCAAAAATTCGGTTAGTCTCATAAATCCCCTTAAATCGAAATTCTACTGTATTTAAAATTACTCATAAACGAATTAGGGACTGTCTAAGTATTTTAATATGACTCCTCATCTCCTTTCCCTGGACATGTCGTTTAAAAAAAAAAATATATTATCATAACAAAATTTGTATGTTCCTCGACGCCTAATAACTCTAGACAGTGGTGTGCAATACCACTAGTTTTTTAATAAAATTACGACAGATATTAAATGGATAAATTCATGACATATGGAATAATGAAATATCTACATATAGAGAATTCATAGCTATGAAGTTTGGATTTTTTTTTCATGAGTATATATGTAATGTGCGTTTACAAAAACCGCGGAAAATGTACTTGCCCCCAAAAATGGGCCATATTAAATCAAGGTTTCCAAACCTTTAAAGACAATTTATAGTTCGTATTAAAATAACTTTAAAAGATCTTTAAAATGATACCACATTAGCAGAAATCAAATTTCTTGTTGGTTCTTGAGATCTGTATAAAGGAGTCAAAGATCAATTTCATACTCTTACCATAAACTAGGATTCATCTGGCTGAAACTTTAGTAAAGAGGGTAAGCTATCATGCTAGGAATACCACTATTCTTGCACTATTCCCGATGATACAAGGACTCAAAAGATGTTTTTCCCATAATACGTTTCAAATAGAATTTATGAAATATTGATCCAGACTTGTGACTAGGTAAGTATTTCTTCCAACTACTGAAGTTTCTTTACCTTGTACACAAGGATTTTACCCGCGCCTTTGCCTGCAAATCCCCCTGACTTTGTGGAAGGAATATCAAAAGAATGCTTTTAAATTGTAACCTAACGTGTATTTCAAAAAGACATTTAACGACAGATGATAAAAAAAAATAATCAATAAGAAATTTCCTAAAATCAACACTAAAACAAATCTAGGAGACTTTATTTATTGCCTCCTTGAAAAAGATAATCCTCTGGATATCTTTTCCTCTCATAACGAACTACATTGCGAGCATCTGATTTGAGACTCCTGAAAGCAGTGGACAATCTTTCTCCAAGAGACAGTTCTCTTCGAGCAAAAGTGGAAGGATCTTCCGCATATTCATATGGGTTATTAAAATCCATTCCCATCAGGTGACCGTAGCGTTTGATTTCCGGGGTTTCTGAAGAGACAGGTTCCTCATCATCAGAGGCAAAGACTGAAAATGCAAAAAAATCAATCAATATCAACGACATTTTATACATGATTTGTCTTACATTGACCACCAAAAGTAGGATACAAGAAGAGAAACAATAATTTGGCAATGATGAGTCCCGTCCAACAGAGATCATAGTCAAATGTGTACACCTCACCATTCTTTGGATTCTCACTCAATGTCTGTCCAAAGCATTTCCAACTCGTAACTTCATTCGGCAAATTAAATATATTGGTGACAAAGGATGTTCCATAGGAGCTCTGAATGAGGGCTAGTAGCAAAATCCCGGCAGCTAGAGTTTTAGATCCAATCATAATGAATACTTGTATAAGACGTCTTCCCTCAAATCCACTTCCAATGCAACTGAAAAACCATTCGGTGACCTGCTATATGTAGACAATCTTTTTATTTTTCCTTTTCTGTAGGTCAGGATAAAAAGAAAAAGAAAATAAAGAAACAGACCTAATGCTTTACGTGATTTTAAGGTATGCATTCTGATGCAATTGTCCTCCTCACATAAGTGAAGATAATAAGGGGGTGCATTGCTGTTACAATGGTGATACTATGAGTTGCAGTATTTGCCCGTAAAGGAGCACCTATTGAAAGGAGGACTATAGCAACGAGGGAGTTTCTCTCGCATAGCTAGGCGTCATCAGTCCCATTTTACCGTGGTTCTAACTAGTGATGGGACGATGAATCGGAATCGGATAATTGTTTACTTTTTGAGGAATTAGCATCCCGAAAGTATTGGTTAATTATCGGTTCTAGTGTATCATGATGTATTAATCCTATATCACTATTTATTATTGTTCTTAATTATGAAGAAAATAATCATTAAATATATCTGTCAAACGATCATATTAATTTTTTACTTGAGTTTTTTTTTAAATTTGTTTTTTGTCAATAACTGTGAATTTTGGAATGTATTCTCCAAAAAAGTTAAGTTTTTTGGGGAATAGCTGTGAATTTTTGAAATTTTTGCCAAAATTTTTTTTTTTTTTTGTGAATAGCTGTAGCTTAAAAAAATTAGATATCAAATGGTATATTTGATTTTTTTTTTTTTTTGCAATAATATTTACAATTAAATATTTGATATTTTTTCCAAAAAATATTAATTTTTCGATTTTTTCAGAAAAAAAAATTCAAAAAACCAAAGCCAATTAATTTTTTACTTGAGTTTTTTTTAAATTTGTTTTTTGTCGACAACTGTGAATTTTGGAATTTATTCTCCAAAAAAATTAAGTTTTTTGGGGAATAGCTGTGAATCTTTGAAATTTTTTCCAAAAAATTTAATTTTTTTGTGAATAGATGTAGCTTAAAAAGTTAGATATTAAATTGTATACTTGATTTTTTTTTTGTTTGCAAGAATATTTACAATTAAATTTGTGAAATTTTTTCCAAAAAAATGTTAATTTTCGATTTTTTCAAAAAAAAAAAATCAAAAAACCAAAGCCAATTAATTTTTTGCTTGAGTTTTAAGAATTCATTTTGTCTGAAAGAGCAGTTGATTATGGAATTTTTTCGCAAAAATTTTTTATTTCATAAATAGCTGAGGATTTTTGAAATTTTTCTCCAAGAAATTGAACTTTTTTGTGAATAGCTGGTGATTTTTTTTTTAAATATATATATCAAATCGTATATTTGATTTTTTTGTTTCAAAAAAATTATCATTTGCAATTTAATTTTTGAATTTTTTTTTACGAAAAAAAAATCACCCCCCCCTCTAAAAATATTTATATACATATATATTTAATCGGACGTCCCTGATAGTAAATTGGTATTTTGTAACAATGGTTTAAAATATTAAAGAATCAAACTTATCTTCGTGAATTTATACTAGAATCAACATCGTGATACTTTTAGAATCGTCCCATCACTAGTGATAACCTATCCCTCCCTCTGTGTACTTATAATTTTACTACCTTCTTTCATTTATCTTCCAAAAAATGAAGAAGAAAATAAAAATGGAACAACAAAGATGGCCTTGAGAGGGATGATCTTATCCTTAGGGGCGTATGTGTGTGTCAAATAGGATGGTAAACCAAAAAATTAACTTATTTATTTCACTTTCTTTAAGGTCAGTTGTTATTTGTTTTTGTTGATGCAACAGGTATTATATTGATAGATATCCGGGCTAATTAGCAATAATACATGAACATAGTTAAATGAAGAACTAAGAAACCATTAGAGGGCATCAATCTTGATCTGGATCAATAAAAAGGACCCCACGACAAACAATCCAAACTGGTGCCTATATTACAATACAAAAATAATGAATTATTTTGTCAGCTGTCGATTTTTCCGTGTTCAAAATAGGGATGTACCCGATCCGTCATATATGACTTAAAATTCGTTCCATCCCTTGATCTGTTCAATTCCGTCCGTCTAATAGTCTAATTTTCACTAATATTATACGTAAGGGACCCTCAGTTTATCAGCTGAATTAGTTGTATAAAAATTTAAGTATCCTTATAGCTTGATAATTTAATTTTTGATAGGGTTTATAATAATTGATACTTGATGAAGGAGATTGATTGATGAGGGCATCAATGAGCAATATTGTTGATTGAGATAACATTGTAAGTTAAATTGTAGCGTGTCATTCAGATAGAGTGATGGGCTACGTCAATCAACGTTTTGAACGTTGATTTATTGAATTCTAATAGGCTCTTGGTAATTTCAACAATGTGGGAGAGTCGTTACTTTAATTGTATCTCGAAGCCTTTCCCACCTAAAAAAAATCGACAATAATAGAAACTAAAATCATTTGATAGAAAGCCAATTTTTTCCAACTTTGGAATTTTGATAAAATAATTGTTTGCAAATACTTCACTAACACAAAAACATAGAGTGTATTTTATTGTCAAATGTCGATGATCCTGCTTTTTTTCCCCTGATCCATGTTATGAGCGTAGATTAGTCGAATTATAATTATAGTTAAATTGTCAAAAGTAATATAGTATCAGACCTTATTTATTCAGTACAATCCAGTCTTATGACCGGTCTTTCGGACTGTCAGTAGTAGAACTAATTAAAAATTGAAGAAAACAAAGTTGAGTGACATCGACCGAAGACCGAGCTTTACAAGTTTTAGGACTACTGATATTTTGATAAAAAGCTCAAAAAATTACTTTTTGAAAAAAAAAAAAAATCATATCTTTTCACATAAAATTAATTTTTTTGGACAAAAAAATTCAAAAATTATATTTAAAATATGAAATTTATAGTAAAAAGCAAAAATTCCATAATTTTTTAGGAGGAAGGCTACAGCTCCTCTATACCACCCCTGCAGACGCCCCTGGATATGCAGGAATGAACAGAACCGGACCAAGATTGAACTAAACGGAACTGACGTCTTCAGTCCTACATACAAACCCACAAAGAAATACTAATGAAGAGTTGCTCCACCCAAATTAAGGTCTTTTAGCTTTTTACTGGAATTTTTTTCAACAAATTAAATTTTTTTTATAAAAAGCTGTGGATTTTTAATAATTTTTCAAAAAATTTAATTTTAATTTTTTTTTTTCCAAAAAAATTGATTATTCTGTAAATAGCTATGAATTTTAATTTTTTTTTGTGAATAACTGTGGATTTTTGAACTTATTTTCATATAATTTTGATTTTTTTTCAAAAAATTCAAAAAACCAAGCCCCTTCAACCCCGAATATAATCCTACAGACGCCTCTGTTAACTGGTATTTGTAATTTGAACACATATACCGGGTGATTAATAAAACAAGTTTTTAATCACCCTGCGTATGTATTGTCGGGCTTAAAATAGACTATGACGTCCTAATGTCAGAGTTCTATGCAAGAATACACAGTAAAGGTGAACAGAGGACGATTAACTGTTTTCCCTTACAACAGACAATATATGTAGATTTCCATATTCACGCACATTAATACATATAATCTGTACATTCATAAAAGGTTTTAAAACGTTAAAAAACGTAGACAACCAAAAAACACCTGTGTGCTTCTTTACCCACACTGTCTTATATATTTTTTTACTTTTTCTTATTATTTTTCCTTAAGAATTTAAAAAAGTAATATATAGGTAATATCTATTTCCAGGTCATGAGTGCTTCATATCACTGACAACATTCTACACACTAAATGAGTATACTATTTTTATTTTTCATGTCAGAAAAGGATTTCATATTGAAATGAAAGAGAAGGGTATTTGACTTGATACTCCATGACTTCATGATCTCTTTTATTATTCAAAGTAGATTACAAGAGGGTGCTCAGAAAAGTTTCCCACCTCAACGTGAAGATGTCACCACTCGTGAATAAAAGCTAGTCACATTTATCTAGCATCTTTAGACAGTTACTCACCAAAGTTTCAGCCATTTTGAACGCGTCGTTTGAGTGAGTTGATGTTAAATTAAGAGAGAAATTGTGACACAAAGCTTAACATTGGCAAGGCATTAATTTAAATTACAAAATTGACTTATTGGTGTAACTTAAAGGTAAGCCCACAATATGAAATGTTTAGACCCTTTGGATTTTGAGGGAAGTCACAAAACGCCCAGCGTTATAAATTTGACGGATGTTAGATTTGCGTGGAATTGTCCGATAGATTCAAGCAATAGGAGACACATAAGGGTTTGTTGTGTTAAAATTGACCACTTCTTTGTGAATGCAACTCGGTCTAATTGACCCAAAAAGCCAAAAAAATTCTCGTGCACAACTATTTTGCAGAAAGAAACACCGAGTACTATTTGAACAGGTAAAAGAGATGGGAGCATCCTTTACAAAGAGACTATGTTGGAAAATAAAAATTCAGAAAAGATGTAGTGTATCTTTGTTAGGTCAAAAACTTTTCAGATCACTCTCGTAGAAGCTTACCATTAAATTGATTGAAAATATAAATACATAAAATGTAGGTAATCACTAGGTTTTTATAGACTGATTTCGACAAATATTTGGGACCAGATGACGATTTCAGACCATAGATCAATATTTAATCCTTGTCAAATCGTGGACCAAATCTTTTCAATATTAATCTATGGACCGATTTTCTTCCATATTCTGATATTATAAGGGTCAGATATCCGATAAAACTAAGCATTAGATACGAGGGTTGTTTGAAAAGTTAGTGCAAGTTCCAAGAGATGGTACTACTTGCGTATGTCGAGGTTATCTTTAGTTAGTTGCATCTTTTTGTAAAACAGACACCATCTTTCAGCCAGATTGGTCAATTTCTGTCTGTTTGGCATTCGTTTGAGTCAAGGAAGTGGAGGGCTTTTCAATAAACGGACAAAAAGAATTTGGTGTGTTGATTAAGCATTTCTTTTTTGAAAAACAAAACGCCTCAGGACACTAAAAAAAAGCTTGATAAACATTGGGGGGACTCTGCACCTTCGAATAAAACCATTTATGAGTGGTTTCAAAATTTTCAGAGTGGACATATGGGCATAAGTGACGTTGAACGTTTTGAACGCCCTGTTGAGGTTACCACTCCAGAAATCATTGATAAAATCCATGATATGGGATGGATGACAGAAGAATAAAGGTGTTTGAGATTGCCTACTACTTTGGGAATCTCAATGTGGACCTTATATCCAATAATTTTGTTCCATCAGTGCTGAAGTGTGAATAGTTGCATTGTCGTTATGGAAAATGACTTTTTGTGGGCCAATCGAGGGTTTTTTCTTGCAGCTCGGGTTTCAAACGTTTGAACATCGATGAATAATATGCACCTGTAATATTTTTGTCCGGATAGTTATTGAGGATTATTCCTTGCCAATCTAAAAGACAGTCTCCATAATCTTTTCAGCTGATTCTTCGTTTCAAACGAAAGCCAAACGCAAAGAAATAGACGGATCTAGCTGAAAATTGTTGAGTGTTCTTCCTAGAGATGAAGCAAACGAAACATAACTTCAATACACGTCAGTTATGCCGTCTCTTGGACTTTTCAAACGATCCTCGTATATATGTTGTTAATAAACGGTAAAGTTTAAGTCCTTTTATTGGTTGATCCCATTTTAACAATTAACAGTTGAGTATTTTCATTAATATGAATAGAAAAAGGGTTTTCATTCTTAATAAACTTGGTTGTTACGGCCCCTAGAAGGGTCGACTATAAGATATAATTATCAATAAAATATATCTATCTATCCTCTAAGAAGTACTTTAGAAACATAAGTTATGAATATGACGTCACAAAATATCCCTCATAAAAATGGGAATGAAAAATCTGGGAACGCATTTATAGGAAATGCAAATACATGGAATGAATTTAAGAGAAACCTTTCATGCTTTTTGATTGAGAAATAGTTTTGAAAAATAGCAATTCGCATTCCTAAATTTAATGTAATTAATTTACATTAAATAAAAAAAGGGGATTCTTCTGCCTGGCGAGCAAGGTTTTTCCCAGGGTGAGTAATCCTACGGCTAACTTTCGTAGATAGTTTTACTAAATCTTCCCCTTATATATCAATATTTGCACCAATCAAAATTGTTTACGCTTAGTTTGTGTTCAATTTGTTTTTTTCTCAGTTTTAAACCCTTTTTTATAATAAATTTTTTTGTCAAAGTATCTATAAAATTATAAGACTCATGTATCATATTCAAATGTTAGTTTTTTATATTTTGACAAAAACCTTTTATAATTTTTCTTCATAACTAAGAAAAAGCAATAAATAGTTAAATACCAGTAATAAATAATAATACATAAAAATTGGAATTGCTAATTAATCATTATTTTCCAAATGCTGATTCCAATTCAAAAAACAACCGATTATTGGATTTCGATTAATCGTACCATCATTAGTCTGTACTTACTATTTAAATTTAATTTAACGAAACACATTGAATTATTAAATTATATGGAAATGTACTTGAGCCATAAATTTGATCACAGTAAAATTGTAAAGATGAATTATTCACAGGTAATTATTGAATTATATTTTCAAAAATATTTTTTTATGCTAGTATGCCATAATTTTGGGGTTTTTATACCTCAAAATATTTTTGGGTCATATTTCAAAGTATTTTGTAGAAATGATTGCTGTCAAATTTGAAATTTATTTAACACAAAGTAAAAATTAGGCTGTAAATTATGTTGGCCGTATAATTGGGCGAAAATTTTTCACTGTACATTATGCTATACGAACATTTTGTTGATGGACCATTTGCTACATTTTGCAAAAATATGATGAATATACTGAAAACCAAACAAACTTAAAGCTTGAATTGTGTTCTTTTGAATGAGATATAGTATATAGGTTTAATTAATTAAAGGGGAACATTGCCCAATTTATAATTTAAAAAATAATATCAACATTCACATGCAGAAAATTTTGATTAAAATTGCTAACTTGATTAAATTATTTTTACGGGCATTTGAACAATTATAAGCTTGTTCAAAATCCCCAAAAATGAAATAATGCCCCTTATGATATAAAGAAATAATAAGTCTGATTGATCAATAATTGAAAGGTCAAGACAGTGTCCTAGAAATACAAGGTAGGGCAGAAAAACGTGGGCTCGAAAGATGGACTTAGAGATACATCAATAATTTTATATTTTCAATAATAGGCAAAAATATGTTCATGAAAATTGTAAACAAGGTTTTTGCAAAAATAAAAAAAACCACTCAAAATGGCCCCCTTCAGTATGAATCACAGCCTTTACACGTGGCCTGAAGGCCACGCAGGAGTTGATGATAAACTCCTCTGACAAGTTGTCCCATGCAACCACTATGGAGGACTTCCGTGAGTCCACATTTGTGTGTGAGGTACTGTTAGTTTCCCTCTCCAAAGTGCCTCATATGGAAAAGTCCAGTTGGTTCAAATCTGGTGAGGAAGGGAGGCATATTTCTTGGACCAGAATCTTGGCCAACTTAAAAACCAGGTTCCTAGAACACTTATCAATGTTC
This sequence comes from Lepeophtheirus salmonis, assembly GCF_016086655.4. Classification (NCBI taxonomy): domain Eukaryota; kingdom Metazoa; phylum Arthropoda; class Copepoda; order Siphonostomatoida; family Caligidae; genus Lepeophtheirus; species Lepeophtheirus salmonis. The sequence goes on along the minus strand of NC_052139.2, from coordinate 30,878,131 downwards.
ATAATCGTCATCACATCCATTCTAAAGTCTAAGAGATTTGAGATGGGCTACCTTTTTGCTGGTTGCTCGCTCATGATGAGGAAACGAATAAATAATTTGCATTGTTTATTTATGTTTTAAGAACGGTGGAAACAGAATGTAAAAAAATAATCACTAAACCTATTCATAGTAATAAGAAATAAATATTAATTAACCCATTTAAGCCGCTCATTGCAGTAGCAGAACGTAAATAATGACTAACTTCAAACCTTTGTTCTTGTAAAACGAATGAGTGTACTAATTATTACAGCGCAACAATATGAAAGTACTTTGTCTTAATTTTTGTTTCTTCTTTATTATTTAAAAAAAAAATGATTATCATTTATTGTCCAGAGAGCGTGAGAAGACGAGGCATACTTTATCAAGAGATGTCCTTGCAATCAAATAATTAGTAATTTTATATCATAATATTAAAAAAATACTTTGTGGTATTTTTTTTTTTTTTTTTTTTTCAATGTAGTAACACTTTATCTTTTGGAAAATGGATTTATTAAAAATATTGCTTCCCTTTAGTAATTTCAATTTCTAAAATTTTAATTGTTGCATGAACGCAAGGATTGGCATTGAACTACTGGATTTCTTGCTGTTAAAATTTTATTGAAGGGTCTTTGTAACAAATACTTTCCACAATTAATTTTAAACAAAGGACCCGATGATCTAAATTTGTTGAAGTTTTAAGCCCAACCGACATGTAACCAAGCTATGATTCCCGTTTTTGGGCGTCACCTATCAAAGCAATTCGCCAGAAACAAGCCCATCCAGTAGAGATACACGGCTTGGGTTGTTGCTGTTCTAAAGGGACTTTGATACATCACTGCACCAAGGAAAACATAGAGCATACATCGAAAGCCACAATTAATATGTATTAAAAGGAGGAGTTATTCTTCAAGCTTTGGAAGAAATTCAAAAAACCCACACTAACTAAAAGTTTTCATTTGATTTTAATAATTTTTTCACTTCGATGTAAGTTTTGGAAAAATCAAAAATATGGAGGATGATGGTTCTGGAACTATAAGAAAGAATAGAGTAGATTTTTGACAATTTAACACTGACAAGGCGTTCAAAAAGTCACCTAGGGGGAACGAACGACATCTTTAAGACGCAAATTCCGATATAATAGTTATGAGATGGAACGACAATAACATAGTTACCATTGGATCAACTGAATGCTGTTTATTATGGCTGAGGAAGACCAACCATTTACATGAAAAATATTCTCAAGAATATCACTGAAAATAATTTAAAAATTTCTGTTATTCTTTTTTTTTAATAATTATTATTAAATTTTTTCTTCTATATATATATATTTACAAAACAAAAAAGAAAACAATAACTACATACTCATATCATTCTGGTGCACTTCGTTGCGTGGACACAACACACAAAAGGACCGATATGGCAATGGTTGTGTTCATTTGTTTATTCTATATATAAATTGCAATTATGGAAGTATGGATTTATTTATAGCATTTTAATAATCAGTATGACATTTCGAAGTAAAATATTTTCCGGAATAAATGGGTCATCAGTCCACGTTTTGCTGACCTAATCTATAAATCTCCAAAGATTCGAGTCCTTTGAGTAATACAGACTCTTTTGTACTCGTTGGACAATACATAAAGTTCAAGAAGAGATGAAAACCATCGTTTAATTTTTTTCCCCGATTCTTGACTGCTTCAACTCTGCTGTGGTTTATAGTTTTCTTCGTTTACGTTTCTCATTTTGTCGTGCTATCCCACAGTTCCACATTTGATTGGCTAAACTACATTTGAACCACATTGTTGTGTTTATATAATGATGATTAATGAATATAATTAATAAATAATTATTTATTACAAAATAACACTGAATAATTTACATTATATGAACATGCATTTGGTACTTTTGCCTTAGTTATTTTGCCTCCAGAAATTTTGCCCTAAAATATTCTGCCTTAATTCCATTTTGGCTCAGAAATATTTCGCCTTAAAATATAAATGTATAATTATGCCCAAAATATCAATGTATGCAAATATTCGAAAGTTCAGTCTGCAATGTTCTCAAACCATAGACAAAATACTTTATAAAGTTAATGTAATCAGAAAAATAAAAATAATAAAGAGGACTTTGTTATTAATTATGATTAGACATGATAGATTTTTCATGGTAGAAAAAACTCATGGATTGACGAACAATCCTAATACGAGGAAACAGCATTATTTCATCATTAATACAAAAGAAACCAAACATTTAATGCGTTTTATAATATTAGACATTTGAAAAATCTAAAGGGAACAACCATTTCAACCACAAATAAATAGTAAGGACGCAGAAACCTCATTTATTTTATTTTAAGACGAAATATCCTTGAGGGAAAATGTTCTAACGTAAAATGTCTTGGGGCAAAATAGTTTAAGGCAAAAGTACCAGGGCCCATATGACAAATATATATATTCGGCAAAATTGTCCTTTTGTCAAAAAGTCTATGTTGGTTCTCAAATTTTGTATTTAAGGAAAAGTTATTCGAACTTTTTTTTTTTAATAATTAAAAGTGAGCTAAAAATACCAACCTTGGTTTTTGGTTGAGTTAATCCGGGCCCCTCCCAATGAAAAATACTAGTCCCTGCCTGATTCTCTATAATTAATTAATAGAAATATAGATTTAGAAATATATGAACTTTATAAATTTTGGGATGATACATTTTCGGCTATTGGATTATTAATACTAGGGTTAGATGTCCGTCAGAAAAACGTTTTCCACCCAGACTCCGTCATGATTGATAAGTGCAAGATTTTTTTATAGTTTTAAACTGCAGAGGATTTATTTTATTCTCCATAGATGTTATAATTACTCTTTTATTCTTGAAGAGAGAACATCTAAGTAACAAGTCATCACTTGTGCATGAAAGACGTTTAGTTACATTAAGGATTTGTGGTGTAGTTATAAGTAGCATTAAGGATGATTACTTCCTGGCTATATACTTGCTAAATAAGGTATTCTTACTCGTAAACTGTGGGCAAAAGGCCATTGTTCTTCCACTTTTGGGAAATCATTTTATCATCTTCATTCTACAAAATTTGTCAAAATGTTCCTACAAAAGTTGAACTCTAAAATTTTTCAAAAAGTCTAAACCCTTATAGAAAAATATTTATTTTTCAAATTTGTCAATTACATTGGGGAAAAAAATCCTCAAGAAGTCCCCTGTGCCCCCAAAAATCATGTAGAGCCCCTAATGACGTCACTATTAAATAACTTGATCTTCCCTTTACAAATACCTTCCGTCGCCGCTGTATCACGTTTCTATTAGATCACCTGGAAGTAGCCATCAGAGGAAAGTGTGTATACACAAATCCCACTCCGTCTAGCTAGAGCATATAGGCCACAGTTCCTCCAATATCGATACTAAAGTCTACTCCGCGTCCAACAAGGAATTACACTCATAACTAGTATCATGTCAGTCCTTATTTATTCGGTCCACTCCAGTCTTCGGACCAATCCTATCAGTCCTTGGGTTCGGTCCTTCGCACTGTCAGTACTAGAACTGATTTTAACAAAAATAAATAATGTTAATTGACGTCATCAAGGACCAAACCATATAAGTCATTGATCTGATGTACATGACTGGACCGAGACAGCCCTAAATATGGAGCGATATAACACTACTTATAACTAACGTTGACAATATTGTAGAGAAAAACGCGCGCAAGGAGACAGGGGGGAGAAAGACATATGGTATCATTGTTTAAAATCAGTATTTATCAGTTGCCTGCTTTATTATGATTTTTGAGGGTATAACGAAAGTATTTATTAGCAAAATGTTTAATAAAGATATACTACGTATAATTGACTTAGACGGTTTTTATCCGTTACAGTAGATTTGAAAACGTCGCACTCCATGAAATTGTAATTCATTGTGAAGCATATTCTCAGAATAATAACTCATAAAACGACAAAGTAAGAGTATTTCGAAATATATTTGAAGTTCCAAGTTTAAAATAGAGGGCTTAAATTAATTATAATCTACATACTAAAAAATAAACCATCATACATTTAAGATAAATATACAGAATTAAACCATTAGAATCATATAACTAATAATAACAATAAATTATTAATAATAAAGTAAATGTCAAAATAATAAAATAATATTAGATTTAAATCCATGTCTTCTTCCAATCTTAGTAAGAACAGCTTTTAGAATCCCACTTTCATTTATTTCATGTTCATCTAAAAAAAAAAAAAAAAAAATTAATCCATGCAGTCAAATTTTAAACCTTAATTACTTATCTAGGATATAAAAATAAGACTCCTTTATAACTGATAAGACAATTCAGGCAACCATTCTTGACTTAATGTAGTTTTCTAACATGACATCGTAAAGATTTAGAGCAAAAGCTAATTATGTAGTAATGTCCGGCGATATTACTCCTTATTAAGAGCATCAAAAAAGATTTTTCCCCCATTATTTATGCTTATATAACAACATATATACACATTTGCTAATTATAATGCTACACCCAATGTAACTACCCCCGTTGTTGTGACCATTTAAGCAGTTGTTTTTGCCTTTTTTTCAACACCATTTCTTGGAGCTTATCAACCATAGCTAAGCCTTAAGTGATAAAAAAGTAATATTTATTGACTCTGTAATATTGGAAAACCTAATGATCATACCCAAGTCTTTAAGTGAAGAAACTAATGTCAGACAAATTAGTTGCGAACCATCAAAAACTACTACTCCCGTTGTTGTGACCATTTAAGAACTTGTTTTTGCCATTTAATGAGTTGTGTATCATAATTCTTGATAATTTTAGCTAAAAATAGAATCATAATTATGATTAGATTTAAAAAAAATGAATACTTACCGTTAGATGGTACAAAATTCAGAGTTCCATTTCGTCATTTGGTGTGGATGACTCTAAACATGCTGAAAATTATCTTAACTTCACAATTTACAATGGGGGTATTTCTATAAATGACATCATTACCAACATCCTCCATTAATTAATGATGGTTCCTCGGGAAGAGAAGAATTTACCCATGTATTTCTCCATAAATTTTTTGAACGTAGGATGATTAGCAATGGATAAGGTTATATTACATGCAATAAGCATCTTTGTGAGATCAGAGTTAAAGTCTGACTTGATGTATTCATCATTAACTTGATTTTTTAGATGAATATCCATGCTCTTGATATGAGACGAGGATAATGTGTGGCGTGTAATTCTAGACAGGGGACTAAAGGCATATTTATATCAACAAATCCGACAAGCCATCTACTTCTCATCCGGTAAGTATTTTCCAAATTCCTGGGCCTCCATTTTCATAAATCCAGACAGAAGGTGACGTTATTTTAGGCATTTTATTCAGTTCTCTATCGACTATCACCATCTAATATTATATTAATATTGAATAGTAAAGACGGGAATGATAATGTTCTTGATTGATAGAAGAAGATGTATATTATTTAATCAATGAGATCATCAATATTTCTTCTCTTCTCCTTGCACGCTTTTCTATTCTTACCAAAATCATCACCCTTACTTATAACTCTACAACAAATATGTAGGATGACTTTCCGTCATGAGCACACACCCTAATGGTTACTTAATACTAATATTTTCTCTCTTCAACAATAAATAATATTGATTATATACGTTTAGGTCATATTTTATGAAACTCTAGCTATGTATACCTTCGAGGTGTATATAAAAAATATCGTCGTTCAATTTTAATCTCATTTCATGTTTGTTTAGGAATTAAAGCCCTTAAGCAGGAATTTAAAAAAAAAGTACTTTTAAATCATCCAAATCATTAGTGTATTAGGTAGATAAGTAAATCCTAATGGATGAGTTTTGTCCAATATAAATCATGTCTAATGATATTATAATTAATAACGTATAATTAATTGGTTAACACTTCTTCCATTCGATCTGCTGTCGAGTTTATTTATTTTTCTTTTATCTTCACATATTGGATATAGATATTTTATCAGCTTAAAATAATTTTGCCATTTTTTCCACTTTTTTTTTTTTTTCATTTTTCACTACAATTATTTCTAAGACAATTTCTCCAGATATTTCGGTCCAAACCGCGGTTTTAGACCATTTATTTGTTTCACTTTGTTGACAAATTTTTTCTGAGTCTCACTTTATGGACCAATTTTTTTTCAGTCTAACTTTATGGACTGATTTTTTTCGGACTCTTATATTATGAGAGACCAATTTTTCTTTTCTTTTTCTGGATCTGGAACTGCAATTGATTTTTTCAAAAAAATATCAAAAGTACAAGATATTCTCTAGAACAAATACTGTATACTGTATAAATTTATTCATTTTGATTATTCAAGCAAATCAGTTGTGTACTACATAAGAATCCGTTTCCTTGCATATTAGTTTGTTTTATTATTTTATTATTCAGTGGACTTCTATGTTCTCCAAGAGTTAGTACTTAAGGAAGGCATTTCTAACTTGATCATCCATCTCAATAGATGCTCAAATTCAGAATTCTGTATTCCACGAGAGACAACGAGATCCAAGTTCATCCAAACTATATCTGTTTAAACGTTAATTGACCTCATTGTACTTGTAAATACATATGATATCATGTTAAAAAAACAATTTAGCCATGAAAATCCGTCTATACTAATTTTTTTAGGTACAAACTAGGCTACAGTTTTTCTTTGGACGGATCTAGACCAAATTTTCTATGAGACGAGTCTAGAACGAGCTTTTATGTTGGGCAGAATTAGTTCGGTCAAAAAAAAGAGTAACAGTCTCAGACCGTTCTAGGAATTCCAAACCGAAACCCAACACTAGTTTTTAGTACTGTAATGGGTACTAATTTGGAATTCAACGCCTCCCCCCAAAGAAAAACAAATAAATAATAATTCTAATCGTTGAGTAATATATCTCAATTTTAACTATTTTACATTTTGTTTTATTCGGACTGTTCAAAATTTAATGACCTTTACCTATGAACATATATATTCTTGTACAAGATTTGAACAAAATCGATCTCTAACTTTTACCCTAACCCTGTTGACGAATAAAAAACTAACTAACAAATAAAGTATCTAACTAGAATGGGCACTTGGTAGACTGATAAACTTCCGTCCAAAATCAAATTGAATTGTGTATCTCAGTTTGTTCCAAAGTTATGGTGGATTATGCATTTTTAATTAACGTTTTGTGATGCCTTGACATCTCAAAATTTAATGGATTCTTACCGTGATTTTTTATAATCTTGTACCAAGTTTGACCAAAAGGAATCTTTTCCACTAATCCTGGTCATTATCAAACAAATGTAGATATAAGCAGAAATGGCTCTAGGTAATTTTGCCATAAAATATTTTGCCTGAGGGCATTTTACACGAAAATATTTTGCTTTAAAATCACTTGGCCTGAAGTATATTTCGCTTTATGTGAGTGGAAAACTGCCCTGCAGAAAATTGGCATTGAATAAAAATGGGCCAATTAGGAAAATTGCCCCTACTTTGTTTTTGATGATTACATTTTATACTTGAAAGATTTATCCTATAATTTGTATCTATTTTAGGTTATTAAAAATTATTGTAAGAAATGTATTGTATTATTTTATATAGGACTATACATAATGTTTGTGTTTATATTTTGGGTTAAAATTGATGTTCTGATGGATTTTTTAATCAAAATAATATGTAATATGTGTTTTGTTGGAAAAAGGCTGCAATAATGCTTCAAATGCTTTTATTCCATATACCGAAAAAATCTCACTATTTAATGAGTTCGAACCAGAGACAAGGTAGGTAATAAAATTCAGATATGAAAATATGAAAAACAAAAATATATAATCAAGGCATGATTAGACATGATCCATTTAAGGACGAAGAATTATGATTTACATAATATGTATATTTTATTTCTATTCAATGAAAATATCACCATCAAACCAATCACTTTCACATTTCTTACAACGTGTTATAGCCCATAACTAAAGAAAATCGATGTAGACAATTGATAATAACAAATGACATGTAGCTTGTACAATTTTGTCAATGTCTTTGTGCATAGTAAGTGTGTGACCCGTCAACACAAAAGCAGGCTAGAATGATTTTTCTCAAAATTTGAGTGTTCTTCAACGACAAATTATCTTCAATTTGTATCTACAAATTATTCTTATTACCCCTGGGGGTGCACCGCAAATTGCACTTTAAGTATCTTAAATTGATGGCTGCAATGAAAGAAAGAAATATATACATATATATACCTTTTTATATATATTACGCCATATCGGGGGTAATGTAAGTAAATAAAGAAATTGGGATTTGCACATTTTCTTTAGTTTTGTTAAAAATTGTTTTTATGTGGACGCACCACCGCATGTTTATAGTAAGATCAACAGAAATCCTGTATTTCAAATTAAATTGTTTTTATGATGCTAAGAATATAATATTGGAAATCCCTGAAAATATTTTACCCTTGAGATTTTAGAATTAAGTTTACCACAAAGTGTGACTCACTCATATGTACCGAGTGGTCCATTAAAATCTGAACCCTTTGAATTTTAAAATTCAACAAGATATAATTTATTAATCAACAATAAAACAATTTCAACAAAATTAATACTATAAATAGATGTGTGTCTGAGCTCTCTTTATCATTAATGTAGCCGCCCTTAGCGGCAATGATGGCTTCCAGGCGGCGGTGGAAGCCAAGCAACCACTGCATATTTAGTTCACTGTCATGGAGAACCAGTGCAGGCTAACAGTGGCATTGAGGGCCTTCCGCTCGAGTGCACTCAAAAGGTGTAGATATCAGATAAGGTAGTATTTAAAACTGTCAAAAAAGAGTTCAAAAGAACTGAAAAGTCTTGCAACGGAGAAGATGGTTTTTTTTCATTGCTGGTGTCAAAAGTGACCTCTCCAACCCATTAGGCACTTTTTTGATTGCTCTCTGGACATTATGGTGTAAAGCAACGATATCTCTTGCATGGGCCCTCATGGACTTGGAGGGATTGGCCTGGGATGTATCCTTTAACTCCTCCGCGTGCAGTTGCCCTTTTTGACAGAAAATGTCTTCCTCTCCATGATTTTGTGCTTACTGATGGCGTAGAAGGTGGTCCTAGAGACACCCAACTGCTTGGATTGCTCAAATGTAAATTTGTCGATCACGTTCAAGTGTAATTTTTTGACTTGATCATTGATTTTCTGTTACCAATTGAAGAAAAATGCTTCTCAAGTCCATCAAATGCATGTGGAAGCTTACAATGGACATGTTCTAAGTAGAGCACAGTGCTTCAGGGGTATGAAAAATTCTAAAGTGGTGATTTTGACATGAGAAATTAGGAGCGCGGCCGGCAACCAAAAAAGTTTACGGACGTCGAACTTTCTACAAGCCCGTCAAACCGTTAATTGTGATGGCTACCAACAACAATTGGCCGATTTGAACCATGGTATACGCCAAAAACGCCCAAAATATGAAGCCAGGCAATACATGGTAATTTTCCTTCATTACAACGCACTACCGCGTCGCTCTATAGCCACCCGCCTGTATTGTTCAACTGGGAACATCTTGCTCATGCAGCTAACTCACCATACCAGTTGCCTTCCGATTATCACTTGTTTGCATCGATGGGTCATGCACTCAATGGTTTAAGGCTCGATTCTCTCGCTGAAGCCAAAAAATGTATGGATCGCTGGTTTTCAGCATAAGACGAACAATTTTTTTGGTAAGGCATCCATAAATTGCCTGAAGGATGGGGAAAATGTGTGGCTAGCGAATCCCTATAATTTGAAAATTAAATTTGCGACCATTTTTTTACTATAAACATTAATTCTTTGCCTCAACTTCCTCTTTACACTCTCAAAAAATCCCATCCCATTTCATTCCAAGAATTTCTTATTGTAGAGCCCGTAGAAACTTGTAGAAATTGCGTCAACGATACCCTTTTTCTTCCCTAACCATGTTTCCTTCGTATTACAAAATATGAGGATAGATCAATCATAAATAATTGATACTTGTATGTATGAATAGTTGATTTAAACAACACTCCATTATTTCGCAAAACTTTTTTTATAATTATTAATCTATCCGTCATGGTTTGCACCGAAAAAAAAATTAACTACAAGTTATTAAAAATTATAAATAATTATTATTTATACATATCGGATAAAAAAAGATATTTTTGTTGATAGGAAAGTGTATACAATAGAAGGCTCATAATATAGCATATTACAACTTAATTAAGAATTAATTTCCTTTTTGAACAGGATTATTGCATTTGGAGGAATACATGGAATAAATTATTTACAAAAAAGTGAACGGTAATTTGGTAGAAAATATTTTTGGCACTGGTTATTAGCCACGAGGAGATTTTTTCGCATGACATATTCCCTGCCTTCTTAAGATGTTATATTATAGGGGCTTTTGAACATCTTGTCTGGAGATGCACGGCACTAGTTTCGAAGTAAAACTCAATAGGATTTAAAGGATAATAATGACTGATAATATTATGAATCATGATAAATCCATTCTCAAAAAAATCAAAGATTCTATAGCAAGAAACCAATGCCACGGAGTAATAATTTGAATTATTCGACAGAAATTCGACTTTGTCGTTACAATCCTCTCAAGTTTTGACTAGATAGAGGGCATTCTAGTGGCTATACATTTGCATCAAACAGTCCTGCTATGCTCAAACTTTACCATTACATCTCATTTGTAGATCAGAAGAAAAAGGGACATAGGGTCTATAAGGACAAAGTAAGGGTAATTGAAATGCAAGAGTATCCCATCGTGTAGTTGGGCTTGCTGGAATTTTCGATTTGATGTACCATACCGACTGCTGGGCAAGACCGACAGATTTTGGCATCATAGACTATAACAGTGGTACTCTACCAGTAACAGTCAAGGAAGGTTATAGGCTGCTACCCTTGGTAACAGTTATAACCTATGATGTCACACTTAAAAAGCTTAGTGGGAGTGAAAATCATTCGGAAAATGGTATTATGGTATATACTTGTATATCTATTAACCTAGGGATAAATGATTCATGTATCCGGAATGGTGAATCTTTTCCGAAAGAACTCATTGAAAAGGTTGCTCCTTAGTCATAGGCATGTTCTTAGGTAATGCTTGAAGAAATGTAAGAAACTCCATAGATAGAAAGAAAAGCCTGTTTAAACAGTAAAGACTAGAGGTACAACGTAAATCAGATATTTCCATCCACAATGACCTCTGTTGTGTTGTTGAAACAAAACAAAAGCCTAGAAATGAAACAGATTACTCTAGAAGGATGAGGAAGGTGGGATAAAGGGAAAGTAGATCTAAAAAGGCCACAAGATTCGTGCATCACGCGAAAGAAAGTAGACACTCAGAGCCCAGGTCCACTATGACATAAAAATATAAAAAGGTGACGAATATGTATATGCAGAAAGATATCCAAGTGGGGAATGTACCATAAGCAAAAACGTAGGAGACAGAATTACCTAGAGATATACAAAATACATATTTGTTTTTTGGCGATCCTCAAATCTAAATATTAATAAAAATGATCATATCCATCCAGGATCGCCAAGTACATTTTAATGGGCTTGCAGCATTTCGGATACCCTTCCTCTTTCATCCCTCTCATTGTCAGCCTCTTCTCTTTCATTTAATTTATAAAAGTCTCTATCCTCCGCCTCTCTTTTTGATGATATATTTCGCTTTTCTTCCATTTGCATCTGTAGAAACTCACGGTAAGTATTCTGCTCTTTAACTCGTCTTTCTTTTTGAGCCAATTCAGAGGCTTTATAAAGAGCTTCAGTCTCGAGTCGAGCTTCTTCCTCTTCTTGCCTTTTCATTTTGATTTCCTTGACTTGTTGTCTTCTTTCATGGATTTGATTACGTAAAAGTTCATTCATTTGGGCCGAGGAGGAGGAATGATCCTTTCTTTTAACATTAGAAGGATTACTATTTGACGATTGTCCATGGAGTAAATCCGCTAGTACGCCTGACTCTAATTGCCGGCGTTTCTCAATGGCAGCCAAGTTGTCACGATAGCCTAGAATCCTTTCATTCTCATTCTTCTTCCGTTCTCTCAAGAAGGTCTGCTCCTCTTCTTTATATTTGGAAGAAGTGTTATTATCATACCCCTCAGATATTTTGCATTTTTCCGTTGGATTCACATGACTCATCATTTCCTTGTTCCTATTTTGGTATCCTTGAGCCTTTAAGATCCCATTCCTTTGCATCTCTTCATCCACAAAATTTTCATGAGCAGTCACTTTAGAGGCCTCAATTGCATCTTCTTGAGATTCTTCATTCCTTTCGATATCTTCCTGGAATTTCCTCTCGTGATGCTCTGCAAGGAGTTTTGGGCCAGGATCCTGGATTTGTGTTTCATATCTGTCAGTGTATCATCATCTTGTATTACTTTTTCTTCTGCAAGGAGTCTTTGAGCTGTTGCTTCTTTCTCAGATTCAAGATCCGTCGTTTGGGACACGTGGTTTTTAAGTTGGATCTGTAATTAGATATTTAACGTAGATTAAATAGCAACTATTATCAATAACTTGGACGTGCAACATAAATTTGGGGCGTCTGGAGGTATATATTTTGGGTTTTTGACTTTTTTTGAAAAATCCGTATCACTTTATAAAAAATATACTTTTTAAAAAAAAAAAATCATAATCCACAGTTGTTTGCAAAAAATTATAATTTTTTGGAATTTTTTTTTTAAATATTAAACTTTTTTGGAAAATTTTCGAAAATTAAATTTTAAATATTAAACTTTTTTGGAAAATTTTCGAAAATTAAATTTTAAATATTAAACTTTTTGGAAAATTTTCGAAAATTAAATTTTAAATTTTAAAGTTTTGAGAAACATTTCAAAAATCCATAGCATTCACAAAAAAATTAAAAATATGATTTTTTTTTTAGCTCTGCTGTGTAATTTGCCTGAGTGACCTTTTTTAAAGAAAATACTATAGCCCACATTTTCAAAAACCCTCCTACCTAAAGCTTTAAAACAAAGCACCAAAATGCGCTTCTTAGCTTGCAGAATACATTTTCATAGAGGGTTATGTAAACTGTCTGAATATTTTAGCCATTCCGGTTTTTTTTTTTTAAATTGAAAATATAAAGAAAAAATTTTCTTTTCCCTAGCAGTTGTCATTATTTTTATTAAGTTCCTGAACGTAGTGGAACATCCTTTCCTAAATAGATTCAATTATATTCAAAACCTGATTGATTATTTGTGTGTGTTTATAAAAGACGGAGATTAACCCCGAGGATTTGTTGAGGGAATTATAATTGTGAGTCCTTGTTGGACTGTGATTGGAATAGAGGATTGACATTCGACACCTTCTTGCCAATAACCTTGTTTATTTCCTTCTCCCCCAACTCCCTTGTTAACAGCTGATTGTAGCTGATCTCCTCCAAAACATTATTACAGTGCTGATTTACGGTTTCATTTTTTCACATGCCCATTATAAACACGATTTTCATCACTAGTCATTTGTAATATAAATATATTAAAAGTTAAAAGTACTTGATAGTCCCAATCATTTGGTAGTTTATTCTCCAATTCCTTTGTCCTTTCCTCCCGTAATAATATACTGTCATTCTCCAATTGTTGATATCGAGATTCTTCCAAAATTTTCTTTTTTTCCATTTCCTCTCGTGTCTTCCTTTCCTCTACTTCAGATTTGAAGTTGCTCCACTTTTCAGATTCATCTTAGATTGATAATGATAAATAGTCAACTTTCATTCGAGTATATATAATGAGGACTACTTACCCGTTCTGTCTCGATAGCTTTTTATAAAGTCATACTTTTCAAGCCTATCATTCTGAAGAGATGATGGAACACGTGCTCTAGGAAGGGGAGTAAGATCTTTAAAACCATTCAGGCCCAGGGCCAAATCTACTCCTGTGGGTGGACGGCTAGTATACTTTGAACTCCCTGAATAATATCTATGATATAATAAAAAATATATGTAGTTTAGGGTACAATATTTACATTTAAGTTGTACATCTCAATCAAATTTTGGGATAAGTCAAAAACTCTTTACTAAGTAAATAGGTATACCCCAAAAATTTTGCTTAGTTTATTTTCTTACCACAAGACAACTTTTCCAAACTAGTTGTAATCAAAATTCGAAACAATAATCTAATCTATATCTTTCTGTCACTTCAGAGATTGGGATTTGATTTGTTCGAATTTTTTTTAGAAACAAAAAACTTGATGAGGTTTAGTGATTGCAACCAAACCGACTTCATAAGTCGACTTCCTATTTTATCAATAAAATACAAAGTCGACTGATGTTTGGTTTTTCTTTTGTAATTCAAAATGGACTCACAGTTTAAGCAGATTGTAAAAATCATCATCGTCCGAGTCAACCCAAGATTGTAAATGTATTATTATTATTTTTTTTTTTGATATCGAGATTCTGTTATTTGTTTCATGAATTGGTATATGTGGTCATTTAACAAAAAAACAAGCTAGATTATTTTTTATCAAAGTGGAGCGTGGATTACATTTGTATTCCTTCAGGAATTATCGTTTAATTGTATGAACAAATTATTCATATTCATAACCCTTTGGAGTCGTAGTAAATAGCACTTAGATAGCGAAAATTGATGGTCATAATAAAAGAATGGATAATGGATCTTATTTGAAAAGGGTCAACTTAACCCGAAATATGTTATTTTTAAATAAAAGTTCTTGGTTATCCTAAGCCATCCCAGTAATTTGAATAAAAAGCCTATAATTGACTCAAATATGTCTATGAAATATTGGGCAAGCACAGAAACAAATTGTGATTTTCTTAATTTCCTGATTTTTGTTCAAAATTGTTTTTACGCATACGGGTGTCCACGATAAAGTGGAACTACTTTAAACTTCATCCCGATCCATAATGTGGATATTCGGGGTTAAATCATACTAATATAAAAGGTTGCGTGAACAATACACTATAACTTCACCCCAATTGTTTTGACAACAAACAATAGTCATCATGGAACAAACAAGGAGGGACGCCATCCTCGAATTGGCTCGCGCGGGACACAAGCCCTCTGCTATCTACAGGCTTCTTAACTACCACAAGACCAAGACGGTGTACCGGGCCTTCAATGCCTGGGAGGTTGAGGGGAAGTTCTGCCGCAAGGCCCACAACATGAGAAGCGACTGAATCCGCACTCCCCGCTTCCTTGAAGGCCTGCAGAAGTCCATCAAGGCTTTGCCGGGGACTTCCTTGTCCAGGTTGTCCCAGAACCGTTAAGTGAGTAAGCAGTTGGTCTCCAAGGCTGTGAAGGAGGACCTCAGATACAGGTCATACCGAATGACCAAACAACACATCCTCACGGCATCCATGAAGGCCATCAGGCTCACCAAAAGTGTCTTCTCAATGACCTGAAGAGCCATGGAGGAAGAATTATCTTCTTCTCCGCTTCGACAGAAGCTACAACGTCCAGAATGACAGGTGGCTTGCCTAGCAGAGAGAAGAGGTCCCTGGAGTCTTCACCACAAAGTTCCCGGCCTCCGTGATGACCCTGGGTGTCATCTGCTGCACCGGTGAGGTGATGCCTCCTTTCTTCTTCAATCCCAAGGAAAGGGTTAACGCGATAAGGTACTGCGAAGTCATGGAGGAGTTCGTCATCCTCTGGATGAAGGATACGGCAGCTGGGAGAGAGTTCATATTCCAACAAGACTTAGTGCTCGCACACATCGCCATGAGGGCCACTAACCTCTTCAACTCCCACGACATACCTTTCTGGGATCGCAACACCTGGCCCTCCAACTCACGGCACCTCAATCCGTGTTATTACTACTGGTAGGGGATGTTGGAGAGGGAGGTGTGCCAGGTCAGCTACAAGAGCATCGCGGCCCTGAAGGGCTCCATTATGAAGGAGTGGAATGCTGTCGATTCTGCGGAAGTCATCAGGGCATGCAAATCCTTTAGGGGCAGGATGGAGAAGAACGTGGCTGCTGAGGGAGGACATGTTGAATAAATTTAGATTTTAATATCATGTGTAACTTTTTCATATTAACAAATACACTCCTAATTCCATTTTTATCATGCAGGTGAATTTTAAGATAGTTCCCATTTATCGTGGACACCCTGTATAGCATATATGGACCACATTTTTAACAATTCCTCGGACAGGATGTGATAAGAAAACGACTTTTAAAAGCCTAAACAATGTATATAAATGACTCACGTTGACTTTGTATGTGACTCCTCATTCCTTCCATGTGTTTTGCGGTTTAGCATCCTTTTTTCATTCCCATTCTCAAATTCTTGTATACAGCGCTGCCGCTCCACTTTCTTAACAACATCCTGGTAGTATTGATTATCAGTATTACTGGACTTATTCCTGGACATGAATGTATTGTCCATTCCATGAAACCTATTGTAACAATTATTGAGTAAAATAATGATGAAATGTAAAAGATTGATTCATATTGAGGGATTACGTGGACTTGGATGAACTTCCTCCTGATCTTGGCATTCTGTCTTAAAGAGTTATACAATCACTACTGACGGAGTAGTGAGCAAAGAATGCAAGACGTATAAATTATTGAATTATTATTTTTCTACAGACTCTTTCCCCCTCATGTTGGTACTGCGTGTGTAATCAATAGACAACCAAGTTCAAAGTAATCATCATTGGCGATGACGCATTCACACCACTACTCGACTGAACAAAAAAAAATCGATTAAATATTACTAATAAATCGACTTTAACTACTTTTATAATTATTAAGACGCACTACGTGACTAATTTTCCTCTGAGTCTTCAAGGGATTGCTTATAGACCCTTTGGAATTGAGGTTATATTACGTTCAGCCTCCTTTTTTAATCAATTTTATTTTATTGGCTTCATAATAATGGCCGAATTTATTTTTATTTAACAAAAAGTATCAAAACAATTGAGTAATCCGTCATCATTAATTCATTGCCTGTATTAATGCCTGCTTTTCATTGTCTTAGAAATCACTCCAAACTAAATTATTAAGCAAGCTTCGAGTACTAGTATTGGTCGTCAAGAGACGGACACATCATCTATCGTAAGGCAAAGGTTCGACAAACTTGGGCAATGAGATGGCTTGAAACATGCGGATCCAAACGTCATTTTGACGAACACATTCACTGATACACGTCAAAAATGGTTGAGGTACAATCTAAGAACGTCTTGTCTTTTATCAAACAAGGACCGGGCAGATCCTAAAGAGATAAATTGTTATTTTTAACCCTAAAGAATTAGTTATCAGGTCCCTGGATTTGCCAATTTTCCTTCATCCTTTTTTTGTCATAAATCTCATTTTAATTAGACATGCAAATGTCAAAAAACAACCAAAAAATAAAAAAACTCTGCGTTTCATGACTACACTCACACGTAGTCACTCAATACTCGGATGTTCTCTCCTCAATAATGAAATAGTAATAGCTTAAGAAATTCGTTAGTTGATAAAACTCATTCAATGTCACATTAATTATTTTTATACTATATAATGTACTTCCCTTTTTTTCCTTTTTTAAATAAAAGCATTAGCTACACATCCATTCTGGCATCAAACAATTTTTCAATGACTTTATGTTTCTCAACGCAGTTGATTCATGGTTTAAACTGAGCAGATTAAGTATACAAAAGAAAGGTTGTTGTCTATGGAGAGTACATTCAGGTGAAGTTAAAGTTTAGCTTGGATATAATCACTAAATTGGAAAATCAAGAAATATGTCCGGATACTTCTTCCCACCCCCTCTACTCCTCATTTCTTTTTTTTTTAATATGACGTCATAAGCAAGAGTGTACTTAAGTCTAGAGATGGGTTGAGCCTTAGCTACACACGCTCCTTGCACAATATCATTCCAAGTCAAATTCAATTTATGATATTTATATGTGTGCTTCTTTTTTTCTCTCTCTCTCTTTTGAATATGAGCTCCTTGTTAAAACTGAACCATCATCTGACATACAAATGACAGACAGACAGACCATCTTTTATTTATTATGACAGATTATTATACTACTTAAGTTAAGATACCACATCTATCATGCATGTTGAGAGGAAGTGCATACGTGTTCATATAATTTATATCTAACAACGTATCATATTATAATCATCAAACCTCTTCAACTCTCTATTTAAAAATAAAGAGGTTTTGTAACATCAATTGTGCCTTGTTTGTAAGAGTCAAACTGTAACGATAAATTACATTTTAGGAGCACCAGAATAACGAACGTGGCATATTATCTCTGACGGGAGAGTTGATGATGTTTACTGATTACAATATATAGTTGTTTCCTTGAATTATTCATTTTTAAGTACGTGGTTGTTATCATAGAACTGCGTGACCATAATCAACTATGTAGCAACAAAATACATTTGTAGTTCAAGCTCAGCGTGTCATATTAAAAAAAAAGTAGAGGAATTAAATAATAGTTATGTCCATATGCCCATTCCAATGCGACTCTCGTAGAAATTCACGATACCTATTCCGATTCTTTAATATTTTAAATAGTAGTTAATTAATACCATTTTGTTATAAATTTTTAGGAATTACAATTGATAAAATAAAGAAAGACGATTTTTATGCTAGGCGAGCTTATTCGGAACCGAATTTTCCTGGGGCGAGTAGTCTCACGGCAAACTTACCAAAGGCAAATTTTGTAAAGATGAGCTTTCCCAAATCCCTTTAGAAAAATTATTTCCCTAAAATAACAGTATCTACAACAACCGCATGTGTTTAAACCTCTTTTGTTTACGTTCAATTTGTTTCTTCCCACTTTTCCACCATTTTGTATCATATATTTTTTTTATTGCAATGTTTATAAGATTATATGAACTCAAATAACGAATTCACATAGTAGTTTTTTTAGATCTTGACGAATATATTGAATTTTTTTTTATAACTTAGAAAAGTAATAAATAGTTAAATGCCAGTAATAAATAATAATATATATGAATCAGAATATCAAATTAAACATTATTTTCCTGATACCTATTCCAGAAAATACTTCCGATTCTCTTATTACAATTAATCGTCCATAATTAATAAATATAAAGTACTTCTCAGTAGGGATATGATTTGGGGAGGGGGGTGCGAGGAGAAGGCGGGAGTGTGAATTATGATACTATTAAAAATTAGTAGAATAAAAGGTTAAACCATTATGTAATCGGGCTTGCTAGAATTTTCTATTTGATGTATTGCACCGACTGCAAGGCAAGACAGACAGATTTTCATTTTTTTTTTAAAGCAACCACTCATACACTATGACGTCAATGTTAAAAAGTGTGATGGAAGCCAAACAACAGTTGTACACGTGTTATGTTACAACCTTGTATTTTTATTAACTTTGGTGCTATCGACTAAGGTACCTTTGCTTCTTGGATGATTTTGGGGGAGAAAATGAATTACAGCTATAAAGAGGAGAACCTTCTTAATTTAATTTAGGACTAGGGAAGGGAAAATATTATAATTATATTTATGTAAGTGTGGTGGAAGTAAAACATTTTTTGCATACGGCTTATGGTATAACCTTGTATTTCTATTAACCTTGCTCACATCCAAGGTTAACAGAAATACAAGAATAGACCATTATGTAATGAGGGTTGCAAGAATTTACATTTGGATGTACGGTACCGACTGTTAACCAGGTAGGACAGACAGATATGACGTCATAGAGTATAACGGCAGTATTCTAACAGTTAATTATTATTTAATTGTGTTATGATTTTGTTTGATTACAATTAATGTAATCAGTTTCCTGTTGGATTAGACAATCATTTGAGTGTGTACGGTATATTTATATATGTTCATATTAATTTTTGGTTTCAGGAGTGAAGATATTTGATGACATAGAAATTCATCTCAATTATACTTCTTACGTTCATCCTGTAACTACAAGGTTGGTTTGAAATTGTACAACCTCAACATGAAGATGGCAGCACTGGCAAATAATAGCAAGTCACAGCATCTATCTAGCATCTGTTGACAGTAGTTACTCAGTAAAGTTTCACCTATTTTGGATGCACAGTTGTTATGTTTGACTGAGTTGATGTGAGTGTTATTTTTTTTTGTCTTGATTTTTATAATTTAAATTTTTCAGCATAGTCTCAGACGAGACTGATTTTCAGAGATATGAGCATCACAGAGAAAAAATGTTTATAAAGAGTTTATCATCATTTATCATTTATATAGCTCAACACAAAAGTAAGCTAGAATGATATATCAAAATTGAACGTAAATTACATTTTTATACGAATTATCCTCAATTTCCAACAACAAATTATTATTCCTAACCCTCTGAGTGAGTCTTAAACTACAGATAAACTAGCCAAAATTGATTGTCACAATAAAATAATGATACATTTTGAAAGACCATATGAAGTAAGTCTTACTAATCAAATAAAAACTTTAATCTATAGCTAAAAATCTATCGCAACTCATCCAACAGTTTGAATACAAAGTCTATAATTGACTCAAATATGCTAATGAAATATTGGGATTTACGTATATATGAAGAAAACCCGTAAGTTGAAATTTTTTCCTGTCCTTTATTTTTGGTCATGATAGTTTTTATGCTGATTCACCAATTAAACCAATGTTCGTTTTTTAACGTATATTACGTTTAGGTTTTACCATATGGAATTTTGCTCTATTTGTGAAGAAATATTTTTTTTTTTTTTTGACAAATTTCTCCAAAAATGAGAAGAATGCTTTTTTAGAATGAAATTTTTTTAGCCAACCATAATTAAATGACTAATATATAGCGTAAATTAATTAATGTATATATTAGTCAATGCATAATTCAACCCCAAATCGTACGCAACATTTTATTGAAAATAAGTCACTGAACCACTTACTGTATAACCAATGAATTATCTATGAATTCATTGGATTAAGCATAAAGAATTCTCTCTGGGTATAACGTATAAAAGTATGTTTTAGTTTAGCATTAATCAGAGTTGGGCTAGTCAAATCACAACTGTGCCTTTTTACTTCAGTACCAGTACGAAACCATAAAATGATACGTGTACAGAACCTTCTGCAAGAAATGGTATAGACTTACAGTACGGGCTTCATCCAAATTTAGTCAGTACTGGATACTTTTTTAAAAGTTTATAGACTTTGTAGCTCAGTGATTTTATGTTGATCAATAGACTTAGGATATTTGAGCAGTTTTTTTTGCCAAAATAAGTGACAAAAGTACATTTTAAAAAAGAAACATTGAGCTATTTACATTTTTTTTTTTTTAAATCAAGATTTCAGAAAGATTTTGTTCTGATCATTTTTGTTTTCGATCAGTATTAGTATTTTTAAACATACTAAAACACCGATTAAAGTCTAGATTAGTAGTTGAAGCAAGTTTGAACTTGGTGAGGCCTTCAAGGATCTTGTAAGAAGGGGGCATTTGATCATCATCACTACTGACTATACGTCCAACCTTTTATATAAATGGAAGATCAGGATTTTACTATTTGGTACAAAAGTATTTCTTTTTTACTCCAAGATTCAAGGAGGATTATTCAAAATCCAATTTTGGGTCGTATCTCTCGTTCTTTTTATTAGCTGTTGTCAGTATCTAACTCCTTATCAGATACAATTATGGAAAAAAATCCCTGATTGCATTATATAGATAGTTTTAACTCCAAAAGAAGGTAGCCTAATGAGGGAGAGTTTTTGGAAGTGGATTTTTCAT
Source organism: Lepeophtheirus salmonis (assembly GCF_016086655.4). Lineage (NCBI taxonomy): Eukaryota > Metazoa > Arthropoda > Copepoda > Siphonostomatoida > Caligidae > Lepeophtheirus > Lepeophtheirus salmonis. The sequence continues at coordinate 30,856,449 of NC_052139.2, read as the reverse complement.
CAAACATGTAATCAAAGAATCATCAAAAGCTGTTGTGTAATCTAACTAGAATCCAAATTTTCTATTCAGATTTAACCCCGGTTTAGAAAAATGAGCAATTTTTGGAGGGATTCCTTACAAATCATAATTCTAATGATCAATATATATTTACTTCAAAAGTACTTGGAAGATAAGAGGAAAAATGTTTCCTCTGTTCATATTAGTTCCCCGAATTTTTCCCCACTTTTCAGGGGAGTTTATGGTAGCCTGGATGGACTTGTTTGTTCAGTATGTGTAATACACCCTTGCCCTTATCTACAGGCGTGAAGAGGCTCTTTAGTGTGGACTCAGATATTTTGCAATCCTAAGGGTCTTCCTTTACCTCCTGCTATTTTGAAAATCTAGTCTTTATGATGGGGAAAATTTGACTTGCTTTTGAAAAATTGTAAATTGTGTATATGATTTTTTTATTATTCCTTTCTCACTATAATATATCTCTTGAATGTTATATTTTATTTATATTTTGTTTAATATTATTATGAAGTATTTATTATTATAAAGGTATAATTTTATTTATTAGAAGATAATGCATTAAGTAAAATTGTATTTTCTATTATTATACTTGATATTTGAGATCTTTTTAAATATTTATTACTAGAATATCTTTGATTCGTAATAAATAATTTTGTAAGGTACGGATAATTGCAGTACAGAACCATAATGTAAAAAAATGGTATTTAGGCACGGATACGGAACCACCTAGTTAATAATATAGAAGAAGGGATACGCAAACGCAAAAATAACTACTCTTTACGAATTATGATACAACTTCAGCGACTCAAATGACGTAGTTTGTAGTAAGCACGTAAATTCAGTTGTTGTAGTTTCTACAAAAGGTAGATAATGACCAGTATAACGACTGAAAAATTTGATTAGGACCAGATAGATAGGAGAGCAGTCTTTTAAATTTTCTTAGACCAATCCACCACGATGTATTACACAACTTTGTTACGACGAAAACAAAGAAATAAAAACCCCAAAATGCTGTGCTTGGGTTGCCAATTCTTCACAACTAATAAATTATTATTCAATAATTATTGTGAAATGTTGACAACTTAAAAATTGTTCATTTTAATTGAGAAGACTCTTTTAAAACAAAAAGGGTTGAGATTCATAATTGTGCACTATACCTATAGGGTATTTAATGACTGAGGATCTGAAAAAACTGAAGTTGATAATTTTTAATTCTCTTGTTGATGCTTCAACATTAGTTATTCAGGGTTAGTTATTTCATAGTGAAAAAGATGGGATAGATGTTTTGAGTGGAAACACATTTCCAAAGTCTCCGAGATTACGTGCTGGCAAGACAATGTCTTACACTTAGTACGTCACTTCAGATTGTGAGGGCAATCTGATTTGTATTGCAGAGAGTTTGTACAGGAGTTGAAGAACTTTCCTGATTTACAACCTTGCTTAAGCTTCGGAAATTTGACCAAGAGAATGTAGACTGTTTTCAACAATCGTCTCACCTTTCCAGTCTCTTGCTGACGCAAAGAGGAGCATTTCATAAATAAAGTATATTAAAACTTATCTTTGGTCAACCATGTCACAAGAACGCCTAACTAGTCTGGGTATCATCACTGGAGGTGTATAAAACATGTCCTAGAAAACAGGAGTGGTTTTTTCTATTTAGAAATCTAACATGATTATATATTTTCTAAATCTGTTAAAATCTTGTTTGTGTTGATTGTTGTAAGAAGTTAAACAAATTAAACTCAACAAGGGTTTAAATACCTAACTAAAAGTTGGCAGTTCATAACACTTTTTCATTGACTAAGCATTGAAAACCCCTTTTTGAGATCTTCTGATGACTCTGATGTTCTTCAAAGTATTCAAATGGATTAGACACGTCTCAGTCTTTAATTGAAGAATATTAAATTATTATAACTCTTTTTAATTGAATATAAACGCTCAACGAATCAATTACAAATTGAATCAAGTTTCATCTCGTTATCAAAACACAAACATTATATCTAGTATATGATGTCTTCTTCTTGTCAGTTGTAAATATTTCCACCCTTATCCTATGTTAGTTATATTCAAAAAGGGGATTAATGTAAAGGAAAAAATTAAGTTTACGGATTAGAAAAGCAAAAGCAGTTGATGCGGGTGCTTTTTCTCCTTTTTTTCATTATTTTATAGGTCGTGGGTGTGTTAACATCTCCGTTTAAAAGAACAATTATCGCCAATCTTTCGTGTACATTGATTGAAATGTACATAATACAATAAATATTTATGAAATTAAATATTAATCATATTTATTATTTTCCTAATGATATCTTAAATGTAGAAAGTTCTCCCTTTTATAGTAGTTATCCCTCAAAAATACTAAAACAGGCAGCTGATATTAACAAGAGTCTCAATTCAGATCTACTATATGTCTCTATTTCGCCTTTTTCTCGTGGTATATAAAAAAAATCTACACTTATATTACTTACTAGGGAGTAGAACCCGATATTGCTCGGAGATATTAGGGGTCGACAAAAATACTGACTTTGCCTACGGAAACTTTGGTAACGGAGGGTGCATGTCTTGGACTCAACATGCACCCAAACAGTGAAGTCCAATGGGTTGGAATCTGGTGAGTAGAAGGGCCAGAAAGGCAAGTTGTCTTCCAACTACCCCTGGGCCTTTTTGCAGGCACAACATCTTGATAGAACAACAGGTTCATGTCCGGGTAGTTGGTTTGGATCCATGGTAACAAATTCGACCAAATTAACGGTCATTATTATTTAGTTACTGAGTAGTGAACATGGACCCATTTACATTAAAAACCTGAAGGAGCATTCGTGTAGGCTCAAAAGATGGAGAGTTAACTTGTGCATTTGTTGCGGGCTTATGATTGTAAGACCTTGTTGTACTCAGAGTAGAATTGGTAATTGACATCGGAGGAGTATTTCCAGCAAATGACCTGTTTTATTTCTTTTTCTCCTTCCTCCCTTCTCATAAATGGTTGTAGCTGATCTCCTCTAAAACATTTTCCGGTTTCTTTTTTAACATGACCATTATACACAAGATTTTCATTACTAATGATTAGAAGAAAAGAAGCAGAACTATCGAGAGGCTGATAACAAAATATTTTGTTATTGTTTTTTTGCTTTAATTGTTCAGATAGAGTTGCACTGATCAGTTATATGTATAGTAATACACTTACTCTACCTGACTTAGGAAGAAGTCCATATATGCACATAAATTACAACCGAACAACCGGAGCACGAACCTACGCTCATTGGTCTCAATAGAATAATTTCTCCAAAGGACGTTGTCCATTGAATTATTTTCTTATTTGTATTATTTTTTGTTTATTTTTTTTTGAGGTGTCTAGATATACACAGTAATTAAGTAATGAAATGTAATACTAGTCAATGTTTATATTTGAATATTAAAATATAATGTAAGTGTGTTTTTTTATGGATCAATCTCTTCTTTTTTAAATTTCTTCTTGGATATTTTCCTCAAACAACAGAACAATACATTTCAAAAATATTGTAATACTTATAATTATTACCCAATAGGAAAACTATTAATAAAATTCATTCAATGACATTTGATCCTCAATATGACAATTTACTCCACACACCCTTGTATGTTTTTTTTGTTTTTTTTCATTCAATTTATATGAAATTAACTATACAAACATGAATTGAGAAAGTCATTTATTACTTTACTTCTGGATAATAATTTAAAACTGATTGAATCATTCACGTAGCTTACAGATAATATATAAATATATAAGATCGGTTTATGTCCCATGTTCAGAGAACTATTCTTTATGAACCGATTGTGTTTTTTCCATTTTTTTTTTTTTTTTTTAATAGCTCTTATAATTTTAAAATCGACTTCTTAAAATTCGTTTTTGAATAAACGTCAAAAATTGAATTTCAAATATTACATTTTTTAGAATAAAGCAAAAATTCCTTAATTGGGGTTGGGCTAGATCCACTCTAGTCCACCCTCTGTGGACGCCCTGATTTCAAAAATTACCAAAGAGTCATCCACCAAGCATTGCGACTGCTTTATTAACTTTAGATTGAGAGACTCTAAAATCTTTAAGTTGATTTAACATTGAATTGATTGGGTTTTCCTAAATGAGATTTAAGGTTTCTATAGAGGAACCGTTAATGACGTCATTAAAGTTGTAAAATGGAGAACATGGACCTACAATAGCGTGACATGAAGTGAAATGTGTTGGATAAATCATATTTTCTATAATTGATAAATAAGGGGTGAGCATAAAATAGCTCTATATATCTAAGATCGAGACAGGGAAAAAATATATATCTATTCACCGAGTCTCAACACTACAAATTATTAACTGATTCTAAGCATTTTTCCTTTCTCTTTTCCTGAGAAAGGTTGCGAGATGCAGTCAAAGACAACGACTTGCAATGGCTCCAGTCAAATGAGTTCTTTGTAAATAACGCTTCCTTCTCCTTTGTATACAAAATATGCTTACAAAAAGGAAGACTTGAAAGAATGACGTCATAGTTCTTCCTTGTCAATGACCTGTGTATTAATTTAAACCCTTTTCTCCACATAGTATGTATACTATCAATACTGCCCATTTTGTTAAAACATTTAATGATTTTTTAGCATGACTAAGTTATATTTTCTGAAAGAACAAGTGTTAGTTGCAGAAGTAGACAAAGTAGGGGAGACAGGGAGGACTTTTCTGGAACATAAAATAACCTAAAATTACAGTTGTATAAAACAATTAGTGATGAAAATTGAGTGTATTTTGGGCATGATAAAAAAAAAAATAGTGAAAATCTACCTGGTAACCCTGACAATTTGAAGAATGTTTCGGAGGAGAGGTAGAATAATGCTCTTGACGTTTCATTTGATCAGATATAACTAACTAGCTGTGAGAAGGAAGGAAATAAACACAAATCTCACTCTGCATCTAATAACAAGGACATAGGCAGGAATCACTCCGATGTCGATCCTCCATTCCATTATGAGTCCAAATTTCATTTTTAACAAATACACGCAATAAATTTTCAAGGTTACTCTCTACCTTTCATAAGAATACAGACCATGGTTAGTGATGTGTTGGTCTTTATTTCAGACTGCAGTTCTTTCAAGCTCTGTACTACATTTCAGTCCTAAAAACTTTTAGAGTTATTTCCTTGATGACGTCACTCAACTTTATGTCATCCTTTTTTAATCAGAAGAATTGCTGACAGTCCTAAAGATCGTTCCTGGACTTGACTTAATAAATAGGGACCAACACAAACTTTTTGGGTTTACACTGTAAGCTTAGATGTTCCCTCGGCAAGAATAATAATAAAGGTTATAGAAAATAAAACAGACAGCTCAGGTTGCCAACAACTAAACAACTTACACATAAAAGAGGCAAATTGATTTACAACCCTAGGTGTGACTTGGCATGGGCATTTCGTAGAGCATGGGGAGAAGGTGGGAGCGAGACTAATGAATTAAGAAAATCGTTAACATCAGCTGTACGTTATATGGTTTTGGGAAGCTGAAATATATGAAAAGCTGTTTTTACTAATACATATTTTTATTTTGTGCCATTTTATGGCAAACTTTTGAACCAAAAGTTGGAAATTCAACAATTTTCAACACTTTTTATACAATATGCCTCCCCTCCATTCTGAATGATGGTTTCAATAATGGGAGAAACAGAAGCACAGCCGGCCTTGGTGAAGTCCTTTTGACAAGTTGTTCCACTCTTCCGTGATCATGGGCTTCAGGGTGAGGATTCTTGTTCGTTTGGCCCTCCATGTACTTAACGACGTAGTCCAGGGGGATTCACGTCGGGTGAGGACCAAGACCAGAATGTCATTCTCCCTGCAGAAATGCTGCACCTTCTTGGACATATGTGCCCTGCACCTTCTTGGGTAAACGCATAGATGTCTCTGGGGAACGTAGTCTTCAACCACGGCAAGTACCTTGTAGTAGACGTCCGTGTTGACTTCCTCGTAAGCCTTAAAGCAGTAGTATATTTGTATCTTTGAACCCGACGACGCTGACAACCTTGACCTGAGCTGGATGTTTCGTACTAAAGGTTACCTCGATCTGAGCTCTTGATTCAGCTAAGAAGCGATCATTTGTCGTGTTCAGAATAGCGTCCACTGAGAAGATTTTCTTTTCGGGAAAAATCTTGTCCGTATAGGAGATCGCATCCCCTCTGTCGTTTTGCTTATTGCTCGGACGTTTTTCAATGCACAAACACAAAACCAACATTAAATTATAGCTTGTAGTGAGTTCTTTTGAATGGCGCAAAGTACAAAATTGTCAGACTTTTAAAACTGAGGCTAGACGGCTTCAAAGGGGATTTCAATTTTGGACTCCTCGCCCTGTATAGGTTATATATTATTATTTATTAGTTTTTGTATTAATTACCCCCAAACGGGGCGGTTATTCATCAAAAGTATTTTAAGAGAATGGCAATCTATTAAAAAATGAAGGGACTGTTTGATATACAAGAATAGCAATTAGGGCTCCCTCTATCAAGTCAAAACCTGACAGGATCTCCAATTTTAAACTCTAAAAGGAAATTGAGTTTTTGCAGAAAAAAATCATACAACTCCTTTGTTTTGAGTCTAGATTTTCCACATTTCATAATATTTGAACAGTCATAATCATCACTGTAAATCCTATTGAATCTTGCTACAATACTAAAGCCCTACATCTACAAGCAAGTCGTACCGGACGTTAAAACACCACTCACCGTGTTTTATTTTCTAATCTCATAACTGTTATTTTTCTCTACGTGTTGCCTATTCCTAGTTATACTATGCAATAGGGATGAGTTTCGAGTATTTTTTGTAGAGCAGAGTAGATACGGGTAATTGAACTTTTTGCTCGGGTAGAACAGAGTATTTTTACCTGAATATTTTTTGTCCTTCGCAGCTGCATACATATACAGTTTCATTAAAAATAACCTTTTAGAAATAGAGAATAATCTACTTATACAACTAATTAATTAATCTAATTTACAAATGAGCAGTAGAACACCAGACCAAGGGAGCCAAGAGGTCATTGGCAATCCATTTTTTTTTTAAACAATAACTATATAAAGTTGCGATATAAAGTGGCATAAATATATGTTGTCATTATCATAAAATTGTCATCAGCTCCTTTTTTTGAACAGTTTCCACGCACCCCTGTTGATGAGCAGTGTTGTGTATTTATTTATTCGGTCCAGTATAGTCTCAAGGACCGATATTATCAACAGGGGTGCTGGGAAACTGTTCAAAAAAAGGAGCTGATGACAATTTTATGATAATGACAACATATATTAAGATTATTGCACATATCTTGCGAAAAATATTTTTATACAATACTAGTATGTGCCCGTATTATATGTAGATTATATTTCGAATTATTTTATTAATACATACTAAGACAAACTCGCTAATCATCTTCCTAATTCCTTTTTTTCCATTCGTAGTTAATATATGTTCTACAGTTGAAACCCGGTCCAGTAACGAATTTTTTTTTTTCGCTTGGGTCTTAAGAGTTTTTTTCTAGACCGATTTGGACCAATATTTCGGTCCAGACCGGGGTTTCATACCCTGATATTTTTTTGATCTAACTTTATGGACCGATATTTTTGTTCTCATATATTATGAGAGGCCCAAATATTTATTTTTTTCTAGATCAACTGTTATTGATTTTTTCAAAAAAATCGCTAAAGTACACGATAGTTTCTAGTACAAATATACATATAACATCTACTTATTCATTCGATTTTTCAACCAAATCAGTTGAGTAATACGTAATCCGTCGTATAAGTCAACTAAGAATCAATTTCCTCGCACTTTGTTTTAAACTTCGTATGACGTCATTGTAGTTGCAAATACATATGTTATAAAACAATTTATCTATGACATATGTAGGTCTAGATCCTATTTTTTTCTTCTTTTTAGACCGAACTCGACCGAACTTTACCTTTGGGCCGATCTAGACCGAACTTTTCCTTTAAATCGGTCCAGACCGATTTTTTTTTTGACCGATTTAATCGATCCAACAAAAAAATTAACGCTCACTGACCGGTCTAGGATTTCAGACCGAAATCCAACACTAATATGTACATTCTCCCTTTTTATTGTTTTTATTTATATTTTTGGGGGGGAATTTTCAAATCTAGAATTCTATACTTTAAAAACACTTTGAGAGATTGGGAATTCATTTTGTTTATGAAAAAATCAACTTATTAGACAAAAAGACAAATTTGCCCTCCAGAACCCAGGAATCTCTTCTGAACAGAATAAAACATAACCTTGGTTACATAACTCAGAATTCTTAACAACTTGTATTTCATGTTTATTGGGCTGAATTTGTCTCCCTTTGTAAAATAAATACCCTAGTTAATCCCTTTTTATTACCATACGGACGGACAGATTCGTAGTATTTTATCATATTCTTGTAGATAATACTATTTACATAAGGTGAACATATTGTATTGTTACTGATTCATATAATGAATTCCTTAACTACATAACAGACTAATTAAAAAAGGAAAAACCCTCATTGACGTCACGAGGGATCAATTTCATCTTCTTTAAGGACTGACAAGTTGGAATGTACTGGATAAGACCGGACAAGTCTGGACCATGATCATAAATAAGGACCGACACAACACCAGTGAAGAGTGATGATGTCATGTGAGGAAGAATATTGTGCGTTTCAAGTATGATGTCATGTAAGGACTGATGAGTGATGACTCATCTCATGTGTACAAAGTAAGTACTCATACAAACAGGCTAGATTCAAATTTACCCGCCCACTGGGATTAAATACAGTAGTAAAAAATGGGTACTTAATAAGAAATTATAGCCGTCAATGAACCACCCATTATTGCTGGTAAATGAAAATATTTTTACTACGTAAAATTGACAAATTTGCAATAAATCTTGAAACAACTCCAACAAATGGCAGTTAGTACCTACATTGATTTATTTTTTTGATTGATTAGGAACGAATAATTAGAGACAAAAATTTTATTTCTTAATAGTTAAACTGGGCAATTTATGGGTATCCTTTTAATAGACAAAAAGGATCCAAGTACTTTTATTTGTTGGTCCTATTTTGACATTCAAAATTCGATATTTTCCTTAAATAAAATATGAATGGAAGAAAAGTGATTATTGCTATAAAACTTGGTTGCTATGGTTCCCAAAATGGCTGACAAAAACAATGTTGCCGTACCATGGAAACACTCTTACCCCTTATTATTGTATCCATTCAATTACTTATTAATAGTGTTGTGTCAGTCCATATTTCTTCTGTCCAGTGTTAGAACCGGCTCATGGTACTGTACATTCTTGGGTTTCCCCAAAAATGTTTGTCATTTAATGACGCCTAAACTAATTGAAGGTGTTTTGTAGAAATATTTATATAGGCTCTTAAGGTTCTGGTACCTTTTTTTGCATTTTTCTAAAAACTATTTTCTTGACTAAAAAATGACTTTTTCATACAAGTAAAGATAAATACTGTAAAAAAAGAAAAGAGATTAAGACAAAAGAATTTTTGACAATAATATGAAAAAAGAGCGAACGATGGTTGAACTTGATATATTTTCTTCTCTAAACCATATGACCTCTTTGAAGAAAAATTGTGCAAAAATACATACGACTGGAGGGACTGTAAAAAAAATTGAGATTTTTTACTCTTAAATAAAAATGTTCGTCTTTCAGGCAAATCAAAAATTATTGTGAATAGCTTTAGACTTTTTGACATTTTTTATTAATTGCTGTTCATGTTTGAAATTTTTTGTTAATGACTGTTGATTTTTGAATTTTTTTTATAAATTCATTTAATTTATTGTAAATTGATGTTAATTTATTAAATTTTTTTTGAAAAATTTCATATTTGAAAATTAATTTTTATCAAATTTTTTTCCGAACAAAATTAATTTTCTGTAAATTGCTGTTGATTAATATAACAAAATGTGATAATTGAAATTAAATTTTTGAAATGTTTTTAAAAAAACATGATTTTTCTAATTTTTTTTCCGAAAAAGTTAATTTTCTTTGAGTACTTATAGATCTTTGAATTTTTTTTTTAAATTTAATTTTTGAATTTTTTTACCAAAAAATTAACTTTTTGTGAAGAGCGATGGATCCTTAAATTTTCTTTAAATAATTTTAATTTTTATATTTTTTTGAAAAAATTTTAATTTTTATATTTTTTTCAAAAAAATTTAATTTTTGGTTTTGTTTTTTAAACAAACCCACCAAAAACCAAGCCCCTCCCTCCCCCCCAAAAAAATATATATATGCAGACGCCCCTTGAAGAGTTCAAAATTAGTTTTAAATTTTGTATTGTACCGTGCAATGCCGGGCAAAACTACTCGATCTCCTTTTAAAAAAATGGGTGCAAAGATATACATACCAACATACAGCAAGAATAAGTCGTAAAATTTTACGATCTTTATTTTTTTGTTTTATGTCAAGCAGAAGAGTTCATAATTAATTTTAATTTCTTAATGTCCCGGTCCAAACAACTTCTCTAGTACTCGTTATACGTACACCTTCATTACATTAAGTATAACACATATTGGATGAGTCCTAGGACTGCAATCATTTTAGACTAATCCAATCCTAGTTCCGACTCCAAAGTATTGCAAATGTCCCGGACTCCCCTACTCAAATATTTGTTACGTGAAAAAATAAGCAAATGCCTTAAAATAAGTAGTAAATTCGCTCAATTGTAGCCTGTAGAGTAGACGACTACCCCTACATGTTCTTCCTTTTCGTAGGAGTAATAATAAAAAAATAGAGGAAGAAGAAGAAGAACCACTCCTTCTCTCTTCCCTTTCTTCTCAAATGCTCAAACGTTACAAACACGATCGAGTAACACAAAATCTACCACAAAACTCCTATTTTCGTAGTAATATATAACAATGATCAACGTTAGGATTCCCCAAATAATATGACCATACTATACATCTTGTTCCAATAAAAGTTGATGTTGATTAGAGTAGAGCTAGAGTAATGAAGGAAAATCCTTTGGCTCATTACGTAATTACTCCCTTCATTATACGAGTGGAGCTACTAGTTACTACACGGAGTTTACCCTCGTTCCCCCTTCTTTTTCCCTTAGCGTAGTGCAGATCAGCCACTTCTACTAAAATTACGCATACAGCCTGTAAGCCTAAGGTATATAGACAACTATAGTTTATATTTAAAAGCTTTTATATACAACTAACTGAAAGTCGACTCACTTGCAGATATTTTTTCCTTGAGGACGGACGGGATACGTTGTTAATACGTAAGTATTTGATTATTCTATCTATTAATGTGTAATTATTGAAGATTTATTAGGATTCGCATTGAATTATTCATATTATTATTTTACAATTGATGCAACATGCCTTTGATTCTATTTCAAAAATCTTTGTTTAAAAACAATTAAATGCATCACTTGTCTAGTCAAGTAATAGTGATGTGAATATTGGCTAAATTGCGGTGGGCGTATATTTAGAAAAAGTATATGCTGGTAAGAGCAGGGCTATGAATGCTCTTATTTTGAACATTCAACGTGTCGGCGAGCACCACAATAGTTGGAGGGATATCTCATATCGTTATTTTTATTGTTGCATGCAACCTCCCCCCTCCGAAAAGAAACATAAAAATAGGCCAAAAATCAGTTTGTGGCTCCAATTCTTTCTAACTATGGAATTATTATCTAATAAATAATAAATGCGGGGAACTGTTCAGAGCTTAAAGGGAGCAAATTCTAATTCAACCAATCAGAACATTGATTAGGAGCAAAGAACCAGACACCGACGGCTAACAACTGAATAGAGTGTTGTTGTTTTTGTGTGTGTGTGTGTTGTTAGGCTACTAACTCTGTGAGCAGCAGATATGCCGTCTTTAAAACTTATATTTTGTACACTCACCGCAATTACAACAATTATTTCCATCCCTATTAATGGATACAATACACTTAATAGGCCAAACCTACATTAGTAGTCAGAGATGAGGTTTTTTTTTAATGAATGTCATGGGGTATGAATCACAAGGAATTATTAAACCTTATCATATTCAATATTTTATATTATACACTTCCGCACTTGTTTCTGCTTTTCTCGTCTACTATTGAAACATCATCATTCTATTTTAGTGTTAGAAAATGACTACTACATGGAAACAAAGCCTTTGTGGATGCTGCGGTGACATGGAAACATGCTGCTGTGGAACATTCTGCGGCCTTTGTTTCACATATCAACAGGCGGAGAATCTTGGAAAACCCGGGATCCTCTACTGTCTCCTCTCTTGTATCTTTCCCTGTATTCCTATTTTCCTTCTAAGAGGAGAGGCCCGTGAGAAATATGGCATTGAAGTAAGTTTACTCTAATTATATTCATTTAACCATTTATTCATATATATCTTCAGGGCTCAACTGGTGAGGATGCCATGACTGCCTTTTGCTGTGGACCTTGTGTACAATGCCAAACTGGGACTGAGATTAAAGAAAGAGGAGATAGTAATTAATGAGGATTACTTAGTATTAATCTCCTTGATTTTATATGTACATCTATGCATATGCGCTTAAATATTTTTGTAGATGCGTGCCTGTTAATTATTTTTTATTAATGTGTACATATTTTATGAAACCAAGTTGTTTTTAACTGAACTCTTAGAAACCTACAATTATGGTCCAATGTACAAAATTTATGTACTTCTTTCCTTCTCAAGAATTGGTTTTTAATCTATGATAAAAATATTGCTTTTAATAAATAAAGTTAAAAAATAATGTTAATCAATGTGGAAGGGATGTCTCTATATTTCAAAAACTACAGGATTTATAGTCCTTCGGGGGAGTCATACCCATTAGAAAAGTATATATTACATTCTTTTATTCTTCAACACTTTTGATTGAATTCCACGATAATTAATGTATATCTAATGACATCAAATACAAGTGATTCACAACTAAGGATACTCTGAGCCCTTGTGCAAGGAGTTTTACTAATATCTACAACCGACAAAACGTCAATCACTTAACCTCATGAAGGGAATGAGTATTTGTTATGGTTAAAAATCAAATGGGGAAAAACCTTAAAGACGTTACAATATTACTCCCTTCATACTTGGGTAGAGAATCTATATTGAGTGCAAATACTATCTGGGGGAACACTAGTTCTAATCGTGCAACTTATTCTGGTGATAAACATCACTTTTTATGACAAATTCCTAATGGTGAACTTATATGACCTTTGTTAAATAATAAAAGAGTAATAGTTTGTCGTTGTTGTAGTGTTATATCAACATCACGTGATGTTTTATTTAACTCTTCTATTTGGGGGTAAATCAAAATAGATATTTTAAAAAGGTTTTCTAAAGTAAATTATTATAAAAAATAATTGAACTAATTATTTAAACAGATAAATTTGCCCCTTAAGAATAAAGTATCAAGTTCAGTTCGTGTTTGTACAAGATTATGCTGTATCAATTTCATTCATTATGGTAAACAAAAGTGTTTCTGTTGGGTGTCGAACTAGAGCTCGGACTATATCGATTTCGCTAATCCTAAATTGATAAACATAAAGTCATTTTAAGTAATATATAATATAATTCTAATGAAGGAATAACCCAGGTTGGGAAGTGACCTTGGAGGGAGTAGGAGGGAGTAGAGTATTTACACACAGAATCGAATGGATTTGGAATCACATAATCTAAATCATAATTTATATTTTGAATGACGAAATTATATAAATAAACGATTCTACGAAATAAAAAGATACTTAAAACAAAGAATAGGGAATTAATTATTCTATCATTACAATATTAATATTTATTAAGTAAATATAATATCATTTGAATGAAACTGATACTACATACCGCAGGATTATATTGGGAGGGAGGGGGGCTACAGCTTCTACAGCCCACACCCAAGTTACGAACGCCCCTGAAGTGAATTAGGTTTTGCCATTTGATTTTTAAGCATAAAAAATACCCTTCTCTCTACAAGAGGTTAAGTGATTGTTCCTTGCCCCACTACAAATATTAAAAGTAGAACCCAATAAGTAGAGTCACGTCACCGGGTTATCCGCTTCGACGATAGCTGACTTCACCGTGTGTTTGAGTCACGGCCAAAACATTGAAAATTTAATACTATATTTTAGGTGAAGAACGCTACAAAGGCGATATATTTTGTTAAAATACCCCAAGTATGCCCTCTTGTGGAGTGCCGTGGATTACAGGAACCGTTCTAGAGTTGAGGGGATGACCCTTTTTTCATTTCCAAGGGAAACATTCCTTGGAAAGCAATGTGTCCTAAAAATGAAATTAAATCTTTGGAACCCATAGTATAATTCTCGATTATGCTCTTAAAATTTTGAAGAAATTAGGAATTCCAACTCTAAAGTCATTACAACAATGTTTAAACATTTAAAACCTAAAGTTCCAAGTCTCACCAAAAACTCCAACAAACCCATTTTCATTCAGGAAAACAATGCTGAAACTAAGAAAATTTAATAATTAAGGAAATCTCAAGCAACTTTTTTATTTCTAATTTCCGGTAGAAAAAGATCTCCACAATTTCAGAATCATACATACTTTAATCCTTATAGGGAACCTCCTACTTCCGAAAATAGACTTAGTGGACATGAATCTAATTTCATCAACAATAGAAGTTGAAACTTCTCATATGTAATGATATATATATATTGCATTTGTTACTTTATCCTTAGAAAATGATAATTGTATGTATTACAGATATTTCTCCTGAGGTAAAACATCTTAAGGAAATAAATACCAACATACAAATCCAACTTGAAGTGTATGAAGCAGAAATAAAGGAATTAAAGAATAAGTTGAAGGAGAAAGATGTCAAAATTTGGGACGCAGAATCAAAGTTTAAGTCTTTAAAATTGTGCTTCCCTTCGGTATTTAATTTAAACCATATAACATTTTTAAGGTACAAGTCTTCACATTCCAAAATCCGCCTTTGGTGGTCTAATAAAACCATCGATAATTCACTTCAGTTAAGATTCGTTGAGGAACTATATGTTGTCCAATTAATTTATTACGCCAAGAACTGTTTGGATCTATTTGATAAAATAGAGGCTTTATTCAAATCTTATGTAAATCAATTCAAAATGTAAAAAATTGTAAACTCAATAACTGAAGTAGCGGTTCCATTAATTAAGTCGTCTATGAATGTCGCCAAATGACATAAAAATTTTATTTTTGACTGCGTCTAAATATGCTAGTAAAAGAATCACACATACATTTACGAATGCAAACTGCAATTATCAAAGAAAATGGAATAGCTTCTTCTACTTTCGGAAGACGAAGAATGTTTATGCGAAATTAAGTAAGTTAGAGAAATTATTATTAAAGTAATTGGTCCATTTTTTGATTATAATTAGGCTAAATAAAACTATTTTTTTTACTATTCATTTATAGTATTAAGTTCTTTTTGGGCCATTTGGCATCTGTCACGAGGGGGCGCTGAAATCTCGTGACGTAATTCTTCCTATAAATTAGAAACACTCATTGCCTTGTGCTTCCCGAGAGAGTATACTAATATAAAATGCCGACAAAACATCAAAAAGGTTTATATATATCTCTGTTGATCTCTCTATAGATTATTACATCATAATTTAAGGAATCAGCATCTGCGGGGCTCAAAGTTAATATTTTTAATATATAAAATGGACAAATTTGCAATAAATCTTGAAGCAACTCCAATAAATGGCTTTAGTAATCAAATTAGAGTTAAAACCTACAATAATACTTTATGCCTATGATACACTGTGATGTTTGAATTAAAAAGAAATATTACATATGTTCTGAAAATCCCTAATTATGACTTTTTTTTATTTATTTATTGATTAGGAACGAATATGATGATTAGAGGAAAATATTTTATTCCTTATTCTGAATAGTTAAACTTGGCATTATATGGATAAATTTTTAATAGACAGAGAGGATTCAAGTCCTTTTATTTGTTGGTCCTATTTCGACATTCAATAATTTGATATTTTCCTTAAAATATATGAAAAAAGAGTTATTATTGTTATAAAACGTGGTTTGCTAAGGCTCCCAAAATGGCGGACAACAACGCTGTTGCCGTCAATGGGAAACACTCATAACCCTAATTATTTTATCAATTACTTATTAATGGTGTTGTGTCAGTCAAATTTCTTCAATCCAGTATTAGAACCGGTTCTTAGCACTGTCCATTCTTGAATATCCCCTTAAAATATCAATAGGGTTTTATGCCAAGAGGAAATATTATCAGATAATATGTAATAAAAATATCTAACAAAAAAAATCATACTCTCATTATACTCATTGTAATTGGTACACCTTTATTAGCTTAATTACATTGTTTATTCCATTTTTGTATGATTAGTGTACGTACGTCATACTTTCTCATCCTATCTCAAAAATTGAAGACTGTTACACTGGATAGTTGAAATTCAAATATTGCAACCTTTTAATAACAATTAAATATCTTTGCAAATCGAAGAATGAATTATTGGAGGAGAGGGATCTCGACTTATTCGATCCTTTGGAGGATCACGAAAGTAGAAGAGGAATATCTCATTATGTAAAGGGGGTAGAGAGTTGATCCCTTATGAAGTATTATGGGGGGAGGGATCCGGAGTTGATCTGTGGACTGAGTGGAAGGGGTCTCATCTCATTAATTAAAGCACTACAACTTTTTCTTCTCTTATCCACCATGAAGCATTATTATATAATTACAGGATGAATCTAAGGTATCATGGAGAGGAACTTCTATGTCATCAAATCAATTTGCTCCTAAAACAGAAAATTACTATCAACAAACATAAATAGAAATATAATATACAAACTCCAATGATTATCGAATCCTACGTGGAAACTTATTCAAGGAATTATGATCGATTAAGTCGAGATCACTTATTACTATTTCAATAATATATTCTTCGCTTTGTAAGGTTATTTCCCTGATTATGAAAAGGTTGTGATAATTGAATTAAGACTTTCTACTGTCGGTGTCTCCAATTTCGAAAGAGAAAATATTACGTGTGAACAAACTTATAGAATCAGTCCTAAGACACATTGTCTAATCCGTCTTTTTTTAACCTTTCAATCTTTTGTTTATCGATCCGATCTTTTTTACCATTCAACGGTCCTAAGGACCGATACCTCCGTCCTTCAGTCCTGCGGCTCTAGCCACCTCTATAGCTATTATTGAAAAATATAAAAACGTAGAAAATCATGAATGATACTTTGAACTAAATATGGGTATATATCCTTCATCTGAGATAAACTCTAAAAACATAATTAAATTCCGAGTTCTATAACTGCCTCTTTTGTAGGCTCCACTTGGAGGTCCCATCAATATCTGTCACCTGTAGTTCTCTTTGTAGACTAGTATTGAGCTGTTACAACTTCCGACTTCAGGAATTTCCATCAATTTATCCACCTACGGAGAAACCCTAACAAATTATTTTATGAAGGATTTAAAAATGAAGCCTTGAAGTTTGAGGCCAAATGAGAGGATGTTTCCTTCTTAATAATACCCAAGGTCTTTTCCGAGAAACAGCCAGTATGAAAATTAGAATGAAAAGGATCTTGTAAAGGACTTTGTTTCTTAAGAGTAGGAGAGCGCCCCATACTTCTTTTTGGGCGTACAAAAACCGATTCCCAAAGGAAAGGAAGCAAACCTCATTCCGCCCCTTGATTGTTTAAACTCAATTAATCCTCCTTAAGGAACTTAAGGGTGAATTTTAGAATGAAACTCCTCTAAAACATGAGACGGGAACGTTCTAATAGGTTTTGTGCTAGAGTACTATACGTTGATAACTGAGCCAAATGTTTAATTCATTTGCACAAACGGTTCTAAGGATATTGACGTTTTTGTTAAGGCCCGGGGGCCAATATTATGTTCTGACTACACCGTACGCCGAAAACTAAAAGTGACGTAATTATGTCAAAGAATAGTCATGAAGAAATAAAAATAAGCATGTCTCCTCAGTTTTTGATGCAGATTTCGAAAAAAACACATTATTAGTCCTATAAAGGAATGGAAATGATCGATAATTACAGATTTCGGATTTATTGACTGCACCCCTTTTTGTGGTCATTATCTCAAAACACACCCAAAAAAATTTCAGTTTTTTTAATGAAATTTTTATCTTCAAAGCCAAAAGTAACTATTTGGAAGATATTATGAAGGAGACAATTGTAGTTATTGCATAATTCAAGATTGAAGTTGAGAACTAAATTATGTACTTGCCATGCACTAATTTGAGAGCTTGTTATAGGATATAAATATATTAAATTATCTATTTTAATGAATATATTATGCCTAGTAATTATATCAGTTGGTTAGAAAGTTTTAACTTATCATTTAATGCAATCTTTGATTCGTTTTCATAAGAAAAAGTTCAAGTCAAAACACTAAAGAAGTAGTTCAAGAATATGTAGTATAAGTTGAATGAAATCTTTTCATACTGTTTAATACCATATAAAAAATTAGAGAATAGTTATCATTTCATAAATATAATGTGGCTATTGTTTTCTTAAAAATAGGTTGAATTTATTGATTATTTTCTTTATCATTAATGGAATAGTTTCATCGAGAGTTTAAAATTTTTGTACTCCAATCAACTTAAGCACACAATCATTTGGTCACGTTGAGGTCAATCAAAGAATTGGGATGGACCTTTAGAGTGCATAAATTTCACTTGAACATCACATTCAGCATCATTTTTCTGAAGGATCAAGGCAATCCATCAACACTGGTATACAGAAACATATGATCCCACAACAATCTCTTCTTCTAGACATAACACTTTATTAAAGTTGTGAGTGCAAGCAAATTCAACATATTTAAGGCATTGTTTCGCTCCAATTTTGTCACGACTCAGTGGAATGATATGATGATAAGATCTTCACCAAGGAATGGAATCTTCAATGATTGCATACCTATTAGCATGAAGAGTGCGGATCTGATTCATTTCCTTCTGATGAGCAAGTTTGAATATTAACTTAGGTATATGACTTTCACAAAACTTAAACATATCTTCTGCTGTCAAAATCTGTTTATTGTATGGTCTAGTTAGAATTTATGCTGCAGTGAGTCGTCACATGGAAATTCCAGGTAAGATGTCGCAAATAAGTTCCAATGAGCTTTCGAACCGAATTCTTGTTCACTCTGGCAGAGATTAAAAAGCGTTTTTCTATTTTTGTACTGTGCAGCACACCCATCTCTAAAGACTTGAATCATACTCAACGGAATTTTTGCCTTGAGATCATTGAGGATAATATCTAAAACCTTGTACACAAAATGCACATCATACTTATTATCCTCAGAGACGTTGGTGTATGACAAGTGAGAAAGAACATTATATTCATTTTGCTAGTAAATTACAACTAGATGAAGCGTACACATGAGGTTTCTCCAAAGAAAACTTTGGATCTCATTTTGAACCAGCAAAATCACTCAAAAAGATAACGTCATACAAAGTTTAAACAGAGATAAGGTGGAACAAAATTTCCCTCTGCTGTCCCTCCTGGAATACAGAGCTCCTAATTTGGTCATCTCTTGAGATGGATACTCATGTTGAAAGTGCATTCTTTTAATTCCCTTTATTTCCCTTTGATTCTCACTCTTGGGGAATACAAAAGTCCATCAAATCTGGTCTTAGTGAATTTAGAGTGATCGAAATCCTTATCAATTATTAAATTAAAAGCATATCTAATCTCAAATTGTTATACATTTTCGTTTTATGGTTATAATTTCATATTGCAATCTATGGATGGAAAGATTCTGAATGATTTATAATTGTATATGTTAATAAAAGCATTTTTTCTAGAACATATCATGTACTTTAGATATCTTTAATGTTGTTTGAGCTCCAGTACGTCTATGATCTAGACCAGTTATTCTTAACTTGGATTCAATCAATCCCTAAGGGTTCCTTGAGTCAGGGGTTCGGTTGAGCTCAAAACACACATGATTTGTCCTGACAATCTTCACTTGATTAAGAAGGGTTCGGCTTCCAGTACCTCCAACAAGATTAAGAACAAGTAAGTTAGACCCTCCAGCTCCTCCCCCTGGACACCCAATATGTGTGTCCTTTCTTATATTCCATTTTTGAAGGAAAGCCAATGAGGATTATATTTATTGTATCCTCAAAATTAGCCTCCAAGGAGAGAGAGATAGAGAAGTACCGAAATCATTTTGTAATGAACTATTGACTATGATCCCTTTCATATAGACTTCCTTTATTGTGAATTTCAATTTCAGTTATTTTAAGAGCAATTTGTGACTCAACCAAATTGTTAATGATAAGGATTAATTAATGAATATATAGAGTGATTACCTTAAACTTGTAGTAGCTTGAATTTATAACGAAAAACTTGATTTTTATGGAATCAAGAAAATACATCTCAAACCCAATTTCTGATAAGTTTAGATACTATATTTAGCTATATCTTTTAATCAATATGTTCTCATTCATAAGCAACAACAGCCTTGACACGCCAGCGAACAGATTGACAGGTCATGACAATGAAGGTAGTCTCCATTAGGCACCATATAAACAACATTATGTCTTGATCGACTATCATCACTAACTTTCATAGTTTTTTTTATTCATCTGATGCTCAACGGGCGTGTAATAGTCGTAAAACTTCTTTTGCAAAATTTTAAGCGCAGCGAGTGAAAAATGGCATCAGGAATATGATGCACCATTCCTGAGACTACCCTACATGTCGTTTTCCAAATTATTTCCTCCTTCTACCAGCATTTTATGTTGAATATATCTAATATGATAAGGAGTTTATTTGTGTTAAATCTCTGTTAATTACAGTTTATACAACGTAAATATTTACATTTATTCAAGGACTCATTGTAAATGAATACATTGAAATTGCGATAAGCGTGGCTAGCAGTTCAAATATGGTGACTCAATATAATACACTTGAATTTATATTCAAATATGCCTTATTTAGAGTGATTAATCGTCAACTTCATTGCTTTTTTTTGCAGACAAAACTCTCTTTCAAGTCTTTGAAATATGCCCACAAGTCCCAGTTGATTCCTTAGTCTCGAGTCCCCACTTCTGTAAATGCATGATTTGTTCGGTATTTTGTGAGGGAAATTAGTGTTGTGTCAGTCACCTCTTAGGACCGATCCTATCAGTCCATAAGACTGGTCTTTAAGACTGACGGTCCTTCGAACTATCAGTTCTATAACTGATTAAAAAAAGAGGAAATAAAGTGGAGTGACATAATCAAGGGCCGAACTTTATCAGTTTTAGGACTGGACTGAGCCAGACTGCCGTCTTCAGTCCTAAATAAAGGAAAATAGTGTGTTACTTTTATCCCTTTATTTTCTAGAAAATTGACTCCACAAGGCAAACAAATTCATTCCTAAGCATGTTTCTTTAAATTTTCCCAGGGTCAGGCGTATGAATTCCATACGACATATGAAAACAACCATGCGACCACATGTCCTGCATTGAATTTCCTTGGAGGCTCTCATTATGTTCGAAAGGAGCTCAGGAAAATCCAAGGATCAAAATCCCCCGATTCTACATAGAACTGAAAAAGGGATCCATAATGACCGATGGAAATCAGTCCATTGGTCATTCAAAATCCATTCACCGATTCAAGAGAGAAATTGTAACGATATCATCTCACTAAATCAGCATTATTCGCCAAAAAGTCGAAAAAATATGTAACGGAGAGGTCCTTCTGCAAGGATCACAGAGAGTCCTTCTAACATTTATTCTATGAATGTGATTAAGTGATAACTGGAAGAGAAAATTATGGATGAACATGAATTAGAGCTCAAAACAAAAAATTGGTTGGTGCCTATTCGCCCGACGACTCAGGCTCCCCAAGAAGCAGACACTTATAATTCAGCAGAAATAAAAGCTCAATAATAAAAACACCAGGACTCGAGGATTTCGTTGAGAGACAGTTGAGGGTGCTTCCACCGTGTCGGGCTGAAAAAACAATAAGTTTCCGCCCATTTATCCTTAGCATAGACCCCACTCATGGTCAAACCTGATTTACTCTAGTAAAATTACTTTAAAAATGAATTCCTCTATTTGTAGAATTTGAAAGAAAATTCATAGTACATGAGTCTAAAATTAGATATGAGAAATTGAAGTAATTATTTTCTAACCCTCAAATCCCTACACCCACGACAATTAATTTGTAAACATTAAAAATCCAGAGCTATTTACAAAAAAAAATCATTTTTTGGGGGAATGTCTTCTTTTAAATATAACTTATAGAGACGACGATCTTTAGGTTTTAGATAACTCTGTCGGGAACAAGATATAACATATTTTGTATTCCCTAAGGTCAAGGATGGAGAAAAACACGGCAGGAGATTGAAACATTACTAGTAATCTGTCTCTCTAGTACTCATTTGTATTATAACATGCATGCATGTAGGATAATATATTGTATCTTAGGTCAAGGCCTAGGATCTCCACGCAAATAAATTAATGACCGATTTTAAATAATGCTTCTCATAATAGTTTTTTTTTTTTTAAATTTCATTATTATATGTTATTATTGATCAAGTATTTCTTGACCAAACAATTAACAATGAAGAACATTAAATATATTCTGTCCTTTGAATATAAATTGCTTATTGACAATTTATTCCTCAATTAATATTTTTATGCTTTTTGATTCCTTCGATTTCGATAATTTTGGGATTGATTTTCTTCTTATTTTGATGCATACGAGCGCAAACACACTATCTTAAACAAAGCCAATGAAAAATTAAAAAGATTTTATTTATATTTAGTTTGTTAATATTAAAATTCTAAACTATAATGAACCACACTATAAATATATAATATGTAAATTTCTATTGTAATAACTCCTTTTAAACAACATTTTTTGTTGGTTTCTGCCCATTTGATGTAAATATAATCAAACATTCACCCCCTTTTGACAAGTTTGGAAATCTAACATATAATCGACGATGCGGAAATACTGATTTTGGTAAATATAAAGGAACTTTTTTCAAATGTTTGACCTTGTGTTTTATTTATTGCTATTTCCAATGCTATCTTGACATGTTCCTTCTCTAACCATAATGAAGAAGGAAAATAACTGCTAAGACTAACTTGCTAATCCTCTCCTTCCTACATTTACCTAATTCCTTTTTTTTATTCATATTTAATACAGGTGTGCGCGTCTAAAACTGAACACTCCTTTAAATTTAAGGTGTTTTTCCTTGTCTACAGGCTTGAGGGTGTTGCGTCTTGACGAGGGAGAGACGCAAGCTTATTTATAATAGGAGACATCCAGGATGACCGGGAGAGATGAGAGGAAGAAGGACGTGGAGGAATGATACTACACTAGATCATGTGTGTTCTAATTATACTCTAAATTTATTTACATAAGACGACACTATTTATAATACATAAAACTCAGTACTTAAATACATAAACGAATATACAGGAAGATAAAAACCAGAAAGGACATATTAAATACATAACAGAGGGCTTGACGAGGGGTTCTCTTGTAGACCTTAAGGCCAATATCTTTCTTAACTAGCCGGTCCATTGTCCTTCTGCTGACGCTGAACTCCCTGGAGAGGCCGTTGACGGTGACTTTGCCTCTCTTGTCCTTGACAGACTTTTTCACGGCAGCAACCATTTCGTCCGACCTTCGAGGCCTTGACTTAGATCTTATGGTCGCCTCAGGAGTCCCTTTGGCTACCACGCTGTAAACGGTAGTGCGGCTGCAGTTCAGAACTTTGGCAATTTCAATGGGAGTTTTCCCCCTCGCGGAAAGTTCAAAAATTGCAACTCGGTGTCTCTCCATATTATCGGCTGTTGTTTACCTGTTGCTTTTTAGTTTTTGCTGGAGTTTTGTTTATGACTAGTCAAGACACTTGCCTTGAAGTATAAATTGGTTTTAACTCAATAAAATCACGAATATGTGCATGGCGTAAAATTTAAATGAGTGTTCAGTTTTAGACGCGCACACCTGTATACGTTCTCCCTTTTTTGTAGGTACAATATTTACTTTTTTGGAACAAACTTGCTCTCCAGAGCCCATGAATCTGAAATCCAGACTGAAACATAACTTTAGAATTATAAACAACTTTTATTTAATGTATGTATCTGTCTCCGTTTTTAAAGTTTAATCATTGTTCTTCCAAGCAGGACGAACATCAGACATGCACATAAATTATTTTAATACTATGCATGATTACATAAGAGAAAACTCATTTAGTACAAATAAATTCCAGCCCAAAAAATCTTTGAGTCATTTTTTACCCTTAAAGTTATCCTTCAATTAAAAGTAGGATTAATAAACCTTGTGTAATAGTGTTTTTAAATGATTATATAATTTTATTGAGTATATATATCTTGTTCTGAATTCGATATATTTCCATTTTTAGGATGCAAATGAAGAAAAACGACATTCTTCTTTATAGTTTGTTCATAATACATAGTGATGGTTATGAGAAATATCATAGGTTATATTATAGAAAAATATTCAATGTATAATTTAAAAAAAAATATTATAAAATATGCATCTACAAGGATTTTTGTCCGATTGGTGTTAACATTAACTTCTAAATCAAACTTTTTGGACATACAATTAAACATTTTACCTCCAATAAGAGGAATGTTTTGGTAAAAGCGATGATCATTATCAAATTCTGATTCCATGAGGGTCATTTGCTAGCATTTTCATACAAAATTGTATGAATATTTGTTGGAACATATTTTGAAAAGTCACGTAAAGATATCACATCAGATGGACGAGTAAGTTCGCCCCAATCAATATTCTTCGTTTTTTTTCATAACCTGGATGATCTACTGTACATACAGGGCAATACAATGATCTGACATTCTCACAAAAAATTAAAATCCAAGGCGTAATATGCTTTAAGAGTCAAGCAGTTCTTCAAAATAATAAACATATTGACATATCCAATCATAGTACATTCAAGGGAGTAATTGTGTATACTAAATTATAGAAAATAATCCATATCATATGACGACTAGTGAATAGCAGGAAAGCATTTATTCTTGTTCCTATAATTGTCTTTTGTAATAATCTATGGTTTTAATCGAAGAAAGTATATTATTTCCTTTAGTTTTAAATTTTTTAATAAAATGACAATCCATCCCTAAATTGCGGAACAATACAACACGTCGTTGCTTTTATAGGATCCCGCAACCTTTCCTCCTAAAAACTCTATGTGGAAAAGGGCCGGAAATCATTTGTAAGTTAGAATAAGTCAGTCACACCAACTGTTATTTATCTCTTTTGTACTCCCTGACTATCAGTGTCATATTATTTCTTCACAATTTTTAAAATGAATTACATATATATTTCATAAGATTAAAATACTACATAGTATTTTATTTGATAATGTTTTATAAATAATATTACTGAGTAATTTTTAAAGCGTAGCTATACATTTATATTTCTATATGATTATCAAAATTTAATCATATAAATAATAAAATGGCTAATATATATATTACATAAAGGACGATGGATCAGCAATAAATTGTATTCCTGGTCCTTTAGAAACGGAAAATAAGTGCGGTGTAACTTATTAATTCGTTTATTTATGAAAATAGTGTTGGTTCCGTTCACATGTCGTTAACTGTATTGTATCACACAACCTTTCCTCTAAAAAGAAACAGAAAAAAGGCCACAAATCTTATGAGATAAAGAGTAGTTGGCATGACTTACTTATTTGGCTCAGTATCATATGTATTCCCAATCTATTACTGACATATTATTTCCCAACATTTTTAAATGAATTCAATATATATTTAATTTCGTAATATTAAAATCTATAACGCATTTTATTTGATACTGTATTGTAATATTGCTTGGAAATATTTTAATAAAAGAGTGGTCCTACATTTGTATTTTTGGATGATAGCCAAAATTTATTCATATAAATAATAAAATGGCCAATATACGAGGTGTATTCAAAAAAATCATGTTATCCCTTTACAGTAGTCCCCCTTAGATATAATACCTACACTTGTACAAACGCTTTTTCTAATCCTCGATGCACTTTTCGTAAGCCGCTTTTCGGTATTGCCTGGAGCTTTTCCAGTGATGCAGTCTTTATCTCCTCAATATTTGCAAATCTTTGTTCTTTCATACGTCTTTTCAGTTGTGGAAACAAGAAGAAGTCACATGGGGTCAAATCCCGTGAATTTGGGGGCTCAAGTATGATTGTGGTGTTATTTTTAGCCATAAAAATCTCTCACAAGAAAAGATAAGTGAGCAGGGTCATTATTGTGATGCAAAAGCCATGAATTGTGTTTCCAAAATTATGGGCGCTTTCTTTGTATCGCTTTTGCTCGCAAGTGTCACTTAACTTCAAGGTAATACTCTTCATTGACCGTACGACAATATGTTAAGAGCTCCTGATACACTACGCCACGGTATTAAAAAAAAAACAGTAAGCAAAACTTTGACATTTGATCGAATTTGTCCTTCTTTTCGTAGCCTTGGCTCACCTGAGCTCTTCTATTGAGACAATTGGGATTAGTATAACTATATACCTATGATTTGTGGCCAGTTATGAGCCTTTTGAGCAAATCAGGATCATCATTGATGTCTGTCAATAGCTCATGAGCGGTGCTCATGCCATGATTCCTTTGGTCAAAATTACGCATTTTCGGAACAAACTTCGTTGACAATCGTCTCACAAAACGTGCGAAAACATTTTATAGCACGAGCCCCCCGATGTACCAATATCATCAGCAACTTCTATAATAGTGATTCGACGGTTTTCAAAGACAATTTTCTTCACTGCTTCAACCTTTTCATTTGTTGGTTATGTGCATAGGCCTCCTGAGCGAGGCTTGTCATTGGGGTATTCACGGGGATTTTGGAGGAGTGTCTACCACATGTAAAGATTTTTTATTTTCTCAGAACAGTTTCAACAAATTCCACTCTCAACATTTTAAGTGTTTTGAGTGTGTGTTTAATTTCATTTTGACACTAAATTTGAAGTAATTTCTTAAATCCATGTTTTTCAATAGCAAGAAATCGTCAAACACGCAAAATACATCTAACCGGCATGCCTCTCAAAAACAAACTAAACATATTATATAGCATAAACAGTAAATATTTGTTCGCGGCGGGGAGTGTGCTAACATACAAAAATACTGACAATTTTATTAGGACCGTACTGATAGACCTGATCAGGTCTTTTTAGGTTTTTATGGATCGATCCAACATTAATACATACGAATAATTTGTGAAATAGCCATGATATATCAAGTGAGAAGAGGGAATCGACAGCTGACATGAAAAACATGGGGTATTTTGTGTTAAGACCCTTACAAATGAATAAAGTGATCCATCCACCTCCTCATATTTTTGAACAAATTAAGTATATGATCATGAAATATGGTATAATTATATACATTTATCCAGAATATATCATAATTGGAATGTCGAAGTAGTTGTCATTTAGTCTTCCATTCACCGTATGCTTAGATCTATGTATGTTGCCTTCAAATCTTTTTTCTTTCTTTTCTTTTGAGTAGTCAGTAGCGTAAAAATTGAAAAAGGATTCCATAACGGTTATAAAACCCTAGGTTACTACTACTACTTGTTAAGAAATTTATGAAATGTTCATCGTCATATTCCTCCTCCCTCAAACTGCTTAGAAGTAATGGATGTTTGTAAAGAATTAAAATAAAAAGGAAAAGAAATCTGGGCAAACTGTGTCTTTAAAAAAAAAACCAATTTAGCACCTGTTATAACAGCTACGTCATAGTAATAATAATATTTTCCCAGTTATTTTCTGTTTTATAATATAATAATGTAGTATGTCAACATAAAAACAATCTCTAAAGAAAATTAAGTAAGGAAGAAAATCCCCATTTAGACTTTTACCTCATATTTAGAGGAGAGGTGTGGCGAAGTGTTCGAACATTATAATAATAATGTATGTTTAAATAAAGTAGATGGCATTTTAAGAGAAAATTTATTAGATATACAATTGGAATTGAACAATTACCTGCTGTATACTTCGATTTGATCACCCTCAGCATTGATCACCAACTGTAAATGGGGCATATATGCTCAGCAGGACTTTATTACATCTTCCTTGTCGGAGCGAAACATGTTCCTCTTCACAAAGAAATTCAGGGACCACAAGGAACTATGGATATTTTCGTTGACCTTTCTTCTCAGCTCTGACCAGAACTAGAAATCACATGGGTTAAGTTCAGGGCTTATGGAAGGCCACGTCATCATCTTTGATAATGACGTGGAACTGGCTTTATAGGTAATGCATGACAGTTTTGGCAATATCACAAGGCGCTATGTCGTCTTGAATCCACATGAGCTTTGCATCTTCTGGATGTATGGCTTCCATCCATGTCATCACAACATTCTTAAGAAGGTCCAAATAATATGAGGAGGTCAACTTGGGACCGTTGTCAAAAATGTAACCCGGCATAAGATTCAGTCACTGGTGATCAAACCAAACACTACTACCTTGGATGTGAACTTTTCTGTCATCACAGGAGGCCCATTACCTCTGTCCCCTACCAGCCAGCAGTCATCCTTTGGGTTATAGGTAGCGTACAAGGTAGGGTTTGACTCAATGTTGAATAGCTATGATGTCTTGATTTGATTTGCAAATTTTTGGTAGAGTTTCTTGCCTCTCTGACAACTGATGTTCTTCATCTTCTTTATAAGAAGCTGACGCCTTCTTTTGATCTAAGCATTCAATCCAAGGTCGTTCTTGATGATCCTGACCACTGTCTTCCTACTGATATACCTCCTCTCAGTATTGTCAGCTATTGAGATGCCAAATTTGCTACTTTCATTCACCTCTTGAGCCCAAGCAGGAATCAGAGAGTCTGCTTTTTGGCTTTGTGTGACCTACATGAGGAATGAGAAAGTGCCTTCATTCGCTTGCAGACATCACAAACTGTGTTCCTGACATATTTTGTGACTTTTATGATTGACATAGCATCATTGCTGGGCTCAAACAATTATGGGATGTCATTACGTTTGTTGACTTGCTGTTTCAAACTGAACAGATAAAGTTTAAAAACAAGTTCATTTCTATGGACAACGTTTTCAGGTGAAGTTAGAGCTTAAAAATATAAGCACACTAGATTTAAAAAAATAAAAATATGTCCGGATACTTCTGCCCCCCCCCCTGTACATACAGCCCCATATTTCATCTTCATATTTGAGTCCATTATAATAGGTATATTAATCATATTACTGGGATGAGTTAAGATACACAAAAATTGTAACTTAACAACTTATATTGGCCCCAATACTGCCCCTTTTAACAGTAGGGGCGGTCAATTTTTCATTTATTATTTTTTGACGATCCATTTTAGCTACTTGAAATCCAATTTGCAACACATCCAAAGGTTTAATAAGAGTGATATGTTGATAGAAATTGGCGGTAATTATACCGTAGAGGAATGCAAATGTATTCACACTAAGTTTTGATAAATTTCATTCTTATGTTGACGGACACATATGTAAAATATACTATAATAGGGTCTCCGCGGGGGAGGGGGAGGGACTGGAGGGGCTGTCGTACATCTCTCCAAATTAAGGAATTTCGGCATTTTAATAGAAAATTCAATATTTGATCACTTTTTTTTTTCAAAAAATTGAATTATTTGTGAATGTATTAATTTTTGAAATTTTTATACTAAATATTATACTTATGAGAACAGCCATGGAACCCCCCCCAAAAAAAAAAAAAAAAAATCAATATTATATATATATAATTCTGCAAACGGCTCTGTATAAGGCTTTACATTTAGTTAATGGATAAACTCTCAATCATTTGTAGCTTAAATTTGTACCCATAACTTTAAAAAATCCATTGATTGTATTATAGACCATATGTACAATCCTTCAGATCGAAATATCATTTGAAATTATCGTAATCAGTGAGTATTATTACAAATAATATCAGTCAATTTCTCATTATCTTATAGTGAGGATCAATTATGACTACTTAACGTGCAATTCGAAACGCATTTTCAGGAGCTAATAAAAATAACTTGAGTTAAAAATTGATTATTTTTGCCAAAGAATACAAATTCCCACCTCACTCAATTTTAAGAAAGACACATTCTAGCTTGCTTTTGTGTTGAGGGACACGTATATGTATAATACAAACATTTTAGGGAGCATATGCAAGATGACTAAAGCTCAGATTTTATGTATAACTGCATTAGGGGAGAGGGATTAATGCTTAAAACCATGACATTCCTCCTTGGGGAGAGAGTCAAATTAAAACCACGTGGACCTGAATAATATGCCAAGTTGGTATACATGACGTCATAGAGAACAGGAAAGAAAAATTTGAAATAATAGAATTTTCAAAAAAGACTATCACATTCAATAAAAAAAAAAAGGTTCTTTCAGAAATAGAAAGAAATATTTGCCTTTTAAAAACTGTCATTAAATGAAATTCTTACAAAAAGGACCTCATAAAAAGATAAATAAAATATTATTTTCTAAAAAAAAAGTCACTTAATAAATATAACAAATTTTTTGTCATTTTCCAAAAAAAGGAACTGGATCCCTGAATTATATTTTCTAAATTGTAATTGTACTTTTCTTTTTTAATATGAGACGCTGAAATGAAGTAAGCTGCTCATTTTTGGAGCGCTAGGTAATTTTCCCTCAAGGACAGTTCGCCTATATATATATGAGATTTATAGGTCATTTTGGGTTCAAATTGATGTTCCTTTGAAAAAAAAATTAATCAAAATATGTAATTTGTAATATTATAAAACGCATCAAATGCTTGTTTTCTGCTAGAAAAATGATGGAATCATGCCCAAAAATCTCCCTATGTAAATAATTCGAACCAGAAGCATAAAAGGTAATTATTTATGATGGATTATTCATATTAGAAAAGACTCATGGATTGACAAACAAGTATAATATGAGGCAAATGTGTCATTCCATTATTATTCCATGAGAAAACAAATATGTATTGAATGCATTTGATAGTCATAAATATTACTTTTTTTTTATTTAAAAAAATCAAAGGGAACATCAATTTCAAGCAAAAATGATCAATAACTACCTATAAACCTAATATATATTAAGACGAAATATCCTTGACGCAAAATGTTCTAAGCCAAAGTTACCAGGCTCAGGCTTTTCTGTTTCTTTTATTATCTTCCACAGTATTTTGAATGTTGAATTGTCGTTGAATTATAATTAGCTCTTGCAATAGAGAAAGAAATACAAACAGACGACATAGGGGTTTATTTGGTAATTCGGAATAGCAAGGCTTTAGTAAAAAAAAATATAAGGATGTTGTTAAGTGAAGAGTATGAATTCTAACAAGGTGTACTAATGGAAGAGGGAACCCAATACTTTCCGTGGCATCATTAAATGACGAAAAACGTGATATGGACAAATTGACAACTCAAAGCCAATTAGTGAGATGTTTAATTACAATATGAAGCTATATTTTTGATTCAATATACCCTCCTTTACACTCAATGACAGCCACAAACGCAGGCAAACAGACTCTCTGCTCTTGACGAGTAAGACCGTGAAGTAAAACACTGTCACTCTGTCAGCTATATTTTTTATTCAGTATAGCCTCCTTTACAATCAATGACAGTCACAAAGGCAGGCAAACAGACTCTCTGCTCTTGACGAGGAAGACCGTGAAGTAAAACATTGTCATTCTGTCAGCTCGGAGTGAATCCAAATTTGGATGTGAGGTGAGACATACATAATTCTCCAATACACCCCAAACTACAAAGTCCAGAGGTTGAGGTCAAGGCTGGATGAGAGTCACATGGAGTCACCCATTTTTTGCTGAATAATTTTTTGTTCTTCTTGGCTGTATGGGCAGTATTAAAGCCCTTGATGTTGTAGGCAGTCCCAATGGAGATGCAAATGATCTTTACACCTTTTAGGTACATGTCGAGGGGATGGCCTGTGGTGACCTTCATCCACTCAAAGATACTGTCAGGCAGCACTTGAACACTATGATGGAGAGCTACATTCGCAGGGGGTACGAGTCCTTCCATCTCCTGGAAGTAACCATTACCACTAAGGACGGCTATTTTAATAATTAAAAAAGCTCAGACATATATCCATTTAAAGTATTAATTGTATTGAAGTTATATTGTTAATTAATTAATTTTATATTGGTGTAAAATTCAAAGTGGACTACTCGGTATAGGTAACAGAAGTAATCTTTACGGTTAAAGTACGATGAAATTAAAGAGTTTTTGGTTTTAAAGTTATCAAAAAAGAGTCTTTACTCGCCACAATTTTATAATTTTTGATTTCCACTCTTTATAAATCTGATTAAATAAAACAACAGGAAACATGAAATGAGCTGAACGCTAATTCGTTTCAGAAGGAGTGTTGCTGAGTGATGTAGTCAATTAATGTTTCACATAAGAATTAACTCAAAACGGATATATCCGCTCTCAACCGTCAAGTTTTTATTCATTAATGTTTCATTTTTCTAAACAAAAATTTCAGATAAATAAACTCAGAATTAACTTGTTTTGGTCATTTGTTGAAATACTTCTGTGCTTGAGACTTCAAAATATAGAATTCCCATAATGAAGTAGATTTGAGCTCTCATCCTCCTTTGTCTTCTTACTCATCCTCGTTAGAAGATGGTATAAGTGACTTAGTGAAGCAGTCGGATCTGTCAACGTGTAACCTTTCCAATATACGAGGGTCGTTTGAAAAGTACGTGCAAAGTACGAGAGATATCACCACTGGCGTCTATAGAGGTTATGTTTAGAACACACATCAACCTTCAGCCAGATTGATCTATTTTTTTCTGTTTGGTATTCGTTTGAATCGAGGAATTGTCCAGAAAGATTATGGCGTCTGTTTTTTTTATTCATGACGAATCATCCTCATCGACTATCTGAAAAAGACTAGAACTATTACAACCGCATCGTTATTGGACCGTTTGAAAACTGAGTTGGAAGAAAAACGCAGACGTTTGTCCCAAAAAAAAAATAGTTTTCCATCACGACGATGCATCAGTAGTTGTGGTTGCAATAGGGTTCCAACTCGAGATGCCCACAGCAATAGCAATCTCAAGCACCTTCATTCTTCAATCATCCATCACCATATCATGGATTTTATCGATGATTTGAGGTATATTAACCCCAACAGGGCGTTCAGAACGTTCATCGTCACTTGTGCCCATTTGCCATCTCCGAAATTTTTGAAAATCACTTATAAACTGTTTGAATCGAAGGTATATTATAGTCTCCATAATGTTTAACAAGTTTCTTGTTAGTCTTCTAAGACGTTTCGCCTCTCATAATGTAATGTGTAATCCACATCCGAAATTCTGTTTCCTCCATTTTTTGAAAATCATTCTACTAGCTCGATTTAAACGAATGACAAATAGAAAGAAATATACTGATCCGGCTGAAAGTTGGTCTGCGTTCTTCCAAGAAATGCTACTAACCATTCATAACCTCAATTCACACCAGGAGTGATATCTCTTGGACTTTGTACTGACTTTTCAAACGACCTTTGTATTTTGAAGCAGGGATTGTTTCCCTTAATGAGTTCAAATAATAAGGATTATGTATTATTTTTAGCTTCAGTTTGGGTATTTCAAACATGGGACTGAACATTATCCATAAGCTGAAAGCTAGGATAAAGAAGATAGGATATGGAAAGAAGAAGAATCATTGTTTGGACGGAGAATGCACTTTTGAAAAAAAAAATCTAGTATCAACATTCAGCATATTTGCTTACAAAAGTCACGTTCGAAGTTGTTTTTTTTTAAAGGCCAAGTTTTCTTGTAATTATGGGTAAAACTTCGATATGATATTTGCAATGTATTTATTCTGCAAACGTTTTCAAGACTTTTATTCTGTATCAAAGCCCAAACGTTTGAAATTATATATTATTTAAGAAATTAAAAGACAATTACAATTGATTAATTCATTACCTGACAAAAAAGATCTACATGAAAAGGGCATCTTTTATTTTTGTCAAAAAATAGTCAATCGAAATCCGCGAAGAAAATTGTATAAAACTATTTTGCAATAATTTTGCAAAAAAGCTAATAGTATTTTTGGCATTATGAAGACGGGGCAAACCTACAGAGATTTTTGTCGTACTTACAAAGTTATGGAGAATCACTTTATTGTAGAAAAAAAAACATCGATAACTTTTGCATTTTTGCAAATATTGCAAAAAATATGTGATGAAATTCTTTGGAAATTAAAAAAACTTATTTTTTTAAACGGTTGGAGTTAAAATTTTAAGTCCAAAAAGCATCGTTTGGAAGCATTTATTCTTAAAAAGTAAAAATTGACGTTTGATTAAAAAAATAGAAAAATAAATTTAAAAAATGTTTCAGAAAGTAAAAAGATATTTCATTGAAACATAAATTTTTATTTGTTTCATTTAATTGCAAACGAATCTTGAAGTAAATTTTATTTTATCTACGAATCCAAAATTTCATTTGAAAGGCATTTTTAGCAAATTTAAAAAATTAAAAAAAACTGTAATTTTAAGCGATTTCTATTTTTGGCCTTACCTTTTTTTGATTTTGAATGAATTTAGAAAACGTTTTTATTCGAATAGTTTTTTTGTTTATTTGTTTATTTTTTTAGACGCAAGTCACTTTTTGATTTATAACTTGACTTTTAATCTATTCTCCTTGAATTTCGAAAAATATATTTTATATTTTGGGTGTAGAATAAGGCCCCTTATATGACTCCGTCCCGAAAATCGGTACCCCCATCATGGCCTCACCAGGTTCGAAAGAGGTACTCGTGCAAAGTTGTATCCTCCTATTCTCAACGGTCGTGACACCCATAAAAGACACACAAAAACTGTTACAAGTCTTGTGCAAGAATATTTAGAAATATGTAAACAGTTGTCACTCCAAGTTCCACAGTATTTACAAATTGTATGTATATGTTAGGGATAGTGTGTTGTCATTTCAGTGAAAAAACTTCCCTTCAAAAAAAATATCATTGGGCCAATGCAATGCTTTATTTTGCTTTACATATGTGGGGCATCAACATTAAAACATTTTTACACAAATAATGTTTTATTTTTAAAGAGAAACCCCATTTTTATTTTACGTCATATATGTCCAATTTACAAACACTCCCAATAAGTAAAAGGCATATTTAAGTCTATTATAGGCATTGTATTCAAATTTTTGGCATAAGTTAACATACCCAAGAGTTAGAACTATAGTTTAGAACCTTTATTTGAATAATGAAACTTCTACTGACTCCGACATGACCCCTTTCAAATAAAATCAATCAATTTCTCATTTTCTTATTGCGAATATCAATTTTGGCGTCTTTAAATGGAATTTCCATGAGATCCAAAGGATTAACATGAATAATCCTTGTTGATATAAATTGACGATAATTTGTCAATCAATATAAATTTAGTCTATAATCAAAAGAAGTTGTAGTTTGTCAAAACAAAAGCAAGCTAGCATGATTTTTCTCAAAAAGAAATAAATCATTGGTTTTGTAATCAAATTTGTTTGATAAGCAAAGATAAACAAGAATTTTAGCAATAACTTAGAACCTTAATTTGATTTAAGATTGTGCCCTTATCAGTTTAGAAGAACTGGAACCGACAGAGTCGAACTGAGACTACAATATATTTCTTATCGGTCTCGGTTCTTGCACTTTTTTAGAATATATAAAGAAAATACAATATTTATTATAAAAAATAAAATAATTTTAAGCAACAAGTTAATTTTATGAGTTTCTTTTGTGCAATTGCATGGTTCTCTAATTATTTCTTTATATCGCAAGGGTGATACAACTGTACATATTTTCATTTCCAAATGGCTAAGGGCTTCTTATGGATCTGTAAAAGTGGTTTTAGGCACCAGTCAGTTTAAATAAAAGAGAGAAGGGTGGGGTAGATTATAGATCCAGATCTGCTACTAAACTTGTGGGCCCTTTAATATCATAACTACAATATTTATGAAGCCAGAGTTTCCCAAACTTGGTATTGCCAACGCTCCTACATTCCAATACATTTATAACTGAGACCCTCATTATATAAAAATTGTGTACTATGTATGTGTAGACTGAAAGTAGTCTTCGATTCTCCATCTTCCTGCTCTCTAGCCTCACTTCATATCCCCTGCTTTGAAAATCATTTTCTGAAGCAGCCTTTGTTTTTGGGGCTTCCGCTGCAAATTTTGGCATGACACAATCTATGTATAAGATAGCTGCATCCCTGTTTATGTATATCTAATATCATTTCTCGTGGCTGAATTTGCTATGCCCCCCCCCCCAGACTTTTAAGTGCCTTTGACCAAACTGAGCATCTATAAAAAAGAACTGAGACAGAAGACCGGAACCGAGGCTGATACCAAAAAATATTGAAATGAAGAACGGAGACTGGAACCGATAGAACCACTGAAACGGTCCGAAGCACAACATCGGATTTAATATATGCTTATATTGGCCCCATATGGGGCTGCTCATATAACATTTGTTAATTTCTCATTCTCTGATTGTCAAAATCAATTTTGGCTCCTTTAAGTACAATTTGCGACTTACCCAAAAGGCTAATAAGAATTATTTGAAGATTGAAATTGAGGATAATTTGTTGAAGAATACAAATGTAATCATCGTTTGTATTTTGAGAAAAATCATTCTTGCTTGCTTTTTTGTTGACATATATACACTTGTTAGCCAAGGCAGAGCCCTGAAGAAAGATGTGAGAGTGAATTTATTTATTATCAATAATATGGAGCAGGGATTAATATTATAAAAGGTATTATATTGTAATTTGAAAAACAACATTTCAAATATTAAATTTTGTCGAAAAAAAATTTAAAAAATCCATACCCATTCACAAAGAGTTGAACTTTTTGGAGAAAAAAAATTCAAAAATCCATAGTTATTCAGAGAAAATTAATTTGTTTGAAATTATTTATTATCAAAAAAATGTTCCTTTGCTCAATTTTCATCATTTGTAAGTCAAATTAGATTTTTTTTAAATATTGCTTACTTTTCTGTTGAGAGGCCAGACATGTATATTAAGTGAAATGTTGTGTCATGTTCACTCAACTTCTTTATGGACTCCTTGTGAGAAAAAATATATTTTTTATGAGGGGGAAAACATCAAAATTTGAAGAAAACAGTATTAAATGAATAAGATTCAGTGAAAAATATTCTTTATTTTATTTTCTTAATGATTAAACATTTTAAATAAGAAAAAAAAAACGAAGAGAAATAAGCAAGAAATATTTATATACCTTCTTAATTGGCTTAAGATCCCATATGTTATGTCTATTTGAAAAAAAAGATACCGTTAGACAAAGTATATTATTATGTATAGTATAATATTTACTTTTTTCATATTGAAAGAACTAACTGAATTTCACTTTTTGGGAAAAAAAAAAAAATGGGTAGTTTTGTGTGTGTGTGTGCGTTTGAGGGATGCCAATAAATTAACACCTTACACAGAAACAGTTTCAGTTATATATATTATATTAGTATGCTTCTTTAGAGGCTTGCAATTAAATTGAACACTCACTTGTATGTTTGTTTTATAAAGTGTCTTTCCTTTCTCGTAGATGTCGGTCTCATGCAAATCTGTAAGAAGAGGCATGCATACCTGTGGTTCAAGCCGTCATTTTTATTCGTAAGAAAAATGAAATAATTATAAATGGTCATCATAAATTATTATATGGCTCGCCTGCCCTGAATTACACGGCGCAAGTTCTCAACGTCATCCATTCTACTCGAGTTTTTAACCAGTCATGAATTGAAAATGGAGCCCTTCAGAACCAATGACGTTACTCCATCCCTCTTTCCATCTGCACCCCTGTCCTCCACAGGATCCCAACCCTCTCATCATTCCCATCACCACCACAACCACGTCCATCCTATTCCAGACAACACACTCATCTTCTACGACAACCGAAAT
The DNA here is from genome assembly GCF_016086655.4 of Lepeophtheirus salmonis. Classification (NCBI taxonomy): domain Eukaryota; kingdom Metazoa; phylum Arthropoda; class Copepoda; order Siphonostomatoida; family Caligidae; genus Lepeophtheirus; species Lepeophtheirus salmonis. The sequence goes on along the minus strand of NC_052139.2, from coordinate 30,818,521 downwards.
CTTCTCCAGCCCGAAGATTCCAAATGGAACGACGGTGGCTGGAGCAACTATCCACCTTACATCCCTGAAGACTACAAAAGCCACCTAGCCCCACAAACACCCCAACACCTATCCCCCTCTCAACATCACAGTCCCAATGATCATTCATCATCCTATGATGATAGACAAGCGCCCAACTCATCTCCCAGTTTTGAAAACTTTATCATTGGTGGAAATAATTTACCCAATGCTCGAAAGAGTCGCGGAGGAAGAAAGAAATCCACTCGGCCCCCATCGCCAGAGGTCCTTCGTCGTCGTCGAACAGCTGCCAATGCACGTGAGCGAAAGAGGATGAATGGGCTAAATCATGCATTTGAGCGTTTGAGGGACGTGATTCCGGATCTTGGCTCTGATAACAAATTATCGAAATTTGAAACGCTTCAAATGGCTCAGACGTATATTGGAGCACTCTCTGGGCTTTTGAAACAGGCGGATGATAATGACAATGACTTACTCACTTCCTCTTCTTCTAATAACTCTGGTATGGGTGTTGTAAGCCACTCATCTCACATCATTCAATAGACTCTTCTCTCCAGGAGGAACCACCAAGGAAAGTTTAGTGCAATAAACAATCTAAAATTATCAATAATTTCAAACTTTTTTATCTGTGATATATTCATGCTAACTACAACTATCTCTCTCCATGTGCAATTACCATAATTAGTAGAATGATTAAAACAATTATGACAAAAAAAAAAAAAAACCTGTAAAAAGATCTATATATATATATATATACCTGTTAAAAACAAAGAATCAAGATTGAACTCTAAAGTTTATCTTATACATAATATGTGTGTTGTTATACATTTAAATTTTGCTTTTTTTTATACATCCTATTACCCAATCATTAATAACTATTATTACCCCTGTTTAGAATCAATAAATATCTTATTTCAAAATCATCTTTCACCCGGGAGAGTTTTTTCGTGACGTGAGCATTGTCAAATTTTATAAGAATAGAAATCCTTCATTCATATTAAGGACAATAGTGAGCTTAAACCTTTAGCTCTATATATTTGACCCTAAAATGTATTAAAATATGTTATTACTTCGTTATGCAATCTTATTTCTATAGTGTAGACAAAAATTAATTATTAAATTAAGATATTTTTCTCTAATTATCTACTTTTGTCGTCCCTAGTGTTAGATCCGTACTATGACTGACTTTTTTTCTGAGGACCAGACTGATAGTCTTTTTAGACAGATCCAACACTACTCGTCCTGATGAAGTTTAACCAAGATATATTGCGAATTTGTTTAATTTATGTAGTAAAATGTACAATTTTGAGGCCTTCAATTATGATGTAATTTATTACCTTAGTGAAAATCATTTTGGGGCATCTGAACCAAGAGAAAACATTCAATGGACTTGATGAAATTTCGGATACCCGAACTTTTGGATCCAGATCATAAACCAAAATTACTTTTTTATTTGTCGCAAATTTTCTAAGCATTATTCAAAGTTCAGACGTGAATAAAATAGGTTCAAGATGAAGGTTTCATATCTACAGATTATTCATGGCCAAAAAATAAACAATCTACTGTTCTTACTAAGGAAGTGTTTCCCTTTCTACATTTGTAGAAAGAGAAGAGAAGGAGAGGAATATCACGTGACGGGAGCTATTGAACCTTTTTCTTTAGGAACCTATGTTAAGAGGATCACCAAAGATGTATTAATGAAATTTAGAAGAAAATGTTTTTATACAACTATATATTTCAATTTAAGGATCATCAAGAAAAAGAAAAAAATATCACTTATTAGAGGGCTGAAATGATCATTTTGCCTCTCTTCTCCTGTTTTTTTTCTTAGAATTAAGACAAACTTTATCATTTTTGGACTTAACATCATTTTTCATATTACAATTAAATACTTTAGTCACAAAAACAAATATTAATTCTTTGAATATGTTGTCAGATTTATATTCTTGATCATGAAGAAGACTTGATCTTTCCTCGGACTTGATTCTCAGACATGTAGGAGCTCCGAATATCCCAAACCATGAAGAGGCCTTAATCTTGCTTACATCCAACGAGTTCTCGTCGACTAATAGTTTTCTTCAACTAGGGTAAGATTTTTTTTTTTTTAACGGATCTGATGAAGCCTCCAATGTAAAAAAGTACAGTATTGGGTACAAAGTTCATTGGCAAAGTCAACTTCTTTAGAAGATTCACATATATTTATGATGCAGAATTGGAGTCCCTTTCACATTCAAACTCATTTGCTTCATCAAAGATTCCAGACAACTCATTAATTGGGACTTAGGTATACTTAAGAAAAAACTCTCAAGCGTAGTTGTCTCATAGAGATGTAGTGGTTAGCACCTGCCATCATACAATATCGACCAAATCTCTTTTCTATGAGGTCTAATTGACACTTCCCTGTTAATACGAAATCAAAGTCCAAAACATCCATTAGATGAAGAGCCAGTGCAGGAATTTCTTTGCAGGTATGGCTCAAAGAGAAGAAGGCTTGAGGTGTCAACGAATACGCGTATTCCCATTCTTTCAGAAAGACAGAAAAATCTCGAAGAAAAGTGGAGGAGTCATCATGATATATAGCTTCTCTTGAAGGATCATGGAGTCTCTTAGCGGCACTTAATTCTTTTACATTTAGGCGGTAACAACATTCTCTAGTTAAACGTAGAAAGGGGATAGTCAGGTGGAAATGAGGGAACCCATGATTGGAAACCCATTCCAACCCGGGGATGGTACTTTCGGGAATCACTGAATTGGCTAATTGGACTGATTTCCTCTCGAAAGTTATGGGTGAAGACATTTTTTAGTTAATAAGAGAACAATTTGTGTTTCTTTTCTAATTTCGAGGTGGTAAAGTTATTTTATATGACTGAATTGGGGCGATCCCATGTCTTGACAGCGAAACTGAGGTAAGACAAAAGATTCAGACATCCTCCAATTGTTATAAATAGATTTAAACAGGTGTTGAGTAAAAGATTCTAAAAAAATTCATTCGGTGCTGAGAGGATGAGAATAAACTCTCTCTGAGAAGCATTCTTTTTTTTTTTTTTACATAAGCTGGATTTGTGGCATGATTATCAAATCTGGAAGCCAGAACATAAAAGCCGATTTCTTCGAGTTTTCAGTTTAATGTATCGATTAATCCTTTTATGTTATCACTAATCAAATTGTAACTCTCTTGTATATAACAAATGTCGTAAAAGGAGTCCCAAGAGAGTATATAATTCCACACAGAACAGTCTTAGCCACTTTGTCACGATCATTCAACCTGGATATATTTACTCCAGAAAACTCCACTCTCTGAGTGCAATAAACTTCATCAAGAAGGAGGATGATAACCCGTTCATTATTTCTTCAGTTCTGGAACTATTCTTCTTAGGTAGGCTTTTGTATGAAGGTGAAATCCTCCACTGACTTTTAAATGTTGTATCCAACAATCAAGAGTCCTTGGAGAAGGGAAACTCACAAATGGATCATTATACAAAGTTTGACAAGCCGAAGAAGTTGTTTTAAAGACTGCTGAAGCTCCGAATAAGCTTAGGGAATATCTTTTAGCTCCTTAGAGCCAAATTTCCTCGCTCGATAACTAATTCCAGCTTTTTTTTTCGCCTCGGGAAGTACAGCTTCATTTACTTTTTTTACATATAGTCTGTTCAATGCATCTTTGATGAGAAATTCTTCGTTTTTGGCTAGAATGCTTTTAACGAATGACACAATGTTCGAAACTTGGAAAACTCCAAAAGTGTTATGATGGTAAAATTGAACCTTTCAAAAAAGCTTGAAAAGAAAGGTCCCCCTTTATGAGAATACCTCGTTCAACCATAACAAGTCCTATTTCAGTCTCACAAAATTGAAGGATATTAATCTTATCCTGATTCATTTGAAGAACTTCGAATTCCTTTGGAATATGAATATTCTTTAAAAAAAAAAAATATTTTTGAATATAATATATTCCATTAAATAAGACCTCTGGGTTTGTACCTTTCAGTGATGAACAAAGATGAGAGTCGGGAGGTGTTATCCTTCCCAGTCGGCAAATGATGCAGCCAGAAGCAATACATGCGTAAGGCATAATTATAATACATTAACGTCGTAATGATAAACACGTGTAGGAGGCCTCGGGAAATTAATGGAAAATTAAGTCAAACTGAGGATGCACGCTGCTTCGAATAAATAGTATTTAGGGAAAAGAAAAATAATACATAGTTCTTCCTTTTTTGGCTATTGCAATAGAAAGAGGGAAAAAATGACGACCATTCAATAAATCTAGCCTTTCTTGGTTATTATTATTAAAACTTAACTATTAGTTATTATTATGATAACATTTGACACGACATTACTTTTATTGTATCTCAGAAACTTTCCTCCGAAACGAAATTGAAGGAAACCCAAAATCATTTGGTAGTTGGCCAAATACTTCCAACTATTGATTTTTTTTTTTAAATGTTCTTTTCATTGGTTAGGTGAAATTTCACGGACTAGTTATAAGTAATCATTATAATATTACAATTACTCCAACTAACCTAGGACTCTTGTGCAAAGTCCATATACATAAAGTATATTTATTTCTCTTTGAATCACCTGGGCGAAAACCTACGCACATTGAGTTCAAGCGAATAATTTCTCCCGAGCGCGTTTTCCATGAGATTCTTTAACTATGAATTTATTTTTGAATAATAGTTGATACCTGCTCACAGCTTCACAAAAACTAATTCGTATCCAACCAATCATTTTTAATAACACTGATTAGAGAAAAAGAAGAAGACACTTCGACAGCTGACCACCAAATAAAATGTACTTTTTTGTATTTGTGAGCATGGGGTTACGTCGCTAATACAAAATATATATTGTGTTTTGTTATCAGCTGTCGATTTTTTTGCTTTGTTTTCTGCTAATCAGTATTCTGAACGTTGATGTGTTGCATTAAAATGAGCTTCTTTTAAACTGTGAACAATTCTCCGCAATCATTGAACAATAGTTCAATAGTTGGAAGAATTGGCTAACTACCAACTAACTTATAACCCCTTTTTTTTGCTTCCTTTCAGTAGAAAGGAAGCATGGTATAATAAAGGTAGCGATGAGTGAGATAACGCCGTATAGAATAACCACACGATGCAACTATTTATGTAGATGTTGCTCCAATCACTAATCAAAATAAATAAAGTGTGTGTTTGATACAAATGAAATATTTTTTTTTACAATTAGGATTAAGTACTAAGCTCAGATACCCGAAGGCAGCTTGGATCTTTTCGGAAGTCTACTTATACCGTGCCAATGTACTTCGAATCCATGTCTCTACCTTATACACACCGTTACTTTCATTGTATCTTGCAACATTTCCTCCAAGAAGAAACCGAAAAACATATTTCTTTAAAAATCAAACCCAGTTGGTAGTTCGCCAATTATTCTATTAATCAATAATTAATGGAAATTCTTCATAGTTCAACAAGAGCAAATTCAAACTCTACCAGTAGAGTAATATGGGAAAAACAGCTTACAACAAAATCCAAGGTTAACATTTTTTATAGGTGGATATATAAAAATATATACCAAAGATATATAACACCTTGAAAAAATAAAAATTAAGAGGGAACACGAAAGTAAATATCATAAATAAACATTCTAGTGTGGCGACCTTTGTCGCCAGTAGTGCCCTCTATACAGATGAAAAATGATCAATTACTTGTTTATATAAGATGAACAGGTTAATAATAAAAGTTATTTGTATATGCTTTTCCAGGGGTGTCCGGAGGGGGTAGGAATTTTTTTGGGCAGAATGAAAAAAAAAAATAGCAAAAATAGAGTTAATTTCTTTTTTAAAGGCTTACGAGTATTTTCTACAAAATAAAAGTCATTCGGGCAAATTATGCACCAGATTTAAAATTTTCCAAAAAAAATTTTTTTTTTTTTGAATTTTTATTCAAAAATTAAATATTGGAAATGTAGTTTTCTGTGAATAGCTATAAATTTTTGAAATTTTTTTCTCATGGTCATGACTATGATTTTTCTCTGGGTGGTGTCAGGCTTTTTTGACAAATAATATTTTAAGAAAATAACAAAAAACTTTTTAGAGAAATTGTAAAAAAAGAATCTCAATAGAAATTATAAATTTTATTATATTACCAAATCCAATTTTTCAATAGAAGTTCATTTTTTTGCATCCCAAAAAAACAAAATTGTCATTTTCATGAATTTCTTTTCTTGTCCATAAATTTTTTAATTTTGAATAAATTTAGAAAACAGAGTTGTTCGTATAGTTTTTTATTTAGACGTCAGTCACTTTTTAATTTATAATTCCACACCCTATCTTGTCTCCGTGAGCTAAAAGAAACAATTTTTGTGTTTTGGGTAATAAATCAGCCCCCTTATATAACCCCCCCCCCAAAAAAAAAAAAAAATGGGCAACTCATCCCGCCTCAGCCTGGTCAGGTTCAAAAGGAGTACCTATACAAATTTTAAGTACTACCGCTAGAGTAATATATGGGAAAGACTGATTCTGGAAAATACAGAAATCCATACAAAATACAACTACACGGGGTTTCGGCGCTGTGATACTGTAATGAAAGAAACAAGTGCGTCCGAAGTGGAACAAGGCAGGTATTTGAACTCTTAGTAATTAATTAGTTGAAACTTTATAAAACTAAAAAAAACTATTTTTTCCCCCTTTCTCATTAAGGAAAAATCTTTTGTACCTCTCCAATGTCCGAGAGCTTTCAACGGCTCTAAGAAAGTTTCTTGTTCATATTTTTTAAGCTGAGTCTGTAATGTTCATATCGTTGACTTAATCACTATATTGAGTATGTTTCAATTAAGGTCCATTCCGGAAATTAATCAATAATTTGTTATGGAGTAGACGATTGAGTCAAAAGGCCTCATCTCCGTCGATATTATCCAAGTAAATACAATTGGTTCCTTGTAAGAATACTAATTTCACCAGAAACATTAATGGATAAGACTTTGGAACTTTAAAGACATTTGCAAATCTTTGCTGACTTTTGGAAGCAATTACCACAGCAAAAATTAGTTATACTTTCAAAATAAATTAAGATTTGCAAAATTGTATTTTTGGTATTGATTAAAAGGGTATTCCTTTCTGTTGTGCCGTTCCAGATAGTCAAAACAAGATTTGCATCATTACTGGAAAGTGAATGCGCAATTTTGGGTACAATAACAAGAATATTATTCTTTATAGTGGTAAATACAAAAAAATTAGGAAATGACAATTATAGCATTGGAACATTGGATCTCAGTCCCTATGCAACTAAAATATTGGTTGATTAATGTAATGGAATCGCCGTAGATCATGGACATCGCCCTCAGGATAAGTTATTCTCTTGAATTAAATGTGAGTTCGCGCCCCGGTGACTCCTAGAGAATGAAATATACTTAATGTATATGGATTGCACCAAAAAGATTCTTAGGTTAGATAGAGTAATTGTCGTACTAAAATGTTTACTTATATTTAATCAGTGCAACTCCATCTAACCAATTAAAAAACATTAAAAAAATTTATAGGAAATGACAATCATAGGCCTTGGAACATTGATCCATTATCTCAGTCCCTAACCAACTAAAAAATTGCTTGGTTATAATGGCATCCTTTTGTTGTGCCATTTTTATAAGACTCCTCTACTTCTAAATTGTCGTTTTGAGATCCAAGATCGTTTTTTTTTTTTCTTTTTTTTTTCAATTCTGGATTAAGTGAAAATTTTCAAGACAGATTTGGACCCATATTTCGAAACCCAATACAGTATCAAACGAAACATCAAAGCTGGGGTTCCAACATTACTGTTCTGGTGATATGGACGTCAAAAATGTTGATAAAAAATGAAAATCGTCTAGATGGACTGGCATGTGAGCACTTATGACATTGCCGAGGAACAGAAAATTATCCAGAAACCCATTAGGAAGCATCTAAATCGGATAATCCCTATTATCTTAATTTTACTGTCAAAATAAAGAAAAAAAACTCTCCGAACTTTTTACTTCACATATTGTATAAATAATTTTTTTTCGTCTCAATCTACGGATCAATTTGGTCCACACTCCGGATTTATGAATAGTACAAATATTATTTATGCAACATATTTAACTTGATATAACGATATTGTGTCCATGTTCAAAATTTATCAAAAGAGTCGATCTAGACCGAATATAAAATGAGACCGATCCAGATCAAATTTTCTTGTAAGACCGATACAGACCAATTTTTTCTTTGAGACGGATCTAGGCAGAAAGTTCTTTAAAGGACCATACTAGCTATATCTACTAAAAGTCATAATGATCTCAGACAGAAACTCAACTCTAATTAATTTATTCTTGTACCTCCGAAGTGAGTCATCTTCTAAAATTGAAGAGTATTCCAATACTACTACTAGGAATCCCTATTTTTCCTTTTGACAAGGATCTAATCTATTATACAGGGTGGACCCTAAATACTGTAAAATTAATAATTATATTTCATGCAGGGGTGACTTCCTGTACTAATTTTGTTGCTAATTTCTTACAACAAGGTCCGCCAATCCCCTTCTCTATAGGAATTGATTCATTGAAAAGGAAAAAATACAAAAAAATCATGACCGAAAAAAATATAATCAAGACCTAGTTTGTTTACGGCAAAGCACTGGAAGAACGATAATATGTAAGACGAAGCAATCAACCCCAGAATAATACACTCAACCCCCTCAACTACATGATCCCGAAAGTGGTTTCGGTACAGGTTGGCAACAACCTTGATATATACTAGCAAGTCGAATTAAGCGGACTGTGGATGGTTTATTTTGTAAAAAAAAGCTGTAGAATCTTCGTTCCATTTATTTTATTTTAGTGATCGAGAGAGACCTCTATTATCTATGCTGGAGAGTATCATTACCGATAGGTTTGGTATAAGTCTCAAGGCGTCAGATTAGCGCATTGCTCTTACAATGAGAGGACAAAATGACTTTAAAGTTGAGGCAATATTAGCAAAGACTCTAACGATAATTTATGAGTGCAGGTCTGAATACAACAATCGTGCTATATATATGGACTCAATGGATTTTTAAACTAAAACATTTTTTATTGTCTAAAAGGGCCTTGTCCCATCTTTTAACAACTTTTAAATCTTTTATGTGCTTATAAATAACTGAATAAAGCTCCATTCTTTATTAATTTATTTTTGGTAATTTTAAACAATTGCCGATTATTTAATTTAAAAAAATAATAATAACTTTTTTAACATTAATACTACTGACTTTCCTCTAAATAAGTAACCATAAAAAATCAAAATGGTCTCCTTTTGCCAAAATTACAACCTTGAGCCCGTAAAGGAAGGAATTGCAGTAGACACTATCTCCACGGAAATCTTGTCCCATTCTCGAATTAGGGAGGCTTTCACTGCATTCAAATTTGGATAAGGTTTCTTGAAGGCACTGTCCTCCAAAATTGACCTCATTCCACGATCCATTTGGTTCTAATCCGGACTGGATGTAGGCCAAAAGTTCAACATTTCTAATCAATGAGTGTGTCACTATCCTCAATAATGGTAAAAGACATCCACAAATTACAGGAATATGTTTCTAATTTGCGCGTGCCAATGAATATCCCTCCGCGTACCAGCAGTGGCACGCGTGCCATAGGTTGCCGACCCCTGCTATAGAGGGTATGTTGGTGACGTCACATATGTAATCTCTCACCAGAGTATTTGCATTGAGTGGCAAAAAAAGTTAAAAAGAAGAGATCCTTTGAGAGCAAAATTTTTGCATTCAAACATAGAAAGCCTGGAAATAGAATATGCAGCTGTGCAATTGACTGCCCCAATAAATATAAATCAGAGTTATATTTTATAGATTTATAGACTTGGATTTGTATTTTCTCACTTTGTATTAGGTAATGTTGGTTTTTTGAGTAGGTAATCTTGATGATTTGTTCTAGTTGGCCTCGTAGTATAATTGAGGATCGACATCGGAAACATTCTTCCCCATGTCCTGATTTCTTTTCTTCTCCCTTTCCTCCCTTGCCACAGCAAATCGTACCATGCTTCTTCTTCTTTTTTTAAACATGCCCAAAATGCGCACGATTTTCATCACTAACAATGATCCTCTGCACACAGACAATGTATTTGCATTTTCAATTCATACCTGACATACAGGGAACTCGTACTATCAAAAAACTAGGGATACATTTAAATTCTAAAAAAGCCTTTTCAGAAAAGAGTTTCCATGATTCAAGGCTAAACTTCAGAATCAAAAGCAGGGGTAGAAACTGTTCCAGTCTCTACCGAGTTACAGACCGTTAAAGTCTCAGGCACTGAGGCATAAACACTAGAAATGGGATCTTTGTAAAAACAGAGGAAAAGGCGGGAGCAAGGCATATGGTATTACTAAATCAAGATCCTTGTTAATATCAGTCACTTGTTATATCGATAAAAAGGAGAACCTTCTATATTTTAAATAGCGTTAGTGTAGGATAAATATCCAAATTATATTTAAATTAATATATATTCATTTTATTATGCATTATAAAAACAATTGCCACCAAAGATAGACGAGAATGCTTACTTCAGGGGGAGAAGTTAACGTCACAACGATCTATTAAATAATTAGCAAAAAAGAAGAAAGAGCAAACGCAATAACAGTTTTTTCCTTTTCTAATTGCTCAAATTAGTTTTTTTCTTTACACAAATCTCTTTTTTACTTATTACATTATCAAATGTAATCTTTCAACACTGAATGTAAATCACTGAGTCATATGGTTCAGCAATTACAAAGGCAGTTAAAGCATCGGTGTCTTGGCCCTTCTCTATTTTATAACAGGGAATCACTCAAATACGCCTTTGCTAAACTGAACGGGTCTGTCTTAAGACCAACTACCCTTAATTTGTGTTGATAATATAAGTTTTCTATAATAATAGAAGTCAGTTTGCTTAATGTTTTACCACACAATACTAGATAATTTGGGCAATTTCTAAAAAAATATGACGTCAATTAAACCCTCTATGAAGGAATATCCGTATTCAGCTTTAAGGGTGACCCATTGAATAGAGTACCGTCCTAGAGATCCATAAAATAAGACCGTAACGCGTTGTAGTTGGCAATCTGAAGAGTATATTTTGTTTTCCAAAGCTGTTTCACTATTCTTTAATTCTTGAAGAGAGGACAACCAAATATAAAGAGGGTAACACTCAGGTCCGTGATTACAATTTTTGACGAATCTTTGACAATTGACAAAATGTTTTTGTTTTAGAATAGGATAAAAGTTAGGAAATGAATTTTTTAGAAAAGCATAAAAATGATGAATAGCTGTGAGTAAGCAGTTGTGGAATGAAGGAAATCAACACCAATCCCACTCAGTATATAGCAAGGACATATAGGATGGAATTATTCCGATGTGGATCATCAATTCTACTCCTAGTCCAACAAGGACTTGCACTTGTAATTCCTTCATTATGACTCTCCATCTTTTATGAGGACGACCTATTACGTTATACTTAGATATTCCCTTCTCAATAATTAAAATAAAAACCTTGTTCAGATTGCCAACTAGAAAAGGCCACTCCCACTTTCCAAGACATATTTTATACATCTCTAGTTAGGACACCTGTATTCACGGGTGTGGTAACACTCAGGATTTGTTGGACTCAGAGTAGAATTGAGGATCGACATTGGAGTCATTCCTATTGCAGATTGGTATTTTTTTCTATTTCCTTCTCCTCAAAGTCTGAGCCATAATTAAAATAATATGATCTACCAATATGCTAAAAAAAGAAAAAGAAACTGTAATATATTCGTGTTTCCTTCCCCCTTGTTCTCTTCTCTTATTTTCTTGTATGTATATATATATATGTGTAAAGTACAGTCTTGTACCTCGTTTTAAGTTTAAATAGTCGTGTATTTTATGTATGTATCAGAGTAGGTCATTGTATTAACAAGAATATAATTGTTCCTATTAGACAACCTTTGTTTTATTCCTCCACGTCTTTCCTCTCCTCATTTCTCTCGGGCATCCTGGATTCCTTGGTTTGAATAGTTTGTGTCTCCTCAACCTCGTCAAGACACAACAGAAACCAAAAATGAACGTGGTCACCCTGACAATTTGAAGAATGTTTCGGAGTAAAGGAGCTTAGCTGTCATGACATTTCATTAGATTCACTACAAGTAGCTATGAGATTAAATAAATAGCTACACAAACCAGGGAGCGCTCCAAAGAAGGAATACGCACTCTTTTTGATATTTTACAAGTTGTCATACAAAAAATATTATTCCAGTTCATTCAATGTATTTCAATCATATGGGATTGAATCTCTTGGTGGTGGTCATTACTTTTTGAGTTGCAGACATTTTTTAGAGAGTAAAAAAAAAAATGAATTAGGTCCTTATTGAAAATGATCATTCCGTCCTTTAGTTAATTAAAATAAATTTTCACATTCAACTCTCCTTTACAAAATGTTGAAGATGATTCAGAAACATTTTTGTGAAGGATTTCTCATTTAGATATCACAGACTTGAATAAAATTACCAAAATGTAATTTATTGCGTCAGCGGATTTATAACTTTTAGAATAATGAGATGTTTACAACAAAAATGTTGTGTTGAATTGGTCTGTTCATCAGAAAATGATCTTAGATATGTCGATGAAACTGGCACACATTGTATCTTAAATTAAATATGGTATTTAATAAGCAATTATAAAATATGATAATTGAAAAACGACCTACGGAGAAGAAAATAAGTATTTGATGGTTTCTAATTTTGTAAGTATGCCCACTGACAAAGAAAAGAACGGTTTATAATTGTAATGGTAGTTTTATTTTAAAAGTGAGGGAAATTTGATTATATGAAGAAAACAAAAATGTATGGGGGAAGAAAAATCCCCATCGTCAAGTATGTGGGTAGAAACAACTTCACCACATCGAAGGGAGGATAGACCATCCTCGGGGATATCTTGGGTAACAACCTCCTTACTTCAGGGCAGGGAACTGAAAATGGATATTCTAGCACGGCAAATACCCAAAACTTAAGACAATTGCAAGAAAGGAGTGACTGAGAAAGAAGAAGCACATTAAGGTATTACTGGCCTGTCAAGTCTCCATATCTCAATTCATCAAAAATCTTTATAACTGGGCAAACTTAAAAAATCAGAAGGAGATCAAATACTCCTTTTTCTACACTGTAGATTTAAATTAGTAGTCATAGTGAATACGACCTATTATATTCAACCATAGAATATAGTTTTTCTTACCAGTTATGAGTCAAAATGATTCTTGTTGAAAGTAATATTCTATTTATGTAGAAGTTGACACAACTTCTTGAATATTAGGGCATGTAAAATATAATGCAGACTCCAGTTCTAAAGTACTCCCTGGACAAACCCTATTCCTGAGGTTGTTGGAATCGTTGTAAAAGAGCTCATTTGATTGGTTGAAAGATATTATATAAAAAAAGAAGAAGAAAACGTTAGTACGCCTGTATCTTCCCAAAAACTTTTCCTCAGTATTGTACCAATCATCAACTAAGCAACTTACTGCTCTCTCACATGCATCATGCCAAAGGAAACGTGCCTTTTTTCATGGGCCTCTAACAACGGAGGAACTGATGTGTGAAATTATGAATTGGAGAATAAAAGTTTGTCTTGCCGTTTTTGTAGTTTCTCGCATCCATCTCGTTATGTATGGCGGCAAGGAATCCGCGACTCCAAAACATCCCATCACATCAACAACTTAAAAGCCTCCAAGAAACACAAGATTCAAGGATAAGAAGGATAATTAAACTTCCCATCATTCAATTTGGACATAGCATTATTTTTGTGGTGTAACATTCCTTTAAATGTCCTGGATCATTCTGATTTCTCCAAGTTTATTGAAAAATATACTGGAAAAACTACTTTAGGTGAATAGGTCGTTATCAACTTGGTTGAGGAAGTATGTCAAGGAGTTTCTAATATAATAAAAGAAGAGGTGGAAGAAAATGATATTTTCGTTGCACTAGATGAGACAAGAGATCGTCAAAGGAGGTCAATGATGGCAATTTTGATTGGCCCTTTAGACTAGAATTTCCGTGGGCAACCTTACCTTATTGACTTGATTGAAATTGATATTGCAAACGTAAACAATGCTAAGAACATAGTCATAAGCTCAGTTTATAAGTTATTCGAAGAAGATTTTGTCCCATGTAGACTTAAAGTTTTCATCACTGATGCCGCTTCCTATCGTCTCAAAGCCTTGGAAGATCTTCGAACAAATTTCCCGGAATTGATTCACATTATATGTGTTGCTCATGGACTATAAAGGGTTGCAGATATGGTTCAACTAAAGTTTCCTCCAACGAACGAACTTATTTCCAATGTGAAGAAGATGTTTTTGAATTCTTGAGGAAGAAAGCGAGTATTTACTACTTCATACGAAATTCCCCTTCCTTCAGCATCAATTATAACAAGATAGGGAACTTGTTTAAAAGCAGTGGAGTACTACTGCCATCAATTCGACGTTTTCAGAGAATATTTAAACAGACTGATAAACATTTGACAGTAACTAGACGAGCACAAGAAGTAATTAATAATTTTTCCATACACGAAGAAATCGTATTTATACAGGAAAATTTTCGTAAAATACCTTTGTCAATAACTGCCCTTGAGGAAAGATTGCCTCTTCTTACCAGCATAACCATAGTAGAAAATCTGACTAAAGATTTGAAGGAAGAGCAGTTCAAGACAAAGTTGAAAGAACTGCTTCAAAAGAACTCTGGCTATACGATACTAAAGGAACTCTCAAAAAGTGAAAAACTTGTATACAAAAATACTCCAATTGCCAATTGTGGTGCTGAGAAAATCTTTAGTATGTTAAATATCATCAATACGAAGAAGAAGTCCAACCCAAGGTTAATAGAAATACCTTTCTATTAACCTTGGTCCAAACTAAGTACTAAGAAATTGAGGTAATTGTTGATCACTAAATGGAATTAATGTTTTGTAAGTATTTAATTGTCAACACATAAATTATAATAATATTTTTTTAAATAAATTTGACTTTAATGCCTCATTTCTATTGTTTAGATTTCGTGCTGAAGTGATCTATTCATCCTTTATGCTCACTAAGATGTAATGAGTACACTCCCTGCAATGATGGGTTTGATATTCTCTCATTAACTAACAATATATTTTGTCTTGCATAAATTTACAGAATATAATATGTATATTTATATATAGATATTTATACGGAAGTTATATATTAATAATATATGACAATCCCTCTTCCTTCATGTGTAAATACATAAATAATTCAAGTTAAAGTTAAATTGTAGATGATACGCTTTTAAATGGGTTGGAATCGATATTTTGTTTGAACTCTTGATCCTGCGACAGATGAAGTAATTTCCATGGACATTCAATGCATCGATGGATAACTTATTCAGTTCAAATTTTCGAAAAGAGTTGATGATCCAAATAGAGTTTTATTTTAGACTCCTGCTTACTCAAGCATAGTGGCCTCTCTTATCACATCTTGTGCATTCGACGCTTTTTGGAAGGCAAACTTTCCCATTCTTGTAAGGATATTGGAAACTAGACTATTTCTTGGTTTTTTTCCACGATCTCCTTACGGCTTTGACTTCTTCTTCTTCGATATATTTGACTTTGTATTTGCGTGAACACCCTTTGATACTAAACCATTTAGACTCTCTTGATTATTTTTTATCTTTCCAACTATTCTTCATTAATACATACTAGGACTGCATGAATATATTCATGCAGTCCTAGAATTCATATAAACTTCACATATTTTAATTGTAGCATCAAGCAATATGTATTGTGCTTCTCTATTTCCGGACTCCGGTCAATTTGTTCTCCTTATTAGACGTCATCCTTGAATGTTCTTTCAAATATAAGTTGTAGCTCAGGTATAACGATGATTAGACATATTTTTTTAGCTCTACCAACTTCGTGTTATAATTATGAGATTGATGTTATGTAACTATATTTGGTCTTACGAGTACTAAAGGAATTGGGAGTGAGAGTTTGAAGTGTTCTAGATGTGTCATTGTTCATATTTGCAGTAGAGCACGAATTCAAACTTATAAATGGAATTGATATTTGTGATAGAGATTATTTAGTAGTGATCCGTACGTCATATGTATGTTGGACTCAGAGTAGAGCTAGTAACGACATCGGAGTCTATCATATGTCCTTGTTTATATCCTTCTCTCCTGCCTCTCTTGTAGCAGGTCATTGTAACTGATCTCATTAAATATCATGAGACATTCTTTCTCTCTTCCAAAACATTCTTCAAATTGTTAGGGTTACCATGTTGATTTTCGGGTTCTTTTTGTTAACATGGCCATTCACAACTGGGTTTTCACCTTTGCTTATATCTAATCTTATAAAAAATTATAACAGCTACGCTGCTCTCCTTGCAAACATTCTTCAAATCGTCAGGGTTACCACCTACTTCCTCGTTTGTTTGTTTTTTACATACCGGTAGGTCGTGTTTTATACAACTCTAACCGTACCACGAAGGTGGAGTACTATGTCTCCCTAACTCAGGGATGTCCTACATGTGGCCCGTGGGCCACATTGCAGCCCGCTTAATGTTTCAGTACGGCCCATTACTCATTCTCACCTCAAATAGTGTTTTTTTAGTCACAATCGCATCAAAACGCGTGGAACTCGTCATATTACGTACAAGCATTGAAAAATATTTCCCAAATTAAGGAATTTAAGAAAAAATTTCAATCTGCGAAAAAAAAAAGATTCTGCAACATTTGGATCCAGACATTTGTATCCGTATTAAATAAATGAGACCTTTGCATCCACGACATTTCTATCCATTAAATGTGTACCCACTGTAAATAAGTGCGGCTTTTATATCCACATTTTTTACTAATTATATTTAATCAAACTGCATATTTTCATAATAAAATATGGACGTTGTTGCTCTAGATATTTGAAAAAGGGAAAACCATCATATCTACGTGATGAATTGATGAAAACTACTTAATCTCTAAGATGGGCATCAGAAGTGGGATGATAAGGTGGAAGTATCGGAAGTACAGAGAAGATAAGTGTTTACGTGTGACCAAGACCATGGAAGGGAAGGACAAAATCTCTAGGATTATTTACATGTCTTCCCATAATTATCTTGCTGGGATATGAGAGGTAATGGCAATGGAGGTGGTCGAAGAACAATTGTAGAATGCTTCGAAAAACCCAGCGGTCCCTCCAAGACGAGTTATGTTTGACATTTCAAATAAGTTACAAAACATTCATAACAACCTGACATCCAGTGAAGGCAGCATCAGAAGAATGATTCAAAGGAGGAGAAAGAGAATAAATGGAGGTCTTCCCTCATTGCCTCTCTCATTTGAAGATGTTATCCAGTTAATGCCTCAATCACTCAAGGTAACTTATTTTACTGCAAATATTTATTTATAGATTTTTCCATCATATATTTTTTCTATTGTAGGAGACATCGACTGGGGTTAGATTGCTGCTTTTTGCAGACTACATCAGCAAGGATGATGTTATTTTTATGTCAAGTTTGGACAAGAACTACTCAAATTGGAGTCTAAGGATGGCTCATGGAACTTTCAAGACGTGCCTACATCCATTCAAGCAAATATAATTAATGTCTGGAAACGTAAAAGGACGAACACTACCGTCCTGTTTTGCATTATTGCAAAACAAGAAAAACACAGAAATATGTAAAAATGTGGTCCATTATCAAGGAGTATGTTGGGCATGGGCCATCAGAGATGATGTTGGACATTGAGATTGCTGCCATTCAGTCTGTGCAGCAAGTATTACCAGATACTTACGTATCAACCTGCTTCTTTCAATTCAATAAAGCAGTGATGGATCAGATAGCCAAGAAGGGAGCAAAAACACTTGTGGATCAAGATTTCGAATTGAGTAGGATTGTTAAAGTTATAATGCCCATAACCTTTGTGCCTCTTCAATAAATTGTTCAAGTAAGGGAAGGAACAATTACCATTGGCTTCAGTTCTTGTGTCAACTTGATCTTATACGGGTGTAGGCCAAGATCTTTTCGCAAAAATCGCTACAACAATGTCAAAGAGATGCCCAACGATTGAGAACGGCGCGTAAGAGACAAATTTGGGTCATCTTGAATCGATACGCTTGCGGCAGCAATATTTTTTTACCCTTCGTACATTTCTTTGTCTCATTGGCTCAGGAACATTATGTAGCGTGTATGTGGACTCAAATTTTTTCGCCAAACGGTGAATTGTTGATTTTGCAGGTCGATTACGTTGACCATAAATTGGTGTTAACGCTCTTAAAGTTTGGATTAAAGACTCACCACTTTTGTAATAAATTTTAATAATTTGCAAGCGTTGCTCGAGTGTGTACTGCTCCATGATAAAACTATAATTATTTCTGAGCACAGCTGTCAAAGAAAAAATAACAAATATGACGTCGTTTTTGAAGCCTATCAACATAAAATGTGAGCGTCCCTATTGAAAACCCCTTTATATGTATGTATATATATACAAGACAATACGAGAAATAAGAGAATAAGAAGGAAGGAGACAGGAATAAATTACAGTATATAAGGTCTGAATGTGTTCATATACCATTTTCATACATATAAATATAGTAAACTGTGAACTAAGATATATGGGATTTGGTACAAATGTCGCGTATACATAGGTCTGGATACAAATGTGGCAGAATGAAAAAAGTTAATGTGACGAGAGATAAACATATCAAAGTCTACTGAAACTACTGGATTGTGACCAAGTCTCATCGAAAAATTTTAATCAAAAGATTTTGGACTTTTATATGTAGACTTTTTAATATGAAAGATATTGAAATTTACAAGAATAAAATAAAGGTCATATCTCATAAAAGAAAAAAATAACTAGTCAACCCCCTTCCCCATATCTTCCTCGGATGGGATTGTTCCTCCTTGAATACATGTAGGCAGGGTTATAGAAACATAAAAATATATTAGGGCACTTCCATGCAAGTGTCCATTTCCGAAACATCGAAAAAGGTCAAACATTTAATGTTTCAGGCTTATCTATATCCCAATAAGTTTTACTAAAATATGTATATTCCATTTCCTAATTAAAATCAACGCCTTGTCAATGTTAAGCGTAGTTTCCAAATGTATCTCTGAAAGTAACATCCTTAACACTGGAATTGCCTATTAACTCTAGCCATCATTTTAAAACTATATAAATAACTTATTATTTAGTTTTTATTGCAATAATAACTGAAATTTTACATTTAGGACAATGGAAGTCAAAAAATGGTTAAATCCATATTTGAAATCATTAATTCATTGCTCTGATAAAAATGAATTTGTTGAAGCAGGGAATTGAGTTAAATTAATTCCCCTAGTCCAAGGTCAATGTATTTCTATTAACCTTGTTTCAGTCTAAATGGGGAAAAGAGCCCTCCCCGGTGACCGTTGATCACTCCAAAATCATGTCAGTTCATAACTATAAATAAGGCTTTCATGTGACGTTTCAACATTGTTGATATATGCCATTTTGAGGGCCAAACAATCAAGTTTTATAGCAATGAAAATATATTCATATTAATGAAGATAGTGTGAACTATTGTATCTCAAAATGAGATCAAAAAGTAAAAGGACAAAGGAAATTTTATCCGTCTATTGACTTGTTTTATTAAACATGTTTGATCCTAAAATGTATTACGAATATGTTACTACATCGTTATACAATCTTATTTCCATATGGTAGATATAAATCAAATATTATAATGAAAAGAATAACATATTTTCCCCAAATGATCATACTTTTTTTGTGCTTAATCGATCCAAAAAAAATTGTACAGTTTTAAACATTTCATAAGGATTTTCAGTACATATTGACCACATTATATTCAAATATCACTGACATCATCTACTTTTCAATGTAGATATAAAGTCTTTTTTATTCTTAATCCCATTTGATGAAGTTTCATCAAAATCTATTCGATTTTTTTTTCATTTCATCTAGTAAAAATATCACCTTAAAGCCCCCCAGATAGCGTCTTTCTCAATTATGGTGCAATTTATGACGTGAATGAAAACACCCCAAGGACAAGTAGCGACATCTACATAAACAATTCAACCTGAGAAGAAACACTAACAGAATAAATTTACCAGGATAAATAAAAATATAATAATTATTATTAATAAATATTCCAAGACTGAGCAAAAGAATTGGGGATTTCACTTTGTCGTGGATTACCAGTATCCATCTCATACTGGTAATTACGGATTTAATCATTATGTGAATATTATTTAGATCAATAATATACTTGACAATTATATTTACAGTTCTTGAATTGGACGTTTGTTGAGTCTAAAATACAATCATTATGACCTCGGCTATACCTAATGATGAGGATGACAATGCATCTGACTTTATTAAATTTTCTTATGAGTCTGTTCAAAAATGCATAAATAAAAATAAAAAGTATCCAGAAGTTCTTTTCCCCTGCGAATATCAACACTGCACTCGTTCCTTTTCGGATATTGAAGTATTTATGAAGCATGTAAATTCTCATATGTCGGAAGTAAGTTCCTCATCCGTGATCCACATTTATCTATTATACAATATGATTAATTACCAAGGTACAGTTGAAGGATGATGAATTTATTTGTAGCTGGCGTTTGTGCCAATTTACTTCGGGAAATATGAAGGAATTCATTCGACATTTTCATTTCCATACATTTCATGCTAAAATAAAAACTGAAGGTCGGAAAATTCTACTTTCTCATTATCAAAAACCTTCTGTTACGCCCTGTTCCATGGATTCTTCAGAAGTTAATATCCTTCCTGATTTATCTGAAGAATTTCAATGTCAATGGAATAGTTGCACTGAACTACCGTTCGAAGAAGCACAAAGATATTATTGGCATGTTGGATCCCATGCCCACGAACAGCAGTCCTCTGGATCAAAGTCATGTAATTGGAATCTCTGTACGACTTCTGTCAAAACAACCTCCAAATTAAAGGATCATTTAAAGTACATAATTTTGACATTACAAGGAAATTGTTTGTATTCTATTTATATAAAATCCTTTCATCTTTGTTTTAAGATTTCATTCTCAAGAAAGAGCTGTGGCCTGTCCGACCTGTGGTAATCTCTTTTCAAATCGTGTAAAATTCATAGATCACTGTAATCGACAACTTTTACCCAAAGATAAATCCTATGAATGCTCATATTGTTCAAAAACGTTTGCAATAGAAAGACTATTGAGAGATCACGTTCGATCCCATATTAACACAAAGAAATGCCCCTTGTGTCCTATGACCGTTACAACCAATTCGAACCTAAGGTTGATCCATTATATCTACTACAATTTGATATTTGATAGTACACACAAAACATGCATAATCATATTAATTATCATTCTTTTTTTTAAAGGATTCATTTACGATATCGCCATTCCAATGTCCGTTGTTTTCCTTGCAATGACTGTTCTTATGCTGCGAAATCTAGTCACGATCTCCAAAGTCATATTCGATCATTACATGGATCACCTCAAATTCGGTGTCATTTACCCAAATGTGATTATATTTGTGAAGATAAGGTTACTTTTAACAATCATTTGAGGGATTATCACAGGAATGAGCCCAAGTTCTATATTTGTCATGAGTGTGACAAGAAATTTGAGCGAGGGCAATATTTGAGTAAGCATTTGATTCGAGTTCATGGAATCAAAATGCCAAAAGGGCATAAAAGATTTCGTTACCGTGAGAATGAAGATGGAAATTACTTGCTTCAATGTGAAAGATTTGATTTCCTTGCCGAAGATGAGGATGAACCTCTTGAACAAATCGAAGATCTTACTTCGAATATTGATAAATCTTTAAAATGATTGATCCTATTGATGCTAGAGTGAGTCTGTTGTCCAGTATGAGTATGTCCATGGGATCCATTGGTTTCAGATTTGGAAAAAAAATCGTTCATAATTATAAAGTTTATTTTATTCGTCATTGCATCATATTATATTACGTATAATTATATTTATAATTACTTTGTATTCCCAAAAATTGGAAATTATTATTTCTTCAGTTTATCTTTAATTGTACTTATTTGTTAAAATAATGTTATGAATTATTTTGTTATTTGTGGCCCGTCAAAACAAAAGCAAGCTATAATAATTTTTCTCCAAATTAAGATTGGATTACATTTGTATTCTTTGGCGAATTTTCGTCTATTTCCATTTCATTTTAACCCTTTGGATGTGTCGCAAATTGCACTTAAAGTAGCCAAAAATTGGTTGTCACAATAAATGAATGATAAATTTATATTGCGTTTCAACTTGACATCCCAATTTTGATGTTGTCCATTTTGGGGGCATAAACAACCAAGATTTATAAGATTTTTTTTTTTTTAAATTTAATATGAAGGAAAATAGTATGTCAAAATGGGACCAACAAATAAAAGGACTTCAGCCTTACTGTCTATTCAAATTTTATTGCTCAATCGCCTTGTTTTGTTATAAATATGGCCCAAAAATACATTAAAAATATGATATTACATCGTTATTAAGTCATATTTCCGTGTTGTACATAAAAATTAACTATTTTAATGGAAAGTAAAAGGTATTTTTCTCTTCTCGTATTGATCCCAAAAAAGATTAACGGTACAAATCTTGCCTTTTTTAGTAAAGGTATATGTCTTGGATTCAGTTATAATACCAGTGTGTATCATTGGCATCAAGTATTTCAAGGCAAGTGTTCAGTCTTTCGTATTCTTAATGCAATTTGATAAATTTCATCAAGATTTATTGGAAATTTGTTCATTTGATGTTGTAGAAATATCAACTTAAAAGTGAAAACGTTCTATATAAATAGGGTAATTTTAATTTTAAACAAAACATTGGATATCTCTAATAAATTTCAAAGAGTACAAATTTCCCCATTATTTTCAAAATAAAAATAATTAAAAAATGGGAAATATTCCTCTTTTCTCCCCCTCTTTTACTTTATGGCAGCAATGAAAAGAGTAACATAAACAAAACGCCATCTATCATAACAAGCCATGCCATATAGTTGTATTTAGTATTTTTATTATCATATTTACCATTATTGTCTATTTAGAATGAAATCAGAGAATTGAAGTGGAAGCCAAAGTTCGAATACATGTTGAAACAGTGTAATTTCTACGTCGCTATCTAAAGAATATAGGAAATATTGTTATCATTGAAATCAGAAAAAAAACTTAATCTACCATATATTTGTATACGATACGTTTCTTCTAGGAGTTGAAATTAAGTTTTTCATGTGAGCATTGTTGTGTCCGGTATGCCGGTGGTTATGAATTCCGATACCTTTGTCATTGATAATGGAGGTTATTTTCTTAAAGCTGGCTTTTCGAATCAAAGTCCTCCTCGATTGGTTCCTAATTGTATAACAAAGGCAAAGAGTGAGAAAAGGAAGCCTTTTATTGGCGATCAAATAAATGTAGTACAGAGATAATCATTATTAATTAGAGACACAATTAATCATTGATCATCCCTAACTTTAGGAATGTCGAGACTTGTCATCTCTTTATTATTGCCTTCCATTTCAAAAAGGATATTTAACCAACTGGGATACACAGAAAAAAATATGGGATTATTTATTCAGCGAATCATGTTGTAATGTGGATACTCGTGATACAAACCTCATCTTCATGGAGCCCCTCTTCAACTTTAACTCTGTTCAAGAAGGAATCAATGAAATGTTATTTGAAGACTATGGCTTCAAGAGAGTATTTAGAGCTCCTGTTCCAGATTTTGCTTGTTATAAACATAGAATTACGAACACGGATCCTGCTCATGCCTGTTTAGTACTTGATATTGGCTATAGTTTTACTCATATAGTTCCCTATATTCATGGTCTTCGAATTAAGGAGGCCACTCTTCGTATAGATGTCGGAGGGAAACTTTTGACCAACCATCTGAAAGAAATCGTGTCTTATAGACAGCTTCATGTTTTAGATGAAACATATGTAATGAATGCTTGTAAAGAGGACTGTTGCTTTGTGTCATTAGATTTCCATGCTGACATGAATGAAACCCTCAAGCACAAAGGGAATAGCATTACTAGGGATTATATTCTACCAGATTTTCATAACTTGAGGCGTGGTGTAATGAAATCATTAGAAAAATCAACGGGCCGACCCAAGGATGAGAATGAACAATTTGTGCGTATGAATAATGAAAGATTCACTGTACCTGAAATATTATTCAACCCTTCGGATGTTGGTATCAATCAAATGGGAATTGGAGAAGGGGTGGCACACTGTGTCAATATGATCCCTGAAAACGTAAGACCATGGCTTTTAAGGAATATTATCCTTATAGGAGGTAGTACTAAATTTTCCAATATGAGAGAACGGGTGGAGAAAGAAATCAGAGAATGGATTCCTGACTTAATTGATGTAAGTTAATTAATTAATATAAAAAAACCTGTATTGATTTTTATCGCATATATATTTATTTATTATAACAAAATAACAATATGATTAATAGGTATATATATTTTTTATCAATGTACTTTATAGGTTCAGGTTATTCATCCTCAAAATCCAATTACTTACTCTTGGGAAGGAGGTGCAGCTTTTTCAGAGGATCCTTGTTTTTTAAAAACCTGTGTGTCTAGAAAAGAATTCCTTGAAAGAGGTCATAGTGTATGTGATGAACGTTTTTATTAATAAAAGATGTATTTTTAAATGTATCTTATTCCAAATTGGCCTCCTGAATACTTCTCACAATCGAGAGACAATCCAACATTTCTTCATCGTCATCGACACTACAGATAAGAGAAAATAGATCCCGAGTTTTTCTGATAGGCACATCAACAAAATCATCGGTAAAAACTTCGCAATACGCCAACTTGTTTTTCAACTCTGGTTTAGTAGAACTAACGATAGCAGTAGTCGAGGGAGACGCCTGACTTAAAATCTTTGCTAATCGGAGACATGCAATCGACTTAAGTTCGTTGAGCTCTTCTTGCTCAAACGAAGAGGGCTCAAACATTTCTCTTCCAGCTGAGTCGTATCCAGCCTTGTATAGTTCCTTCATTATATATATTTTTGACTTAGACCTCATATTCCAATATCCTGCTAACGTATAATATTTTGTTACCCATAACTCAAATTCATCTTTCTTCATTTGATCCCCATCTCCTATCTCTATCAGATCAACTAGCCGAAAGGATGTTTTTTCTAAAAATGCAGTACGATACTTTTCCATCTCACCACTGAATCCCCTCAGAATTTGAAAGCCTATGGAAAAACTACGGGATGATTGTTTGTCATCATTTGGAAAAATTATTTCATCCAAATCCCGTCGTTCAAACAATGATAAAGGATTACAGTCAATCTTAAATTGCCACATGAACTGAATTATTATTATTGCTTGAAAGTAAATCCCAGCCATATATTCATACTCCTCAGATCTTGTAAATGTATTAATGAAATCCCCAATAAAAGGTTGTTCAACAAAACTCACATCATCATACTTAATGAGTTCAATATTTTGTGAATCTTCCAGCTCTTCCCAATGATACAGATCAAATGTTTTAACAAAGTGTAAAAAATCAAAAAAATCCGATAAATAATCTTCTTTAATACCAATTTCATTTGGAGCAATTTCTCGGAAACCAGATCCCTTAAATAATTTAAGAAGTACTCGAATGTAACCTTGAACAAAATTAGACCATAGAATAGCACTCAATCGATGTTTTAAAATCGGAGTCATGATTTTGTCAGTTAGAATTGTTTTTATATCATTCATGCTACTGAAATTCTTGATATAAGCATTGTTTTGGTAAGCAAATAAACTCCAAGAATAGTGAGAATAAAAGGTTTCTTGGCTAAAGGATTGAGGAAATAAATGGATTGTCTTCAATCTAAATTCTTCGGCAATGTCCAACTTCAACTCAGCGCTAATAAACCAGGAGACTACTATTGATGGAAGCATACCATTCCCTTTATTGAATACTTCATCAAAGGTATTTCCTTTCATATCATAAATTTGAGTCAAATTTGAGAATTGCTCCCTCATAAGAAGAAATGTTCTGATTAGACTTGAAACTCTGATAAAGTCTTCATTTAGTTCATTTTCTCGCTCACATATAAAAGCAATCCAAAGCTTCATTATCCCTAGGTTCGAATGAGTCATTTGAGAGTGATAAAAGAAGTTTTTAGCAGATAGTCTGTATAATTCCGACTTTCGACAAGCATACTCCCAATAATTTTTCAAAAATGGAGTAAATTTTCCTATATGTTCCAATTTTAATGAGCCCTGGGTAGCTGAAAAGAAAAAAATTCGACAAAGATCCAAGTCTGGAGTTGCTTCAAGTAAACGCTCAATTGTTTTTTCAATATATATATCAAGGAATCCAGAAGCTATATGATAGGTTAAAAGTAATAGATTTGGTCCATTTAAAGATTGAAATTCCGGTTGACAAAAACGATTTATTTCCACAAAAGACATAAACTTTCCGAAAGTGATCTCACTAATTGAAATATTACTCGATAGATCAATATTGGTTGAAAAATCACATAGCTCATTATCGGGAAAATTATCAACTATAAATTCATCCAAGGTTCCATGAATATCTTGGGTTATGCTACAACTTTCTAAATGAATTTTTAATTTGATAATTGAAACTAAACGCTCAATAAATGCGGAAGTAATGTCGCCGTGGCTATCTTTTCTGAGTGAATTACAAGCTGACAAGCCTTGTTGAGTTGTAATGTTGGCACTCTGAAGTAGTTCTAAAAGTAAAGAGCATTGTTGATGTTGGGATCCAGCTGAACGAATAAGATATAAAAGCTCCTTCAAGTATCTATCTGTGTCCTCTTCATTGTTTAGTCTATAAAACTTGTTTAAAGTCCGTTTAAATTTATCAATGCCTTGAAGAGGATCATGAACGGAGGCCATGGGAACGATGAATGAAAATATTTCTCCAGTCACTAGATTAATGAACTTATTTCCGTCTTTAAACTTAACAAATGTTCCGGGGTCATCCACATTGAACTCGGAAATCCTTGCTTTATTCACAGGAGACCAAATTTCAACTTTTTTACGCCTTGGAGAATAAATGCTCAACAATAGCACTGGAGGACTTTTCGCTGTTTCTTCAGAGAATATCCAGGCAAACCGAGCATGATGGTATCCTTTCCATACTTGTAATAGTCTGCCTAGTTCATTGTCAAACAATTGAATACGATGTTGTAGGTCTGAAACAGCCGTGAAGCGACCATCTGGACTGGATTCAATAAATAGAGCGGTCTTTTTTGCATCCTTTATTTTCATGACTATTACGAGTCGTTTCTCAGTTTCAATTTTTTTAGTGTCTTTATCCGATGAACCAAAAACGCGAAAAAATCCGGATTTGACGGTAGATACAACATTTTTTGCCAGATCCCACTCAGAAAGAGTGGATGGGAAAGTGTGCTTTTGAAAAAGAACACCTGTGCCCACAGTGATGACCAAAGGCCCTTCTGTTTTCTGATGTTCATGTAATTGATCAAACAGAGACTTGGGGCGTGGAAGAAGGATCACAGCATCCTTTAATTCATGCATTGGAGGCACAAGTTTGGTATAAGGTATTTCATCTTTGATAGTAGCATGATCTGGACATTGAGCAGAGAATAAGAAGATGCAAAAGGAGGAAATGGCGCAGATTTCATCTTTCCGAAGAGGAGAGGATTTTAACCTTAGAATGGGTTGCGATTCAACTAACTTTTGTTTTTTGTAAGGCACGCAAAATTCAGTGAGAAATGTGATGGAACCCTCGGCATCTCCGAGTAGAATAATGAGAAATCCATCGGATTCAATGCCAGTCATACAAAGAACTTGATCTGTCAAATCCAAACTTCCAATTGGTGTTTGATGAGGGAGACGAAATGTCATCAATTTGGAACAAGATTTCAAGATAAGAACATTGTTGATAGCTTGGCATTCTGGAGGACGAGATTTTCCTCGATCCGAATTTAAAGAGTCCCAAAGGGTTGTCATGTTAATAATGATTAATTAATAGAAATAAAATATTAAGTTAGATGAATCGTGAAGGATTAAGGAATGTTGTCAGATCCATGACGTCACTTTAGCTATTTTAATATTAAAAGTCAATAATATTGTGTGACAACAAAGTCATAGAGTTTATAAATACCTGGAGGGGCACCAAATCTACTACGCAACCTCGCCCATGAGTTTAATATCCTTTCAAGAAAAAATCAAGTGGCGCGCAGGCTATTAGCCGATATATAATAACATTTATTTAATTATATACATCATTGTCTATCTTTTATTTATAAATCACCTGACAAATTGTGAATCTCCACCAAATCATCAAAATTTTAAAGCTAAAGTATGAAAAAATTTCAATTAAATAAATTCTTAGACTGATTGTTTCGATCTATGCATATAATATAATAAAAAATTTTACATCAACCCATGGGAAAAAATTGGCTCAACAATGAGTTTCATTAGATTGTTTTACACAAGGAACTTAGGTATAGATTTTTGAAGGAGCATGCAAAGGCCGTTATAATAAAAATATGGAAAGGGATTTTCATTATAACTCCTTAAATATAGTGAAATAGGGTCATTAATATCAAAATGAAGGAGTATAAGATGCAAGTCGAAAAACTCAGTCTAAGTATCTATTTTAATTGAAAAATGTTGATGATTTACGTGGAGATTATGCCACGTGACTTAAAACTATATGACCTGACAATGATGTATTGAACAATACAATAAATTGTTCATATCGACTAAGAATCTGCGGCTTAATTTGTTTTCTTAAAATCCTATTAAACCCACCGATGAGGTTGCGCTGTATATCTAGTGTCATTCCAGATATTTAGAGGACTCAAGGATTTCTATGATATGAAATCACGTGAGACTGACGTAACCATGGAATAACCATCGACGTAACATCAATTTAACTTTTTACTTGTAGAATTGTCAGTAATTGAATTTGATTATTCATTATATCATAATTCAGATACAAATCCAATACCTGCCTCTGGTCAATGAGTATTCTCGCTTTATTTCAGAGACTGGTTTATTATATAAATTAAACCTAAAACATGGCAGAGAAATCGGATCCTGATCGAGAGCGACGTCGAGCAAAACTGGGCGAGTTTTATCAGAATCCAAGAGGGGGTCAAGAATCTGAATTGGACTTGGATGGCGTTGTCTTTGATGCAGAGAGATATACTAGTAAGCTCATCAAAGAAGCAAGTTTAAGTCAACTCCTCAACAAGGAAGATGAGATCAGCAAACAGATCCGTAGCCTTGATTCTGAAATGCAGACACTTGTCTACGAAAATTACAATAAATTCATTTTGGCCACGGATACCATTCAAAAAATGCGATCGGATTTTGGAGGAATGGAAGGAGAAATGACTAATCTAGGTAATCCCCTCACCCCATTTGACAATCTTACATAAGTTATAAATAACAAGCAAACATACAATTACAGCTACGAAAATGGGACAAGTGGCCGAGTTTTCCAGGAACATCTCCTCAACCCTTGGAAAATCAAGTGGAGAAATAAATAGACTTTCAAAAACACATGCTACCTTGAAGAAGCTTCAATTTCTCTTTGATCTTCCCAATAAACTCGAGGAAGCCTCGAATAATGGAGACTATACTTCTGCAGTGAAGAACTATATTCGCTCATTGAAAACCCTTAAAAATTCAAGCTCATTTGACGGTATAAAAAAAGATTGCGATGCAATTATGGAGGATGTGAAGAAGAAACTTCGTAATCGTTTAAAGGATTATTCTACAGGAACGGAGGATCTCAATCAAAGTGTTGATTGTTTACTCCAAATGGGGGAACCCCCTGAGGAGCTATGCAATCTATATCTAGAAACTGCGAAAGGAAAGTTAAATCAGTCTCTTAAGGAATTAAAACGAAAAGGAGAGAAGACAACTCTGGATATATTGGAATTTACGGATTTGGGATGTAATACTTTTATTAGCGATTTATGTTTAGTCGTTGCTTCATATGTGAATACATTTGTAAAGGTGGATGAATCACTATCTAACGAGAAATTAGTTTCCTTTCTAAATGACTTGATGGATACATTCATGGATATTATGCGTTGTCGCCTTAAGGAAGAAAATGATTTGAATGAAACTCCCATTTTAGTTAGAGCTCTTGATCGTTTTCATCGAAGGCTTCAAGCAATGAGCCGTCTAGTTACAACGATGGATTTTAATAAATCAGGTTTAGATCTTATACTTGAAGCGGCTAATAATCATTGCAAGCTAGCTTTGGAATCTCTGAGGTCTCAATTTTCTGATGCTATTCTACAAATTAGACAACAGCTAGCTGCTCTAAATAAGAAAACGAATCAAACGAATCTTACGGATATTAATGCAAAATTCATTTTGATAATATCTAATATAATACGTGATGAACTTAACAAGTTGGTGCATTTTATTGATTCTGATATACATTTCGCAATGAAAACCTATTTTCGATCAAAGTTTTGTAGGAGCTTTGTTCGAGAAGGCATCCTCGTTAATATTATGACAGATATTACTCAAACCTGCAAGACGTACTGCATTCAGCAAGATAGGAATGTTCCGCCCCTACTAATACTTTTATTATCTAGAAGTTGTTATGAAATACAGTCTACCACAACTTCGTACTTGCTGAATATGACGGAAGAAAATTTCTGCATTGAGGATACAAAAGGTCTGACTTCTTCTAACTCTATTAATGAAGAATTTAGGAATGTATCCCATCAGTTGTTAGATTACTATGTTAGACTCCAGGGTCAAGTTTTATCTCAGATGATACGAAAAAGTGTTGAGACAAGAGACTGGCTGAACACGGTTGAGCCTAGGACTGTCAGAGCTGTGATGAAGCGTATTGTGGAGGAAACTACATCCATTGACCGACTTGTAGGAGAACTTTATGAAGAAGGATTTCGTAAAGCAAGAAGCTCTGATTCTTCAAGGAGAACCCGTTTTTCAGCTCTTAAATCCAAGACTTGGAACAATAACTCCTCTGGATTAGATAACACTCTTGTTTCTAACATACAAAAAATGTTTTCTGAAAAGGTGGAAATATATTCCCCAGTTGAATTTTCAAAGATTTCCATTCTTAGTGGAATTGTCAAAATTGCTCTCAAAACTCTGCTTGAATGTGTGAGACTTCGTACATTTAGTCGATTCGGTTTTCAACAATTGCAAGTAGATTGCCATTATTTATATGTATATATGTGGAGATTTGTTTCCGATGAAAATATAATTACGTTTCTTTTGGATGAAATTATGACCTCGGGAGTTCATCGATGCCTTGATCCTTCACCCATGGAGCATAGTGTCGTGGAAGTTATATGTGATAGAAGTTAGTTATGTATATTAATAATTTGTATGATTCATTTGATCCCTGTCATTTTTTATGGAATAAATAAAATTTAATTGTATATTAATATTTCATTTCAACTAGTATGTGAATGAAGGGTTTTAAGTTATTGCCATCTGGACTCAAGCTTGTCAGGGGACTCCACAATGTAGACCCAATAACTTAAGTACACGATTTTTTTAAAAAGCGATACAAGCCGGGAGGGAGCGTTTTCCCTTTTTGTGTAGGAGAACGATTTATTTTCTCTTTTATATATATGTACACAGTTTTAAACACTAATTCCTGTGCTATCAAGTCCTCATTAACCCCAAAGATGTATGGAAGATCGTTGTGTTTGGTTTTGACGCTGTTACTAAGTGTGGTTAACTCAGAGGATTCTCCTCTATTAAACAAGGAATCTTTTATCTCATTGAAGGAGTCTGGAGCCATTTTTGTCAAGTTTTTTGCACCTTGGTGCTCACATTGTAAAAGACTTGCTCCAACATGGGAAACCTTAGCAAAGGAATATACTGATAAGGATGTTAAGTTGGCAAGAGTTGATTGCACTATTGAAACAGAGTTTTGTTCTGACATGGATGTAACCGGCTATCCCACAC
Source organism: Lepeophtheirus salmonis (assembly GCF_016086655.4). Classification (NCBI taxonomy): domain Eukaryota; kingdom Metazoa; phylum Arthropoda; class Copepoda; order Siphonostomatoida; family Caligidae; genus Lepeophtheirus; species Lepeophtheirus salmonis. The sequence continues at coordinate 30,786,570 of NC_052139.2, read as the reverse complement.
TCAAATTTTTTGGAAAGGAAGAAGTGAAATATCGAGGTCAGAGAGATGAAGACTCTCTTGTTAAGTTCATTGAAACTCAAATGGGCCGTATAAAACCCGAGGTATTTAATAAATTACCCTTTCTACTTTGAGCTTAGTTAGTCATGATGATCATGATTTAAAAAAAAAAATGTATAATAGTATTGTTGAGATGAAACTGTACAGAAATCAACTTCCCCTTTATCTCCTTTCATTGTATTTGCTTTCTACTCCAACAACATAAGTCATCATAAGTAACATTAAACATCTACATACATGAGAAATAAATTCATTCCCCTAGATTCCCTTTTTATAATCTAAATCTTTATCATTAAAACTATGATAATGAGGGACTTTGCCATTAAGTTTGCCAAAAGAGTGATAATATGCACCTTTTTATGTGGGGTTATTAAGGTTTCTTACCCGATTTTTCTAGTAAATAACACTTTCATTCCAATTTCATGTAGGATCTGTAATTTTCTATTGTTTTTCCAGGAGACTATTGTTTCCGCTGAAGAAGTAAAGGTTGAAAATGGTCTTCACGTCCTTAGTGAAGATAACTTTAAGGCTTTTATTGGAAGTGGCAATCATTTTATCAAATTCTATGCACCCTGGTGTGGTCATTGTCAAGTAAGTATGATAATAATTATTCTCAACTAATATTGAATAAAAGCAGCTTTATAATTATTACCTAATTTGACTTCAGAAACTATCTCCTATATGGGATGAGTTAGCTTCCGAGTTCAAGGATAATGCTAATGTGAAAATTGCCAAAATGGATTGTACTCAAGCTCAAGATATTTGTCAAGAACAGGATGTTACAGGCTATCCTACTCTTTCTTTTTATAGAGACGGTCAAAAAGTTGAGAGTTATAGAGGCAGTAGAGCCATCAGTGACTTAAAAGACTTTGTTCAAACCATGACTGATGTACCTAAACCCAAAGATACTATTGTTGAGGGCGATAGCGCCCCTAGTTCAATCATCAAAATCAACAAAGAAGAATTTAAAGAGAATATTGCTTCAGGTATATTAGTCTATATCTAAATTTAATGCACAATCATTGTTGTTAAATCTTTTTAAAGGAGTAACATTCATCAAGTTTTATGCTCCTTGGTGTGGACATTGTAAGAGACTTGCTCCCATTTGGGAAGAGCTTGCTGTTAAGTTTGAAGGTGTTGATTATGTTAAGATTGCTAAAGTGGACTGTACTGCGAATGACAATAAAAATAAGGAACTCTGTAATGAAGAAGGGGTTAGTAAAATACTGTTCATTGTAGCAACGTGTATTTGATATTTTCTCTTTTTTCATGTCTTATCTACCACAGGTGAACGGGTTTCCAACGCTTAACATTTATGCGAGTGGAGAAAAAGTTAAGGAATACAGAGGGAACAGAAAGGTGGAAGATCTAGAAGAGTTTGTAAAGGAACACTCTAAATTCTTGAAAGAAGAATTGTAGTTCATTCGTTATTATCCTAAAATGATATTTTTTTAGCGCATATTAATTATTATCACATTAATTTTTCTTAATGTATGTCTCATATTTTACAATAAATATAATTAAATTTTAACTTAAAGTAATTCAATAAGTTATATATGTATATAAATCTCCCTTTCTACTGAGACCTTGAAAATTTCGAATCAAATTTCTACTTATTTTATATAAATAACAGGTATAACAAAAATATGTAGATGACTACGGACTACATACTATAGTAATCGTCTGATACTGACGAAAAAGGTATCTCAAATGATGACGTGTCCTTAAATTTTTATTGTTCCCAATCCTTATTTTAAATAGTCACTATTTAGTATATTTATGAAATTTAAATAAATGATTATTTCAATATAATAAAACTACTAGGCGGTGCGGATCCCTATGAGATTGAGTGCTTAATTAGGCATAGTCCATAGGAACTGGGGACTTATAAGGGTAACCTCCAAAAAATAGACTGAAGAGCCCTTCTAGCTAAAAACTCCTTCCTACAACCCTTTCGTACTATTTTACAAGAATCACTATGCCCTGTTTATTTGTATATGTTGTGTACAAGTTACTACTGGTATAACCAAATTGTACCTTAAATCAAATAAAGGTTCTAAACTAGTTCAAATTCTTCGGTATCATAATGCATCCCACAAATTGGAATAATAATCCTAGTACAAGTTGCAATTTCTGCGTCTTAAAATGTATTATTTAATTACAACATCAGACATTCTAATACCCACCTTTACTTTGACATTATCATGGTATTTTAATTTATTCAAATTACTTAGTTATTACGTATTTATGAATAACATCATAGGGCATTTGAACTTCATAATGTGTCACATAGATTATTAAAATATATGTATTATGTGACATAATACATATATTTTAATATTTTTGTTAAAAATTGTGAAAAATTAAGTCTATTGATATGTCCATCATTTATGAAATATTCAATTATAGAAAATTATCCTTATCCCAAGACCTGTAAATCTTCATTTAAAATGAGTCATTGGTTGCATTTTGTACAATTTGCTTATGAAAGTTACGACCTGTACAAAATCGCGGCTTGTACACAACATACGTACATTTAGATAATTTGTAATTAAAAATATTGAAAGACTTTCTTGTATTATCTCTTTAAATGTATCTTCAGAAACTTTAGTAGGTATACACTGCTAATGATTCCAGAAATATTAAAAAGACTAGATTTTTACAATGAATTCAAGCTTTCCTGTAGCATAATTAAGGAACCGTAATGAAATATAATTTTATGTAATTAATTTAATCAAAACTAAATATTAGAGTTTGAAATTGAAATAGGTTCATTACTTTCAGCAGAACAACTAATTGATCTTTTTGGGACCAAAAAGTTATAATCTTACAATTTATAAGTGAACTAAACTGGGAAGAAATTGTCAAGTTGACAAACTCCGCGTTTTATAATCCTAAAACGCACACTGGGATGTTGAGTGGTCTGAATTTTCTGATATTATTTTGAAATTATAATTCTTGCATTTTCTAATTACAAAATGTGTTGTTTTTTTAATTGGTCGAAATCCATTATTTTGGATTTTTTTGTTTTTTGCCAAATATAGATGTTGGAATAAATGGTCAGAAATTGAGGATTTTTTTAAATTAAAAGTAGCTTGTTGATGTTTATTTAAAAAATGATGATTTTTCTCCTTCAAAATTAGATTTATAATGATTAAAAAAAATTGATGATTTTAGTACTTTTTTGATGAGGCAATACGTTTAGAACACTCATGGAAGGTCATAAGTAAAAAATTAGTATTTTTTTCTTTTCAATGATCCATTGATTATATATTTGCAAAAATTATCAAGCTGCTCAAATGGACGATTCTAAAATCCATGTATGGTATGGCGTTATTACCAAATCTAACATTTGAAATATTTACGGTGGACGGTTATTTTAGATTTAGGTAATCATTGTTTTAAATGAATAATTGTATACACAATTAATTACCCAAATCTTGTGTCAGATTTTACTGATGTTTTTTCCCTCTTTGATAGGGGCGTCCGCAGATTTTTTTGGAATTGTATGCAACGTATACATAATTTCGTAATTTGGGGGGCGCCCCTGAATACTGTGCGTCAAGAACCAAGGAAAAATAAAAGTGATACAATGGACAATCCTTATAAATATTTACCAGTTTGATCATAAAAAGAAAGAAAATTGCTTCTTTTACGTAGAAATAAATATATAAATAATCGAACTTAGTAAATTATATGACTAACCAAAAAATATTTTAATCTTCCCTTTGTACGAGGTTATAAGGAATAAATGGATGGCTTCTTAATTTTTCACATTATACATAGATAATGATAATGAGTTCACTAGTATTAAATTGATAATACAATTGTAATAGGTACTGTGTCAACATAAGAACAACCGTGAACGAAAATCAAAAAATGGAGAGAATCCCTTTTTTTAATTACAAATTTACACACAGAGTACATACCTTTAATGCATACACATATTTGAGTCAATTATAGGTTTGGTACTTAAATTTGTCAGATAAGTAAAGATGCCCAAGAAGTTTAGTTAATAGTTTTGAACCTTTATTTGATATCAGAGGCTTATATTGGCCCTGATATCCTCTTTCAAATAAAATTTAACAGTTTCTTATTAATTTGAGACGATCCCTTTTGTCTACTTCAAGTACCATTTATAGGTCCGACAAAGGATTAATTAGAAATTGACGATAATTCGTCGAAGAATATAAATGTAATCCGCACTCAATTTTAAAAATGTATCATTCTCTCTTGCTTTAGTGTTGACGAGCCATACATGTATTTTCAAACACATTTTTCCAACATTTTGAAATTAAAATCGCTTCGACAGGTTTTAATAATAATCCCCATTCCATTGTAGTTATAATCAATATTTGTTCGTAGAATAATGTGCTTGTAAAAAGAATCAACTAATTAATAGATATATAAACATTTTATTTCATAACGTAACATAATTATTTTGCCTACCTATATGTTATTTATAATTACCCCTCACACCCGGAGGGACACAATCTAGAAGATTTATAGTAAAAATATATTTATTATTAAAGAATAGTTTTTTTACAATATTGTTCATATGTTGTATCATAATAATGAGTCACAGAAACATCCTAAAACAATAATTTAAATGCAACTACTGTGTTCAAACAACATTAAGGTTCATTCTTAGTACTTATAATGGGGGATTCAATCATTCGCGAGTTTCAGGTACTGCTCCTTATCAACCGCAAATAACGAGGGCTCATTGTATTAGTATAGTACTTACAGGATTTATAAAATCATTTTACTATCCCCATTAAAACCCATTAAAATCCTTCAATTTTGACAAAGTCCGAGTTCAATCTGAGGATCATCAAATCCCTGGTACGACCCTCTGTCAGAAGGGACTTTTTCGATACATTTAGGTCCTTTATTATTGCAAACATTTTCTTCAATTTAGAGATGAGAGTGCTAGTATTTGAGAAGATATCAGGGCACAGCGCGACTATCTTGTGCAAGCCCTGAGAGATATAAGTGACATGCACCATAATAGGAAAATGCTTCCTAAGGTCTTCAACTGTTTGAACATAATATTCTGCTCCATTTGTTATGAAAACCTTCAGTCTATGGCTAACGAAATCAGAGCCAAAAACGTTGTTAATGCTTCTGATTGCAACATTGGTCATAGCAGTATTGCTGTCAGATCTCGATACATCCTCCAAATTAATTAGATAGGGGTGTCCTATCAAATGATCATCCAGAGAGCCCATTATGACTGCAGTCATGGATCGCTGTTGAGAGTCAGTAGTTTCGTCCAACGCGAGGAAAATATCCTTTCCCTCAAGTTCTTTTTTAATCTTAGTTAAGACTTCGTCACTTTGTGCCTCCAATGATCTGTTGACGGCGTAGCGAGAGGGAATTGTTTTTTTGGTATAGTGTTCCATGAAGGTGATAAATCTGGGTTGACTCACGAGATGGAGTGGAACGTTACAGGTGGCAATCATTTTGGTCATGTCAGTAACAAAATGATGATCATCTCTATTAGGATTATCTTCAGCTTCGTTCTTTGAAAAAAGCTCCAGCTTCTTCTTGTGAATACGACTTTTAACGTGTTGCTCAACGTTGAATCTCTTCACAACCTGGGACTTAAAATTACAAAGACGACATTTCAAAAACATGGAAGACTCGTCGTAACTCCAAATCCTTTTACCTCCATGTTTGGTCATCAAGTTTTTTATGTTGATAGGAGGAGGCATTGTTTTTGCTCCTTGACGCCGGAAAATACAAACGTTGATACTTGGATGTTCCCTCCTCAAGAAGTAAAGAATAATGAGGGTAGGAATGCGTAGATGAAAAGAATATGATAATAGACGAGGGAGCGGCTTCTGAAATAGCGACCTCAAAATGTTTATTTTTATTTTTCTAAGCTGTTATTATTTTTATAGCCAATAAGTAAGTTGCTCAAAATTACTAAAAAAGGACTTTAAATAAGTTATTGTTATGTAAATTGAAAGTAGATTTTTCTTGATAACCAAAATAAATTTTATTTGTCGGTTAAGCACTGATTTATTGGACTTTTTCTAAGCCAAAACTTGAAATTTTATCTCACACTTTCTTAAAAAATAACGTCAGTTATTACAATAAATTATTTGTGTATAAGGGTAGATGCCCGCCCCATCTGTTTACTTTTATTTTACTATTTATATTCCCACGCAATCTCTCATTAATTTAAGAAGGGAAATAAATAATTATTATGAATAACTAAATTTATTATTTTATTGAACATAAATTTATAAAATACAGTGTGTAATAGCAATTTTAAGTTATAGTTAAAAAAATGTAATACACAAACATTCTTCCTTATAATATGACATCACAGTTTCTATTGAATGTTTTTGTATATAAATGACGTCATACCGTCCCTTGAAACTTTAAATATATTAATTTACTATAGCAGTCAATACAATTTGGAAACAAAATTTTGCAAGTTCGATAATGTCTATGTTGGTCGATATAATTTTATAAAATTTATTAGAACAAATTGTAAAGATTAACTCTGATCTAACTGAGGATGTTCAAAGCTTGACGAAACGTAACTTTTTTTAATACACGAATTTCGAAAAGTAAATTTTAAATGTATTAGAGCTATTGAAACAAAAAATTATTTATACAGAGTTGTAGCTCGTTTTATGGAAAGTAATTAATTGGAAAAAAATAAAGACAAGTAATTCAAATTGCCAGAGTAATTAACGATAGAAAAGTGCACATATTTAATTTTTTAATGAAAAAAAACAACAAAAAAACCTCTACAGGTATGCATGATAATTCTTAAGTGACGCCCTCTATGTTTATAATCTACCGAATCAATTTAAAAATATTTTTATAACATAAAAGGAGTATTTTCTCGTGACGTCACAATGATAAGACAGCAAATTTGAGGTTTTTTGGTTATCATCTAGTACAATACCTTAGAATACTGATCTAGTACCAATAAAAGAGGTAGTTAGTTTTGTTAGTCCCAGTCTAATACATAGCAAGGTACTTAGAGTATCTAAGTATCTTGGAACATACCATAAAGCTTGAAAACGCTCTATATTCCTTTGTGACGTCAGTGAAAAGAGGCCTGTAATTTGATTTACAATAATAGCCACTAGGGCGCCCTCTATCTAGTCAATTTGCAAAACTTCATAGGATTTCAAATTCAAAATATTCCATGACTGTTGAATAAATTAAGAAATATAGGATTCACTGAAATTAGGAGAAAAGGTTACATAGAAAAAATATTAATTATTGCCTTAAAATCTAAAAATTTGGAATTGTTTAACATGCCTAGTAGTAAACAGTGCTTAAAATATCCTTTAAGATGGATTCTCTGCCATCCAGATAATGATTTGAGATCTTTAACAAAAAGGAAAGACCCATTTCAGCTTACCATCTTTTCAATGTTCAATAAATTTTATTTGAGATTTTTTTCCCTTAAATTGAAAATGGTCATGTTAAAAAGAAACATCCACATTACACACAAATCTAGTTAATTATGCTAGTTTATGCTGCAAAAACTGTACATAATTATAATTAATGCATAAAGGTTTCATACTGAATTATGGTTGAATTAAATGAGCAGTATATTTAGATTGTAGAGAAGAAATTGGAAACCTTTAAGTTAGAATGTAATTTTTCTAGTACTTCTGTAGTTAGTATTGTTTTTTTACCTTTCAATAAGAATTAAATAAATTTCCGAAATAATTAATAAAATTTATAGAAGTAATAACAATTTGTTTAATTAATTTCACAGTCACATTCTTGTGATATACATTTCAGTATGTTTTTAGTCATAAGTAGTGTTTGAAATTTTGTGAGTTTTTGCTACGATACTAGCGCCTCGGAACATCTAACCAGAGCATTAAAGAGTTCCTAAAAAGACAGTTTGTAAGCTGTAATTTTTTTTTTTTTTTTTTGTAGCTAGCTGGCCATAGATCTAGTCTATTTTATTTTCCAAAGCTGTTCATAACAATTCTTATTGTCATTATAATATTCTCACTTTTGTTTACAAAGTACTTGTGAAAAAAGTCCAAGTGAGTATTTTCTACTGAGAATTAATAATGCCTAATCTAAAAAGAATACGAACCTTAATAACAAATAATGGAGGTGAAAATATTTGGAGTTACGACGAGGAATCCATGTATTTGAGATGCCGTCTTTGTGATTTTAGGACCATAGGGTTGAAAAAGTTCAACGTTGAACAACATGTTAGAAGTCGTATTCACAAGAAAAAGTTGGAGCTTTTTTCAAAGAACGGAGCGGAAGACAATTCTAATAGAGATGACTATAATTTTGTTACTGACATGACCAAAATGATTGCCACCTGTAACGTTCCACTCCATATTGTGAGTCAACCTAGATTTATCAACTTCATAGAGCACTATACTAAAAAAACAATTCCCTCTCGCTACGCCGTCAACAGGTCATTGGAGGCACAAAGTGACGAAGTCTTGTCTAAGATTAAAGAAGAACTTGAGGGAAAGGATATTTTCCTTGCATTGGACGAAACTACTGACTCTCAACAGCGATCCATGACTGCAGTTTTAATGGGCTCTCTGGATGATCATTTGATGGGTCACCCCTATCTAATTAATTTGGAGGATGTATCGAGATCTGACAACAATACGGCTATGACCAATGTTGCAATCAGAAGCATCAACAACGTTTTTGGCTCTGACTTTAGTAGTCATAGACTGAAGGTTTTCATAACAAATGGAGCAGAATATTATGTTCAAACAGTCGAAGACCTTAGGAAGCATTTTCCAATTTTAGTGCATGTGACTTTTATCTCTCAGGGTTTGAACAAGATAGTAACTCTGTGTCCTGATATCTTCTCAAATACTAGCACTCTAGTCTCTAAATTGAAGAAAAATTTTGCAATAATAAAGGACCTAAACGTATCTAAAAGGTCCCTTCTGACGGAGGGCCGTACCAGGGATTTGATGATCCTTAGATTGAACTCGGACTTTGTCAAAATTGAAGGATTATAATAAAGATAGTTAAAGGATTCCATGAATCCAAAAAGTACTTTACCAATACAGTGAGCCCTCGTCATTTGCGGTTGATACTGACAAATATCTGAAAGTTTTGAATGATTCAAGGCTCCACTTAAAGGTCTTAATGAATGAATCTTAATGTTGTTTGAACACAGTAGTTGCATTTAAATTATTGATTTATGTGACTCATTATTATGATACAACATATGAACAATATTGGGAAAAAACTATTCTTAAATTATAAATATATTTTACTATAAATCTTCTAGATTGTGTCCCTCCGGGTGTGAGCGGTAATTTTAAATTATATAGGTAGGTAAAATGATTATTTTAAGTTATGAAATAAAATGTTTATATCTATTAATTAGTTATTTCTGTTTACATGCACTTTATTCTACGAAAAAGTAATCATTATAATTCTACAATGGAATAGGGATTAATATTGAAACCTATTGGACGTATATTGTCAAGCATCTTTAATTACAAAAAGTTGGAAAAATGTGTTTGAAAATACATAGGTGGCCCTTTAACACTAAAGCAAGATAGAATCTTACTCTAAACTTTAGGTATATTTTCTCTTTGAAAGAGGTTATGAAAAAACTTTATACACCTTAAATGCCTTAATACGTTATTTCAGCGATTGTAGTTACCATGAAAGATCGCTAAGGGCTGATAAATTTTAATAGGACTGTAGTCATTTTAGTTTTTTAGACCGATCCATACCTTATTCAAGGCGTTACATTTTCTAAACAAAATGGTGAGCGGACTATTTTTCTGTTTATATTCCCCTTAAATTAATGTTCTGAACGTTAATTGGTGGAATTAGAATTAGCTCTTGTTAACCTGTGAACAATTTCCGATAATTATAATTGAATAATAATTCTATAGATAGGGGGAGTCATCGCCTAATTGCAAATGGATTTTGGGCACTTTCTTTTGTTTGTTTTTTGGAAGAAAAGTTGAAAAATAAATAAAAGTAATCGAAGTGAGCTTTCAAATGACCTACCGTTCCCTTTTTGCTCGTACAAATCATTTTTTTACATCTTGTCCTAATCGTATTTACAATTTTATTGGATAATCAATGGAAAATAGATTATAAAATTTTAGTTAAATTAAAAGAAAAAGACCAATATCAAGACTCTCCCTTAAAACCATCACTGATTGGACCATGTTTCCTTGATATAGGAAATCAAAACATGATAACTCTAATTTCATCTTCTAAAATTAAACATAATTTTCTAACTGATATTCTCGTTGAGCAACGTCATGGAAAGAAGTAGTTCGAGAGTCATTGCCACAAATTTTAAAAAGATCCGTTGATAGTAAGCCAATTCCTCTTCCTAACAATGAAATTATTATATAAAAATTAATGGGACTTGTATGTAAAGAATGGAGTTTTTACCATGAGTTGACTTTTGGTAGAAAATATTTTTTTTTTTGGCCGAAGGACAACTTGCCGAATGGGAATTTCGCCGAAGGACCTGTTTTGGATATTTTGGCAAAAAATGATATTTAATTAACTGATATATACGATTGTATATTTTCATTCAATTTAAAGTTATATTATGATAATAGGTATTGTTCATATGTTATGTTTGTCATATAGGTAGATTTATGACTGTTCTTTTGCAGAAAAATAATATTTTGATTATATTCATTAATGATAATTACAAGTGCAACAAAGTAGGAGTGCAAAATTGAATAGAAGGTACAGGGGGTAGGTTGTAGCACCCTTCAAATTTAAGGAATTTTTGATTCTTACTAGAAATCTTAATATTCGAAATTTAATGTAATTTTTAAAATTTAAAAAAATTAATAGCTATAGATTTTGGAAATTTTTCTCCGATAAATTTTAATTTTAAAATTTTTTTTCCAAAAAGTTTAATTTTTTGTCAATAGCTGTGGATTTCTTGATTTTTTTAAAGAAAATTTAGTTTTTCTATTTGTTTTCAGAAAAAATTTAATTTTTCAAATTTCAAGAGAATGTGTTACTTAATAAATATTCTTTGATTTTCTACGATTTTCTTATTGCTTAGCCTTGTTCTAATAATATAAGTCAATAAAGGATATCTTAAAAGTAGCAAATATGAATTCAAATGATCATTGTTCACTGATTAGGAGAAAAGAAGCAGAAACATCGATAGCTGGTAACAAAATAAACTATATTTTTCTGAATTCTGATCAAAAGTACAGGTCATTATAGTCTAAAGAGTAAAAAAGAAAATAAAGAGTGATAATTACCGATAAAAATCGTCTGTATTTTGTGCATTTACATAAAGGAAACTGAAAATGTCACCCTACTAATTTGAAGAGTATTTTAGAGGATGACGTTTTCATTAGATCAGCTATATTCAAATGTCGGAATGGAGTAGGAGAAGAAGGAAATGTACAAGAACATTAGCAAGAGTTACTCCGACGTCGATTGCAATTCTACTCCGAGTCCAACAAGGACTTACAGTTGCAAATCCACAACTAACCCTCAGAGTTACTCTCCGTCTTTTAGGGGCAAAGACAAATGTTTTGGAGTATAATTGAATAAAGTTGGAAAGGAAGTTAATTACTCAGGATTCAAATAATAATGACAACAGATGAGAAAAAACCATTTATACTTAATATTACCAATTCCCAAAAAAACGCACTAACTAAAAAATACTCACGATCTACATCAATAGCGATAATCCTTGAGAGGATACTAGGAAAATTACCCGACGAGGAGAATTAACTGAGGTAGAATATTGCCACCAAAAGCCTAATTTTTGAAGTTATCTATTCAAGCATGTACGGATTCTCCCTTTTCCGTTCAATCGTTCATTTTGTAAAAAATTTCCGTTCGACGTTCATTTTTGAATTATTTATTAATTCATTTAATATTTATCTATGTAGTATAAAAAGTCCAACCTACAATTTACACATTAATATATAACGCCATTTTTGTTTCTCAATACATAAAATTGAGCCTTAAGGGCGTAGCTTACTAAAAGTAAAACAGGTAATCCCAGGGGTCCTGAAATGTACAAGACTCCAGTATACTGCTAAAAATGATGCTCTAATTTTTATAAATGGGGACCAATTTATTGAAATTGTTTTTTCGGAACAGCCTCCAGGTGGTTATTTAGGGAAGCCTCGAAAAGTGTCTAGAGGTAATACTTTTATTCAAGGCAACCTCCAATTTATTTTCAACTCCTATAAAATTGTCTGCAGAACAGACATATTTTCAGGGTAGCCTAATTTACTAGCAAAGCCGACCCGTGGCATATACAGTATAGACTAATTCTAAGGATACCGTTCATTCAGGGGTGCCATAATGGTTGCAAAGAAAGAAAATGTGAGCATGAACCTATCCTAACTTTTGGGTCGAGACCTCAATTTTTCCGACATGATAGTTGGGCCAAGTTTGGCCCATAACCCTAAGTCTGGTCGGGTTTTAATTTCTAACTGTCAGGCCCTACGGCCGTCCGCATGATTGTATATATTTTTTTTGGGGGGGGGGGGGGGCTTGGTTTTTGGAATTTTTAGGATTTTTTTTTGGAAAAATCAACAGCTGTTCATAAAATATTCAATTTTTTGGAAAAAAAAATTAAATGTCTAATTTTTTTGAATAAAAAATTCAAATATTAATCTTTTTGGAGAAAAATTTCAAAAACTCATAATTATTCACAAAAATTTGAAAAATTACTTTTCCAATAATTCCTTTTTCTATCAAGAAGCAATAATTCCTTGATTAAGGGGGGGAGGGTGCTGCAAAAGCACCTCCAACCCACACAATACGGACACCTCTGATTTTGGTATTATTTTTTAATCATTGAGCATAGCTTAACAGAAATAATTGTAATTGAACTCATGGGCGTCTAAATCACGGATTTGAGGAAACTAATTATTAAAAAAAAAAAAAAAAATAGCCGACAACAAAAACCATTGTGAGGTTTGACCTGTTCAAGTTTTAACTTTTTTTCAAACCTTTTAATATTTGACTTTTTCCCGTTCTACCAGGTCAATAGAAACTAAATATACCAGCCATTTGGATTTTGGAGCGCGGCTATGGCTGCCGCATAGGCCTTGAAAGTGTATTGTCGGTGGCTCTAAAAAAGGGGGGAAATGTGACTTTTTGGTATTATTTTCACTATTGCATCGCAATGGCTTAGTGTATAGCATTGATATGGGTATCAAATCAAAGCTAATAAACTGTGCTTCCATTCGTATAAATATGTTATTAACCCTTTATTTGTGCCCATGAGTAAATTTTGCCCCAGATATTAAAAAATGTTTTTTTCATAAATATGTTCCCCTTGTCTTTTTAGGTGTTCTCTTATTAACATTCCCCTTCCTTAAAAATCACCTAGTTGTATTATCCACATGAACTAGTATCTGTGAGTGATAAGAAATCGAAATAACGCTTTCTCTACGGATGACATTCCGAGCTCATTAATATGAATATCTCGATGATTCCCTGTCCACTGACCCTGCTCAAAGGAGCCGCATGATAATGAAATTCCATATCCTGGTAAGGAAGCATCCGTAAAAACTTCCAGCGTTGGATTAAATTTATTCTCACTGTTATAAAGTCTATTCTTAGTTCTTCTCAATATATATATATCTTTCTTGCTCTCGAAGGAGATTTGAATTTCTGGATTTAAAGGGTCATCACAATTTCCCTTTTATTAATTTAACTGAAGGTTTCTATGAAAGAGTGGGGCTACTCAAACGCTGGTCTCACACTTCCAATTTACTCAGTTACTTGTTGAAGGTAACAAGATCTTGGATCTTTTGCGCAGTTATTTGTTGAAGGTCTCGGACCGACAACCATCGCCTTAGGAGGAATTAAGTGGCAAGATCTCGGATCTTTTGCGTAGTTATTTGTTGAAGGTCTTGGACCGACAACCATCGCATTTGGTGGAATTTAGCAACAAGATCTCAGATATTTTTGCGCAGTTATTTGTTGAAGGTCTCGGATCGACAACCATCGCCTTTGGAGGAATTAAGCGGCAAGATCTCGGATCTTTTGCGTAGTTATTTGTTGAAGGTCTTGCATCGACAACCTTCCCCTATGGCGGAATTTTGTGCTTTCTCCTCAGGAAGGGTAAAAATCATAGACACACAGTCCCATAACAACTCTAGATGAATAAGTTACGTCCTTGGAATCCAAGAACTCTTATTCAAATTGACCTTGAAACCAAGGATTGTGTATAACAGTGAGGCTAAATACGAGGAGAGTGGGGCATGCACAAAGGCATTGGCCGGAAAAATTAAGTCATCTAAATAGATACTACAACGTATCTTAAGTTGTGACCTTAGATATGAAATCCCTTGTTTCAAAAGCATAGTAAAAATTATCGAAGCTGATGTTTGACCAAACCATAAAACGGTAAATATTGTTTCTCAATCGAAATTTGAAAAAAACGGCGGTGGGCAGTAAAAATCTTTAAAAAGTGATATGTATCAAACAGATACAAAGAGCATAAAAATTAGGAATCTTGGTTTAGCTAAAATCTGAATGAATCAACTGATTTAAATCTAAATTTAGAATAAACTTATTAAAGGTGTTGAGATTTCTTGTTACTCTCAATCGAGAGTAATCCTTCTTAGGAACGGGGAATATTCCGAAACTGAAGAAACGAGAATAATCACTTTCAGTAACTATCTCAAAAGTACCAGAAAACAACATTTCTCCAATTTCGTCATCCATTGTATGTTTAACCTCAGAGCATAAAGGAGGATTGCCTTCCACATAGGAACAAGGAGGTTTCTTTAGATAACAATTGTGGTTTATAACCATATTCAAAATATTAAATATAGATCAAGGTTAATAACGTGTGCATGACTGATGTTTGACTTCCACCACGCTTTTAATACTGACGTCATAGTAGATGAGTGGTTGCGTGTTTTGTCAAAATATGTTTTTCTTGCCCAGCAAATGCTACGATACATCAAATTGAAAATTCTAGCAATTGTGATGCCATAGACTATGAGTGGTTGCGTGTTTACATGCCCGATTACATGATGGCCTAACCTTGTATTTCTATTAACCTTGATATAGATGTACTTTTAATTGAAATTTAAAAATGCTTCATCTAAAGTCTCAAAATCAAAAATATACTTAAATGAGGAATAACTCAAGGAGGTGTACTTCTGTATCCTTCTCTTCGAGGTCCCTTAAAATTCTTAGGCGGAGTGTCGACCTTAAGGAATAGTTCGGGTTCGGAGCCCTGTTAGCCATTTTCTACCCAAAAGGTATCTTTCGATACCATGAACCCCCCTATAACGCATTAGACGAAGCTCAGTCCTTCCTAACATTGTCCAACATCATCTTGATTGATGAAGGACCAAATATAAGATGGATTGGAGCCGAGTCTTTTGATTCCTCGTCCAGGATTGATGTAAAGGTCTTTAAAGGAAGATACTTAAAATATCATTTTAGGGTCCTTAATGAGCTTTTCCATTTTTTTCAGGTATTGCATCGAGTAAAAAAACATACCCCTTCCACATAAGTGAAGCGTTCCATGAAGGAAACCTGTAAATTCTCCCATTCCTATAATCACATGGTCATGACTTCCAAATTTGTTTGGTTTCCTTCCTTGCTTACTGCTTCGTCAAAAAGATAGGCAGAGGTAGGGATCGCAGTTAATTTTCAAGAAATGTCACTTATCTTCTCATAGCCCTCCATAATGGGTATAGAAGACAATTTGAAACTCTTGTCAGTTAGAATGATAATTGTGTTACTAGCTCCAGGCGCTTAATTGCGAATTTGCCATCGGAATAGCCAGTTGTAAATCGACAGACTTTGTTAATTCATAAAGTTAATCCATAAAGGATTAAAATTTTGCGATAGATTTTGAGTGGGTAGGCCCGTGTGTGGCCAACGTTTCCACTAAAAAAGAGGACAGGGAATCGCTAATGCAGCATGCATAGAAGGACGATAGCTTGTCCTGCGTCGTTATTTCGACGGATTTTTTACTCATGTTTATTAAATTTAAATATTATCCATTTATATTTATACGTCTTGACGTATAAAGGTGAAGTTGTTCTATAATAAATCTGATATGATTTTTCGAATTAAAGTCTTGATGATGTACTGCTTCTTCCAATATCCCAATGGCGTACTTTATGTTTGAAGCTAGTTTGGGTTCATTCTGTTTATTTTTTAAATATACTAAAATATTATTGATATCAGAATAACGGATCAGACTCTTTGATGAACATATATGATTCAATTGGACAATAGGTACAGGAAGTTCCTTTGAAAAAAATAAGAAGGAGAGGTAATTATTCACTTTTAAACTAAACAAATCTAAGGAACAAGATCCTGTGATGATAAGGCAAAAAACATGACGAAAACTTCATGATTTTAATGCCTTTGGGTAAACACGATTTATCCAGTTTTGTTTTTATTGTATCTTTAAAATTTTTATCTCATTTTCTTGAAACAAACGTTCAATTAGAGAATTAAGACAAAGTTTATGTTGCTCAAATCTGAAAAAATAACAATGCACTTTAATCTACTTTGAAATGTTAATATGCCTTTTCTAAAGTATAACCTTTTAGTAAAAGTAGATGGAGTTGTTGTACTTTCAGAAAAATATTGTTTCCTCAAGTTTTTTGGAATATCCAGATATACTGTTGGAACAGCAACAGTATCCGTTCTTTCATGAATAAAAGCTGATATAGGAAAATGCTACTTGCTACAGATGATTGAATACTGATTTGGCTCCTAGTTTTTCTTCTTATGGAAATGACCGATACTTAAATAAGTTCAGGATCTTTATAAAACTTATGAAGAGAATGTTTTTCTTCAAAAATTTACTCCTCAATATGATTTTGATTAGTTTTTATTTTATTTAAGATCACCAATTCTTCAACCTAGACAACAGCAAATCATTCTATTTAAAATAATAAATGCACAATATCAACTTATTAACTGAAATTGTTATTAAATTCATTAAATAATTCCTGTGAAAATGTAAACATATATGTAATAGATATATCATATATTTTAAATATAATTAAGGTACCTAGAATGCCACACGGTATCTATATTATTGTAAAAATTTATAATTACCAAATAAAAGTACAATTAACAATTGTTGAAAACCAAAATACAATAGTTCCTTTAACCCTGAAGTCAAAAATAATCATTTGTAATGAATATATAAAAAATGAATTATACATTTCTTCTTTGCAGTCTTGTAAAACCAAAAAACAAAAACAAAAAAAAGAAAAGAAAAGAGTGCGTTCCATATTCATTTCAGTGTTCCCTGATTTATATATAGACCGTTTTGATGTGACCATTTGGGGCCTAAATAACCATGTTTATTAAGAATTAAACCCCTTTTTTCATTAATATTAAGGAAAATACTCAACCATTGGAGGACAAAATGAGACCAACAAATAGAATGACATAAACCTTACTCCTTATAAATTTTTTTATTGCTCAATTCCCTTGTTTCATTAATAAAATAAACCCTCAAATGTATTCAAAATATGTTATTACATCGATATAAAATCTAATTTCCGCGTTAGGGATACAAACTAACTATTATCAGAAAAGAATATGATAATTTTATCTAATTATCCTTTTATTCCCGTCCCTAATCCATATTTTCCCCCTACAAATCAATCCCTTTTTAGTACATATTACTTTAATTATATTCAAATATCAGTGTTTATCATTGTTGTCAAATAGTATTCATTTTTATTCATAAAACCATTTTGATTGAGTTTTATCAAGGTTTATATTGTTTTTTTTATCTTATAATAGTCGGAGTATGTATTTAATAGTTTTGATTTTCTCGCTAAAATAAGTGCATAGAAAATTATATAAAAAATATGAGGTTTGTCTTTTTATGAAAATGTGTTAGTTCAGGGATTAGATTTACCAATTTGATTGAATTCTCATTCGTATTATCTTAATCTAAAAACATATCATAATTTGAATTCACCAACTGTAATAAATATATCCGTCAATGCTATGAATAGTTACCTTTAGATTCATTTTTTAAAGACTCCAAAAGCAAAATGAAGTTTTATAGGGATTTTGCCATAACTACATTACGTGTGCTCGTCGCCAACTCAAATATCAAATGTTGGGCTATCAAGAATTTTTAAGAATAAATAGATAAAAATGTAAATCAACCCGCAATAAAAGATCCTATTCTGGCTTCCCATATAATTTGAAATACCTTTCCTTGATTATAATAGGTCTGGTTACGGGAGTGTGTAGACGTGATCAAAATTAAGGGACTAAGTTAGTCTACATCCGCACAACAACTTTATTAGGAAGGATAAATATGCAGACAAATTGGATATTTTATGAAATATCACACAAGTGAGAATTCAAGTAATTTGGTTTTAGAATGAAGATAATTTAAAATGAATATTGGTGCTTATTAGATTATAATACCTAGGATTACGAGAAAAATTCATGGGATGATAGTGTTTTTATACAAAAAATAAATGAGATAACTTTTATGAATATACAATGACTATCAACGTGTCCAGCACCCCAATATGAATGAATCCTGTATATAAGTCTCATGAGGTAATATAATAACAAGGTTGGTTGGCATTTATGTAATGAGTCTACTGTTGTGGACAAGACCATTTAATCCAACACCAAGACGAGATCAAGACTTTTAGGGATCCCTAAAAAAATTAACAGCAATAATTGAGGAATATATCAAAGTATATTTGTGGTAAGGCATCTACTAATTTGCTATACATAAAAAATAAACTAGATTAAAATATTGTCTTGTCACTATATATATTTTTATTTAACTAAAAGTAATTTTGCTGTAGTCAAATTATGACCAGTTTCTAAATTAAGATAATACCGATGAGAATGCACTCAAATCGATAAATCTGATCTCTGAAATTACACATTTTAATAAAAAGACAAACCCCATATTTATTAAATAATTGTCATTGCACTTATTTTATTGGGAAAATCATAACTATAGAATACATAATCAAACTATTGTAACATAAAAAAGTAATTAAAAAGTAGTAATAAAATTTATTTTTGTCAAAATCGTAAGTCAATACATCAAAGAACATATATATAAATTATATAATGCTGAGGGTAAAATTATCACTAAATAAAAGCGATTAAAAGTTATTAGTAAAATGCAATTTGTAAATAACTAGAATACATACGCATCAATACATTTGATTAATAATAAGAGTTACTAGAATATAGAATGACCAACATTATTTTCGACTAATGCAGGATTGATAGGTACATCCAAAAATTGCTTTCGGTTACTGCATCCTTTAAATGAACAACAGCAATCACGACATATTTTATCGTCCATACGGCACCTACAGTTACTGACATCATCACAATTATTCTGACATTTGCATCCAGAATGAGACATTAACTTTTTCCGCTTTTCAGGAGAGCCCTCCTCGGAACTAGAATCATCCGAGTTCAATTCTTCTAACATCGTATTTAATTTTTTACTATTAGAGGAATTGTGAGACGAGTTGTGTACATTGGTAAGACTTTGTCTTTTCAAACTGCGGATTCGAGCGAAGAGTGGAGTGCGTTTCCATTCAGGAACATTTTCTTCATCAGAATCAGTTTCAATCGGAGAGTAGGACAAGTTTGATTCCTCTCTACTACCCTTAGGAGTGGGAGGAGGCATTGAGAATGTTTTGTTCTCCAATGCTAATTTGAGACGATGATTATCTTCCTTCATTTTAGATAGGGCCTCCGTTAATTTTGAGACTTGACGAATTTCCGAGACTTGGTTGATGAAGTGATCATCTGTCTCAGAGGATGGCTCATAATCTTTAAAACCTGGTAATTGTTTAAGTAAGAATCTAACCTTTTTCTCATGGTCACAACTCATTTGAATGATGGCATCCTCATGATTAGATTTCAAGTCAGCAATGTCTCTATCATGTTGGGAGCATAATCTGGATAGATGATCAATTTGGTTGGATAAATCATTATTTTCATTACGAGTGTACGATAAACTAGCAAGGGAATCTCCACATTTCTCAAATAAAAATTCAATGGCTAGTTTGGTCTCAGTCATGTTTTGGAGAGTATCCAGTTGAGTTGAAATACCATTCTTGAACTTATTGAGATCATCGACATAGTGTTGCAAATTTGAAATCCCAGACGATCGGACTTCTATTTCTTTTTCAATATTATCAATTTTACACTGCATTTCTTTATACTTTTCTTGACAAACGATGAACTTTAGTTCCTTACGATATCGATTGAGGAGGGACGTCAAGGTAGCTCGTTCTTTCAAGAAGTGCTCTCTCGTTTGTACAGCTTCTTTATAGCCAACCAAGATTTCAATTTCATTATCAACTAAAGAACGAACCCTTCCACCCGATCCAGCCAATCCATTAGAAGCTAAAAAACAAAAATAAAAACATTAAAAGTAACATTTGCAATTTTTATATTTGAACTTACATGTTTTGGAACGATAACTTTTCTGTTTATCCACAATAGCTTTTAATCTTGCATTAACAGCGGCTGATTCTTCTACTTTACGCTTCCAAACATTGATTTGTTTGCTATGAAGTGTTTCCATTTTAGATATTTTAAAATTCGTTTTTTTCTCTGAAATCTTGACTTTAGTAAATTCTTGTTCTTTCTTCAGTTTCCAAGATTTAACCTTTCGTGCCTCCTCTTTCATTTGATTAACTAGCTTGACCTTTTGTTGCTTCATTTGAAGTATTTCAGATGCAAGTGAGACTATTTTAGAGTTATTTTTTCCATTGATTTTAGCTAATTTTTCCTGCTCCATTAATTTTTTCTTCAAATTTTGAATCATAGCTTTGAGTTCTTGAATTTGTAGTTTTCTTTGTTTGGATACCATACTCAAATTAGACTCTCTCTTACTCTCATTTAGAATCTCCTCTTTTTCAGTACTTATTTTCTGAATCTCGGCTTCCATGTCTCGAATAGACCCTTCATACTTGAGCTTCATTCGATTGAACGTTTCATCATTAAAAGTCATGGTTGAGGCTAATTGTTCTTTTTGTCGAATATTCTTACTTATAGATTGGATCATGGTGGCAATGTTGTTTTGTCTCAATGCTATCGAAGCAGGAGTTTCATTTGTAGTGTCAATTTCACTTTGATCAACGTCGTTTGAATCTTCGTTTTCAACTTGGATCGTTGAGTTAGTCTCATTAGGAGTAGACTCCATCATAGTTTCCCTGGAATCTTCATTGACACTGAACAAATGCTGGATTTTTGAATTAATTGAGTTTTCATCATCTGATATAGGATCCTTGAACAGTTCTGTTAATTCAAGTTTTAATTTATCATTTAAGGCTTCCGATTTAAGATTTTCCTCGTGAAGAAGAGCTACTTCTTCTTGAATATTCATAAGTGCATAAGAAAGTTCCTTATTTTCAGTTTTGAGCTTATCTATCTCGTCTTGCAGGTCTCCATATTCATGTCCCTTTGCATATAAATCCGTACTTCCATTACCTCTACCCTCTAACTGAGCCTTAAGATTCGCAATTTCGTTTTTCAACTTATCCATTTCCTTCCCTTCACGGTTCACAATAGGCTTATTCTTAATTTTTCTAGCCCTATCTGCATATCTTAGGGTAGAAATTGTCTCATCCAAATTCGAGTCTGAAGGTGAAGAACAAGCAATCATCAGTGTATGAGAATTTCCCCCTATGGAGTCTTGAAGAAGTCTAGTTAGCTTGGAATCTCGATACGGAATGTGCTTGTAACCTGAAGAATGTGTTTCCTCTCCAAGAGCTGCGATAACGTTTCCAAGTGCAAGGAGACCTTTATTGATATCAATACCTTCCTTGAGTCTTTCGCCGGTGGCCTTGGTTTTCTTTTGTCGCTCAGATCCTGCAAGGTCAACAAGCTGGAACTTGGCTACAAGAACGTCCTTATTCCTGTTAGTTCCCTCAATGTGGAAAATAAAAATAGCGTGAGATCTCGAAGAGACGTTATTCATTGCAGTTGCCGCTGTGACTCTCTTTTTAGATCCTTTCTCAAGTTGAATGATAGTATCTGAAAGCGAATCCACAGGAACCTCAGAGAGATTCGAAATATGAAGTCCAATTTTGGGATCTTCTCGAATATCTAAGTAACACTCTTCTTTCCTCTGACTCTTATTAGAGAGGAGATCATATAAATTTTCTTTATACAATTCAATAAATGACACTTTGGTAATGAAGGACACGTCCTCACATGCTTCTTGAGAAATATGTTCAAAAATGTCTTTGATGGCTCTGGGAATGATTCCAATGAGTTCTGGAGAAGTGGATGGAGAATTTGTCGTTCCCATAGAGTGTGTTTTTCCGGATCCTGTTTGTCCATAGGCAAGAACAGTGACATTATAACCCTTGAAGAGTTGAGGAATAAGTTCCTTGACTGATTTGCTATAGACTTCTTCCTGGTCCACATCATTTCCAAAAGCATAGTCATAGGTGAATGCATTTTTCGTAGATTTGATAAAGATTTGTTTTCCTTCAAGGACTTGAATTGCGTCTTCACATCCCTCATTTAATTCCTTTTCATTAAGAGGACGGAAACGAACGGCTACTCGAACAGGTATTGCGCCATTTGAAGACGTCATAACAATTAGAAGTGACCGTGACCCCACTACAGAACTTAATGTACTGACTCCTGACTTGAGAGTGAACCAAAGACTAATCAATAAGTACACGAGAGAATAAGAGCCAAGTTAATCGCTTGAGTTATTGTTACATTCACAATGAGGAAGAACGGACTTGAGATTAAATCCAATTAACCAGAAAATATTTTGAATACATATTTGAGAATATTGACTTGCTAACCTACTTTTAATGGTAAAAGACAATGTGTTATATTTTTCTTAAATTAAACACCTAATTTGACTCAACATACCTGCCTTTGTCTAATATTGCTTGAATCTATTAAGACAAGTCGTACACTTATATAATGGACTTGCTATATATATATCCTGATATGCAAAGGACGACTTCTTCACATATTGACATCTTTAATAGTGTCGGTGATGTCAATATTGGGCAGCGTTTGATTCACTATTTGTACAAATTCATAAGGATATTTCTAAATGTAATATTACATTATCAGAGATTAGAAGATCATCAAATGATAATATAACAATAAAAAAATCATCCAAGACTTTATCAATTACAAAAACAGCGGGTGTCTAAACTCCAAAAATCAAAATATAGTCTTGTCCCCGATTAGTCATCGGAGAAAATAACTAACACATGCTATTATAATATTTTACTAATAGATTTATTATGTGTAACTCAGGATATATACAATAAATATAATTAAGTAATAATCATATTTATACTAAGTTAATTAATGAGTTCCGATGTAACTAATACTACAAGTGTCTTAGAACACTTAGAATTGCTATTTTCTATCTATTAATAATTATTTGTCCACGAAAACTTATCCATAAAAACCGTCCTCAGAGAGTTTGTAAACATAGTTATAATATCAATATTAATATAATATTGGTTGCTTGATTCTAAGTGAATAAATAGTATCAGAATATTTTAAAAAATAATAACTAATAATGGGGTATAATTATTAGTTTATTATTAGTTATTATACTTTGTAATACCGTATCAATACAAAGTTCAATCACAAGCATTAACGTGCCACAAGTCAATGAGTCCTTTTGAAATAGATGCATCCTTCCAGATCCGTGATTCCTTACTCCTTCTCCTTATAAATAATAAAGTATAAATAGTACAAGATTACAGATTACTTTTTTTATTATTTATTAATTATTTCATCACCATTTACTTGTTCTTCTTCTTCTCCCTTAGGTATATAATTAATCTGATTGAAGTAGTAAAATTGTAAAGTTCGAACCGATAATATAAAAAGGCGACTAAGTTGTCAAGCGACAGAATGTCTTCGAGGAAAAATTACCTAGAATTGCCCTCTTTTTTTTGCTTTTTAATAGAAAATTTTATATTTGAAATTTAAATCCCTATAACTACAGATTTTTTAAATTTTTCTCACAAAAAAAATATATGTATGTAATTTTTTGAGAATGCCTTTGGCTTTTTAAAATTTGTTTCGTTTTTTATGAATATCTATGGACTTTATTAAAAAAATTCTCAAAATTTTTTATGTAAAAAATTTAATTTTCTGTGAATAACTGAATTTTTGATTTTTTTTCGAAAAGTGTAATATTTGAAATTTTTGTAAAGGATTATATATTTTTGAAATTTTTGTAAAGGATTATATATTTTTGAAATTTTTGTAAAGGATTATATATTTTTTTTTGAAATTTTTGATTATATATTTTAAAGGATTATATATTTTTTATATATTTTTGAAATTTTTGTAAAGGATTATATATTTTTGAAATTTTTGTAAAGGATTATATATTTTTGAAATTTTTTCCCCCGAAATTTTTATTTGAAGTTTAATTTTTGAACTTTTTTTCAAAAAATTTAATTTTCTGTAGATTAATGTGGGTTTTTGAAATTTTTTCGAAAAGTTGAATATTGCAATTTCGTGTGAATATCTATGGACTTTTGAAAATTTTTTAGTTCAAAACTTAATTTTGAAAATTTTTAATGAATCACTATGGATTTTTAAATTTACTTTTTCAAAAATTTTTGATTCCAATTATAGTTTTTCAAAATTTTTTGTGAATAACTGTAGATTTTTATAAAATATTAGAAAAATTTAATATTTGTAATGCTTTGTGAATATCTATGGATTTTTGAAAAAAAAAAACCCCAAAAAATTTAATATTTGAATATTTTATTAGTATATATGGACTTGAGAAATTTTTTTTCCCGAAAATTTTTAATTGAAATCTAATTATTGTATGTAAAAAATTTAATTTTCTTTGAGTAACTGGTATTTTGAATTTTTTTCGAGAAGTTTAATATCTGAACTTTTTGTGAATAACTATGTATTTTCGAAAAAAGAAATTTTCGAAATTTTTTTTCCAAAAAAATTAATTTTCTGTTGATTACTGTGGATTTTTGAAATTTTTCCAAAATTTTAATTTTTTCTGAATAACAGGATTTTTGTATTTTGTTCGAAAATTTAATATTTAAAATTTTTTCGAAAATATTTATGGACTTTTAGTTAATTTTTTTCCCAAATTTTTTATTATAAATTTTATTTTGAAATTTTTGTGAATAACTCTGGATTTTTGAATTTTTTCAAAATATTTAATATTTGAAATTTTATTGAATAAATTTTGATTTTTGAAAAAAGAAATCCAAAAATTTTGATTGTTAGTATAATTTGCAAATTTTTGTGAATAGCCATGAATTTTCGAGAGAAAAAATTCCAAAAAATTGAATTTTTTGTAAATTACTATGGATTTTGAAAAATTTAATATTTGAACTTTTTGTGAATATCTATGTACTTTTGAAATTTTTTCCCCTAAAATTTTTATTTTAAAATTTTTGTATGCAAAAATTTAATTTTTTGTGAATAGCTGTGGATTTTTGAACTAGAAGAAAATATAAAACAGATATTAGTTATTAAGCAAGGTACTTAATTTTACTCGATTTTGTTGTTGTTTATGTACATATTTTATTAACTGTAATCAAGTAATTAATAACTCATTTTTCAAATGCTGAAATGTCTGTAATAATTTATTATTTATTATGATTTTCATTTCTATAGTTCTTCCATGTGGAAATATGACACTGAATGCTAGTTGTACCCTAAAATCTTGATTTAAAATAAGGCTTTAAATACCAAACCTGTAAAGTTTGTAGGTTTTAATTGTCATTTTTGTATTCTACGGCTTAAATAACAATAATCAATGTGGATTTCAGCCTGTGGGTGCTCCAAGTGCATAGTGTAGTATGTAAATATAGGTTGGTAAATTGGAAAAAGACATATTTTCTCACACAGATCCCTATATTTAGGGCTGTAAATCGCAAATATTTGTGTTGTGTATATAAAACAAACAAAACAAAAACGAACAAAAATTAATCTGATGACCCTGACAATCATAACAATACTAAAACAACTGAAAGTGTGTCTTAAAATCAACTTCCTATTTGATTTTGATACAGAGGCCATCAAAATCCATGGTCATCTAGCAGATATCCCAAATATTGGGACAAAAATCAGTTTAAATTCAAAGTTTTTATCCTGAATTATAACTTTGCTTATTATATTGTTTTATTAATTTCAATAAAAAATTATACATTTCGAAATTATTTTTCGTTATTTTAGATATATGCTAAAATCTGTTAAAACGTAATTTTTTACAACAATTGGAAAAGCCGTAGAGTCCTCCTTATCTTACTTCTTTCTTAATCTGTGTAAAATTAATAGTTTTGAAAATCGTGTAGATATAGGTTGGTAAATTGGAAAAAGACATATTTTCTCACACAGATCCCTATATTTCACGAATTTTCAATCAGGATTTGTATATAATTGCATCTATTTAAAAAATGGATGTTCACTATTAAGAAATTAAATAGTAATAACAACTTCTAAGAAAAGAAAACTTATTCTTCAGATTACCAATTATAAAAAAAAACAGCCCAGCTACAACATAAATAGGACTTATATCAATATTATATTAATATATATAAAGACATTTATCAATAATAGTATTATTCAGGTGCCCATGTACTTTAATATCAGAGATAAACTTTTATCTAATAAATAATTATTTTCTTTCATTCCACCTCGTCATTTAACTACGCTACACGTTCATTATGTTACAATGAATTTCCTTCGATATATTGTAATTATCTTCCTCTTAATTTTAACCAATCTCTTCATTACCTGGTGTACTCTCTGGCAAACAGTCTCCAAATTAGAGGACTCTAAAGACATTTACAGTTCACGATCCACTGTTCAAATAAATGACAATGAACCGAAAAGTAAACTTGAAGCAAAGGTTGGTGAAGAAGAGTCTGAGGAAATGAGGAGGAGTAAGGCCTTTGAAAGGAAAGTCATCTCCAATCTGCGTCAAACTGTTATGGATAATGGAAAGAAGATCCTTGCTGGAGATTTTGAAAATAAATTTCAAGTCGAGTTCAAGGGTTGGAGGGGATCATTGCTAAATATCAGCCGGTCCCCATCAGAGCTTCTCTGTGATATGAAAAAAAAAGTTAAGTTTCATATCTTTAAAAAAAGGTGATCCATTTTTTAGAACTAAGCAATTAGATCAATTCTTCAGGTCCAGTCCTTTTCTTAGTAACAAAACATACAACAGCTGTGCTGTAGTGACAAATTCTGGTTCTTTGATTAACTCTGGACACGGAACCTTTATTGACAGTCATGATTTAATAATACGCTTTAATGATGGTCCTACATCTGGATTCGAAAAAGACGTAGGTTCGAAAACTTCTCTTCGTGTTATCAATAGCAAAGTTCCGTCTTTGCCTGAATACGGATTTCTGGCTCCTGAAAGCCTATATTCATCCTCTCCAGTACTGGTTTGGGACCCAAATAATTATACTGCTAGTGTTTCAGAGTGGTACTCACATCCATATAAGCCATTTTTTGAGAACTTTTTTTGCAAAGCGACGCATGAAACCAGAAGAACCTTTGTATCTTTTACATCCAGGAAGTCTATGGTCCATCTGGGACTGGATCCAATCTCATTCAAAATGGCCGATGGTTCCAAATCCAACGACTTCTGGCTTTTGGGACTAGCTATTGCAATTCAACATTGCAGCATTGTTAGGAGTTTTGAATATATTCCATCCCTCCGCTATTCTAATAAATGTCATTACCATGGAATTCAAACAGAAACTGGAGAGGCATGTACCTTTGGAGACTGGCATCCCGTTTCTGCAGAAAAGTTAATGGCGTTGGCTCTCAACATTGGAAAAAAGAAAGAGATTTACTCAGATGGATTTGTAACCATTCCAGGATTTGCAGGACTTGAATGCTAATCCTTCTACAATTATTATTTTTTTCAGATTTTAATTCATTTTTATATTAAAGCATGATTATACTATGATAA
This sequence comes from Lepeophtheirus salmonis, assembly GCF_016086655.4. Taxonomy (NCBI): domain Eukaryota; kingdom Metazoa; phylum Arthropoda; class Copepoda; order Siphonostomatoida; family Caligidae; genus Lepeophtheirus; species Lepeophtheirus salmonis. Next base: position 30,758,588 of record NC_052139.2, on the reverse strand, counting down.
GAAAACACTGAAAAAAATAATAACTTCATCAGTATTTGGCCAAAAGTAGATAATAGAAGCAGGTGAAAACTCAAAACGCTTTTAAAAAAATAAATTTGTTATTATCCATTCACAAACCCATTCAAAGGTCATAAGTCATAACATAAAATGTGTACGTGTCCCACTCCAACTCAATTTTCAATGTTCATTAGAGTATCCAAGATGACTATCTACAACATGAAAAATAAGTTGGAGTGTGATGGAAACTTTGAAAAGAAGGATGCCTCATGTAGGAAAAATATTATTAAGGCGAAAAAAAGCATTAAAGGCAAACAACTCAAGTCAATATGAAGTCATGCTAAGGATATTGTTGTCTCTCACTGCAGTAAATAAGTCTTTGATAATGTTGGAGGGGTCTATCCTTCAAACCGTAGAGAGCTGGCCCATTTCCAAGGTTTTAAATGACTAATTAATTACTTCTACGACAATAGGGATGGTTTGGATGGATCTTATTTGTGGAACATCCGGGTATATATATCTATTGAATTCATATCTGAGTATGAATTTGGGATCTGATAACTGTCAAGCATACTAATATGACATGAACACTCAAAATGATTTTCTTACTTATCAATTGTAAAAAATAATTTTGTAATGTACCCTACATAAATAGTTTATATTTTATTCTTGTCTTAATTGCCATATAATATATTTTATAATTAATTAACTTACTACGATTTATAATGATTATAATTGTATACTTCTAAATATCTGGATAAGTAGTAACAAAGTATGGTTTTTGTAGATTCCTCTCATTGGTCTAAGGTTTATTCATAAGTGCCTTGCATTGAAATCCATCGATATGGTGAATAGTTGTTTTGTTCTAGATTGCTGTAGTAGTTACAAGGCATCAAAGTCTAAAAAAGATGACTGTACTCCCTACACTTTTTAGTGTGTACGTTTTTGTTGCTCAATATTTTTAGAAATTAAATACAACAGGTCTATTTTCAAGAAAGGTAAGAGTAATAATATCAGTAGTGTTAATAAAATATATATGAAATTGAGAGAATTGGCTCCTGAAAGAGTCAATTACAATAGCGATTTTTAATTTTTAAACAAAAACACTGGTATTGTTAATTGTGATTTTAAGAGGGTTTGTTTCTCTGTGATGTGGGGCATAAATGTACATAATTTGACGAAAAATCATGTCAAGGATATTATGATAATAAAATGGAACATTAAATTATTACACGTGGGAGATTTACTATGCAGATAGTTAAATGGTCTAATAAATCAGACAAGTATTATTAGTATTTAATTATTTTTACATTTTTAGGTACTTAAATTTGGCTATTGGAACCGTTGTCTTCGATGATGGATAAAGCGTTAGCCATTAGTTTTTAATTACTCATTGTATAAAATATCACATTAGCCACTTTAAGGGAAGAAACTTAAAAGATCTCAATGTTAATAGATCTATAATATAGAAACATAAAAGTTTTTTTAATGAGTCTCACGAAGTAAATCAAATATTCTTGAATTTGAAAATTTCAACTATTTTTTATATTAAGTGTTTGTAGTGATATTTGAAATATAGAAGATTCCCATTTCTATTGAAGAATAACGTACTGTTATATCCTCCAAAATCATAACATCATAGGCTGCTAACTTTTTAAAATAAACTTTAATCAATAGTACCATAGGTCTTGCTCCCGCCCTTTCCTCTAACTCGGTCGATGTCCAGACCTAAAGCTTTAAACCAAGTAGCGAAGCAAGCACGAAAACAATAAACAAGTGAAAAACGTCAATGTCATAATTTTTTTTTGTCCTCCAGAGGTAGTATTATGCTATTATTTCTACCTTCATGAAAATAAGAACTCTAGCTATAAACTAAAATACATTCGTGTATTAAAAAAATAACTAGATTTGAGTCAGAAGTGTAGAAAGTATAATTTATTATAATTCTAGTATTCATAAATAACTATAGTTCAGTTATTTTAGTGATAAATTATGTGAGATGATAAGATTTGTCCTTTAGGAGAGCAGATGAGCTTTTTCGCCATATTTAAAGTAATTTAAGAGAAGAACTCTGCTAGTCAACTGACCTCTACTCGTACTGTAGTCTGTATGGCTTTGTTGTCCAATGTCGAATGGTACCTACTGGAACATCCATTTATATGGTATCCATGCTCTGCAGTAGTTTGTTTCTAAAATTCAGGAGGAGGTCCTTGAGGAGGATGAATTGAGTTCTTTTTCTGATAAAGCTTCAAGATTTAAGGTTCCATCTTAAAACCTTTCATGTAGGTTGAGAAATTGATGGAAATTCATGAGATTAAATCGGAGGGTTAGGACGGCTCAATACTGGTATGCGAAGGGAATGCGCGTTTTGTTAGACTCAAAAGAGGGCAAATGCACCCTTAGGTACAGGTGACAGATATTGATGGAACCTTCAAGAGGGGGCTACAGAAGACCCTATTATTTATTAAGTTTTTAGAGTTTATCTTGGATAAAGGACATTTATTCTATAGTAAATTAAAATAAATAAAGAATATAAATTATGCTTGAATTTGTGATCCTTTTTTTCAACTTGTCTGCTGTAAAGCCTTTATTTGCTCTTTACTTTTAAATTAATTTATGGAGAAATACTCACTTCACACATGTATCGCCATCGGAGAGGATCTTCTCATAAAGAATCCGCCAATTAGATTTAAAAATAAGTACACTTTCCAATGATAATATAAATAATTGAATCAATATATCGACTATTGGCAATTTTAATTTATTTCTTAAGTGGATAAGTGGCTATTAATGGTCTGTTCCTTTAGTTTTTATTAAGTTAGATATCTATTTCTTTATCTCCTCTAGAGACAATCCTCCTTGCTTGAACCACCCATCCAAAAAAAGGGATGTCCAACCCTTACTTTGATGCATCAGTATTAATTACTAAATATGGATTGAATTTCCGGAGGATAGAGGAGCACGAGTCTCTTAAATTTGACCATCATTTTAAGAAACTCAGACTCCTCTTAGATGGTAATCTGATTGATGTATTATAAGGGGCATTTGCATCATCAAAAAGATAATCTGCTACCTCGAAGGACAGATTGCAGAGCTTACGTACTAAATAATTATCCAAAGACTCCGAAACATTATTTCTGATATCTGACATAATTAATTTATAATTAAAAAGTAAAATAGTTTACTAAATATAACTTTATAAGACTAGAATATAAATATAATTACGATAAACATAAAATACGTGTTATCGTCTTCAGTAGAAGTTAATGAATGACTTCGTAGGAAAAACAACATCTTGCGAAAAAATATGAAAAATACTGACCATGCTATTTCCTTAGGCTAAAGTTGCTCCATGCGCTACATGGCCTTTACTCGAATAAATGAATATATTTTTTACCTAAAAATAGCAGGAAAAACGCAAATAATGGTTTTTTTTGTTTTTCAAAGTATTCTCCAGCATGGTTTATACACTTTTGCATGCGCTCAAACCAATTGTCGAAGCTCTTTTTCCACTCCGATTGAGACACCTACAAAAAATGGTTTTTAAACGTTTCAACAGCCTTTTCTGGCAACAAAAATCGTTGACCACGCCTTTTTTTATTGATGTGCGTGAATAAAAAGAAGTCATTGGGTGCCAAGTCAGGGCTGTACGGCGGAAGACTCCTCAATTCGACGTTTTCGCCGGTCAAAAAGGCGATGGTTTGAGCCAATGTGTGAGAGCTCGCATTGCCATGGTGAACAATGATTCGTCTTCTCTTGTTCGTTTTTCGAATTTCTCCGAAGACTTTAGGCAAACAAATTGTGATGTACGACTCAGAACTGACCATCCTACGACGCTCAAGTGGAACAGTCACCACATGCCCAGTTTTGCCGAAGAAAGAGGCGACCATTTGCTTCGAAGTGTTTCTTCCACAAACAACTTTTGTTGCATTTGGATCGTTTTCGAGGACCCACACGGTCGATTGTTGTTTTGTTGCGGGCTCATACGCATAGATATATGATTCGTCATCTGTGACAATCTTATAAACGTCTTTTGAAGCACCGCAAGCGTATTTTTTCAACCTTTCCTTGCAACAATCGGTACAAGCCTTCTTTTGAGCAATTGTCAAATTGTGCAGGATCCAACGAGAACAAACCTTTTTTATGAATAGATTTACATGCAATATCGAATGTATGCTGGTGGAAGAAATACCTAAGAATGCTTCTATCTTCTCCATTTTCCTGCACAATCCCCCAACAGCATTTTCTGGCAACAAAAATCGTTGACCACGCCTTTTTTTATTGATGTGCGTGAATAAAAAGAAATACCTAAGAATGCTTCTATCTTCTCCATTTTCCTGCACAATCCCCCCTTGACTCACCTCACGGACATCATTTTGAAAACCATTGTTTGAAGCTAGCTTAATTGCTGGCGTACTTGTTGGAACTTGGGGAACAATGCAATCTTAGTTTGAGGTAGCTGCGGCTCTATATGTATCCGATGTCCGGAAAGTCCTGACTGATTTCTAACTTCCAACTTCATTAAGATCTACAAGGACTAAAAGTAGAGATACAGAGAAATGTTTTTAATAAAAAAACTTCGCTTGGTTATAAGCTATAATATGTTTTTTAACAATTTGGCATTTAGCTTCCATAACAACCACAACACGGGGACAGAAGGAGGAGCAGGTGTTCTTGATGTAGATGGGGTCCATCTTGTTCCATGCCTTGGTGATACTGGCCTTGAGAGCTTTGGTACTGCTGTGGCTTTTTTTTGCAAGCCTACCTCTCAATGTGCGCCCAGATGCTGAAATCCAAGGGGTTCAGGTCGGGGGAGGAGGGGCCAGAAGTCCTTAGGCCAGAATTTCACATTCTCCTTCAACCACTTCTGGGTGTTCTTGGCTGTGTGTGCAGGCGCCCCATCCTGCTGGAAACACACCCTCTTGCCAGGATACTCCTTCCTGATCCATGGGATCACCTTGGTTTTGAGCACCTTGATGTAGTTCTCCGAGGTGAGCCTGTAGCCCTCTCGGAAGAAGACTGGAGGTATGGCTTTACCATCTGAGCCAACAACTCCAAGCATCATGATGCTGGCTGGGTGCTTGGTCATGGACACATATTTCTCAGATTCCACATAACCATTAAGGCTAATGTAGCGATCATTTTTGCGGTTGAAGACTGGATCCACTATAAAAGTTTTATCATCGGAAAAAATGAGAATTCTGTCCCCATTGCTTTTCATGTTGTTCAAAATCTTATTGCATTGGGTGTATCTGGCCTCCATATTGGCCATGGATAACATGGGACGGGTGGTGCGGACCAAGGTCTTGCCCCCAATGTCCTTGGCAATGTTGGCAGCAGTAGTCTTACCCATGTTGTTCTTCTTGGCAATTGTTCTGATGCTCAGAAGAGGGTTTATCTTGATCTGGGGCCTGATCTTCTTCTTAGTGGCCTTGGTGGCCTTAAAGACAGGTCTCCTACTTCGAGGCTTGTCTTCAATGCCTTCCCCTTGTCCAACCTCCTTTGATCCTGCCAATGGTACTAGCGGACATACTGGAGGCCTCAGAGATCTCCTTGTGGCTGATTCCTGCACGAAGCAGAGCAGCTACTTCATGTCTTTTAGCCTCCAGGTCAAAAACAATTATGAATTGCGAAATCTTATTGAAACAAAACTTGTTAATCTGAAAACGGGCTTTAACCTTTATTTATGCAACATTTACGTAAAAAGTCTCTGAACCCCCGAAAAAAGCCATCGAAGGTACCGCTCAAGACTTTCGGGACACCCGGTATCTATTATAGTTTTCTGGACCCAAATTTTCTAGCGACGCCCCTTGTTTTAATTCTCTGTTACCAAATTGATTTAAAAAAAGAACCGAGACCGAAACTGTTGAAATGAAAGAACTGGCACCGATAGAACCGCTGAACGTGAACCGGGTACAACCTTGATCACTAGTCATTACAAACATAATAATACGTTCTAGTCACACACCTCCTACATTTTAACCTTAAGTCATCCTGTCTCTTTCATAGAGGTTATCAATTATTATCAAACTTCAGCGACCCAAGTGACGTATGTAGTTACCATTTAGTAGTAATTAATAATTATGGCATTTAAGCTGTTGTAGTCTCCATAAAAGACAAGTCCTGGAACGACACATTTTATTAAGACTGGACAGATGAAACTGGGGTCTTTTTATTTTGTTTTAGACTTATCCTACAATATTGACATAATTTATATTCCTTTATCGCAAATTTATATGACATGAGTTAATAGACAACAGTTACGAATACTTCAGTAATCACAGAGTCGCTAATCCTTTTCACAAATATTATTAAAGCTCTTTTTATCAGTGAGGAGTAATCAGTCAAATCGGATCGTGGAGCTATTAATTAAAATTTACTAATTAAAAACCATACACGGACGATCTTAAATAACTTAGATTGGGATCTAAATTTCTTCAACAATATCCATCGAAAAATATTATAATGCAGTTCTGATTCTCTCCAGCACATTGATGGGGTCAAAATGCAAACTTTAGACTCAATTGAAGATGCACCTAGTGACAAAATGGTTGATCCTACCTTTGAAGGAGTAGGCTGATTTGATTCCTTCACTTCAATGCATAATTTTGACTCAATTGAAGTTGTTACCACAGAGCATGTACATATAGAGGTCTAGTAAGACAGACGATATTATGACTAATATTGATATCCAGTGGGTTTCGAATAATCACAATGATGATATAAAGTATTATCTGAAAGGATATTTATCGCAAATTTATATGACATGATGTTAATATGTGACAACAGTTACGAATACTTGATAATTCTTAGTTTATTTTGGCTCTTTTTGATAGTGTTCATTAGCTGGTTATTTATTCATTTGACTTTATAGTGCAGCAAAGTACGAACAATTAGTCGAGCTAACTTTTCACAAATATTAAGTCTTGGTAAAGTGTTGGAGACCATTTTTATATATACCATTCAGAATCCCATTGCATGATAAGTGACGGAAGGAGTAGAAGTTGCTTGACATATTTTGGCATCACACGTCCTGCACGGAAAAGTGTTGATGAGTCTGTATCGTATCTTTTCAGCCACAAAAACATTGCACTGGTTTCAATCTCAGTTGTAAACACAGTTAGCTTTATGCATAGGTTACTGCATGTCTCTCAAGAAGCAACATGTAACTTGTTGGGATTTCTTCAACAATATCCATCAAAATATTATAATGCTTGATTCTCTCCAGCACATTGATGGGGTCAAAATCTACAAATTGGCGCCATGATATCTTATCTACATACAATTAAGTTGAACATTGGATCCTTTTCGTCCAAAGTGATACATCTCAATACCAATAGCCTTAGCAAATTAGGACAGAACCCTTCATTCACGTGGAACTTTAACATTCAGGCCTGTATTGATGAAACAAAAGAAAAAAATCTGTAGTACATGAACTTTTGTAGTTACCACACACACCAAAAATTTGCATTTGAGATTTATAGTGGAATAGAGATAAGGAAATGTTGCAGTTTAGAAAGGTAGGGCTACATTGAAGAGATTATGTGTTTCACATTTGTCAGAGGTGTGAGTTTAGACTTTTTTTCTTCCTGCAATATTTTTATCGTCACATTTTTGAAATAGATATATTGTCTGAGTTTTAGCATTAGAGACAGTTCTTTGGATTTACCGGGTGTAGAGACTGTAGAGACATCAATGCAAATGTTATCTGCAAAAAAATGTTTTTTAAAACCCTATATCTTCTTATAAGTATATATCATAATCATACCTGCTGAATGTCTTTCAAGTAAAGTCAAAAAAGTTGGGCTCTTATCTTGAATATGTCCTAGAAAAAGACGATGTTGAGGAGAGTTACTTGGGGGAGGGGGGAAGGAGGAGGATTTGGTACATCGGCCATAGTGGGAATTGCATTAGATATCAGTCTTCTTCTTTTTTTTTTTTTTGAAGCAGCATTCATGAATATGCAGTCTTCAAAATGCTTATCATAAAGTCTAAGACTAAAGTTGCATGAGTCACTCAAAATTCCTCTTAAATCGGCTCGACAATAAATTATGAATCCATCTTTTGCAGATACTATCGTTAAGAAGAAATCTTAAGAAATGGAAACGGTTGGCTTTCCAATTGTTGGAACAATTTATTGCAGAACAGCCGTTTTCATTTTGAGTTAAGGACGCTGAAAAGGAAATGAGCTAAGTCTTCTTTGTTGAAGTAGGGAAATGCTTTATCAAGCCATTAAAATGTGGAAGTAATATGAAAGCGTCGTTTACGGGGCTTAAAGTTTACTATAACCAACTTACCTAGCTAATCTTCGTTGAAATATTTAATTTTTTGCAGATTTATTTACTTATCTCTTTCGTTGATACAGACTGAAGCCTTTGGTGGACGCGCTACTCTCGCACATTTGCCAAGTAGCCAGTAGGGTATGCGTTGTTTCTATTTTATTAAGGGATATACATTTAGCGAGTCAATAAACTGTCTTATGTAAAAACTTAGATAGAGACCATCACGGCTACTTTGGTGACTCCGACGTCATTAAATGACAAAAATACGTAATAGTTCCGAGATATCGCCGCAGGTAGTTTCAAACTAAGCAACAATTAATTATCGCACTTTGCCATTCATAACATCCAATCCTGAATGTTGGTTTCGTCGTCTTGAAATCAAATTTGAGCTAAGAAAAATAACGTTTAGGAGGACAAAGTTTGCACTTTTAGCCGCAGCAATTCCTCCTAAAGCATTCGATCTGATTGCAGATCTTGCAAAAACAAAACAAAAATATGGGAAATAATGTCGTCGAAAAAATAACCCTCCACAACAGGTTCATTTTTGCAAATATTGCAAAGATTATGCAACAAAATATTTGGGAAATTGAAAATTATGTATTATGTATGTTTGAGTCTAAAATTGTCTGTTCAAAATATATCGATTACTGGCATTTATTCTTAAAAAGTGACAATTGACGTTTGATGAAATAATGAGAAAAAGTTGAATAGTTATTCATAGAATGACAGATATTTCAGTTAAACATCCATTTTTACATGGTAAATTTATATGCAAACGAATCTCCACACAAACTTCTACAATCTTTATTATTCTTTTTTTTACGAATCCAATATTTTATTGGAACTTCATTTATTTTAGCACTAAAACAAAAAAAAAACAACGAAATTACAATTTTCTCCAAATTCTTTTTTTGCTCATAAAATTTACCACAAATTTAGGAAATGTAGTTTTATGTATAGTTGTTCTTTTTGACACGCCAATCACTTTTTTATTTATAACTCAACCCCCTATCTAGTCTTTTTGAGCTCCAATACAGGGTTTTTGTATTTTGGGTATAACATATCCCCCCTCCTTCCCCCCATTAAAAAATCAGTACTTCTTTATTAGTATAACCAGTCTCAAAAAAGGCATCCACCCCAAATTTTAGCCTACTAGGTTCAGCAGCATTGGCTCACATTAAGGACACTCATCTTAACACTATTTTATATATACACAAATTTATAAAAAAGCTATTGATTAATACAAGGAGTACAGTACTCCTTCAATAATATTCGGAATAGGGATTTAAAACCTCGTTCTTTCCCTTCAAATTCATGTCAGTGAAGGGGGAAGTCCAATTTCTAGATCTATTTAGATCTAGACTGTTAGGATTTGATAATGTCTCTTCAGATGCAATTTCAGAAGTTCGTGCTTTTGTAGCAGAATCTTTATTATCAAGAATTTTGGACCATCTAGTCTGGTTCCAAATTCGAGGGATTATTTATCCTAGATTAGGTAAATGAGTTCATTTTTTTTTGCATTATTGCTACATCTATCCCATGTGAACCTGTCTCCAGCAAGACAGAACAAACAATCTTTGATCGTAGAAATTATTTAAGTCCAACTAAAGTCAGCCAGCTTATATTCCTTAACACTAATTTGGCTTAAATACAGTTCGATCCGAATGTAGTCGACCTTTATGTAGTAATCAATCATCCACAATATTTCTTAAAGGTATATTTCATATATATTAAATAAATTTATATCTAAATACTTACAATTTCTACATTACCATTTAATACTTTTGCAATGATAACTCTGCAACTCATGGTTATGCTCAATTTTTTAGGAGCACTCACGAATGTTGAAACAGGTTTGAATATAATTGAATTTATTTATTTTCACTACTCAGGAATTAAATAATAATGACAACTACTAAGTAAAAGAAAATTCCTTATTTATATTAGAAATTACAAATTAACGAGCCAGCTAAAAAACACACACGGTTTAAATATATGATCATAATTATAAGGACTACGTAGCCCATGTGGAATTTATGCATTTTTTAGTTTGTTTCTTAAATCGCTGGCTATATGTAATGAGTGGAATGAAAAAATGAGTGAGTAGTGATCTTTTTATTCCTCAAAAAATTGCTCATTTGGACCTTTTAGTGAAAAATGTTGACGGATGTATAAGATTTGTATTTATGTGATCTGCTCACTCGCTCATGAATGAACACAACGGGAGAAGTAGAAGCATATCAATTCAACACGATGCAATATCTGGACTTTGTTTGTAGCACAAACACTTTGGTGCAAAAGAAAGTAAATGTAAAAGCCCCTACTCTTGGGCAGGAAACGGCAAGAGGGAACCCGCAGTCGTCTTTTCTTTATCCAAACAACAATTTCTTGTGGATACTGGAGCTGAATTAAGTCTTATAAAGGCCCTCCAGCAGATGGGAAGCAATTCCAAAGAGAAGCTTCTTTGACGGCAGCCAACTCTTCATCTATAGCTAAATATGGTCAGCGTTCAATGACCCTTGATTTAGGTCTTTGCTGCACGTTTCGATTAATATTCAGAATCGTTGATGTCGCACACTCCATCCTAGGACCCGCTTTTCGGTGTTATTTTGACTTGTTGCCGGATGTACGAAGATCACAACTTATTGATGGTTTGACCAAACTTTATCATCTAAGAGTATCTACTTCACTTTCGTCGATCCACATCACTGCTTTTCCTCTCATTTGGTATGTTCGAGTTTATCAGAATATCATTAGGAATCTACAACGCAGCTCAAACGTTTCGAAGATTTATTGAGCAAATTTTGTTTGTAATTGAATATTTTAGTTGTTGCAATAGATTTAGAAGAACAACATCATGAGGAACTTAAGGAACCATTACAGTCTCTACAAGAATTCGGTTGAACAACTAACCCAGAAAAAATTTGAACTTGGGAAACCCTCATTGATCTTCCTCAGATATGTTTTTGATTGTAATGGTATCAAACCTGTTATAGACAAGCTACAAAGAATTGTTAATTTTCCTCGTCCACCGTCACTACGAAAACTGTGTGAGTTAATTAGAATGATAACATACACTCATTGTTTTCTCAAAAATTGTACTATGGTTTTGGAACCTCTGTATCAGATGATGGGAGGCAAGAAAGGAAAGGACACATTTCTAACTTGGTCTTCCGACGCTGATTTAGCTTTTGCTAGTACAAAAATTGCAATCGCAAATGCTACTTTGTTAGTACATCCATGCCCTATATCTCTCATTAATATCATGGTCGGCCCATCAGACGTCAGAGTTAGTGCAGTGCTACAACAAAGAACACAAAATATAAGGCAACCACTTACATTCTTTTCAAAGAAATTTAAATCCACCAAAGTAAGATATAGCAAATTTGATCGAGAATTATTTCCCATGTATCTACCTATCAAACACTTTCAATGATTTGTGCAGGGGCGGATATTTTATGTGTTAACAGATCACAACAAACCGATGACCTATGAATTCGTGTGTCTGTCCAATAGGAATTTCCCAAGTGATATAAGGCACTTACTTGACTTTCATATCTCAGTTCACAATCGACATTAGACACGTTCTAGGTGTAGCAAATATGGTGGTATATGCACTTTTGAGGCCGTCTCTTCATGTAGTTACCAAAGTGGATGCCCTGGCAAAGTTACAAGAAGAGGCTGAAGAACTGGTGGGACAACATCCACCGACTCGTCACTCAAATTTGAACATCAGCCTTGTCTTTCAAGCAAATCCATTATACATTGTGATGTCTCTACGGATACAGCACGACCTTTTGTGGCTTTTGTGCCCCCCGCCCCCCCCCAAAGAATCTTTGCTTTTTAAATTTAAATATTTTTTTTTTTGTGAATAACTGTGATTTTTTTTTTTTCCCGAATAATTAAATTTTTTAAGAATAACTATGAATGGTTGAAATCTTTTTCCAAAAATTAAAATTTAATTTTCAATTTTTTTTTTTGATATTTTTGTAAAAAAATATATACATTTAGATAATCCTCCAGACACTGTTGTAAATACCGTGCTTACAGTGAATGTTTTTGAAGCTGGAAGTTGTTTGATCAAAACAATGGAAAATATTTATTTATACATCATTCAATTCAGATCTTTATGGGAAATCATCCTTTACTTCAATATGAACTGAAAAGTTCAATAAAGAAAAATTTAATCAAATGTGTTAATATATTTAGGTACTTTTCACAGCTACAATAAGAAATGCTTTATTCAATTTGACGGGATAGACTTCTTCTTCACATGAATAAATCTTACAGCCCTAGCTACGAAAAAATAATTTTAATCAAAACTCAATTTCTATTTAAAAAAAAAGGAAGAATGTTATTACAATAAGAACAACCAATCATCACATGTGAAATATCATCAATAAACTCATGTAATTAAAATTGTATCTTTAGCATCTATACCTATATTAAATGTCAAGGTTAAATACAAACTTATTCCATAACGCGTGTACGACTGATGTTTGACTTCCACCACGCTTTTAATATTGACGTCATAGAATATGATTGGTTACGTGTTTTGTCAAAATATGTCTGTCTTTCCCAGCAGTCGGTTGACTAAGTGCATTGTGAAAAAGATGTTCACTAATGGAGGGCTAGTACGTACCTCAGAAATGGGGAATTGGAAATGCTAAGCAAGAAGTAAAAATGAATACATATGTGTAATTCTGAAATGAGATTTACAATATTTATTTCTCAGAGATCTCAGTTTTAATAGTAGGTGCAGATCATTATATCAATTTGAAAAGTAGGTAGACAATAAGAGAGAAATATCCAGATGTAATCAATTAATACTTAACATATGAAATAATTTTATAAAAAAATACAGAGTAGAGAGTCATATTCATAACACGAACGGAGCCATGAATTTCCTTCGGTATATTGTATTTCTCTTCCTCTTAGTCTTAACCAATCTCTTCATTACCTGGTGTACTCTCTGGCAAACAGTCTCCAAATTAGAGGACTCTAAAGACATTTACAGTTCACGATCCACTGTTCAAATAAATGACAATGAACCGAAAAGTAAACTTGAAGCAAAGGTTGGTGAAGAAGAGTCTGAGGAAATGAGGAGGAGTAAGGCCTTTGAAAGGAAAGTCATCTCCAATCTGCGTCAAACTGTTATGGATAATGGAAAGAAGATCCTTGCTGGAGATTTTGAAAATAAATTTCAAGTCGAGTTCAAGGGTTGGAGGGGATCATTGCTAAATATCAGCCGGTCCCCATCAGAGCTTCTCTGTGATATGAAAAAAAAAGTTAAGTTTCATATCTTTAAAAAAGGTGATCCATTTTTTAGAACTAAGCAATTAGATCAATTCTTCAGGTCCAGTCCTTTTCTTAGTAACAAAACATACAACAGCTGTGCTGTAGTGACAAATTCTGGTTCTTTGATTAACTCTGGACACGGAACCTTTATTGACAGTCATGATTTAATAATACGCTTTAATGATGGTCCTACATCTGGATTCGAAAAAGACGTAGGTTCGAAAACTTCTCTTCGTGTTATCAATAGCAAAGTTCCGTCTTTGCCTGAATACGGATTTCTGGCTCCTGAAAGCCTATATTCATCCTCTCCAGTACTGGTTTGGGACCCAAATAATTATACTGCTAGTGTTTCAGAGTGGTACTCACATCCATATAAGCCATTTTTTGAGAACTTTTTTGCAAAGCGACGCATGAAACCAGAAGAACCTTTGTATCTTTTACATCCAGGAAGTCTATGGTCCATCTGGGACTGGATCCAATCTCATTCAAAATGGCCGATGGTTCCAAATCCAACGACTTCTGGCTTTTTGGGACTAGCTATTGCAATTCAACATTGCAGCATTGTTAGGAGTTTTGAATATATTCCATCCCTCCGCTATTCTAATAAATGTCATTACCATGGAATTCAAACAGAAACTGGAGAGGCATGTACCTTTGGAGACTGGCATCCCGTTTCTGCAGAAAAGTTAATGGCGTTGGCTCTCAACATTGGAAAAAAGAAAGAGATTTACTCAGATGGATTTGTAACCATTCCAGGATTTGCAGGACTTGAATGCTAATCCTTCTACAATTATTATTTTTTCAGATTTTAATTCATTTTTATATTAAAGCATGATTATACTATGATAAGAAAACTCGAACATGATTTACCTTATGACTAATATAAATAATATTTAATTTCTTTTTATTTGCAGCACAAATATTTATTATTTCTCAGTATCATGATCCAAATCCCCGAATGGAGAAGCCTAAGTAAATAACTACTATAGACCAAGGTTAATAGAAATGCAAGGATATACCATAACGCGTATACGACTGATGTTTAACTTCCACCAACCTTTTAATATTGACGTCATAGTAGATGAGTGGTTGCGTGTTTTCAAAATCTGTTTTCTTGTCCAGCAGTCGTACGACACATTAAATTCGAAATTCTAGTAACAGTTACGTCATAGACTATAAGCTGTTGCTCGTTTTGTAAAAATCTGTCTGTCTTGCTCAGCAGTCAGCTCAATCCATCAGATTGAAAATTCTAGCAAGCCGGATTACATGATGGTGATACCTTGTATGTCTATTAACCTTTCTCTAAACTAAATCAACAAAAATTTAAATTAGTTCATAAAAACCCTCTTGAACGATATAATAAAGATTCACATATTTTGTTGTATAAGAAATTGAATATCATATAATAAAAATTAAACTAAATAAAAAAGGTAAACTTACAAATACTAAAAAGTCCAATGCTCCAAAAGAGATATTACAAAGCTCGAATTTAGAATATGATACTGTGTATTTCGCAACATTTTTGACAAAATATCACGGAACCTTTGACACATTAAAAGAGAGTTTTGAAGGAAAGAGGTGAGGAACACTGATTTGCTTTGACCCATATAATTTCTCCCTGTTTATTTGTATACTTGAATGACTAATACCCCAAAGCTATGGATTCAAATGCCCAGAATCAACCCTGGGATAGTAGAGAAACTAACATAAGGGGAGAGTCTCTGTAAAACATCACTATGAAAACAATTTCACTGTTATAAACTAGGGGAACGAGCCTACTTTCCTCACCCAACCAGACAGTTGAACCATCGACATCACAATTGTGAATCAACATGCCTTTAACAAGCTCAAGATAATAGGGGGGTCATGTGATCTTAGACTATCAATGTCGACCGTAGATATATAGTTTTTGGATTCTATAAATACATGCCAATGGCAGAGCCATCAAAGCTAACTGGGAGATCTTCAGGTACCACACAGAATAAGCCACATACCCGGCTATAAATTCGTACCCAAGGGTTATTGATGAGTGCGCTGAATCGCATAACATGGCTATCAACATGGCATTAGATATTTGGTGTCCCAAAATATGCAATTTTATTGCCCATGAATTTCAGCTTAAAATCGGTTCATACAACCCGTCCTATTTGCTCTCTCTTTGGGAATATGTCTCGAATGATACTTCGCTAAACCTAAGGAGGTGAAAAAAGTATATGAAATGGTAAAACCGAGTAGTTGAATTAAGAATGGAAAAGGGATTATAGAGTTGCATGACTTCCATCCTTATTTTATTTGTATGTCTCCTCAATTGAATTGATGAATGAATATAAGGGTTTCTAATGTCTCGTGTAGATGATGTGTAATTCCCTAGATATAGTCCAATAGCAATATATAAAATATATTCTAAATTCAAACATATAAAATTGGATGGTATACAGGTGTGCGCGTCTAAAACTGAACACTCCTTTAAATTTTACGCCATGCACATATTCGTGATTTTATTGAGTTGAAACCGGTTTACACTTCGAGGAAAGGGTCTTGACTCGTTATAAACAAAACTCAAGCAAAATCTAAGTAGCAACAGATAAACAACAGCCCGATAATATGGAGAGACGCCGAGTCGCAATTTTGGAAATTTCCGCGCAGGGAAAAACTCCCACTGAAATTGCCAAGGTTCTGAACTGCAGCCGCACCACCGTTTACAGCGCGGTAGCTAAAGGGAACTCCTGAGGCGAACACAAGATCTAAGTAAAGGCCTCGAAGGTCGGACGAAATGGTTGCTGCCGTGAAAAAGTCTGTCGAGGACAAGAGAGGGAGGTCAGCGGCCTCTCCAGGGAGTTCAACGTCAGCAGAGGGACCATGGACGGGCTAGTTAAGAAAGATCTTTGCCTTAAGGTCTACAAGAGAACCCCTCGTCAAGCCCTGAAGGCTGTAGACAAGGAACAACGTCTAAATTTTAAAGGAGTGTTCAGGTTTAGAACCGCAAACCTGTAGCATCGGGCTTCAGTCTTTCCTGGAGTCGAGGATAGAAATAATATTTTCGCCTCGTATTGGTGTCCTGAGAAGTAACTTTATAGGTGGAGATATTGAAATGAATAGCACAAACTTTATCATGCTGACTTGGCTTTCAATTAGATCGTGGACTGGCTTGGGTCCATTCATGACAAAGATCTTCCTTCTTCGGGAATACATCAGGAATAATTCTACACCCAGGCACACAACATATTTTGGGAATTGTATTACACCAGCAGTGGAACTCAAAAGAAGACGAGACTCAATATTATTTCTGCAAAGAGGGTTTAGATAGAAGATAATTCAAAAGACTACTGAGTACCGAGGAAGCAGGTTCTTTCCCTCCAATGCACGCTTTTATTTCCTGTCTCAACTAGTTTAAGTACATGTATATATAGTAGTCATTGTATTATTGCACTTCAATTGATAATTATTTTATTAATCATGATATCATTTTAGTGAATCCACCTTAAAGGTGGATTCACTGAAGTGACATCTTCAGTGATAATACCTATTGATGTAAATCATCTATGTTTTTAGCAGACCTTTTTTTGGAATTGGTAATCTGAAGAATACATTTTATTTTCCTTAGCAATTGTCATTATTACCAACTCCTGAGTAGTGAACTTATTTTCTTCATCTTGAATATGTCGTGTTTATTAGCTTCAGTATATGTATATCATAGGTATAGTTGATAATATTGTAGAGAAAAACGCGTGCGAGGAGACAGGGGGGAGAAAGACACATGGTATCATTGTTTAAAATACTGATGTGATTATCACTGATAATCACATCAGTATTTATCAGTTGCCTGCTTTATTATGATTTTTGAGGGTGTAACGAAAGTATTTATTAGCAAAATGTTTAATAAAGATATAATACATATAATTGACTTAGACGATTTTTATCCGTTACAGTAGATTTGGAAACGTCACACTCCATGAAATAGTAATTTATTGTGAACCATATTCTCAGAAAAATAACTAATAAAACGACAAAATAAGAGTATTTCGAAATATATTTGAAGTTCCAAATTTAAAATAGAAGGCTTAAATTAAATATAATCTACATACTAAAAATAAACCATCATACATTTAAGTTAAATATACAAAATTAAACAATTAGAATCATATAACTAATAATAACAATAAATTATAAATACATAATATTGAAATAATAGATTGATCCAAATAATATCTTCTTGTTCTAACATCGGAATTCAGTTCAATATGTCATAACTTGAGGTTGCAAAATACAAGCCAGACGTGGAGTTTAATCAAAAAGATCATCACCTTTTTCCTTATGTGCAAGTTGCATATACAATTGTGCACAGGATAGATATATTTCTACCGATGAGATTTTAATAATTATTAATAATAAAGTAAATCATAAAATAATGTTAGATTTCAATCCATATCTTCTTCCAATCTTAGTAAGAACAGCTTTAGAATCCCACTTTCATTTATTTCATATTTATCTAAAAAAAGAAAAGTTAATCCATGCAGTCAAATTTAACTGATAAGACAATTCAGGCAACCATTCTTGACTTATTGTAGTTTTCTAACATGACATCGTAAAGATTTAGAGCAAAAGCTAATTATGTAGTAATGTCCGGCGATATTACTCCTTATTAAGAGCATCAAAAAAGATTTTTTTCTCCGCTATTTATGCTTATATAACAACATATATACACAATTGGTAATTATAATGCTACACCCAATGCAACTTCCCCCATTGTTGTGACCATTTAAGCAGTTGTTTTTGCCTTTTATGAGTTTTCCGAACACCACTTTTTGAAGCCTATGATCCATAGCTAATCCTTAAGTTATAAAAAAGCAATATTTATTGACTATGTAATATTGGAAAACCTAATGATCATACCCAAGTCTTTAAGTGAAGAAACTAGTCTCAGACAAACTAGTTGCGAACCATCCAAAGCTACTACCCCTGTTGTTGTGACCATTTAAGCAATTGTTTTTGCCATTTAATGAGTTGTGTATCATAATTCTTGATATGTTTAGCTAAAATAGAATCATATTTTATGGTTAGATTTAAAAAAATTGATAGATAGTACAAAATTCAGAGTTCCATTTCGAAATTATTAAATATTTTATACTTTTTACTGATAACTTGATCGTCATTTGGAGTGGATGACTCAAAACATTTTTATATGTATTTCTATAAATGACATCAGTACCAACATCCTCCATTAATTTAATGATGGTTCCTCGGGAAGGGATATGTTTACCCGTGTATTTCTCCATAAATTTTCTGAAAGTAGATGATTAGCAATGGATAAGGGTAAATTAAGTGCAATAAGCATCTTTGTGAGATCAGAGTTAAAGTCTGACTTGATGTATTCATCGTTAAATTGATTTTATAGATGAATATCCATTCTCTTGATATGAGATGAGGATAATGAGTGGCGTGTAATTCTAGACAGGGGACTAAAGGCACATTTATATCGACAAATCCGACAAACCATCTGTTTCTCATCTGGTAAGTAATTCCCAAATTCCTGGGCCTCCATTTTCAGAAATCCAGACAGAAGGCGACGTTATTTTAGGCATTTTATTCAGTTCTCTATCGACTATCACCATCTAATATTATATTAATATTGAATAATAAAGGCGGGAATGATGACGTTCTTGATTGATAGAAGAAGATGTATATTATTTAATCAATGATGCCATAAGTATTTCTTCTCTTCTGCTCGCACGCTTTTCTATTCTTACCAAAATTATCACCCTTAATCATAGGTATGTTATGTATGCATTTATTTATGTCTATTTATGCTCTTATTTTTGTTTGTCGGAGTCTCAAAAGTTGGTAGTATACGTACTAATAATAGAATACAATTCAGTTAGTATTGAGTAATAAAAGAACAAAAATATATAGTGAATTAAGAGTGTATTGATATTGTTCCGGGACACAATATGGCAGCAAATAGTAATAGCCTACCTCCTCCGAAGCCATTGGATCTCTCTGGGAGTGCTAGTGAAAATTTCATGTTGTTTCACCAGCAAAACATGATTTATGTGGTTGCCACAGGATTGGGCATGGGGTAAAGATGTGATATCCTCTTAGTAGTTGAGGAGGCTTTTAGGATCTATAATGGAATGTTGGGGGCACCCGCGGCAGGAACCGAAGTAGAGGCAGTGTACAGGGGCTTCAAGCAAAACGTGAACTGTTAATAAATGCTAGGTGGCCAAGATGGAAAATACCTCTCAAGGAAAGAAGGAAGTGGGGACACAACTTGAAAAGGGATTCTGAGTTTCTGGGGGACCTGAAGCGGAATAATCAAGGAGGACCCCACAAAATCAATGAATCGCGTCTGTAACGAGTTTGACTTAAATTTTATGCACACGCCTCCAATTTTTTTTATTAAAAATACTATATTGTTATTTCTAAGATCAAAATATATTTATAATCACACATGTAAATCCGGTTTGTTTTTTAGCTGGCCCGATAATTTGTAATTGGTATTATAAAGAACGAATTTTATTTTCCTTAATAGTTGTCCTTATTCTTTAATTTCTGAGTAGTGAACATCCCTTCCTAAATAGATTTAATTATATTCAAAGCCTGATTGAACATTCGGGTGTGCTTATAAAAGACGGAGCGTATCCCTGAGGATTTGTTGCACATTCATAACTGCAGGTCTCAGAGTAGAATTGGAGATCGAAACTGGATTAATTCTAGCAAATGTCCTTGCTCATATCCTTTTTTTCCTTCCTCTCTTATCACAGCTGATTGTAGCTGATCTAATAAAACGTCATGAGCATTATTTTTCGACTCCTCCAAGACATTCTTCAAATTGTTAGAGTTACCATGTTGATTGTCGGTTTCTATTTTTTTTCATCATGCCCAAAACACACTGGATTTCACTTTTGAAGATCCACATTTGCTGAAATGAACTCCTCTTCTTTTTTAATAAAAGTTCAGCTACACACGCTTGATGTTATAAATGAGTGCTTGCTTAACTCATATTTATACAATTCTATACTGTTGATCTAAACCAGGGGTAGGCAACCTATGGCACGCGAAGCCATATTCACTGGCACTCTCAAATTAGTACATATTTCCATAGTTGTTTTTTTTACAATTATTGTTGATAGTTGCACACTCATTGTTTACAAATGTTGAAGCTGACACTCCATGTCTCAAAGGTTGCCTATCCTGATCTAAAAACTTGGAGATTTCCTTCATTTTTACATGGCGTTTTTATACAACTCTACATGGCGGGCTCCCTTGGGCAAACGCGGCAACATAGGTAGCTAATTATTATTATATATATAGCTTGTTCAAACCTGCACTAGTTTAAAAAAAAAAGAAGGATCCTATTGACGAATTCTTTGCTCCAAATATTTTGAAAAGGCATGGAATCCTTCTTGAAATACGCTCTGGGAGCGAGAACATAACAGTTGTTCCAACTCTGGGACTCAATGAAACGTTAATTCGCAGAGTTATGCGAGAATTTGAGGCCTCTAAATGTGATTTAACGTTATGTAAAATAAGTTGATTTCACATTTGAATCCTTGCCTTTACATTCTGGTTACAAAAATTACGTACTTTGAAGTTGTTTTTGGATCTTTTGCTCAATAATTTTCATGTTTTCAAAGACATCCCTTCCATCCAAAGTTATTAATGTTCCTAGAACTTTCAACCTAGGTGTAACATTTATACCGTTCAAATTAGAAAAATCATTAAAATTACCCATTATCTGTGTTTTTTTAAGAGGAATCCTTCATCCATTACTTTCATTATTTACAACACTAATTATAAGAGCTTAAGAACATAAAAAAATTACTAGACATAGAGTGTCAACTACAAAAAAATTGTGGCGATCGTCCAATGTCATATTTCTGTACATCCACCAATTTGAGCAATAGTTTAAAATGAATCAACATGAACTATAATGATATATTTATATAAAATAAGAGCAATGAATAAAAGAAAATAAATATGAGGCCTACTTTTCAAGGTATGTAGATGTTTGTAGAATCAATATGTATATTATCAAGAAAGGGACTGAAGGGGTTAATTTATTATACTAAGTAATAATCGACTACTTATATGATTTGTAGAAAAAGTGTTTACAATTTTTTAATCCCTATAAGTTTGAATATTAAAAAAATTCCAAAAAGGAATGACTATAAAAAAGGATATTTTAAAACTAAGTGAGGATTTTTGTCAGAGGGGCTCAAAAATATATAGAGAAAATTGATTTTAAACAATATAATAATAATATAAAAAACCGTAAATAAACATTTATATTCATAATATCCAAGTTTCAGAGTCGAACTTTTTGCTTCACGGATTCTCTACAAAGTGGACACTCCTTCAAATTAGTCTCACACTTCCAACAAGAGCAGACATGGCCACAAGGTAGGAACAATATATTGCACTATAATAAATGGAGAAAATTAGATGATTAAAATCGTATATATTATGATTAATTTAGAGGTGTTCTTTAGTTATAATTATATTAAATATATAAAAGTCTCGAAATGTTACGGGAACAAAGCACAAAAAAGGTTTCTTTTGATAAAAAATGAAGGAATGTACAGTTTGAATCATAATTATTACTCAAGGGCGTACGCAGGGGGTGGAATTGAGGGGTTCTAGCCCACCACCAAATAAATGGAATTTTTGCTTTTTACCTCATAGAAAATTTAATATTCGAAATTTATTACAAAAAAAAAAACATTTAATATTTGAAATTATTGGATTTTATGATTTTTTTGACAACAGCTGTGCATTTTGGAAATTTTTTTAAGGAATCATCATGGATTTTTAATATTTTTCCCCAAAAAAAAAATATTTTGGTAATAGGAGTGGATTTTGGAAATTTTTCTCAAAAAAATTATCAAAAATCCAAATACATTTATAAAAAATTAAATTTTTTGTAAAGAAAAAAATCAAAATCCACAGCTGTTGCTCGTAAAAAATTAATTTTTTTATGGAAAAAAATGTCAAAAACCCATAGTTAGTCTAAAAAAATTTCAAAAATTACACTTAAATATTATTTTTTATGAAAATAAATAACAAATACTAATTTTTCTAGTAAAAAGCAAAAACCTTTCAATTTAGGGAGGGAGCTACAACCAATCCAGGGCACCACACCCTTGGGGGGTTGTGAAGGGTTCTTAGTAGTTTTTTCAAGTATCGGTGGTGGGATGCATCCCACTTTGGGACCCAGGGGTACCTGAAACACTATTAATGATAGTTTCAAATACAAGGTACAGCAACATAGATTAACTTCTTTTTTTAAACATTGTGGCAACCAGGCTATAGAAGTAATTGCGGGTGGACATGGTTTCATTCTATAGGAAGAGATTCTAAACTTTGGAATTTACCTCCTGAGTTTTTCTTGGTGCAATTTATGAAAATCCGTTAATTGCTTCAATTTCTAATATACAAAAACGATTATTTATATTCATTCATTTATTACAAAAGTACTAACTAATGTTCATCAAATATTTATTTGAGTTGTTAAGTACAGATTCATCAATTTGATCCTAGTTTAGTAATGTTAACAAGATGATTACTTAAAAAGGAGGTACAATTTTTATGGCAATGAATTGATATCTGTACAAATTATGCAGCAGAGCAAAAAAAATTTAATATTTGAAATTTTTGGTGAAGAGCTATAGATTTTTAAAAAATTTCCAAAATATTAATTTTTTGTGAATGGTTCAACATTTTTGAAATTTTTTACTAAAAAAATTAATTTAGAAAACCTTACTTTTAATTTTTGGCTTTTTTCCACAAATATATAATTTGTGAATGGCTGCAAATTTTTTTCAAAAATTTAATACTTCTAATTTATTTTCCACAAATTTTATATTTGAAATTTGATTTTCTGTGAATAACTAAATATTTTGATTTTCCAAAAATTTTAATACTTGAAATATCATTTCTGAAAAAAAAAAAAAAAAATGAAAAACCCAACAATTTTTGTAATTTTTGGCTGTTTCCCACAAATATATATATTTTGAATGGCGGCAAAGTTTTTCAAAAAATTTAATACCTTAATTTTTTTTCCAAAAATTTTATATTTGAAATTTGATTTTCTGTGAATAACTAAATATTTTGATTTGCCAAAAATTTTAATATTTGAAATATCATTTCTGCAAAAAAAAAAAAAAAACCCAACAATTTTTCGTAACTTTTGGCTGTTTTCCATAAATATATCTTTTTGAATGGCGAAAATTTTTTCCAAAAATTTAATAACTTAATTTTTTCCCAAAATTTTACATTTGAAATTTGATTTTCTGTGAATAACTAAATATTTTGATTTTCCAAAAATTTTAATATTTGAAATATCATTTCTGAAAAAAAAAAAAAAAAAACCCAATAATTTTTGTAACTTTTGCCTGTTTTCCACAAATATACATTTTTTGAATGGCGGCAAATTTTCAAAAAATTTAATAACTTAATTTTTTTCCAAAAAATTTATATTAGAATTTTTCCCCAAAATTTTATAATAATTTTTTCCGAAAATTTTTATACTTCAACTTCATTTTTGAAAAAACCCAAAAGTATGTATATTTATATATATATATTGTCCTGCGTCCGCAGTTCTTCAGGTAAAATCAGACCAACCATATTTTGATTTCTAAAAAAAGGACACTTGGCCCAATCAGTCTTGGTTTAAGAAGGTTGACTCGGACAGATTTGAAAAAGATGGAATACAATTTTTTACAATGAAAAATTGTTAAATTTAGAAACTTTAATTATAAAGATATCTTTTATTTTCCCGCTCAACATTTCGAATAAAGCAATATTATGACCACATGATATGATATATATTCTATTAAGATAAGTGCATACCTTAGTATCCAAACAAATGACACACTCGTTGGATTGAAATGTCTCAACCGTTGGTATAACTTCCGAAGCAGGTGGAGCAGAAGGGGTATCTTCATCAGGAGGTGCACTTGGTTCTTCAATACCTTCTTCAAGTTCCTCCGTCTTTGCAGCTAGTCTACTCTTTACTGAGGTATACTCCTCCGTAGTCACTAGTATTTTTTTACGCAGATATGAATCGTGAATCCCAACCTGAAACAGTATAATTGAGTAAAAGATACTTGGTTATTTCGTTAAAGCGGCTTTCTAAACAATCAAAAAAGTAAAAATCCTACAGTCGGCCTTTACTAGTTTGCCGTAAAGTAACTTAACTACTAATTCTTTTTGGGTAATACTAATATTTTTTTTTTTTTGATAGAGGGTTGAGGTTTAAGTCATTTTATTTGTTGGTCTCATTTTGACAGCCAATTGTTCAAAAATTTTCTTAATGTTAATAAAAAAAGTGTTTGCATTGTTCCTTGGTAGTTTAGGCTACCAAAATGGCCGTCTTCTATAATGCTGACGACACTTGAAAACACTCTATATCATTATTCATGGAATTTTAGAAAACCCAGAATAATCAAACATAGTTAAGTATTCCCACATGAGGGGAGAATATAAAATGGTTGTATAAATAAGAAAAGTCAACCCCATTTTTTAGTCAATTCCTTCATGAGGGAAAGGGGGAAAAACACACAGAAGCTAAGCCCAGATAAGTTTAGAACCCGGATGCATTATTGTATAACCTCTGAAAGTTCTTTGTCCGACATATATGATAATTGTTTGAGCGTGATTCCAGTGGCAGAAAGTATAGGTACATAATCTTCAGCTCCTGCATTTTCTAGAATCTTCATCAATTCCGGATCAATATTTTCTTCTTCAGCTTGAGTATATGATTTGGGTTTGGAGTCCAGTAATTTCTGATATTGAATGAGCCAATAATTTTCTTGATCTTTTTCTTTGCGGGTTTCAATTTCGATAAGACGATCATGGAGGATTTTCTCTCTTTCTTCTTTTTGATTCATGAGAGTAATCAACATATTTGTTAGGGTTTCTCTCTTCTCAGACATGAGATCATGTTCGAACTCAACCTAGGATACATAAAGATTCATAATAAATTAAAATTAAAATGATTATATATTAGTTTTGTCTGGTTCATTGTTTAGTGGGATTAATAGGACTATGAAATATATAAGAAAAAAACCCGTCAAAAAGCCCATTACCCTAAAGAAAAATCCTAGTAACTGCCATGGGTATTGGGTTAAAAATATATTTAAAACCATAATCCAGAAAATAGGCCATGAGTATTGTTTACTTATCTTAGTTTGTGAACAAAGCGACAGAGAGTGACGTCGTCTAGCGAAAAAATAATGCAACTTAATGTTATTTAATAAAAAATATAGGTGTATGGTACCCGCATAGAGGGCGCTGTGAAAATTCTTCTCAGCATTAACAATTTTTGCATAACAGCAAGCTACAGACTTTCCTTGCGAATATATATATATATTTTTAGTTTACTCATGTCCTATTGATATTGGAACAAGTCCATACAGTATTATTGGACCACCAATAACGTAAAAGTGATACCATAGCAATATATGAGCCCAAGTGTCTCATTGAGGGTAAGCAAGACATCATGGGTTTTGGTCATTAGAGTCAACAGTGACGCAAAACGTATCCAGAGTCCAGTTTATTATTTCTTGTAAAGACATATTAGGTTTAAAAACAATCCTTATTGAGTTTGATTTAAGCAAATTTTTAAGCTCATAAAATTTGGAAGATTACGTCATCTGTGGGACAATTTTTATATATGCTATAATGGCGTTGTAGGTCTCCTTTATAGTATCCATTTATTGCAGTACCGAATTAAATACGTCACTTCCTCAGTCATCAGTATCAGAATGTATTTGCAAGCGGTGTTTTTTCATATTGTTGACGTCTTTGTTATATTATAAAATTATTACATTTAGTTTACAAAAGTGGTGTCCCGACATCACTTGTACCGGAACCCCCAGAGTACTGGATTACCAAACATTATTAACTGATACTGTGATAACACTCGTATACAATAACATCAAACCTTACCTTCATATCTCTTTTTGTCATTTCGATCATGGTAAGTGAGGCTAATTCACTTTGAATGTGTTCCATACGATTCGAAATTTCCCGCGTGCGATTATCTTGCTGGATATACATGGCTGAAAATGCATTTTTCTGATATTCTTCATCCTGTAAAAGTTCTGTCACGAGAGCTTCCTGATGTTTTCCCTTGGATTGAAGTGCTCCTTGAATGGCCTTATCATTCTCAGAGTCGCTATAGACGGGAATAATGGTATATTATGGAGTGTTTTCTTAATTGATAATGTTTGGAGATATCTTACATATGAAGTGCTGAGGAAATGATTGTTTGCTTTCCGGCTTCGTATTGGTTTCGTAGCTCCTCTCTTTTCATTTCCTCCTTTATCACTTGTTGCATTGCAGCTAAATACACAACAATCTTACTTATATTTTACTCATGGGTGATTCCATCATAAAATCAGATATGTAACTCAATCCAACTCTGAGTTATGAGCTCCTTTTTTATGATGAATTTGATAAAAAAAATCCACTTGAAGACCCTTACGTTTTATTCTGCAGATTAAAAACTACTCATCTAATAGATTCATGTAATACATCATTTGAAAGCTATTGATTTATGCAACAAAATACTATTTTTTGTTTTTGTTAACTATCCTATAAAAATTATAACTTTACCATATTTTTAACTTTAAATATCTCAAATATAATATCCTCTGATTTTAATAAAAAATGAATCAAATCATATTAGATTTGTAAGTCTAAAGTGTGCCTTCTTGGGAGATATGAAAGGTTTAATTTGTTCGTATACATATATAAAATTAATTTATAACATTTCAGATTGAATGGTTTTTATTTGGGGTAATGCTTATAAAGTTAAATACACCTTGTGATTGTAAACCAATTAATGTGTAATATTTAGTCTAATAAATGATCTTATTATAATTTATTTCTGAGCCAAAAGCAATAGTTTGGCTAACCATTGGTTACATAAATTATTTAAAAACCATAAATAACACAACTAAGTGACCATTTTAGTAACTAAACAATTTAGGTAATATAATTTGAAGATTGGCGATATTACATAAGCATTATTCCACGAGGAACCATTATCTGTGGGGAAAAAAATTATGTGAACAAATTAAACCTTTCATATTGGCTATGAATCACCTTCAACATTCAAACTATTCTTTTTACATTGGTTAGTTATACTGATGGTAGCTTAATTTAATTATTTATTTTATCTCCCAATACCAAAGACCTACCACTCTAATCTTTATTTTTAAATTAAATAATAATTGTATCTTCTTCTGACAATAGTTTTATCAAAATCAGAGGATATAATATTTGATATATTTAAGGTAAAAAAATATGATTAATGTCAACCATATTTTTTTATAAGAGCATAAAAAACAATCGTGTAAGATATTTTGTTGCATAACTTAATAGTTATGAAATGACATCTTACATAAATCCATTAAATGAGTGCTTTACAAACTACAATCCAAAAAAACAAGGGTCTTTGTGAATATTTTTGAGTAAATCCATCATTAAAAGGAGCTCAAAACTAGATTGAGCTACAGATCTGAAATGCCATTTTTGAGCATCCCAATAATAGGCTAGTTGACATACAAAATTTGACTCAAATCAGATTGAAAAAAATGGAACATGTGTTAATTTTTCATGGAAGACTCGCATCTATTTAATACTTCGTATTTATTCAAGAAAAGTTCATCATACTAAATTTATCGTAACTAATATGAAAAAAAAGGCCATACGTTGTCCCCAGTACTAGTTTTTGCAGGTTAATTCTTCCTTTTAGCCAAAGCTATAAGCCAAGTGGTGAAATGAAGACCACATAGCTAATTTTTTTAAAAGGTAGTGGTTTTAGTGATCAGGGCTGTAAACTCGCTGAAATTTCAGGGCGAGTCCGACTTGAACTTTAAGATCAAGTCCCGAGTCTACCGAAAATTTCAAGTCAAGAGTGACTCTTTGTTTTTCACATACTAATGGTTATTATACTGATATACTCTTCAAGAATAAAATATTAATGATGGGAGCTTTTTTAAATAAGAAAATACCTATTCAGGTAGCAACGACAAAAAGCCCTCATTATCATATTTTTTCATTTATGGTTATCACTACATCTCTCAATAGTCACAAGTTTTTAAGAGAACATTTAAAAATTAACGATTGATAAAAACAGCTATTCAGGTACAGGTGCAGGTACTCATAAAGACGCAGAGTAAGAATGTGGCTTTACTCGTGGGGAGTGATAATTATATGTACTTATTGGAGAAGGTAAAGAGATACATTTCTATTACTGAATTAAGAATTTTCCTTTATCCTTATCATTAGTGGAGGGAAAATATTATACTTATATTTAAATTCCTATATTTATTTGCTTTATTATATATTTTAAAATCAATTTACACCAAAGACTGCCGATAATTCTTCTTTTAGAAAGAGATGTTTACACGCCCATGACCTATTAAATAATCAACAAAAAAGAAGAAAGAGCACACGCAACAACTGTTTTTCCTTTTTTAATTTCTAAACTTACTTTTTGCCTAACACAAGTCCCTTTTTTTTAGCTATGGTAAACAAATCAGCTAAAGTATTCTTCTATGATGATTTAAGTATTGTGAACTCTCCTTAAACTATACATTGTACAAAATATTTCCGGTTATCCATAATCTAAAAATTAGTCTAAAAATGAAATCAATCTTACACAAAACATCCATTTGCCTTAAACGTTCCACTTCCCCCGCCTTGATCGTAAACAATTCCTCCATTTCTCTCTTCTCCGCCTCCATTTCCTCTAAAAACTTTTGTGGATTCACACGATCCTTGTTCATTGTTTTTACTAACTCAGTAATAAGAAAATCCGTACAGTTTTCAGCATTTTGAAGGGACTTATTGAGCGTGGACTTTTCTTGTTCTTTTAGAGAGTGGAGCATTGCAATTTTCTCATCTCTCTTTGCATCTTCAGCTACCATAGACTCAATTAACTTTTTTCGATTGGTTTCTCTATTCTCTGCTATGTTCTTTTCCCGCTCTTGTGAATCTAAAATGACTTTTTCTAACGCTTTAATTTGTTTGTTTTTTACTTCCTAGAGAAGAGAAAATAAGAATTGTATACCTTACATATAATAGTTGATATACTGAAGGAATACTCCTCGTTACATGGAACAACCATTCTTTTCTTTTTTTTGACTAACTTAGGGGGCTGACCACATTTATCTTACGTGTTCACCCCTAAGTGCATAAATAGTGTTGTGTATGTACTTCTTTAGTACTAAAGACTGCAGTCTAGTTCAGTATCGGTCCAGAGCCGCATATCAGTCCTACAACTTGTAAAGTTCAGTAATTGATGACGTCACTCAACTTGATTTCTTCGTTTTTTTTAATCAATTCTAGAACTGACAGTCTTAAGGACCGTTCCCAAAGAATAATAGGGCAGGTCCTCAGAATGGCTAGACCGAACTATATATATATAAATGATATCGAGAGAAGATTTTTTTGCACAAGTGTTGAATCGGTCCTATCCCCCCCTTCACCCTTTTTTTATCAATCCGGTATTTTTAACGATTCAACTATCCTAAGGACCGATACATTGGTTTTTGAGTCCTATCTTTTTTATTTTTTCCACTACTAGCTAAAATTGAAGAACTTAATAACTAAAAAAATAATCAATTATAGGTCAAAGGTTTTAGTCACACATATTCTACTTTTAACTTCAAGTCTATATTGTCTCGTCTCCATCAAAGAGGTGATAACTTATGATGAAACTTCAGGGATCTAATGGCATAGTTAGTAATTACTACGTCATTTTGGATGTTGTATTTTCCATAAAACCAATAAAAATGGCAGCCGTAGGGGGTGGAATGTAGGCCCCCTAAAAAATTAAGGAATGTTTGTTTTTCACTAGATAATTTAATATTTGAATTTTTTTCCCAAAAATTTAAATTTTTTCTAAACAGTTGCGGATTTTTGGAATTTTTCCCCAAGAAAAATTAAAAATTTTTATAAACAAGTGTTGAGTTTTGATTTTTTTTTCCAAAAAATTTAATTTCATAGGAATAGCTGTGGATTTTTGATTTCTTATTCCCAAAAATTATATTTGTTGCGAACAACTGTAGATTTTTGAAATCCTAAGATCACAGACTAATTTTATTAGGACCGGACTCATAGGACTACACTCTTTTTAAACACATCCAACACTAATTTATACCTTTACATACACGCATGATAGATGTAGTACCATCCTTCAGGCTTTTTTTTAATTAGTTGATTATTTTTAAAATGAAACAGAATTGAATTAACTCAATCGATTTATGAATCTCTGTTTTTGGTTTATCTAAATTATTTTGAAGTTATCAGAATAATCATTAATAATGAAGGTTATTTTAATTTCCTAAAAAATTCATTCACTATCGTTTTAATTCAAATGTATCTTTCATTTCATAGCTATAATCCTGATAATAAAAAATAGCCTAACGGCCGTCAGAATAATTACCATTTCCATTACTAGAACTAAAACTTTAAAGCAAAGTAGTGAAACAAAGACCACGTGATCAATATTTGTAACTTGTAGTGGTTCTAGCTAGGGATAGGACAGGTCGTGTGGATTCGAATCCGAACTACTCGGCTATGGTAATTTAACTTGTAAACCAAAAATGGGTCTCCGGAATTCTCCCCCAGCGAAGAAATTTTTCAGAAATCCCCAAAATGTTCTGAGACCTCAACCGGATTCGAGTACTGGAACTTTTACGGATCTTAAAAAGCTTAATCCTATTTTAAGAAAAACATATCTCTATATCGAAAGTGGAATCTCTATTTATCCACAAACGTGCTTAGAGCGACATCTCTATAAACAGTTGCATTGCACACGTAGTTACCTTAATTATATCACGCAACCTTTCGTCAGAAAAGAAACTGAAAAGAGGCCGAAAATCAATTGGTAGCTAGCCAGTTCTTTCAAAATATGGATATTATTATTCAATAGTTGAACTAATTGTAATTCAACGCTCAGAGGATTCATAAGGGGAAAAGAAGTAAAAAAAAAATCAAACAGCTGACAAAAAAATATACTGAATATTTTTGTATTATTTAGGTATCGCCGAGCTCAGAAATACAAAAATGTACATTGTATTTGGTTGTCAGATGTAGAATTTCCTTCTTTTTTTGGATACGAATGATTTATTATTCGTCTGTGAATAGATATCAACTATTACTCAAAAATAATTAAATAGTACGAAGAATTGACCAACTTCCAAATGATTTTGTCTCTTTTTAGATTTCTAATTGTAATAACATTGCTTTAGAATCAGTTAAAATTAAAGAACCTTTTGCTTCTCGATGAGTTTTAAATTCCCTTCAATAATGGAATCATAGGGATACCCTATAATAGGATGATGAGCTCCATTGCTGTTCTCCAGAGGAGGAGGAGTGTACTCAGAGGAGGGTATGTACTCAATATCACATTCTATAAATATAAGATACAAAAAATTATGTAAAAAAATTATAAATAGGTTAAAATATCTAAAAAAATTCTATCAAACGACTCAGAATTTAATGAAATTTAGTATACATGTAGATTTTATCCAATCCGATATTTTACAAATAATTGCATGTATCCAGGGGGCGTCCGCAGGATTCTTTTTTTTTTTTTTTGAGGGGGGTTAGGCTTGGATTATTAAAAATTTATTTTTTTCTAAATTAAAATATATAGTTCAAAAAAACATTTTAAATAAAAAAAGAAAATTCAAGAATCTACAGCCAACAGCTGTTCACAAAAAATTTGAACAACTAAATCAAATTTCAATTTTTTTGACATGTTTTGAAAAATTAAATGAAATTTCAAATAATAATTTTTTGGAAAAATAACACAAAAATCTACAGCTCTTTCTCAAAAATTTAATTTTTTTAAAACTTGAAAAATTAAATTAAATATTTTTGAAAAAAAAATCGAAAAGTTCAATAATTTTTTTTTTTTTTGAAAAGTTAAATGATTTTTCAAGTTTTAAAAAAATTAAATTTTTGAAAAATAGCTGTAGATTTGCACATTCTATAAATATAAGATACAAAAAATAATATAAAAATTTATTAATAGGTTCAAATATCAAATTGTTCAATATCATTTTTTTTTTTTTTGAAAAGTTAAATTAAATTTTAAATATTTAATTTTTTGAAAAAAAAAATTAAATATTAAATTTTCTTGTAAAATCGACTTTTTGGGGGTTTGTGCTGCAGCTCCTGCAAACGCCCCTGTATCTGTATTCATGAAAACATTTCTATTATTTTCTATCAATTGGTTTGTTTCGTTTGCATCGTGGTCTTTTTTGTTTTATGTTTTACTTGACCAAAAAAACTGAACTGTGATAGTTATTCAGTACGAATTCATCCATTTAATCCCAACTCTAGTAATGTTAGCAAGATGATTGATAAAAAAAATGAGAGCGATTTTTATGAAAGGGAAACTTAGAAAGTCTTAATCTTATATTATGAACTTTGACCTTCTAAATCAAATTGGATTCATTTTTTAGCTCTGAGTGTCATCCACAATTTATGTAAAAAGGGAGATGATAATAAATTGGTTTTGGAGATATTTCGATTTGAATTAGAAATTAATTAATTTTTATGTAAATTTGATGAAATAAATGTTGATAAATAATTAATTTAGTATACGAGGATCGTTTGAAAAGTACGGACTGGCACATATTGGGGTAATGTTTAGTTAGTAGCATCTCTTGGAAGAACACACACACACTTTTAGCCAGATCAGTCTATTCCTTTCAGTTTGGCATTCGTTTGAATCTCAAAACAAAAGGTGATAACAATAATTTTTCTGTGTTGATTGAACATTACTTTCTGAAAGGGAAAACGCCTCAGGAGACTAAAAATAAGCCTGATAAACATTAAGGGGACTCAGCACCTTCGATTAGAACAGTTTATTAGTTGTTTCAAAAATTTCAGAGTGGCTTTATGGGCACAAGTGACGTTGAACGTTCTGGAGGCCTTCTTGATGTTACTACTCCAAAAATCCTTGATAAAATCCATGACATGGTGATGGATGACATAAGAGTAAATGTGTGTGAGATTGCAAGCGGGGATCTCGACCCTTATTTCCAAAAAAATGGGGGACTACAGCTGCTGAGGTGTGAGCTGATAGACTGCTATTTATTACTAATTCGAAATATCTCCAAAATTAAAGAAATAACTATCAAGTTTATCCTGACATTTATTGTAGACTAGCAAGAGTACCAAGAGTATTAACATGGAAGAAATTTTCACCCCTATTCTTCCTTGATGTGTCACGCTGAGCTTTGGCAAACTACGTTCCTTGTGTAAGCCTCATCGAAAGTCAAATTCATGTTTTTTATCCTTCCATTCTTTTTTTAATATGACGTGCTAAGCTTTTACTCCAACCCCTCGTTGTTAAAAATGAGTCCTCCACAGATACGCTGTTCATTAATAATGACATTCAGAGCTAAAGAATGGATTTAATTTGATCAAACTACAACTTGATCCTCGAGGTCAAATTCAAGGTCAAAGGTTGGAAATTTTGAGGTCATGGACCCAAAACGAGATAATATAAAAATAAGTTGGGAATGTAACTTTTTTAGATAGGTTTCACCATTTCAGATATATACTCTGATTTAGGGATGCATATCCAAATAAACCAGTGATTGCAATAAAAACGTATTTGCTAAAGTTCATCAAATTTTGAGCTGTTTAGGTTTGAGGTATTTAATGCTGAATGACTCAAAGCCTTCACAAATACTTGCTGACTCTCAGTACCTTGACTAAAAAATTTCATAATAGCTTCTATTCCACCATAAATAACTTCTTTTGAAGGATATGTGATTCGATCCTCATCCAGAATAAGAGTCTCAATCCCTCTAGCAAAACAAATTTCCTTTGGCAGTGAAAGTAATTTAGGATTTTCTTGAAGTTCGATTGATTTTAATCTACTACATTCCCCAATAGAACTTGGAAGCTGCTTGAGGGAATTGTGTGATATGTTAAGTGTATCAAGTCTTTTTAATTGCCCTATTGAGTCCGGAAGTCGTTTTAATCGATTATGATGGAGATTAAGTTTCTAAAAAGTAAGGAGAGTGAAAATTGGAGTTAAAAAAATTGATTAAGATATAACGAAACATTAATTGTATTGTACTTGTAGATTTTTAAGAAGTCCAAGCTCTTCAGGGAGTTTTTCAAAACAATTTGAGTGCAAATCTAGTATTACTAGATTTTCTGATAATTCTGATAAATACCCTCCACCAGATAAACTCGAAAGTTCGTTTTCCTAATAAAAAAATTATATAAGTGATAACAAAAATATTAGGCTTTCAATGTATTACTTGGAGTAGAAGAGCGTGCTTTCTTGATACTTTGATCCATGAATAAACGCCAGAGGGAACAGACTTCAACCCACAATCAATTAAATCATAGAAAGGCTCTGGGCTTTCTTGTGCCTTAAATAAGAACAAATTACAAATAAAATAAAAATTATGGCAATATCTCCAAAAACACTCTAATTTGAATTTGTTTATCAAGTTGAAAGGGCATTTTCCCATGGAAGTTTGATTTTGAACGAAAGGGGCTTTCTCTTCCGAAAACAGTAAGGGAACATATTTGTTCATTGATGAGTATTATTAATTTATTTGGGAGTATTTCATCAGAAATTTACGCTCAAATGTTTTTTCATACCATTTTCCTCAAATTACGGATCAAAAATGAAGTTTAATTACCTGTAACTCAATCCGGCTCTGAGGTTTGAGTCTCAAAGACTTTTGGGATTGTAGTTTGCAAAACATTTAGGATATTTTCTATTTAGGAAAAAAAAAAATCCTAGTACTTATGTTATTGAAAACTTTGACCATGTTTTTTACGTTTATGAGTAATAGACCATAATGGTTTACTGTAAAATGACTGGGGTAAAAAGGGTGGAGGAATATCGTAATGTACATATCATTGTGAGACAAAATTGTTGTGCCTAATATCATCGTGAAGTAACATCACTGTAAACAATATGACTGTAAGTTATTTCATTGCAAATATAATATTATCATGTGTAATTACATTGCAATGATATTATTTTTGGACAATAAAACTATTGAATGATTTTTTTTAGAAATCATGTGTTATTTTTAGACTATTTCAATGAAACAATACGTTTGCAACACTGGAGGGTCATACGTACGAAATTCGCATTATTTCTATTTACTCTGCGATACCTCGCAAACACAAAAATATACAGTACATTTTATGGTTCTAGGGACAATTTGCTAGTTCTAAGACATTTGCCCTGAAGAAAATTCCCAGCGTGGTAAATTGCATAATGGAATATTTCCCTTTATTTACGAACAAAATCACAATACCTCGCCCAAAAACTCGTTTTGTCTAATGGCAATAAGTATTTAGGCCCTCTATATAACTTCAAAATAAACCCCTAGACCATGGGTTGTTTAACACCACGGCAGGGATAATATCAAGGTTAAAATCAACCGCCGACAATTGACAAAGCATTTACGCCTCTTCCAAATACCATGGGTTGTTTAATACTAGAGCAGTATACGGGAGGGCTCAGTGGCGTTTCCGTGCAAGAAATTGTATTTCTGTTCTTTTGGAAACGTAGCATACGTATGGTATAAATTATTACATAGTGTATTTAGAAAAAAAGAATAAACTATGAAATAGTCATGGTATATCAAGTGAGATTAGGGAATCAACAGCTGACATCAAAATACACTGGGTATTTTTATGTTAATGAGGTAACACAGTTACCTTCTTTACTTAGGACTTCTGATGAATGGTAAAAAAGAGCAGAGAGATTTAAAAAAAAAGGCTGGGAAGTAGTTAATTAATAATAATTCCATAGTTCGGAAAAATTAGCTACCAACGGATTTTGATCCCCTTTCTTTCCGGATGAAAGGTTGCATGTGACAATAGAAGGAGAATCCAATTCATTTAAGTCTCTATGAAGTTTTTGAGCCTCAAAATGGTCAAACTGCTTAAATAAAGGATTTCAAAACTCATGTATAGGTATTGTGCAATTGGGCTAAGTGTCCCAAATATTTTTGAAACAGGCAAAAATGATTGTAAATTTCTATTGGAGTCACCCATATCTATTTAAATTTATGTATATAATAAATAATTACTTACAAGATATTGTTTGTGCTCTAAGCGTGATTTATAATTAATCTTTTCCTTGGAATGACCATTAATTGTTTCTTTATTGCGCTTCCAAAAAGGCATATTTTCCTATGGTTTGATGAATTGATTATCTTATTCTGTTTTTTCTTTCTTCAAGAGGTAAGAAATGGTTCACCAAACAACAACTGAACGTGAGATTCAAGGAAAACGATCTGAAAAATAAAATGTACATATGTATAGTCAAACAACTTTCATATATACTTGTATAAGTTTCTCCGTTCCACGGACGCATGCAGACACAAAATAGTGGTGTATCGTCCATGCTTTTGGTTTGTCAATTAGTTTAAGAATTCAAATAAATAATGTTATTTATAATTTAGGTTTGTCTATTGAAATTGAATGTAAAAGTACCTCATTTATTCCAGAACAATAATTAAAAAACCCGAATATATTTATGAATAAAACCGTGAGAATTACTCTTGAACCCGTATTGTGACCGGCAATACTACCAGAGTTACGCCTACATTAAAGATAAGCGAACAAATTTGCACTCACAAGTGAACTACTTTAAAAGTGAACATGCCAAGATACAAATTGCTAAAGTTTGGTAAATCAAATAGTCACTTACAGTAAATAATTAACAGAGTGCAACGTGATAATCTTTTCAGTATGTTACTAAACCTAATTAATTTTTTTATTACTTTGTTGATGTTTCTTTTTTTTAATTAAAAATAAAAAGTAAATTTTGTTACAATATATTATAAGAAACTTTGTTTAGTAATGCTATGTAAATTATTCCGATTAGTAAAATGTTAACCATATTAATAAAGGAAAGTTAATCTGTATGAATGTATAAAACTTTGAACCAAATGAAGATATTTTTCATTAAAAACATAACAATGTAGATTTTGTAGGCGTTACGCATGTAGCATCGAGCGTTTAAAAAAGGGTGCACTCTATACAGTGCTCCTTGATGTATATCATAAAAATTAAGAATGTAGCCGTATTAATAAATATCACACATGTGTGTTTATGTAGCAACAGATATAGGGTACACTGTATATAATGTTCCCTGATGTATATAATAATCATATGTGGGATCTAAGAAACAACAATGCTGTAGGAGGGAAGGGCTGTAGTCAACCCGCAAATCAAGGAATTTTTGAAAAATTATGGATATAAAAACCAAAAGTTATTCATGCGGTAAAAAAGGTCATTCGCTTAAGTTATGCTCTGGAACCAAAAATTAAATTTTCCAAAGTGTTTTTGAGGTGTGTGGATGCAGCATTGAGTATGTGTACAGGGATCCCTGTTAAAGTATGTTTAAAGTATCCTTATGCTATGAATATAATAATTCCTATTCATTTACATTTATATAAAGAAGGGATCTGTGTAAAGAAAAAACTAAATTCATCGATAAGAAAAAGAAAAAAGATTGATACGTGTGCTCTTTTCATAAAACATATATAAAATACTGCACTATGTAAGTCATAAATGCATACATTTTGGGCTATCTTTATACTTTTCGAGGTTAACCCAGTCATGAACACAACATCTTCATCCAAGTGCAAAAATTTGTTAACTAGTATAATGTGGAAAACCAACGCTTAAAA
This sequence comes from Lepeophtheirus salmonis, assembly GCF_016086655.4. Taxonomy (NCBI): domain Eukaryota; kingdom Metazoa; phylum Arthropoda; class Copepoda; order Siphonostomatoida; family Caligidae; genus Lepeophtheirus; species Lepeophtheirus salmonis. Next base: position 30,720,298 of record NC_052139.2, on the reverse strand, counting down.
TTAAATTTATTTATGTATCTCAATTTATTCAAAAATAATGGTTGATCATGCATTTTCTACCTCTTTTATTACCTTGACCTTTGAATTAAACCACTCAAAATTTAATGGCTTTTTAATGTGACCATCAATAATAATCTCCATTCCAAGTTTGATAAAAGTCAATCAGTAACTTTTTTCGTAATCCTGGGAACTAACAAACCCAACAAACTTTTTTGCAAAGATAAAAATGTGTTAGTATTACTTTTATTTTTTTGTGAATGATTCACTAAATTGGTTTTTCCTTAGATAATATAAAAACCTACAACATTGTTCCATAATTTATTAGTTATAATAGTCAACAAAATGTCAACTTTCAATTTCGACAGATTAATTATCGTCCATTATTCTGATTAATCCTTTAATGGTGTGCAAATTGCATTGCAGTTAAAAAGACAAAATGATCGTTAAAAAAAAAAAAAAATCAATTAGTATACTTATTTAAAAGACTATAACGGGTTAACATTAAGCCACATCAATCAAACTAAGAGAGTAAAGTATATTTAACGTGTTTGATTATCACAACTTATGTCAGAAATTTGAGAAATATGCATTATAGTGTCAGGAAAACTCGCCGTGGGATTACTCAATCTGTGGAAAACGTGTGGAAATTTTGTCTTGGGTAAAGATCGTAGGGTGGAAAAAAACCGTCTTACTCGGCATTGACCAGAGTAATTAGGCACCAACTAACAGGTAAATTTTTATTTAATAATGTTCTTCCGTTTTCATGAAGAACCTCACACGTAACTTATATCAATTCATATTACATTTGAAGAATAAATATTAGCAGTAGAATGGACTTTTAAAAAGAAAGGAACCGAAAATCAAGGTGGTAACCCTGACAGGAAAATCAAAGTGGTAACCCTGACAATCTGAAGAATTTACGAAGGATATCAGCTACAATCAGCTCTGACAAGGTAGGAGGGGGAGAAGAAAATAAACGAAGAATTTGACATGTCGACCCCAACTCTACTTTGAGTCCAACAAGGACTTACAATTATAACTCCGAAACCCGCTCAATCAGGTATTTAATACAATCGAATCTACTCAGGAATTTACCTTTTTAACTTAAATACACGATCTATATAAACTTGTTCAAATGTATTTATTTACAAATATTTTACTATGACAAAATATCTACATACATCAATTCTCGCCAAGCTCATTATTTGACATTAACAGGAGATGCTTCTATAACTTGTCGTCTCTTGGCCTCTGTCTAGTTCTTCTCAGGATCTGCTTGGCCTTGGAGAACAAACATTCGCTACTGGCACTGTTATTTATAAATATCGGCCGAAATCAGTTCCCACGACATATATAAGGATCGAGACAAGTCAAGACCGAAGTTATAAAGTTTGAGAGGAAAATCAAGACCGAGAACAAGACCAATATTTTTTAGTTTGAGACCAAGACCGAGTGTAATATACCCAATACCAAGATTTTGATGTTTTGAGACCGAGAACCATCAAAAAGCAGTCTCGAGAGCTGTCTCAGGACAAAACCGATCTCGAAAACTACAACACTATTAGATGAGTTGTAATTTTGCACAAATTGATCGGATCGCAATTTTTTGCTATTTCTGTTGCAAGATAAAGGTCAGGACCGATTGCAATACTGCGATCAGCGATATGATATTGCCATATTGCAATTGATTGCACATCAGATAGAACTCCAATCAACAAGCCTGAATATAATTAATGTTATTAGTCAAATACCTTACGAAAAAAGTTCCGCACCTGCCCGGATTGCAATTAATTGGATCTGCAACTACCCATTTTATCTAGGAGTTTATATTCTTTCCTTTGGATAACCTAGTCACACCCTTTCTGATCCTCTATTCATCTTCTGATCAAGGAATCTCGTCTCTATGTGCCTCACTGGATTGATCTCATCTTCTTTAATTGAGAGATCGTTCGTATTGTAGATGCTACTTCCCATCAAGGTCTGGGATAGTGATTTATAATCTCGTGAATCATTCCCCCTATACTCAAAAATACATAAATTTCTCTAAATCTTCTACGGAATAATTGTATACTTCTAAAAGAACGGATGAGTTCCACAAAAAGACAGAATAATCGACTGAAAGATCCATTGAGGAACAAAAAGATTCATCATCCTTCATCCACTGCCCCCGTATTGTAATCCTGAAGTCAACTTGGCTTCGTTTCTTACTCTAAAAAAACTATGTCATTGATAAGAGTCCTTCAGTTTCCTTGATGTATATAACACAGAAATAACTTATCTGAATCACATTGATATCAATTCAAACATGGATAACTATATAACTTGAACCCTATATTTCATTATTACTTGTGTGCCTCTTTTGTCATTGGAAAACAAGTAAAAGATGATTTTAAACTCTCAAAGATAAATGTACCTCTCTTTTCTCGATAGTTTTGTGTCTTTAATGCATATTCTATTCTGGCTATAAGTATACTTATTTCTGTATAAAAACGTCTCCTTTTATTTTGTTATGTATAATGTCGCTAGTAATTTAGTTAGTTATTTTTTTAATGTTCCATTCATTGGTTAGATGGAGTTGCACTGATTAAGTATAAGTAAATATTATAGTACTACATTTACTCCATCAAAACCTAGGAATCTTCCTTGAAGTATATTTCCTTCTCTAGGAACGACCGGGGCGTGAACCTACGGACATTGAGCAATTCATAATTACTTCTTGCATCTATTTGTTTTATTGTCTATTAATAACTTCTATATCGTTTCATTTCTCATTTTAATTTGTAGAACGTTCTACGTTATAATTCTTTAATACATTATCTTATTGATATTTACTATTTTAATGTAATGATAAAGACGCCATACGTCGTAATAAATAATAATAGTTAATATCAAAGTATAATATGGGCCCTAATTCCAATAAAGTAATTACTAATTATATTTGCACTAATGAAATTTCCTCCTCATCGTGAATGGATCTCTCCATTTTTACAATCTTGGAATACCATTTACAAGGAAAGGGTCAACTCTGCTCTCTTACGATGCCTCGCAGTTTTCCTCGGATGAAATTTTATGCCGTAGTCCCTCGTGGAGTGTGGAGTTCAGAATAAAAACATCTTTTGCATATGGATGATCAAGTTAGAAGTATCTTCCTTCGATTTCCTCTATCCGGCTTATAGAAATATTTCCTCTTCTTACGAGCCTAACAATTGTAGTAACTGTAACTCAAGACTTGATTGTCAATGTTAAATCCCTCTCCCTCTTTGGCTTAAGCCACATCGGGCAAATCTAGGCTATTTTATGAAAATATACCCATTTAAAAAAAAATTAAATGATTCCTTGTAAGGAAAAAATCAGAGGGTATTATAAGTTAAAAAATTAGAATATTTAATCTTGACTATTAAAGAAATATAAATGAATATATATTCTATACCTACAATATATCAAGTATAAAATGGGGAAAAGTGCATTAGATATTAGCATACAAGAAGAAAACATACATAAAAGCTTTAGAAAATATGGAAATTCAATGCAATACTTCAATAATATTAACTTTTTCCTTTTACATATACATATTCCTAACTTTTATTTGAATTTACCTTCAAATAGGGATGGGATATTTGTAGAGTGCTAGGAGAAGGAGATGATGAGGCTTACAACTACTGATGAAAATCGTGTGTATTTTGGGCATCTCAGAAAAAGAAACTGACAATCCACATGCTAAGCATGACAATTTGAAAAATGATTTTGGAGAAAGCTTAGCTGTCATGACGTTTCATTCGATCCGCTACTATTAGCTGTGACAAGGGGAGGGAAAAGGATATAGACAAGGACATTTGCTAGAATTACTCCGATGAACATCCCCAATTCTACTCTGAGTCCAACAAGGGCAATTATAACTATGCAACAAATCCTTAAGGTTAGTCTCCGTCTTTAGTGAGGACACAGAAATGCTCTATGAGGGTTTGAATATAATTTGAAAGCAGGAAAGAATGTTCACTCTTGCAGGAGTTAAATAATATTAACAATAGCTGAAGAAAAGAAAATCCATTATTCAGATAATCCATTCCAAAAAAACAGGCTTGTAAAAAAAGACCCCCAATTTCATTAGGATATATAATTAGAGCTTAACAACTAAATTATAAAATAATTTAGTTGTTAAGCTATCATATAATATATATTCTACTACATTCCTCAATCCTGTGGTTTACAAACTACACTCTAAACTGCAAGGGTCTTCAAAATGATTTTCGATCAAATTCATCATGAAAAGAACCTTAGAACTCAAAGATGGATTGAGTTACAGATAATAATTTTCATTTCTAAGTGTCTCAGTACGTACTAGTTGATTCGACACGTCAAATTTTATTTTTGGGACACATTTGGGACTCTATGATTTGACCTGGTTGTAATAGATGCCTAAATAGGTGGGTGAATGGTTTGTGATATTGGGATGTTTTAAATTCCTGAAGTGTTTCTAATATTATAGATTAGACACGAATATAATCTCATCTACTCTTTATCATTTTTTATTCTTTGTACAGATAGTGAAAGTAAACCTTGCATTTGATTAGTCCCTTTGAAGATCAAGGTCGTTTAGATTATATTTGTTTATATTTTCTTCCAAATTATCCCTGTTCTTCCCATTCTTGGATCCGTCATATCCCTCTGTGTCTCTTTCGGGTACAGTTCTTATGCTGAGATCTCCCATAACGCTTATGCTTTCCAGATGTGTTTTGGCATGCGAAATAGCATCAGAAGAAGAAAAAAACTTTCTCTGTCTTTGTTTGGACCATAAATTACGAAAACAGTTACTCTTCTTATCCCAGACAGTTCTATTTCAACTACTACAAAATTTCCTCCAACATCCGATACTAGTAACTTTTTTAGGGCTATTAAGTCGGAATCGCTGCCATTTTTGGTAGAGTTTGAGTAAGGAGTCGGAAAATTTGTAGCGTCTCATCCTTCGAAAAATATTACAATTCATCTAAACAAAACATATATATAATATAAGGCTTAAACAGAGTATTCGAAAAGTACAACTTAAGTTAACTAATTTATAAGTTTACTTCACAAATTTCCAACGTTCTTTATAGTCCATACAATGACAATTCCCTAACACTTTTAAAGTCTAAATCATTATATTGGGTAGAGGATGATGACCATTAGCCATGTTTGTTCATTAATTAGACACGTGAATAGTCGTTGTCATCAGAGAAAAGTGTGACATTGGAATGAGATGTTTTAGAGTTATTGTGGTTCCTTGGTTAAAAATATACAGATTATTCTCTTAAATTTATGAATATATATTAGTAATAGATAGATTTTGATCCATTGTGTATCTAGTTAAACATCTTATATTCCAAATATAGCTATAAATTAAATCTAAAATATATAGACTCAGATGCCTCAATAGTATGTTTATATTGGCTATAAAGCATATCATTTATAAATAAACACGTGTATTGGAGACGGAGTCGATGAGATTCAAAATACTGTAGTCGGAATTGGACATTTTATCTACAAACTCTGCAGCCCTAGTAAATGGGGTTCATTGTTTTTCGTTAGTTTTTTTTTTTTTTAACAAGAAGTTTCCCTGAGGAAGAATGATTTCTTCTCATTTGGGAATTAAATGAGATAAATGTGTGATAATCTGGTATAAAAAAATCCAATGTCTGAGGATCTCTTAGTCTTGTGTCAACTAAACATACTTTGTCTGGAAAGGGGAGTGCTTCTGAATAATTTAATATTTGTATCACTCTAAAACGAGTTGACATAGAGTTTACGTTAAAAGAAAGCATTCTGAGTTCTTTATCAAAAGTAGGGGGAAAGGCGAAGCATTTCTCTATAATAGTTTTATTTTTGTTTTAGAAAAAATAGAAGTGATGTCATTTTGTAATGAAATCGAATTGACATTGATATGATTAGATTTGCAAACTCTTTATTTGATTATTGAGTTTTCTTGCTTTTTATAATCCACTTATTATTATCCCTGTGAAGCAGCCATTAATATATCCATGGCGGGTTTTTTTACTACCCCGAGAGGGTCTGGTATTCTGTTTGTGGATGCTGTGTCATTTATGGGCTGCTGGGGGTTCTGTTCACTTTCACCCAGTTGACATTTCTGGTCATTGTTCTTCGTTGATCGGGAAACACCCTTAGCTATTTTATTTGAGTCAGGAGATGACGTTGCACTTTTATTGGAAGAGTCAATGGCTAAGGAGAATAGCCTTGCATTTTCTATCTCGGTGTGTAAGTCCAGAACAGTGGAACAAGCATTTTCATTCGACGTCTGAAAAGACGTGGATTCTCCAATAGAATCTGTTTTCAAGTCGTCTTTTTCAGGCGACTTCTTCTTGTGGTTTCTCTCAACCGTGACCAATTTTGGATATTAGTCAAATGTTACCGGAAGTTGACTTTTCTGTCCCTCAAGCTTTTTTACTTCAGTTGTAGAGGTCTGGATCAGCGACAGAACAACGTCCTATCTGCACATGTACATTGACTTGTCCAGAAAATGTATTTTGGGGATTTTGCCACTCTGAGCCTTGAATACTGGTGTGTATCGGAGCTCCGTCTATTTCAAATATCAGCTTTATTATATTAGAAGAGTTGTCCTCAAATTTGAGATGAATCATAGACTCAAAATATAGTAAATTTAACAACTTTTCTTCAAATGGAGGCCTTCCAGGATTTAAAACAAGGGAAGGTTTTCTTTCTACTTAAATAGTCTCTCCCCAACTTTGTGGGATCCGCTATTAAACCAGAGTCTGTTGATCAAAAGACTCATCTTTTGATGAGCAGGTCAGTTGTTTTCCGATTGACTTTTTGGACCAGACATCATTTCTACTCATCCAAAAACACATTATACCCTCTCTGTTTGCAAAATCTTTCAAATCGTTTGATACGTGCATCATCTGTGGGACTCTGGCCATAACGAAACTTGAGGAAAGGCAGATTTGAAGCTTTAGAACAAAATATTAGTCGCAAAAAGTGATATATCCATATACTATATAGTGTTATCTGATGGAAAAATTTATCTTTGTTTACACGATTTCATAAGTTCAATATGTATTTGGATTGGATTTGTATTGGATTGATAAGAATGTGTCCTTATAAAAAGGAAGATTGCTCGATATCAATTCATCATTTGATTCATTAAAAGTGCAGAATAATGAAACTCCTGCTTATATTCGTCTTTTTAGCCTCCCTGGTAAGAAATAAATATTCAATACTTTTTATATTGTCTCTGTAAATAAATGATATATAATTTCAGGGTGCAGTTTATGGGTCTCAAAACTGGCACGCCCTCAGGACAACCTTTAGTCTTCTTCCCTTCCATGGATTCTGGAGTCAACCTAGGACAGAGCGTCAAGCCAGATCCAAAGGATATATCAAGATCAGCGACTGCAATGATATCAATGCGTATGTAACATAACTCTGAACCTTAGTAGTTACATTATGGATTTAATCATTATTTTAGGTTCCCTGGGAGTCGTTACATTCCAAACTATGATCACCCCAACATTGTTTTCATTTATGATGTAAATGGATATATTGCTGGAATTCAAAGTATTGTGGATCAGGTAAGAGGAATATCAAATGATTTATCATCACAGCCCTACTCATATGTATGTCGTCCTGATTTAACCAATAAAAAAACTCAGGATCAGGAAAAAATCCCACCTTATTTTTTTTAAATCATGTAGATGTTACGAGCAGGCTGGAAAATCGGCCATTTTGCAAAATGCCCGGGCAATCTGTACAATTTCCAATAGAGTGGTCAATGTGGATTTTAAATTCCTTTACAATGTCAGGTAAAATTATTCTGAGATATATTATTACTAAACAACTCATTCTAAGCAATTTGATCATTATGGATTTAGTTAACATACAATTTCATTGAACTTAAAGTAGAATTTCGAAGTAAAATTGTTGCAATATCAAAGTGCATAGAGCGCTCATAATACGCACAAAGATTGAAATATATTTGACAGTACCTCAATTTTTCTCGGACTCTCAAAAGGATGGCAGTTTTGCTTTATTAAGCAGTTTGTCCTTGAAAAATTATATTTATATTTAGTCATAAATTGGAATAAATTTGTATTTAATGGTTTTCTTTTATATAGACATTTTCCTATTATTTTTTCTTAATAGATTCGGTGTCCCATTCAAATATTTCAAGTCGCAATGCGGCCTATTATATTAAAAGGCTTGCCATCCCTGATCTAGTATCTTTTTATTCTATTCAGGCTATAAAACTCGGCCTCAGGCAAAAGGTTTTGCAGGTGGACCAAAACCTATCGCCAACATTATCTTGAGTATTAACAACCCCTTCGAAAATATATTATAATTCACCCCAGCCCACAGATTATGCTAGTTAACCGCTTCTCCAGAAGGGGGATCAAAATCTATCCCCACCACTTTCCTGAGTATCAAGGACCCTTTCTAATATCTTAGTGCAAGTGAACCTCTGGTCCAAAAGGTGTAGCATTACCCACCACCACCGCTGCCTTGATCCCCAAGGACCCCTTTCAATATCCTATAACTTACCCAGCCCATAGGCTGTGCAAGTGAACCACTGGTCCCTGGAGCTTACTTGATACTCTTAAATATTTTTCAATGTTTATACGTATTGTGAGTAGTTAACGCATTTTTATGATAAGGAAAACAATTTCAAATTACTCGCAATCCTTTTATCTGACAATGTAAATGAAGTTGAAATGGTCATAGATCACCCTCTACTAGAAATGTTATAGATTCCCCGGGCATTTTGCACATTTCCCACTCTAACGTGCATTTGCACATTGACCAATTTTCCACATGGTCCGTAACATATGCATACCATAGACGTACTTGAGTCACTAATAGTCTCCGCATTCAGATTTTTCGTAATACCTATGAACATTAGCTGGGTCATTCCACATCAAGTGTACACACCCATTTTTGGTGAGCTGGCTTTTCTATATGACAGTGTGTGAAATATTAGGGTTCTGTGACTCACCTGGGTAGTTCTAGGCCCGCCACAAGTTGGTCCTGATGCGTAAGACCTGTGTTGTTTAGAAGGCCATAATTCCGCTCATAGTGGCTCGATTTTAACACAAATTACGTTGAAAGATGCAAGAGAACACAAACTTTAACTTATATTCGATCGTAATCTTATTTTAATCAAAAATAAAAGTTTGGGGTTCTGGTGCGCCTTCAAAATGGCGCCCCTGCCATGCAGCAACCCCGATTTTGTTTTAATTTTCGTAGAATACGTATCAGTATATGTTTCTAAACATATCCAAAATTCAGAGTGGGATCTTAATGGGATCTCTTCCAACAAGAGCATTATTTATAGCATTTCATAGCATATCGGTATGATTTTTCTATATTTAAACTCGGTATTTACGGCCCTCATTTTATTTATGCAACTGTATTTGGCCCCAATAAGGCCTTTCAACTATATAGTTTATCACTTCTTAATTCTGAGTCATTGTGACGATGCATTTTAACTACTTTAATTTGCAATTTGTGCAGTCTCTAAAAAATTAATCAGAATAATTAGTTGTTGATAGAAACGGACGACTACAATTAGTTGCAGAATACAAATGGTGAATTCAGACTCCATCTTGAAAAAAAGTCATTTTAGTTTGCTTTTGTATTGAAAAGACCACATATATACAATTTTTTTTAAATATATTTATATAAAATTTATGACGTAGGCTGCCTGGGACAATGGCTACGTAAACTTCCACAACAAATCAATGTATCAGCCAAGTACTATTAATGGAAAAGATGTTTTCCTAACCACGGCTTATTTCGTGGACCCACAAATTATTTGCTCAACTGGAAGAACTCGTTATCAATACAAAACCCAAGGAACAGGATATACACTTATTTTCCAAAATGGAGAAGATATTTCCCAAAAGAACTTGATGGAAATCCCTCTAATAGAAGAAAATTTGAAGGACTCTGTAAGTGTGCCACTATAATTAGAGTAGTAAATAATTTTAGGCACTATTAGAATGTTTTAAAAAATAACAACTTAAAATAAATAGACGCAATATCTAAACAGCTTTAGGGGGAAAAAAACTCAGACGCTAGAAAATGCTTATAATTTACAATTTTCACTATAATGTCAAATCATTGTTATATTTGTATTGTTTAGGATTTTTGGAACGAACATCTTTGTTTCATCAACATGGGCAAGCATTATTTTAATCTTCATTATGATCCCGAGGAGTCCTGTGAAAATCTTTTCCCTGTTCAACTCATTTATAAAGAAGGACTTCTCCATGGATTTGTTTGGCAACACTTTGGAACTCTTCCAGGAGATTTGTAAGTAGTTGATATATTTGGGTGTTTCTGTTGGTGCTAACATGATTTTCTATTTAATTTCAACTCTAGCTGGGAGCATCCTCCAGCACTAGCCATTAGCAAAATCATTAAGGATCCTCCAACCTGTATTTTGGATGCCATTGGTACTGTTGGACTCAGCACCATGCACATTTACTTTAAAAACTACCTGTCTATTTGTAATTAATTTTACATTACATAATTGTAACAGACTGACATTTTAAATAAATCAATGATTTTTTTTTAAATCATCGTTTCTATTTATAATGCATATATCTATTTGATGTTATATTTTATTTATTATTATGTTGATGTCATTCTATTTATATTTTACTCAATTTCTAATATTATTTATTAATGAAGAAATAAAATTGTATACTTGTTATTTGAGGTCTTTTTGAATATGAATTACTAAAATATATTTAATTCCTAATGAATAATTTGGTCCAGCACGGATATACATGATAAAAAACCATAGTCTGAACAAATGGTATGGAAGCAAAAATATTGGTACGCTGCCCAGATCTGTTAATGAATAACTATTCTTGAAAGAATAATTAACAGTTGTTAACAAGAAAAATACAAATGTTTTTTTTGTTTGATTTTTTTTTTTTCAAATTGTTCCTTTCTCTTTTGACAGTCGAGATTGAGAGTTGATGAAAAAAGATAGTCGTAGGGAGTCCCTTTTTTAATATTAAGTAAGCCATAGTCGCAAAATTGACGTGACAAATCGTTGAACCAATTTTCCACTACTTTTTCCAATAAATTGATCGATATTGCAGCAAGTTTGCGTCTGCTATTTTCCCTGAGATCTTTTAACGTTGCCAGCTTATTGGTGTAGACTAATGACTTCACATGACCCCAACGAAAATAATCTAAAGCCGTTAAATTGCACAATCGAGGCAGCCAATCAACTGGCCCATCTCTCGAAATAACACGCTCACCAAATTTGTTTCACAATAAATCAATTGTAACGTTTGCTATGTGTCAAGTCAGGTAAAACCACGTGTTTGCCAAGTCCATATATTGCAATTAAGGCCAAAAAAAAACATCAGTCATCATGGTGTGATAGCGATTTCCATTTACAATAACGTGCCTATTATCATCATCAACGAAAAAATATGGTTCAATGATCCCTCCAGTATGAAGTCCATACCAAACAGTCATATTTTCGGGATGCAATGATGTCTCTTGAAAGACCTTTGGATTGTTGTCTGACCAATAACGCATATTTTGAAAATTAACAAATCCATTGAGCTAAAAATGAGCTTCATCCCTGAAGATGATTTAATGCTTTTAAATTTGCGACAGTTGAATGGTTATTAGGATAACAAATTTGGATAATTTGCAATCGCTGATATAGCAACAAGGATAATGTTTTTCATATCAATCGACAAATAATTAAGTATTCTACAACATTCTGCAACATTCTACAAAATGGTAGAAAAAAATATGAGTCTTAACCTCTCAAAATTTGACTAATAGAGAGGACTAAATAATAATTGTTGAGCCAGTATATGTGGTTCCATCTATCCTCAGTGTATCTAGAGACTATTTATACGTCCCAGATGTTATTCCACGGGCCATCAGTATAATTATAGAGAGGTGACAATAGCTTTCAGAGCAGGATGACCAACCGTCTCTGTTTTTAAAGTTGTGACCCACAAGTTCCCCATAAATGTGCCCACTTTAGTTTATTACTGGGTACACACATTAAACCATTCTTCTTAATACTCTTTATAGATCCTAATTAGGTCCGCTCTAAGTATCTTCGTTATTATGTAACTAAATGGAGGGAAATTAAATAAGGAACATTTGAAACCCTTTGTGACACATCCAATCCTCATTTTTGATTCTTCCTAATCATTCTCATTAGCAGATGAAATGTGTGACTCTAGGAAGGATTCAAAATTTCTAACGTGTAACCTTCTCCAATATACTTGCAGCAGAAATGGCTTCCCTTTCTACATCCAAATAATAGGGATTATGCATTATAGTTATTGGCTTGGGCCTTTCAGCAAAAAAGTGAACATCCCCACCAAGCTGAAAGCTTCGGCTTGCTAAGACCCAGCTTGTTTGCATCACTATTAAATTAACTAAAATGCAAACTAAGAATTGTTATTTTAGATGAGTTGTAGCAACGAGCGTGTGTAACTAAAGCTCCACTCTCGTTTTTGTGATTAAAGTACTCCCCCCAGATCACACGATATTATTATTATTTTTGCGTTAATTTTCCTTTCATTCGCCAGATGGAGTTGCACTAATTAAGTATAATTAAACATTATAGTATTAGATTTACTCCAAATGACCTAGGAATCTTCTTTGAAGTCCATATACATAAATTATATTTACTTCTCTAGGAATGACCAGGGGGCCCCTACACACATTGAGTTCTTCCGGGCGCGATATCCATTGAGCTACGTTGTTCCATCATTTTATACTTTCTTTTTGAAGCTCCTGTTTTTATTGTTTCATACTTGAGGAGTGAATATTTAAACATGAAAAAATAACTTGTTAGTGTTCTTTACAGAGTGTAAAACTGAGGATTTCATACGAAGTTATCTTTAATATTATTCTATAAAATTTGCCCATTTGTCGCCGCCTAATTACTCCTGTTAATGGCGGATAATATAGCTAATATTAAATCATTGAATTAACATTCAAAAGGAACTACTAAATCTAAATCAAAAGCCTCTAGAATCGATTATACTTTGTGATGTATATAGAATTTATTTTCCTTTGCTGACGTCATTACAATTTAATTATTGAGTAGTGAACAACCTTTCCTAAATAGATGCAATTATATTCAAAACTGATTGAACATTCGTATGGGCTCATAAAAGACAAAGAGTCACATTGAGGATTTCTTGCGAGTTGTAATAGAAAGTCCTTGTTGGATTCAGAGTAGAATTGGTGATCGACATACGATTAATTCTTTATAATATTTTGCTCATTTCCTTATTTCCCTTGTCACACTGGATTGTGACTGATCTTCTCAAAAACATTTTTTTAAATGTCAGGGTTACCATGTTGATTTTTGGATTTGTTTTTTCTATTTTTACATGCCCATTATACACACACGATTTTCATCACTACCAATACCAATAAATTAAAAGAACCCCTCCTAATTTTCCAAATACTTTTGGACAGTTACAGCTTTAAAGGCTTTAAAATATATGTTTAACGACTTCAGCTGTAGGGAATACTATGAACGAATCCTTAGATGGGTAGGTTCCATAGATTGGTAGACAAATCACAACATATACAGTATAATTATGGGCAATTTTCCATTGATAGTAGTTTTCCTGCAAGCAATTTTCTACTAAGGTTAATTTTCCATCACATCATGTTTTAAAAAAAAAAATCCTATAGCTGTTATTATTATTTACTAATAACTTCGTGCAAGTGGTTTAATGAAAAACAGAGAGCTACAGATCGGATTTCTTGGAGAGATAACTTCTATATTTGTTGAACAAAAAATTTCTTTTCCCCAAAGTCTAAAAACTCCAAGCAATACCAGGCGCTACCACTAATATACATACAATATATTATACCAAACTAGCAGGGTTACCCAGCGTTGCTCGGAACAAGGAGGGAGCGGGAAATAATATTGACAATGGTGAATGTAATTTCTTCTAAACGTTTAAATGCCTTCGGTGCGGGCGTGTATTATAATAAATTAGATAATATACATATTAGTGTTCAATAAAATCCATTCTGTCCAACAAAAAACCTCGGCCTATACAGGTCTCACATAAAAATTCGGTCCAGATTGGTCCAAAGGAAAAATTCGGTCTAGTTCGGTCCCAAAAAAAATCGGTCAAGACCGATTTTACAGATAAATTGCTTATAACATGACATCGTATGTTTTTTCAAGTACAATGACGCGATACACAGTTTAAACAGAGATAGATTGGATTAATTTACATCCTACTGTCTCTTATATGTATACCGTATTTGCTCTAGAGCTTATTGTGTACTTTAGAGATTTTTTATGAAAAAAATGAATGACAGTTGATCTAGAAAAAAAAAATAAGGTCTCTCATAATATATGAGACCGAAAAAAATGGTTCCAAAGCCATCTAGAAAAGACTGAACCGAAAGAAAAAAAATCGATACTGGACCGAGTCTCAACACAAATACATATGTATTAGTATGATTTCTTTTTCTTTTTTAAATGTGTTATAAACCTCAAATAGCATACCAAGAAAAAAAATGCATGCATGAAAAAAATTGTTTAGAATAGAAGTCAATTTGAAAGAGAAACAATAACCTACTAATAATTATTTCGTACTTCCAAAAACAATAAAGTTACGGAGATATTATCGTCGAAAAATGAACATTCGATGACTGATTCATTTTTGCCAGAATTGCAAAAATTATGTACTAACTAATTGACACTAAAAACTCCCCATCAATCAACCCTCCAAGATAAGGACCTTCAATAAAAACACCACTGAGTATTCCACCGACAAATGCTTAAATTAATCCAAGGCAAACTGATAATAGTATCATGAAATAAAATAAATTAATCTATTACTCTGGAAGAAACATCTTGAAACCTAAACTACGATTAATTTAGCATTTGTCAAGAGCTAATGCATCTCCTCATTTCTTATCATTAATTCCATCAAAAGTTTCGTTTTATGACACTTCTTCTTAAAACAATTAAAAATTGACGTTTGATAAGAAAAAAATTTGAAAAATTATTCAGAAAATATAACAAAATTTTCAGTGGAACATCCATTTTTATGCGTCAAATTTATATAAAAACGAACTTATAGACTAATTTCTACAAAGTGTTTACAATCTACCAATCCAGTACTCCATTGAAAATTCATTTTTTTGCACCTGAAAAAAAAAAAAAAAAAAAAAAAAAAAATTGCAATTTTCACCGATTTCCTATTTTCCCATAACTTTTTTTTTTTTCTTGATTTTGCATTAATTTATAAAACGTCTATATTCTTATATTTGTGTTTTGAGTACGCAGTCACTTTTGGATTTATAACTCAGACCTCTATCTATGTAGACCCCCAAAAAAAAGTTTTTGTGAGTTTTGGCTATAGAATTAGCCCCCTCGTCCCTAATATGACCTCCCAAAAAATCAGCACCTCACCTGACCAGGTTCAAAAGAACCACACATACAAAATTTCAGCCCCTATGTAGTCTTCTTGATCTCCAAAAACCAGTTTTTGTGTGGTTTGGGTATAGCCCCCTCCTCCCTTACATGACCTTCCAAAGAATCAGCGCCCCACCTGACCAGGTTCAAAAGAACCACCCATGCAAAATTTCAGCCTTTTAGGTTCAACGGTGCGGGCACCCTTATAGGAACCACACACAAACTTGATTATATATATATATATATAGATTAACTAATTTATTGCAGGGGTAGTTGTAATATATGATCCATGATTGCAAATTTATGTACGATAAACATAAATGATAAATACTATGAATGCAGAGTACATATATATGATAGCTAGTAATAGTGTTTAGCATAAATTATACAGTCATTTTATATTTAAAGGCGAATGAAGAAAATGTTATAAGCATGTTTTTTCTTTTTTTCTTTAAACAACAACATTAGTGTTCATGATGAAAATAGTAAATGAAATTTGTTTTGTTCTAATGAAACACAGAATAAATAGATGAAAATAATAAAATTATCCACCGGGATATTAAAAAAAACAGAAACCATAAATGATCACGTGGTAACCCAGACAAAAGAATTTTCGGGTTAAGAAAATAGCTACGAGCAGATATGAACATCCCAGGGTGTCGGCAGGGGGTGGGCTTGAGAGGCTGTAGCTTCCCTCCAAATTAAAAAACTTTGGCTTTTTTAATGGAAAATTCTAGATTTGAAATTCAATATAATTTTTTAAATTTTTGGAAAAAAAATACGAAATAAGTTATCTGCATTTACATCTATTTAAGATCAACCTAATTGACTACACGGATCGCATCTTTTTCCTCCTCCTAGCTTCTTTGATCCGCCGCCACCTTCCTAGATGATACTCTTGACCAATCCTTCCAAGAACATTATTTCCGTCCAGAGTAAATTGAAGGGTGTTGACAAAACCAGTAACAACGGGAATAGCTTGAATTCTTTTAAAGCACAGAAATTGGCAGTACATCTCCATAGACGAATGAATGAATGAGACCCCTTTCAACATGGGGGAAATGGTTGCAAATGATAATGGTTGCAAACTTTCTCTATCAGACACCGCTTCAAGGGAAAATAGCATCCACGCAGTGAAGTACCTGGTTGATTCCAGGGGCGCCATGGACGATAAAGTTGTGCATGATAGTAGGGAGCAACACTTTGCAATCTCTCCAGGTGCTTGCTCTCTTTGGATCTTATGGATCGAAATGAACCTAACTTTTTATATTTATATGAGAAGCTTAATGGTGATGAATGTTCCAAGTATCGCCATTAAAAATATCATTAAATTTTCTAAATTTAATTATGTTTTTAAAATATAACAATTTTAGACGAAGGAGCCTGTATTTTTTTTTTTTTTTTTTAAGCTGTTATTATTCGCCTTTTATTCTCGAGGAGAGAACATTTAAAAAATGAGTAACTACGTGTGAGGTTCCTCATGAAAAAAGGTGAGTAACGCAAAGGATTTGGGAAAGGTTTTGAAATTGTTTTAAACTGTTCACAAGAGTTAATTCGATTTCAACCAATAATCATTTAGTACATGGTTATTGTACCTTCTTGGTATCTTGTAACATATCCTCAAAAAAAAAAGGAGCAGGGAAAAAAAGCGCAAAATCTACTTGTAGTTGTTAGGCTATCGGATTATTATTATAAAATATGATTTTTTTTTTTCAGTATAAAAAATTTACAGCTTTTGACAAAAAAAAAGTTCAGAAATCCAGTTGTTAACATAAATTTTCAATATAAAATTTTAAAAAAAAATGGAAGTTTTAGGCTTAATATGTACTTAAATTGAATTCAACCAATCAATCAGAAAAATCGAGAGCTGACCAATATATAATATAAGTATCCAAAATTGTAGGAAAAAAAATGGACATTAGCAAGAATTACAGGGCGTCCCCAGCATTATATTGAAGGAGGGGTGGGGGGATTGGTTTTTAGAAATATATCTAAAAAAATAAAATTATAATAAAAACCCATTTCTATTCAAAAAAAAAAAAAAAAATCAACTATTAAATTTTTTTAGAAAAAAGTTTCAAATATTACATTTCTTGACAAAAATTTTAAAAATCCATTCATTAGAATTAAAGATTTTGGAAAACAATTTCCAAAATCTGTAGCTGTTTACAAAAATTTTAATTTTTTGGAAAAAAAAATGTCAATTATTAAATTTTTTGCTCTAATCACATTTTTTTAAAGAAAATAAATCTTTCAAAACATAAATTCTACACCTATTTTCACGTAATTTTTTTTCATTCTAGCCAAATAAAAAAAAAAAAATGAGTAAAAAAAATACCCTTAATTTGGGGGGGGGGTGCTACAGCCCCTACTAACCACCCCTTGCAGACTCTCCTAAACTAATCCAAGGTCGATCCTCAATTCTACTGGGAGTCCAACGAGGACTTACAATAAAGAACTCTGCAATCAATCCACGAGGTTGTTTTCCACCTTTTATGAATATTGAACATATACGTTAATCAGGTTTGGAGTCTTACTGAATGCAGTAAAAAATGAATTTCACTAATTAAAAGTTAAATAACAAGGACAGCAGCTTAGGAATAGAAAATTCATCTTTCAGATGTCTAACTTACAAAAACAGAAATACAGAATGTTTATACGTACTTTATTTTATTTTCCAATATGACGTGCAGGGTGATTCTACATGGAAAAACACATGGAGAATTTCATTAACACTCTTTTTTATTTTGCTCCCCCAAACTACATGCTACCACGGCACCTTGCGGAATAAATATCATTTATAATTTGTTCATCATTGATTCCTTTAACCATAGTTAAACAAATAATTATGTACAATGCCCATTGCCTGGTACTCACCCTAGTAAATAATAAATCAAAGTATAAATGAGAAAATTTACCAAAAAAAACAGTGAATTTTAATATTTGCAGGGAAACTGACGATTGAATAAAATGTTACTGAATGAAAAAAAAAAAAAAATTACTAGAGTGGAATAAATGTTTCTTATATAACATTTTCTATTGACGTTCAATATATTGCATCACAATTGAAGGTGACTTAGAAAATTCCATGTGCCCCGAAATTATCGTTTTTGATGTATGGAAAGTTTCTTTTGTTAGACAAAGTGTTTTGTTTTTTCCCGCGCTTCAATTCATTTTGTAAATTTCTGAAAGAATTCTAATGAATCATAATTATTGCCTCATATGGCTTCTCTTCGAACATATAGCCTACGATGGGATGCATAAATACTCTTCACATTTACTGTGCTCCAAAATTGAAAGGCCGCTCTCATCTCCAAAAGAGATTCTTTGGATGAAAGTCTTGATACCTCACAAACATCTAAGAGAGTAAATGAATTCCTAAAGAATAAGCGTAACCCTCCCAGAGGCCAGAAAGCCAGTTCCATGCCCTTTATAAGCCATCAATCAGATTGTCATCTCAAATTCTGAGTGACTTAAAATGATTATTAAATTCAAGAGACTGACACTCTTTTATCCTCTAGGAATTTGCCATATTTAGAAAGTCCTTCTGATGCTTCAATATCCGGGTTTGGTATCTCTGTTTCGGACGGGAGTTTGTAGCAAGGAGATACAATTACGCATCCATATGGCTAAATTTTGCTCAAATTAATATTTAACCCCATCAACTTTTCCACCTCCGGTTGATACCTTACCAAATTCTTGCAAGAAGGATTTGAAGATGGACCCAAGAAGTTTGAAGCCTAATGAGAGGGAGTTTCTTCTACCTAGGGTCACTATTGAGGAAGAACCTTGCAAAGGCCTTCGTTTCTTAGGAGGTGGAGAGCGTCCCATACAAATTTTTGGCAGTAGAAAAGACGATTAATTTAATTTTAGAATGAAACTCGTTTAAAACTTTAAAAACATCTAAAACTTCACTTGAAGGATAAGTTGAAATGCTATTGAGGAAGACCACTTTCGGAAGACTCTGATACATTAATATTTAATAATTAATCTTATCACCGGACGTGATGTATCACTCCAGTAACTCAATTTCTTAATAAACGAATAAATTCTACTGTTTAAACTCGTAGCTACACTTATTATTCTTGAAGGTAGACATAATAACAAATACTCCCTCTAGTGGACAAAAAAAGAAAATTTTGACCAATATATTTTTCAGGTGTTCATCATTAAATTGTCCTCGTTTCGCTACTTGGTTACAAGGTTTACTCAGTATCAGCACTCTATGTATTTCATCTCTCTTGGAAGAAATGATCGTCTACATCAACAAGGCGGTCATCATGTGAAAACGTTCTATACTCCTGGAAATGAATAATAACGACCAACAACGTCAAAAAGAGATGAGTAAATAAAGAGAACCCATTTAGGCATTAGCAATACACTTTCGTTCAAAGTCAATTAATAATTTCATATTAACTAAAAGCCTTCCTTAAGAAAAAAGAAAAAAATTCATATTATGTCATTTTTAATATATGTATGTATCTAAATATATTCTCATTACGTGTAAAGAATATTCATGTGACATTCAAAATGAATGTCACATATTAAATATTACGACAAACATACAAATTATGTCAAAAATAAGCTAGACTAATTTTTTTCAAAATTGATAATACATCTGTATTATTCGGCGAATATTCGTTAATTTCTATCAACAAACTATAGTTATTCATCCTTTGGGTGTAGGCAAATTGATCGTCACAATAACTGAATGAGAAATTGACAGATTTTATGGTTGAAAGGGGCCATATCGGGGCCGCCAATATATTTGTATATTTTGGATGGAGTATATTTGGGGCGATGGCCGGCTTGGTTTTTGGAACTTTTTTGAAAAAAAAAATTTTTATTATCAAAAAAAAATTTTGGGAAAAAAATTAAAAATTTTATTATCAAAAAAAAAAAAATTAAAAATATTAAATTTTTGGAATAAAATTTTAAAAACTCATAACTATTTTTAAAATTTGAACTATCAAAATCTACAGCTGTTCAAATAAACTTTACAGGAAAAATATTTCAAAATTTAGACCTACTCACAAAAAATTTATGTATTTAACCAATTTGCTTGCAGTTGATCTAATAAAACATCGAGATAGCTGACCTGCTCACCTCCCAAAACATTCTATTATTCGTCATGGTTACGGTGTCCTTTTTCAATTTACTTTTTTATTACATATCCACAGGTTATATTTATACAACTCTAGAAAAAATGATTATGTCAATCAAATATTGAGCTGTACATATATTCATATATTTTCTCCTTTTTTGAATTCAATATAACTATTTTTGGGTTTACTCACATGGAGCACATGCAGAAGCCTCAAAATATGATATATCGTTACGTTTATTGTACCACGGAACCGTTCATCCCAAAATAAACTGAGACAAAAAGGATCCAAAATCAGTTGGTAGTCATCTATTAGTCATCTCTTCCCTACTATGGAATTATTATTCAATAGCTGTTTATAGGTTAAAGGATCTAATTAAAATTCAACCAATCAACGTTCAGAACACTGTTTGGGATAAAAGAAGCAGAATCATTGGAAAGTTTTAAAAAAGCTTAGAAAATCTTACAAGGCCGGCAACAAAATACACTGTACACCACCATCTATTTCAGGTGTGTTTTTTAGCTAGCCCGTTAATTTGTAATTGGTAGTATAAAGAATGAATTTTATTTTCCTTAGTAGTTGACATTATTATATAATGTCATGAGTGCAGAGCATCCTTTCATAAATATATAGAATTATATTCAGAATCTGATGGAACATTCGTCTGTGCTCCTGCATATTTGGTTTTGTCGATTCCCTCGTCTCACTTGCTACGTCATGGCTATTCCACATTGTACTCTTTTTGACAAATAAACGAACTAATAAGTTATTATACGTTTATACTCCGTTTCCAAAAGAACAGGAATACAACTTTTTGTTGATCCCTTGTCGTATGAATAATATATATATTGGCAATTTAATTATTTCTATGAAAAAATCCACAACTTTTTACAAAAAAAAATCAAAATCCAGAGCTGTTTATAAAAAAATTAATTTTTTGGAATTAAATTTCTAAAATGTAATATTTCAAATATTGAATTTTTCGGAGAAAAATTTCAAAAATCCATAACAATTCTCAAAAAAATGAGACAAATGTAATTAAATTTCAAAAATATTACTATTACTATTTTTAAATTTCATATATTAAATTATAATTTCTTTCGTTCCTTAACTTGGAGGGGGGGGGCTATAGCCCCTCCAGCCGTCCCCCTACAGACGGCCCTGCATTTACAAATATAAATTTATAGCTACAATTTTAATAAAATATTAACAAGTAATAATATTTATGAAGGATTTTATTATAAGGAAACATTTATATGTAACTCATTTTTAAAAATTGTGGATAAATGACATAATAACAATCAAAGTTTGGGAGATAGATTGACTTGTTTGGCTAACAGCCAAATGATTTCTGGCCTTTTTTCTTTTATGAGAGAGAGTGTGTGATACAATAAAAATAACGACGTGATAGGTTGTGTGAATTTGGAATCTTCCCCTCTACTCTGGGACTAATTCCTAAGGGAAGTTCCGACAATTAATGAGCTCAACTACGACTATCATAGCTAGCAAATGAGTCAAGTCTCTGATTACATTTGAATTCATATATGAAAATGAAGTACATATCATCAAAAAAAGTAATTTAATTATAACAACAAAAATAAGAAGTGGAAAGGAATATACTCCTCTGTCCTCTCCCTTTGTTAAGAGCGGGAGATACACCACCCCATGAAGAAAGCCAGTAGTAAGTATTTTGGAAAGCATGCACGAACGAAAAAAATAGCCAAACAATCCAACAATAAAACAATCAGATCCTTCAAGTTCCTTCAACAGGATATTATTTTATTCTACTTATTTCTCCTTTCTTCCCTTTGTTTTTAATTACAAAACAAGTTTGGCACGGCCTTAACTTTATTGTGTCACGCAACCTTTGAGTTTCCAAAAAGAAAAAGAAAAAAGCCCCGAAATCATTGGTTATTTAACTAAATAAGTCAATCTAACCAACTACTATTTATCCGTTATATGTATACTTCCAGACTATCACCGTCATATCATTTCTTCATTATAATATTGTTATGTATTTTATTGATAATATTAAGTAGGCTTACTTTGCCATATTTATCTATCAGAGTATTTTATATCTTAAAAAGAAATCTGGTTTTTAGTAGGGTGTGTGCCTCTCTTTTAACTAGACGTATAATTAATTATTAGAAAATGATCTCTCACAACCTCCGCTTTTTGACATGACGGGTACAAGAAGGGGGCATAATTGGACCATGTAGAGCGATGAGTTTAAAACATACATCTAGCTATTCGAAGACATGGATCCAGAGAAGAAGGCAGCCTTACTCCTTCAATGTGCCGGCTCTCAGTGGTTCAAAACACTGGAACTGAAGCCCAGAGAAGATGAAGATTTTTTCCCCGCCTTCATCTGGGCATGGAGGAAGTATTCTCTACGATGGACATGACATTTTTTTAGTGATTCTGCCTGACTGAGTCGAAGCAGTGTGTGGGAGAGTGCATTGATGGCTAATTTTCAGTCCTCCGCGCTCAAGCTAGATTCAGTAAGCTTTTCTGTCCTAACTGTAATGCATCCTATCAAGATAATGTCCTCGTTGGAACTATTGTCAAAAATACATCCCCTCCCAAATTGTGTCAGCTGGTATTTGAAAAAAAACAGCGTCGATCGTGAAGGAAGTTATCCACTTGGGACAAGCTTTAGAGAATGCAGAGACCCACTACCATCAAATGAATTCAAACAGAGCAGTTTGCATGTGCGAATATATAGGCTCCAATGCGTCACTTCGTCCCGGAAGCAGCAAATTCTTGTCGAGACCTCAGGGTGATGTACAACTTTCAAAGAAACCTTGTAACTTTTATAGGTATTTACATGTGCCCTACCGTGCAAGTTGTCATGTTATTGGCAAGAAGTGCCGCAAGTGCAATGCCACTGATTATTTAGTTTCCTTCTGCAGGTCCAGCGTGAGTAACACTGTTACAGGGTTTGCATACTACGTATCCCGTTCAGTACCCTCATCAAGAGCCTATGTCGACCTAATCGTGAATGGAAAGTGGGTTACCATTTTGATCAATTTGGGTGCCATTGTGAACATTCTCCTGAGGAGTAAAGTCCCACGTCACCAAGCTCTAAAGTCATTGGTCATTTCAAGACATATAAAGGGAACAAAATTCCAACTTATTGCCCTGTGGCCTTTCCAATTGTGATGAACGGGTCCGATTAAGGACCACTGGAATTCCTTATTACGGATATGGACCAGCCAATTTTGACCTGAAGTTGGTCGATTTACACACGCCTAGTTTCCTGTTGAGGAATGTAATGGAATCCTTTAATCGCGATTTTGATGAAATTTTCATGGACTCCCCCGGTCAACTTGCTATGCACTCAACAGCTGTAGTTCACGTTGAAGATTATGCGAAGGCAAGGTATATACGAGCACGCCCGGTACGCTTGGCTCTCTACAAGGGCTGAAACATCAGAATGGGTAATTGTAACTGTACTTAAACTGGATGGAAAGGTCCATGCCTTTTTGAATTTTACACATACCCCCTCACCTATTATTAACAAGCAACTCTACCCTTTACCTCAGTCTCAATAACTATTTGCCGGCCTGGCTGGAGCCCGTTTTTCTCTAAGTTCGATTTTCGACATTGTTATGAACAATACGAGTTGGATGAACGCTCCATATATTCCTGACAGTCAATACCCGTACTGGGTTGTTGAGGTACAATGTACTGCCTTATGGCTACCTTCAGCTCCACCTATAGTACAAGTAGCCAAAGACAAACTATTTGATGGCATACCTTATGTGGAATTTTATATCGATGATCTTCTTGTTTATCCAAACACCCAATACGAGCATTTATCAACGCAACGTAAAGTTTATGAACGTATCCGTGCTGCTGGTGCACGGATTAATAAGAAAAAATGTGTTTTTGCAAAGCCTGAATAACCAAACATGGAATCAAAGCCTCGGAACAAAGCTGATCACTGCGCCCTGAGCTCAATCGTCCGCTTATTAATTTACCCGTCCAAACCTCTGCTGTAGAAGTCAGATCGTTTTTGGATCTAGTTCAATTTTATAGCCACTTCTTGAAAGATCTATCTTCAACACCAAAAACAGTGTTGAATTTATGTGGTCCTCCTTGGTTGAACAGAGTTTTATTTCCATCAAGAAATCCCTGTTTAAAGCGTCCCAACTTTTATATTACAACCCGTCTCGTCAGCTAACTCTAACTACGGATGCATCACCGCTGGACTTGGTGTAGTACTGTCCCAATAGGGCCAAGATAAAGAGCGTCCTGTCACATTTACTTTCAAAGTTAGAGATATATCTTTTACCATCAAGACTGACCACAAGCCCTTGGAGTACACCTTGAGTATGACGAAGAAACTCCCACAAGTTGTCACTGGAAGACTAGCTCGTTTTACTATTATGTTATCTATGTTCAACTTCAAAATCAAACACTTCACAGGATTGGAGATCTCGCACGCTGATGCGTTCTCTCGTTGGCCATTTGATGAGCATCTTCCCATCGAGGAGGAAGTTGATATGGTGATGTGTAACCTCTTAATGGCCACAAGTTCTCGTGAGTAGGACATTTTGAAGGTGTATGATGACGACGACGAACTATGTCAAGCCACGGATGCTGCAAAGTCTGGGGATGGGTCCAAAGTCGAGTCAAGAGCTTGCCTCAGGAAGAGGAATTGTTTCTCTATCAAGAATGAGTTGCTGTGGTGGTTTATTCGGCCCGTAGTCCACAAGTCTGGGGAACATAAGTTTGTGTAGGAACTGCACCTTAAGCACCTTGCCATTGTGAAAATGAAGGCTATAAAGCGGAAGAAATTTGTGGAGGCTCAGTATCGATGAAGACCTCAGCGACTACGTCGCAGCCTGCAAAACTTGTCAGGTATACACATCTTCGCCTTCATCACAATACGTTTCTTTTACTCCTACCGATGCTTGGGAGCGTATTCATGTATTTGAGCGTATCTGAAAGTAAACGTCAAAAATGTTCTGGTACTCATGGACTCGGGATCCAAATAGATTAAGGCCGCAACTATGTCAAGTACTTCCACAGAAGCGACACTCAAGTAATATTCTCGTGGTTCACAAGGTTTGGATTTTCTCGAATTGTTCATTCAGATAATGGTTCAAATCAAAGTTGAGTGAATTGAAGGTAAAGCACACGCTCTCACCTCCATATCACCCTGAATCGAATGGTCAGGCAGAAAGAGCAGTTAGATTTGTGAGGGACATGGAAGAAAAGAACCCCAATAACTCCCTACATGACTGTTTTTCTCATATCGCTCCATATCGAACTCCGGCAGAATTTCTGTTTACTCGACCAATACAAACCCGCCTAGATGGTTCAATTTCCTCCCATGCACCACCTCTACTGAATCTGTATCAAGTTCCCCTTCTGTAAATGATAGATCCTACACCAAAGGAATGAAGGTCTGGTGTAAAAGTTACCATAAACGTGAGGACAAATGGGTCCCAGGGACGAACTAATCTGGACCGTGAGAATCCGAGACCGAGTCGAGACATGGCTCATTAATCAACTTTTTCCCCGGCTCAATTGATTGGGAGGTGATCTTATTTATAATATTAAGTAGGCTTACTTTACCAGTTTTATTTCTCAAAGTATTCTATATCTTAAAAAGAACTCTGGTTTTTAGTAGGGTGTGCCTCTCTTTTAACTACACGTATAATTAATAAATAGAAAATGGCGACAAGTCTGAGATATTAAATATTGTTTTACCCATGCTCTTTCCTCATTTTCGACTTGTTCGTCTATCCATGAGTATTTTCTAACTCATGGTACTTCTTCCGTTGGAATCGTTGTCCTGTTTTTCATAATTTATTCGTCTTATTATAATAATTTTATTTACTATTTTGTCTCTGATTTGAATTCATAAGTATTGAAATTTTGGGCATAATTCTTTCATCATTTAATTATAATTTAAAGTGAAATATCCTGAGGCACAATAGTTTAAGGAAAATGTCCAGAGTCAAAATAGTTTAAGGTCCAAGTACCTAATGCCATCAGATTAAATCCACAAAATTTTTAAGTAGAATACTAAAACTTTTATATATCCTCCGAATAGAAACGCTGTGCAGCCATTATTGTGTACTTCCATCCCAGGCGTACGCCCAAGGACTCAAATAACTCCATGGATAATTATGATAGAGAGATTAAATTGATGGATATAGATCCGTTGCCATGCTGGAATTTTAAATAGGCGCGGTAGGTTCAAATCAGATCATTGGAACTGGATTTATTCTTGAAATCACACAGTTTTAAGACTTTTATTTTTCGGGAAAAGGAAATGTGGTCTCCTAGTTACCCGGATCTAAAAACCTTGGACAACTACGAGTAGGGCGTCTTGGAGAGCGAGAGTACAATAAACGGGCACATAACACTGTTACCTCATTGCAGGCTTCCATTATCAAGGAAGTGAGTAACATGGTTCAGGGACAGGTTGAAGCTGAAGATGGTATGTTTGAGTGATTTACTTCACCAGGGACTTTGCTAGCTTTCATCATTCCGGTCTGATACCCCGTTATACTTTTTGTTGGAAAGGAAAAATTCAGTCGTGTTCGGTCCCACAAAAAGATCAGTCTTACAACCGATTTTACAGATAAATTATTTATAGCATGATATCATATGTATTTTCAACTACAATGACATCATACAAAGTTTAAACAGAGATAACTCTCATGAATTTTAATCCTGTCATCTCTTGAGATGGATGATCAAGTTAGAAGTATCTTCCTTTGATTCCCTCAATCTCATTACTTCATGCTATTTTTTTATAAAGTCTATACTAAGGATCGACTATTTTTCTTCGATGTATCCGTAGCATGAAGAACTGGATGATGCCGAATCGTTCTGTAAACTTTCAACAGAAGACTCTTGAGAAAGATATATATACTCCGGCATTAATTATAGTAGGATCAGAAGGATACGACATGATTCCACTCATACTTTCGTCGCAAAATAACAAAACGAACTAATGTATATGGAAACAGGTTCTTATTACTGTATTCAACTGATTTGCAAAAGTATTTAGATATTAGTTCTTTGTTAAATATAATGAATAAATCAATTATTTGGACTCCCATAATATATATATATATAAGAGACCTAAAAAAAATGGTCTATAAATTTAGACCGAAAAAAATTGATACACTAACTCGACAATACTTTTTCCTGATATGCCCTCCACTTCCTCACTTCATGGATACTGTGTCGGAGTTGTTCGTCGCCTTCCTGGCGTTAAAGACAGTGGCCAGGAATACGTTGACAACCGCACAACCTCTGCCGTTTTTGATCGCAGAAAAAACTATACAAACATCCAATTGTAGCATTTTGTCAGCTATTTCGAATGGTGCTAAGAATAAAATTGTCAAACTTTTAGAACTACTGAGGCTAGACCATAGAAGATGATTCCAATTTTGATTCCTCACCCTGTTTATATGATTAAAAAAATTAAGGGAACTTTAGAAACTTTGAGAGGGGCTTGACCCCCCCCCAAAGGGACTAGCGATGCCATTGTACTTCCCTATGGACACCGTCAAATAAGAGCAAGAGATCTTGAAATTGCTGAATTAATTTTTGTAAAAATTTATATTATAAATTATCCTTAAATTATTATTATTATTATTTCAAATCCCCGCCCTAATTTGTCCATCAAGGATACCAAATCATGAGAGACTAATATCATACAAAATAAGAAGAATATTTTCTGTTATTTAAAAAAAATAATGTTCAATAATATTATTAATGGGGGGGATGAGATGAATAGAAATGTTAATAATAATAATTAACAGCCTGGACATTAACTGATATGAAGAGATGAAGCATATTTTCAGCATTACTGAGTAAAGATTGATGATCCTCCCATTCCTTTCCAAAGAAAAGATTTTCCTTCTCAGTTTTTCTCTCTCCTTATTTTATTTTTTTCATCAGCTCCCCTTCTCTTCTTAATATTAAAATGATTTGTCATTTTATACCATATAAGAAAGAAAAAAATTGTAAACTCGCAAAAACAGAAGAAAAATATATATTTTTTGTAATAAAAGATGGAGAATGAATTAGTTCAATCATGAAAAAGCATAAAATAAGTACTCTTTTGTGGCGACAAAAAAAACTAAGAAGACTAATTATGAAGAATGATTTTCAAATGGCAAATATATCGGATGGAATATGTTAAAAGAAGAAAGCCAACTTCTCCTTCTCTGATTCTCTTTCCTTCGTTTTTTTTTTTCTTAAAACAAAGGAAAGAAAATAGGACTTTGAATACCTTGAAATAGGTCAATTATTTTGAAACAATTTACCGTGGGGGTGTTAATATAAAGATTTATGGTTATTGGATATCCAATGGTACATATACGGAGTGGTAACCCAAAACTTGTAGTAGGGTTTAATTAAGATTTACACACGTTATTTTTAATTATGAGATTTTATTACGCTACCAAACGAGAGCCGAAACAAAAAAGTTTTTTTTTATCGCATGTAGTGTTAACTTTGTCATGCCTGAAGAGACGGACTAATTTTGTCTACTAAACTATTTTTCATGAGGAAGACGAAAATCTGACGAAAATCGTGACGAAGACGAAAATCTGACGAAAATCATAACGAAGACGAAAATATGACGAAAAATAATGACGCAGACGAAAATATGACAAAAATCATGACAAAGACGAATTAAAAGATAACTATGATGAAACAATGACGATGTCTGACGACAACAATATTATGACGCAGATAAAAGCTAACGAAATCATGAGTAAGACTAATGGCTGACGAAGACAAGACGAAGCAAGACAGGACAAATAGGAAAATAGCTTTCACTAAGTATAAAAATAATAGAGATAAAATACGTAAACTGATGATACTGGCCATTGGCGTCGCTGGTTCCTTTATGAAAATCTGAAACCCCATTTTTTTTTTTTTTTATATCTAAAATTTATATTTATAAGTCTGTTTTTGATGTTATCACGAATGAAATCCAAACTGGTCCAACAAATCCGTCTGAAATTGAACAAGAAGACGTACCGGGTGGCCATTTGAAATCTGAACACTTACTAATTCAGAAAATAAATGAAAGCTGAGGTATTGAAATTAATTCATACTTTGATATATCAGAGCATAGGCAATTAGTTACAAAACAAAGAAAATTTAAGCTCTCTAGTTTACGTACAAGTTGAGAAAATGACACTTGAAAGTGATTGATGAATTTAGATTCTGGTACTGAAAGCAGTTAGGTTTCTCTAGGAGCACCGTCTACGCCGTCAGTAAATCGAAAACGTTGGAGAGAAAGTAGGGATCTGTTAAAAAGGCAAAACTGGACTCGGAGGAGTTCAAGAACACAGCGCAGGGCAATCCCTTCAAGTTTATGAGGGCCCACACGAGAGAGCTCCGTGTTTTACACAAGACTCTCCAGAAGTTGGTGGAAAGGGCCTTGTGAGGGTCCGTCATTCAAGCACCGAGGCCCTCAAATGTACTATCAGCCAGCACTTGGACACGGTGTCAGAAGACCGCAGCGGGTGCCAGGCCTTCCGCCCCCACCTGGAAGTCATCATTGCCACTAAGGGCGGCTACATTAATGATAAAGAGAGCTCAGACACACATCTCTTAATAGATTTAATTTTGTTGAAATTCTATTGTTAATTAATAAATTATATTTCGTTGAAATTTAAATTGTGTAGATTTTAATGGACATTTTTTTTTTTTTCTGTAAAAATGATTCTTCGCATATTTATATACGTAAATAAATCAAACTTATAAAATAATCCACATTAAAAGCATGTTCCCTTTAAAATGATATTTTTATTGAAGGTGCCGACAAGTACTCTGCACTCCTCTTTAAATAAGTAATACATTGGATGAAACTAAGATGGTGTTGTTGAGTTACTTTTTTGACTCGGCCCCTCTCACAAGGACCGCAAGACAAAAAAACTTCTATATCACCTGGACCTCGATATTAATCCCATGGATTACTTCTTTTAGAAAGATTTATAGAAGAAGGTATCTGCCAATTCACACAACAGCATCGACTCTTTGAAGGCCGCCTGCATCACCATCTGGTACAAAATCTCCTCGCAGACGTGGCCAAGGCCTGCAAATCTTTTAGGCCTCGGTTCCAGCGAATGATTGGTGAAGATGACGGACACATAGCAGATTTTTTTCTTTTATATTATAAGAACATGTAATATAAAGTCAAAACTCTACTTGAGTTACTTGAACGACCCTGTACAATCATACTAAGCCATGAAGAGGAAACAGAGAGCAAAATGAATCTGACTGAATAGATCTACTACATTTGTCTTGATAGACATTTAAATTAGAAGGAAAGAAGCAATTTAGAAAGTAAAACTTATAGAAAGAAAGATATATTAAATAATATAAAATGAACAGAAATCCTTTATTTGGAAACTTTTTTCCCCACTTTTTTCCTATTATTACTCTCCCCAAAGAAACTTTTTTTTTTTTTTTTTTTGTAGATTCTTTATAGCAGATGATTATAAATTATAAGCCAAAATGGTACATGTAATCATATTACAATGGAGAGCCAAGAATATATATCTATTCAGTATCACATATAATATCAGTACATACTTATCTGAATACATAAGGAATTGATAACTAAAATATGTCGTCCGCATACATGAATTATTATTCTTTGATGAATAATAATTATTAGTAGAGTTGTCATTTTTGTAAGGAAAAAAGGAGCAAGAGGAGAAGGCAGGAGCAAAACATATGGTGCACATGAATTAAGGCTCTTGTATATCAGCTGCTTTTTATATGATTTTGGAGGGAGCATCTACAAAATAGCATAAGTATAAGGAAAATATTATAAATATATTTAATTTAATAAATATTTATTTAATTGTGCATTTTTAAATCAATTTAGAGCAAAGATAGGGGAAAATCCTTACTGGAAAGGAAGGATTTAACACCCCCACAACCAAGATTAATAGAAATGCAAGGTTATACCGTTACGATATTCCGACTCATGTTTAACTTATACCACAACTATTACCAACAGTAGTACCATATTGTTCTCCTTGACTATTACTGTTGGAGTAACGTCAAAATCTATCGCTCTTGTCCAGCCGTAGGTACAATACCTCAAATTGAAAAGTCTAGCAAGCCCAATAACATGATGGTCTAACCTTGAATATTGTCTATGTAGTATTAAAGTATAACTAGGTTGGATTAAGTTTTGGAAATGAGGAAATTCATTTTTAGGCCCCTTTTTTTGCATTTCCATTCAACCCCCTGTAAGTAAAATTTGTTTTTGAAGCCTAAATGCATATTTTTTAAATCAATATATAAATAAAAAAAGGTCAAATCTCATTTGTTCTAATCATTAAAGCCATTTAATAATTAAAGCAGCAGGTTTTCATTAAAAAAAGCAGAGTTATCAACTATTATACTTATTTTCTCATAATTAGTGTTCTGAACGAGGATCGATTGAATTAAAATGACCCCTGTTTAAGTTGTGAACATTTTTCAATAATTATTGAATAATAATTTAATAGTAGGGAAGAATTAGGGAAACTACCGACTGATTTTTGGACTGTTATCTGTTGGTTTTTGTAATAAAAGTTGTGTGATAAATAGTGTTGGATCGGTCTAAGAAAACTTGAAATTACTGCCGTCCTATCTATCCGGTCCTAATCAAATATGAAGGTCCCTTATCTGCCTTTTCCAGAAACTACAATGCTTAATTGACGTCATTTGAGTCGCTCAAGTTACATCATAATTCATTACCTCTTTCAAAGAGACAAGATCACGGCGTTATTTCGCTAACACAAAAATACTGGATGTATTTTTTTTGTCGGCCGTTGAGTCCCTCTTCTCCCTTGATACATCATGGCTATTTCATAATCAAGCCTTTCTGATAAATACACAAAGCAATAAGTTATTCTATAGTTATGCTCCGTTTAAAAAAAAAACAGGAATCCAATTTCTTGTTGATCCCGTCCAGTTTATATAATGTATATATTGGCCATTTTATTTTTAAAATATTTTGAATAAATTTTGGCTATTTCTTCATAGAAATAACATAATAACTTATCATATCCACTTTTTTAATAAAATACAGGTGTGCGCGTCTAAAACTGAACACTCCTTTAAATTTTACGCCATGCACATATTCGTGATTTTATTGAGTTGAAACCGGTTTATACTTTGAGGGTAGAATCTTGACTAGTTATAAACAAAACTCCAGCAAAATCTAAATAACAACAGGTAAACAACAGCCGATAATATGGAGAGACGTCGAGTTGCAATTTGGAAATTTCCGCGCGGGGAAAAACTCCCACTGAAATTGCCAAGGTGCAGCCGCACCACCGTTTACAGCGTGGCAGCCAAAGGGACTCCAGAGGTGACCACAAAATCTAACTCAAGGCCTCAAAGGTCGGACGAAATGGTTGCTGCCTTGAAAAAGTCTGTCAAGGACAAGAGAGGCACCGTCAGCGGCCTCTCCAGGGAGTTCAACGTCAGCAGAAGGACTATGGACCGGCTAGTTGAGAAAGATCATGCCCTTAAGGTCAACAAGAGAACCCCTTGTCAAACCCTCAACCCTGTAGACAAGGAAAAACGCCTAAAATTTGAAGGAGTGTTCAGTTTTCGACGTGCACACCTGTATTACATAGCAATTTTATAATAGAGTATGGAATAAAATAACTATGTAGATTTTAATAATATGTAATTTATTATAAAAATGGTGAAGAAAAACGTAACAGGGATAGTTTGCAAATATAATAGCGGTTGGTATGATCTACTTATTTGGCTATCTACCAGATGATTTCGAGCCTTTTTTTCTGTTTCTTTTTAGATGAAAGGTTGCGTGATACCATAAAGATAACGACATGAGATGCGAAAGGAGATGTGCGACGTATTTATCATACGTTCCAGCTATTTTCTTAGTTCATATATTCTTCAATCCTACCTATGAGCGAAAAAAATACAAAAATAGCTAGGACCGTTGAATGACAAAAAAGATCGGACTGATTTAAAAAAAGACTGAAACGGGATGAGAAAAAGATGGATAAGGTGATCAGTCCTAGGGCTGATCCAACACTACTCATCACACATTATTACTGTTGGATCGGCCCTAGGACGAATTTTCTTATCAGTCTTTTTTTTATCGGTCTGAGTAGTTGTAGTGGTTGAGGTCTCCATAAAAGACCGATAAGAATCGGTCCTAGGACAGATAAATTTCATTAGGACCAGGCAAATAGGAATACAGTCCTTTTTTTTTGTTTGTTTTTAAGACGGATCTAACAATACACATTATTCATATTTCTAATGTTTTAATTGCATTAAAGTATAAAATTATGTTATTCCCTGATAGAAACATGAAGCATCTATCTACATCATATTAGATAATATCCCTTTTTATGTCTAAAAATGGAGAAAAAAAAGATCACGTATTTGAGGGTTTTAATCTTGATATAAACATATGTAAAAATAACTGGGTAGGATTTGAATTTCTTGAAAGGAATAGGATCATGTAGAAGTTTTCCTTTCTTTGAAAAAATATATATATGTATGAAAAAATTCTTTTAAAAATAGAGAGGAATGAGGAATTCCTTCAGGAAAAAAGGATCTCACTTCATAAAGGTATATACTATACCGCAATATTATAACAAATGTATAATGCAGGATGCTATCTTATAAATATATCTTTAATGAACTGAAGAATCCTTCGATGGCCATTAGAATTAATGAAATCTTCTGCCAAATACAAAATCTTCAAATAATCAATATTTTTTATGCAGTCGATTATAATCAAGTCCTAATTTAATTTATAATATGATGGATCAAGTTTTATAATATTGAAAAAAACAAATATATCAGCAACTGTGACCCGTTATCACAAAACCAAGATAAAATGATTTTCGCAAAATGGACTCTGGATCTTTTATTTGTTTTCTTCTACAAATATTCGTCAATTTCTATCAAGAAATGATTCGTATAAATACCCTTGGAAGCCCCAGTAATTACACTAAAAGTAGCCAAAATTGATTTTCACAATAACTAATTTAAATTAGTTAATTTTTAGCTATCCAATAAGATATTTGTACACTTTTTTGATGGACTCTTCTTTGAGCTATGAGCCTCTGACAAAAATTCATTGTTCTTCTTATTCAAACACAGATAACTCGAGTTTCAAACATAATGAAGACATTAAATACGAGTATGACAATGGTTTTGGAATCTTTAAACATTAGGCATTGAAATATATTCATTCATTTTATTTTTTTATCTTCAACACTAAGCCCTTAACAAAGCTTAAAATATTCAAAATAGCAAAAAATCTTTCCGAAATTCATTGTGTTTACCTGAATAATATAAATTATATTTAGAATCTACTAAATTCAGCCTATTTCGATCTTGGGATCACACAAAAAAGTGAGATTGTGTAGGATATAGTGTAATCAATTAAATCGCAAATAAAATTTATTTATCTATTTTAAGGAATGAATTGAACCCCATTTTCACAACCTTAAATAACTTAAAAGGAGTCACGTACTATATATAAAAAAATAGTACCACAAATCCCCATCAAAACTTTGCCTCATAAATTACTCTACCATATAAAAAATCAACAAAGTAATCAAGCAATAATTTATCAGGGAAATTTAGACCACCAATGCCGAATAAAGTATTAAAAAATAACATTCAGTACATTTTAGTATATTTATATTAGCCTAAGATAATAGGAAATAATTTACATTCATAACTGACCACGCACGTTAGTATAGATGCTATCCTTAGAAGAAAGTGGCAAAATTTTAGTTTAACGGAAGCAATAAGTCATTTTTTTTAAATTGTCAACTTTGTTTGACAAATTACAATTAACATTTACTGTCATAGCCTAGCCATACATTTGTAATACCATTTTACATCCGCTAAGCTTTTAATAATATATAACATTAATAGAGGTGACTTAGTTAATGTATACTATTTTCTAAGTTAGAATCTGCATATTCTAGGAATCTTTTAATAATGCAAGATCCCTCCATTTCATTGCACAAATTTTGTGGAATGGAATAGGACCATGGATATTATCTATAAGATGAAATAATATCTATAAATTGACCGCCTTTAATCCATAATTACATTTCATTTACTTGAAAGACAAAGCTTATCAAAATGATCATTATGACTTTTCTTTCAGGAAACACATCTTGACATGGATAACAATTAAATAGGACAGTTAGAGGAGTCAGCTAGTTGTGCATTAACAAAACGTAGGGATTGAGTGCCCAGAGCCATCTAGGAGAATAAATAAATTCCAATGTAATTGCCTACCTTTGACTGTAGTACTCTAGCTGAGACTCTTGTTGAATAAATGATAATACACGATCTCAATCGATTGATTCACTTGAGTAATTTGGAGTGAAATAGCTTATATATCCGCATCAACAAAAACAATTTAGTACTAACTAAAAAAAGAAGAAAACTCTTCGGGACGACATAAAAGAAGGAGGAATAACAAAAATTACACATTTGAGGAGAAGTTGTAAGAGAGAGGCGCAGTACAGTCAAAAAAGACCTAAAGACACTACTCATACCTTATCATTTTATCTTGCATCTCCTCGCAACTATGGCATAAATAAAATTCACTTTATTTTGACACCTAGAATTGCATCTACCAAATGAATATTTCTAGTATTTACCTTATTACTTAATGACTTTTAAAAATACATATATGTATTACAATAATTAACATAAAACTTAATTAATCACTATAATTGCAAGCAATAAAATTTTCATAGACAGCAATGTCCTCTTCAGAAACATATAATTGATCAAAACCATATTCTTGGATGGCAAACGCTTTGGCGTAAATATTAAGATCCGTCTTTAATATTCCATTATGATAAACACTACCCCTCTTCATAATGACACTCAAGTTATCCCCACATGTCCTATCGCTACTTATCACGTAGTCTGAATAAAATTTCATTTCGGGAAATTTTGGATCCTTCATTGCGAATCCATAGACTTCCTCTGAGGATTTGAAAAACGTTTGAAAATTTTGATACTCCATATTTTGAGCATATTTTTCCATAGCATCGGATTTATACTCGGAATTTAAATCCATCAAAGATACTACTTCAAACTCCTCTGAGTTAGTTTCTGAATCTTCTTCCGACTCGGACTCAGACTCTTCCCCAGACTTCTCACTCCCACCTCCACTACCCCCGGCACCACTCCCACCTCCAACGACAGATCCAACAGAGGTAATTGATGTAAAAAAGGATTGTAAGGATGATGTTTTGGTTTTAGAGGAGGCCTGCTCTTCCCATTTACCTTGCCAGTCTCGAACTGCAAATGGAGAATACTCTGAACAGAAATCTGGCATGTAATCCCTAACAGTATGGCTTGTATCTTTATAAGCGAAGCATTCATTGAAGTATTGTAACTCAAATGGACGATAGTGTTCTGTGTATAAATCAAAGCGATAATTAAACTCGTCATCATCAACAGCTAAAGCGATATCACAGTTTTTCTCAGAATAAAACAAAGGTAATGGAAGATTTTTCTTGAGACGCCTATCCCACCATTGAGTGTTATGTCGCAGTAGAAGTCTATTCAAAATATTATAAGTCATATTGTTATTAATTAGATATTTATAAGGGAATAACATTTACCCGCTTTTATCAATATCTTGCTTCATGTGAGGCAAATGAAGACATATATCAGAGGCGTATTCCTTATCCCAGATATGAGGTCGTCCTGAAACAGGTTTAAATACACCCAGAAATAAATTGATCATCATTTGTTTATCAGCATCGGATAGAGTATTGCTATAGTATCTTCGTATTGTTTGTGTAATATCATTGGCTTTGCTTGACCATTGATTTGTCCTTTTCCGATAGCATTTGACTCTATAATTACACATACATAAATACATTATTAACTGTTAAAGAATGAAATAATTAATTATTACCTGTGTATCAACTGCGATCCTCCATATTGAATAGCTATAGTATCTCCTAGACTCTCATACATGGCTTCCAGCATTCTAGCAGCATCTGTTTCAAACTCAACTACAGGTTGGTCGATAAACCCCATGGCAAATAGCTTTAATAATATAAGCAAGTTGATTTCAAATCAATCATAATATGAAAAGAAAATGAGTACCTGAAATCCTAAAGCACATTTTCCTACAACAAATTGAGCAGTGTTTGTCCGATCAAGACAATCAACACAGTTGGTTCGGATTATTCCCGTTTGCTTGGTTCCGTTTTCTTGATTGTGATGCTAAATACAATAAAGTGGTAAATCCAAGAAGTATTTTTACTAGGCTCATATTATATTAAATCCTTACTAGATTCATAAAAGACTCAAAAAATTTGGAATAACGGTTCTGGTCTTTACTTTTGTACCAGCTATATCCCTTTCTATTATAGAAAATTCCAGTTTTCGCTAATGCCTGATAAGCGATTTCGTGCAAATGATGCATCACCAGGTTATTCTCACTTTAAAGAAAGTAAATCATTGTGAAAAAATAATTTGAGTCCAAACTTTAATGTAAAATACTATATAGTATTACCTTTTTCGACATTTCGCCATATCAAAATGAACATACTGAATTCGATGGGCCGGAGGCAAAAATTGATTTAAATAAGATATACTTTTAGTCAATTCGTCGGTCAGAATGCTCTCGTGTTTACGTCTCTTGGATTTATTTTCTTTCTTAACTAAATTAACACAGACAATAGGAGATCCAAATCTTTGTAACATATCGTCAAAGTGTCTTCCAGCGGATATAGCAAAAGGATCATTCAATTCTACATAAATAGGGGGCTTGGGTACCATTTTACTAATGTCTTGTGTCCAGTGACTTGGAACTGACCCTCTACACTGAACGAATGAAGTCGTTTCGTATCCATAAGAACCCCCACTTGTAAGAATTTGCTCTGTTTCTACTTCATTCGCAACGTTCCCGTCAAAATCTAAGCCACGTTTAAGGAATCGCGTCCCAGCATATTTATGAGATCTTCGAGCGATCAATGTCAAGAGAATGGATATCCCATAATTACAGATATTACCATGATCTACAAATCCATGAATGATATTTAGGACCCAATCTTCATGGATTACCTCTTTAACAGGACTTGTTAGATATGAATTCCAGAGAAATCTTTCATTAGGAGTGGATATATATCCTAAAGTGGATGGAACATGATCAGATGGAAAAAAATCTTTGATTGAGATTCGTCCATTCTCTATTTAAAAAAAGAAGAAAAAAACAAGGAAAGTTTGTAAGAAAAATAAGATACTCCATCAAGGTAAATTACTCGTCATAACATGAGTTGGAATTTCCACATTATATTGAAATGTATGTGTTAGATCATAACTGTAGCTATAATAAAAATTAGCAGAGAGATCCACAGCTTGAAACATTTTAAGATATCGCGCTTCCTCCGCACCATTTTCACGGATATCAATGAGTGGAAGGTAAATCATTTGCGTTTCTTCTATTTTATAAATAGAGTGATAGCCAATGGATGCCACTTTTCTCCTTGCTTTAATGAGGATCATGTAGTATCCCTCCAAAAATCGAACAAACCCAATAATTCCATATGCAGAAGCTACTTTTTGAAGACCAGATCGTATTTTTTGCCCTCTAACCTTGGATTTATTACCATCTTCCATCATACGGACCAAATCATTAATTTCTTTTGGGTCATAGACCCGTCCATCATCAGTGATTTGAAGACTGTGCGGCTCAGTACGATTGATTTTGAGGACTCTAAAGTGAGTTTGACGATCATTAGAGCCCAATACAAAAAACCTCTTATGAAAGAATTAAAAAAATGATTGAAAATACTTTTTTTCAAAAAGGGTCATTAATAATTAGAGACATAAGTCATTACCTCTCGAGTCTCATAGACGATAATCCTTTGTATACATCGACTCAACTCTTTGAAATGCATGATGATGATCCGATCAATAAATATTAATACATAATAAAAAACTAAAAAGAGGAGTTTTGACGTTTGTCACTTGTTTCAGTTTTGATGTGAATGCATGGACATTGTGCGACGTTGTCACTGAGTCACTCATTTCACATGTGTTCTAGCTAGCCTTAGGAGTAACCGGAGTAGCTTGGTCAGATCAGACTCAGTGCAGTTACCTTAGTAATTTGGCGGAAGAGAATATGAAATAATAAATAATAGAGCCTAGAGATGGGAAAAAAAAGGAAGTGAAGAGAAAAAATGGCAAAATAAATAACAGTTGAGAACATTTCCACCCCATTTCATTCCTGGATTCCATCCCCTTCAATCATCATCGTAATGTAAATCAAGAGTGAACCCAAAATTTAATCCATTCCAATACACTTCAAACATCCTCCCACAATCCATAATCTCTCGGAATTCCAATAAATATGAAAGGAAAAAAGAAAATGACGCCAACGGCCTTGGTGAATAAAACCTTAGATACTAAATCCGTGGAATTCCTTCTGGGCGAGTGTGGAAGACTTCGTGCGGATCTCATTGCTCTCACTAAGAATTGCCCACCACCACCTCCTCCTCCACGGTTCCCTAATGAAAGCTCAAGGATCCACGGTGTTGTTCAAAAACGATTTCGTGAGTTTGAAAATTCCACAAAGGAAGAAATACAGCGTCAAAAGAAAAAATCGCTAGATACTCGTATAATACGTCCACCCCATAGGTGAGTGGGATTGATGATCTAGTCTTTCATAAAATATATATATTATCTAATTCCTTCTTAAAATTACTAGAAAACCTCCCCAAGAAACGAAACCTAATAAGCCAATGTCCAGTCCCAAAATAAGAAATCCTAGTCATTTAAGTACAAAGCTCATCAAAGGAGTTAATATCTTTCCAAGCTTATCCGTTGAGAAATTACGCTCTTTCGAATTCATACAAGCTAGACCCAAATCCAATGTGGGGTACTATCATTTCATACATGCGGAAGATAATAGAGAGAGGGTGGGGGAAAGATCTCATCATCTCGTTGTTCAGAATACCGCGAACATCAATATATCTCCAGAGAAAATGAGGGAGAATGAAAGTAAAGAGTCGAAAAGTATTAAATATCCCCGTGTCTGTAATTATTGTTATTTTTCTATTAGGTCATGATGATGAGCTATCGAAAAGTGAAACTGAGCAACTAAAAGAAGAAAGTCTGAAATCCTCATCTGTAGAATGGCATAACTCTACTTTAAGAGATGTGGAGCAATCTGATGTAGAAGAAGCTGAGGGAAGTCCTCAGAATACTCTATCAGAGGATATTTCATATACTTTGGACTCCACGAAGAGCAAAGCCTTGTCAGAATACAATACCTCCCAAAAAAGTGAAACCTCATCACATACACTGGATTCCATAAAAAGGAGTAAAAACTTGAGTAAATTTCTTTTACATGCCGATAAATCTGTGATTGAGAGGCTTCCTCTGGATGAAAAAATGAAAATAATTCGACGTAATCTACATACATATGAAAAATCAGAATTGGAGGCGGAGGATGACAACTATTCTAAAGAGGGTGAAACGGAAGAGGAGCCCAACACGGACTCTTTATGTGAAGTACTACGCTACGCTCTATCAATGGGGGAAACCCGCTCCTTTTTATCCACGATTGAGGAACAGACAGAAAATGAAGTTTCTTTTCATAGTTTGTCCCGTCGATCACATGAGGTGGAACTGAGTAGGAGTGAGAGTTTAAGTGGAGGTGTCGTCAAATCCTTGCCTTCCTCTGGCTTATCTTTTTCGGATCTAAGATCTTACAAAAAAGCTGTCGTAAGTGATAAAGACTTGACACCAACAATGGCATTATCTGAAGGGCAATTTATTCAGGAAGGATCATGTAGTAAAGGATGTGAGGATCTAGAGACAGACATGGACGATGTGTCCTCGAGCGATACTTTTACAATCAGTGTTGGAGAGTGGAATTAAATTATTCTATAACATGGACATGGATTTATTCACGATTTAAAGTCTTTAAAAAATAATAATAGTGTACAAAAAGTCTAGTAAATGTTTTTCAGAAACGTAATTAGCATTTATTTTGCGGCAACTTAATTTTGGAAGCTTCTTGCACAATGTTAAACGATTCAAGAATGTCTCCTATTAATTCTTTTTTTCTCCAATATTCTTGTTTGTTGTCCTTTGGAAAGAACTCCAACGGAACCGTCCGGATGGTTCCAATCTGGGAGATCTATAATTGGATTTCCGCTTTCCTGAG
Organism: Lepeophtheirus salmonis; assembly: GCF_016086655.4. NCBI lineage: Eukaryota > Metazoa > Arthropoda > Copepoda > Siphonostomatoida > Caligidae > Lepeophtheirus > Lepeophtheirus salmonis. The sequence continues at coordinate 30,678,531 of NC_052139.2, read as the reverse complement.
GGTTTCTAGAGTATTGAAGCACCATTTCTCGATAGTCTCCTCCCATCTTTTTACGCATTGTGTGTTTACGAATCCATTTCTCTTTTCGGACTTCATTCTTCTTGTCATGACCCTCTTCATTGCCGTATAGCCTTTGTTTATAAGATATAGATCGAACAGAGAGGTGGATAATAGGTTGACAGAGCTGCCTTTGGATTCTTGAAGCCGAAGGTAACCACATGATGGTGTTTATATAATTGTCTCAATACTTGGGAATAATATTAGAATGCGAGCGAACTCAATTATTGTTATGCATTACGTCAGAGATATCTATTTTAACAATATTATTGCGTTATAGGTGCAACAAGACGAACGGCTCACAACCAATTTTACTCACAGAATACATTTATGCCTGGACGTCTACAGTTTCAAATGGAAGATGTACCATTCATAATAGATTAAAAATCAAGATTATGATTACTGATTCAAATGGAGATTTTTGTATAAGCTTCCTTACTCCTAGTTTGGACAAATCTTTATATTGAAAAGTAGGTTAGGATGAAGAGGTTGCGTTGTGTCATGAATGGACGTATGGAGGGATAATTCTGATTCATAACAAAATCATCAGAGCTAGAAATAAAATCCAGGCCTCCAGCTGCTGAGCTGAAAGCTAGAAAGGGAAACAAATAACCAAGGTGTCCTTCTATACTATCTGGAGTGCACAAGGCTCAGTCACTCAACTTAATAAAAAGGGATGCGTATTTTTTCTTCTTAAAATCTAAATAGCAAATGTTCGTACAATTATCTCTCTCTTGCTGTCAATTCATAAGCAGCATCCAAGAATTTAGATGAAGTAACATGCTACAACGAATGCCTCTTCCAACTGTACAACCTGATCCAAATGAGAAACAAAAGTGTTCTTTAAGTAAGTATTTAGACATGAGGCCTCCACATACATTCCTATTAATTTTTTCCTTGAAGCCCATCACAAATTAAAAAAATAGCTAAAATGAATTTTTTTTTCGAAAAGTAAAGTTAGGAGTCCTTTTGTTAAGCATGGAATAAAAAAAACGTACAGATCATGCACGAGGTTGAGTGAAGGAGTCTTGTTCCACTCCAGATATTAGTAGTGTTCACTAAAGTTACCCTTAATAATATCATTAGAGCAGGCCAAGGAATAGAAGTACATATTACTTTATTTATTAAATAAATTGCTTAACATTATTTATTAGTTATTCTCCATCTTTAATTTACTGGATCCAAAATGGGACTTAATGGGAATTCTAGTCATCCCAATCCATGGACCCCTCCCACAGAGTATGAAAGTTTTATGGGGTTTCATCATACGCCTAGAATATATAGGGGTTATCCCAAGGACATGAGTGTTGGGCCTCCATTGCCTTCTCGATGGGTTGATGGTGCCCTTGGTTATCGCTTGGTCATTGCTGCAAGAGATGGAACATGCATAGGTTTGATGGCTGCTGTTTGGGACCGCTATATCATTGCACGTCAGGCCACAGCTTCCAGCACTGCGGCACGAGCCTTGTACTTGACAGCACCTGCCATCGCAGCTTCCATTTCCTTCACTGCATCTAGAGAATTATTTACTCGTTTCTCCAAGGATCCATACAGTCCTTTCACGACTGCTGCTTCCTCTGCCGTCGCTGGATCCGTCCTTGGTATTGCATACAAGTCCATTCGACTCGGTGTATATGCATCTGGAGCTATCGCTTTATCTACCATCGCTACTATCTACCATGGGCGTTTGGGATATCATGGATTCGCTCCACCAGAACATGGACTCCAGAAAAGGCTCGACAATCCAATGTCCTTTTTTATTTGGAATGATAAGGATCCCTTCTACAGATTATTTCAAGGAAAGTCCACGAATGTGTTCTTCCCCAAGGAAGATGTTCCTAATTGGAAAAAGTTTGAAGAAGAAAAGCCAGAAGAGTGATTCATCTGGTACTGCTTGTATATTATTAATTACTTACTTTAAAATCCCCTTTTTTTTTAGTCAGAGAATAGTTGAAATAAACCATTCAGAGAGGAGTGAATATTCAAAGGGCTTTATTTTCAAATTTATAGATAAAAATGAAATTCAATTATAAATAATAGCTTGGGGCGTATTTGTTATTTAGAGGTGGTTTTAATATTCATTGGGGGGGGGGGAGCTAATCTTGGTGCTGTTGGTTAATATTAATTTATTCAACAGAATGTCCCACCTTTATGTTTAATTATAAATTTACACCATGTACTTAGGGTTATTGTCTATTTAATAATTAGGTGTTAGGGCAGGCACCATAAAATGAGGCTCAGAGAATTGACGTTTTATTATTCTCTATTCATTAAGAGACTATTAAGGTTAGTGTCAGAATTGGGAAACGTTTGAAGAGAAACTGGAATAGTGATCCATTCGTGAATACTTATTTTTAAAACCTTGCTCTCCTTGTTTGTTTTATTCTGAGAAAAATTGAAATAAGCATTCAAAGAGTGACAATTCAAAAGCCTTTATTTTCAAATGAATTTCAATTATTTTTAAAAACATAAAAAAAACATTTATTTCCAGTCCTCAATTTCTACGGGTTTGACTTTCTTTTGAGCCTCTACCTCTCTCCGTACATCATCAGCAGCAAACTTTTCAAACATATTTGCGTATAGGGCGGCTTCTTTCTTTTTTTGTTCATTAACTTTATTGGTGGCTTCGATGAGACGGTTCTTACCCGCTTTATTTTCGGGCTCTAATTCTACAACCATTTTGAAGTCTTTTTTGGCAAGTGCAGGATCGCTGAGTCCCATGAGTGCTTCGCCTCTACGGAAAAATGCTTTGGCAGAATCCTTGTTGGAAGAAATAAAGGTATCGCACCTATTCTTAGCCTCCAGCCATTCCTTCATCTTCAAATAACACATGATAATATTTAATTCTAGAGATTTTGATAGCTCTTCAAGTTCAGTATTTCCATCATCCTTCAACTCTGGAGAATCTGAAATATAACCCAGAGCTTTGATGTACAATTTACAGGCAATATCGAATTGAGTCTTCTTAAAATATTCCGTTCCTTTGACTTTGATGCATTTGGCAGTCTCAAAGTTCTCTTCAGGGGTACATTGCCATCGCTCTTTGGAGTGTTCCATGGAATTAAGGGTAATATCATACACTAAAACAGAGTTCGTAGGGACAGAATCAAAGCTTTTGTAGACTTGAGTAGCATATTTAAGTGTCTTCATCGTCACTTGAGCCTCTTCTTTGGGAACCATTTTTTTTATTGCAATCTCAAGTCCAATTGGTATATTATTTTCAAATCCAAACCCAAGAGAGAATTTGACGTTATCCCTCTGATCAAAAGGTTCTTTGGATCCTTCGACGCGGGCTGTAAATGAGATATCAACAATGGTTTCATCTTTAGGACTCTCATTATCATCCCCAACAGATTTGATCCGTTTAATAACGCATTTATCTTCACTCTCCGTCACATCTTCTCCTTCATAGTTGAATAGTTCCACTTCAAACACGAGAGTCGCACCAGGAGGTATTTTGGGGGGAGATCCCATGTCCCCATAGCCAAAGTCGCTTTGGATGGTAAACACAGATTTTTCTCCGATGTACATGCTCATGATTCCGATGTCCCATCCCTTAATAACCTGTCCCACACCAACTCTAGGAAAGAACAAAGAAATCCACGTTAATTAACCCGGGAAAAGTTTGGAACCATTTTTTATGAATATTTGACGAATAAAAAAATGCCAATGGAGCATATTCCTACAAATGTTAGATTTACTTGAACTTGAATTGATCTCCTCGATCCCGACTTGAATCAAATTTACTCCCATCTGAGTGAAGAGTCCCAGTATAGTGCACCGTGACCTCATCTCCCTTCCAAGGAGTTCCTTTAGCGGGATCTCCGGGAGTTAGTATCTTTTTAAGAACTTTACCACTCTTGTCTTGGGTTATGTCAATCTCCTCCATGATTGTCAAGGGTCTAAGAATCGTTTATGGGGACAGAGTTAAGTTCGGTAGTACTCTAATAATACTATTTTATCACGATATAGGAATCGGCTTTTTTTTACTTCTAGAAAATTCTAGTTTTACAGTCCACACGGAGGAAATTATGTTTGTTTTTGACCAATGAGAACTCAATGACGTCATCAAAATATGTTTTTAATCAATAGTAATGCGCCCGAGTATGAGGCAAACGAAGCGCACGCGTAAAAGGATTGAACTTAATGGCATATTGTGGTTCAATAAAACAGGGGAGACCGGTATTATTTACATAATTATCTACATATTGTTTGAACCTATTATTCGTAAAGTTGTTTAAGGATATATTTACCAATAAACAAAATCGAACAACCCAATCATTAATCAAATTCAGGAATTTACCCTGACGGATTCACTAAATTCCTCAATAAAATCATGCCATACAATTAGTTACATACTTAAATACCTCTTAATATTTGAGTATACAAATAATTTTTACAATATTCAAATGATCATTATGCATTTTTCTGATGAATCAAAGTTTGAAATTGTGAGGGCTTAAACAAAACTATATTTTTATTTTAATCAGTAGCGTCTGCAGGATTATATTTTGGAAGGGGCTTGGTTTTTGTAATATATATATATATTTTTAATTGTCAATTAACATTTTTTATAATTTTTGGAAAATCCATAGCCTTTCTCAAAAAATGTATTTTTTTCCTAAAAAAGTTATTCGATCAAATTTTTATTCTTTTACATTTGGCCTAAATTTGAAATAGTATATTATTTAATAGTTTTATTTTATGAATCCATTTGCCCTGAAATTTAATTTAATAGGTTATATGGCAAAATAAAATATCTCGAGTGGCAATGCGGTTCATTATATTAAAAGGTTAGACATCTCTGGAGTAAAAAAACTGATCATTTACTCATTAATACAACTATGTAACATAAGTTCAAAAGGTCATTTGTCATATTTTTCTCGAGAAAAAAAATTATTTATTAGGTTTAAATAGTTAAATATGTACCTATATAAAAAAATAAGGCCTGTTAAATTCACAAATCACAGTATTCATTACATTAATCGAGCCTATCACATCCCTCTTTTTTAGATATAGGTATAGATTTGACTATTTAAATCTAATGAATATGGTTTTTTTCCATAAAAATGTTACATACGACTGGTAACTGGAACTGACAAATTACTACAACGACATGACTTATCCCATTCTAACAATTTATCCGATCTTCATGTCTATTTGTAGCGAGCGAGCTTGATTCTACGCTTACAAGTTTCTAGTATTATTAATGGCATGGGTTAGCTGTTATGAAATTTCATTGGATCATCTAATATCACCTGTGACAAGGGAGTGATGGGAGACGGAAATAAGCAAGGACATTGTCAAGAATAATTAGGAGGTTGATCATTAATTATAATTACTCTCAGAGTCCAACAAGAACTTATACTGTTGTACTAGTTACTACTTGATACTTCGATGTTATGTCTTCAGGAATTGAATACTAATCATGACAGCTTTGGAAAAGAAAAAAGTATGATCTGATTGCCAACTGGAAAAATCCGCTCCCGCTTTTTAGAAATTATTTTATACACCTTTTGTTATTACACAGTTTAACTTCTCACTAGGAAGTTGCAGGAACAGTAGATAAATATCAAAAACACAACTTAACATTCAAAATTAGTCCAAAATATTGTTTCAAATAAAAAATTAAATAATCTCCGTGGAAGTTGGTAAGTATAATTTGAAAAAAAGAACCAACTACCATTTTTAAATAAGACTGAAATGAAAATTGTTTAATAATTAATTCCTATATCAAGCCATTCTATAAATTATAAATGAAAGTTTAATATTTTTGAGGGGCAAAGTAGGAGAGATGAATTAATTTTGGATGAGTATTTAATACTTACTCACTCATCCTGGAATTACCAGGGATTCAAAAATGAGACATGAGCGTTGTTTACTTATATTAGCTTTGTAAACAAAGGAATAGAGATTGACGCCACCTTGTGACAAAATAATGCAACTCTTTGAATGATGTTATTCTTGAGTATACTGTGTGCATAAGGAAATGGTGTCGTTTTTGATAGTAAAGTTTAATCGTCTTCATCAAGAACAACAACATTTGAATAGTACAGGGGCATCCGCATAATTATATTGACGTAGGGGGAGGGGGGGGGGCTACAGCCCTCCAGTGGACGTCCCTGTAGTATAGGAGTATTTCTAAATTCCTATAATTACAACCAAGAACTATTTCTAACGTAGTCATTAAGACATATTATTCCCCTCCTCCTGAGCGAGACCTTCAGGAAATCAACATTACAGTTGTGGAATTTCCAGGCCTTCTCTTCACGAAGCCTCTTATTCCATAGTCCAGTAGTGAGAAGTCCGGTGATGAAGGAGACCACAAATTTGAAGCCCAAAAATTGTTGAGGTTTTCCTTGCATCAAGCTTGAGTATGGTCAGATACTTAGTCTTATTGCCAACAGTAATCCACTTCGGGGTAGTTGGCATCCAACAAGGGCTTCACAACTTCCCTTACAGAGTGATGGGCGTAGAGAAGAAGTTTTGCAGTTCGTTGCCTTTTTATCTCCATTTTCGTTGTTTGCTGACATATCGCAATACGTTGAAATGAAAGCTGATAAATTTCCAAACAATTTATTTTTAATAACCCAAAACCAATTACAAGTAATATTGACTTTATGGAGCTTTAATTGGCGCAGTACGTTTTATTTATGCACACTGTAAAATATAGCTCTTGTTAGCATACGATATTTTTTTAAACATCTAATTTAAATAAGGCACAGACTGTCACATCACGTTATGGATAGTATATTTTTTAGTTTGCTCATACCCTATTGGTTTCCCAGGACAATTTCCTGGGGTATTAAAAATCCTAGTGACTCCAACCCCTTCCCTATGGATGACCCTGACTATTGTACCTAATTAAATATAACTCAATGTTTCATTGGTGACGACTCAATGCACCAATTTTATTTATGTTTAAACTAGTATATGACGTCATAGAAATTAAGCGTACATAAATTTAAGTCGAGTTGGTTCAATTGGACCCTAGATTTTGTCAACATTTCAACAGGCTCATTAATAAAAAAATATCAATTGGTTGTGGATGATGGACTCTTTTACAAAAATATTATCAAAGTAATTTATTATTTAAATTCGCTCAAATATAAATCTATTTTAAAGTCATATGATGTTCCGAGTTTGGTTTAGTTTGATTAATAAAAATTGTAATGACTTAGAATATTTTTACTTGACGTCACAATTTTGATGTTGTCCATTTTAACAATGAAACCCCAGTTTTCCTTAATATTAAGGAACCAATCTATTGCAAAATAGGAACCACAAATAAATGGACTTAAATCTTACTGTTGATAAAATAATTTATTACTTAATTGCCTTGTATGTGATCCTAACATGTATTAGAAATAAGATATGGCATCGTTATACAATATTATTATTTACATGTTACTGATAAAAATTAACTATTGTAATGAAAAGAGTAAGATATTTTTCTCGTCTCTAATTTAACAAAAAAAACCTTAGTATTTTTAGGGATTTTTAGTACACAATACGTGAATTATATTCAAATATCCCTATTTACCATTGGCATAGAGTAGTAGGTATTCAATGAAAATATTACGTCTGTCTTTATTCTTAAAGCCATTTGATGGAGTTTTATTAATGTTTATTTGAATTTTGTTCATTTTATGTTGTAATAATAGTATCAACTTTGAGCCTTTAGAAATGGTGTCTTCCTCAATTATGATGCAATTTATGACTTCTGTCAAAACGTTCTATTATGAATCATTAAATATATTTTTTGACCCAAGAGTTTATGATGTTATGGTTTGACTTCATATCTCCGTCTCCCCTACGTACAAACAATTTGTAATTTTGAGGAGAAGGCACGTGGCTGAAGAGGATTTCTCTCTCTTTTTTTCTTAGATAAATTGCATGAAATTTTAAATGATTGGGTGAGCATTGAATTTAGGGGTTATGGTGGGAAATTTAATATTTATTTTAGCAATCCTTTATTTATTACGTATTTGTTAAATATAATTAATCTCTCTACTTCATTATTATATCTTATCTTACTCTTTCTTCCTAAAAATAAAGCAATACTTCCTCTAAAGACAGACCCAATAACGATTAGTTGAAAGCTTTCTCTTCAGTAGGATATTATGATGAGTGTGGATGACAAATTGATTCGTTTTTATAATTGCTATCTCTTGAGGGATCATTCACTTGTCCTCGATGATTTTTGGATTAAAAATGGTATAATATTGGATTCTAAAGAGTTATTTTATGGTGAAAAAGTATGCCCGGATCTATCTATTGACTGCGAGGGTGACATAATATCCCCAGGTCTAATAGATTTACAAATAAATGGTGGATTTGGTATCGACTTTTCTACTGATATCAGGGATGCAAAAAGTGCAATCTCCTGCTTGAGTAAAGTCACTACTCAACTCTACCGTTTTGGAGTTACTTCCTATTGTCCCACTGTTGTCACTTCCCCAGAATCCTCCTATAAAGAAATCGTGCCTTTCATTAACAGGGAAGGTTCTATCCTAGGCTTACACTTGGAAGGGCCTTTTATATCATCGGTCAAAAAGGGAGCGCATCCACCTCAGTATATTCAATCATTATCTTCCTTTGACGACATTTTGAATGTGTATGGAAATAATTTAGAGTCTGTTCGGATTATTACTTTAGCACCTGAGATTTTACCTCCAGACAATCTATTCGACCTGATTAAGAAACTAACTCAAAAAGGGATCGTTGTTTCTCTGGGACACTCTGTCTCAGATATTAGTACTGCAGAAAAAGCAGTGGATGCAGGAGCGTCCATGGTCACTCATCTCTTTAATGCCATGTCTGCCTTCCATCATCGCTCCGATCCTGGATTAATTGGACTTTTAACATATCCAAGAGATAAAAAAAAAATATTTTTTGGCCTTATTTCTGACGGAATTCATTCTAACAATGCAGCTCTACGACTTGCCTATAAAACAAACTTTGAGGGTTTATGTCTTGTGACAGATGCAATAGGTGCTTTGGGTTTATCTAATGGTCAGTATAAATTAGGGCAATTAGATATCGAGGTTCGGGGGAATAGAGCTCTTGTCAAGGATACAAAAGATACTCTCTGTGGCGCTATGACGGATTTACTTCAAGCCGTTTCCATTTTTAGAAAAGGGTCTCGATGCAGTGAAGTAGAAGCATTGGAAGCTGTTACGCTTCATCCTGCTCAAGCATTAGGAATTGAGTATCAAAAGGGCACCTTAGACTATGGTACAGATGCAGACTTTATCATTTTAAGAAGAAATGAAAGGAAGAATGGATATTACGATTTGATGTCGACATGGGTAAAAGGAGTCAAAGTGTATTCCAACTCTGGAAAATGTTAGTGTTTGTAAATTGTATATATTTATCTATGTAATCTTATGTTTTTCATACTTATTTAATGATATACCGATAAAATGATATGCATTATATAGATATCTTATCTGGACACCTATAAAAGATAATACAGATATTTATAGTATATAAATGTTGAACTACTACCTTTTAACATCAATTGTTTAATCAATCCGCTCGTAGAAATTATGAAGCCTCATTTTATATATCTTACATTGTTGCTTTTTTATGGAAGTTTCTCAGTCTTTGTGGCATCACATAAAAGTCTTCCTTATTTCAAAAATCAACACTCAAGGATAATTGGGGGCCAAGAAGTAGAGGATGATTCCACAGAATATCCATATCAAGTATCAAAAACTATTTATAAGAATATGTTGCTCATGAATCACTAATTGCTTCTTTCTGATAATATTTGTGGGTAGGTCTCATTTCAATCCAAGTTAGGGGATCATATTTGCGGTGGTGCCATCCTGGATGAGGTAAGGAATCATATCACTGAGTAGGTACAAATGCTGACTCCCTAAATATCGAAGCATTTTCATATAAAGGATAAGAATATTAAATTTCCTTTGGAAGGGATTTTAGTTATTCATATTTAAGAAATATCTAAGAAAGTATTTCATAATTAATAGAAAACTAGACAAACTTCCCCCTCAAACCCATAAAATAGAAAATATTATAACGCTCATGATTTATTTTCAGAGAATTATTATCTTAGCAGCACATTGCTTGGTCGGAGTTAAACCAGTGAATACAAAGATTGTTGCTGGAGTTACTAATTTAAAATATACTATTGCCCAAACAATGGAAATTGAGAAGTTTGTGCCACATGATAAGTTTTATTATGACACCGCCAGCAATGATATTGCCCTTCTTCATTTAAAGGAGCCACTTAGTTTCAACGAGTACGTACTACAATTATCAACGAAGATCATGAATGTGCCTAATTTTTTGATTACAGGCATGTAAAAAAGGTTGAGCTATATGATGTGACTTCGCCAATGGAAGCTACATTCACGGGATGGGGAAGTACGTCCTTTCCACAGAGTGAGTACTTTTGAGTTATAGCTAGGGACCTGAATCGTCCTGGGACTCACTTTCTAATCAGTCTCCCCTGATTTCAGTCTTTTTTTTCCCCCGTCCAATCTTTTTCACCATTCAACGGTATCGATACGTCGTCGGTCCTACCTATATTTATATTTTTATCACTCCTAGCTAGGATTTAATAATATAAAAATGCAAAAAAAAATTATCAATAGCTAGAAGCTATAATAATAAGTTCTAACCACATGCCTCCTAGTTTAATTAAAAAATAAATCTCTCTCTTTCTGGTGACGTGAATCGGACGAGTATTTCGTATTAATACTAAATAAATTTAAAAAGTACAAATTTATTGTGACTCGATATTTCTTAAGCGACCTTTTACTAAATAAAACGCCAAAAGTAAGTTTTTAAATTTATCAAAGGATCAAAGTGACAGGTACACATTCTAGCTTCATCAGTATTAAATTCGTCTTGTCTCCGACAACCCGGGATTCTTTCAAGGTCTTAAGGTAATCGGTAGTATGAAAATCCTCTTGGATTTTTACAAGTAGCCACTGCACAAAATCTTGTAGTTTTAGTTACATAATTAAATGAAATTTATATGAAAAATAAAATATATTATTTAGTAAGATGTGTTACGTCTATGTCTTAATATTTATGAAATTTAAAAACTTGCGTTTGGCTTTATATTTAGTGAAATATCGAGCAATCAAAATTTTGCCTTAAAAAATGTATAAACAGGTAGGTTTATTTGAAATAAAATGTAAATGTTCAAATACGGAAGAATGAAAGGGCCCACAAATTTAGACTCACGCTAAAATGGTCCCTATTTAAAGTACTCTTATATCTTATTTTATATAGTTGACGAGATCTCTAATAATTTAAACAAACTGGAAGGAAAGATTGTTGATTCTTCCATATGCAAAAGCGCTTATGAAGAGCTACAATTTGGCTTTACCATCACAGACAAACAATTATGCTTCGGAGGAAATGGACATGGTTTTTGTTCCGTGGGGACTTAATATTTAAATAATCTGTTTCATAATGATAAATAGCCGGGTTTATTTTTATTTTTAGGGAGACTCAGGTGGACCTTTGATTTGTAATGGTAAAGGTTTGTGTGGGATTGCTTCTTGGGGATATGAATGTGGATTAGATAAGTACCCTGGTGTCTTTACAAATGTGGGTAAATACATTGATTGGATTAAAGAAAATTCCAAAGAATGAGCAAATCCTTCTTCTGGAAAAGTTATATTTAAAATTTGTAAACTGAGGAATAAAATTTGAGGGTAAAAACTACTTCTACACTCTGAAATTTATTAAATAATAATAAAAGAAACGCTCAATGCCTGGTTGAGTTATCCTAACCGGCTCGGATTTTCTAAAGTTTAATAAACAAAAATCATTAATTTATATTGATACCTGCTTGAATCATTGTTTTAAAGTACATTATTTAAACCCTCTTAGGATATGTATTGTTGCAATTTTTGGAGGGGCGTGCATACTCAATAGTTTATAACTTTTATTTGATAAAAGAGACATATATTGTATCCAATATTTCCTTTAACCTTATAACGTCCGCTAAGATAATGAAGGGGCGAATTTTCCTTGTTTTTGGTTAGAAATGGTTACCAATTGAATTATTTAAGAAAAGCTTTTTCTTGTGCTAGAATAGCTTAGTGATTATCTGACAAGTAAATCAGAGTTTCAAGGGTATATTGAGCGTGTTTGAGTACAAGTACGAACAGAAAACAACATTTACAACCCTTTGGGAACATATGTTGTAAATTTTTACCAGTGTTTCATAAGATATGACCTGAAGGCGTGTAAAATTAAGAAACAGAAAATGAAGGTGGTAGACATGATAGTTTTAGAATGTTTAGAAGGAGGAGATCAGCTTCGCTCCAAAGAGATAAAATACAAGAAATAGTTGACAACAACATTTGAATTGTAATAAGTATATTAAAAACAAATCAAATATATTTATTTTTTAGAATATTCATGGTCATATAATAGTTTATTACCAAGGTTATACAAGTGTGCGCATCTAAAACTGAACACTCCTTTAAATTTTACGCATATTTGTGATTTTATTGAGTAGAAACCGGTTTATACTTCGAGGCAAGGGGCTTGACTAGACCTATAAACAAAACTCCAGCAAAATCTAAATAGCAACAGGTAAACAACAGCTGATAATATGGAGTCGTCGATTCGCAATTTTGGAACTTTCCGCGAGGGAAAATCTCCCACGGAAATTGCCAAGGTTCTGAACTGCAGCTGCGCCACTGTTTAGAGCGTGGTAGCCAAAGGGACTCCTGAGGTGACCCTAAGATCTAAGTCAAGGCTTCAAAGGTCGGACTCAATGGTTGCTGCCGTGAAAAAGTCTGTCGAGGAGAAGGGATGTAAAGTCACCGTCAGCAGCCTCTCCAGGGAGTTCAACGTCAGCACAAAGACAATGGACCGGCTAGTTAAGAAAGATATTGACCTTAAGGTCTACAGGAGAACCCCTAGTTAAGTCCTCAAGGCTGTAGACAGGGAAAAATGCCTTGTAAGGTCGAAGATTCGTCTCAACAAGCTTAAGAAAAAGCCAGCCGATGTTGTCGTTTTGTTCAGTGATGAAACATCCTTCAGCCTAGGCGAGATGGTGGCCAGTGGATTTTATCTGGATGAGTCTCTCAGTGCCAGGGATGATGACGTGGTGCATGTGGGTAAGGAACGGCACTTATCCAACCTCCAAGTCCTGGCTGTTTTGCGCCCCACGGTCAGAAATCTTCTTGGAGGACCACGAGAGGCTTAACTCCGAGACGTACTGCCAATACTTGAAGGACAAAGTGTTCTCTTGGGCTAGGGTTACTTACAGGAACATGTGGTGATGGTAGCAGGACGGTGCTAGCTGGCACACTAGTAACTTTACCCAAGAGTTCCTTCAGATCGAGACTACAGCCTTCTTCGATCGGAGTTCTTGACCGCCTCACTCACCTGATTGTTCGCCGCTTGACAGTGTTTGGGCGTTTAAATGGGATGCTGTCAGGAGTCCAATACAAGTCCAAGGACTAGTTGAAGTCTGCCCTCAAGAATGCCTGGGCCAACCTTGACCAGAGTTTCATCGCCAAGTAGTGCAGCAAGTTCCGGTCCAGGCTGGAGTTGGTAGTGGAGAACATGGGTGTAAAACTGATGTTTGACTTCCCCCAAGCTTTCAGTATTGACGTCATATGGTTGCGTTTTTTGTAAAAAATTGTTTTTTTTACCCAGCAGTTGCTACAATACATCAGATTGAAAATTCTAGCAAGCCTGATTACATGAATGTCTAATCTTGGCTTTTTATTAACCTTGAATTTACACAGTTATTTGTTGAAGGTCTTGGACCGACAACCCTCACAGAATTTGGTAACAAGATCTCGGATCTTTTGTGCAAATATTTGTTGAAGATATTGGACCGACAACGCTCGCCTTTGGCAGAATTTATCAACAAGATATCAGATCTTTTACATAGTAATTTTTTGAAGGTCTCAGACCAACAACTTTTACCTTTGTCGTAATTCCGTAACAAGATCTCGGACCGACAACCATCGCCTTAGGAGGATTTAAGCGGCAAGATCTCGTATCTTTTGCGTTTTCTCCTCAGGAATAGTAATAGTATGGACACATAGTTTCATAGCAACCCTAGATAAATAAGTTGCGTCCTTGGAATCCGATAACTCTTATTCAAACTGACTTGAACCCAAGGAGGATGTATAACATCAATTCTAAACACGAGGAGAGTGAGGCATCCACAAAAGCAGTGGCATGCAAAACTAAGTAATCTAAATTGATGCTACAACTTATCTTAAGTTGTGACCTAAAAAATATATCTAACTATTTGTTTCGAAAGCTTGGTAAAAATTATCGGTGCTGAAGTCAGACCAAAACACAATGCACTAAATTGGTAAATATATATATCAAATAGGTCTAAAGAGCAAATTTATTAAAGGCCTTGCGATTTATTGTTACTCTCCTCCGAGAGTAGCCTTCTTAGGAACAGAGAATATTCCAGAAATTAAGGAAGGAATGAAAAAAACATTTTTGCAACTTGTTTATTCATTTCTTGTTTACCCTCAGTGCATAAAGGAAGATTTCTTCCTACATAAGAAAAAGAAAGTTCTTTAGATAAAAATTGTGGTTTATAAACATATTCAAAAATATTAAGTATAGATTTACTTTTAACTAAAATTGCCCACTTATGTAAACATAGTCCTAGCCTCTGTGGGTGGTTGGAAAAGTTATCAGACGGGAAGTTAAACCCCAAATCTAAAAGTATTTGGATTACTTTATCTCAAGTCTCAAATCAAAAATATTCCAAAATGAGGAATAACTATAAATAATAAACTAATAATAAAGGAGGTATACGTCTGTATCCTTCTCTTGAAGGCCTTTTTGTATCTAATAGAGGTTCCATAAAATTAATAATACAATTCTTAGCCGGACTGTTGACCCTAAGGAAGGGTTATTGTTCGAAGGCATGTTAGCCGTTCTCTACCCAAAAGGTATCTTTCGGTGCCCTGAACCCTTCCATATCGCATTAGACAATGATCCGTCATTCTGAACATTGTCCAACATCATCTGGATTGATTGATTAAGAACCAAATTTGAGATGGCTTGGACCCAGTGATTCCTCCTCCAGGATTGATGTTTTCACGGGCTATTTTAATGCAGAGACTAAAAGTATCTTTCAAGCATCCTTAAAGAGATTTTCCATTCTTTTCAGGCATTGCACGGAGTAAAAACATACCCTTCCATAGAAGGAGACACTGTAATTATTCCATTCCTTTAATCACATGTCCATGGGCTCCAAGAATCTTAGTTTCCCTCCTTCCTTGTTACTTCATCCAAAAGATTGGCAGAGGTAAGGATCGGAATTAAATTTATACAAATATCACTTATCTCCTCATAGGCCCCCTTAATGGGTCTAGAAGTCAATCTAAAATTCTGGTGTATGTCATTTAGAGAAGTTCATTGTGGTAGTACCTCCAAGCACTTATTTGCCGAATGAACCATCGAAGTAGCCAGTTGTAAATTAACAGACTCTGTTAGTTTATAAAATTCATCCATATAGGATAAAAAGCTAGCGTTAGATTTTGAGTGGGTCGTCCCGTGCGTGGCCAACGTCTCCACTGAAGATGATAGGAAGTCGCTAATCCAGCATGTATAGAAGGACGATAGCTTGTTCTGCATAGTTATTTCAATTGATTTTTCACTCATTTTTTTAAACTTTAGTTTAAGTATTTATATTTATATAAGTATGTTACAAAAGAAGGATTGCTATAGAAATTTTTCTCCTCCATCTACTAAGTTGCTCGAACAGTAGATCCATAAGAAGTTTTGTGACTCATAAAATATCATAAATATGTACATCTTTTAAATCATAAATTAAATGAGCTTTTACTAAAGGACACTACAAAGAAATTTAATGAAAAAAAATTAAGAAAAATTAGGGTTTAAACTATATTGGCATTACAAAAATTAAAGAAAAAGTCGAAATATATACCATCATTTAATAACTTGAAACTATCTCCGAATTGGCTTCGACGTCTTAGCCTAAAAATTTATTTTTTAAGCATACGAAAGCTTGAGCATTTTTATACGCTATGAAATAAAATCTACTTTGCTTGCCGAGCAATTTCCTTGTTGCCTAACCTTGTTGTAGTACATAACATGTATGGGTAGGTACCCTTTATTATAAATGCAAGGAATAATAACTTCTACAGGTTTTGTTTGATCTGACTTGAATTGAACTGCAAAAATATCAGATTTCCCCCAAAAATAAAAAAATCAAATTCATAAATTAAATTTGTGCCAAGTCATTTTGCTTCGAATTAATAAAATATGGCTGTGCCTTCCAAAGAGAGTATCTGTTAAACTGTCCAAAACTTGTTTTCAAGTTGTTCAAAGATATATGATATGGCTAATTACAATGGATTTTGCTTCCCAGTTTAAGATATTACCATTTACTCCAGGATTGTATGCTTTTGATTAAAAATACTACGTACTCCAAACGGCAAAGATATTAAGTATATCGTCGTCTGTGCCTCCTTCCTCCCAAGATTTGAGGTATAATTTTACCTTTACAGAAAATTTTAATAATAATGAAATTCCTACTATGTGTCAAAGGGATATAATCTAACATTTGTAACACCTCCTATTTAATTTAAAATGTTTACTTTTTTAAATTATATCATTTCATTTATATCTATCTTAAATTATATTACAAGTGAAATATAAACTTTACTCAATTAATTGACATTATTAAAGTTATTTTTCCATGGGATATTTAAATTTAGTAATAGAGTTAACAAACATGTATGAATACTGCCTAATGGAGAATTTTCCCTTTCCCCTGGCTATATTATACAAGTGGACATGAGTAGTGTATATTTTATGTCTTAATTGATAATGATTCATAAGTTAGCAATTAATTTCGCACCATTAAACCTAATTATAATATGAGTGATCATATTTATTAAATAGTTGACATCCACGCTTTAGAATTACAAAATTATACCTTGTAAACTATTAGAAAACATAAGTATGGAATGATATATTTTTATTATGACAATATCATTGAAGTTTAACGACCCTTTAGTTATAAAACTAAGTTGACCTATGTTGATAAATTCTCAATAAGTATTACTTATTCACATCAGTTTGTAGGGCTATTCTTGGACTATAAAAAAAATATACATAAATTTAAAACAAAACAAAACTAAAAATTCAAATAAATTAATGTTTGATTTATTATTAATAGCAACTACATATATTATTTTATATGATAAATATGTACTAAAAAATTCATATATTTGCATCCCAACAAAAATAACAATAAAAAAAGTTAATTGTAGAACTTCGTCTTAGACAGTTTAATTCCTTCATCTGAAATATCATACCTCAAATTGACACTATTTCCTTTAAATTTTAATCTGACAATGGATCTAAGTAAATAAATAATTCATAATATATGTAAATTTAATATTTATTTTCTGTCATATTCATTACTTAATATTATTTTCCTTTGCCTATTTGTTATTTAAAAAAATAATATTATATTAAATTTAACAAAAATTAATAAAATTTTGGGTTAATAGATCTTATGGATTATTAAAAGAAAATTAAGCTGCAATTTTCCATGTATTTATAATTTAAATGGAACTAGCCTGCGCCTTATCTCAATATTCTAAACTTCCTTCTTATCAAACAATATTGTCATTCACAATATGTGAGTAATTAAGAAAAAATTGTTAGTATTTTTTAACTTAGTAAGAAATGACGTAGAATATTTAGATGAAGAAAAAAAAAAATGAACAGACTGATGTGAAGGGATAAATGATATTTGTTGAAAATTCCAATTCGAAATGTCAAAGTAATTCCCCAGAAATAGTTTTCAAATCGAAAATTATTAAAAAATTCGTTCCATAAGAAAAAAGAAACATATTTAGATAATACCTATGTACAATTATTTCATCAAGAAATGATCAGTTGTATTTCGTTCAAATAAGTCCTAATCAGGATCTTTTAAGATATTTTTTCCTACAATATTTACAAGTTCCACATTTTTTAATATCCTTCTTCAAATATTGACATTGCAAATCACACCCTTTGCATGAAAAATACATTTGTTCCCCATCTGATTTAAGGACATCATTTGGATATTCATGCGAGAGTCCATGCATAAGATAAAAATAAGTTACTTGTACAATCAAAATCGGATGCTGAGTTTGATAATAGAAAAAAGGTGGATTACAAATTAATATAATTAAACAATCTTTTAATAAATACGCCAATAATGTAGAATGAGTATCTTCTCCTAAATAATTAGACAGTGAAGATAAAAATAATGAAGAATCTTTGGGTAAATTGATGGACGTTGTAGAAGAAGTGAACGTAAGCAAGAAATCGTTGTATTGAGGAAAATGAATATTTATTAATTCTTTTTGGATAAGTTCGCTTTATTTTTTTATAGATTTAAAAAAATAATTTATTTCTCTTCATTACAAGAAATAAAGGAACTACATTCTTCATGACATATTCCATTCTTTCCTCCGATAAGTTTTTTGTTTTCTTTAGAATATACTCTTCAGGAATCAAGAAAAACAATTCATTCGAGGAAAAAATCACTCTTTTAAGCAAGTTCACAGAAGAAAGAGTTTGTGAACAATCAGACCATTCTTCTACGTGTCCAAGAGAAGTAAATTTGAAGGTGGATATGTTGTAGATCTTCATTTATTTAAGGGAACAATAATACTTGTCAAAACATTTCACTCTTCTTCGAGGATATAACATTGAATTTAGTAAATGAATTGACAACAACTCCCACTAAATTTTCCACATATTCAATTTTTTGTTAATTATAATAAGATTTGTAAATTACACAGAAGCTGTTGTGACGAAAACTTTGAATAATTTTCACGAAAAAAGTGTAAATTAACTTTATCAAATGCACCACAAATAACCCTGCTGTAATGATATAATCTTTATTCTGTCCTCTGTCAAGGAAATTAATTGTTAAAAATAGAAGAACTTTCCATCTTATTCTAAATTTTTATTGAATTTCAAGACGCAGGACACTATTTATACGCTGCTATTCGTGATATGAGAGAGATGTCACACAATTTGAGCCTTTCTTGATAGTTTTCTAAAGTTATTAGAGAGCGATATTACATAGACTGAAAACATTAGATAAAAATGTACATACTTAGCCTCAACAAAAATATATCCATTGGTTGTTCCTAATCCTTCATTCTCAATTGCAAAGAGATTAAATTTATAAAGAGAAATGAAATGTGTTTTTCCTATTTGAATTGACGAGAAGGGATTTATCAAGCTTAAGAAAAGTAGACAGTCAACCACATGACATCGTTAATGTTTAAATCCAATCAACCAAATGATTTTTTTGAACAAGGAAAATATATGATTTTTCGCATACGACTAATTTATTATTTAGGTCTATCATGAATCTGAATATTTGTACCACAGATTTAGAGGATCTTGAATACTTTTTTGAATAATTCTTAATTTGGATTACAGTCTCATATAAATAGTCTTATAAGTCTACAATGTTATCTCATATATGAACGTGAAAGGATTTAAGAGACCAAAGTTCAAAGCATACTCACAAATCTTATTCAATTCAAAAAGCTATAACTATTGATTCTTGAATGGAATTATAGTCAGAATATCTCCGAAATTCATCATTAATATTTTGAAAGGCTAAATAACATTATATTTAAATTTAAAAATTGGAATAAAATATTAATATACCTCATACAATAATCTATTCAAAAATACTTTATTAACCTATTGACATCTTTAAATTCATATAATTAAAGTAAAATATTTAGAACAATCAATATTTGAAGGACCATCTTTGTTTTGAACATATCTAACTATTACAATTCGAATGTCAACTTCTTTTTCAAATCATCATTTTATGTATTTTATGGCTCCAGAACAATTGGCCGAAAACATTTTTGTCAAAGGACCAATGATATTCAATTTATTGATATATCCGAGGGTATATTATATATTCCATTTAAAATGATAGTACGATGAATAGTATTGTTCATATGTCATATAGGTAAATTAATTAATGTTCTTTTGCAGAAAAATATTCTTATATTATTTATACTCATTAATGATCCTTTTATAGACACAACATAGTAGCATGGGATTCGAATGGATTTCAAATCTACCACCGACGCGTTTGTAAACACCAAAGAACCCTTCTAATATGATATAATACACCCCGACCCACGGGATGTATTATATTAGTATATTGTGTAGATGAGCTGATATGCCCCAAGGCAGGTTATATACTTCCGTCGCCGATCCCTTGAGCATCAAGGAACCCTCTTAATATCCCAAAATACACCCCACTCCTAAAGTTGTATATGTCAAGGTTAATAGAAATACAAGGTTATACCCTAACGTGTGTACGACTGATGTTTGACTTCCACCACGCTTTCAATATTGACGTCATAATGAATGAGTGGTTGCGTGTTTTGTCCAAATCTGGGTTTTTCCCCCTAGCAGTCAGTACGATACATTAAATTGAAAATTCTGGCAATAGTGACGTCATAGGCTATGAGTGGTCTAACCTTGTATTTCTATTAACCTTGTTATATGTGAAGTGCTGGGAAAACGCCGCTTTAAACTCTACTGCCGACCCGCTTCTAAGCACCAAAGCCCCCTTCTAATATTCTATAAAACACTCCTTCCCACAGGTTGTGTAGATGAACTTCTGAGCCCCGAAGCAAGTTAAGTTTTTCCACCTTCACTTCCCTGAGCATCAATAAATCCTCATAATATCCCAAAGTACACGCCGGCAGTTAAGGTCAATGTGAAAGTACTGTCCCCCAAGGCAGTTTAAGCTCTAACGTTCGTGCAATTCTAAAAACAAGGGCCCCTTCTAATATTCTAGAATACACACGGCCTATTGGTTGTGTATATAAATTGCTGCGCAAATTCTTCTACCGCCGCTTCCCTGAGCATCAAGGAATCCTTCTAATATCCAAAATCCACCAGGTTGTACAGCAGAAGTACTGGTCCAAAAGGCACTTTAAGCTCGCCGCGTTTCTAAATACCAAGGACCTCTTCTAATATGCTATGACACAACCTGGCTCACGACTTGTGCACAATCCATCCCTTAAAATTGGATATCTATAATACTTCATTAGTCCAATAAATGATAACGAATACAAGTATAATATATACCTATTAGATTTCTAGGGATATAAATTTCTATTTAACATCATAGATCACATAAAGATTGCAAAGAAAAGTACAACGCTCTTGCTTAGAAGTAGATGGATCACAACTCGTGGGCCGAGGGTGTGTCATAGCTAAGGTTGATCATTTTGGTAAGACTACAAAAGCGTGCGAGGAGAAGAGAAAAAATACTTATGGCATCATTGATTAAATAATATACATCTTCTTCTATCAAGAACGTTATCGTTCCCGCCTTTATTATTCAATATTAATATAATATTAGATGCAGATATTAGAACAATGAATACATCAAGTCAGACTTTATCTCTGATCTCACAAAGATGCTTATTGCATGTAATATACCCTTATCCATTGCTAATCATCCCATGTTCAAAAAATTTACGGATAAATACACGGGTAAATTCTTCCCTTCTCGAGGAACCATCATTAATTAATGGAGAATGTTGGTAATTATGTCATTTATAGAAATGCCCCCATTGTAAATTGTGAAGTTAAGATAATTTTCCGCATGTTTGGAGTCATTCCCACCAAATAACGAAATGGAACTCTGAATTTTGTACCATTTAACAGTAAGTATTCATATATATTTTTTTAAATCTAATCATAAAATACGATTCTATTTTAGCTAAAATTATCAAGAAAAGAATTTTGATACACAACTTATTAAATGGCAAA
Organism: Lepeophtheirus salmonis; assembly: GCF_016086655.4. Lineage (NCBI taxonomy): Eukaryota > Metazoa > Arthropoda > Copepoda > Siphonostomatoida > Caligidae > Lepeophtheirus > Lepeophtheirus salmonis. The sequence continues at coordinate 30,656,634 of NC_052139.2, read as the reverse complement.
AACAAGTGCTTCAATGGTCACAACAACGGGAGTAGTAGCTTTGGATGGTTCACAACTAGTTTGTCTGAGGCTAGTTTCTTCACTTAAAGACTTGGGTATGATCATTAGGTTTTCCAATATTACATAGTCAATAAATATTACTTTTTTATAACTTAAGGATTAGCTATGTTTGATAAGCTCCAAGAAAAGGTGTTCAGAAAACTCATAAAAGGCAAAAACAACTGCTTAAATGCTCACAACGACGGGGGTAGTTACATTCCCCCCCTTTATTTATGCTTATATAACAACATACTATTATCATGAACGATACGCACAATTGCTAATGATAATGCTACACCCAATGTAACTACCCCCGTTGTTGTGACCATTTAAGCAATTGTTTTTGCCATTTAATGAGTTGTGTATCATAATTCTTGATATGTTTAGCTAAAATAGAATCATATTTTATGGTTAGATTTAAAAAAATTGAATACTTACTCTTAGATAGTACAAAATTCAGAGTTCCATTTCGAAATTAGTAAATATTTTATACTTTTTAGTGGTAACTTGATCGTCATTTGGAGTGGATGAATCAAAACATTTTTATATGTATTTCTATAAATGACATCAGTACCAACATCCTCCATTAATTTAATGATAGTTCCTCGGGAAGGGATAGGTTTACCCGTGTATTTCTCCATAAATTTTTTGAAAGTAGATGATTAGCAATGGATAAGGGTATATTACGTGCAATAATCATCTTTGTGAGATCAGAGTTAAAGTCTGACTTGATGTATTCATCATTAACTTGATTTTTTAGATGAATATCCATGCTCTTGATATGAGATGAAGATAATGAGTGGCGTGTAATTCTAGACAGGGTACTAAAGGTACTTTTATATCAACAAATCCGACAAACCATCTGTTTCTCATCCGGTAAGTATTTACCAAATTCCTGGGCCTCCATTTTCAGAAATCCAGACAGAAGGTGCGACGTTATTTTAGGCATTTGATTCAGTTCTCTATCGACTATCAGCATCTAATATTATATTAATATTGAATAATAAAGGCGGGAATGATAACGTTCCTGATTGATAGAAGAAGATGTATATTATTTAATCAATGATGCCATGCGTATTTGTTTATTTCTCCTTACACGTTTTTCTATTCTTACCAAAATTATCACCCTCAAATTTATTAATCATAGCACTCATAATAGCTAGAGTTGATAATTCTGTAGAGAAAAACGCGTTCAAGGAGTAAAAATATAATTGGGGTTTTCTCCTTTTTTAAAATTTTGTTTAAAATTGTTTTTATGTTGACGCATCAAATAATATGTAAAATAATTAGAATGAATAGCCAGGAAAAGAGTATGAATGATGAAAGAAAGTAAGTTTAAACGTAATCTGAGGATGTACCATGGCCGTGGGAAAGGAAATACAGGTAAGCTTCGGGCGTGCGAGAGTAGAAATTTGAATTGTGGTGGTGGTGCTGGAGTTAAGAAAGTTCCCCACTCATGACGTCATTCTAAAGTACTATATTGTTTATTATATCTATCGTTCGGCTTAATGCATGATTTCTAATTTAACGTACTTTTTCCTTACGACTTCCGATGAGTTTTACTTCTTTTTTTTTATCATTTGAATATTTATATCAATAATGATAACGGTGCGCAAAGATTTTTCGATTGAAATATGATACTACAGGCGTTTAGTTGATTGTTTTAACATCACAGGATGAAGGTAAAAAAGATTTGTTGCCTGGGAGCGGGTTATGTTGGAGGTCCAACCTGCACTATCATTGCCTGGAAATGCCCTGAACTACAGGTTACGGTAGTAGACAAGAGTCAGCGTCGAATAGATGAATGGAATAGTGAGGAATTGCCGATATATGAACCAGGATTGGATGGCATCGTGAAGGAGGCTCGAGGAAGGAATCTTTTTTTCTCAACAGATATTCAAAGTGCTGTTCAGGGTGCGGATCTCATTTTTATCTCAGTCAATACACCCACAAAAACCTTTGGAACCGGGATAGGAAAAGCCGCGGATTTGAAGTTTGTGGAGTGTGCAGCCCGTGAAATTGCAGAGACTGTTAAATCAGGGCAAAAGATTGTTGTGGAAAAGTCTACAGTACCTGTCAAAGCCGCGGAGAGTATTCGAACAATACTTTATGCCAATAAATCACCGGGGGTTCAATATCAGGTATCGCCGCTTCTATATTCTTTATTTTGAAAAAGGTTGAGTGACTGTTAACGTTTTATTCTTCCGTTTTAAAAAGGTTTTATCAAATCCAGAGTTCTTAGCCGAGGGCTCTGCGGTGAATGACCTCCTCAATCCTGATCGAATCTTGATAGGAGGAGAGGATAGTCGGGATGGTGAAGAAGCAATCCAAGCACTGTCCTCCATATATGAAAAATGGATCCCGTCCAAAAATATTCTCACCATGAATGTTTGGTCCTCTGAACTCTCAAAGCTAGCTGCAAATGCATTTTTGGCTCAAAGGATATCAAGTATCAATGCCATCAGTGCGGTCTGTGAAATGACAGGAGCAGATGTCTCAGAGGTAGCAGTTGCTGTTGGGAGTGATTCTCGAATAGGCTCGAAATTTCTTCAAGCCTCTGTTGGCTTTGGCGGATCCTGTTTTCAAAAAGACATTCTTAACCTTGTGTATATTTGCGAAAATTTAAATTTACCGCAAGTGGCAGAGTACTGGAATCAAGTCATTGCCATGAACGACTATCAAAAATTCCGGTTTTCACAAAATATTATAAAAACACTTTTTAATACTGTAACGGATAAGGAAATAGCTATTTTTGGTTTTGCTTTTAAGAAAAATACGGGGGATACACGAGAATCTCCGGCTATATTCATTGTCAAGTCACTCATGGATGAGAGAGCAAAGTGTCACATCTATGATCCAAAGGTTCAAAAGTCCCAAATTGACTTTGAATTAAAGTAATTATTTTATTTTTTTAATAAGTATAGAATCAATTGACTAATTTAATTCTTCTGATATTCTTCTTCTATATAAATATATAATATAAGATATGTATCAAGTGAGCGTCCAGAGCGAGTGGATGAGTTAATCAGAGTTGCTCCGGATGCCTATGAAGCAGCTAAACATACTCATGCCATTGTATTATGTACAGAGTGGGATGAATTCGTGGATTTAGATTATAGGAGAATCTTTAGTACCATGAAGAAGCCTGCCTTTATATTTGATGGACGAAAGATACTGAACCATAAGACGTTATTGGAGATTGGGTTCCACGTGGAGACCATTGGAAAGAGGGTGTGTCGAAGTGTTTTAAATCGGTATTGGGATTGAATTCCTTTTTGATGGGTATTATGTTGGGAATTGATTTGAATGTTCAATGGGATTTTTGTTAAAAAAATATATTTTTATCATTTGTGAATGAATCATATTTTTTTTAAAGAAAATACATACTTAAAATAATACTTTATTAAGGAGAAGTACAAACAATTTATTTTCTCCTACTTTTTTTAAGAGATATGTATTAAAAAGGTAGCAAAACTAAAATAGTGGATGGACTTATAGGATTAAAAGAAGAAGAGGAGGCGTGGGTGGATGTGTTAGTTGTATCTTTTTATATGTGGGTTTATTATTTTTGAGTTTAGCTCATTCATAGAAACAGGTGTAGTCATACTTACCATGACTGTATGTTCTTGTACATGGTTAGCTTTATATCTAAGTGAGGACGAAGCCCCTACGATAGGAAGAAAAATAACAAAAAAGGTAAAAAAACATAATAGTTACTTATGAATGTTATGCAATAAAAACTAAGATCTGAAGAAAACCATTATTATTGTATGTGTGTATACTCTACTGAAGCGCGTTGGGAAGGTCATTGCGGGAAGCGTAAGTGGGGTGGTGACGCTGAGGGATATATTATCTATATTCTAAGGTTTTTCTTCGTCTCTTTGAGTGTAATATTAAAGAAGTACTCAATACAAGGATAGTATTGTTTAAGTTATCCATGTATTAACCCTTATATTTACAGTAGTCAAAGTAAATCCTTGCTAGACGAATCGATATTATTAACATGAGTTGTTCCTCCGAAGAGTCCTTTGATGATGAATCCACATCACCTTCCTCTCTCTCCCCTCCTCCCCCATCATCATGCTCCTCTGAGCATCTCATCGAAGACGAAGTAGAGGATGAACAAGACGTCGTTGTGGAAAAACGAAATCAGACTCTCAAAAAGCAAATTCAACTCATTGAAAAACAAGTTCAAAAGTCACTCAGGGAATCCAGTATTAATCCAGCCACAAGGGCCAAGTTTATTTCTATCTGTTCAAAATTTGAGAGAACAAGTCCAACGCGGTCCGCTCTTCCGGATGGAAGTGTTATGAGTCGTGCCAAACTGTTTGCAGAAAGTTCTGAAGATAGAGAGCAACGACTGAGGGACACCCAAGAACGAAGGGATCGTTTCAAGGTGACAAAATCCAGTTTTGAGCTCCTTGATGACTTTGAGTCCCCATCTTCTGGGATTGAGAGTGGAAACAGTACGGTACTTCGGAGTATTTTTCATCGAAAGGACTCTGAGAAACGAATGGCTGAAGAAATGGAAAGGCTTCAACTGGAGGAAGAGGCTAAAATGCAACAAAAGAAGGCATTTGCTGAGAAAGTATCCATGTTTGGAAGAGTTGCTTAGAGAATCGGGAGAAAAGAAATCAAATAAATGAGAGGGATCTTTATTCAAATATATATAAATTAGGTTTATCTAGTCAAAGATGCAGTAAAATTCATGTTCTCACGGTTCTTCCATTGTCGTGTTTTATATTTTATTATTTCGTGAGATGAATGAGATTTTGCAAAAAAATATTAATTGTTCTTTTCTTTTGTATGATTTTTATTTTATTTTATCATAAATTCTGTATATATTTGATATGCTTTGATACGATCTACTCTGTCCAAGGATCCTTTTACTTGCTGAATGATTAGTGTATAATCGTTTGTAATAACTATCTTGTTTAAGAATATAATTGTAAAATAGAAACCAACTTTTTGACTTTACAATCATTTAATTATTAATTCTCTACTTGTGTGTCCTCCCTTTCCCTGATAATAATAATTATTAATAATATGTATTTATTATTTCCCCCCTCTCAAGTCTCAACACAAGGATAAATAACTTCTCTTTATGATTCTTCTTGGTAAGTAAACTCCCTTTAGCAATGGGAGGAAAACCTTTTATGTGGACAACAGATAAACTATCCAAGATAAACAATAATATTTATAATTAATACGTGCATCACCCCTGGTAGATTGCTTCCTCGATAATTATTACTTTTATACACTAAATTCATGCTGCATCTTTAACCCTTAAGAGTGTTTGTACGTGATGTCAGCACTTTTGATGTTGACCATGTAGGGAAATGCCTAAAAAATCAATTTTTTAACAATTAAAAACCCTTTTCTTTAATATGAAGGAAAATAGTAAGCTATCAAAATGGGACCAACAAATGTAAGTACTTAAAACTTTACTCCCTATCAAAAATACATACGCCTCTATTCCCTAGTTTAATTATATTATCAGATCCCAAATATTTACTTAATATACTTTATCATATCCTTATTTGCAATTTTCTAATATAAATTGACTATTACAATGGAAAAAATAAGATAAATTCCTCAAATTATCCTACTTTTTTTCGTCCTTAATCGATCCAAAATAAATTAAATAGGCGTACATACAAATATACCCATTTTGAGTACATGTTACTTTAATTACATTCTAATATCACTGTTTATCATTAGAATGAAGTCGTATTCAATATAGATATTAGGTCGATTTTGTGTGGAGCCTCATCTCATTGCCCAATGGTTCCTTTTCTATTGTCCGTATCACTTTTCGTGGATGTTGTTGAGTATGGATTAGGGGCTCTTCTGTGCTTCTTTGCCTAATGCTCAACCAAAATTGACCTAAATACTTTAATACAAACGATATTGAGAGGTGTTCATAGGACAATGAGGCATAGTTCTTCTTTGCTTCACCAAAAATCGATTTATGAAGTATTTTTTATTCTTAACGTCATTTGATAAAGTTTCATGTAGATTCATTGGAAATTTGTCCATTTCATGAAGTAAAATATCAACTATGAGCCCCAAGATAGCGTTTCCTTCAGCTATGATTTTTTGGAATCCTCCATTAAATGGCAGTTTGACCGTTTTCGGGCTTAAAAGCTATACTTATATTAATCAAAGAAGAATGATTAAACATTTTTACAAATGCAATTTCCTTAATTATGACTCATTGCCTTATCTAAAATGTGTTATAATTTTAGACTTACTGTTTCATGAAGAAAAACATTTATTTTAATTTTTTTAAATGGACAGTGATTCTATTTTTTTTTTAAACCCAGAAAGTTATGACCAACTTAAAAAGTGGGGGTTATTTGGTTCCATCCCTCAATTAAACGATTTATTCGACCATCTTATGTCGAAGCTGATTGTTGGGGGTTATTGCAAGATCCCCGGTAAAACGAATTTTATGGATCAAAGTTTTAATCAGGGTAGAGTTAAGGATAAATAACTGAGGCCAAGGACAGTTTTAGCATAAGTGAACCCGGGCAAAGGTAAATTTTCTCTTTGAAAAATTTAATTTAATTTCGATAATTGAAGTATCCTTTTGAATTTTTATGCTTATGGAAGTTTAGGATCCACTGCATGGATAGTCAAGACAGACACTTGTGGTTGGGGGTTGGTGCAATGCCTCCTTGGCCTCTATCACCGGCGTCTAATGTATTTGCAAGTGTGGGGGGTGCAAATTACATAATGGAGATCCTCCATGATGATTTACCAGAGGTTGTGTTTTTAAATATAAAAACTTTTTAGAGTTGTTATAATTATTGGCAAAAGGCTAAATTTGAACGAATTATCTTCTTCCTTTTTTTTTTTTGCCTAGTTTTCTTCCCAGCTTAAACAATTTTTTAACAATTCTGCAAAAGTTGGGGATCATTGGCCTCTATAGTTCTGGTCCCACTGATGTGTAATGAAAAGAATAGGAAATATTCATTTTGAAGTTACTTTTATTGTATCAAACAACTTTGACCTCCGACCTCCCACCCCCTAAGAAAATAAGACCTAAAATCCCTGTGTAATTGGAAGCTAATTTTTACCTACTATGAAACTATTATTTTATAATTGTTTAGAGCTTAATATGATTAATGATCATCGAATTATTTCATTCAACGATCAAATAATTAATTAATTATTATCCACTCAGTACTGAGAAATGAGTGGATAATTATCAAGGACGTACTTTACCTAGGCTATTAATTAATTAGTTAATTTTTAGTCATTGGGTTTATTTTTCTCTTCTCGCTTTTTTTTTCTTGACTTCCTTAAAAAAATGCTTGTATAAAAGTTGAAGAAAATCTTTTGCCTTATCTACATCAGAAATTCTCACGAAGACTACATATATTTATATAAAGATAATGAAAAATTGTCGCAAAAAAAGTTTCCATTTTTTTAATACTATTATTTTCTCTACACACAATATCATATATGATGTAAATTAAAAATTCATCATCAAATACCTAACGGGGATTGGGATCCTAAGATTTCTCTCTAGGTATATAATTGTCAAATTTTGCGCCTCAAAACAAAACCCCTTTCTTATCTGTGGGGGCTCTATATAGTTTTTTTCATATGACGTCAGGATTGTTGAGGTCGGCCATTTTGGGAAAGGTCTAAACGACCAAGTTCTATAACAATAACTACGCTTTCATTGAGTGTTGCAGGAAAATTCGGCAACCATTGGATGTCAAAATAGGACCAACAAATTGAAAGACTTAAACCTTTACCAAAAAAAATATCTCTCTATTTCCTAGTTTTAACATATATCAGACCCTTATATCTATTAAATATACCCTATGACATCGTTATACAATCTTATTTTTATATTGTTGATAAAAATTAACTATAACAATGGGAAAAACTATAATGAGCACTCTGTAGAGTGCAAACAATTTTTTCTAAATAAATAATTATTCCTTCTCTATGTTAATGTCAAAAATGTGAAGAGCATTAGTCCTCTCAAGAAATCCTGAGCGCCCTCCCGCTCAGTTACAATGAGAGGCGCTCATTTTTTCGCTCGTTTAGGTGTCTCTGAAAGCTCTTTATGATTGCAATTAATTCTCCGAGTTTTTTGCCAATATCGACAAGGGCTTCAACGAAAAGGGCATTATGGAATTGGATTCTTGTTGGCAACAAGTTATAGAACAGATTGCAGCATACTTGGCTTAAATCGGATGATTGTAACTCTTCTTATAAAACATTGAAAGCAAAAAATATGAAGTTACTTTTTCCCAACCTATTATAATCTTCATACCAAGTTAGATCAAAATCAATCTGTAACTTTTGCCGTAATCCTGGTGATCAACCGACAAACAAACAAACAGACGGATGGAAAAGCATAACCTCTGGTCAACTTAGGAAGATATTAATCTCTAATTATCCTACTTCTCTCGTCCCTAATCGATTCAAAACAAAATTAACTGTAAGAATCTTCTCATTTAATAGGGAGTTTCAGTCATTATTACTTTGATTATATTCAAATAACTGTTTTAAAATTGGTGTCAAGTAGTATTTGATGCAGTTTTTAACTATTTTTTATATTTATAAATCCCAATGATACATTTTAATCAAAATGTTTTCCAGATTTGTGCATTTAATTTAGTGAGAAATAGGGGATGTGCCGCGAGCTAAATTTTGTTGAATGAGTATTTTTGAGTCTCTCTAAAAAAACAAAACAACTAAGAATTAAGAGTTATACTCATTACTCGGTTGAATCCTCGTTACTCCCCTTGAATACTCGTTACTGACTCTAACACCATTTGCTCGCTAAAAAACTCTTCACTCACTCTAATACCATTTGCTCGCTAAAAAACTCTTCACTCAAAAAAATCATATTTTTTTAAAGAATTATTCGAACAAGGCATATAATTTTTGGACCCTTGATCGGAATCAAATCTGCCTTTCGATCAAGCATTTCTTTTGAGTTTTACCATCTCCCTTTTTTCCTAGGAGGATTTACTTGTTATAATGGGCTCGAAAATGAAGAAACAAAGAATCCCAAGTTTTGATGAGTTCGGAGTTACAATCGGTTTTTAATGACCAAGGGTCGAGTTTTTTTGTGTATTTAACTAGATAGAGTATGGGTAGATTGAGAGGAAATATTTCCAGAATTTGTATGAAAACCGGGAATAACTACTTTAAGATATGCAAGGGAGATCATTTCCCAATCTTGTGATTCAACCTAGAGGTTTGAAAAGATACACAGGGCTGTTAGAGTAACAAAGATCATCAACTTCTTAATGGCCAATTAATCATCATTATTTATAGAAAACGAATGCTTATTAAAAATTTAACCATTGCATTCATTTCAAGTTGTAACTTCTGCTTAAACAAAATAATAATAGTCACAAAGTTTATTTACCTTAATACTGAAAACCTGGAGGATGAATAGGAATTATGTTTAAGCTTATATTTCAAGGGATACGCCAAACGAATTTGACGCTAGTAGAGTGAAAATCAGACTTTACAATTAGTATTTATGTTCAATAGTTGCACCTCCTTCATGCATTTATAAATATTCATTAATTTATATTAATGCAGCTAAGTTTTTCCTAAGTTCATTGGTCAGAGGAGGACTTTTGAGTGTGTGCTTAATGAACTGCGTCATTCAATGCAATGTCGAGTACTCCCGCTAGACTGAAAACATTCAAACAAAAATTACTTTTAAAACAAACTGGGATTAAGTGATTACATTTCATAGAACTCAACAGAGCCTTTTGGAAAACGCATTCTGAATTTAACAGTGAAAGGAAGTGAGTCTAGGAGGATTGACTTGTAATAATGGGCTCGAAAATGAAGAAACAAAGAATCCCAAGTTTTGACAAGTTCCGAGTTACAATCGGTTTTTTGTGTATGAATGTATTTACTTCATAAAACGCGAGTACCAATTTAGGAGTTTTGCTCGTGTGTCGTCACTAGTAAAATTATCAACTCTAAGCCCCCAACATGGGTTTTCCTTCCATTAGGATGTAATTTAATACGAGAGTGAAAACGTTCTATATATATATATATACCATATACATCAAAACAACACGGCAGGAACAGTACTTAAATATCCTTTCAAACCACACCACTTATTTTTCCTTTTTTTGTATATGCTCATACATTAAATGATTTTACATGATTTAAAGCCTTATTTGATTGTAATATAATTGAAATGAGAGCCAATTTGCATACCACAACAATGTCAATAAAATATGATGACTATATTATATTATTATATAACTTCCTTTAAAAGCAAATTGACTGAGTGTGAGAGAGAATATGATTAGGAACATATATCGTTCTCTTTCATAAATGACACTGCAAAATATCATAATAAATATGAAAATTCGTGTCTTTTTCCATTTCAAATAGTAAGGCACTTTTTAATTTTCTTTGAGGTGCAGAGACGTACATACATGTTTTGAGGTTTGATCCGTTTAATAGCTCCATATTTATATACCCTAGATCTCACTTTAAGTAAAAAAATAATTCTTTTATTTAATCCATCGCGTGACGTCACAATGTAAAATTAAGGGAGCAGGTGAACCATGGGTAGAAATGGGATTTGTGTAAGACTGCAAGTATAAGGCGGGACAATACTTGTGGTATTACAGGGGCGTCTGGGGGATTATATTTTGGGGGGCTTGGTTTTTGGATTTTTTTTTTTTTTTTGAATTAAAATCAAAAAATAAAATTTTTTGTAAAAAAATTTCAAAAATTAAGTTTGAAATATTAATTTTTTGGAAAAAAAAATTCAAAAGTCCATAGTTATTCACAGAAAATTTTTTTTTTGCTCCCACTACTGGTTGCATTTCCCTCCCTGTATCTTTGAGAGTCGGCGTTTTGACCATAGTTGAGATCACAAAACCGCCTAATTGACTTTGAACCTGATTTGCACTGCGCTATTTCAAAAGTGAAACCAAAGATTGAGGTACTCATCAAGGCAAAACAAATGCAAAAGTGTCATTAACTTGTATGCTTCGAATACTGCATTTTTTGTATGTTTTTTATGGGCCAAATAAATTGTGTAAAAAACAACGGATCTTTCCATATGTATTTTATTTCCATGAGATAACTGTTAGTAAAAATATAAAATGCAAATAATAATAATAAAATCGAATTTATCAAAGACCGATGCTGAGTTAGGAATTAGAGAATAGCCTATCTAAAAAGTGGGGAATTATACTAAAAAAGGATTTAGAGAGAGATGTTATCACATCCACGACTGATTAAATAATGAACAAAATAGAAGAAAGAGCACACGTTTTCAAATGTTTCTGCTTCTTTTTCCCCAATCAGTGTTCTAAACATTGATTGGTTGAATTCGAATTAGCTCCATTGAACCTATGAACAATTCCTAACAATGATTTAATAATAGAGCAAATTCAGCAACGTCATAAATTGCAAGTGGCCATCTTGGGGGCTCAAAGTTGATATTTTTACTTCATAAAATGAACAAATCCCCAATAAATCTGAGTAAAACTCAATCAAACGGCTTCAAGAATAAAAAAATAAATAATAACTGTATTAAATAAAACTTGATGCAAATGATGAACACTGATATTTGAATATAATCAAAGTAATATGTGCTAAAAATCCCTAAAAATGGCTATATTTTTTATAATTATTTTCTTGATCGATTAGGGGCAAGAAAAGTAGGATGATTAGCGAGAAATATATCATTCTATCCATCGAAATGGTTGATAATTTGTCCACACTATGGAAATAACAATGTAATAGCATATTTTTAATAGGTTTGAGGGTCAGATATATAAAAAAACTTGGTATTAGAGGGGGACACTTTTGATAGAATGTATGGTTTAAGTCCTTTTGATTATTTGGTCCCATTTTGACTAAATCAGATAGTTCACAATTTCCCTTCATTGAAAGAAAAACGTGTTTTCATTTTTATCCTACTTGATTGTTTTTGCCTCTTCCAAAATGGGCGACATCAACAATGCTGACGTCACGTAAAAACGCTTTATAGTTCTCTAGTTGGGAAGAATTGGCCAACATGCAACTGACTGCGCCGTTACTGTAAAACATAATCTTTCATCCGAAAATAAACAGAAAAAAGACCCAAAAACAATTGGTTCTTATTCCCAACTGTGGATTTATTATTCAATCATTATGTGGATTTTTTCACATTCCACTTAAAATTAGATATTTCAAATTCAACCATTAACGTTCAGAATACGTTTTGGTGGAGAAGAAAAAAAACAAGTACATCCACAGCTGATAACAAAATATACTGCATATATTTGTGTTTTGAAGTAACACCCTGTTTTCTGTCTCTTTTTGGAGGAAGGATTGTACGATACAATAAAGGTAATGACTGTTGGAAAATAATGTATATCAAGCATATATCGATGTAACGTCCAGCTATATTAGTTTTTTATATGCATGTCCAGGGCCGGTTTTACCATGAGCAAAGATCTTTTCTTTCTTTTAATTTCGAAACAATTTTTTATTTTTGACATGATCTATTTTTTCAAATATGTTTATATTAGGAGAACATTTCAAATACTACATTCAACTGACATTTTTCTAATTTTAAATCTAGTACGTTTATCTTGCTAAGCATTAACTTCATCCAAAAGTACTTTCCATAGACAACAACTTTTGTTTTTATACTTAATCTGTTTAGTTCCACCATGAGGCAGGAAGAGGAGAAATGTAAAGTCATTGCAGAATTGTTTGAGGCCTGCAGGGATCCTCATTCAATCATAAAAGTCACAAAATATACCAAGAGCATCGCTTATAACGTCTGCAAGCGATTGAAGGAGAGTAATGGCTGTTCTATTCCTTATGTGGTTCACACAAAGCCAAAAAGTTGACTCGCCACATCTGGATGGGATCAAGAGGTACATCAATGCAACTCCGGGTATCTCAATGGTTACTCATGCTCGGAAGAAGTCTATTAGTAGGAGGATGGTGGCCCGAACCATCAAGGATAATCTAGGTTTGAAGTCCCACATACGGGGAAGTGGCGACCACTATCTGAGTATTTATAAGGTTGCAAAGAGGAACTCCGCCAAATTTGTAAAACAAGTCCAGGCATCTTAAATCTTTTGAGGGATGAATCAAACTTCACCTTGGACACTCCCTATAACCTAAAAAATGACCACTGACTGTCAGAGTTAATGTTTGGTTTTTTTTTGTGATGAAGACCAAGTTCCCGTCCAAGATAACGATGTTTGACTTGATCACCAGTTACGGGAATGTCATGCCAACTTACATTTTTAACAGCAGTCTCAAGTTGGACCTATCCAGTTTGATAGCTAGTTGTGCTCAGAGATAAGAAGAAACGTAAACTAACCTCTCTATGGCTCCTTGAGATTATTCCCGAAGCTTTTTGTGAAACCAACATGCTCCGCTTCAATAAGAAAGATGTAATAAACCCTTGCTCAGCTTTATGTCCCGTTTACAGTTGATGCTCAATGCCGAGGGTGACCATATTGAGTGATACAACAGTTAATTGTTCAATTTAAATTTCGTATGTAATACATTTTGTCGTAAAATGTCATCTACTGTTATTTAAACTTACTTGAAAATATTGTCCGGATACTTATTCCCACCCCTGTCTATCTAATTTGCATTAAAAATATGTTATTACATCGTTATACACACATTTTTATTTTTATAATATAGACAATGAGATCAGCTTTGCTGTAATGACGTTTTAGTTTATCAGCTGCAAGCAATCGCAAGTGGAAGAAAATCAATATAAATCCAATGTCACTAGAAGAGCTTATGCAACAAGAAAATGGTTCGGCAAGCACTCTTTTTCTATTTTTGGTGATGTCATTGGGAAGAGCCTTTGTTATTGATACTACATAAATTTTACAAAATGTATCTATGAAAATAGTAAAAATCACCAATAAATACAAGTTTAATAGAAATACAAGGCTATAGATTAACGCGTCTACGACAGATTTTTAATAGTGACGTCATAGAATATGATTGGTCCCATGTTTTACCAAAATCTGTCTGTCTTAAAAGAATAATGATTATAACTTTTCATTCCATCAGCTACAATCATCTGGGACAAGAGAGGAAGGAGAAAAAGATATAAACAAGGAACTTTACTCGAATTAATCTGATGTCGATCCACAACAAGGGCTTTCAATTTTAATTCCGCAACAAGTCCTCAGGAGAATGCTCCGTCTTTTATGAGCACACACGAATGTTTAATCCGGTTTTGAATATAATTGAATGTAGTAGGAAAATAAGTTCACTACACAGGTGTTAAATAATAATGACAACTGCTAAGGGGGAAAAAAAACAACGGATGAAATTGTATTCCTGTCCTTCTGGAAACGAAGCATAAGTTTAAAATATCTCCTCACTTTTTTTATTTATCAAAATAATAAATTATGAAAATGGCATGACGTATCAAGTGAGACGAGGGAATCGACAGCTGACAACAAAATACATGGGGTATTTTTGCATTTGCAATGCCCCATCGTGAAAAAATCTTTTTTTTTTCGTAAGCCCGGAACTTTTAAGCCCATTTGTTAGTACGAATATCAACCATAAGTCCCCAAAATAGCGTTTTTCAATTATGATACAATTTGTAATTCCGATGGAAATAGTCTATATCAAGATATTTCTCTAGCTTTAATAAGAAACAAACAAAGGATTTCAAAATACAATAACAGTTTGTTTTTTTTCTCTCTCTCTCGAAAGACAGAAAATATATCAATTTTTTTTTATACGATGAACAAACTAAATCTTTACATTTTTTTTTCTTCATAAGTCCTCTCCTCAAAGACCACAATAAATAAAATATTTTTTGTACTAAGCATAGCCAACCACAGGCATTAAATATGTTTCTCATAATGAATAATTAATATTTAATTGCATTTATTATGTTAATTCTTCCTTTAACAAAAAATTGAAAGGTATCTTTAAAGAGTAATGGGGGAATAACTAATCAGGATGTTTAGACTGGAGAAGAGTGGGGGTCCAATATATGTGTTTGTAAATCCTATGCATGAAGGTGAGCAAGTTTGTTGCTGTTGTTGGCAATCTTTTTTTTTTTTTTTTTTTTTTTTTTTGTAAGCTCATTAGTGTATTCGAAACAAAACCTCCTTCTTTAAAACTCTTCTTTAAAAAGTTTATTAAATAAAAATAACGAATAAAATGTTTTTTTCCGAAACCCCTGAAGATCTAATTAGAAGCTCCATGGATCCTTAAAATCCACTTAGAAACCACTACCATTAGTATATGAATTTAAAGATACAGGTGGTTTTTTTTTCTTCTAAATTTAGCGCTAAGTGATAGACGTTTGAAAAACTGTTTCAGAAAATCGGGGAGTTGTCAGTTATCAAATATGCAGGACACAGTCGTATATTTGTACAATCTATATTTTTTTAGTCTGATGGTACGGGGTTTGAGCACATACTATAACTACTCCTACTAAGCAATGCTTGATCCATCCCATGGGCATGATATGGCTTTGTTTTCTTGATAAATCTTTGAATATTTTTACCGAATTTATATATATATATATAAATATGAATTCCAATTTGAGGAAAAACCCATTTGGCAATAATACTGTTAAGAAACTCTTATAAACTTAACCGAATAAACTTTTAAAGATATGTTAAAAAAAATTTCTTAGAAAAAATGGAGTATTTAAAGTCTTTTATAAGAGACGAGAACTTTTTAACAATTTGGCACGAAAAAAAAAAATCAAAAATGATGACAACAGTCACTCAGTCATCACAGCAATGTTTTTTTCTCAAAATCTTGTTATTATTCTTTAATTCTTGAGAAAACATATGAATGGATATAAGTATTGAGTAGTTACTAGGGATGTACAGATACTAAAATTTATCAGATTCCAATACCATATTCATGAATATGATTTGATATTATGTATAGGGGAATTACATGAACAAATAAGAAAATGATTTACTTTTTTTAATGTTTAACTGAATTAGGGCTAGACTAGAGATGACATATATATATCAATCCTAATTATTGTTAGGTTATTAGGTTGTAAATAATTGGAAAATAAAATTATTTAAAAAATTAGTTCCTCTACGTGCTCATGAGTCAATTTATTCCGAGTTGGCTCAGATATATTGCCCGCACTACTTAATAGACTTCTATTTTGAATTGATGAGCCTAAATTTTAAAGATCTACTATTATTGCTCTTATTACATTTAAAATTAATTAGTTAAAGAAAAAATAATTTCATCTCGGTCCCCTACAGGTAGGAGCTCCTAGTCTTTAACCTAGGCTAGTCTAGTCCTCACATCTTTTGATTGGTTGACAATTTGAAATAATAAAATTAGAATTTTTTATATTTACTTAATAATGTAAAGGGTTCGGAAGCAAAACGTGAAAAATGTCTATAATCTTATTTTTCGATAAATAATTTGAAATTTTTTGTAACAAAACTTTGAGACACGACCTTTGTGAACATGTTCACTCAATATAGTCCCCTCAGCAGCAATCACATCCTCCACACGACGGCGGAAAGCCTTGCAGAAGTTGATGATGAACTTCTCAGACAAGTTGTTCCACTCCTTCACAATGGGGGCCTTCAGGGAGTCCACTTTCGGATGAGATGTCCGTTTATTCGCCCTCTCCAAAGTGCCCCACACAGCAAAGTCCAACGGGTTCAAATCCGGCAAAGATAATGGGGACATGTTCTTGGGCCAAAAATTAGCCATGTTGTCGGCGAAGAACTTATGGCATTTGACCAATGTGTGTGAGGGTGCACCATCTTGGGTCCACACATAGTTTTCCTATGGGTAGGTGGCCTTGAACCATGGCAGTATGGCGAGCCTCAGCACCTTGTAGTAGGCCTTCTGGCCGATTTTCTCCCCAGCATTAAAAAAGAAGGGAGGTCGATTCCCATAACTTATTCTGATACTTTCAAAAAGGCCGATTTATGTGGATTCTGAAACGGATGCACCCCAAGTATTTACGTATGAGTGTGCGGGGAGTAATAATGAGGATTGAGGACTTGTAATAGAGTTATTTTTTAATTACTTAATTAATCTGGGCAATCCTGGGTACTTCCAATAGGATAATAATAATTACAAATTATATCTTTCTACTAAAAGTGAAGATTATTTCACTTTTAATAATTCTGACCACATGTTTATAATCATATTTTTTAAAATACCGTATTTTTAACTCTGTCCAACTTCGTAACCAAACATACATTCATTTATGAATACAAAATGGGACCAGAGCTGTAACCATGATTTTTATCCGCGGGTTGACGGGCTTTAAATGACATTTTAACAAATATATTCTCAAAAAATTTTAACATCTTATTTTATAAAACCCACAAATTTGAAATCCTTAATGGCACCCGTATTTACTGTATTCATGGACACAGCTGAGAGTCTGGTCTGAGCACTTGTCTGCAGTGGTACGCAGACTCATGACTACGAGGTGGTATATGGAGATGAGTACACCCCAGACCAGGGCACCCCTGACAAAACTTTGTTGCCGAATTGTAAATATTTGTATAAAAGACAAAAAAAAAATGTTGTCCAAATTTTGACTTTTTTGTCATTATAAGAAAAAATTCATTGCTCGCAATAAATAAAATAAAAATATTCAAGAGAAATTATGTCTTTTATAGAATAAAAAAATCAAAATTCTGTCAAAAATGGTCAAAAGATTTAAAAATTTGTCAAAAATGGCCAAAAGATTTAAAAATTTGTCAAAAAAGTAACATTCCTCAACGAAGAAAAATCTGGGGCTACTCCTTAAAAGTCCAACTCTGTCCAAGGGGATGCTTTTATATTCTTGTACATCAAGAAATTGAAGAAATAATAAAATGTATTAAAATTACATCAACTTTGAGCCCCCAAGATGGCGTCTCCTTCAATTATGAAGCAAGTTATGAGCTGAACAAAAATCCTTCATTGCTGGAAATTGTTCACTACTTAAATGGAGCAGTGTCTAATTCTACCAATCAATGCTCAGAATACTGATTAGGAGAAAAGAAGCCGAAAAGTTGACAGCTGACAAGGCAATACACCCTATATATGTGAGTAAAGTAACGCTGTGTTAATGATTCAAGCCTTCATTCAATCATTTCCTCTCAAAAAGTAGAAATTAATAAACTAATTTGTTAACATTTCACTAATAATAAATAAAAAATGTAGATATTTTAACATCATCTCTCTCTCTCTCTCTCTCTCTAACGGATCCCCGCTATATGTAATTATTTTCTTCTTGAACACTTTCAATTAAAATGAAGCAACGTGTGTTGTAGAAAATGTACATAAACAATACATATTGTTGATGTACATTAAAAACAAATAATGCCTTAATTAGTAGCTCATCCATCATTATATCGGGCCTTTCCTTTCCTATAAAATAAATATATGTAATATCTTTATGCATTTCTTGAAGATATATGCCTCGTTAATCCTCTGCATGAATTTTCAAATACGTATGTAGAAATAAAAGGGAAGAAATTTAATCTATGAATGGATTTACGGTACATTCAAAATTGCATATTATTTCCTTAAAAATAATAATATTTTTAATACTATTAGTATCATTAATATTTCCATGTCATTTGCATAGCCTTTTGGCCGTGGCCCTGTCGTATACGCCTGTGAAATCCTGAGGAATAAACGGTATGTGAATAATTGTATAATTTTTCCGGCAACTTTTATATTTTATACGAAAGAATGAGAGGAAGGGAAAAAAAGAGAAAAGTGTCTTCTTTTCTTCCATGAAATTTCTTTTTTATTTTCTTTGCTTACTGTTTAAATCAAAATATTTTCATTTATAACTCGTCTGTTGAGGACGATAGACCGCTCCATCCTCAACCTCTCTTAAAAAGTTATACAAGCTTCAAGTCTTAGTGTGACAAATATTCATTGACGTATTATTACCATTACATTGGGTAAGATGGCTTTGTATTTTATTATTCAAATTATTCCCACCAGGGGGCTCTTATTGTTAGTTAGGTAGAAAGCTGTACTAGTTTGTATATGTTACAACATAATATAGCTATATAGCTAAATGTCATTTTTTGAACACGATTTCATAGTTGAGGAGTAGGGGGTTAGAGGGCTTCACTGGTTAATTTTCTTTATTTTAAATATATTTATTCACGGTTAGCCTCCTCACTAACAAAAATGGGTTGTCAACTGCGGATAATACTCCTCTTTTTTAAATCCCCAATGTGAGTTCGGAATGTTGATTTGTTGAATTATAACTGTTAAAAATTCTCAACAATTATTGTATTATAATTCTATAGTTGAGTAGAAATAGGCAAATACCATTGGATTTTGGGTCTTTCCTATTTCTTTTCGGAAGGGAGGTTGCAAAATACCATAAAGGTAATTTGGATTATTGTAAACAAAGTTAGATTTGTACTATGTCTAATAGGCCCTGATTAAATTAACAGCATTAGTGTTTACATACCCAACTATATGGACGGTTTGATGTACAAGAATAGTGTCACTTTATCCAATCAAAAACCTCACAGGATCTCAATTTTTAAACACATAGAGGAAGTCAAACGTCTAAGGAACAATAAAAAGTACTCCGTGGCAACATTTTCCTGGGATATAAACTTTATTTTGAGCTTGGATTTTTCACATTTTATAATATTTTCCGTCAATATTGATAATTGTCGTAGTAAATCATATTGGGTTTAGTTGCGAAACTAGCGCTGTGCATCTGCAGACAAGTCGTGCGGGACGTTAAATAGTCTATATATCAAGGGTCATCAACTCTATGCCTGCAGGCACTCGGTTGTGTTCTTCTCAGTTATCTACTGGACTTGTTCTGATAATAGCTTTTATGGTTCGCGTAAAAATTGTTTATACAAGTTTTTGAGCTGGTAGCCCTCAAGCCTTTTAGGGATCTTAAAGTAGCCCTCAGCCTTAAAAAGGTTTGTAATTTTTTTAGAATTACCAATGTATTTATTAACATAACAATAATGGGCATTTGAACTTGTTAATGAGTCATTTTGATTTAAAAAGTCCTAAATTATACCCTTCATCGGCATAATTAATATATGAGCACTTGAAGGAATATTCATCTATTGTATTATCCTTATCACAAATAATTCATATTTCTACAATTTGTTTCCACAACACATATATAATAGGCATATTCAAAATGTCATAGTACGTTCATTGATAAAAATATTGAACGATATACTTAACACTAGTTGTTACATACATAGTTATGAATAAAAAGTATGATCCAAGTCATGGAAACAGCAGGTGTTTTCTTCCTTTTCATATCATATACTTTTTTTTACAAATATATATATTTATTTTTTAATAACAATGATTGTTGTTGACGACGGCTCCGTGAACCAATTTCTTTTATGCATCAATTCAATTGAATAAACGTTTCAAATCAAATATATGTCATGTACAAGTTGCAAAGTCGTAACTTGCACAAGTTTCCACCAAAAGATGAGATGAATAAACATTCTAAATAAAAAGTTTGCAGTACTTATGACGAGAATAATACAATAATTGGCCATTCTTTAGATGGTCTATATATCTATTAATCATGTAGTTATAAATTTTTTGAAATGACAATTACTCACCCATCCGACATAACAAGTTCAAAGGCCCATGGTTATACTAATTGTCATTACTTAATAACCATGTAATTAATTATAGTTGATCAAAATGACGTAAGTTTGGTAATTAAAATGACTGATGATGTAATAAACCCCTTCACAGATTGATTTATTTTTTTCTAAAATTACCAAAACCCAGAGCTAATATAGAAAAATTTGGAAGTCCTGATTCCTGAGAGACAACAATTCAGGTATTTATATTTTTGTAGATTAGTGGTCGGAGAACAGAGGGAAATTACGTCACATTGGGGTAATTTATCCTGTGAGTTATTTACATAAGAAAAAGAAAGAATTTTACTTCCTATTGTTGTTGAAATAAACAAATAAATATTAAGCTCTTAGTTTGGGGTAAATTGCTTTTCTTACAAGTTCTTTTGGGGTAACACTAAATAAAAGTTACCTACCCCTGTTGTAGAGGGAAGGAGTCATTAATCATCATCAATCTCCTACAAGAGAAGAATCATGACGAATTCTAAGACTCATAGATCTTGGATCAGGTAATAGATCTATCCTCTCAGAAGGCTACATCTGTAAAACAATCCATAAATCAATTTCGTTCATCCCTGTCGATGTCATAATGATCATTTTTATACCTTTACATAACAAAGAAATAAACTACGATATTTGATCTGCCCTGGCTTCGTTCTGACATCTTTGGATTGACTCCGAGTTCCACTCCCTCATAAAATCCTCCATAAGAGAGGAACTCCTCATAACCTTCTCCAGATAATGAGACCTTCCATCTACTTTCAATATCCTCATCAGTGCTAATTGTCCGAATATCTCGCAAAAGTTGAGATCCCTCTCACCTACTCTAAGAAAATAAGAATTAAATATTCTTCACTTCCCAAATTTATTTCCTTATTACTATTAAAGGGTTGCGAGAATTGAGTTTTAACTTTCTGCACTCGTTATCTCCAATTTCAAGATAAAAAGATTAAGTATCACGTGTGGCCAACTTATACAGTGTACCCAATCGTATTTGACATATTTTTAATTCAATTTATACCAACTGATAATCCTTATACCACTCAAATCCTAGTCGTCCAAACCCGCTTAAATAATCCCGAGTTTATGTTACCTAATGCATCCTTTTAAGACGGGATATTGCGTCTACTGCAAAAAATAATAATAATAATAGAAATTTAAAACGAAATAACTCTTAGTTAGTCCACTCCTTAGTGAGACGTGTAAATAGCAACTTGTACAATCGGCTACTTGTACAATACATATGTAATTATTATTTTAGCGTGTGGCAAATCCAATTATAATTATTATTTTGTATATATATTGACAACAATATGGTGGTTGCTAATACAAAATAATACCGAGAGAGAAAAGGAGCCTTGACTGACATTTGGCGCTCTTGACACCTTTGTCATGATCCTATCAGATGGTGTACCGTTACTTAGAACATTGCATTATCAGTATCTCATATAAAGGTGTCATTAGGCCTCATTATACATAGTTTCTTCTTTGTCTTTTTCCCACCACGCCTCCCTCATCTATAAATAGAGCCCTTTGGGCTCTCTAGAGGTCATAAATCAAATTATCTATGTAATTATGTATGTGATAATTCAGAGTGTTATTAGACAACACCATCCCACAAAAAAGTATATGATATCCATCATTTCTATTACCTGCATATAATAATAATAGTGGTTGTGTGCACAAACACGTATTAATTATCATGTGAACAGATTCAAAAACTTTGGGCTCAATAATAATGGAGTATCAAATTTGTACAAAATCATTGTATTTTTCCACAATTTCTATTTAAATATAATATAAAAATAATTTAAATATGATAAAAGTTTTAAACTGTAGCTAAAATTCTTTAGTATCCCAAATCATTCCAAAAATATGAATAATACGCCTATACTTGACACAAATATGTCTATGAAATTCTATTCTTAATAAACTAATTTTTTTTTTAAATCTACATCTATTCACTAAAAATTACTTTTTTTGGGAAAAAAAGTTAGATTTCAAATATTATATTCTTCTGGAAAAAAGGAAAAAAAATCCGTAGCTAATCTTAAAAAATGAAATTTTTTAGAAAAAAAACTAAATAGTACATTTTATAGAAAATTAATTCAAAAATCCTCAGTTACTTTCAATAAATTTAATATTTTTTAAATCTACAGCTATTCAAAAAAAAAATTTTTTTTTGTAGAAAAATTTTAAAATTAAATTTTTTGGAAAATTAAATTAAATTTCAAATATCAATAAATAAAAAAATCAAGTACTAAATTGCTTGTAATAAGCAATAGTTCCCTAATAGGGGGGGCTACAGTCCCTCCAAGCCACCCCCTGCGTACGCTCCTGTAAAAAATTATTCTTATAATTTGTATAATAATACAAATGAACAAGCAGAGGACCCGCTTTACAAAAATATTCCAGCTTATATCTTAATATGTAATTTTTAGTACATTTAAAAACAAATCAAAACAAAAACAAGGGTGGGCGAAATGCAATTTATGTAAATTCATTGTAATAATAATAATTCATATTCATCCATTTTCTAAACAATGACTCTTCAATTTTTGTTTTCTATTATAAAAATTAAATGTATTTTCCCACCATGATTTCTCCTTTTCCCCCAGAATTGTTCTCTAGTGAGATTCTGGAAAAACACTTTTTTTATTTTATTTTGGAAAGCCTGTAAATTCATTTTTCCTTTGTTTGAAGCCAGCTGTGAATTTCTAAAAAAAAATCCCAAAAATATAATTTTTGGAATTTTTCCCCAAAAATTTTTAATTTTTTGTGAACAGCTGTAGAAATTGAAATTTTTTAACGAAGTCCTAGGACTGATCCAACATTAATAATGTAAAAAAAAAGTACACAAAAAACCAAAAAATATTTTACTGTTTAGCATTAGTTATAATATTATGATATAATTAAATGCAAAACGGGATCCTAAGATCCTGGGAAGGCCCTCTACTAGTAGATGAGTGTACTATTTATTTTCCATTATAAATAATATTATAGAATAAAAATAAAAGTAATAGGTAATTAAATAAATTATACAAAAATGAAATTTGGGAAAGTAGATTACAGTTTATTATTATATCAGTTATTGATATAGAAATCCATTCACATATAGTACCAGTATGGTTATAATACAATTTATTGAGAATATAAATCATAAAATATCTATGCATTGAATCTAACAAGACATATAAATATATGGTACGTCAACATAAAAACTATCTAGAGCCAAAAAAGTAAAGAATAGGAGAAAATCTTAATTTATTTGTTTATGTATACATACAGCCCAATATATCATAGACATATTATTTGAGCCAAGTCTTACTACACAAATTTATGGTATGAATTTGTACACCCAAGAATTATGACTATAATTTAGAACCTTTATTGGATTTAAAAAAAGGATATTGGACCCGATATGGCCACTCTCAAATAAAGAATTGTGATTCTATCAATTTTGGCTACTTTCATTGTAATGAGCGGATTAAAAGAGTTAAATTAGCCCCACAATATAGCCTTTTTTTAAATAAAGTAACTCTAATTATCATTATTTTGATTGTATCAATACAAGTTTGACTACTTTAAGTGCAATTTGCTCCTTAATGGTTAAGAATACAAGTGTAATAATCCGTACAATTTCGATAGAAATAATTATATCTTGCTTTGATGTTCATGGGCCACATAGGATTCACCGTTTTACTAGATCATAATACCCTCACCTAAACGGATGTTTGTCGTTCTAAATAGAATCAAGTATCATGGCTAAAGACTTGAACGTGTCACACTTCCACATAAGTATTTTTTATTGATAGTGAACGGTCATTGAATATTTACCCTATATATATACTATGATATGAACATATTAGCTACTTCTATCAAGAGCAGTTGTACATAATTTCACCCACTACTACTACTACACAGCATGTATGAATGACAAAGACTGATTTTTCAATAAGCCAAGAGTTAGTTAGGGAGGGGGGAGTGAAGATTTTTGTTTTTGTTTTTTTGTTCGTTATTCTTGTGTATTATTATTTAATCCACTTTTGATAACAAAGAAAGACATGAATCACGATATACCTATACAATATATAAACAGTACATCAAGACAAGTGACAAACTTTCCAATGAAAACAAACCACCCTTAGTTCGTTATTCACTCAATATGTAGTTATTAGGGTGGTTCTTAGTCTGTACTTAGAAAATCCATGTTTATAATGTCAATAAACCCTCCCAATAAATCAATTGTAACATATATTTAGACTATTGTGGCACAGGTTAATAGTCAGAAAAAAATATTTATTAGGAATATTTTGATATTTTTTCAAGAAAATGTAGGATTTGAAATTTAATTTTTTTCTAAACAGCTATGGATTTTTGAATTTTTTTGAGAATAAGTATGGATTTATGGAACTTTTTGTGAATAACTGTGGATTTTTGAACTTTTTTTTCAAAAAATTTAATATATTAGTTTTTTTTTTTTAACAGCTGTGGATTTTGAAAATTTCCTCCGAAAAATTTAATATTTAAAATTTAATTTTCGATTTAATTTTTTAAAAGCTTTCTATTTTGTTTGTTTTTTTTTCCAAAAAATTAAATTTTTTGTGAATAGCTATCGATTTTTGAAATTTTTTGTGAATAATAGTGGATTTTTGAAATGTTTTTACAAAAAAATTCTAAAAACCAAGCCCGCCCCTAATATATATATTGACGCCTCTGGTTATACTTTAAACTTGTGTCTAAATGGTAAATTTCCCCACATTTGCTGAAGTATTTAACTTTTATTGTAGAACACAAATGAAACGGAGAGTAAATCCTGGGGCAAATTGTCGTAACTTAAGTATTTACTTTAGATAACCAAGTATGAAAAACTCAATTCTTTCATTATGAGTAATGAGGTACCCTAATTTGAAAAATAAAATGGATCTGAGGAATTCATTTCAACAGTCACAATTTCTCTAGTATTTCTTTAAGCATTCCCATTCAATATGAGACTTTTGGTATGATATATAGACAATAATTCTAATATTTTAACCTTTGAGTTACAAAAATTTGACCCTCACCCCATTAGATGTTCGTTTGAAGACGTTTCCTTTTGTAGATAAAGTAATTTAAACTACTAACAATTTAATTGAACCTTTAGAATATATAAATGTATAAACTACAGAAAAAGTTGGCATTGTGTATAAGTTTATGTTCTTAGAAAAAAATGGAGGCATAAAATTTTTTAATCGAGGGCAAAAGATTAAGAAGCAAAGTCTATTGCCATCACATAAGCATTCAATAGAGATGGGACGATTAATCGGAATTGGATGTTTATTTATTGAATCGGGATAGTAATGTTTAATTTGTGATTCCAATTCTAATTTATTACTGGTATTAAACTATTTAGGACTTTTCTAAGTTATGAAACAAATATTTTGAATTTTTTAATAGAAAATGTAATGTTTGAAATTTAATTTAATTTCTAAAAAAATTTCCAAGAAATTTAATTTTTGGAGAATAAATGTGGATTTTTGAAAAAAAAAAAAAAGATGAAAAACAATTAATTTGTCAGATTTTCTCTTGTATTAAAGCCAAAAAATATTTTATTCAGTTATGCTTTATTTGAATAGAAGGAAATGATGTTGGTTGACCATATGAAAAAATCCAAGCTCAAAGCAAAGATTAAACACGAAAAAATAATGTCACAAAGTCATCTGACCTTTTCCACAGACGTTTGTTTGACTTCTTCCTCCTAGTGTTTAAAATTTGAGATCCTATCAGGTGGTTTTGATTGACTAAAAGGCACCCTAGTGGACACTCTATTCTTGTATTCTAAAAGTACACCATGGATTTTCAGGGCCACTCTAATATACCAATATATATTTTATAATTCATGACCTCATTTTGAATGTATTCTACACATATAAACATATGTTTTGTGTGCAAATTTCTTTATCTTTATACACACATTTAAAATATTCATTGAAAGTGAAACTGATGGTGTAAAATATCCATGTTGCAAAAAAAAGGAGGGAAGTAAGACGGAAATTTCGTCAGAAGCAACAATAAATAAAAAACACACACTATCGCCATAAAACATTAACTATTTTCACTTTTATTTTGGCACCTGGTTCATCATAATAAATGCTTTTTGCTACCTCGGCTTCATAAATCAATAGTGAAGTAATACAAAAGTAATACAATCAACAAATTATTGTTATAAAGTTAGGATTTCACTTTAAAAGAAGAAAACAGAACAGATTTGAAATATCCAAGTTCTCCCCTTCAAATCAAGGATGCTCTATTTTTATTTTAACAACATACTCATATACATAACTATCTAAAAACACTCTCATGATTTACCTATGCATCTTGAATATATGTACAGTCTAATAACGCGACTCTTAACAACATCTGTTGACTCTATAAATATTATGTATTTGAACATACTTACTTATAATTATACTACTAGCTATAACTTTTAACTGTGAATAGAAGTGAAATCCTCTCTCACAATAAGAACAACACGTACGATGGTTATTATAATGCCTAAAATATAACGATAAAGAAAACAACAGTGATACAAAAATATCATGCACATTAAACTTTGTGACTTTAAAAATAATGATTACAGATGGAAAGGATCATTAAAGCACTATCAGCACCTATATACATATGTACTACTAATCAATCTCTGAGCTTCTATAATAAGTTATTAGTCTATTACAAATAACGTGACTTAATTATTTATTATTTCTTGTCAAAAGGGATCGTTCGTGTAATAACAGGCCAGGCTTTCTATTGGTTAATCTCCTTTTTTATTTCTCTTCTTCATTTCATCGCAGTGTATATTAGTAGATATAAGTAGTTTAGGGATCGGTTTGGGAATCCCAGACCTGTCCGAGACATGAATTATTTAGCATAGATAAAGTATAGACTAACAAAGTTGTTATAAAGGAGGTTATCGACGATGTCATTCGTTGTTGGGATATTTGTACTATGATCATGTATATAAAAAACAACAACAATTACCTTTCTTCTATTTCTCTCAATTTTCAAGATATATATATATATATATATACATTGCATCATAATTGAAAGAAACCCCACCCCATCTTGGGTTTCATCAAAGTTGATATTTCTAAAACGAACAAATTTCCAATAAATCTCAGTACTCTTATATTTTGAGAAAAAAATGTCCTAGGCTTTCTTTTTCAATTTGACAGACAAAAAACAATTTATCTCCTCCACAGTTTCTACATAAATGTTTCTGTAAATGAACCAATCTATGGAAAAGTCCAGTCTTTTACCATTTATAGCACGTAATGTTCCCTTAAAAGAAGTATTTTCGCCCATAGATTTCCCCTTGGTGTTTATTGATCTGATATAGTGTGTTTTTGTAGACTCAAGGACCTGTAATCTAGGAATTTGAAATATCCCTATGATTGACTACAATCGAAAAATACCTTTGGATTTTCTCCTTTTCTTTATTTGATTCAAAATTGTCTTTATATTAAGGGCCCCCGTTTGTACTAATAAATTTATAAAGTACAATTTTTGAATTATAACCTTATCATTTTTGGGAGAAGGGGTAGAAAAGGGCTCACCATGACCTATTTTGACCGGCAACTCATTTTGACCCACGCCGAAAATATTTATTTAAAAAAATCCGTTCCACAATTTTTAAAATGAACGGTTTTTTAAAGCCGAAATACAAAATAGATATATGATGACCTTTTATTTAGAATATTTATTTATGGTCAATTTTCTGTCAAGAGTTTTTAGACTACAGTTTGAACGACCGAAATATTGTTCATAAATCCGTCTAACAAAATAACCCCGAACTTTAAAAAACTTGTTGATTTTCGCAAATATCCTGATAGCAATCAGGATATGGTTTCTATTTTTGTGGTTAGGGGGGCCATTTGTGAAGCTTAACTTTTTCTTGTTATTCGAAACAATTTTATTATTATATAATAATTAGATACATATTTTGTTTTATTTTAATAATGGGAGGATTTTCTAAAATATGATTACATTTAAGTAAATATTATACATATGAAAATATGTTCTGGGAAAATGAAGAGGGTAAAAATAACGGGAAATTGTACTCCTAAGTCGTTGTATGTAGAAATAAACTATTATAGAAATATATCAAAAAGAAATATATACACAAATTGGGGAGGAAGTTGCTGAAGGGATTATGATTATTATATATATATATCTTTCATTGTTCAATATTATATATCTAATGTAGTATTGAAAACAATCTAATTTTGATGAATGACTCAGAGATTGATCATTTACATATTCTTAGTTCGATGGTTGGCGAAGCCTTCCCCCTTCCCTTCACACCAAATCCTACTTTTTCCCATGATTGACCAAAAATATATATACATAATATGACTATATCACGTTTATGCTAATAAAGAATTATTCTCGAGGAAGTCTTCCGCGGTTTCCAAAATAATTATTTTATTGTATTTCATTTTTTTTTTTTATCTTATTGTTTACCATTTCCTAGACAATTAAGATGATGATGATGTTGCTAGGATCTAATAGAAGAAAGGCGTCCACGAGCCATTTGTCGTTGATTGTGATTGTCCTTGGACTGACCTTTGTAGATAACGTGATAGGTAATGATTAATATATATATATAACGTGTAATCGAAATAAAATACAGATCAATCCATCTATCCTTAGGACGAACGGCCTTTGAAAAACTCACAGATCTAAGCTATGCCGGAGAAACCTACTATACTATACGGAATCTATCTCTCTATGAGTGCCAAGGATGGTGTCGAGAAGAACCAGAGTGTCAAGCAGCATCTTTTAGCTTCCAAGTACTCAAAAATCCTCTACGACAAGATACGGTTTGTCTCCTTCAAAATGGAACTCAGGCTAACAATCCAACAGCAAACCCCAGCTCCAAGCTAAATTCCTACTATATGGTCAAAATGTCAATTCGCTCAGGTAATTATATAATCTTACATGGGCTCCTCTGAATAGTTTTATAGTTACTTACTTAATATGCATATATATATAGATAAAGTCTGCAAGAGACCCTGGAATTTTGAGCGTGTTCCGAATAAAATGATATCTGGACACGATAAGGCCCTGATTTTCACGTCCACAAAAGAGGCTTGCCTTGCTGCCTGTCTCAATGAACGTAATTTCATTTGTCGAAGTGCGGAATACAATTATGTGACACTTCAATGTCGACTCTCGGATCATGATCGTCGCACGGTTCGTAAAGACTATGCTCCTGTGGACTTTGTGGATGCTCAGGGGGTTGACTACTTTGAAAATCTTTGTCTCTCAGGTAAGACGTATGGATTATATCTTTTATGTATACGTTAAAAAAAAGGATTATAATTTTTCCATTATGTGATGGTCAGAGGCGTATCGTGATATATGCAGTTTTTCCCCACTCGTTCCTTTGTCTCTCGTAAACTCTAAGTACATTAAATTGCTTATTGCACCAAATTACTTACTTGCTTAGAACAACAACAAAAAAAGTGAAATTCACTGAAAGTTAATCTTTTAATTAATTCTACTCCCCAAAAAAAAGAAGTTTAAACAGACTTTTATTAGTATTATTAACAATTATACATCCATCAGATAAACTGAACAGATTTTCTCACACATAAGAGAAATCCTTTTTGAAATGATGATTATGGCACACATAGAAGTTAATCAAAACTTTTTCTTTTCTTTTTTTTAACTTTCTAGCTTCTGATGCCTGTTTGAATTCCGTGAGAAATTATCAAATCCCCAAGATTGGTATCCCAGATCAAAAAATATCCCTGCATGTTGGAGTACAGTTCTATGTGGATAAAGAGCTCATGGTACGTGTGATGAATGAATAGAGTTGCTTTTCAGTCACGTTAATTTTAATTGTTTTTCTTTTCTTTTTTTAAATAATTAGGCCAATAGTATTCAAGCCTGTGATCGTGCTTGTAATATCGAAGCTGAATTCCTGTGTAGATCCTATCTGTATTTGGGAGCTCCCTCAGGGAATGACTATAATTGCAAATTATTTCATTTGGATCATTGGACATTACCCGACTATGAGGCTAGTTTTACCAAAAGTAATATAAACCCTGCAAATATACCTAATGGGGGTCGCATAGGCAGCTATTATGAAAACCGTTGTGGACGTAAGTAGTTTTTTTTTTTTAATTCGTAGATGTAGTTGTGATATCAGGGGCGTCCGCAGGATTATATATTCCTTTTTTAGGGGGGGGTGCTTAATTTTCGAAAAAAAATTCGAATTTTTTTTTTTTTTTTTAGAAAACAATTTGAAAAATTTAATTTCAAATATTGAATTTTTTTGGGGAGAAAAAAATAAATCATCCACAGGCATTCGCACAAAATTAAATTTTCTCAAAAAGAATATAAAATATTCAATTTTTAGGTAAAAAAATTCAAAAATCCACAGCTATTTCAGAATTTTTTTAATTTTTTGGTTAAAAATTTCAAAACCCTTAGTTATTCTCAAAAAAATTATTTATTTTTGACAAAAAAAAAAATCCACAGTTTACAAAAAAATTAAAATAAATTTCAAATATTTATTTTTTTTGAAAAAAAAAAATCAAATTTTAAATTTTCTAGTAAAAAGCAAAATTTCTTAATTTTCGAGAGGGGCTACATCCTACCCCCTTCGGACACCCCTGGATATTAGAATGTACCTATATAGGCTGAGCAAACGTTCTCCCCCTGAACATATTTTCAACTTTTTACATCATATAAATCCATGAAATGTCTGGTTTCAGGGGGTGGACAGACAGTTGACTATATACTCGTTAAAATTGTACAGTCAAAAATACAATGCATTCCGAAAGACTAAAAATAGAATCTATCTTTGCTCTGAACTTGGATTTTTCGCATTTCATAATGTTTAGATACATTTTTATCGTTTCAAAATCCTTGAGAGTTTTGCATCTGCAGAAAAGTCGTGCCGGACGTTACAGTCCCTATACAGACTAAGTATGTAAATAAAACTAATTTGCCACCCCAACCTCCCCTTTAATATAATTTTCCAACTTCTCCTATAAGATTTTTAACCAGATTTTTTTCTCGTCTAGACACAAAACTTTTTGAATTCGAATAAAAGAAATACTCTATAATCAAAGGCGTCGAGAGTGGGGGCTGTCTAGGCCAAACCCCTTTTCCACCCCCTAGAACCAAAATAATCCTTCATTACGTGTATTTTACGTGTTAAATGAACTTTTTAAACCTCATGTGGCCTTTTTAAAAGAATTTAATCTATAGAAGTTATGTTGAAAAGAAAAATTATTTAGGTATATAATTCAGATCTACGTACTTTTAAGATGAGCCCTCTTCAACGAGAATAAACTTAGTTTGTAGTCCTACGGGTTTCTGAATGTCCCCTGATATTATGAATCCTTTTAAAAATCGACTTGACCCTTAAGCAAATCGTACAGATAATTACTTGATAAAAAAGTCTTTAAACGCTCTGGAAAAAAAAAGAGTACGGTTGGTCACCTTAGCCCACATTATGTTCATACTAATAATTATTGAGTACTTAGGTCTAAGAGTACTTGCTGGTTGTTCTTTTTTGTATTTGTTTGTGTCACTCAAAATCTAATCTTGTACTAGCGAAAGAGAGAATCATCCAAAGGAAGATTTTTATGATGTCATCAGTAATGTTACTATGTTTCCTATAATTAATTAGTCATTCTTAATAATATAATATACCTTATTACTTTTTTGACATTCCTATTGTTGGTCTTGAGTGATCCTCATCAATCAATTAATTAAGAGTTTTCAAAATAGTTAAGATACAACCATCAAAAAAAAAAAAAAAAATCCTATCATTTTTAGATGGAATGAAAATGCCCAAGAGTCTGGACTTTGGTGATGAGAAAGATGAATCCAATCAGGAGGACGATACCATGTTGTGTAAAAGAGTAGTTACAAAAGATAGGAGATATATTACTCAAATCACCTGTTATGAGAAGGGAAAAGGAGGGAGTCTTCGTCGTAAGGCGTTGAGTCTCCCTGGAGTCGATCCTTTTGCATCACTCTTCAGAGTCTCAAAAGAATCTCTCGGTAAAAAGTTTGCAGATTTTTTTTTTTTTAATTATATTCATTATTAAAATATATATGGTTGCGATTGGATTTGCTTGTGGCGGCCGGGGAAGAATGAAATATTATTGATATTATGGGCTTAATAGCTGTTACGAATGTCGGTATATATAATAATTTGAAAATATCTATCCATCAATGTTGTATGTGTCCTATCTATGTAAATATGAATTTTCCAAACACTTAATTGTACATATTATTATGTTATGACTTATGAGGCGAAGCATAGGATGAATGACCAATGATAAAAAACTTTCTTGGGTATTCTCTCTGCATGAATCGGTTTTGGGCTTCCTAGTTCCCTCTCTATTAGTCTTTTCAAAATGTGTTGTTGATCTAGTAGGTTGATTACTTATTAAGAACCTTTTTTTTTTTGTATCTTTTTGGCTTCAGGGGATACAAATTCAGGAAGCTCATCTTCATCCTCTGATACTTTGTCATCTGGAGGATTGCCCTCGAATAGCGGTCTCAGTAGTAGCAGCAGCAACAACAACAATAATGGAGTAACATCTTCATTCACAACTTCAAACAACAATGTGAATAACGGTGGATCTGCCTTTAGTGGAGGAAGCAGTGGACTTTTTACGGGAAAACCAGATGGACTTGGAAGTAGCAATAATAATATTGGCGGAAGCTCGTCCTTTGGCCCTCCATCTACTTCTAACAATGGTGGTAATGTCTTCTCAGGAGGAAATGGTGGAGGAGGAAATGTATTCATTGGTGGATCCAACTCGGATGATAAATTTGGTGGTTCATCCATAAATGGGGGGGTCTTTTAATGGAAATGGGGTTAATAAATATCCGCCATCCTCAAATAATAATGGAAATGGCAATTCTAACAACAATGGATTCTCCAATGGTAATACAAACCTGAACAGTAACAATCTTAGTGGTGGAGCCTCTAATGGATTTTCTACATCCTCTGGTGGCAATAATGGTAATTACAATCCTCCAAGCAACATAAATGAAATTGACAAGGATGTAAATTGTGATTTTTTGGGAACTTGCTACGATGGTGAGACATGAAAGGGATCTACGGATTAAATCCAACTTGATGTATTTTTAATTATTTTATAGTCACCGTTCATTGCAAAGATACAAGAATCGTCGTCAATGTGGGAACTAATCGTCCATTCAGTGGGCGAATTTACGCTCTAGGAAGATCAGAAACCTGTAATGTTGATGTTATTAATAGCAATGCCTTTCGATTGGATCTAACCATGTCTGGACAAGATTGTAATACACAGTCTGTGGTAATATATACTATTATTTTTACGTAATATTATGATTAATATGCAAATCATGATCTAGAATGGTGTTTATACCAACACGGTTGTTGTTCAAAGACATAGCGTTGTAATGACCAAGACCGACAAAATCTACAAAGTTCGTTGTACTTATGATACTAGTTCTAAGAACATCACATTTGGTATGATGCCCATTAGAGATCCTGACATGATCTCTATCACTTCAGCTCCTGAAGCTCCAGCACCTAGAATAAGTATTTTAGATAAAAAAGGAAAGGAAGTGGAGACCGTTCGTATTGGAGATAAACTTCGATTCAAGATTGAAATCCCAGACAAGACCCCATATGGTATCTTTGCCAGATCTTGTGTTGCTATGGCCAAGGATTCACGCTCTACCTTTCCCATCATTGATGAAAATGGTTGCCCCTTTGAGCCCACCATATTCCCTCGATTCACTCCGGATAGCAATGCTCTTATTTCTGAATATGAAGCCTTTCGGTTTACAGAGTCCTATGGTGTTATATTTCAATGTAATGTAAAATATTGTCTAGGCCCTTGTGAACCCGTAAGTGTTTTTTTTTTTTTTTTTTTTTGTTTGTCTCTTACTACTATAATCTTTTTTTTTTCTTTTTTAATAATCAGGCCAGCTGTATCTTTGGTCGTGAAGGGTTTGAATCATGGGGAAGAAAGCGTAGGCGAAGAGCCATCGGCAATGAAGACATCAATGATGAAGAACCTCAAATGCGTTTGAGTCACGAAATCATTGTCTTGGACTATGGGGATGAACAAACAGATACTAAAGAATTTGATAAGGTCAAGAACTCTCAAGAGACACCAATGACCACTATTAGCAATGATACCGTATTTCACGCTAATCCAGTTGACTGGAATCGTCATCAATCATCCCCCTCTGAAGATGTGTTTTTATCATCTAATTTCGAAGACTGTCCAACTCGTTCCTCCGTTTTAGCACTAATTGTAACCTGCACTCTGTTGGTTGTGCTTTATATTTGTACCATTTGCTTTTACTGTGTTAAAAGATCCCTTAAAAAATCCCTCAAGTCTCCAACGTGTCATAGAGACTACATGAGGTAATTACCCAAAGACAACTAGCTACATTACTAAAAAGTATTATAAAGACCAAATATCTTAGTTAGATATTGGGATCTCCTGGTGATTCATTAATTACTTATTTCTAAATAGTATTATTTCTTGTTTTTAAACGTATCCTTTGTAAAAAAAAAAAAAAAGGTAATCATTATAAAATCTTGCTCTAACGGCACTAATTTTATATATTAAAATGATTTGATGCGTCACAAATCACTGACTCCATAATACATATAAGTGATCTCTTTTTATCAAAATGGTGTTGGGAACTATGATAATTATATTCGTTATTATTACTACTCTTAATTGTTATTAAAAAAAATTGTATTCATTATTGTACTGTGCATTGTTACACTAATTACATTAATATTATTGTAACGTTCTCACTAATATGATTAGTTATTACTCTTTGAATAAATCATAAGGTTTATAAATCTTGAAGTAATTTCTTTCCACTCTTATTATTTCATAATGGTAAAAAAACATTACATAACATGGGATGTACTCATCTAAAATATATCAAATAATTATTAATCACTCCAAATAGATAGTAGCAGCAAAATAACAGAAATGGGAAAAATATATATATATAAAACCTAAAAAAACAAAACAAAATGGAACACTACAACAATTCACTTTTATAATTACAAAAATTATGAATGTAGATAAAATATTGTACATATTAATTAAGTATATCACAGAGAGTCGAAACCTTTATTATTATTTTGTCTTTTTGCTAAAATGAACAAGGAGTTAAAATATTCAACAGCAAAAGGCGAAGCAATGAAACTCATCTCCACACATTTTTCATTTAAGGGTATTTTATTTCTGACAAACATGGGATCACTTTGTCCACTCAAGCCGAGAACAAACTGTGTTACGCGGTCCGTTTTGTGTCGCTCCTCTTCGTCAATATTGAGGGATTTATAGTAGAGGAGCGAGAATTTGTTTGGATCATCTGCATCGCTCTGAAGTTCCAACGAAATAAGAGAATAGATCCTCGTTTTAGAAGAGTCATTTGAAATGAGGAAAATGGCTTCCGTTGTTAAAAGGATTGTTACACTTGAAGTTATATCGTCTTCCTCTGATGCATTGAGTAGATATACAATGGATGTATGATACCAATCAAGACCGTGGTCTAATATTTTCCATGAATACATTAACTCACCGGGCTCAATGGATGACACCCTATCTGTTGTGTTTCCAGATCTTAGACGAATGTCTCTACTCCAACCTGTGCCACGAAGTATCCCTTGTCCTGTTAATGCAATAAATTCTGCTGCACCACCAAGGGGTTTTGTGACAACACCAGCAATCCCTCTGGTCACTCCTCCAATTAGTCCTGTTGGACTTGCTCCCGACTCAAACATAGCCTGCAGTGGATGATGTGCAATTCCACCAATAGCCCCAAGAATTCCAATACCAACACCACTCAATCCATAAAGAATACCTTGACCTAAGCCTGAGGGTTTTGAAGATCTTCGTGATACTTCATTTCTCTCTTGATGTTCACAATCAAGTGAAAGTCGATCTAGATTTCGTGAAACCGAACTCGCAAAATTTGTCACGGAAGTCAAGGTACCAGCAGTTATATGCTTGACAAGAGAGGAAGATCCGTGAACAAGTCCAGAAATAAAAGCCCAAGGACCTCTAAAACTACCTTCATAAGGCAATGCGAAAAGGTCCCTAACTCCATCTCCAAGAGTACGAGTAAACCCTGTTGGGCTTCCAAGAATGTCCAAGCTTCCAACGACCCAACCAGCTTTGAATAGAGTCCCCGATATATAATGTCGAGCAATAGTATTTCCCATAGCGAATGAACTTGTCGTATTGAGCCCAGAACATGAAAATGTTCCAAAATTCAAGGGGCTTTCATGAACACCAATGTACATTTTAACAAATGCTCGAATACTCACAGAAAGACGGATGGGATCAATTTGAATTGACTCCAAACGAATATATTTTTCAATGTTGGAAGATAAAGCCAATATTAAGTCTAATTCAGTTGGGGATCGGTTATTTAGTTTACCGAAAGAATTGATAACTTCCGTCATTTTATATAGAAAAGTATCTTCAATATTAATAAACATTGGTTGAACATTCAGGGATGCTGATTTGATTAACATTCCTTTTGACTTGTAATTTCCGTCAAAAATAAGATGACAGAGAATAAGTGAGTTTTTCTTTAATTCCTCGTAAATATATTCAGACCTTGAAGAAATGGGAACTTTGACTCGTGTACGTACTCTGTAAGGAACACCATTCTCCTCCACAATTTCATCTTTTCCCTCCTCTCCATCCGATTTTCCAATGGCAATAATACCAAAATCAAAACGATTACTCTTAAACATTTGATTATCTAATTGAATTTGAAATATTGTCAAACAGATCTCAGTTGACTTTGAGACCCCTCCATCTAAGAAAAATGAGGGCTTCTCAAAACGAGGCCTCATCGTTACTGAAACAGAGTCTAAGGTTAACTTAACAAATTCATCTATCAAATCATCAGAGCTAATTGCATCATCTGACAGAGTAAAACTAATTTCTTCAAAATAAGTATAAGCATGAAATTCTTCCAATTGATTAGAGGAGGTCTGAGGAGAGAGGATCTGTTTTTGTGAATTATACAGAGTCAAGGGCGAATTAGTTGCTATTTTAAAAAAGTTCCTTGATGGAATGGATTGCTTAATGCATTGTTGGTCTTCAGGTGCAGGATCTGTCCCTTCACTGGAATTTATTCTGGCTCGAATATCTTTTGCATGAATTTCTTCCTGACTTAAGGACTTGAAGAATATATGAGTTGTGTAGCCAATGGTGTCAATGATAACTTTGGAATCCCCATGATTTGGAATCCAAATGCTGTACTCAGTGAGTGAAGGTTCTACATCCAAGGGCTCAGACCAGGAAGGAATTATGTTTTCTTTCGTTGTTGTATTTTCTGAGTAAATTTAAAGGATTAATCGTAATATGAGCTATGTTGGATTCAAAATCACTTTACCTGTAGATGCAAATATAAATGAGAGCTTTTCATTTTCAATTTTAAAAGAGGATTGAGATCCAGAGGACAAAGGTAAATATGTGGAATGTCCAGGTTCAATCCAGTTAAACGAAGGAAAATTTTCTTTTCCCTTCATACATTCTGAAAATACATAACATTAATTAATTAAGAGTATGTGGATTGCGAAACAATGAAATTAAACAATAACTAACCTTGATATTTGAAGATTTGTTTAACTGTCACAAAATTCTTGTGTAAATTGTTATGAGCCATGAGGAAAGGTCGATCCTCAGGACATAAAACGATGTAAAACATTTCATCTCGTTTGTGAAGAGTCAGGGTAAGAGGTAAATTGCATATTTTGAGTTTATCTTTCATATTATATCCATTAATTGGAAAATCAATGAAACGACGCTGATCCAATTCCGAAGGAAAATCGTCCAAACACACAGGAATAGACCATTCATTTTTGTTGCCATTAGTATCACTAAGAGAAAGAAAGCGTTGACCTGGAGAACCAATTATTTGCCAATACAGAAGAGGCACAGATTCATCTTTGTTTTGACAAATTGAATATCCAGCAAATGAAAAGTTATTCAAAGAGCAAAAAGCCTGATCTCCTACAGAGAGTGAGGCAATAGTAAGAGGCTCAGGAAATTTCTGAATTAGATTAAAAGTTGGCTTTATGTGAAGGGAGCGTATATTCCTTTCTGTGTCAAAGTTGGAACAAAGAGTCAAATAGCAGATATAATCCTCACGTACAAGGATCTTAATTTGAACACTTCCTTCAACAGGAATATATCCCGATATTGTTGGCATAAGTTGACGAATATTCCAGTCTTGATT
Source organism: Lepeophtheirus salmonis (assembly GCF_016086655.4). NCBI lineage: Eukaryota > Metazoa > Arthropoda > Copepoda > Siphonostomatoida > Caligidae > Lepeophtheirus > Lepeophtheirus salmonis. The sequence goes on along the minus strand of NC_052139.2, from coordinate 30,617,689 downwards.
AGACAATTCCAATCGAGAACAAAAAAATGACGAGTTCTCATCATCACATAATCCGATAGAAAACGTTGAGGTAAGAATAGGTGGAACAAATACAGATTGGGAAGCAATATCCCAGGTTTTCCCTTCATATTCAAAAAGAGCAGTAACATTAAGCTCATTAATAATAATAACTGAAGGACGAACTTCAATACATAAAGTGTTGAGTAGAGGATGTACTTGAACAAAGGATATTTGAACGTCAGTTTTTGGTTGCTCATTCAGAGAGGAAAAACTTTGTGAAATCAGCCAATTAGGTTCCTTAATTGAAGGTATTTTACAAATCATTTCATCAATAGATATAGAGGATTCATCCTTCTTATCTTTGTTATTCTGAACTTTACGAATTTTTTCAATCATGCCCCATGAAATTTGAATGGGCTCAGAGGACGGCAATTCTTGACAAACTTTAAAGGATATAGCGTACTGAAGTTCATCTCCTAAAGTATCAAATTGTACAAGAGAATCCCTTCCAGGAAGAGATACCTCAAAGGGACCAGAAAGGGATTTTCCCGATAGATAAGTGGACATGGAATTAGGAAGGAGGGATCTTGCTACGTACATGGGAGAGAAAACGTACAGAATTCTAGTCAGAGTGTCATTCTCATAGCTTTCTCTTAAAACACGACACCAGAGAGTAAGACAATGTTCTTTTTCTTTTGTAGGAACCCGGACAAGAACTGAGTGGTTTCGGCCTTCATTCAATATTGTTGGTATGGTCCCCGACCAAGCCAATCCAATACCCAATATACGAATTTTGATCCCTTCTATCCTATCTGGATCCATAATTATGCTAGGAGCAGCAGTGTATGGGCTTAATAATATCCTTTTCTGCAAAAGATCCTCTTCTGAATTTGAATCAGATGAAGAGGTATTCTTTTTAGGTACAAGTTTGATTTCTAGAGGTTCTTTGAGACAGGAAGCACTGCCAATGAGCCCGGAAATCGTGACTTGTAGACAAAGTTGCACTTGTTTAAAATTAATTATAAAAGTATTTGGAACAGGATCACCTGTCCTTCGAACGATATTTTCCTTCTCGGATAATACCAATGGAAAAACTTCACTCCAGACCCCCATTGAATCTCCATTTGCATGTTTTTCTGTTCTTATATGCAAATATTTTTGAGCCTTTGAACTTCTCCAAGAATACATATAAATTTCCTGTGGCTTAATGCAAATGGCTTCATCCGTACCCACTTGACCAAATTGGAGATGCGATTGAGAATGATTGCATATAACATAATTTGATATTATGGGCATGCTACATGAGCCCATGAGAGGTGGTTGATCCTTCGATGATGATTTCAAAACCTCTTTCCATATCCAGGAACTTACTTCTAAACTATGATGAAGGAAATGTCCAACACGGAAATGTAAAGGTCTGGAATGGAAGGAAATATCCGCGATGGAGTTGTTGAATGAGTAGATCTGTGTTTGAAACTTGAAGGGGGATAGGAATGTATTGATTCCAAGGAATTTATAATCTAGAAAAGTAACTTTCATTTGTGACTTGAGTCGAAAAAGTAAATGAGATCCATTTGACTTGTCATTCCAATTATCTAATCCAAAAGAAATCGAATTTAAATGAATATTGAATATGGCTTGATCGAGCGGGAAGGCTTGATAAAAATGATACTCTTTAAATTCAGGGATCCGTTCCCGACTAAAAAAATGAAAATGATTGTGAAAGCGGAGAGATAGAGAGGAAACTTTCCCTGAGACCTAAAAAAAATATAATCATGATTAAAATCATTTGTAAAATGTGTAGGTGCATTACCTGAAATTTAGGTATAAGTTCTGGGCTGAAAAAGGAGTCTACTTTCAGAACAGAGACGAGAGACTTGGCTGTCACAATCACTTCATCTTCTAACAGGACATAGTCTGATGGAAAACTTTCTTCTTCATCCTCTCGTTCTTCCTCTTCTTCAGCACATATATTCAAAACCACCCTCCAAATAGGAGAGACTGCAATTCTTTTACGATCCGATAGAATCGGCAAATTCAAGTAACTCACTTCGCTCTCAGAGAGAGCAAACTCTGAATAGGTTCGAAAGCTCTTTAAGGATAAATCCCAATATTGGAGTCCACAAATAACCTAAATTACATATAATAGATGGAAATCAAACTACTATTGGAACAAGTAATTATAAAAAGGATTTCTCAAACATAAATACATACATAATAATATAAATAAAGATCAAAATCATGAATTGCTATTGTGCAAAAAAAAAAAAAAAGATCATGAAATCTTTTGAACACATATTAATTGTATGAATGGTTGCAAAATTTACATGAGTCATGTTTAAAAAATGACAATTTTGATATTCCTATTCAAACATAAATACCTAGCGGTACTTTCTCTACATATGATTCTAAGAAATCAAACGGAAATGGATTATTAATAATATGAATAAGAAGAATCCCTTAAAGATTCGATCAAAAGAATCATTTTGTCTGGCATACATCTTATCCAACAACTATAAAAGATTATACATAAAACAATGTTTCATATATAAAAATTATATTCAAATTTAATTCGTTGACACATTCGAATAACTTTCAGTCGCACAATACATACTCTATTTTAGCAAATATTGTCCCACATATATATATATATGTTTATTTTAACTCTCTCATTTGCCTTTAAATCATTAAGTTTGATAACATAGAATAAGAGTATACGCTGAGAGACTATTTCAGATCGAAAAGCATTTAAGCAATGATTAGAAAGAGAAAATAAATTATGATGATAGGCATGAATGTATTCACTATTCACGACATCATAGTCATAGAGACGTGACTCTATCAAAAGACTTTTTGTTCTTCCTACACTCTTACTATTATCATCATGATTTGCTCCATTAACCTTTTGTTCCTTCTATTAGGTTCAATTCTCACAGGTAATCCATTACTTATGTTCGAATGAAATCCCCATATATTTGGTAGAACAGTAATTCTTTGTAATTAATAAATATTTTATAAAATTGTTAAAAATGACATATTTAAGAGAATGAGTAAATATCAAGTATCTTGTTGCCCTTGTTACGCGATGGGTAAATCAAAAGAGATTAATTATTGAGTGAGATCAAACGAATTAATTGATTTTTTTATTTTTTTTGCTTTCATAGTAAATAATACGCCAGATATTCTAAGTTCTTTCCACAAAGAGGAACTACTGACTGCATTAGGACTTGAACAAGTAACTTCATTAAAACCGTTAATTATAAATTATAAAACCAATGAAGTTAAAACTGGGAAAAACTATTCGTTAGCCTCCACTCAAGAGACTCCTTTAATCAAATTGGAACATTTGTTAGAGGATGGACAGAAATATGTTCTCATCATGATTGATCCTGATGCTCCAAGTAAAATAAATCCAAAATTTAGGTATTATAATGCTATCTAGATCCATCATTTTTCAATGAATAAAATACGCATATTACAAACATTTGTAATCCCACAGGTCATATCTTCATTGGGTGATTACGGACTTGGACTTAGAAAAAATGAAGTCGAAGAATGAGATAATAAAGTATATTGGGCCTGCACCTCCAAAAGGATCTGGACCTCACAGATATGTTTTTTTACTATATGAGCAACCCACTTCCATTCAAATAAAGAACTTTGATCAAATCATTCGATCGAATTTTGATGTTGGGAAATTTACCCATGATAATAACCTTCATTTGGTTGCTGGAAATTACTACATTGCAGGTATGAGCCCCATTTATAAAGTTTTAAACGTAATGCATAATTTTTCTATTTTTTTACCCTCACAGAAAACAAATAAGTAGCTGAAGTAACACAAAATTATATTGTACTTGCTAAAATTTTAAAATTAGAAATGAAATATATTATTTTTTACCTGATTATCTGGGCCAGAAGCCTGCCTTCCAAGCTCTGAGGCTGCCAACAAAGGTACAGGATATATGGTTGTTCCTGTTAGTGCTCTTGGTTGAGGATATCTCCATGTTAATGCTCTAGGTGTAAAAACAACTTGGTAGGGACGAATATCCGAAGCTTTAGTTCCAACATTCGTTATATATTTAAACGCTCCAGCTCTGAGGTCATCTGAATAATGCTGTTCAGGGGAAGGAGATTTTCTGAAAGTTTTTGACTCTGAATTTGAAGATAATGAGCTAAAATTATCTAATTCTCCTTTCCAAGAAGTATAGTGTTGACAGTAATAGTTTACTGCTAAAAGAATGGAGAGTACCGTATTGGGACCCATGTCTATCTCAATACTCTTCGAGCTAAGGTTTAAATATACGATAGGTTCCTCCTTCCATTTTGCCCATGTAAGATCAGAAGATATTGAAAAAGACCATGGGTTAAGGAATCGATGTGTTATATCCCTTAGTTTAGTTCTGATAGAAACATTATTAAAGTCAACTTCTATTTGGGATGCTTCATATTCCTGAGAATTAACTTGTATATCAAGTGACGAGAGGCCCACAAAAAATTCAGCATATATGTGATTAATAGGATGAGCAATAAGGATTTGCTTTGTAGAAATAATAATTTTACTCAATCTTAGAAGATGAATTATTGAAAATGAAGACGACTTTGAAGAATACTGAGAGGGACTAGGTTTTAAATTCAAGCTTTGGTACAATTGTTTAAGGATTTCTGATCCTCTAGAAAAATTTTGTTCATCAATGTTTAGTTTTAGAGGCCGATCAATACTTATAGATAATTTTGGAGAAGATATGAAAAAATCAGATATAGTTGCAGTAAATAAGGCTGGTGGAATTCCTGAAAGGGGATCAGCATCTCCTGGCTTTGTTTCAATCCAATGATTAAGAAAAACGGCTTCACTTGGGAGGGAGTGTTTATCTTTTGTAATAATATAGAAATCCTCATTTGATGACGAGTTCAATGAAATATCATAAAAAGATAATTCTAATTTCTGAGAAGATCTGGTAATAGAAATAAATACATGTGGTTGACTAAGAGCAACAAAAAGTAACGGATTCAGTTGAAATGAGTCTTCATTATTCATTTGATTTTTCTCATTGATAAGTGATTCATCATTTGATGGATTAGAAAGATTAAGAGGTGGAAGTTCTAAGCACTGGTTTCCATCGTCTATAAGACTTTGTTCTTTTATTATATCCCTTTTCCGATTTTTATAACGAACTTCACGACTCTTAGTCTTTCTATTAGAGTCATGTTCCCCCTTTCTCAATTGATATAGAGACAAAGAGATTGAACTACCAGTAATTAGGACTTCAAGAGGAACAAATTTCAAATGTTTATAGCGAGTATGTGATAAACTGATAACGGATTCACAACCGGAGTCTGTGATATGAGAGCAATCACTTGATGCTGATGCCTCCGAATCTTTTTTTTGCATTAAAAGAGAAGTAAACGATTTTTGAATATCTTCAGTAATGCCTCTACACAATCGTATCTGGTCCAGAGAAGCATATACATTTATATTCGAAACAGCATTGATTTCCAGTGAATGTCCAGCTATGAGACGAGACTTGAGCTTTTTTGACATATTAGACGAATAATAAACTATGGCAGGAGCATATGTTATTTGTAAATTAAACTGCTTCAATATCGGATAGAAGAAAGGTTCATCATCATTATCTTCTTGACGATTCAACTCCGAGGTATTCCACTCTAAAGCTGGATTTTCTTCCATTGTCTTAAGGACTATGTCGCTGTTCTTCCTTGATTTCTCCACAAATTTATTCCAATTTCCTGTATAAATACCAACACCAGTAAAATTTGCACTGTATTGCCGATCTTCTATTTTTGATCCCATCACACTCAACACCTCACACTGCTCAGCAAGATAGTATAAATCTGGTCTAATGAGAAGACGACTTAGTGCATTTTCTACATTAGAACTCATATTTATAGACTCAATGTGAAATAAAACTGTATCTTGAAAGTCCGATCCAATGAGATTATTATTATTTCGACAAAATATCCTAATCGATTTACCCTTAAAATGAAATAGAGGGAGTGTATTATTATTTATCCAAAGATCAATGGGATAGGAGGTATTCTTTTTCCTTTCAACCGGGGCACCCCCTAATTTTAAATTAGACAAAGATTTCGAGAATATATTCAAGTACTTTGATAGAGTCTCTGGGCAAAATGCAATGTCAATTGCACTTGATTTAATATAAACCTCCGATAAATAACGAGGATCATCAATGTCGTAGTATTCGTCTTCATTATTAATTAATGTCTTGGACTTTTTAAGAAAACTTTTCCATTTCGCATTTGTAATAAGTGCTCGAACAAATGTGAAGTTAAACACTCCTTGAGTTTTAAAATTCGCAGATTCAAATAAGCGGGAATGTGGTAGAATTTGAAGCGTATTTCCATCTGTTGACTTGATCTCAGGTGAAAAATTTTCTCCGCAAGAAAGTAATATTTCTCCATCACTTTTGTTCATAAATGCTGACATAATGCGAGACTTCAATTTTGTGTAATGGGGCTGAACATCCAGCGATGCAGTAATGTCTTCCATTTCCAAATTCAAAATGGAGTCTTCTTCATTCATGGGGTGGAAATTTATGGAAATAGATGGAATAGTGCATTGGAACCAGTGCGTGAGGCAAATTTCAGAATTAGATTCTTTAATCACTGTATTTGAACTCACATTCGTAGAAGACAGGATTGATTCATCTATGAGTTTTCCTGAATCAAATAGCCCACTTTGACTTCTTATTGAACTTATTGGTTCAGGTGTGTAGGAGGATTCATTCTCATCAAAACACTCTTCTTCCTCAATTTTAAGAGGGCACATAGTCCGAAGACAAGATATAAAGCAATTCATAACATCTGTGAAAGCCAGTAAAAAATCAGAATCGATTCGAAACTTGAAAGAATTTGAGGCATCAATATGCATACAAAGATTCAAACGATTGTCTTCATTTGATTTCAAGTCCAAAGTACAGCTAAGGTGATTGGGATCCAGGAAGTAAATATTTTTGTTCTCATCACTAATAGAAAAATCATTAAATTTAATCTTTAGGGGTAAATTATTTTTCATTGGATTCCACACGGAAGTAGGAAGGATGATAGGGAATCCAGTCAAAAATTGCTGAATTACAGGAATATGAGCTGTATTTTCAAGAGTGATATTCGGAAAAGATACTTTCAATAATACATTTGAGGAGGAAATAGCTTTTTTTACAGCATCTTTTACTGATCTAACTCCTATTAAAGAGTTTGAAGGGAAAAAAGCCTTGACACCCTGGGCTTTTATTTGAATGAAAGCACCAGAAATAGATGGGAACCAATTCTTGATGGATATTAGGAAATTTGAATTATGATCGGGTGTTTTTTTCTTCTTTTTATGATTATCGGTCCTCGAGGAGAGAGTAGTCGAGATTTGTTCATCTATTTGTATCAAAGATGCATTCAAAGAATTTCCTGGAGTTTTGTTTGTATGGGACACTGAATACTGGATCCATTCATACAGTGTTGGATCAAAGTTAATGTAAAATTCTGCAATGTTACAATATACGATTGGTGGTGTGTCATTGAAGAATTGATTTTTATGATCATTTGGAAATTGTAAGACGAAAAGTGAGGGCGACCCTGAGTTGATTGATGCTCTTCCAGGGGAAGTTTTATTAAAATCTTCATTTCCTTTTTCACGACTCAAAATAGGGATTGAGCCTAGATTTGAATCTGACGGAAGTAAATTAATACCAATCTCATCTATAACCAACTGAAGAGAAGATACATTAATGGTTCTAGCAGCAATTAGTTTAGTACCGGATATAGAAATAACAATACTACAAAGTTTTTTGGTTAAAGAATCCTTGACGATTACTGAAAGAGCCTCTTTTTCAAAATGAACTAAAATTCCTTTGGATAAAATGTAGGTTAACAATAGTATTTGAGGTTTTGTGAAACGGAATTTAAATGAATTAACCTCAAATGTTATTTCCCAATGAGGAAGAGTGTCTTTTTTCCAATATTTACTGAAAAGTAATCTTTTAAAACCTCCTTTTAGTTTAGAGGGCTGTAAAAGAGTAACAGAGCGCTCACCATGACAAAGATGAATAGATACATCAAGTAAATTTGCGTTAGCAGATGCATAAATTGAAGAATGAAGAAGACCAAGCCGTGGTTCATTGATTAAGGAGATTGTTTTTGCGCATCTAAAAGGGTACATAGGGGTCGTGTAAGTAAGGTCAATATAACCCATGGAACATTTTGCAGATGGTAAAACGAATTCTGTAAGTTGAGGTTTACCTTGCTTATTGTTGTGAGAATGATTAATGGCGGATATGACGAAACAAGGTTGAATTGCAGTGATTTGGTATACTCGAACAGGAATTGAGCCATTTTGGATCAAATCAATTTCTTCTTCCAGAGAGCTTTCTAACTTTGAAGATTCTTCCGCAATAAATGGATTCTTATCATTAATATCATAATATGGATAGTAATCATAATAAATTAATGCCTCTCTCATTAAATCAATTCTATGAAGAAACCCCGTGGAAACATAACATAAGAAAGGGCCAAATACGGCCCGAAATAATGCTCTTTCTGATAAATTACTAGATTCGAAATCTGTACTAATTTCAGATAGTTGCTCGGAGCTCCAGTCATTTGGAATTTCCCAATAATATAAATAGTCTAAAGCAAACGCACTACTTCTCTCAAGCATAATTTCTTCTGTCACTTCATCCATATGAGCATCCCAAACAATGTCATAATTCCTTCGCTTTTCTATGGGGATACCTGATTCATCACCTCTATCCTTATCGAAAAGTGATCCGGAAAGATACAAGCTTCCTTTTTTATCTTCATGCTCCTCATAGTTTGGTCCTCCAATTATATAAAAATCCTCTCTGTCTTTTTCGTCGACGCCACATGGGCAATTTCCTAAGGGCAATGTTTCAAAGGCATTAATTCCACCTCTCACATTCACTGAGTTAATTCCCTTGACACTCACTTCCCCAAATATTCCGTGAAATCCAAATTTACAATAAGGAGTAAAGGATTGTTTGTGCGATGTGGTTCCAAAGAATCTTTTTTCCTTTGATATTTCAGTCAGTTTTAAGTCAACTGAAGCGTGATCCACGTAAAAACCTAGATGAAGGACTCTATTAAATTTCGATAAACCCTTGTGCATTTTTAGCTCTTCTTCGTCTTCATCTTCCCAGTAGATGGGTAGTAAGGCCGTGCCAACTGTGCTTCCTACATTCCAAGCCCATCCTGACCAGGAATCTCCTCCCACATTATCTAAATTAGCACTATTTTCGCTCTCTTCATATTCTTTACTTCCTATGGCTGACTGATGAGAATCCGTAGGATTTAATTTACCAAAGTAAAGCGCCATTGCCAAATGAAAAAGTCGAAGAAGCATAGGCATTTGAGTCTCGGTGATTGAAAATTCTAACTTTGGACATCGTATTTCAAATCTAGAAATTCGAGGGATTTTTGCATTTAAGCTATCATATATCCATGCGACATGAACCTTTAGCGAACATCGATAAAGTAAGGGCTCTTGATAGCATTCAATCTTTCCGGAAGCATTCCTCTTATCTAGACAAATTGTAAGATCTGAAACATCTATTATTTTCCGTAATATCAAATTTGGAAGTGATAGCTCAATGAAGGAGGGATCCCAATTATCATCACAAGACGAAAGTTTGACACTTCGTGTATTAAGACTGAGTACAATGTCTTCCTCAACATATTTTAATATGAGATTATTACAAACAATGGACACATTGGATATTATTTTATTGATTAAGGATTGAACATAGCCAGGAGGAGGAATCTTTTCATCGGTAATCCGAGGTTTTTTTAATACAGGACGCTTGATGGAGGTCTCTGAGGACTCTTCATCCCCTGGAAGTCTGAGAACACATTCTGTAAGACATATGAATAATAATTAATATCAATTATGAGCATTTATTTAAAGAGGGGATAAAAAAAAAGAACAAACCAATGGTATTAATTGTAATAACAATGGGATCCGCATGAAGTCGCGTCCATGGAACATGGATGTGAAGCTCATGAATGTGCCCAGACACAAAAGTAAATGGTATATTAAGTTCTCTTTCAAGAACGTCGAGTCTCAAGTCCAAATTACTAAAGACCGCATCCCCACCCCAAAGAGAAAACTGAGAACGCTCCGCCTTGAGGTTCTTGGCATACTTTTCCACATAACTAAGGATAATAGGAGTGATGTAGGACTCTAGTTTAAACATGATTCAGAGAGATTTCGGTCATTCATGGTTCAAATAACTAATAAGTAATGACTAGAGGTATTAGTAACTTAACTGATATCAAATGAAAATATCAAAGACAAATCAATTAAACTAATGATTCAGAACTGTCACAATACAATAATAAGTGACGTCGGCAACTTGGCAGCTAACTCTTGGTGACGTTTCATTTCTTTTATTTACTTTAATATCGCATTTATATATATCTACTGACACGTACAAGTTGCGCTTTTGTACAAGTTGACATTGCAACTTGTTTAAGCAAATTGTACAAATTGCAACTAAAAAAATGAGATGAATCATTTAGAGTATTAATTGCGAAGTAATGAGGAAAATACAATCATTAAATATTCTTTAGAGAGTCTATCTAGTTTAACGACGTAATTTTTGAATTTTGTATCAAATAGTATTCCGTGTCGCATTTTAAAATTCAAATACCCACAGGACAGCTATTTTATTAATTTTAGATACACAATAAATACGTAATTTATATTTCTTCAATTATGTATAGTTTGTAATTAAAACGATGTAATTAAAGAAAGCGTAAATGAAACGTATAAATTGTGACTTGTACAATGTTATACAAGTTACAACTTGTATAACATTGTAAAATCGTAACTTGTAGACCATTTAAATAATCCCCTATTCCAATACGAGCTTACACACAAACTAGTCTATTGTTCTTTTTGTAATCATTTGAGCTAATGGTCAGATTAATGAGGGTATTTAATGTTAATGAATGTTAAGATATATCATTTAATCTTTTTTACTTTGATATCAATTTCAAAAATCATTAATAATTAGCTACAGATTCATATCATTTCTAAATTGTGGCCTAACGAATGATTGTACAATACTTTTTATAGTAAAGATTAATATTATTTTCCAATTTGATTTAGTATTTAATCAAGGAAGCATTGATCAATGATCATTATGATTATATGATCAAGAAAACGCTTACTTAGGAGTAGTGGTTCATTATGACGTCAATTGTACAAAAATGTCTACTGTTAAAGCGGCTATGTCTACACACTAACAGTAAGCATGCTCGTACATGGTTCCTGATAAGAATCCAAAATAGGAAAGACGGCAAGATCAGATTTAGATGATTTAGAATAAAAACCATTTTAGTAATGTTTATGTTATAATTGTAATGTCAAATTAGTCTCGATTTCTGATTCAACATGATCTCTCACTGCTTATTTAAAAGCGTTTCTCGTTTTTTTCAACAACCAAGATTATTATATAGCACAGAGAGGTCTTATCGTATATGCATCGTTGGATCTGGACCTGCAGGGTTTTATGTCGCTCAACAATTGTTAAAAGGTAAGTTATTTGACAATCTTGATAATGATCAATTTTAAACCAAAATTATATCATTCATAGATGAACGAGTTCATGTGGATATACTGGAAAGACTTCCTGTTCCCTTTGGCCTAGTTCGCTATGGTGTTGCCCCGGATCATTCGGATGTTAAAAATGTAGATAATACATTTACAAAAGTTGCTCAAAACCCTCGTTTTCGTTTTTTTGGCAATGTCAGCTTTGGAGACGATGTAAGTTACTCAATGCTCAAAACATTATACAGTGGTGTAGTTCTTGCATATGGAGCTGCCTCGGCTCGCAATTTGAATATACCTGGAGAAAATCTGGACAATGTCATTTCCGGAAAAGATTTCGTTGGTTACTATAACGGCTTACCTCAAAACAAGGATCTTCCATTGGATCTAACTTCCTCGGATACTGCTGTGATTGTAGGAGTTGGCAATGTTGCCTTGGACATTGCTCGTATCCTCCTTTCCCCATTGAAAGATTTGAAGAAAACTGACATATCCGAGGAGGCTCTTGATAAGATAGCCAATAGTAAAATTAAGCGAGTTTTGGTTGTTGGCAGAAGGGGACCACTGCAAGTATCTTTTACGATTAAAGAACTAAGAGAAATGCTCCATTTAGAAGGAGTTCGTCCGGAATTTAGTAATTTAGAATACTACTCAAGGGTATCAAGTGCAATTCAAGAACTTAAACGTCCTAAGAAAAGACTTGTAGAACTTTTAGTCAAATCTGCTCTACAGGAAGTTCCTACAGATAAACAAGGAGCTCTTTGGTCAAAAAAATCTAATAAGTCTTGGAATCTGAAGTTGCTTCGATCCCCCTTTAAAATTCATGCTGAAGAAGGGAATTCTTCTCCATCTGGCATTAGTTTCAAAGTGAATACCCTCCTAGGAGATCAAATAAATGAGGGTCAAAAGATTCAAGAAACTGAAGACGTTGAATTCATAGAGAGTGGCTTAATAATCACTAGTGTAGGCTACAAGAGTATCGCTCCACCGGAGGGATCAAATATACCTTTTGACCAGACCAAGGGCATCATACCCAACAAAAACGGTAAAGTGAATGATGACGGTCTCTATGTATCTGGATGGCTTGGTACAGGTCCAAAAGGTGTAATTGCAGACACGATGACAGAATCTCATAAAGTGGGACGTACAATAATGCATGACATAAATTCAGGCCTTTTACCCTCCAATGGTGATACATATGAGGATCTCACTAGTATACTGCGTCAACATAGCGTTACTACATGGGCTGATTGGGAAAAAATAGATACTTATGAGAAGAGTTTGAGCTCCGAAAAGCCCCGCTGTAAACTTACGACTATTTCATCTATGATGAAGGCTGTTAAAAAGTGATTTGGGTATATTAATCCGGCCTAGGACTGAAATTATTATATTATTCATAAATACATACATTAGACTGTTCATTATTTTGATACATTGAAATAAGTAAGGCAACTAACTTTTAGCTAAAACAAGGACATTGTTTGAATATATTTGTATTTTGTGAGATTAACAAATAAAAAAATATGAAACAGAAAAACCAATTAAATGCAGAAATTTTTTCTATTAAAGTGGTAAAAAATAAGATTATGGTACTGTGGAAAAGAAACTCGAACACAAATTATCCAATAAAATTCATGACAACAAGATGTAGAACGACATGAGCAAAGATGAAATCCGCAAATCCTCTTTCAGGACTAATCCCTGAGAAGTCCGCCTTGTTCTTGGGATTGACTTGAAGCCTTAAACAAATACCAAGGATGAATGATCCAACGCAAGAAATGAATCCGGAGAGAAACGCATTGAATGGAAAGGTTCCGACGAGGCAGCAGTAAAGAAATTGAAGGACACCCGTGAAAAATACATATGTGAGATAACCATCAACAATTTTCAGATTTTTGGGCGTTCCGGAAGAGTATTCATTCAAGAACTTTTTAACTACGGTTTCGAGGCTAAGAGTTGGAGCCATGATCAGATGAGATGGAATATTCCGGTAGAGACTGAGTCGTGCAGCTGACACTGAAGATGATATTTTACTCTAAAAAGACGTGTCAAAATATTAGATCATATAGTATTATCAACAGTCACCGCATCATCCAGACAGCTTAATAGCTGCGCTAAGTCACCTTAAAGCTATCAAGGTTCAGTGCAGCTGGTAATTAAAAAAATAAAAAGGAGACAGATGGAGCACAGAATTTAATATCCAATAGAGCGTGACGTCACAATTTTTATGTTGTCCATTTTGGGAGCAGAAACAAACGAGTTTTATAACAATGAAAATCCTTTTTCCATTAATATTAAGGACAAGAGTGAACTATTGAATGGAAAAATGGAACCAACAAATAAAATGTCTTCCGCCTTACTGTCTATAAAAAAATTATCGCTCATTTTGACTCGTTTTATTATATATATATCTTATTTCTGTGTAGTATATACAAATTAACTATTACAATTGAAAGACTAAGATATTTTTCTCTAATTATAATACTTTTATCGTACTAGTAGTATTTTTTTTTTGTACAAATCTAGCGATTTTTAGGGATTTGCAGTACATATTACATTGATTATATTCAAATAGCCCTGTTTATCATTGGTATCAAGTAGTATTCAATGCAGGTATTAAGCCTTTTTTATTCATAAAGTCATTTGATTGAGTTTTGTCAAGATTTATTGGAAATTTGTTCATTGTATTTACTAAAAATATCAACTTTGAGCCCTCCAAATGCCGTCTCCTTCAATTATGATGCAGTTTATTACGTTAGTGAAAATGCTCTTTTTCATTCTATTATGAATTCATAATTCAATCCATAGCTAAGCGCTGTTAAAGAGTCCCTCTCCCAGATTTGACATAATCGTTACAGTGACATCTTTGATCGAATGTTCTCCTAAATTAAAAAAGTCCTTACTTCGCCACTGTATCAATAATAAGATATATTATTCAAATTTATCAATTTGATAAATCGAGTCTTTTCATTTAACATTTCATACTTTATGCCACATTTCCAAATATTAAAAAAAATGTGCTTATATTTCTAATCATAAATAAGTAGATCCAAATTTGAATAATATATCGGCGTTCTTATACCCCCTTGTTTGTAAATCAACAATAATGTGACAACGAGTCTTTATACTATCTGGAGAAGCACAAGTTTTTATCACGCAACCTTTTGTGGTATAAAAATCATTTTTGATGAAAAAATTGTGTTTGTAGAATATCATTATGAAGTTTCATTCAAATAATTGGTTAATTGAATGAAATATAATGTAGAATGGGCCTTTCTGACCCCAGGATTAATAGGACTCGAGTTAATTTACACATTATGAGGCATTGACCAAAGAATATACTAGTCACAACAACATACCAGGTATGCCTCTATGAAATGATACTTTTTTTTTAAAATTAGAACGTTCATTGTGAAAAAAATGGTAGCAAATTTAATTTTCAAAGTATGCACCTTCACTAGCCACACATTTTCTCCATCTTTCAGGCAATCTATGGATGTCTTTCCAAAAAATTGTTTGCCTTAGGCTGCAAACCAGCCATCAATCCTTTTTTTGGCTTCAACATGAGAATCAAAGCGTAAATCATTGAGTGCGTGGCCCTGTGCGATGCAAACATGTGATAATCAGAAGGCTCCAGGTCTGATGAGTAAGCCGCATGAGCAAGAGGTTCCCAATTGTACGATTCAACAAGGTGGAGGGTGGTTATAAGGCGATGCGGTGGTGCGTTGTCATCAAGGAAAATTACCTTGTGTTGCCTGGCTTCATATTTTGGGTGTTTTTGACGTATAGCATGGTTCAAATTGGCCAATTGTTGTTGGTAGCGATCACCATTAACAGTTTGATCGGACTGTAGAAGGTCATACCATATGACACTGCACTGGTCCCAGAACACACGCAGCCTTGCCTTCTTTCCGATGAGATCATTTCTCACGTCCAAATCACCACTTTGGAATTTTTGAGTACACCTGAAGCAATGTGCTCTGCTTAGAGCATGTCCACTAAAAGCTTCCACAAGAATTTGATGGGATTGAGAAGCCTTTTTCTTCGATCTGTAACAGAAAATCAATGATGTCCGCACATCGTAGTTTGTAGGCACAAAATTAGACATTTTTACGAGCGAAAAAAGTGCGTTTTTGAATGAAACTATACAAACAATTAATTAAATATTGTTGATATTGTTTTTATAAGAAAAACCCAATATTTTGATGCGGCCATGGGGAACTTGTGAATTAAAAAAATAAAATCATATTTGTGTTACGAGGTTCTGTGATTATTATTTCCTTTGTGTAAATTCCTCTTTTAGCTCCCTTTTTAATTAATTCCATGACATCCATGGTCAATGATCCCAAGGTTAGTATAAATACAATGTTTATTTCATATAATTCATATAATTATACAGCAATAAATTATCCATTAAGGTACTTTATATTAAAAGTCCTTTTTAAAATGATGGTGGGAAAAAATATTCATATTTTGACCAGTGTATATTTTCAAAAAATTATATAATAATTTCTTATGCCGTCGAAATTTCGTCTTCCCATCTTCTGAAATTGACAAAATTACTTATAGTGCAAAATTTGACGACCGTAAACCTATCTTTAAAACGGAAATAAGCATGGGTATCAAATACGCGCATAAATTAACTAATCAAGTAATTAATCCAAATTCTATAGAAAAAAAAAAGTTAATTTGTAACTAAAAAATTTATGAATCAACAATAGAGGCTTTAAATCATTATGATAAAAACAATGGAAAATTGCTAAGTTAAATCGGAAAATTTTAATATAAAATTAAGAGATGGTAGTAGAAAACCAATTTCTAACGATCAAAGAACACAAATATAGTATCTAATTTCATTCGGAGGATATTTATTGAAATGGAAGATAATATCTGGTAAGCGTAACAGTTTATCCAATGAAACATTTCAAACTGCAATTTATACAGTTAAAGGATCGACCTAGGACTTATTTCCTACATATAAAACACGTTAAGTTTATATTACTCAGAAAAATAAATTATAAACCCATTGAAAGGAGATTCGGATGTTATCGTCATCTTGGTGGAGGTAATTACTTTATGAGTTGTGGTCTTTTTTTTAGAGTAAAAAAAAACAAAAAAACAATTAGATCCTTACTGAAAATGAACGTTAGGTCCTTAAGTTAATTAAGATATATTTCCCCATTCAACTCCTCTTTACAAAACGTTGAATATGATTCAAAAACATTGTGAAAGATTTCTAATACATATATCACAGACTTAGATGAAATTACTAGAATATAAAACTAATTTATTATGTTAGCGTATTTAGAGCCTTTAGTGTAATTAAATATTTACGACAACAATGTTGTGTTGAATTGGTATTTTCATCAGAAAATGATCTTATTTATGTCGATGAAACTGGGACACATTATATCTTAAATTCATTTTCGGATGTCATGGATAGAGGTGGGCTCAAAAGACGAACAGATGTCATGTACTTGACATCAATTTATCTTTATCAAATATTACAGATTTTTTTTAAATAAATGCTATAAAAACACATTAATTACATTTAAAAATCCAAGTCACGTATTTACTGATACTGTAAATACTTTAATTTAAAAAAAAGAATATTTGTCTTGTAAAATGACAGCAAAATGTAAAATAATTACAAATTTAATAACTTTTTAGATAAAATATCTTGTAAAATATGCACAATTTGTTTATATATTTTTGAATGAACAGCCAAAATCATTCTTTTAGAAAAAGAAAGAATTTATCAGATAAAATTAAGTCAGCTAAATGAATTGATAAGCTTCGATCATTAAATTAATAAATTTCGATTGAGTTCCTATTTGTAAATAAATAAATATCCCAAGTAAAGTTGTAAACCATCTAATTTTTTCTATAAGTTTCATATAAATCATACAATTTAATTTATCATGTAACTATTATAGATATCCACATAACATAATATCGATTAATAGTAATATTCTATATATTTTAAATTTTTCTGCCAAAATGTCATTAACTAACAATGTCAATAAATTAAGAATGATTTCCACATTAGGAAAAAAGGGTGAAGATCTTTTTGATTAAACTCCACGTCTGGTTTGTATTTTGCACCTTAAAGTTATGACATATTTAACTGAATTCCGATGTCAGAACAAAAAAATATTATTAGGATCAATCTATTATTTCATTATTCTTTATTTATAATTTATTGTTATTATTAGTTGTATGATTACAATTGTTTAATTTTGTATATTTAACATAAATGTATGATGTTTTATTTTTTAGTATGTAGATTATATTTAATTTAAGCCTTCTCTTTTAAACTTGGAACTTCAAATATATTTCGAAATACTCTAATTTGTCGTTTCATTAGTTATTATTCTGAGAATTTGGTTCATAATGAATTACAATTTCATGGAGTGTGACGTTTTCAAATCTACTGTGACGGATAAAAAATGTTTAAGTCATTTATAAGTAGTATATCTTCATTAAACATTTTGCTGATAAATACTTTCCTTATACCCTCAAAAATCATAATATAACAGTCAACTGATAATCACATCAGTATTTTAAACAATGATACCATAAGTCTTTCTCCCCCCCCCCTTCTACATGCACACGTTTTTCTCCTCAGAATTATCAACTTTAAAGATTATACAATAATTAATAATAATTGTTATTATATAGTTCGGCGCTCCCACCCTCTCTTCGCGTTCACCTATTTGGCCAGCCCGAATAATATCCGAAGATGACATAAATGACGCCATAGAGAGCGGGAGACAAAAAAGGTATTATTAATCAACCTTTTTCTTTCAAAAAGGTCTTTAAAAAGCAAATCTTCAATTTAAGATAAAAATAATAGATTCATTAAAAATCCGAAGTTTTGTATGATTTGGAGATGGAATCTTAAAAATTAATAGTAAAGTAAAGTAAAATGGAGACTTACATTTCTGAATGGTGATTTTGTTTTAAATTAGAAAAAAATTAAAATTTGATAATGTTTTAATGGATAACATTTATTTCCTTTCCGTCTTTTCTACCATATATGAATTATTTGATACATTTGAGTTTTGACAGACAAAGTTTAGACCTCCCCATAGTCACAGATCTGTAAAAACAAATCATTGCCAGAGTGTTGTTTCTTTTGCCAAAAATATATTTTATCCAATTTTCTCTACTTTTATCGTTTCTAATTCATTCAAAACAAAATTAATTGAAAATATATAACTATTTTCATAAGGTTTTTGAATACCAAAATATTCGACTTAATTCAAAAATCCCTTTTTTTTATCGGTATCAAATTATTGTATATTTAACTAAGAAGTGTAAAGGCTACATTAATTTTAAAAGCTATTTGATGTAGTTTCTTTGAAATTTTTTGGGAAATTTGTCCATTTTATGTAATACAAATATGATCTATGAGCCCCGAGATAGTTCTACCTTCAATTGTGATGTAATTCATTAGTTATCAGTAATGACTAATAACAACGTAACTATATGGTTAAACATTTTATTTCGCAATATTTGTCAATTCAGTTTAGCTATATCAACAAAATCCATAAAACATTGATAAATATTATGAATGACTAATTATTGCCAATTGAAACATTTAAAAGACTATTTTTTTAGGAATGAAGGGATCGAGACTCTGTTCATTGACGGAAAACATTTTTCCGTCCCTCATATTATAATTGCAAGATTCTTGAAATTGTGTATAGTTCACCTCGTACGCACGTATTTTTTACTATATTTTTGATTAAGGTTGCGTAGTTTGATCAAATGGAATAATTAAGAAGGGGCTGTAGCCTCCCAAGTTGAGGAATTATTATCGTTGTTTTTTAGAAAAATGATCGTTTTGTTTAAAAATGACGAAACTTTCTGAAATAAAATTTTTCAATCCGTTAAAAAAAAAAGAAGAAACTATTCGTTCAAATTTTAAAAATTGGAGGACCCAAAAAAACTATACTCAAAAAGTAATAATAATGGGGACACCTCTGGGCGTTATTTAATGCCTTACATCCAAGTGTATTTCTAATTAAGTATCTTGATTAGATCCTTTGAATCTTTTTCATAAGGACTAATGGCTAAAAACCTTTGAAATAGCTCAATACAGTTGGTAGCAATGTGCTAGACGTACAACGGTAAAGCGTTCGTAGTGACAGATGACGTCATTTGTTGTAAATGAATTTACCATTGCATCTTTCTCTTAGTTGGTCTCAAATATTTAAAGACTGACTTCATACTTCGTTTACTTGGAAAATTACCTCTTCATAGTCGTCATTGTCTGACTAGGTCTAGTGAAAGGAGATTTACAATATATTTTGAGAGATGGGAGTCCCGAAATTTTATCGTTGGATAAGTGAGCGTTATCCATGTCTCTCTGAAGTCGTAAAGGAGAGTTCAATACCTGAATTCGATCATTTGTATTTGGATATGAATGGAATCATTCATAATTGTTCTCATCCAAACGATGACGATCCGCATTTCAGGCTCAAAGAAGTACAGATTTTTGAAAATATATTTGCCTATGTGGAGGTGATATTTCGAATGATTCGTCCAAGAAAAGTGTTTTTCATGGCTGTGGACGGAGTTGCCCCCAGGGCCAAAATGAATCAACAGAGAGGAAGGAGGTTAATTAATGATCAGTCCTTGTCGTTCATGAAACCATAATCCTATTTTCCATTTTAGATTTCGTACATCCCGTGAAGCTGCTTCAAACGTCAAACGTGCAATTGATAAAGGAGAGAAACTCCCTTCGGAGCTTCCATTTGATTCCAATTGCATCACTCCTGGAACACGCTTCATGAATGAATTGCAGGGGCAGTTAGAATATTTTGTTGCTTCCAAGATCAGCACCGACCCTCTATGGAGAGGTGTCAAAATTATCCTCTCAGGCCATAATTCTCCGGGGGAAGGAGAGCATAAAATCATGGATTTCATACGTTTTGAAAAGTCAAAAGAAGGATACGATCCTAATACAAGACATTGTTTGTATGGGTTAGATGCGGATTTGATTATGTTGGGTCTTTGTACACATGATCCTCATTTTTCGCTACTTCGTGAAGAAGTAAGGACTTGTTTATCATGATCAGGATCATTTTCTAATTTCCATTTTCGTTTATTAGGTCAAATTTGGGGGTAGGAAAAATCAAAACTCTAAGATTGTGTCTGCAAACAAAGTTAACTTTCATTTACTACATTTATCGTTACTTCGTGAATATATTGATCTAGAATTCTCTATGGATAATTTTAGGGAAAAGCTTCCTTTTAAGTATGATTTAGAGTCCATTATAGACGATTGGATTCTGATGGGCTTCCTTGTGGGAAATGACTTTGTGCCACATTTACCGCATCTCCATATTAATAAAAATGCTCTATCTGAGTTATATTCCATTTACAAACAAGTTTTACTCACATTAGATGGATACATCAATGAAAACGGAGTGCTCAATTTGAAAAGATTTGAAAAATTCATGGCAGCTATGGGAGAAATGGAGCTGGCCAGGTTTGATGAAATCTACTCTGATATGAAGTGGATTGAAGGCAAAACTGCAAGAAAAAACAATAAAGGACAACACACTGTTTTACCAACTCCTGGACCGGGGAATGTGTCTGAACTTTTGGAAGGAAATAATATAGGTGTGTCAAGGTTTTTTTTATTATTAAAAGAAGTATTAAGGCATGTTTAAATTCAGACTCTAACTAATTTAATTTTGTACGAACAGATGAATTGAAAACTCTTGATGGAAATAATATGGACAATGATGATCTTAAACAACTTTTAAAGTCAACTGATAGTTATTTAGAGGATGATAGTCAATCTTCTAATTCACTGGATGAGTTTAAAGATGAATTAGAGGAGGCTGATGGTAGAGATCATCTCTATTACATTGAATTTCGTCAGCACAAACGAGAATATTATATGAATAAAATGCGAATGATCTCTGTTACTAAGGAAGCTTTAAATCAAGTTGCTCAAGATTATGTTCGAGCAATTCAATGGATTCTACATTATTATTTTCATGGATGTATATCCTGGTCTTGGTATTATAATCATCATTATACCCCTTGGATTACAGATATAAAAAACTTTTCCAGCATGAATTATAATTTTGACCTTCAGAGTAAACCATTCAAACCCTTCGAGCAACTTTTAGCTGTATTACCTCCTCCATCAGGAAATTTATTACCAGAGGTTTTACGTACATTAATGACCTCTGAGAATTCACCTATTTTAGATTTCTATCCAAATGACTTTGAATGTGATTTGAATGGTAAACATCAAGACTGGGAAGCTGTTGTTTTACTACCCTTCATTGATGAAATTAGACTCTTGCAAGCAATGGAGCCTTTATTAGCGTATCTTCGACCAGCCGAGGGTAAAATTAATTCACATGGCCCAATGAAATCATATGTGTATACCCCCAATTCAAATGGAGTGTGCAAAGCTCCAATGTATTTTCCTACGATTGATTTGTGCTACGCATCTATAACAGAAATCAAACGGGAGGAATGGTATGTGCCATATAATAAGCTGAATTTGGGTCTCATGAAAAGTGTCAAACTTAATGTATACTTCCCTGGATTTCCAACTCTGCAACACTTACCTCATACCGCACGTATACATTGTACAGGAGTGTGCGTTTTTGAAACTCCAAGTATAGAAAACAGTTGCATAATTTCTCTTAACAAGAACTCAGACAAACCCGATCTCAATTCTATTTGCGAACAGTATTTAGGTAAAACAATTTGGGTATCTTGGCCTCATATGAAAGAAGCATTAGTCGTTGGTGTGTCAAATGCAGAAAATCGTGTAGATCTGAAAAATACAGGAGAGAAGAAATCTGAATTGATTACAAAGACCCCAATTTCTGGCAAGGAATTTACATCAGTTATTTCTAACATTACTCATAAGTAAGAGCAATATATTTAATTCTTAAATAGAAGGAACTTGAGTAACTTTATATGGAATATTTAGGTATAAAACACGATTCGCTGTTGAAATAGGTGAAACTCATATCGTATTGTTTGCTTCTGTTGTGACTGGTCGTAAGGTATGTTTAAGAGACAAATAATATAATATTTTTTATTTAAATAATGTACTTTTTTGTCTTAAAGTACATGTATGGACCCCATGGAAAGGTTAGCCTGGCTAAAACATGGGATCCGACCCCACAGCCATTTGCTCTTCAAACGACTAAAATGGATATATCCGTACATGCTTCCTCACTGCACTATTTCCATACACTAAAAGACATTTTTCCGAAGAATTCTTCTTGTTTTATTCTTTCTGATGTTGCCTATGGTTGTATGGCAACAGTTCTAGGAGAAAAAAAAGGGAAAATTGAAGTGGAATGCAACGTACCTAAGGTGAAATATATACAACTATTTACATCAAAAATATTATTAATAAACTATCCAATTTCTTTATATTATAGGAACCTAATTTCCAGAGTGTAATTCAAAAAAATACCTCTGATAAAAGAGCATTCATAGCGGGATACGCTGCTGCACGTCGTTTAAATATTTCAAGTTTATTCCTTTCAAGGATCATGGGCTCTATGTACATTCTACGGGGTGAAAGATCTGAGCCTCTAAACCGTACGAGTAAAGTAAATGTAGGACTTAATTTAAAATTTTCTAAACGAAATGAAGAAACTGTAGGTTTTACTAGGAAATGCCTTGAGAGTAATACATGGTATTACTCCGACAAGGCTATTAAACTTTTTGAGGACTACAGAAGAAAGTTTCCAGAAGTAATTGCATTTCTTTCTTCGTCAAGTAGGTCCACTGACGACCTTTTTTACGTTCAAGATCTTTTCCCAGAGACTGATGAAAATTATTCATGTCCAAGGTTAGATGAATTAAAATCTTGGATTTCTTCAATTCCTTCCGCTAACTTACCAAGGCGTTCCTGTGGATCAGATACTTTAGATGAGACTTTGGTACTTGAGTTAGAAAAGGTTATTGAATCTCAACGATCTGATCGTATGAAGATTCTAAAGCTTGAAATTCCTCCAAAACTTTTGTATAAACCGAGTTTTGAATTGGGAACATCGGACCCTGACCCTAAAAATACAAATTTTATACTCTTTGATCGTATTATAAATGTTAGAGAGGGATTTTCTGTTCCTTTGGGTGCACGAGGGACACTAATTGGAATTGTTAAACAAAATAAAACTAGTGTGTTTTCTTACGAGGTTTTGTTTGATCAACCTTTTCGAGGAGGTGTCTCAATTAGATCATCCCCTGGAAGAAGTTTTGTTCTTCCCTCATATGCAATGATAAAAATTTCTCTGAATAAGTTAGTAAGCAATGACAGCCATGGAAATCCGAAGAAGGAAGAAAAACCATTTTCTTGGTTCAAAAATCAGAGGGATGAACCCAACAACTCTCACTTATTCCATCAAAGGCAAGAAAAAGTTGAAGAATCTAAAGCCCTTCCTGATACAAATAACGATAGTGTTAGAAAATCAAAGATACAAAATACAAAACCTCCAAATCAAATTTGTATTCCACCTGATCCAATCCATTTACCACGTAATCCAGCTGCTCTTTTTAAAAGTAAAAATAAGAATAAAAATTCAGAACCTATAGAAAGTGTAAATATAGCGAAATTAAAGATCTCATGCGATAGTACAGTTGAACCTATTGCTCAAAACGACGATGCTATATCTCCCAGTGTAATTTCATTTTTTAAATCTTGTGACGAATTGTCACTGGCTGAAAAAAATACTAAAGAACCTTCTGGTTTTGTACCTTTGCAGGTTCATATGAAACATGCGAAAAAAAATCTTCCATCCTCAAATCAGAAGACAGTATATTCAGACACAAAGAACGTGGATGTGCATGAAGCGGGTACAAATGGTCAAAAGGAATCTGATTCTAATGTGTGTAAGGAATTGATTCCTGATAACCCTTTTGGTTTCAATGATAACCAAGTTAAGACAAATTTCAATGATGAAAGTACAAAAAAGTCAACAAGAAAGCCTCGTTTAGGCATTGGAATTAAATTTGATTTAACAAAATAGATCTAATGGTTCAGTTAAAAATAAATATCAGATACAATTCTTTAATTAGATTCTTTAACGTCAATCAACTCGGATTAGTTTTGTATTAGAAAGGGATTAAAAAAAAAAGAAGATCACTAACAAGAAATATTTCAAAAATAATAGTTATTAATTAGCATTTTTTTTTTAATTGGATGAAAGAAATAGTATTTAAACTGAAATATTATTAAAATCAGGACCATTCGACATTCTACACCAACCATGAACGCTCTTATATTAGCAATTGTATGTATTTCCATGATGAAGATTTCATGTAATATTCTTTATCGCTGTCCTCTTCAGGATGAGAGGGAT
Organism: Lepeophtheirus salmonis; assembly: GCF_016086655.4. NCBI lineage: Eukaryota > Metazoa > Arthropoda > Copepoda > Siphonostomatoida > Caligidae > Lepeophtheirus > Lepeophtheirus salmonis. Next base: position 30,592,735 of record NC_052139.2, on the reverse strand, counting down.
GCCTATTTTCTACCTGACCCTCTTCAATGTGATAAGTATCATCTCTGTATAAGGTATTATAATATCTCCATTCTTGAGTATCTCTTGTGTCCTTACTTAACGAAATAAATTGTATATTTAGTGGATTTATCAACAAAACATTCCTTTGCTCAGATGGTTTAGTGTTTAATGGTAACGTATGTACTTTGCCATTTGGATTTAAATGCGGCGTTCGCAAATTACTACAGCCTCCCTCAGCATTAGGCTATTGTAAAAGAAAAAATGGAAAATTTCCAATAGGCTCCACTTGCAAAGAGTTCGTTATATGCAACGAAGGAAAGGCAAAGGTTGTTATGTGCCCTAATGATTTAGTTTTTGATACTGAATTGGGTGAGTGTAATTGGCCTTCTGCCTCTACACCTTGCAAAATTCGATCAATTTTCCAATGCCCAGAACATTTAAAATATGGAGCTCATTTCATATTATTAGCTACTCAAAAGTGTTCTAGATTTTTCTTTATTTGTGGATTACCAGGGAATTACCCTCTTCTCAGGGGGTGTCCGCCAGGTCTTGTATTTGATGAAGAAGCTCAAAGATGTCATAAAAACGTACCTGAATGTCTTTAATATTAAAAATACATTATGTAATTCCCTATATGTACCTTCATCTATCAGAAAATACAAAACGAATCATTAATTTTAATCCCTATTTTTTATATTTCTATCCGGGACAACACCAATCGAGATTTAAATATTCCTAAATTAAGTATATGATATATTATATTAATTCAGTTTAGAGAAACATCACTAAGTTTAATGTATGGAAACAGAAATAAATTGTCTAATGTAATGTCTTGCTTCATAAGCAATTTCGCATATGGAGCTACGCACAGCTAGACTGAGCTATTCAAAAATGATCCCGGGAAATAGCATGCATTTTTTTAAATATCTACTTATAGTCTATAAGTAGATATCTATAAGTTATAGATAAAAACGATTTAAGGAAACAAATTATTATGCTTAAAGAACCATTTTGAAATAAAAAACTGTTCTTTTTATTTCTAAATACGCTATTATTTAGTATTACTCTCAAAAACTTGTCTAAAATAGAGGTTCTCAAAGCCCATTTACCACTTATGGACGTCTTGTTTTCCATAAACGCCCTTTAGAATTTCCTTAAAATTATTAGTTATAAATGTTTTTGATAAGTTACTCAGTTATTCTCACTTTGATAGAGATCACAAAATCTCTAGTATGTATATATCAAGATTGAAACGAAACAAAATTATTACCTGCATAAAATTGTAAGAGAATAATGATTTAATCACAAATGTGAACGGGGAGTTTGATGCTCTGATGATCTAATATATCTTTACCAAGAAAGGCTACCGCGCTGCACATCATTTATGCAGAATTTAAATTTATTATTAGAATTTAAGGACTCTAAATTTTCATTTTCTATGATTTCGTGACCGGGCTAAATATGTACAGGGTTCGGAAGCAAAACGTGGACTGAATGACTGATTTCAGGAAAATCTCAGTAATTTTATTTTTTGATAAATAATTTGAATTTAAAAAAAAAACTTTGAGACACGACCTTTGTGAACATGTTCACTCAATATGGCAGCCCTCGAGTGCAATCACAGCCTCTACACGGTGGTGGAAAGCCTTGCAGGAGTTGATGATGAACTTCTTGGACATGTTGTTCCAATCCTTCACAATGACGACCTTCAGGGAGTTCGGGTGAATTAACTGACTAGTATCCTTCTTCAAAGTGCTCCACACAGCAAAGTCTAACGGGTTCAAATTCGGCGAAGATGATGGCCATATGTCCTAGGCCCAAAAATCAGCCATGTTGTCGGTGCATAACTTTTGCCATTTGGCCGATGTGTGTGAGGGTATACCATCTTGGATCCACACATAGTTGTCCTCTAGGTAGGTGGCCTTGAGCCATGGCAGTATGGTAAACCTCAGCACCTTGTAGTAGGCCTCTTGGTAGATTTTCTTTCCAGCCTTAAAAAAGAAGGGAATCATCTTCTTGCCGTCGGATGCAACGTCCTTCAGGACCATTGTTTGGGCCGTATGTTTTGTACGGAGCACCTTCTTGACCTCCTCTGGTGATCCTCTAAGCCAACGGTCATTCCAATCGTTGTAGACCTGGTCCACGGTGAAAATCTTCTTGTCAGAGGAAATTTTTACTGTAGATCCATTTGTCTTGATCCACGCACGAACTTTCTTGCACCTCTGCAGTCTCCTTTGCTTCAGAGTGTCCGTCAACAGGTGGCGTGGTGGCCTTGTGTAAGAGGATGACCTCAAATACTCCTTCACAGCCATCCTGATTCCCCTCATCCACGTCAAATTCGTTAGAGAGGAGATTCATGTATTTTGTAGGTTCCTCCTTGATCTTCTTCTTCAAGTTCCCCCCACAACTCAGAATCCCTTTTCAAGTTGTGTCCCCCTCTTCCTTCTTTCCTTGAGAGCCATTTTCCATCTTGGTTACCTTGAAAATGAGGCTCTTGGAGCACTTCAAATGTTTATAATCTCTGCCAGCTCAATTTTGGCATCCAGAAGGTCTGAGATCCTCTGCCTTTTTGCTTCTTGCTCTCACATAATGAAAGATTTGAGAAATGTTTAATATTGTTTACTTATGCAGAAAGGACAGGAGATTCGGAATATGCAGGGCGAAATTACAAAACCTCTCTTTTTTAATTACATAATTAGCATTTATTAAGAGTCCACGTTTTGGTACCCTTTAGATCCCAGTTTTTTTTTTTTTTTGCTAACGTGGATCTTGCTTGGAGTTATTTGTTACTATTACAAAAAAACTTTTCTACACCTTTATTATCCACATTCAATAGGAAAATTTTCAATGTTCTTACATCTATTAATATTAATTCCCAAGTTCTAAGTTTTATGTACTTATTGTATTAGGCTAAGTGAAAAGTTCTGAGCGTTTTTCTCTGGATGTCTTTAGTAAGTAATCTATATCTCCCGATTAATACATTCCATGAAAAAAATCATAAAATATAATTTAAGGTTACACTTTAAAAAAAGTTCATTTACAGTTTTGTGTTTGGCGAAGCCAGTAAATAAACTTTTTTTAAAGTTTAACCTTAAATTATATTCGACATTATTCAGTAACACTACGACCAAGGTGAAAAAGCAGAGTAGCCGGCCAAAAACCTTGCCCTGTTTATTGACCCAATACACTATCGAATGCAACAGCAAGGTGCAACAATTCCGTTCTAGTAATACGGACGTCCATAAAATAATAGAAATCGTCGAGTTGGACCGGCATGTGAGTCCTTATTCCATAGCCCAGGAACGGAAGATTAACCAGAAAATCGTTTAGGACCTTCTAAATCGGATAATCGTAACTATGTTAATTTTGATTGTCAAAATAAAGTGAAAAAACGCTCAGAATTTGTTACTTCATCTATTATTTAGAAACTATATTTATTATAAAGAAGGTTGAGAAGTTTAATACTCTGGCTGTAATTTGTCTGAGACATAAAAAAAGGTTTTATATGTATTAAATTTAGGGTCACCTTTGGAAAAATACTATCCCTAAGGCAACCCAAAGTTAAGAACTGAAGGCAATAAAACAGTCACGGACGTCTCTTGTCCATGAAAAAAGTCCTTTAATTTACTTGTCACCTCCTCTCTATATTTTTCTTCCTCTATGATTACGGATAATACGTAGATATAAAAAGAAACATTTTTGTTGGAGCTGAGGCGTTCCCTTTTTTATATGAATAGCAACATTGCAGCGATTAGGTTCAAACAATTATGAAGAATTTGATAAATATATCAATATGATCGAATGAGTGCAATTCGTCTTTTCTTTTTAAAACTTCCTTATTATGGAGTGGTATTTTATGAATATTATATTTATTAAATGTTCATAAAATATAGCTCGTGTGGCATAGAAACAATATATTATTGTTTAATCATTATGTATGTAGATTAAATCGATTTACATATAAATATACAACACATAGTTCCTTTTATATTTTGTACGAAATCAATGAGCCAATGATAAAAAATTGAAATCACTGAAGTCATTTTATAAGACTATTAGTTATATGAACATAATTTCATATCCTGATAAACATCGGTAAGACATCTTTATATCGATCAGTTGCAACACATATGTAATATAAAATACGAAATTTTGAATTAACTACTGCTTGTTGTCTGTTTATCTGAAAAAGTCAGAAATTAAATCATTAGTAGATAATATATGGATAAAATAACACACACCTTTTGACTTGACACAAAATTTCTTATGTACAAACCAATGTAGTTTTTGACATTCTGCGTTACAGTATTCCACGGATTTACCTAGTCATATATAAAAAATATATATATATTGAGTTCTTTTTTTACGGATTGTCATATAATTACAAGCTGAACATTTCTTTTCTGCGCCATTTTCTCCGCAAGTCGTACAATTTTCATGATCTTTGAACCCTTTTTGACCATTAAAACCTTGATTGATATATTCTGCTGCGGAAAGACCTTGCCCAATGACTTTACAATGATGAAAGTTCGTCATGAGGATCTTAAATAGTTGGCTTTCGGGAAATGGGAACATTGCAACTCCCTTGCGTAGAAATATCTCTTGAAAAACAGGGAATCCATCTTCCTCGCGGCCAACCAACATCATTTTAAGCCATTTGTCAATTGGTTGTCCAGTTTTCTCCATTTGTTGTTGTGCATCTTTGAGAATATAGTGAATCATATGAAACTTGAGAGCTAGAACTTCATTGACGTCGTTTCGATTTTGAAATTCCCTAGCGGACATGGACTCTAATATTTGAGTTACTTTTGGTAGATTGTCCAATAGCTCTTTGTTTTTTTTTACAAACAAGCCCAGGTTGACGGGATGAATATTCATCTTTAAAATAAATTCAATCATCATAATTTGAAACAAAAGTTAAATGTGTTCATGATCTGTAGTTATCTAGATGATTTGCATTGAGCAGAATAAATTAAAACAACATAAATATTTATAACAACAAAAAGATCATGAATTAGGTACAAGGATCTTTAAGAAAAGTGATTTAATTACATTTAAAACAAGCTTATGAATATGCTTGGCCAATGTATAATGGAGTTTCGCTTCTTTTTCAAGAGGCTGCTTCCTTGTGAAATAGTAGACAGTTTCTTTTGGTACAAAATTATTGATAATGGATACACATTCGTGTCTACCAACAAAGGCTGCCATTTGAGCTGCAGTTCTTTTAACTCTATTGACTCGACTAGGATTCGCACCAGCCTCTAACAATGCGAAACACACATCTGGACTACCTTTGAGGGCAGCAAAATGTAATGTACTAAATCCATGTCCCTCATCATTCTCACTATTCGGATCCGCTCCTTGGGTTAAAAGAAATTGAACTAGAGGAAGATTATTCTTCCATGCTGCTTGCATGAGTAGAGTCATTCCAGAAGAGTCTTGCGAATTAGGAGGCAATCCATGTACCTCAAATTGGTCTCGAATGAGGGAAACCAAATCTTCATTGTCTCCATTTTTATCAATGATTTCAAAGACATCCTTGGGAGAAATGACTTTGCTCTCCATGATGCAATAGAAAATTTATTTATGTAGACTACACAGAGGAAATAGTAAACCTTTTGAGAATAAAGATTGAATTAAGAGCTGAAGAGGCTAAAGAAAAAGAAAAAAAATTGGGGATATTTTTTTAATGTTTATTATGAATTGCAGAGAGAAGAAAGAACTTCAAGCCGTCGTGCACGTAAACTGTCATTCATTATTATTTAACATAAATTGTGAAACTCTCTCTCTCTCTCTTAATCCATACTCAATCGATTTTTGTCGTGTTATTAATGATGCTAAAGATTACTGATTAGTATTTCGTGCTTCCATATACATGAATCCTTCGTATTGAAAATAATTCCCCTCTTCAAATTGCCTTCAAGTACAATATTATCATCTACAAATATAATACTAATAATTAAACAATGAACAATTCTAAATCCTTTCCATTAATCCTCTTATAAATTATTATATGAAGTTATCGATCATACATTACTTGATCATACATATAGTTTATACTTTATAATAATGAATTATGAGGAGGACGATTCCATTTGTCCCATTTGTGATAAGACAACATATGTCGGAGAAACCATTTCATGTGAAACATGTAATCTCTGGTTTCATTTTATATGCGTTGGTGTAACTCATAGGGATGAAGTTGTTCAAAGACAGGACGTTCCCTTCTTCTGCCCCAAATGTTTACCTCATTCCAAACAACTAAATAAGAAAAAGACCTCCAATTCATCTTTTAGTTCCAGTCCAAAAGATGGAAAGCGAAAAAGAAGGTAAAATATCATTTCATATCATATACAAATTCTAATTATGTATTCATTTTTAGAGACAAAGAGGAAGAGGAATGGTTGGATGCTGTGGAATCAGGAACTCTAAATGAAGTAGTTGATCCCGAACTTAAAAATATCAAGGATCCTAAACTAATGACAGCAAGGCAACGTGCCATGGCTGAGCGACAATTAAAAGGTGAACACAATTCATCAGACGTTGAAGACCATAGAATAAAAGAGGAAGATGACATTGATGAATCCATCAAGCAACAAAAAGCTATCAAATCCGCCAAAAGAAAAGAGCTTGAAATGGAAAAGAGAGAGTTGGATAAGAAAAAAACAATGGATCGCTTATTAAAGAAAAGAGACTCTAAAGCCACAAAGTTAATGAAATCCTCTCGTACTGGGTTGAACAAAGGGCCCATACTTATGACATATAAAATATCAAAAGATGGCTCAAGAACTATGAATATGGCTCATGGTGTTGAGTATCCACTATCTCCAAGTACTATTCCATGCACTCAAGAAGATTTAAAAGTTAAATTGTGTGGAAACTGCAAAATGAAACCCAAAGTATATTCTTGCTCTAAAACTCTTGTTCCTCTTTGTAGTATTGAGTGCTATAAAGCAAATATTGAAAAAGTATCACAATGAAATTAAATAGCAAGTCGGCCAATGCCTCGTCAAACTATTACGATGTCGATCCTAATAAATTCAGAGTTTGAAATTTGTACCAGGGGGTGGGGAGGGGGCTACATACTAATATTCACCTGCTAGATATAAAATGTATGTATATTATATAATCAATCTTGAAGATCAAGGGGCTTGGCCCTCCTGCAAATTCAGCCTATGTACTGATGACCCTCTATGTTCGTCTAGCATGGTGTTTCTTGCACCTTAACTCACTCACTTAATGGGGATGTGCTATACTTTCCTGTATGAGGAAATTGGTCATAAAGTCTATATATATTAAAATTGCAAAAAATAACTCAATTTTTATACAGGATATTTTACTTTAGAATATGGTAATAACAAAACCTATGATTGAATGTTTCCTATTGATGTTGCAAAAACATGATTTCATTTATGCTTTTGAGACTGGATTTATATTTTAATTCAATACTTTTTTAACATAGATATGACGTGTAAAACCGTAAAACAAAAATTAATGATTTCCTTGTTTTTTTTCAAAACTGATTGACTATACAGTTCATCTTTAAGTATCAACTTCCATTAAACTGAAGAAGGAGGAATAGCCAATGAAGGGGCTGTTTCATTTTTCAAAAGTAATGATTGATCCAATCCTTTGAAATTTGATAAATGTTCCAACACCAGGGTATTCAATCATCTACAATATACTTTCCAAATAAAAAAAGCAAAAAAAAAATAAAAAAATTCCAAACTCCCTGAAATAGTTTTTATTTTCTTCAGTTCTAAAAGGCTATAATTTTGTTAGTTCTTTATTCATATGAGGGAAAGTTTCTGAAGTTAATTTTCCCTCTTATACATTATAACATGACGATAAAATTATTTTTGATATTCAATTCAAATTTAAAGGTGTGGAAAGACCAATTGCAACACTTTTAGCTCAATTAATTTTGACTCCGACACGTCCAAATTTGACGCAAAATATCAACATAATACTATTTTAATACAACACTTGTTTTTATAAGTTTAAATTTATATTTAACATCATGTGTGATTGATTGTCAAAAACAATATTTAGATTTATACATAAAAAGGGGTTTTAACTATCTATATTAACCATAGTAACACATTAGTGATAAATTAGACAACTCATCCTTTAAAGTTAAATAGTTATTCTCTGTGGTGAATGTAATTTCATAGATTCCTTCAAGGCTTAAAAAACATTAAATGTCTTTCACTAGAGATATTTGTAATATGGAATCCTCATCTAAAGTTGGATCCTCCATTAATGTGTCTTGGCATGCAGAGTGATCTGATAAAAATTTTCCTTCAGTGGAACAGGATAGTGATAACTTTTCGGACTCACATGAACCAGTTTTAACTCCCTTTAATCTATTCTTTCGTTGTGGAGATCTGCCAGCTACTTTCATGTTCCTGGTATCATCAATTCCAATGTATAACAGTCTGGGGCCTCTCTGATCAATAACAAATTTTAAAGCTTCTGCTTTGTCTGACTGAGAACGTTCTGTATCATTTTCAATTATGTCCTTAACATTAGAGGTAATTATGTCAAAAAGTACAGGCAAAATTTTACTTTTAAACACATCTCTGTGCATCTGTTCCTTCTTGGTGGCTCTGCCTCGAAATTTCATCAATTGCTTGTGTCGAAGTATTAGTTTGTTCAATTTATTCCAAACACGATCTGCTCGAATCATTGGTATTCCTGCATTCTCATATATAGTAATGACCTTCTCTAGTACACAAGGACAATTTTGTTCACACCTTAAGAAGTGGTTATGATCTAATCCACAACAAACTATGTCTCTATGCTTCATCTTAAGATTTTCAAATTTTACATGATAATAGTACTTTAAAATAGCTTCATTTGAAGGTAACTGATTCTCACTAATCTTGTCCATTGTTGAGCCTATAAGGAAGATATCATTTTTCTTCTTTGTGCTTGCCATTTCAAACAGTAAAGTCGGCTTGAATCAACGAAAATTCGTCGTCGAGATTTTAATTATTATTTTTTCTTGTTTCTCTACCCTTTCTCCAGCTTATTTTACTGTACGTGATCCAACTTTTAAATACCAAAGACATCCCTTCCATCAACTAAATAGTTTATTTTATAACAAGACCTTTCTTTCATGACGTCACTCGCGCCCCTTGCCTAGGCTGAACAATAATACCTAGAACACAATGAGTACAGCCAGGGTGGCTGAGCTCATCCCCTTCCCTCTTGAGGGGGATCGAGGGATGATATAGATCAAGGGTCGGCAACCTATGGCACGTGTAAATTAGAATATATTCCTGTCGTTTGTGTATGTTTTTACCCCTTATATAGAAAAAGCTTTAAAATTTTATTGCTTTAGATGAAGAGTTGTAATACATTTTTGAACAAAACTCGGCTCAATGCTTTAATAAATAATATTCATCTACGTCGGTGATTTAAATTCAATGGAATCTACTATTTTATTTGACACCGATGATGATAACGTGATTTAGATTCAAAATATTCTTTTAAAAGCTTATAAATGGATTATTTGACATGTTTAAAAATTCATAGAACATGAATCATGGTTTATATTCTGTTTAGCTTTCTATCGGCAATCTCTTTATCATTCTGCTTTTAATAAAGGGTTATGTTATGTGAAGTAACTAGTAAGGATTTGAAAATGAAACCATTCTGTTTTGTCTACTGATCAACCGTCATTATAGATAGGTATTCTCTGCAATGGTCAGTGAAATTTTGATTTTAATAGTAATATCCATTGATTATTTTAATCCAACTACTCTATGAGAATGATGAATAATAATCATATTTAAAGCTACAATTCGAATAAAAAAAGAGAAAGGCCGGATCTCCTACACCATTTTTTAAATACTTAATTGTATTTGTACAAATGTCTTGAAATGGATTATCATATTGTTTTTATTAAATGCATTTACGTTAAATTTCAATATATTAATTAAACATTAGCTCAAAATTTAGTAAGTATAATCTTTAAAAGTATTAATAAGTTAGACGGAATGACCGGACAATCCACGTTGTTGTTTTACCAGTCATCTTCATCAGAGGAATTAGAGCAATTATTACCACGAATAGTTTTATGTTGCTTCTTAATTATTGATGTTTTGGATCTTTCAACTTGATCTGGAGGGGTCATTAGATCTCCACTATAATTAATTATATCTGATCTTGCAAGTCTCCACTCTAACATTGCAGTCGAGAACTCGTCTTTGTTTCCCAATTCCGTGAAACCAATAATGTAGTCCTTTGTTTTTGCTCCTTTGACAAGTGCCAAAGTGGGTATTACTTTAATTCGAAGTCTTTCAACAAGGAAGGGACACTTATTTGCATTGATTTTGCAAAATTTAGTTTCAAAATGCTTCTTTGCAAGGATGTTGAGATGTTTGTCAAAAATTTTGCACCTATGTGTTAATAAATAGTTGAAATAAGGAAGTGAGTGACTGACTGACATACTTTAGTCTTTACCTAAATGTTTCTTCTCGATAAAACTGACAAACAACGTTCTCGGATTTTTTCGTCACGTTGAAAAATTCCTTTTCTTCGGATATTTCCTGATATTCTCCATGCCCCTGTTTAAGCCATTCTCTTTTTTTGGCTTGAGCTTTTTCTAAATTAGCCAATCTTTGACGTCGAATGGCCTCCAAATCATCCTCATCCAACTTTTCCAACTTGTTCATTTCCGCATCGAGTTGTTCTTCTACGACTTGCGCAGCGGCCATGAGCCTTTCAGATAAAATTGAACCGACATCCGCCATTATTATATGATGTTGATAATTGATTTATACAAATGCCAATGGTAGTAATACAATCACAATGGTTCTGGAAAAAAATAATCAGAGGTATGAAAAATATGGGAGGTGCGATTTCTTTCTCTGTGTGCGACACAAATCCAGGTTCATAAAAACATGATTCACTAAATAGAGATGACGTCAAAATCAGTATTACATAACCCTATTATACGGACTCATACACTCATTTAATATCAAAACCTCTCTCTCTCTCTCTCTCTCAGAATGAGAAAGTTTCCTGAGGTTTTTCTTAAATATGAGTTAAAATTTTAAATTTAAATCCATTTAGAGCATTCGTAAATAAGTATTAGTATTTTGGCCACAAAAACTTCTTGCTAATTTTATGTTACTTATAATATAAAATGATCGAATATTAAATAATATTCGATCAATAATTAAAGTAAATATTAAAATTTTAATCAAACCTTATGCCTGCATGTGTATAAACACTAATTTTTACTTTAAATACACACATTAATTATTTTGAAATTGAGAATTACAAATTTTTGATTATAATCATGAACTTAAAGATTGTAATGATATATAAAAATCTCTTATATTAATTATATTCCGTATTGTGCGTCTCAAATGAACTCATTTGTGACCCATCAACACCAAAGCTAGCTAGAATTATTTTCCTCAAAATTGAATCATCTATGAACAAATGATTTTTATTAACTCTTTGGATTTATCGCTAGTTTCTCTTAAAGTAGGGAAAACTGATCGTCACAATAAAAGAAAGGTATATTGATTGATTTTATTTCAAAGGGGCTTTATTGGGGAAAATATTAGGTTGGTATATCAAATACAAATTCTAAACTATAGCTAAAATGTTTGTATATCTACACTCATCCCAGTAGTTTGCATAATCAGACTATGATTGACTCAAATATCTATATAAAGTATATTTTGTACTTTTCGTTCGAGATTTTTTTTATGTTGGCGTTCTCTTTGTAAGAAGAAAGAGATGGGGATGACGTCATTTGAGTCTAGTACAACTTTCTACTTTGTTTGAAAAGATGAGGGACTGCTGGAGCCTACTGTTTGTTTGGAGACTCCTTAGTTTTCGCCGGGAATCCGAATATGTCTATTTCATCTCCATCGGCCAGTAACTCACATTCAGAGTCATGGAGTATCTCGGAGCAATTAAATCTAGCATTGGCGGTAGTAAAATCAGGAGATCAGAACTGGGGTTATATCTCCAGAGTAATGAATCCCCTTTCTGGCAGGCCCTTTGATTGGTACTCTCAAAAGAATTGTGCCCAGCAATACAAACTCCTTCTTGAGCAAGTATAAGACTTCTTTCCTCTTATTTCTTCCTTATTACCTATACATTATATATATATTTCCTGGGGATTTGCGCAATATTCATTATTAATTGTGTCCTGTATTGATAGAATGTATTTACTTTTAAGATGGACTCTTGTCGTCGGAAGAAAGTGGATGGAAGTGAGAGTACGGCGGAGTCAATTGTTCGCTATTTACGAACAGAAAGGATTAAGGAAATTGAATCAATTATCATCACACAGAAAGAAGAAATTAAATGCATAGAAGAGGATTTAGAAGCTCTCAAGCCCGGCTCAGGAGCTTCCAAAGATCAAATTCAGAAGATTGCGCTGCGTGTTTTAAAAGAAAAAAACTTTGGGAGAGGAGTAGCTAAAAAATCCCCCGAAAAAACTATTGAAATTAAAGAATCATCTGAGAAATTGGATGAAAATAATATCAGATCCCCTTCAAATTCCTCTCCGACCTCCCCTCATAAAGTTCCTCCTGAAACAACGGGATCAACAGCCAGTTTGCAAGAAGTGGAGCTTAAAACCTCTTTGTCCTCAAATGATACAGAGGAGGTAGAGATTAAAGCGGAGGTGGCTCAAGAAGAGGAAGTCTCCTCAGTCAAAAGGGGGATCAAGTGCAGAAATCCGAGGATGCTCAAATTATAAATCAAAGTCCATCCGTTCTGAATGAAAAAATCATTCCTGAAGAAGAAATAAATAAAGAAAAGGATATTACTCCGACGGAAAATACTGAGAGTGATGCAAAGGAGTTGGAAAAAATTGAATCAAGTGAGTCTCCTGTAAAGGAAGAAACTTTAGTTAAATCTGAAGTGGAGGAGGAAGTGAATGGCAATTCTGGTGCAGAAAGTCCTAAGGAATCTAGTTTGGAGGTGAATCAAGACAAAACTATTTTGGAAGAAATAAATGAAGAAAGAGATGCTTCCAAAGTTGAAGAACCAATTGTTGAGAGGACGCCTTCTCCTCAGAATCCTTGTGATGAGGAAGAGATTCCAGATACTGAAGATGCCGTTCAATGTAACATTTCTGAAGAGCAAGATAAGATTGTAAATGTGGAAGAAACGACAAACTCGGAATCGTCTAACCTTTCTGAAGAAGAAGAAAAGACGATTGAATGTTCCCCTGACAAGGAAAACAAGATGGATGAGGAAGTTACATTTGATGAAGAATCTTCACCCATGATTGAGGATTCTGTATTATCGAAAAAGGAAAGTGCATTGACTTCTACTGCTAAACCAGTTATTATTGAGATAACTAAGCCCCTTTTCCATTCACAAAAGGAAGATAAACAATCAGACCATGAATCCTTGGAATCGGAGGAAATTATCAAGTCTAAACGATCTACTCGTGCAACTATTAAGAAAGAAAATGAACCTTCCGCGAGTAAATCTTCTGGAGAAGATGCAGATATAGAGGATTCTATCAAAATAACCCGAAGGAAAAATAAACATGCGAGTGAAAAACAGCAAAATCCTGATGAAGAGTCAGCTACACCTAATCCATCATTATCATCTTCTTCAAATTCAAAGCGAAAATCCGTTATTAAAGTAGAAGATGAAACTCTTGTACCTTCTTCTCCTGTTGAAAATGTGATAGAAAATAGACGTTTAAGTCGTGTGAAGGACGAAGTTATAAGTGGGCCAATCCTTACTCGCGGAAGTCGTCGAGGATCATCTCGGTCAAGTTCACCTACAGGATCTGTGATAATGAATGAAGAAATTTCGGAACTATCGGAGCCCCGTACGCGAACTTCAACGAGAAGAAAATCGGGTAAAGTTACTCCGGCAGAGTCGGAGCATGAATCTGTCCCCCCGAGTCCAGCTCCTTCTGAAGAAGAACACACATGGAAGAAATCCGCATTTTCAGCTATTGAAGACATCAAGTCATGTAATCATCAGATACTAGAAGCTCCAGGAGATCCCTTAGGAATAGTTAAGAAGCCTTTTGATTTAGGGACTATTAATAAAAATTTAGAAAACGGAATCTATAAAACACTACCTGAGTTTCAACGGGATATACAACTGTTGCTTCTTAACATGGTCATTGTTGTACCATATTCATCAGAGGTAAGTCAACTCAAATTCGGTTACTTTAGTTATATTTCTTCTCCTTTATCTAATCATCCTGAATAGGTTTATGATCAATTTAACAAGATCCAGCAAGATATAAATCAAATAATGTCATCATTGATCAATAATACCCTCTCATTAACAAAGCCCGTTGTATCATCGAAACGAAAAAGAACATCATCGGTTCTATCAGCAACTGATGCTAATAGTTCATGTTCTAATGGATCTTCATCGAAGAGCAAAAGGAGAAAGACTAGGGGGGATGATTAAGAACATCTCTTTGGCAGTATTATCATTATTCATTATTAGTTAAGGAACTAATTATTATATTAACAAAATGAGAACAAGTAATTTAATTTCTTAAATATTATTTCAACATTGAGTTATTGGAACTCACAAAAACTCGCATCTACAAAATGAGGGTTGATATAAATAAGAAGGTTTATTGGTCTCTGATACTAAAAGCTTCATTATTATAATTATATACTTTGCGTAAGATCCTAGGCGTCAGTGAAAATATTAAATGGAAAGTCAATCTTGAATATTATTACATAAAATATCTACCCAATATACAAATGCTCAATTTATTCAATGTAATTTGGATGTTTATAGTTTCTTTTCTTAATAAATTAGCACGAAGTAATATCATTAAATAGAAATCTACTTAGTCAATACAAATGGGTTCTCTAGCGTCAAAGTTGGTTGAAGATGAAGAAGTATTCGCTTCGGATTCAATACTTTGTTTGGCAATCAAGTCTAATGTTAAACCGCTTAGAAATGCGGGTATCGAATCTTGCATACTTAAATGAATCTTAATTAAATGATTCAATGTTTCGGCATAGTTATTTTGTAAAAGTAGGAGCTCTCCTTTTTGATTCTTTTGAAAATAAAGTTGCTCTTGCTCTGGGGATTCTGCATAAATGGATGTAACTTTATAAAAGTTATCCCCTGATTCTGAGTTTATACGATATCCTGTGAGATCCTGGGTAAGCTTTCTAAACTCTTTAGATGTCTTCTTAAAGGCTTCCATCAATTTCTCATTCTTTAATTCAGAGGACTTGACCTTATTTTGTAGATCCTCTACTTCTTTTGGTGAAATCTCTTTTTCCATCTTTTGATTTGCTATATATATATAAACATTGTTTAGATTATTAATTTATGAAGGGTATTGGATATTTATATGAGGGACTAATACTCACATAGAAGTGTTAGGTCCTTGACATGTCCTTCCTCTAATAATTGAATCCTTACTTTCAATGACTGGTTTTCATCTTGCAGCTTGGATATCTTACTACCAACGTTTTCACTTGCTTCAGCCATTGGATTGTTCCTTAAAATATAAATCAACATCATCATAACATACATTGGGAAGTAGGCTAATTAATGTACGAAAAACACACTTGAACTGAATTACTCGAGTGTTATGAGGATTATAATCCCCTTTAATAGCACGATTATCGAGTTCATATCGAAGGTGGTCCCTTTCGTTGGTCGCACTATCCAATTCTTTTTTTAACGCCAGGATCTTTCCTTCATATTCACTTTTCTGCATCTCACTATTGGAATCAATGCTGACTGTGCCTTCGGTGTTATCCAATTGCTCCTCAAGCTTCGTGACCATATCCTTGTGATCTGAAATGATGGATTCCAAAATGGCAATTTTATCCTTTTCAAGTTGACCACCAGCGAATGTGACTTCATGTTCGTAGGAATCTAATAATGACTTGTAACTATCTCGTTCCTAAATTAAAAAAATATATTTGATATAAAAAGTTAAGGCGTATACTCAGTCACTCATAACCTACTCTCGCAACTAGAAGTAATTTCCTTTGAAGCTTTTTTATTCTTTTCGCTTGCTCTGTAGTGAATTCATCAATTTTTTTCCGTTCCGTTTTACTTTTGTTCAAGTCTTGCTCTAAAGCTTTAATTCGGGACTCGGCGATATTTTTATTAGTCTTTGCTTCACCCAGATTGCTCCTTAGAAGTAATTCGGTTCTTTGAAAATCTGCCAGCTTTATATTCAATAATTCGGGTCCAATCTTTGCGTCAGACATATTTTCATTATTCCCCGTCATAAATACGCGTTTAAAAGCAGATTCCCATGATGATATACTCTTTTGAAGGCGATGGACCTCATGCTGATTAGGTAAGTTATTTTCAAGTAACTTCTGTTTCCTCTCAAGTTCCGACTCTAGACTTGAAATATTTTCCTTTAGGAGTTGGACATTTTCTTGTGTTTGTACTAGTAGACTATTTTCTTTAGTAAGACACTCCACCTGTCTTACTAAATTCGGGTATTCATTTAGTTTCTGTCTCATAGCCTTTCGTTGAATTAAATACTCTTTATTTTGAGCGAGTTCGTCTCTTAGATGCCTTAATTCAACATCTTTTTTGAGAGCTTCTCCTTTAAGGGCCTCAATTTCTGTCTCTAATTTAGAGCTTAAAATCCCTTTTTTCTGATTGATTTCCTTAGTTTCCTCCAATTCCTTTTTGTCCATTTCCAAACAGCGAATTCGATGTAAAAAAGAGGAGTTTTCAGACTCATATTTGTACTTGGCGTTCTTGTTTTGTTCATTTAATGTTTCAATGGATTTTTTATTTTTAAAGGACTCTTGTCGAAGCTCGGATATTTTGTTTTCATACTGTTGAATAACTTTACGGAGCTTATTGAGCTCTCCTTCGTGGAGGTTTTGGTTCTCTTTTTGAGACGTTTGATCCATCTCCTTTTGGAGGTTCTTTGAATGCTCCAACTCTTTTTCGAATTTCATTCTGTAGTCCTTAGCCTCTGTTCGGGCTTCAAGGAGATATCGCTTTTGAGCTAGTTCTGCATTTCGATGAGCAGATGAGAGCTTGGATAGAGCCGCCTTGTCGGATATATTCTCGAGCTTCAAAGTTTCCAATTGCTCTTTGAGCTGGGCGTTCTCTTCTTCCAGGGAGGAAACCTCTCGAGCTCGTTCTGTTGCAAACCTTTTTCTTCCAATGCTGGAAGAAAGGGGGTCGTGAAACCTTGAGCGCTTCTCAGGCACATTACTAAAGGAGTGATTCTCATCATCAAATAAAACAGTCTGGGAAAAGCTGAGCTTGTGTCGACAATTATTACTCGAGTCATTTGATGCTTCGACACCACGTATTTTGGATGAGAAGTCCTTCATCATACGACCGATCAGCGTTGGCTCTTCGTCTGCTGAGGAGGAAGACAGCATTTTCCAAACCAATCCTGACTCGAACTCAAGGAACTAAGGCAACCCTCAAGCTTAATTACTCAATACAAATTCAATAATAGACTTAAACTGGTCTATTTTTCTTCAAACTAAATCGTTACAAACAACTATTTATACGAAAACAAATAGAAAAAAGGCCTAATATCAGTTGGTAACCAGTATTAGCCAATTCTTCCCAACTAAGGAAATAGTATTGGATGATGGTAGCTTAAAAAGATCTAATTCAACCAATCAAAATATATCAAGTTGAGGAAAAAAGAGCTGACTGCAAAATAGAGTTCTAATGCTATCTGGAGGAGCACAAGCTCAAAGCACGCAACCTATTGTGATGAGAAATTCCAATTGGTAAACTCGATCCACCGTTATTGTACCACGCAACCTTTCTTCTTAAAAGAACCATCTGATCTGATAGTTGCCCAAATAAGTCAATTACACCAACTCCTATTTATTTCTTAATTACTACCAGACTATAATTGTCATATTATTTCTCCACAATTCCTACAACACACAAATATTTATATATATACATAATATTAAAATTTTACATACTATTATACTTAATACTGTATTATAATATTGCTTAGTAATATTTTAGTATAATTGTAGCCATAAATACATTTATATTTGTACTTGATAGCCAAAATTTCTTCATAGAAATATTAAAATGCCCAATATCAACAAGAAATTGTATTCCTGTCCTTCTAAAAACGGACTTGGGCATCGAGAGAATGTGAGGAAAACACGGGGGGGGTGAAACATTTGGTACTACTGATTAAAGTTATTGTCTTGAAGATAGAATATCACGTGATTCTGCTAGCTATAGAAATGAGAATCTTCGACAGGTTTGAATTTCAAGTAACACTAGGAAATGTAATATACAAAATAAAAAGTATTCTAAATTATCAAATTCAGGAATACTTTATGTACTTCGTGAAACTCATAAAAAGAACCTTCATATTTCTGTATTGTAGATGGATTAACTTTTATATTTAATAAGTTTCTTCCTTTAAAGTCGCCAATACGATATGTTAATACAATGAGTAATCAAAAACTAATGGCTAACGCTTTAGTTTACTTGTACATTGATAAGTCAAAGTATTATAGCGTATATTTGTGATATTAAGTTAAAAAAGTATGGGTAAAATAAATAAAACAATAGAAATAACTATTATAAAAAATATAAAATGTAAATTTTAGTAGAAGTTATTAATATTAAATATTACGATTGGATTCAACAAATTATTAATGCGACAAATGTAGGTTATATATATGCAAAATATAATACGGCATTTTTACCCAGAAATAACTATTCTAATTATTAATAGAAATAAAATCCGTCCACAAAGAAACTTATAATTATCATAAATAAATTCCACATCTACATATTCGGAGCCGTGGAGCATACCCAAGTATTTAGCCGAAGAAACGGATGTTAGACAAAAACCTTGCACATCATTTGAAGCTTGAGATCATTCAGACTTTTTCTTAGTGGTTTGTAATCTAGACACAACATAACTTACAACTGCAAAAATCAGGGCTTGCATTTTTATGTGACGAAAATACAGAAACTCCTCAGATATGTTATACAAGAGATAGGAACAAAGCCAGATAAAGGAAGTCGAAGAAAATTACTTCTAACTTGATCATCCAATCATCTTTAGTATATCTAAGTGGCGTTTGATTGGATAAAAGATTATACGTAGATATTCTATAGAACAGGGGTCGGCAACCTATGGCACGTGTGCCACTGCCGGCACTCAGAGGCATATTTGACGCGCAAATTATAACATATTTCCGTAGTTTGCGTACGTTTTTTACCATTATTGTTGATAGTGGCACACCCATTGATTAGAAATGTTGAAGTTAGCAATCCATGTCTCAAAGGTTGCCTTCCCCTGCTATAGAAGATTGTTTATGTCAACCTATGTATTTTCTGAAAAGAAGTGCACTCTCCATTTATATAGTGCTTCCTGATTTATCAAAAATAATAAATGATGTAATAGCCATGACGAATAAAGTCAGAGGAGGGCATCGACAGCTAACAACAAAATACATTAAGTATTTTTGTGTTTGCGAGGTAATACCCTGAACTACGACAAATATTTTAGCCTTATAATTGTACAAAGTTCATATGATCATGGCGTTAACTCGCTAATACAAAAATACCCTAAGTATTTTGTTGTCAGCTGTCGATTCACAAGTCTACCTTGGTACGTCGTGGCTATTTCATAATTTATTCTTTTTGACAAATAAACGAAGTAATAAGTAATATTATAATTATACTTTGTTTTCCAAAAGGACACTTATAATTTAAAAATTAATTTAGTAATTAATTTTCCAGGATTTACTTAAAAATTAGTTTAATTAGTTTACTCTAAGATAAGGGGGGGGGGGAATTTTTGTTTTTTGGAATTTTTTTGTAAAGAAATACAAAAATTAAAACCTTATGCAAAAAAAATATTCTAGAATTAATTTTTTGTAAAAAAATCTCAAAATATTTGTTTTTCGGAAAAAAAAAAAAAAAATCAAAAATCCATAGCTATTCTCAATTAATAAAAATTATAAGAAAATTAGATTTTTTAGAAAAAAAATTTAAACATCTATTTATTTTCAAAAAATTAAATTTTTTGGAAAAAAATTTCAAAAATCCTTAGTTATTTACATAAAAATCATTTAGAAATCTATATTTATTCTCAAAAAAAGGAATTTTTTGGAAAAAAAATTCTATTATAAATTGTTTAGAAAAAAAAGATACATATTTTTTTAGTAAATATAACACAAAAATTCCTCTTTTTTAGGGGCGGGGCTGGAGTCTTCCAGGCTAACTCCTGAGGACGCCCTTGTGTTATGTACCAATTTTAAAATATTCTTTCAAAATCTCAAGTACCCCAAGGGGTATGCGTACCCCCATTTGAGAACCACTGTTGTAGAACAGTAGCTATCGATTGCTAAGAAAAACATTGTCCTAGTCGCCACCATGAGCACATAGTACGAGAAGAGAATTGAGTTCGCAGTGCTCCTTTGCGCGGGATGGTAGTCCCAGAATACCATCTGGGAGTAGACTGGGGCTTCGAGGAAGACGATTTACAATGTATACATGTGGTTGAAGATCGGGGAGGACCTCAGACACTCTCCAGGAGAAGGCAAGAAACCTTCAACGGCCTGAAGTCGGCCTTCTAGAAAAACAAGTTCCTCAATTCCTGACATGGCCAGGAAGATAAACAAGTCTCCATCAGCCGTGTTCAGGACTCTAAAAAAGGAAAGTCTTTGAAAGAAACAAATGAAGTTTATAAATTAGAAAAGAAAAAATGGTTGGTGCATATTTTTCATTATTTTTTAAGTTAATTATTATTTATTAATTAATGATATACGACATATTTATAGTCCTCCCTCATCAAACTTAATATCCTTTTTAAAAAATTGGAATTTCGTTGAAGAGCTATATTTCAAATAGATTTTGAATATGACAATGCAGATTAATTATTTTCTTCAAAATGATGTAAATATAATTTTAAACAGAATTAAATAAAAACTGGAATTTGACAAATATCTTACGATTTGTTAACATATGTAGTATTTGTTTAGAAGGAAAAAAAGATTAAATAACATGAAAAAACAAAACTTCTCAATGTTACTAGATACCTAAGTCAAGAATAAAAATATCAAGTTATTTTAAAAAAATTAGTTATCATAGAAGGAGAGTTGCATCGTAGTCACTATGTGCCTCTTATCATGAATTTCTGTAGAGTCTAAAAATATAAAGCACCACAAAACCACCTCCTTCTATAATATTGTGTAATTATTGAAGTTATTTTGCTTTATGTTAATATCCTTCATATAGTTTATATTTGCTTCGTTTTGATTACTTTTCTCCTATTTTCTCACAAAACTTAATTTGGACTCATTTAAAAAACAAAATGAGCTTTCTCCAAACTTTCATAGTCTCAGCTGACTAGTGCTTTTGTAATATATATATATTAGCCTTTTACCCATACCCAAATTCTATAGAATAATTCCAATAATAATTCATATTTTCGACAGGAGAATCCTTTTTTTAAATTAAATAATATATTTAAAAAAATCGAAATGTCAGCTAGTATTTTTATGAGAAGCATTGGCTCATTAGCTCATCACTCAAAGTTATTGCATACCTCTTCCAAATTATCTTCACTAAATGTAACAAATGGACGGATAAATTGCACCATGATTCCTGGAGATGGGGTTGGACCAGAAATTATGGACTCTGTTATAAGGGTTGTATCTGCCACTGGAGCTCCCATCAATTTTGAAACTCTTCAACTATCCGAGGTTTGTTTAAATTGTACATCATTACACATATTCAAAACCAAAGAATTATATATATTTTTTCCGGAAACCAATAGGTTCAACATGAAACTAGTGCAAGTTTAAGTGATGTATGTGAGTCAGTTAGAAAGAATGGTATTTGCATTAAAGGAGTCATTGCTGTACCAGAGGTTAATTTTGAAGGAGATCTTCAAAATCTAAATCAAAATTTTAGAAACGAACTAGATTTGTATGCAAATGTTGTTAAGGTAAGGGCGAAAAAATAAATTAAGAAATGTCTAGGTTTTAACTTTACATACATAGATTCGATCCTTGCGAGGAGTTAAAACAAGACACTCCAACTTAGATATGGTCATTATTAGAGAGCAGACTGAAGGAGAATATTCAGCCTTGGAACATGAATCTATTAAAGGTGTCGTTGAATGTCTCAAAGTCGTAACTGCAGAAAAGTCTAAAAGAATAGCTAAATTTGCTTTTGATTATGCAACCCGTCATGGAAGAAAAAAAATTACGGCAGTCCACAAAGCTAACATTATGAAACTCGGAGATGGACTTTTTATTAGATCATGCGAGGAAATTGCTGAACTCTACCCAAATATTGAATTTGAAAAGATGATTGTGGATAACACAACAATGCAAGTAAGTATTTTTAGAAATGAGTGACATTCCCTACCTTGTCAAATGTATCCATATCTGTTCCAGCTTGTGTCCAAGCCACATCAATTTGATGTTATGGTAATGCCAAACTTATACGGTAATATCATCGACAATCTTGCTGCTGGATTGGTGGGAGGGGCTGGTCTCGTCGCCGCAGCAAGTTATTCTTCCGAAGTTGCAGTATTTGAACCAGGTGCAAGGCACACATTCGATGAAGGTGTAGGTGAGTAGAGGTCAAATACATTTCAGACGAATGCTGAATTCAATCTTGTTAGGAAGAAACGTGGCAAATCCTACAGCTATTCTCTTGAGCACTGCCAAACTACTTGAACATGTAGGATTGGATAAACATGGTGCAAAAATCAAGGAAGGAGTTGAAAGGGTCTTAAAGTCTGAAAAAGTGAGAACAAGGGATCTAGGAGGCTATTCTTCCACCAATGATTTTACTTCTGCTGTGATCGCAAATCTTCGTTAATTAAGTATCCATTCTTACATGAGTACTGTTGATTAAATGTAAAATTATATAGTTAGCCTGACAGATTTAAAAGTGTAATGCCGATGATTACACAAATATACAATGTAGGTTATAAAAAGTATATAGATATAAGTGAAATATATATTTATTTATAATATACATAAAAAATAATAAATCACATTGTTTTATGAACAAAGCTTTCAAGCATTTTACAGGATTTCAATAGAGGATATGCAATTGATTGATTAATCTATCTAGTCCTATTATTAGGAACATTTCCTCTATTCCCTTCGTCAAATGCTTTAACCGATAAAGATGACTTGGGTGTATTTTGACGCCATAATCTTTGCTCCTTATCGATCAAAAGAGTTTCTATGAATACTTGATGTAGACCTGGCACGTTAAAGGGTAAAAGAAACTGAGCGGTAAAAAAGTCATTTTTGGGAATAGATTTAACCTCCATTGTGTTAGAAGATGAGTCGTTTTTAACATACTCTGGAGAGTTACTTTTTTGTAAAGAAGAAGTAAGAACAAGCTTAACGCTATGAACATCCCTCTTCCAAGGGAAGTTCTTACTCTTTATCCAATTTGTGAAACAACTCCTTCAACTTTTATTGAAAGATATTGGGATGTAGATACGCTAATAGGATCACCAGGAGATCTTGGAGAAGGAGTAACTGCGAGGGAGAGTGAAGTGACTTGTCTTGATTGATAAAATGATCGTGGAAGAAATAAGGGAGAAGAAGTGAGTTTATTGACAATGAATACAAGAACTGAGGTATGTTTTTCAGAAATTGGATTTGCTTCCGGGTCATTTGCTAAATTATTAAATTTTATAGCAAGCTCCTTTCCGATATCAATTAATTGAGTCACGTTGATATCGGCATCATCCTCTTCAACATCAAAATTTATTTCTCTTTCGAGAAACATGGAACCCTGACGATTACTTTTAAGACAAACCCTTTCAATCCATCGTGAAATATTAAGATAAATCTGTCTAAAAATCGAGAGTTGTGAGAGAGTACTTGGATCCGCATCAAAACAAGACTCATAAAGTTTCCCATAAAGAGAAGACACTCGTGTAAATTCCTTAACACATTTCCGTAATAAATAAGCAATTCGACCGCAACGTTGGAGATCATCATGTGATTGTTTAGCTTGAGCGTTAGCAATAGCCGGTGGTGGGGATGTGCGTATGGAATTACAGGCATACATGAGTTCAGCTAAGACAAGTAAAGCCTCTGATCTACATCTGAGGTAGGATATTTGGAACACCATAGATCCCTGCAATAATAATATTATTTTATAGATTTAAAAGAAAATGCAGAATAAAATGAAGGACGTATGAAAAACTCACTTGTTTAGGAGAGGCAGCTGCTTTCAGTGAAGTAATGCTTTCATGAATTTTAAAATTTGCTTTATTCAATCTATCAATAATATCCATATTATTGATATCGGACAAATATTCTTCAGCTTCAGCAAGATGCCAAATTCCAGTTAGCCAATAGTAATGATTTTCAGAAGAAACTTTATCCATTAAACGATAAAATATATCCTTAGCTGGTCCGGGTTGAGCATATCGGGTGGCTGCTCTACCTATCTTGTACTGAGTCCAAAAATCAACGTTACTGATAGCATAATTCCATGCGCTTATTGCTTCAGGAGGCCAGTTGAAGCCTTTGAGAGTCTGTTATGATAAATAATAATTAAATTGGGGATTTCATCAAACCACATAGGTATTGTTGTGTGAGTCCTTATTTATTCGGTCCGGTCCCGTTTTAGAACCGGTCCTTCGGATTGTCAGTAATAGAATTGATTAAAAAAAGAAGTGATGAAGTTGAGCTTCGTCATTAAGGACCGAACGTTATAAATTCTTAGGACTGAACTGGAGTCTTCAGTCCCAAATAAGGACTGACACAACAATATCCATAGGGATAAAAATACATTACACACCTGTAATAGCAGAGTACAAATAATTGAAGTAAACTTATTATTTTCAATTTTTTCTTCGAGGCATAAATACATGTCTGGAAGTAAGATTCTAAGTACGCCCATGTGCTTATTTCCAAGAGATGCGAGAACTTGAGCAAGCATCAGACGGACTGATATTTTTTGAGAGTTATTAAAGGCTTCAGAGCCAAAAATATCAACAAATTGTTCACATGCCTCCGGATTTATATCACATAGCTTAACAACACAATCTAGTGTATCTTTTAAAACACTAAAACACTCATCATTAAAATCACTTCCAGTTAAAAGTAAAAATAAGGATTCTATTGCGAGCATTGCTTCAGAACAAGATTCCGTACCTAATGATACAAAAAAATAAAAATGAAAGGGTTATTTTTTTATGCAGATACTATAATAATTATAACTCACGATGAACTGCGATACATGTTAATAATGAAGTTGCCGCCGCGGCCACACTCACATCTTTCTGATAGCAAAAATTTTGACAGAGTTCCATGACCAAGGACTCTTCTCCTTCAGAAAACCCAAACTTATCTAAATGACCATGACTAATGAGCTCTCTTAACACAGTAAAAACTCCAACTGAGACATTGATGGATTGCTTATGTTCATTTAGCGCAAATTTAATCAGGGATTCCACATTCGAATCCGTCCATAAATGCGATCGATCCTCAGAAGCAAGAAATTTAAGATCCTTTAACACAGTTTCTTTCACTTTACTTCTTGAATCTTGAGTCAAATAACGTAAAAGTAGCATAATGTGATCTGGGACATCAATGAGTGTTCTCGCACTTAGTCTAGTCAATGTTCGCAGAGTCACGAGTACAAAATCCAAAGAAGGATATGACTCTAGGAGAAGCGTAGTGCATGTTTCTCTCACATATGAGGCGGTTTTAGCATCATGATACATATGTCTTAAAATAGGAATCAATCTTAATTTGATTTCCAGTGGCGTCAAATTTCCCTTGACCATTTCGGATATTTTTGAACATAAATTTAATGCAAATGTTTTACTTCTTGCTGCAAAACGTCCTGCAGCATATATGGCTCCGTAGAGCTCCACAAGATCACCACAGTCTTCATTTAACACGTTACGAATGTGATGTTGAACAAGGGCATGACGCTCAGACACTAGAACAACAGATGAAACAGCTCCTAAAACTCGAAGAGTAAGTGCCCTAGCCACAGGGTCATTTGAGTGTGTCACACTGAATATTCGCTTCACAAATTCATCCACATTTGTAATTTTATCCAAATGTCGTTCACTCCTTTGACAAACCCGAAGAACGCAAAGCTTGATAAAGTTAGAGCCCCCTGTATCAATTTAAATAGTATAATATAATAGGTTCTAAGAGAGTCAAAAAATAAATCACCTCTATATACATCGGCTAATTTAAGCAAAGCCGAATTAATCAGAATAGGAAAAGGATACTTTTGAAAGAGGCGCGGGAAGCGTACAATGGCCTCGGATTGCTCCCCCAAATTATTATTTGAGCGTAATCCTTGATCCAACTCTGCCAGAGCAGAGTTGGCATCTGAGGTAGAGGAAGGATCCGAGTAATATTGTTCCATCCCTTCAAGGTTTAATTAATATAAAATTATTTAATAATTAATTAATATGATGAAACCGACGGAGGCCGCCTGGTTTAAATAAACATTCAACAAATATTATGAAATACAAAGTTCGAATCATGACATCACATGAGTCATGACGTCATTTTTTTAAAATAAAATAGCTGTTGTTGATTCTAAGGTAGACAGTGTTAGTTTATAAAAGCATCTTAAACAGAGCGTTTTCCCTCATGTCATAAAGGAGATGTCATCTTGGGAGCTCAAAGTTGATATTTTTACTATGTGATATGCACAAATTTGTAATGAATCTTGATGAGACTCCCTTAAATGGCTTTATAAGTAGGAAAAGTCTTACCAACTACAGGGAATAATACTTTAAATCAATGATAAATACGGATAATTGAATATATTCAAAGTAATATTATATGCTAAAAAATCCCTATTATAAAATGTGGCTATAGAGGGAGGGATATACTCTTGATAAAGAGTACGGTGTATGTCCTTTAATTTATTGGTCCCATTTTGACTTAATTTTCTTATAAAACTTGGTTGCTGAGGCTCCCAAATGTCAAAACATCCACAAGGCTGACTTCAGATGAAACCGAATGATGGAGTTCAAGATTACGCCACAATATGATTAATAAAGTAATGCATCACTCAAAATATATATTCTCAGAATTTAGCCAAGGTACTTTATTCTAAAACTTACGATTTAAATAATTTAGAGTGTTGACTTTTCCCCCCTACAATTTTACGAACTTGGATATTTAGAAAAACAAAGCATAAACATTTTTTTTCTTCTAATTAATCATTACAAATAAAGAGAATGAACCTTGTCGTCCCTAAAGAATGTTAATCAGCTTAAAATAATTATAAATAAAAAATCAGTGCGTTAAGAGTGAACTCATAACTGTAGAGTATTTATTTTTCCATGGTCGTCTCCTTCTTCATATTATAGTCATGATGATCTTAAATCAAGGGAAATGGTGAGGATTCTATTTTTTAAAAGAAAGATGTTACTTTTTATTCAACTTTTCTTATAGTGTCCTATATTTTCCAAGAATACACAAGATATGTGTACGAGAACTAAATGCCAACAAAGCTGTTATAACTTCTGTTCGTCGACCTCATCCAACCAGAACTTATCCGACACTTTTAGTGACTCCAGATGGATCAACCTACAATATTAAATACTCAGTACCGAGGCAAATAATTAAACTTCCCATTGACATGGAAAAGTGTTCAGAGGAGGATAGACTTAGGGTTCAAAGACTTCGTCTCAAAAGGGAGAAAGTTCAACTTACTGAAGACTTTCAGACCTCTTTCGATCCTACTCAGTATCTTTGATTAGTTAATTGTTTGTAGTTTTTATTTAATATTTATTTTGAAGTATGTATTTACGTATCAATAACCATTTTAAATTTTCAAGTATATAATATATCCATTGAATTGATTAAAGGGGTAATATAAGTCTTTAGTATCTAATTAAATTATTTGGAGTAAAATCATTTACAAAAATGATAAAATCAAGTCATTATCTGGCTCATGAGCCTTGGATACTTATGGAAATAGACGAACAATATGTGACACAAATGATGGATACATTTTTTTTCTTTATTTCGTCCTACAAATTAGTCATCCTTATTTGTATCCCGGTTTTAAGGATGTGAATATTTTCTTACACTTGAGCTGAGCACTCAACTCTGTGAAAAAATTAGAAACAATGATATTTTTATCGTTCTTTTTAACACCATAAATTGCGACCAAAATCATGCGCTCCTCAATTCTTGAAATGAAGTATGTGTACTGGACCTAAGAAAAAATAAATATTCAGTAGATGTAACGGGCTCAATGTATGGATCATACATCATGAAAATGAACAATTTCTTCGAAATTAGCAAGATTATCAGAGAAATCTTCCAATATCATGATTATATTAGGCCAATGATTAAGCGGAGGAGAACCCGGAGTAGAGAAGGCAGAAGGATATAGCTCTAATCCAGTTAAAACTCTAGAGTTTTTGATTGACAAATGATAGCCTGGGCCTTTATAAGAATCTAGTCCTGTTGCTTCAAAGATCAAATTAACTGAAATTGCATCTGTTTTCTTTTGAAAATTTGAAATCCTAGGTAGAGGAGAAAATATTACAGAGTGATTACTGAAGAAAGAAAAAAAAGTGAGTATGTTTTCTAATACCTCGAAGTATAGTCGATTGTTAATTTGGAACATTGATTTTTTAATTCAACAGGAGAGGTTTGTTTAATAAGAATGTCATGAAAATATAAGGAAAATTTAGAGAGAACAGCCCCTTTTAATTTCCAAAACCATTGGTATAAAAGAGGATCCTGTTGGGGTCGTAAAAGAAATGCACTTGTAAAAGAAATTTTTCTCTCTTCCTTATTAGTTTTATAAGCTTCACTCCATATTCTCAGTTTATCATCTGCTACATCAATTTTCATGAGACTATTGAATAAATCCCATTTAGATGAATAGACCAATGCTTCTAAGAGATTTAAAAGAGCACCTAATTCGCATTCTAAGCCAGTCTCAAGAGTAACAAACGAGGCTTTTTTTTCTATTATTATTACCATCATTTTTTTCAAGTATAGAACGTAATTCCAAGACATAGGATTCAAAAGGCATTAGAGGTTCTTCCTCATTTGAATGAATAACTAATTTCCCATAGAGCTCAACTAAAGAAGATCTAGCTGATACAAATTTGACTGTGCGCATAACTATTGGGTTTAACCATTCTTCAAGTGAGCTCTTTGGGGGTGAGAGAGACTCAAGACACTTGGAAACATCAATAAATAGAACCTCATAAATCACTTTCAAAGAATTCTAAGAAAATAATAATAATTTATAAATACATATTATATTAATGATTTGTATGTATATTAATTACACCTCCTTTCGAAGAAATCCTTTAGTAGGCAAAAGGAAGCTCAGAGAACTGTATTGCTTTTCTGCAATGTTTAATTGTAGCAATAAATTAATGTATGTATTCCAAGATGGATGACATTGATTTGTTTTACTCCGATCTTTTTCTGAATCCTAATTCAACAATTAAATTTAGAATTGAAATATAAAAAGAAATATGCATTAATTAGACATGATAAAAACATTAATTGATATATATATATTTATTTTGAGTTCTTACACACAATTCCTTAACTTTATCATAGTTAAAGCTGGATAAGTTATGAAATATAGTTTGAATGCGTTCATCCAATTCGGTGATATCCATCCTAAAATTGAACTTCTACTTTTACCAGCTCCATAAAATTATTAAATGATCGATATATATGAGGTGTATTATTAATAAATGGATTGATTAACTCATAAATAGTAATTAATGTCTAAATAAATTAGTAATAATAATTAATAACTGACACTTTTAGCTTTGGTTGTGTTTACAATTTATCTATTAATATCAGCTGTCAAAGTTATTTTCATGACGTCACGTTGGAAGATATTTAGCATTTATATATGTACCGTTTTGATGTGATGTCACAATTTTGATGTGCCCATTTTGTGGCCTAAATAAACAATTTT
Source organism: Lepeophtheirus salmonis (assembly GCF_016086655.4). Taxonomy (NCBI): domain Eukaryota; kingdom Metazoa; phylum Arthropoda; class Copepoda; order Siphonostomatoida; family Caligidae; genus Lepeophtheirus; species Lepeophtheirus salmonis. The sequence continues at coordinate 30,562,825 of NC_052139.2, read as the reverse complement.
ATATAATTATGAAACCCTTTTTTAATTTAATATTAAGAAAATACTCAACCATTGGAGGTAAAAATGGGACCAATAAATAGAAGGACATAAACATGACTCCCGATAAAAAATTTTATCGCTCAATTACCTTATTTTATTAACAAAATAAACCCTAAAATGTATTCAAAATATGTTATTACATCGATATATAATCTAATTTCCGTGTCAGAGATACAAATTAACTATTATAGTGAAAAGAATAAGATATTTGTCTTTAATAATCCTACTATTCCCGTTCTTCATCCATATTTTTTTCCCATACCAATCTATCAATTTTTAGTACATATTACTTTGATTATATTCAAATATCAGTCCTTATCATTGGTGTCAAATAGTATTCAATGCAGGTGTTAAACCATTTTTTATTCATAAAACCATTTTGATGAAGTTTTATGAAGGTTCATATTGTTTTTTATCAAACAAAAGTTGGAATATGTATTTAATAGTTTTGATTTTCTCAGTAAAATAAGTGCATGCAAAATTAAATAAAAGAAGTATGATGTTTGTCTTTTTATGAAAATGTGTAAGTTCAGGGATTAGATTTACCAATTTGATTGAATTCTCATTCGTATTATCTTAATCTAAAAACATATCATAATTTGAATTCACCAACTGTAATAAATATATCCATCAATGCTATTAATAGTTACCTTTAGATTCATTTTTTTAAATACTCCAAGAGCAAAATGAAGTTTTCCAGGGGTTTTGTCATAAATACAATGCTTTTGCCCGTCGCCAACTGAAATATCAAATGTTGGGCTTTCAAGAATTAACAAATAAAAATGTCAATCCACTCGCAATGAAAAATCGTAGTCATGGGCCTGGCTTGCCCTAAAATTGAAATACCTCTCCTTGATTATAATAGGTCTGGTTACGGGAATGTGTAGACGTGATAAAAATTAAGAGACTAAGTTAGTCTACATCCGCCCAACAACTTTATTAGGAAGGATAAAAATGCAGACAAATTGGATATTTTATAAAATATCATACAAGTGAGAATTCAAGTCATTTGGTTTTAGAATGAAGATAATTTAAAATGAATGTTGGTGCTTATTAGATTATAATACCTAGGATTACGAGAAAAATTCATGGGATGATAGTGTTTTTATACAAAAACTAAATGAGATAACTTTTATGAATATACATGACTATCAGCAAGTATCAACGTGTCCAACACCCCAATATGAATTAATCCTGTATATAAGTCTCATGAAGTAATATAATAACAAGGTTGGTTGGCATTTATGTAATGACTCATTTCTAATGAGTCTACTGTTGTTGACAAGACCAATTAATCCAACACCAAGACGAGATCAAGACTTTTAGGGATCCCTAAAAAAATTAACAGCAATAATTGAGGGATATATCAAATTATATTTGTGGTTCTTCTTTGACGTACTTGGCATAATGCATCTACTAATTTGCTATACATAAAAAATAAACTAGATTAAAATATTGTCTTGCCATTACATATATTTTTATTTAATTTAAAGTAATTTTGCTGAAGTCAAATTATGACCCGTCTCTAAATTAAGATAATACCGATGAGAATGCACTCAAATTGATAAATCTGATCTCTGAAATTACACATTATAAAAAAAAAACACCATATTTTTTAAAATAATTTTCATTGCACTTATTTTATTAAGAAAATCATAACTATTGAATACATAATCAAACGATTGTAACGTAAGAAAGTAATTAAAAAGCAATAATAAAATTTATTTTTGTCAAAATCATAAGTCAATACATCAAAGAACATATATATAGATTATATAATGCTGAGGGTAAAATTATCACTAAATAAAAGCGATTAAAAGTTATTAGTAAAATGCAATTTGTAAATAACTAGAATACATAGGTATCAATACATTTGATTAATAATAAGAGCTACTACAATATAGAATGATCAACATTATTTTCGACTAATGCAGGATTGATAGGTACATCCAAAAATTGATTTCGGTTACTGCATCCTTTAAAAGAACAACAGCAATCCCGACATATTTTATCGTCCATACGGCACCTACAGTTACTGACATCATCACAATTATTCTGACATTTGCATCCAGAATGAGACATTAACTTTTTCCGCTTTTCAGGAGAGCCCTCCTCGGAACTAGAATCATCCGAGTTCAATTCTTCTAACATCGTATTTAATTTTTTACTATTAGAGGAATTGTGAGACGAGTTGTGTACATTGGTAAGACTTTGTCTTTTCAAACTGCGGATTCGAGCGAAGAGTGGAGTGCGTTTCCATTCAGGAACATTTTCTTCATCAGAATCAGTTTCAATCGGAGAGTAGGACAAGTTTGATTCCTCTCTACTACCCTTAGGAGTGGGAGGAGGCATTGAGAATGTTTTGTTCTCCAATGCTAATTTGAGACGATGATTATCTTCCTTCATTTTAGATAGGGCCTCCGTTAATTTTGAGACTTGACGAATTTCCGAGACTTGGTTGATGAAGTGATCATCTGTCTCAGAGGATGGCTCATAATCTTTAAAACCCGGTAATTGTTTAAGTAAGAATCTAACCTTTTTCTCATGCTCACAACTCATTTGAATGATGACATCCTCATGATTAGATTTCAAGTCAGAAATATCTTTATCATGTTGAGAGCACAACCTAGAAAGATGATCAATTTGGTTGGATAAATCATTATTTTCATTACGAGTGTACGATAAACTAGCAAGGGAATCTCCACATTTCTCAAATAAAAATTCAATGGCTAGTTTGGTCTCAGTCATGTTTTGGAGGGTATCCAGTTGAATTGAAGTACCATTCTTGAACTTATTGAGATCATCGACATAGTGTTGCAAATTTGAAATCCCAGACGATCGGACTTCTATTTCTTTTTCAATATTATCAATTTTACACTGCATTTCTTTATACTTTTCTTGACAAACGATGAACTTTAGTTCCTTACGATATCGATTGAGGAGAGACGTCAAGGTAGCTCGTTCTTTCAAGAAGTTTTCTCTTGTTTGTACAGCTTCTTTATAGCCAACCAAGATTTCAATTTCATTATCAACTAAAGAACGAACCCTTCCACCCGATCCAGCCAATCCGTTAGAAGCTAAAAAACAAAAATAAAAACATTAAAAGTAACATTTGCAATTTTTATAATTGAACTTACATGTTTTGGAACGATAACTTTTCTGTTTATCCACAATAGCCTTTAATCTTGCATTAACAGCGGCTGATTCTTCTACTTTACGCTTCCAAACATTGATTTGTTTGCTATGAAGTGTTTCCATTTTAGATATTTTAAAATTAGTTTTTTTCTCTGAAATCTTGACTTTAGTAAATTCTTGTTCTTTCTTCAGTTTCCAAGATTTAACCTTTCGTGCCTCCTCTTTCATTTGATTAACTAGCTTGACCTTTTGTTGCTTCATTTGAAGTATTTCAGATGCAAGTGAGACTATTTTAGAGTTATTTTTTCCATTGATTTTAGCTAATTTTTCCTGTTCCATTAATTTTTTCTTCAAATTTTGAATCATAGCTTTGAGTTCTTGAATTTGTAGTTTTCTTTGTTTGGATACCATACTCAAATTAGACTCTCTCTTACTCTCATTTAGAATCTCCTCTTTTTCAGTACTTATTTTCTGAATCTCGGCTTCCATGTCTCGAATAGACTCTTCATACTTGAGCTTCATTCGATTGAACGTTTCATCATTAGAAGTCATGGTTGAGGCTAATTGTTCTTTTTTTCGAATATTCTTACTTATAGATTGGATCATGTTGGCAATGTTGTTTTGTCTCAATGCTATCGAACCAGGAGTTTCATTTGTAGTGTCAATTTCACTTTGATCAACGTCATTTGAATCTTCGTTTTCAACTTGGATCGTTGAGTTAGTCTCATTAGGAGTAGACTCCATCATAGTTTCCCTCGAATCTTCATTGACACTGAACAAATGCTGGATTTTTGAATTAATTGAGTTTTCATCATCTGATATAGGATCCTTGAACAGTTCTGTTAATTCAAGTTTTAATTTATCATTTAAGGCTTCCGATTTAAGATTTTCCTCGTGAAGAAGAGCTACTTCTTCTTGAATATTCATAAGTGCATAAGAAAGTTCCTTATTCTCAGTTTTGAGCTTATCTATCTCGTCTTGCAGGTCTCCATATTCCTGTCCCTTCGCATATAAATCCGTACTTCCATTACCTCTACCCTCTAACTGAGCCTTAAGATTCGCAATTTCGTTTTTCAACTTATCCATTTCTTTCCCTTCACGGTTCACAATAGGCTTATTCTTAATTTTTCTAGCCCTATCTGCATATCTTAGGGTAGAAATCGTCTCATCCAAATTCGAGTCTGAAGGTGAAGAGCAAGCAATCATCAGTGTATGAGAATTTCCCCCTATGGAGTCTTGAAGAAGTCTAGTTAGCTTGGAATCTCGATACGGAATGTGCTTGTAACCTGAAGAATGCGTTTCCTCTCCAAGAGCTGCGATAACGTTTCCAAGTGCAAGGAGACCTTTATTGATATCAATACCTTCCTTGAGTCTTTCGCCGGTGGCCTTGGTTTTCTTTTGTCGCTCAGATCCTGCGAGGTCAACAAGGTGGAACTTTGCTACAAGAACCTCGTTATTCCTGTTAGTTCCCTCAATGTGGAAAGTAAAAATAGCGTGAGATCTCGAAGAGACGTTATTCATCGCTGTTGCCGCTGTGACTCTCTTTTTTGATCCATTCTCAAGTTGAATGATAGTATCTGAAAGCGAATCCACAGGAACCTCAGAGAGATTCGAAATATAAAGTCCAATTTTGGGATCTTCTCGAATATCTAGGGAACATTCTTCTTTCCTCTGACTCTTATTAGAGAGGAGATCATAGAGATTTTCTTTATAGAGTTCAATAAATGACACTTTGGTAACGAAGGACACGTCCTCACATGCTTCTAGAGAAATATGTTCAAAAATGTCTTTGATGGCTCTGGGAATGATTCCAATGAGTTCTGGAGAAGTGGATGGAGAATTTGTCGTTCCCATAGAGTGCGTTTTTCCGGATCCCGTTTGTCCATAGGCGAGAACAGTGACATTATAACCCTTGAAGAGTTGAGGAATAAGTTCCTTGACTGATTTGCTATAGACTTCTTCCTGGTCCACATCATTTCCAAAAGCATAGTCATAGGTGAATGCATTTTTCGTAGATTTGATAAAGATTTGTTTTCCTTCAAGGACTTGAATTGCGTCTTCACAGCCCTCATTTAATTCCTTTTCATTAAGAGGACGGAAACGAACAGCTACACGAACAGGGATTGCACCATTTGAAGACGTCATAACAATTATAAGTGATCTTGACCTTACTACAGAGCCTAATGTACTGACTCCTGACTTGAGAGTGAGAGTGAACCAAAGACTAATCAATAAGTACACGAGAGAATTAGAGCCAACTTAATCTCTGGAGTTGTTGTCACACTAACACTGAGGAAGAACGGATTTGAGATTGTCAATTAACCAGAAAATATTTTTAATACATATTTGAGAAAATTGACTTGATAACCTACTTTTAATGTTAAAAGACATTGGGTTCCATTTTTCTTGAATTAATCGCCAAATTTGACATAACTATCTGCATTTGTCTAATATTGCTTATATCTATTAAGACAAGTCTTATATGGAGTTTTTATATTAAAAAAAGGGTCAATTAATATGTCAAAATCCAAATAATATGTCTTTTTATTTTTAAAAAATGTTATCCAAACATCTATTTTGCATAAGTTACAGTCATATATATTTAAAAGTTTTAAATTATAGTGGTTCTTGAAAATTTTGATATTTTTTTCCAGGTAGTACACAAGGTAAAAAGTTTAAGACGATTTTATTAAGATATTTTATCTAGTGATGTAAATTGAGTGTATTTTTAATTAGCTGGTACGCTTTTTTAGAATTGGTAATCTGAAGAATGAATTTTCTTTTCCTTAGCTTCAAGTTTAATAGAAATACAAGGTTATACTATAAATCGTGTAGGACTGAAGTTTGACTTCCACCACGCTTTTAATATTGACGTCATAGTGGATGAGTGGTTGCTTGTTTTGTCAAAATCTGTTTTTCTTGCCCCTTCCCCAGTCGGTACGATACATTAAATTGAAAATTCTAGCAATAGTGACGTGATAAGCTATGAGTAGTTGCGTGTTTTGTCAAAAATCTGCCTGTCTTGCCCAGGAGTCGGTACAATACATCAGATTAAAAATTCTAGCAAGCCCGATTACATGATGGTCTAAACTTGTATTTCTATTAACCTTGGAATAAGCTGTTTAAGCTGTTGTCATTTTTATATATTTCCTTAGTAGTGAACTTCCTTTCCAACTGCATTCGATTATATTTCAAAGCCTGATTATACATTTATTGTTGCCAACAAGAGACGGAGATTAACTCTGAGGATTTGTTGCGGAGTTCTAATTGTAAGTCCTTGTTGGACTCAGGGTAGGATTGAGGATCGACATTGGGGAAATTCTTGCCAATATCCTTGTTTATTTCCTTCCTTCTTCTCCCTCGTCACAGCTGATTGTAGCTGATCTAATGAAACGTCATGACAGATAAGTTGCTCTTCTTCAAAACATTATTCAAATTGCCAGGGTTACCATGTTGATTTTCGGTTTCTTTTTTTAACATGCCCAAAATACACACGATTTTCATATTTAAATTCATACATATTTATTATATTATGCGTTTTAAAACAATATACACCTTAGATAGGCGATAGTGCTTACTACAGAGGGAGAAGTGAACACCACCACCACAACCTATTAATATACGTTTTTCTTTTTCTAATTTCTAAGCTTAGTTTTTTTCTTACTAAAATGTCAATTTTAGTTATACCTAAAGAAGGGATCCATATAGAGAAGAAACTAAGTACAGCCATTAAAAAGGAAAAAAAAACACGTTTGATGCGTGTGCTCTTTCTTCTTTTTTGTTCATTATTTAATAGGCGATGGGCGTATAAACATCTCCCTCTATAAGAAGAATTATTTGTGTGTAAATTGATTTAAAATTGCATAATACAAAATTTAAATGAATTTAAATATAATTACGATATTTTCCCTACACTAAAGATTTTTTAATGTAGAAGGCTCTCCTCTTAATCGCATAAATTCGTTCTCTCCGACCAAAATCATTGAACAGCTAGCTGATATTAAGAAAGGCCTTAATTCAAGTGTACCATATGTCTCACTCCCACCTAATCCTGGCTCTCTTACAAAAAAACCATCTCTAATTATAACTTATTCACCGATGAATCCCCGAATTTAATTCATCTTGCATTCAATTGTTGTTTAAAACTTTAATAGGGAATTTATATTATATGACAGAGGGAAAACTTGGACCAAATGAGTAATAAATAATGATACAAAATGACGACAGATATTTCAATTAAACAACAATTTTTAAATGTCAAATTTATATGCAAACGAATCTACAGACAAATTTCTATAAACTTTATTATCTCTACGAATCCAATGTTCCATGGAAAAGCTGATATTAACCAAGGTCTTAATTCAGGTGTACCATAAATATAGTTCCCGCCTTCTCTTTATGACCTCACAAAAACCCATCTCTACTTCTATTAATTTGTAAATAATGATGCTACAAAATAAGACAACTCCCTGAATTATAATTATCATTATCACATAGAGGAGACTCCAGCGCCCTCAAGCAATCCATACTTATATTAGCCCAGGCTACAGAAAGTCACAGCATCTTGCGGATAATATATATTTTTTAGTTTGCTTATGCTTTTTTGACTGTCCTAATAGATATGAAGCATTGAAATAAACCATAGAAGTTGACTTAATTTCTCAAAAGAAAATCACCTAAACATAAATATGTACATTAGAGCGATTTGATTCTCCAACTTTTTTTAAATTTTGGTTTCGGCTAGCGCAAATTACCTTTACAAAATGTCATTGTCCTACGAGGTCATCTTTTGGTCGCACAGCTGGATCAAATAATGAAAAAAAGCAAAAATGCTTTACCATACTTAGTGAATATAGATGCTTAAAATACCTTTTTAGTTATTTTGCATAAAATATTTTTGATGATTATTATTTTACGGAGTAAAAAAATGGAATATAAAAAGATAGAAAATTGGATGATCCACGTATAGTGCGCATCATTTTTTTTTTATGTTTTCAGAAAGAAAAGATCAACATTTTCTCTCTTTTTACACCATACGGCTGTTTTAGAAAATAATTTCATGAATATTTTTTATAGATTAGAAGAATGTCTATCATAATTAATAAATACCAAATAATGATTCATACTGTATATTAATCCTTATTGACGAAATAAATAACTTTTGTCTCTTTTCAAACTTTAAACAAGATGCTCTACCTATATATATCACATCGTAGGATATGAAATTTTGCATAGGTTATTTTCTTAGCAAATCCCAACTCTTCTGAACTAGCCATAATCGAAATTCGAAAAAATTTGAAATACAAACCGGCCTATTTATGAAAATTTGATTTTTGTCGAATATGTAGTGATTAAATCAATAATTTTGATTACGTTTTTTTTCCTGCACGTCCATAGTTATAGTGATGTATCGTTCTCAAACTAGCCGCCGCAAATATTATCAAAGTTCCGGTCATGATTGGATACCTTTTCGTCACTAGAAGGTAAAAGAGAGACAGGTAGGAAGTATCGATTTATTAAAGCGGATATCGGTTAGATAGAACTTATTTTTATTGTTTTCTTAACAATCATAAATACATATGATTATAGAAATACAGTTTTTCTACCTTGAAGCCCATGGAAATGTCTACACAAAGACACTCAATTATAAGGAAAACCACAATGATATGAACAACAATAACATATTTTTATAAGAAAAGGATGATTGTTGTATATACAATTGAGCCCAAAACTATTCGTACCCTCACAGAAATGCCCAGAAAACATAATTAAATATTCATGGTGGATCAAAAAAACTCATATATAATATTCCTAGTTAATCAAAAACTACTCTTAACTAAAATATTATGATAATTTATTCCTTTTTCGGAGTAAATTAACAAAATATCATTTTTGGCGTTCGATAAGTATTCATACGTAAAGTGAAAAATGACTTAATACTTTGTGACATGGTGTCTGGCTTTCATCAAATATTGAATATTCTTGGGATAAGCCCTTACCAAATTGAGGCAAACACTGGGATCGATTTTTGGCCTCCTCTTCTTGACATAATCTCCAAAGGTAATCGAGATTTGCTCGATATCTTTTCCACAATGCTTGTTTCAAACTAGTCCATAGATTCTCAATAGGGATAAGGTCAGAATTTTGGGCTGGTCAACCTTACACCTATTTAGCCATTCTTGAACTCTTTTGGATTTGTGCCATTATCTTGCTGGAGCCCCCAATGTCTTCCAAGCTTAAGCATCTTTTCTGCAACATGCAAAAGACGTACTCGTATGCTTAAAAATATTTTGGGAGTATCGATTGAAATGCTCAATTTTCATTATTTAAATGGGAAAAATCAATTTTATACTAGTTATATTTAATGTGGATAAATTTGTGATCTTTTAACCAGTTTAAAAAATATTTCAAGTCGTTGCTTAGTTTAATCGCATTCTTTGCTGAAAAATAAGTTATCTCAAGATAGTCTTCAAAGTTACAAAAAGAGTGTAATGGATTAATTAAAAAGTGTTATGGACGTTAACACATTTATTTATTTAGTATTTCGTAGAGTTTTTAACAAACTTGTTAATAAGAAAAACTTAAAATTAAACCCGACATTAGCACCTTCAATCTTTATTACTACGCAAAATGAAAGTACTTTGTTCTAATTTTTAACCTCCCTTTTTTATCAATAATTATCATTAATTGTCTGGAGAGAGTGAGAAAATATTCATACACTCGAATTTCATATGATAGAATTGAATTGTAGGTATTTAAAATCATCATCTTTTGCACAATACTGTACTCTGTAATTTCTACAAATTTCATATAATTCTCTTGATTTTAAAAAAAGTTGTGCAGTGTTGTTTTATTGAACTATCATATTTTATTAGGTCACAGATTTTAATATATGTTATAACATAAACCGTACGAAAAAAAGGCGTGACATTTGTATGATAAATTGGTCATAAGCTGGAGAAATTATTATAAATAAAAAAATGAATTTGATTTTTTTTAACATATCTATATAGATCCAATGAAAAAAGGAATAGTTGAGCGGCCCTATTATAAGTAAAAGTTCCTATTTCAAGCATAATGAACCAGAAAATGATGTCCTCTTGTGATTGCATTACAATGATGTATTTTGTGAATCAGTCTAGTATATATAATATATGCATTGCTCTCAAGCAATCAGTATTGTTTGACTCATTCAAAGAAGAGGAAAAATAAATCTCTTTCCACACAAACAATTTAAAAATAAATTGATTGTCCAATTAAGGCTGTATATTTGCAAGATATTCCTTCATTAACTGATAGCAAAAAAAAAAAAAAAAAACTGCATCAAAAAATTACAATTTCAAGAAGCAATAAATCAAATATGAAAATATAATTAAAGATAAGGATTTTGGCCAGAATATTAGGTTAAATATTGCTTTTTTATTTATTGTAAACAATCACATTTGGGTGCTCGCAGAGGGTAGTCGGAAGGCCTGCAGCCCCCCCCCCTCATTTGAGGAATTTTTGCATTTTAATAAATAAAAAAATTCGACATTAGGGCAAATTATGTTGCTGAGTAAGAACTTCAATATTGGAAATATTTTTGTGAGGGGCTATAGATTTTTGAAATTTTTGTACCCAAAAATTTAATTTTTTTCATTTTGTAAATTTAATATTATAAATTTTTTTCACAAAAATTTGATTTCAGAAATTTAAAGCTACTTAGAGAAATTAAATACCTGCAATTGAAAAAATATTCTATCTTTTATTGAAATATAACTTTAACCGACTTTTCTTGTGATCTTTAAAATTATTCTTCAACTCCCAAATTTTTCGATGTTATCTCTTAAGATGCAGGAAACTGAAAAAGTAATACAAATTTAGGTAAAATTCGAGTTATTCTTTCGCTCTTCTAAAATGCCGAGCGCGCTCTCGCCCGTTATTCACAACATTGAGCGCGCTCCCGCTCAATAATTTTGAGCGGCGCTCTCAAGCGCGCCGCTTGCTAATGCTTTGCCCATCACTAATCAAGATAAATAAGCTCTATGCTCGATATAGATACAATCTTTTTTTATAACTAGGATTAAGTATTGGGCATTACATGTATAAGCTTTTTAATATTCATGAAATCCCTCGAATCTTTTTATGAGCCGTACAAGTTTGGGTGCCCAAAGCCGTTTCGGGTCTTTTAAACTTTCGGATAAAACAAGTTTACTTTTACCAGACTTGGGATTGGGCTAGAGGAGAAACAAAAATTAAGTATTCTCGTAGCCAACTTAGTTTGGACGAAACATTCATAACGTGGGTATCGTTTTGACGCTTGACTTATAGATATGGAACAAACGTAAGAGTTTTCTATGTTCTGAACATTAAAATGGAATCAAGATTCGTGGAAATAATAATCTACTCAAAGACCACAAAGATGTGATATTTTGAATTTGATTTATTTGTCTGTTTTTTTTTATTATTATTATCGTGTGTATCATGATTAAGTGGAAAATAAAAAATAACTTTTTTATTTTATTATGCATGTCGTAAAAGGTGTAAAAATTGAGGGAAAGAAAAAGACCAAAATTTGCAAAATTAATGTAGAATCACATGTGGTGATAATATAAAAGCAAGCTGGGATTCTTTTGATGGAACAGAGAAAAATGCATTATAAATTTTTGACTTCAATGAAAAACAAAAGAGGATTTTTAAAGAGTCAAATACAATATTAAACCATTTAAAAACTGTCAAACAAGTTGTTAATATGATTGATATTTGTTTCAATGTTTACATGAACATATTATATACAAGTTCAGTCAATTTGATCGTGCGGTATTTTAATTTAAAATTGAATTTTGATATCATCAATATAATCTATTTCAATTGGTGAGGCCATTTCTATATTAGCGTATCCCTTTCTTCTTTTCGCTATTCTTGTAACGTGGATATTTTACACTCTTCTTTACAAATAATTGCACGTCATGACGTCTCAGCATCTTTTAAGATCAGTGTTACCAAAATACCTGTTTTTATCAGGTTCAGTTAACATTAAAAAGCACGGCTCCCCAGGACTAAGTCACTTTTTTGAATTAATATAAATAATTACTATTATTTATATTAATTTATATATCAGCGGATACGTTTATCATACTGTTGCAATATTGAGAAAAAGTAACCCATATGTGGTGCGTCAACATAAAAACAATTTTCAACAAAAAGTAAAAAAAATACATTTTATTTTTTACTTCATATATGGAGTATTGATCTTATCTGGGGGACACATTGATTGATTTTCGATTATTTTAGCTACAAGAACCCGTGAGAGGAAGGATACGAACACAAATTGCACTCAGAATTACCAGAATTAATGTCCAAAAAAGTAAATTTCTGGCCGAAGGACTTCTGGTCACTGCAGAGCCCTGACCTGAACCCCCTTGATTACAGCATCTGGTGGATAATTGAATGCAAGGCTGTAGATAACGTCACATCAGTATTGAGTCCTTAAAGCAATCAATTGAGGAAGAGTGGCGATCAATGTCGAAGAAATACATAGTCAACGTTTGCAAAGCGTTCCGAGATCGTGTGGAGCGTGTGACGGAGGTCAAAGGTACCCAAATCTATATACAATGTTCTCTAATGAGTAATAAATAAATTCTAATTGATAAGAAAAAATATATGGAATTTTATTTAAAGTCGCTAGGTGAAATTAATTATTCAACGTTCATTGTGTTCCAAGACTTTCTGTCGGTCCGGTACGTTCTCTCTTCAAGAATTAAAGAATAACTCAGGTTCCCAACTAAAAAAATATAACACGCGTTTTAGATCATAATTTCTATAATTTTGCTTCAAAATTGTTTTAAGGTATTGTTATTGCATTAATTCGTGTCAGTAGTTACGGGAGAGGGGGCTTTTATTACATAAAGACAATTATTTTTTATTTTTTACTTCAACAACTGAGAGTTTGATCAATTTTAGTATACTCAATATTTTTACGTGCAAATTCAAAAAATATTTTCTTCTTTTGCAATCAGATTGGTTCAGAGTTATGGAGCCCTTTGTTTTTGCAATTTTAGGAAAAACTATGGGGGCGTATATTTCAATATGGAGATGATTTTCCTTTTGTTTTGAAGATATTTTGATTTGGATAAGAAATGAAATGCAGGGCAACACATGAATTTTAAATGGACTTGTGTATTTAATATAATGGAATAAATACATCATATACCGAGTGGTCCATTCAAATTGGAACACTAATTTCAAGAAAATTTAATGCTATAAATAGATGTTTGCCTGTTCTCACTTAATCATTAATATACCCACCCTTATCGGAAATGATGGCTTCTAGGCGGTGTCGGAAGGCCTGGCCCCCCAGTGCTGGCTGACAATGGATTTGAAGGCCTTGGTTTTTAGATGACGGACACTTCAGACTATTGGCATTAGGGCCGTAGGGGCTTAAAAGTATCAAAAAATGAATGATTACTTTGTGTATTTATGAAAAAGAATAAATTATGAAATATTAATGACGTATCAAGAGAGAAGAGGGAATCGAGAGCTGACAACCAAATACTTTGGGTATTTTTGTGTTGGGGAGATAACGCCATCCTCTCTCCCTTCCTCTTTTCAGCGGATTATAGCTGATCTAATGACACGTCAATAGCATTATTATTGCTCTCTTCCAGAACATTATTCAAATTGTCAGGATTACCATGTTGATTATTGATTTCATTTTTTAATATCCCCAAAATAAACTCGATGGACTCGAACTCGTGGACTTGCAATTTTGCGTTGTTTTTTTAGGACTCGGAGGTGTCTAAATACCGGGCCGTGCAGAATTATTTACCGATTTTTGTTCAGAACATATTGCAGACAATAATGACATTTCGAATGACTTGAGAAACAATTTATTCATACATTTTTAGAATAATAAAATAGTTTGTGATCAAATTTAATCAATGTAGCCACAATTGGACTCAATGACACTGTTCAAGCGACGTCTGAAGCTGCCACAGACTTGCTGGATGTAGTCGGCGTCAATGGAGGCCCAGGCCTTGTGGACAGCAGCCTTTAAGGCATTTATGTTCTTGTGTCGTTTTTTGCAGGCCTTGGTCTCCACGTGCGCCTAGATAGAGAAGTCTAGTGGGTTCAGATCTGGGCTCTGAGGGGGCCAATAGTCCTTGGCCAAAAGTTCATGTTGTCCTTGAGCCACTCCTGAGCTTTCTTGGAAGCGTGGGCGGGTGCTTCATCTTGTTGAAAATCCCAAGGAGAGTTGCCGACTATAAATTTGATCCACGGAAGGACCTTGGACGCCAGAATCTTCACATAATCCTCCGCTGTTAATCTGAGCCAGTGGGGAACTATACCGGCTTCATGGCCTTCCCGTTGGATCTCCAAACATCTCCAAAGCTCACAACACGGTCATTTTGCCTGTTGAAAACAGGATCGACCGTAAAAGTTTTCTCATCTGAAAAAATGATGATGCGTCCAGATGAGCTCTTGATGTCATTCAAGATTTTTATCGCACGCTCAAGTCTGACTTCTCGCTGACGTTCAGTTAGCAGAGGGTGTTCAGAACGCCTCAGGGGCTTTCCTCCAGCCCTTTTCAATGCCCTTGAAACAGTTGATGTCGACGTTCCCATCTTTCTGGCCATGTCGGCAATTGACCTGTTGGGAGTCCTCTTAAACACTGCCTTTACTTGCCTAGTTGAGATAGTGGGCTTCCTGCCAGCCCCAGGGGAATGCTTGAGATCACCCCCAGCCTATAAGAGCTTGGAAACGTTGTAAATTGTCTTCAACGAGGCCCCAACTTGTTCCTTAATGTTGTTATGAGGCACTCCCGCTCGGAAGAGGGCTGCAATTTCGATCCTCTTTGTTTCCTGATTGGACATGGTCTTACGTGTGGAAGTTGTTACGCTCTCGCAGGAGGGATTTTTGTTTATTTTAACAATAAAAATACGAAACAATCAGATTGGTTGCCACAAAACCTCTTAAAAAGTATATTTACATCATCGGTAAATAATTTTGCACGGCCCGGTATAGGACGAGTCCCACGTTTTTCCTTATATTTTGTATTATTTATAAAAGTTTATTAAGATCCCCATCAGTCAGGCGTCAGAAAAGTTCTCAAAATTTCACCCAAACACTAGAAAAATAAGGTTATTGAAGGATTTAATTATCAATGTCGATAATAGATCTATGCTCCGTGGAGAAAGATTCTTTGACACCATAAAAAAAAGATAATTCCATGTATTTCTCCAACGTTCTGTTCCTTGCGTACACATTAGTTTCAATGACATCGTCACAAGTGAGTGTCGAAGGATTGTTCTCTGCTATGAAATTCATTTAAAGTGACCAGAGGGCTTCAATTAATGTAATCTTTTTCCTAAGAACAAACTCTGATATGTTAATGGTTGTTTACCTTCCGTTTTCATGACAATCAAAACTGAAATACTGAAGTTTCTGTTACTCATAAACTTTCGTTTGTGTATCCCTTTCCTGAGTATTAGAGTGTTTTTTCATTATTCTATCGCAGTGTTAATTAAGATTGATGGACAGATTGCAATATACGTATATGACTTGCTAGATTCGGGACTTGGACTTTAAAACTCCTGCAGCCTCAGGACTTGATTTTAAATTTAATGTCGTACTCGGGACTCACCTGTAAATTTCAGAGAGTTCATTTCCCTAGTCTACAATCGATCTTGGTCTGCCTCTTTTGTTGAGATGAGGGAGCACGTCCACAGTTGCTATCTGATTCATCTAATTCATCCCAATAGCTACTACTTGTTTTTGACAATTAATAATTAACCAATAGAACCGTAGAGAAATATATACTCAGTGGTCCATTACAATCTAAAAAATACATACTTTAAATAAATTTGTGTCTGAAATCTCTTAATCATCAATTTAGCCTACCTTTGCGTTAAATATGGCTTCCAGGAGGTAGCAGAAGACCCGCTTCCTGTTGTGGATGTAGTTCTCTGTTATGGCGTCCCATTGCTGGCTGAAAATGGCTTTGAGGGACTCGGTGATTGGAGGACCAACACTGAAAGCCTTTTGGATGCATGTCGAGGGGGTTCCCATCAGGGCTGTAGGGGTCCAAAAGTGTCAAAAAGAGTTCGAAAGAACTCAAAAGAGTCTTGCAACGGAGAATATGGGGTTCTTTATTTGCTGGTGTCAAAAGGGGGCTCTCCACCCTCACAAGGCTCTTTCCATCCACTTTTTTGTTATATCTATGGACAATCTGATGTTAACTCCCAAGATATCTTGCATAAGCTCTCTTAAGGATTGATCTGGTCTTTTCTTGAACTCCTACGGCCTTTTTTTGGCCTTTTTCAGAGAAGCCTTCTTCTTCTCAAATTTTTCGGACTTGTTAAAGGCGTAGACGGTATCCCTGGAGACACCCAACAGCTCGGAGTGTACAATTGGAAATTTGTCGATCAGATTTTAATGGACGCCCAGTATATAGATCTCAAGGTTATCAAAATGTACACTGTATTTTGTTGTCAACTGTTCATATTTCTGCCTCTTTTATCCTAATCAATGTTCTGAACGTTGATTGGTTGAATTTGAATAATCCCTTTTTAAGCTGGTAATAACTATATAGTTGAGAAGAATTGTCCAACTAGCAACTGATTTTGGGATATATTATCTACTTTTATCTGAGGGAAAGGTTCCATGATACAAAAAAGTTAACAACATGAGATATTTTTGATAACAGCTTTGTATTGTGAGGCAAAATTCTTTTGAATACAAATCCTGGGTAGATTAATTCAGCTGTTGTAAGAAAAGATGGCAACGAATATCCTGGGAAACATCTCTAGCTCACTGCCACATCCCTCTTTGAGGTAACAGCTGAAATTTAGATAAATATATTTCCTAACTTGTTGCCTCTATACTGATGACATTGGGGTCAAACCTTAGAAAATTCAGAATCGTCATCTATTTGCAAGGGGTACTATTACAAAGGGAAAGGATTGAATCAAAGTCTTGCTACACTGGTATGCAGTACTTAAGAATATCATTATGATTTATAGAGGGGAAAAGCTATTTACTGTAAGTCGGAAATTCAACAAGCAAAATGACATAATATTGGCATAGACACATGAATAGACAGTGATTTCAGCCATAAAATTGTCTACAATGTACAAAAACCAGAGTCAATCATGGTTTGAAGCGTTGTGGCTCAATCATGGTTTGGGGCGCTGTGTCTTCAAATGGGGCAAAGACACCTATAGTTGTAAAAATTAATCAAAAAGTTTTCTTATACTTTTTTTTTTATTTGAATAAAATTGGAATTACATTTTTTGATTTAGAGCCAATTTTTTTTTTGTGACAATTTAAGGAAGACATCCTCTATTTGGATTCATTTCCAATTAATTATTGGTAAATTAAGTCATTTTAAAAGTCCTAATCATTTACATATCCAATAAGAGACCTTCTGGATAAAAAATACATGTACCTATAATCATTAATAATCCCCCCTTCCTGTGTCCAGGAACCCTTCTGGATTTATAATCCAGAGGGTTAAATGGGGATGTAAAACAAATCAATTATGTAGTAAGATTTGGACACCTGGGTTTAAGGATCTCTTTCTCCATACTTATTCGTTCATTAATTTAACCATTTAGTTATTATTATGGGCATACATAATATCTATACAGGGTTTTCAACAAATTACATCTCTTTTTATCCATGTTCTTTAAATTAACATAACATAGTTATTTTTTTAGATTCATTCAAAAGTAAGAACTGACAAGCAGGTACAATCATTGAAAATATATCAAAATCAATTTAGCCTCTGTTGGTCTTGATAACTGCCTCGATTTGATTTTTGAACCGCGTGCAGGTCCTAGAAACTAGAGTACGATCTAAGTCATTGCATTCCAGGATGATTAAGTCGATGAGGGACTTCTTGTTGAAGTGTGAGGACCTCTGCTGATCATTGAATCAAGATAGTTCCAGACTAAATAAATCCGTCAGATTCAGCTTGCAGGAACCAGGAGGTCAAACATCTTTGGACAATGGACAAATAGTTGTAGCAGAGCTCTTGGAGCCAACCCTGAGTCGTTTCGGAGGTTGGCAGGAGCAAAGTCCATGTTGCTAGAGGCATGGGCGATCTCTTGTCGGTCCCTATAATCTTTGAGACCTCAGCATTGTTAATATCCAGATCCTTGTTTACCAAAATCATCACAACAGTGCACCTACGTTCTGCCTTTGAAAATGTAATGGGCTTTAAATCTTCTGTTGTTGACTCTAGTTCGGGGTTTTGGCGACTAAGTGAAACGTGTATATGTATATTTCACAGCCAAAAAAAAAAAGCACAATTTTGTCATCATTTTTGGCGTAAAAATTCGGAAATATGAAGCACCGGGTTTTGTTGTTACACCCTGTACGTGGTACTGGGTGGTCCACTAAAATCTTAAGACTTACTAATTCAATAGCTAATGAAGGTTTAGTTATTAAAATTTATGTCATATTTCCATATATTAAAGCATACTTAATTAGTTACAAAAAAAAAAAAAAAAAAAAAAAAAAAAAAAAGAAGAGCTCTCTAACTTACGTACAAGTCGAGAAAATAACAAATTAGTCACCCTTCATCCATGATACCAACCCCTATAACTACACCCTTTGGGCCTGCAGTATCCGTCATCTAAATACGCAGGCTCTCAAAGCCACCGTCAGCCAGCAATGAGATACCATGACAGAGGACTACATCAACAGCAGGTTCCAGGACTTCGTACACCATCTGGAAGCCATCATTGGAGCTATGGTCGGCCACATTAATGATTAATGGAGCCGAGACTGGCATTCATTTATAGTATTAATTTTGTTGAAATGTTATTGTCAATTAGTATATTTTATATGCTTGAATTTTAAAATTAAAAGGGTTCAGATTTTAATGGACCACTCGGTATTCCGTACCTTACTTATCAACATTTTAACGAACACTTTAATCCAAGAAGGCCCTGCGTGGGCAAACTTGTAAAATTTCATACAAATATCTGTGAGTATAATTTTGTTTATCATAATTTTTTGGTGCTTTTTTTTACTGTTGTTAAATGTAGACAAATATTGAAAATAGCCTTTGAAAAATGATTTGTTATTCCATAATATAATATATATACAATATCCAAACACAAAATATTTGATTTCTAAGAAATAAAAGAGACAAACCCGTATATGTATATTTGACAAGTTTGGGACGTCAACACAAAAGCACGATGGAATGAATTCTATTCTCAAAATTGAGTGAGGATTACATTAATTGTATTCTTAGACGAATTGTCATTAATTTCTATCAAAAAACTATTTTTATTAACCCTTTGGAGTGCTCGCAAATTGGACTTAAAGTCCCCAAAATTGATCGTCTCAATAAAAGAATGAGACATTTATAGATATTATTTAACATAAGACAAATAAAGGTTTTAAACTATTGCTCCACTTCTTGGGCACCATTACGCGTCCCAGAAATATGAACAAAAAGCCTATAATTGACTCAAATATATATCTGAGTAAAATTGACCCACATTTATTTTTTGTAGTTAAAAAATAAATCAGGATGTTTTACATATCTTTATTTTTGTTAAACTTTTTATTTTAATGCATGTAAAAACATGATTTTTCCCCCAAAATCCTTCCCCAAAAGTTTGAAGGTTTATTTAACATTCCATTTTGAAAAAAAGAAAAAAAATTAACGGGCTATTTTTGAGAAAAGGTCGAATTTTCCATGTTTTTATTTCCTCAAAAAAAAGAAGAAGAAAAGAAAGATGTTTGAGCGATAATAAGTCCTCAACAATATACATATTTAGAATTTGTTTTTTAAAATTAAAAGTATAGTACAGCATTATTAATAACAGAGTTTTAAGTTTCAATAAAAAAATATTTAGAAGTGTAAATTTAATTAAAGTTTTCTTATGCATTTTCTAAGTGAAATTTGTTAATTTTGTTGAAAGGTAATTTTTTTATAAAGTACAAAAAATTCAAATGAACTTTTGAAATAAATATATTTTATTCAACTACAAATAATCTGTCGTTTATATAATTATGCTTCCCCTTCAAAAATGACTCAAAAAAGATAATAATTATGTTAACGACATGGTTGAAGATTCCACACTGGTTTAACTCCCAAAAGTGTGAAAAAAATATTTTGTGGGAGACAATAAGCATTCAAACTTATTAAATAAGTCTTTTTTTAGGGTAAAAATGTCTGTAAAATGATGATTTTTAAGTTTCATTCCTGTATTTTGTGTTGCTTAGCTAAGAAATTGGAATTTTTTGATCAATTTTCTCTAAAAATGACTGTTTTTGCGTGAAATTCCAATATTGTAGACCTATAGAATCTACAATGTACATTAAAAACACCCATGAATTATCTTCAAATGAAAGATAGTGCCCAGGGTGTTAAGATAAAACTTTTTGTTCAGTTGTTTCTTCTATGACTTTTTGCAATGACCCTTTAAAAAATATGTATCAATTGACAAACAGAATCAAGAATTCACTCTTTTAGATAAATTCCTGGCTTAGAGACAGCATTATCTACTGATAGGAAAGGACTATAGGCTTGATTTAAATCTCATTTGATTGGGAATTTAATAAGCTTTAAATTGATATCTAATTTATACTATTTCTTCTACAGAAACATTTAAAAAATAAAAAAATATTACGCCTACTCTTTAATTTTATTTACTTGTAAAAAAATACCACCGTTCATTAAAATGGATACTACATAAAAACAAGTGGAGATAGATACTTGAAAATTTGATCGGTTGTACCTGAAACAGTATATTTTAGGCTGATATGTTTATTTTTTTCCTACCAGCTGTCATATACCATTTACGCAAAATTTTTGGATTACAATAGACCTCAAACAAATTACGGAATGAACAATATTCGTGAAAACTTAATCAATTAGGCCCAGGATATACTTCATTATGTAAATGATACCCAATTTGAGTCAAACTACTTAATACTTTTTGAATTTTTTTTTTATGAAGCATCAAAAACTCGATTTTTGAGCAAAATATCCATATTTAAAAATGCATCACAATGGGCGATCATACGACCAGCAGCTACTTGATATTGACTAAATCAAGGTCCAATTTGTCACAAAAAAATTAAAAGCTTTCAAAACCACAGGTATTTGACTAATTGATTCGTTTGTAGAGGTTGAAAATGCTGAAGAGATACTTCTATTTCCGTTAGATTAGACATACCTGTAAAAAAAATGAGCATATCTAAAAATCATTGCACATTTCGTATTTCTGACTTCAAATTTGAAGTCTGCATAACATTTTGGTTTAGAAAACATGTATTAAGAAAAATTTTAAATATAAATAGTTATTCACAGAAAATTAAACTTTTTCGAAAAAAAATTTATCAAATAATAATTTTTTACTAAAAAAGCAGAAATACCTTAATTTGAGGGGGTGGAACTATTTTTTCATAGTTTCAAAAAGTAATAAATAGTTAAAAATGAGTAATAAATAAAAATTGGAATCGCAAATTAAACATTATTTTCTCCATGTCAGTTCCAAAAAAAAATCCAATTCTCCGATTCCGATTAATTGTCCCATAAATAGTTCCCAACCTTGCTTTTCAAATGGAAGAATTTGTAAAATGAAATACACGTTATATACATAAAACTAGTGGAAGATTTATTATCAAATTAATAAATCATTTACTAGTCAGTACAAAAATAAATATATATATAATATATATATAATTATTTGTCCATTCGTCAACAGAGCATAATTTTAACTTTTTTTTCTGTTTCAATATATAAACGTTATTCATTACTCCAGAATGACTAATTATTATAAATATGAGTTGAGTCAAAATGCAAACAATCTTTAACAAAAATCATAACAAAATTAAATCCCAATTTATTTTCTATTTCATATACCGGGTGCGACGTTGAAATATGAACAATCTATACTACGTTTTTCCTTTAGATACGTTCCTACGTCTTTAGTCACAATTAAAAATTTAATAAATGTATATTTTACAGAGTATCATGATATGAAATTCTTATATTCCGTCGTTTTTGCTATCATGACAACATCAGAAAAAGGTAATTATTCACTTTGAGTTCTCCTATCTTAATTCTTCATTAAATGAGAAGCTTTCTTTGTTAAATCTATATAAGAACGTGTTTATATATTTTAATCTCTAAATGGATTTGATAAGATACTTACGATTAAATTATTAATTTATTGAATAATCTTATCATTAAAAGTCTAATAATAACCCTACAATTAGAGATGTGGAAGAGAACTCTTCTTGGTGAGCATTGAGCACTTCAAAATCATGTCAGTTGGTAATTTGAACTAATATATTTGACTTATTTATACGTAATCATGACTTGTTTTTATATTTTTTTTTAGATGAAAAGCATGTTTTAACGTTACATTTGAACTGAAGAAATACATAAGTCATATCACTAGTCAAGAATTTTTATTTGGCCTTTTGAATGAAATGAATTGTTTTTACTGTTATAGCCAAAAATTTCTTGTTTTGTAGCCTACAGAGTGTTTTTTTTTGAAAATTATTTTTTCCATCATTTAGATGAGTTAGTTTTATTTATGGCCTTGAAAGATCTCTATAAATGAAAAATATAGTTTTTATATCCATGTTTCCACATTAAAAAAAAAAAATATTTTAATAGTTTATCGATCTTTTTCTGATTCCGAGAAATTGCCACGTTACTAAAAAAAATGAACCCTTTTTTGAAAGTCTAGAACAGGGCTCATTAACATTTTTAAAGCTGAGGCTACTTCAAGATTCCCAAAAGGCCTGAGGCTACCAGCTCAAAAAAAAGAAGTATAAACGATTCAAGAAATCCAAAGCAACAATATTTTTAGAACAAGTTCAGGAGGCGACTGAGAAGAATCTAACAGGCGACCAGGGACACATAGGCATTGGGTTGGTGGTGACCCCTGGTCTAGAAAATTCTTCATTTTGATCGCAATGATAAAAATTATAGTCTGTCAAAAGGATGAGATACGACTACATGATAAAAAGCAAAAACCCTAGAAAAATATTATTTAAGATTTGTTGCTTGAAATAATATTTTTGTATATTCATTAAGTATCAAAGTTTATATTGAATATTCTCACCAATAAGAGGAACAGGCTAGTGCAGGAACATATGAGGGATAGGATATTTTTAGTGGGATAAGGGCTTGCGGGAATCATAGAAATATCATTTGTTATAAATATTTAAAACCAAAATAAATCCTTTTTTACTGGATTTATTTGCATTTTTGGCCTTTTTCTGATGATTTATTTATATTGTCGTTTCTTCTTTTCTCCATATTTGTAAATCACTATTCATTCGACAATGTGTGCGTTCGTCAAAGTACGCCAGAACCAGTCTAAACATATGGTTCATCAAATTGAAAAATAAATTGTAGTCAGTTCCTTGGGCAGTGGAGATAAATATGTCTAGGTTTTTCACCATACACAAGCATAGTTAATTGGATTTTTGTATAATAACTAAGGATGTCTCTTTTTAAGGTGATCATTTTTAATGTAAGACAAATATATATCAAAGGAAAGGATAGTTAGCTGCAAATAAACTTTTCTTTTTGTCCAAGATCTTCTATCATACACTGACCAAGTTATAGCTGATAATCTTACTTTTTAATATATTTTAAGCACTGTTTACTTTGGGTTATAACACAATTCCAATAATTTAAAATTAGAAAACAATAAAGAACTTTATTTGATGTGACTTAATATCTTAATTTAGGCTCTGCCAATATTTCTTATATCTATAGGATAGAGACTGCTAAAATCAATTTTTCGACTAAAATTCTATTTAGTGTGTTTAATTTGAAATCTTGTGAGTTTTTGTAAATTGATTGAATAGAGGGCACCCTAGTGACCATTGTTGTACATCAAATAGTTCCCATAGCATAAATATATTGAAAGTCTCATACAAAATGTATGTCTTGAATGTAAAAAGATTTATTTTTTGAGCAATTACTTATTTTATCAATTAATTTTTACATTGTATCTATCGATTCAAGGCAACTTGTTTGATCATGACCCCGTATTGATATGAACACTAACAAAATCATTAAAAATCAATTTGTAGACCACAAAATACATTTTTTGATGAAAATATAAGTTTTCTTATTTCTATTGACATAAAATCTAAGACTAACCATTAAAAGCCAGTCACTGAAATATTGTTACATAGTGAGAAAAAACTCAATATTATTGAAATATCATTTACAGATAACCTTGTCATCATTTCCAGTTTTTTAAAGCCCATTCATATTTATATGTAGTATCCATTGTTTCGCATAATAACTAGTGTTGAGACTCGGTCCAAGAACAACTTTTGTTAGGTTCGATCTTAAGGGATTTTCACATATTCGAGTACTTTTATAGTTATCATAGGGGAAAAAAATCCCCTTTAATTCGAAATATGCACATGTCATAAATGTATAGAAAAAAAAAATCATTCTCTTCTATTTTTAAAGAGTTGCTATTCGTTCCAATTTAGTCTTTTATTTTAAAATTTAGCTCTAAAATTAACAAAAAAAAAACCAGTTATTTGTCTCCTGTAAAAAAATTACTTGCCAGATTTGTCATTTATAAAAATCAAATAAAAGACTTTTCAGTCAAAATTGTCAAAAAAGTCCTACAGCCTAGCCCCTCTCAAATCCATGGCAGAGATGGTTTGTTAAACTGAAACATTGGGTAGTCGTGAAGCCCCTTGTCCGACACCAATACCTCTAAGCGTAGCTGTAGCCCCCATTTGGCTGATATTTTTTTCTATTATTAATGAAATATATTTACATTGAAATAAACATCCGATCATTTATCTGAAAAAATGTCATTTTTCATGGAATATCATCTAAATAACCTCCTATCGGAAATCCCTATATGTGGATGTTCTCTCTTCAGGATTAATGGAGTAGTACTCTGAAAAACACTGAACTTCTCAGACCTAACGTGACTGGTAACAAACAAAGATTACTGGTCCTTGTTAATAAGGGATTATTTTCGAGTACTTTCAGGTAAGTCTTTAAACGAGTGGCTACGCATATGTCACTAGAAATCCACAGAACTACAAAGTTATTGGATAGTTCCTGGTCAAATATGTCCCATTCCTAGAGAGAAATATGTCCAATAGAGTCTAATTTCCCTATAGAAGCGGCTAAAATTTAAAAAAATGGATATTATGTATTAATTTTCACAATTCCAGTTCTCATTTAAGTTTTATATAACTTATTTATCAAAAGTATAATAACTTTAACTGATTTCATATATAATTTTTAAAGCATTTATTTTTGTATTTATGAAAATAATTGACATATAATTTATTTGATGATACAGGGTAAATAAACGAAAACATAGCAATCTCATCAGATTCATTGATTACTTTATGAATATAAATATTGATTTAGTATCTGCCAATAACTTTTGTTTATTTCCTTTAGAATTATATTTTCATATTATGGGATCACTGCTGATCAAAAAAATGGTCAATCTGATCTGTAATGATGTAAAATTATTGATAATTATCTTAAGTGAATAAGTCTGGCATTTCTAATTTATTAATTAAATGCTTCTCAGCTTTATCAAAATAAAGCCCAATTGGAGAACCAGATGACTCAATTCCTTGCTTTTGATACATAAAGACTTTATTGATAGATGGAGGCATAATGCATATAGAAATATTGGTTGACTAACTAGAGGAGATGAATATATTTATTATTGCCCCAAAATAAAAATTGAAATAGGAAAGATTTAGCTATGATGTAATGGAAATGAACATTTTATATTAAACAGTGCACAAGCAAGCCTTTATTTCCTCTTGAACCCTTGGAAAATCCCCTGATATTTTTAAGATATTCATTATATACTAATACACATATCTTTTAGAAATGTAATTCTTTTTGAATGACGCATAACAAAAAAAAAAAAGCGCCAAATGGGAGGGGGATATCTGGGGGTACCTCAAAAATATATTTATCTGAGCGCATTTTTATTGCCAAGACGGAAACTTCCCAATAGTTAAATCCTTGCTATTTCAATTTTTGTTTTGGATGACACCCTCTTCAATCTTATTTTGGTTATATAATTAATTTAATAGATTTAAAGCATAAAAATAGTAAAATTAAAAACAAAATATATATATATATTTTTATATACTAATTTGTAGAAATAACTCACAACAAATTACTGTAAAATAATTAACTTTAAATAATGGATTGAAATATTTTTATTTGAAATTGTGTTCGAATTCTAAGTAGCCTTCAAACTTTAACTCAATTGTATTATACTATTGGTATATTCTCATACGTATAGTATACTCTCGAATTAAGTTATAAAAAACAATGCTACTTTTCATTAAATTGTTCTTTAATGCCTCAACAGCAAAATATAGACACATTTTTATTAGATGTACACACAAAAAAAAACCCCTCTCATTCATTAATATTAATGGTTTTAGCCGTGTTTTCTGTCAAATAAAGCACTTTGGAACGGTTTGATTTTCAACTT
Organism: Lepeophtheirus salmonis; assembly: GCF_016086655.4. NCBI lineage: Eukaryota > Metazoa > Arthropoda > Copepoda > Siphonostomatoida > Caligidae > Lepeophtheirus > Lepeophtheirus salmonis. The sequence continues at coordinate 30,536,168 of NC_052139.2, read as the reverse complement.
TTTTCTAATTTCGATTTTGGTTAGTGTAGAAAAGTTGTCTTATGCAATGAAAATTACCTTCATAAAAATTGCATTGAGCTACAAGGTCATTTTTACGGGCACATCTCGAATAAATTAGGAAGAAATTCAAAAACTTTTTACTTAGTGAATAAGGATACTAAAAATAGTGCCTTAGTTATTTTTTATGAAATAGTTTAGATAGACATTTTTATAGCCTATAAAAACTATATATAATTTTTTATTTTAAAAATAGTCTTATTGAAAAAAAAGAGAATAAATGTAGAATAATTTGAAAATCCGTGTATAGCGCGCATCTCCTTTTTTACATTTTCATGAAGTAAGTATCTAATTTTTCTTATAGGTTCCTATCTTTATGTTAAATAGGATAGCTTTAGAAAAAAATTTAAAAATATTTTTTATAGGTTAGACTAATGTCTATCATTATTAATAGATATAAAATAAGGATTAAGACTGCATTTTAATCTTGACTGACGAAATAAAGAACTTTTGTCTGCAATTCTAAAAAAGTTAAAAAAACAACTGGTCTAGTGTCAAATTATCTTTCTTTAGTTACTTACACACAATGCATTACAATAGAGTGGTAATTGGGGAAGATCTAATTAAACTACCGCACACATATTCTCGGTAAGAAAATACGCAATTAAGCTCTGCAGAGCAATAGTCGTCAGAGCAAGGTCATGTCAAGACTTTTACTCCAAGTTCCATCACATTGGAATTAATGGTATTCAATAGAAAAATAATCATATTCTTTTAAAAAGAGAATGATATAAATACAAACAGAAATAGCTAAACAATAGAGTTTTCATATACAGTATTCGGACTGTAAAAATGATCACTTTTCTAAAGTGGCGACAAATCTTGAGGTGGCGCCAAAAATTAATAAATGACTAGTAATAATATCCCACTAAAAAATATTTGACCCTTAATAATACTTTGTCTATTATGATTGGACATCAAAGGGTATTTATAAAATACTAAAACGTTACCAGGACACTGGAAGTGCCCAACCAAAGCCTTGTACACAGAGAATTTGCCTTGTGAGGCCCTCTGAAGTCTATAAATCTGTATTAATGAGAATATATCCATTAAAGAATGGTTCATTCAATTGGAATGAGTCTTAAAATAATGCGACAAATGGTCAAGGAGGATCTTAAGATGAATTGATACAGGCCCAGACACTACCATCAACTTTCTGAGGTTACCTGAAGGAAAGTAAGAGAAACAGTTCCAAACTTACTTAAAAAACTAACACCGAGCTGGCCATTTCATTTTCTGTGACGAAAAGCTTTTTAACTGTGGGGGCTCTTAAAAATAGAATCCTAGCCACAGATATCTCAAACGTTCAAGAAAGTCAACATTTATTAAATAATAATTCCAAAGTTGGGAAGATTTAAACCAACTACTAATAGATTTTGTTTCTTTTTGTTATGAAAGGTTGCGTGATATAATAAAGTTCACGACGTACCACTCATGATATGTGTTTTAGAAAGTTTTTAGAAGTTTTAGAAATGATATGCAGGACTAAGCTGGACTGGAAGGAGACTGAACTGGACCACAGTCTTCAGTCCTAAATAAGAATTGACACAGGAGTAGTTATACATACATAATAGATTAATAATTACTAAACAGTCCTTAGGACAGGTCCTTAAGATTGTCGGACCTTCAGACTGTCAGTACTAGAACTAATTAGAAAAAGAAGAAATAAAGTTTTTTGACGTCATCAAGGAGCGAACTTTATTAGTTAAATCTTATACATAACTTATATGCAGGACTGAACTGGACTGGACCCAGACTGAACTAGACAGGGTTAATAAGGACTGATGCAATACCAGTCGTAACCAACCTTTAGTCCTTTTTGAACCAAGATTAGAGTTTAGGATCTACATAAAAATAATTATTATCCATCTTTACGCTAGATTTTTAGACTGAAACCCAACATTTGTAATGATTAATCAATTAGGTATGTATGATTCGAGTTGTGTCGATCTGAAGAGCACGGTCCTGTCCCTTTGAGTCTGGGTACGGTCCAGTTCAGACCTGCATATCAATCCGAAAAATTATAAAGTGCAGTCCCACATGATAACACTCAACTTTATATCGTCTTTTTTTTGTTTTTTTTTCTAATAATGACAGTCTGAAGAACCAACTGGATTAAGAGTCGATCCTAAGACTATAGTGGTTCAAATAAATAAGGCCTGACACAACAAGGTATAACAGGTACAAGGTTCGCATCTCCACGCATGATGGATATGGTAAGGCACCTTTACAGCCTTGTTTTGTTTTGCTTGGCCTAAAAGGTATTATTGTAATTTTTTAAATCCAAGGAGCAACTTTTTGCTCTAAATCGAGAAAGTTTTCATTTTGTAAATGGAAAACTTTATTTTCGGTACTTAAAAAACAAATTTAGACGAAGTCGTATTCAATTTCTTATAATATGTATTGCATTTATGTACGCCTATGTAACAATAAAATCGGTATAATTCTTCCCAGGGGGGAGGGGGGAATGGGAAAAGGAGGAATCACAATTCACAATGGAAAATGAATCCTCTTTGTGCTTTCTTTTTTTGACTTATTTATTGCTTATTGCCAAAGTTCTTATGAATAGCTTACAATATGTACAAACATATTTTCTCAAGAGCTTTTTAATGGAAGTACTCTGAATTGCTTTTGCCAGAAAGTAAATGGCTTTACTTCAAATAATGATAAAATATCATTGAATCCTTTCTTCCAACTAAAGAGACTCCAAGATTTAAAAAAGAACAGACAAGATGTTTTAATTGACTAATGAAACAAAAAAAGGTATTTTAATCCTCCATAAAAAAATAAAAAAATAAAGAGAAGAATGGTTTTTGTAAAGGGTAAAGAGAATAAAACTGAATATTTATCTACCAAAATCCCATCCTTTACAATAAAGCGAGTAGGCAGTTGTATACCTACAAGTTCCTCAGGGTAATATTTCCTCCCATTTATAAGTAATGATGAAAATCATTTGTATTTTGGGCATATTAAAAAACCCACCAAAAAATCAATACAGTAACTCAGACTATTGGTTAGCTTAGATGACATGTCGTTTCATTGAATCAACTAAAATCAGCTGTGACAGTGAGGAAGATGAGTAGGAAATCAATAAGGACATTGGCAAGCATTACTTCCATGTCGATTCCCAATACTAACTCCAATAATAACTCTGCAACAAAACCTCGGAGTTACGGTCCATCTTTTATGAGCACACAGGAATGTTCAATAAAGGATTGAATGTAATTGAATCTCTTTAAGAAAAAGAGTTGAATAGTCATGGCAACTGCCAAGGAAACAAAAATTCATTTTCCATATTATCAATTCCAAAAAAACGGGCGAGCAAAAAAAACCCGCCTGATTTTCATTACTTTGACATTAAAGGTAACAACACGATTCTGGGTGCTCATTAATGATGGAATAAATAGCTTTTTTTTGGGGGGGTTATATGTGGAAGTCCTTGTTTGATTTGGAGCAGAATCCGAAGGGACTACGAAGTAGTTCCTGCCTATGTCCTTACTTGGTAGGGAGTAGAGGTGGATTCGGCTTAGGCCCGAGCTAGCCCAAATTGTACCGTCCCAACCTTCCAGCCTGAAATTTATTTCTTATGTAAAATATTAATAGTTCGGGAGTAATATCTTCTAAGCTGATCTCCTCCAAAACGTAATACAAATAGTCAGGATTACCATTTTGATTTTAGTTTTTTTGTCGGTCAAGTGCCCCTAATTAGCATCACTATGAAATCGGAACTTTCCCTCAAAAAGAAACATAAATAAAGTCAATGTCAATTCAAGAACCACGCATTTAGAACACACTGATTAAGGGAAGAGAAGCCGAAAAATCGGCAGTTCACATCATAATAAGCTTTACCGACTGGTCAATTAAAATCTGAACACCTTGAATTTTAAATTCCAAGATATCATTTATTAATGATCAATAAATTTCAACAAAATTAATACAATAAATAGATGTATATCTGAGCTCTCTTAATCATTAATGTAGCACCCCTTAGCAGAAGGCCTGGCACTCACTGTGGATACAGTCCTCTATCATGGTATCTCAGTGCTAACTGATAGTGGCTTTGAGGTCCTCAGCGATTGGATGAGAGACCTTCCCCTTGACATGAACCTAAAAGCTGTAGTCGAGTGGGCAGGCATTCACCTCCCAAAAAAAGAGCTCAAAAGGACTCAATATTCAGAAGTCTTGCAACGGAAAATAACGGGTTTCTTTCATGTATGGTTTCAAAACTAGTCTCTCAAAAACCACTTTCAGCCCATTTTTGTATAGCTCTCTGTACAGTCTGATGTGAAACCCTGATATCCCTTACAAGGGCCCTCATGGACTACAGAGGATTGGCCTACGCTATTTTATTTAATTCCTCCGGGTCCAGTTTGGCTTTTTTTTTGACAGAGCCTTTCTTCTTCTCCAACATTTTGGACTGTCTAATGAAATTCGTCCATCACGTTCAAGTGTCATTTTCTCGACTTGTACTTAAGCTAGAGAGCTCAGCTTTCTTTTGTTTGGTAACTAATTGTGTATTCTTTAATGAATCAAAATATGAATTAATTTCAAGCACTCAACCTTGATTCATTATTGAATTAGTAAGTGTTCAGATTTCAATGGACCAAGCGGTAAATCCGGATTTTCTCATTTTTATTTTAAATTTGTTCACAACTGTTTTATTGTTGAGCCACCACATATGTAGTAAGTAATAAATGAACCCCTACCTTGAAACATAAAACCATACGTTTACATGATTAAATATTAAGGAAGAATGAGCCATATATCATCATATACGTATTAATGTAGCCAAATTGACAAATTAAATAAACTTCAATTTCTATTTATGTCTTTTCATTAATAATGCATGGCTTGTGGTTGAATAATGTATGAGTTCATTTCAGGTAAATATAGTATGTATTTATATAGTTATTTATTTCTTGTTCATACTCCTATGAATATCATTTAGCGTACATACTTACTCCTTATGCAGGTTATATTAGAGTGGCTCTTAATTCATTCTTTAAGTCAAAGATAAAAATAATGAAGAAATTTAAAGTTTGAACCATATCAAAAGACATCTTTAACCCAAGAACATGAAAGAAACATTGTAATACGTGCTGTTTATTTAGTAAACAGCACGTAGATTAAACATTTATTTAATAAACAGCACGTAGATTAAAAAACCACGTACTCTTTAGTAAATAAATGTACGGGCTCGAATATTTCCTTCATGCCATGGGGGAAAATACGTATTTGGAGCCATAGATAGTGGTCGACTAAAAGGTAAAATTTATCTTTGTCATATTCTTCAACCTTCCTTCTCATTTCTCTCGGGCTTCCTGAATTCCTATTATTGATATAGATTGTGTCTAGTAACCTCACTAAGACACAATAATTTTTCCTTTCATATTATAGAAGATAACTCACCCAGAAATTTTCATGAGCACACTCACACGTCCCCACTCAATACTTATATCATTTCCTATGATGTGTTTGTCCTTAAGAATGATAATATGCAATGATGAAAATCCAGCCTACATATATTGTGTATGGTTAAAAAAAGAAACCAAAAATCAACAGGGTAACTCTGACAATTTAACGTATGTTTTGGAGGAGAGACTGTTTCGAATGACTTGAGAAACAATTTATTCATACATTTTAAGAATAATAAAATAGTTTGTGATCAAATTTAATCAATGTAGACACCATTTGACACTTAATGACACTGGTCAGGCGACGTCTGAAGCTACCACAGACTTGCTGGATGTAATCCAATTGTAATGGATGTAGAGAGACTGTGACATTTGCTAGAATTACTCCGTATTTGATCCCCAATTCTACTCTGAGTCCAACAAGGAATTACAATTATAACACCGCAATGAATCCTTAGGGTTACCTTCGTCTTTTATGAGGTCACACGACTGTTCAATCAAGTTTTGAATATAATTGAATCTATTTAGGAAAAGGTATTCATTATTTTCAGAAATTAAATAATAATGACAACTGCTAAGGAAAAGGAAATTCCTTCCTTATATTACCAATTACGAATTAACAGGCCAGCTCAAAAATCCACCAACAATTACATATACGATAAATGTGTTTGAGATATTTAAAAACTAAAAAATGTTGGGATGACCCAAAGCCCTTACATTTAAAAACAAACAAACAAATATCTATTTAAAGTAAAATGGAGATTAGCGCTTATTCTTGACATCATCAAAGGAGTAGCATCTATTATAATAGTCACTTGTGACATAAAGAAATGAAGATGATGATTGGGTTTTTTTAGCCTACCATCTCTGATTACTCTTTGGGGCTACTCCACGTCGAATAATACAATCTAGCCTTTCCAGACCAATATACTATGGTAGGTGGAGATACATTCAGGGAAATATTCAATCATCATATGCACTATTTCACTCTGAAAAAGGTATTTTTTGTAAAGATTAGATCAAGAAATACAGAAGGGAAAAGTGCGCATTATACGCGGTACACCAATTTAATACATGTCCTTTTTATATACGAAATAATCATCTTTTTTCGTAAAACTTTATTAATGTTTTTGAAAGATTATACATTTTCTAAATAAGTTATTGAAGTTAGTTTGCCGAAAGTTGCCTTATGAGGACTTTTGTAAAGGTAACAGTTCCATTTTTTTCTTCATAAATTTGTACAATTGACAACTTCAAGTGAAGTTCTAAACAGTAATCCATACGATTCAAATTCTCTATTTTATCATTGCTTAGAAAAATAAAGATGTTCGGACTATGCTTTTCTGCAATTTTTTCCCGTAAAAACAATTTTTAAGAGCCAGTCTATTGGGTATGTTATACATAAATGTAATAACGTAATATGTACTCGTATGAATAATTTATATTCATAAGAAGACCATAAAAATAAATTAAATCGAAATACAAACATATATTCAAAAGGGTCTAGAAAGAAAGAGAGAGAGAGAGAAGAAGTAAAAAAACATCATTACAGTAAATGTTTCAATATACATATTTATATAAGTATTATAAATAAATAGATTCCCATTATGAATATATGCAAGTATTAAAAAAAATTCAATTTACTGTCTTTCTACTTTATACACACATTTAGAAGAATAATAAATTATATACTGGGCCGTGTAAAATTATTTACCGATGATGTAAATATACTTTTTAAGAGTTTTTGTGGCAACCAATCTGATTGTTTCGTATTTTTACTGTTAAAATAAACAAAAATCCTTCCTGTGAGAGCATAACAACTTCCACACGTGAGACCATGTCCAATCAGGAAACAAAGAGATCGAAATTGCAGCCCTCCTCCGAGCGGGAGTGCCTCATAACAACATTAAGGAACACGTTGGGGCCTCTTTGAAGACAATTTACAACGTTTCCAAGCGCTTATAGGCTGGGGGTGATCTCAAGCATTCCCCTGGGGCTGGCAGGAAGCCCACTATCTCAACTAGGCAAGTAAAGGCAGTGTTTAAGAGGACTCCCAACAGGTCCATTGCCGACATGGCCAGAAAGATGAGGACGTCGACATCGACTGTTTCAAGGGCATTGAAAAGGGCTGGAGGAAAGTCTCTGTGGCGTACTGAACGCCCTCTGCTAACTGAACGTCAGCGAGAAGTCAGACTTGAGCGTGCCAAGAAAATCTTGAATGATATCAAGAGCTCATCTGGACGCATCATCATTTTTTCAGATGAGAAAACTTTTACGGTCGATCCTGTTTTCAACAGGCAAAATGACCGTGTTGTGAGCTTTGGAGATGTGCAAGATAAGCATTGCTATGTGGCAACAACAAAGCACCTTGCTTCGGTGATGATGTTGGGTCTCGTGGCCTCCAACGGGAAGGCCATGAAGCCGGTATGGTTCCCCACTGGCTACAGGTTAACAGCGGTAGATTATGTGAAGATTCTAGCGTCCAAGGTCCTTCCGTGGATCAAATCTATAGTCGGCAACTCTCCTTGGGTTTTCAACAAGATGGAGCACCCGCCCACACTTCCAAGAAAGCTCAGGAGTGGCTCAAGGACAACATGAACTTTTGGCTCAAGGACTACTGGCTCCCTCAGAGCCCAGATCTGAACCCACTAGACTTCTCTATCTAGGCGCACGTGGAGACCAAGGCCTGCAAAAAACGACACAAGAACATAAATGCCTTAAAGGCTGCTGTCCACAAGGCCTGGGCCTCCATTGACGCCGATTACATCCAGCAAGTCTGTGGCAGCTTCAGACGTCGCCTGACCAGTGTCATTGAGTCAAATGGTGGCTACATTGATTAAATTTGATCACAAACTATTTTATTATTCTAAAAATGTATGAATAAATTGTTTTCAAGTCATTCGAAATGTCATTATGGTCCGCGATATGTTCTGAACAAAAATCGGTAAATAACTTTGCACGGCCCGGTATATTACTAGTATTGTATTAAATATGATCTACAAGCGTCTGATATATTTTGCTAGTTGTTAATCTGAAGAGTTTTTTTTATGTTGTAAAGCTGTTTGTATCATTATTTTTTTATTCTCAAAGAGAGAAAATTGAAATAATAAGTTATGATAAGTTTGAAATAGTAATAATAAACGGGAACTGTTAATTAATGTTTATTTTCTTATTACAATGAAAGGTTTGGTGATTATTATTTTATATTCTGTTTCCGCCGTCCTTTCTACATAAACAAACTAAACTAATTAGTAAGTCATTTCATCGTCATGAGCGAGCAACAATCAAAAATACAGGGCATCTCAATCTCCTAGATACTAGTGTTGATGCGATGAAGATGATAGACATTTTTAAGTGTTCTTTGTGCTTAGTTTTTAAGTTGGTCAAGATAAATAAAATAAAGAAGATCTTTTCAAGATGTCAAGAAGTGGAGGGTATAATTTAAAGAGGGATATATAGTTGTTGTTAAGTTTGGAGAAGAATTTAAAGGAGAATCTCACTCTGTCAATGTATTACCTCGCCAACAACTTCTTTGTGGCTCCTAGGACCATCAGGAGGGCTATAAAGCAGAGCTTGGGACTAGTTTCAATCACAAGGCCCCCACACCACCCGCTGACAGAGGGCATGAAAGCTAGCAGGCTCAAGAGGTGCAAGAGAATCTGAATATGGATAAAGGTCAATTTTCACAGTTGACCCACCCTACAAATACCAGAACAACCACTGGCTTGCAGAAGCAAAAGAAGAGATCCAAGGGGCTTAACACACCAAATATTCGGCCCAAACAATGGTCCTCGGCGGTATGGCCTCTGATGGAAAGAGAATGCACTTTATTTTTTTTCAAGGCAGGACAGAAAAGCTGGCAGGAGGCCTACTACAAGGTGCTTATGTATACCATATTGCCATAGCTGAATAGCAACTATCTGGAGGGTAAATGCGTGTGGACTTAGGACGGCCCCCCTCCCGCACGTCCTTCGAGTGCCTTAAGTTATGTGCAGATAATATGCCTCGATTCTGATCCATAGAGATATGACCCCTTTCCTCACCCAAATTTGAGCCCACATGACTTTTCTATAAGGGACACTTTGGTGAGGGAAATCAACAGTACGTCACACCCAAATGTGGACTCACTATTGTCCTCCATAGTATACTGATTTATACCTTCTCAAAAATGAAAGAATAACGATAACGGTGTTAGAAAATAATAAAAATCTGGGCAGGTTACAACTACAAACCATTTCTAGTTATACATATACTTGGTGTGGTGAAAAAATCTTTTACACTTTCAATCTAGAAGTTTATCAAGATGTATTTCAGCAACCAGTTGTAATAGGGTATGCCAATAAAACAACAAATATGATGTCGTGGTTACTCTGATCATCAATGTAGCTCCTCTTGGCAGCAATGATGGCTTCCAGGCGGCCACGTTAGGCCTTGCATTTGTTGCAGATGTAGTCCTCAGACATGGCAATCCAGTGATGTTGACGGACGGTGCAGACTCTGGACTCAACAAGTACCCAAGAAGTGAAATCTAATGGGTTATTTTCTGATGAGTAGGGGGCAACATGTTTTTTGGTCAGAAAGGTCCTCCAACCATTTCTGGGCCTTTTTGGCCGTATGTGCAGTTGTACCATAACGATAGAACACCATGCTCATGTGCGGTTAGTTGGTCTGGACCTACGGTAACAACTTCTCCTAAGTTGTTTTTTTGCCAGCGTCGAAAAGTGCTCGGACCAAAATTCGATGTTCACGTACAGATGACATTTCCTCGGCTTCTAAGACACTTAGGAAGATATAGTTCTTTTTTTTGTTTATGTTTAGTATTGGATCAGAACAATTTTACCACATCTACAAAAACCTTGATTTATTTAGCAAAAACGAAGTGTTAAATATTTTTCCCCTGCACCCGGAATGAGGGAGTGGGGTTCTACAAATTTACAATATCTGAGATGTTGTATAATGGACTATTTGCCAAAAACATTTTTCCCGAATGACAACTTGCCAAACAGACATTTCACCGAAAAAGGTACTTAATATACATCATATAGGGTTGGTTGATCTTATCTAGTAAATTTAAATTTTAATAAATCGGAAATTTATTCGTCAATTGTCTTCAAACTCGGAGAGATAGGTTTTGTGACTCAAAATTCCTTTTGTAAAGTTTCCACTCAATTAAAAACAAAGCAAACGAGAACGAGTAAAATGGATCAAGAAACGAGGGAAATTTTAAGGCTTCTCTCTCACAGCATGTCTCCAATGCCCATATCCAAGGAGCTTGAGTACATTCCTATCCCTCTTTATCATGCTAGGGACTTATTCACCGCCGTCATGGTAATGGGTGGTGTGGCCAGCACAGTCTGCACTTCCATTTTTGTAGAAAGGAAGGAACGGCTTAATGCAGATGCTTACATCTAACTTCTGGATAAGATAGTGCAACCTTGGGGGGGGAGAAAAGTTTTAGGACAACTTTGCTTTCACTCAAGACGGAGCTCCGTGTTATCGCACGACCAAGACTCTGACAAACTAAGACCAAGACACCGCTAAGACCCAGGCCTTCCTGTGAGACAATTTTACATACTTCTTGAACCCCTCCTCTCCAGATACGAATCCCTTGTACTATTCTATCTAGGGGCGTCCAGAAGAGCTACTCTTTCCGAGAGTGTCCAGTCTCTTGAGGCTTCCATCAAGAAGAAGTTGACCAAGCTCGAGTCTGGCTACGTACTTAAGGCCTCCCAGGGATTTAGTACTGCCTCGTATTGAGATAATTATTTGAGCTAAGGACTCAGACATAAATAAAAGTTGTGCCGAGTACTATTTTTAGATGATTTTGTAAAATAAACGTCCTTGCAAAACGTCTCGCTTAAATTCTACTCTTTAAAAATTGAAAATAATAAAATGTATACCACTAGATAGGTTCAACCCTGTAGTTGATATATGTGATTCCATATTTTAATTCAATTTAACATAATTTTGTGATAAATAAGAATTCTTCATATAGTACATAAATCGTATAAGTAAATTAATTAGGGTTATTTATGCAGGTGAAATAAAAGATCGTATTTCTCAATAATTGGAAGGTAAATTTAGAGAATATGGATAAAACAGTTTTACAAATGCTTTAGCAAGTAAAACCAACATCTAAAATACAATAACCCTAAAAGAAATATGAAGGCACCTGAAATGGTCAAGAGGCTATAACATTCCCACAGATTTGGCCCAACCAGACGTACCACAATTAACCAAATTAGATAATTACGTCACGTAACAATTTTAAAAAATATAATATATTTTGTCAATTAGACTAATGTTAATGAAGTTACATATGTCATTTTATCATACTCGTACAATATACTTAATAATTCGTTGAAGGGGCCCTTAAGACACTTGTTATGGTTCTCATAAGATGGCTTTAAATCGATCCATTGGAAGTATTAATTGACAGTCCTATATATACATCTTTGAGGATTTGAGTTCCTTCATTGACTACGTTATGCAGATAGTACTCTTTTCACATAAAATTCAGTTATGAGGAGACAAAGAACATCGTTTTCATCTCTCTGGTCCGATTTCAGATTGCTCGCTTTCCTCACTTACGTCTATTTATATATATACATTAGTTCTTTATCCAACGGTCCGACAGTCAACACCCAATTGTTTTGTGATCTGTTCTTGCGTTTGGCCATCATCTACATCAAGCAATGCTTGCAATTCGGCGTCTTCAAACTTTTTCTCACGTCAAAATCACCACTTTGGAATTTTTCAAACCACCTGAAGTACTGTGCTCTGCTAAGAAAATGTCCACCATGAGCTTCCCCAAGCATTTGATGGACTTGGGAAGCATTTTTCCTCAATTGGTAACAGAAAATCAATGCACATCGAAGTTTGTAGGCACAAAGGTAGACATTTTACGAGCGAAAAAAGTGCTTTGTTTAATATAACTATACAAACAATGAATTAAATATCGTTGACACATGTCGATTATTGAACCGGTTTATAATGTCTTACTGGCGACATCTAGGACCCAATAGCCGAATGTCTCATTTCATAGACGCTTACCTAGTATACTGGCAAAAATCCAGATATCTGAAGCCTCGTATTTCGTTGTTACAACGTTAAAAATGTAAAAATAAATATGTCAACCAGAGTACCTAGTATTTATTTTTTAATAGCAAAATGTATGTATGTAGCAAGTAAGTATGCCTTAAAGCTAATTTAAGTAGATGTATATATATATTATATGGTATACGAGGTACAAAGTTCACGAACGCTTTTCATTTTGAATATTTTTCAGCTAAAAAAAAGTGTGTGTAATTCTATATCGTTCTTATGAGGTAGAAGACGATAAAGGATATATGTGAGAGTATTATTATTTTATTATTTTTTTCTTTCACTCAAAAAGGAATAAATATATGATAATTATATATAGCTTTATAAGAACATAATATATTATATAAAAATTAGTGATGTGCTTTTCGAAAAGCTCGTCAATTGGTACTCGAGTTTTACAAAGACAACAAAAAAAAAAAAAAAGAGAAAAAAAACACAACTCGGCTCGTGTACGTAAAAGGGGAATATTTACTAGAAACTCGTCCAAACTTTTTTCCCCTTTATCGAATACATTATGGGAGTGGTTTCTATTTTTCTTAGTTTGACCCTTAAAATAGGTGGTTAGACAATGTGCGACCCCTACACCTCTCATTGAGAGATATTTATATAATTTTGGGAGGCATCTTCCTGAGTTTAATTTCTCTTTCTGAAGGAAAAATTTGTGGCCCAGCTTTGCTGTAAGTTGTTTTTAAAATGTATCATAAAATAAATATAATGAACCGGCCAACTTCTGGAGCAATTGCTTTGATGGACTTATTGAAGAATCGCGTGATTCTGGCTACCAATTCTGGAGTCCAGACACAGTGATTTCAACATTTGACATAAGCCCGCTTTGCTATTGACTCAAAATCACCCTTAGATGCCTCAAATTCCCTCCTAACATTGCGAACAAATTACTCACTGAGTCCCGGAGTTCGAACAATTCTTACGTTTTTGCTCTTGGCGTGGATTTTGAAGGAAGGGTATGTCACTTTTCCAAATATTTGGGTCAAACCATTCGTCAAATGATTCAATTCATTCCAACTGGTGAATTTAGATAAAATTATAATATATTCCCTGCACTAATGATATTTTAAACGATGAAGACTTTATAGAAGTAATTTATTTTCTCTATCTAAAGTCATGCAGAAGTTAGCTGATATTAACAAAAGTCATAATTAAGTAGTACCATATGTCTTGTGCTCTTTTTTCCGTACAAAAATGTCAACTCTAATTTTTATTTATTAGAGAAGAGTTTTTTATATCAATTTATTCTCATATAGATTGAATACTTAAAAAATAAATGTTAGCTGTTTAAAAACTTATAATTCTCTCTCCACATTTCATTAATATTAATTAATAGCAATGTAAATCGTGTGATTTTTTTTATCTGACGCGTTTTTTTGAAATTGCAAATCCAAAGTATGATTCTTTTTTCTACCTAGAACTATTGGCTGTCACAGATATTTAATTCCCGAGTATGGAACGTCCTTTTGTGAATAGATTCAATTATATTCAAAACTTGATTGAACGTTAATATGTGCTCATAAACGACGGAGAAACATCTTGAGGATTTTTTGCAGAGTTATAGTAATCCTCCTTGGACTCAGATTAGTTTGTGGGATTCACACCAGAGTAATTCTTGCTATTGTGCTTGTTTATTTCCTCCACGCCCACCTCCTTTGTCACAGCTGATTGTAGCTGGTCTCCTCCAAAACATACTTCAAATTGTCTGGCTTACCATATTAATTTTTGGTTTTTTTTACGATACCCATTAAACACGGGATTTTCATCATTATTAATAATCATCAGTGCCACTGAAAATATATTGGTTAATATTGATGTGTTTATTAATTTATTCTTATGACTATAATTCAAATAAGTTAAGCTAATTTTTAAGTTAATCTGTTAAATATTAACCACGGGGAAATAAATTTTATTGTTTTTTTGACTGACAAGTTTGTTAGTAATCAAAAAATTTAGACTGAGTAACGAGTAATGGGTATAGTTCATAATTCTTCAAATGTTTTTTTTTTTTTTAGAAACTCGAAATACTCATAATTCAGCTCGCAGTACATCCCTAATAAAAATATATACCTTCTACAAGTGTAGTAAAGAACAAGGACATACTCTTATGCGGATTATTCAGTACTTTTATAACTTAAGTTTTATATTTTTTTCTCAACAAGGATAACTTCGTTTGTTCATCTTAATGGAAAAGTATGTGAGGCTTATAATTTGTATGTCAAAAAAAAAAAAAAAAGTGTGAAGCCTCTACTAGGAAGTCATGTAAAATCATTACTAAAATGAGTACCTATCTAATGTATATTGAAATATGTACGTAAAAAATATGACTTATAGAGTGTTTTATGTGACGTTAGGTTGTTTGGTGTCTAAACAACAAGGATTTATTTAAACAGGCACACTTTGCCTTTAAAAAAATAGAAAATAACTTCCCAAGAAATCTTCCTAGTTACTCTCCGATTTTTCATGGGTACACTCCCATGTAGTAACTCAATGTGTACATGTTCTCTCCCCAAGAAAATTATAACAGCTTCAAAAAAAACTATTAATATAATATTATGATTTTAGTCTCTAAAGTGCACCCTGGATGAGCCTGAGCTACTCACGCTTGATGCTGCAGGCAAAACTCCAGTGAGACTTCTTTAATATTCATATAATTGTTTTAAACATGATTTCCTAACTAAACCTAATCTAAACTGACATTCATTTTTTATGTATATAAAGTACTTCTTTTTTCCTTTTTAATATGTGTTGACCTCAACACCTGCGATTATGGGGATTATCCTTTCAAAAATATGCTGAAAGAATCATCAACAGCTGCTGTGTAGTATAACTAGTATTCAGATTTTCTCTATTTATTTTATACACTTGAGGAAAATGAGCAGTTTCCCCCAAAAAGGTCAAAGTAAGCAATTTTTTGAGCCTAACAAATCCCATGTCTAATTTTAATACAGTATCGAATAAAATACTCTATAAAATATATATATGATGGTTATTTGAAAAGTCTGTTCAGAATACAAGGGATGGCACTACTCGGGGGTTATCGAGATTATCTATAGTTAGTAGCATCTCTTTGAAGAACACACACCAACTTTCAGTCAGATCAGTCTATTTCTTTATGTTTGCCATTCGTTTGAATCGAGGAATCGGCTGGAAAGATTACAGCGCCTATCTTTTGGATTAGCAAGGAATAACCCTCAATAACTATCGGGGTAAAAATATTACAGGTGCATATTATTCATCGTTGTTGAAACATTCGAAAACCGAGCTGGAAGAAAAATGCCCATGATTGGCCCATACACAATTCCTTTTCCATCAGGACATTGCAACAGCTCACACCTCAGCAGTTGTGGTACCAAAATTATTGGAAATAGGGTTTCGACTCGAGATATCCACAGCAATAACAATCTACATTCTTCATCCATCACCATACCATGGGTTTTATCAATGATTTCTGGATTAGTAACCTCAACAGGGCGTTCAGAGTGTTTAGTGTCACTTATGGCCACTCTGAAAAATTTAAAACTGTTCGTATCAAAGGCACATAGTCCCCATAATGCTGATCAAGCTTCTTTTTGAGGCATTTTGTCTTTGATAAAGTAATATTTAATCAACATAGGAAATTCTTTTTCGTCCATTTTTTGAAAATCACCCCACTTTCTTGATTTTAACGAACCCTAAAAAGAAATAAATAAACTGGTCTAGCTGAAAGTTAGTGTGTGTTCTCTACTACACACAAACTTTTGGATCAATACATATAATTAAGCAAAAAAATAAAAAAAATCTACTTTTAGATATCAATTTGATGTTCAAGAATAAGATATCAGTCCCTAATATTCATTTCTTTGCCACTTAACAAGGACTTTGTGTATGAATTATAAACCTTTTAATGAATACAAACCCTAGCTATCAGTGGAATTGATCCATTAAGCCATATACGTATTTGTTTAATGATCAAATCCTTAATGTACCTAGGAAGGGAAAGAAAAGTTCTTAATGAGGAATCAGAGCCTTCATATTTGTTTTGTTTTTTTCAAAGTTTATAATTTTTAAGTTCTTCATTCTGAACCTATTTAATAATATATGTAGTTCTAATGAATAAGTTTCTCCATTAAATCTATTCCCACGATGAACTACTATTGCTAGAGTAGACAGGGGAGATTTGTATGTGGACCATCACAAAATATTTAAATTGTTTTAAATATAAATACATTGTGTGAAGTTTTCTCTCCTATTCTGATTTATGAGATTTATGGAACATATTTAACTTCGTGTGAGCTTACTGGGTCATCCACACGGAGTGGTCTGGAGAGGCTGTAGCCCTCACTCAAATGAATGAATATTTGATTTTTTTTCTCAAAAAAGTTATTTTTTTGTGAATAGCAATGAATTTTTTGAAATTAGTTTGCTATAAATTTAATATTTGAATTTTGTTTAAAATAAAATAGTAATTAAATTCTTTGTGAATACCAGTGGATTTTTGTTTTTAATTTTTTAAATTTTTTCCAAAAAAATTCAATTTTCTGTCAATAGCTATGAAAAAATTCAATTTCAAGTATTAATTTTCTTCTAATTTTTGTATCATCCTGACCCAAAAACTTTGTTGTACAAAGAAAATGTCATTTTTATTATTTTTTTTTTGGGGGGGGGGGGGGTACAGCCCCTCTGGTAAACCTTCTACATACTCCCCCATAATTGATGCCATCAACGATTCATTAGAATAATATATGAGACCAATTTAAAGTGTTTTTTTGTTTGAGACTAGTCTGGACTGAACTTCTTTAAAGGACCGAATTAGCCCCTTCCATTATGTTCTGTTAAATTTGTTCGTGTCTTAGTGAAACCGGCGGGCATTAATTTTTTCAAATATAAAAAGTGTTTTCAACTCTACTCTGTTTCCCCTACTAACAATACTAATGATTTATTATTACAATTAAACTATGAAGTACTTACTATTGTTGTGGATCGGTCTGAAAAATCATACACCGGTCTTGGACCGTTATTATTACTTAGAGAATCAATCTATTTCAGTCCTTTTAATAAAATCGGTCTGGACACGTCTCATAAAAAAAAATCTGTTTGGATAGGCTCAATTTAAAATACAGTTTAGAACGATTTTATAGATGGACGTAGGATGCCTCATGTGTGTTTTAAAATTGGCAACTTATACCATTGAGGACGAAAAGTTTAGAGCTTACAAAATATGCAAAGGACTGTTTTATTACCTTTACTTGTTAACTTTGCAATGCCTAAGGGATAGTTTTTTACCAAAACATCTATCTGTAGAGCAAACAAAACTAGCTTAAGTAATAAAGATAAGAATAATATTTTCCTTTCCACTTAACTAATCCATGCGGCCAAGTCAAAATCCTTGTAATGACGTCATATGAAATTACATGTGGTGTATAGATAATCTATATTAATAAAGCAACGTTTGTTAAATGAAAAATAGTCATTTTTGATCCAATAAATAATAACAAAGTCATATTAATGACATCTCAGAGGCATTTTACATGTAGCACCGAGCGTGTATAAAGAGTAAACTGTATATTGTGCACCTTGATGTATATCATATACATATTTTTGATCTAAGAAATAACTAGGTAGTCATATTAATGAAATTTCGCCGGCATTTTGCATGTAGCATCCTAACAGGTGAAGTTAAAGCTCAGTCAGAGAGTACTATAAAGACTAAAGTACTCCCTGGCTCATTCATCATAACATCATATTATTTCTTCTTTCTCTCGCTGTTGTTTTTATTCTTACATTTTTGAAGAGAGTTACAACTATATATTGAGTAACTACACGTGAGTGTCCTTGTGAAAACAGAAGTAACACTAACGATTTCTTGGGTAGTTATCTTCTGGTTATCTTTTTTTAGACAAAGTTTGTCTGTTCAACAACGTATAATAACTCCTGGTACTACGGCTAATATTTAATACATCTGGATATGGAATAAAATCGGCCCATAGATTAGACCTAATAAATCACAGCTTGAAACCTATTAAACTCCGCCCTGGGATTCGAAATTGAAGGCTGGATGTAAATATTGGTGTAAATCGGTCTAAAAAATCATCTAAGTTCGAAACGAAAATGACCGATTCTCATCACCAATACCTACATATAAAAATAAGTATTTCAAACCATTTATTTCGTTTGATCATCTATATTTCATCACGTAGATATTTAAAAAAAGAAATAAAAAATAGCTAGAATACATCAATTAAACATCACATCACGTAATCAATTAACTCCCCATAATAATTAAATATCTCTTTAAAACAAAGAAACATATATATGTTTAAAAATATATGTTTCTGAATATATTTTTATGTATCTGTCAAAAGCTGATCTAAACATTAAATTGCATGGTTTGACGTTGATATAATATTAACATGGTGGACTGTATATAGCATGGTATACATACCATGCTCTTTGAACTCTACGACTCTGAAATTGCAAAGAAAATAAAAAATTAAATGCAAAAATAGGATTTTCATTCAAAAATTCAAAGTAATCTCTTTTCTTTTTTAATAGCAAAAAAAAGTAACATGCCAAAATTTGTCTCTTTATTTATGTAACGGGTGAGACTGTGAAAATTTCTTGTTTACATTATTTGACCTATAAAGCCCAGTAGGTTAATGCGTGGTAAGAATTGTACACTTAAAAAAATACAAGATGAAACAAAAATCCTTGGAGATGCATATTTTTAAATAAATCTTTATTTAAATTATATATTGAGCATTAATCTATAATATAAGCTATGAGATTCCGCATCACTATGTACTATTATAAATAAGTTATATGGGTCTAAAGAAGAGTGTCGTTTTTCATCTTTTTTCAGCCTAAAAATGAAAATATGTCGAGTTCAGAACAATATATAGCATCAATAAAAATACTTTTTTGATCTAAAAAACACTTTTACACAAATTTTATTAACCCTACTTTTGATCTGTGATTGTTTTAAGGGTAAAAAAATGACTTTGAACAGTCATAGTCCCGAATTACTATAATCCCAGATATTTCAGAATTCAGATGACTGAAAAAAAACTTAGATCCGTTTTAGATTCTGCGCTCAAAGATACCTTCCTATTTTGGCTTAAATTCATTTGTATAAAATGAGTGTTCTCCTCTGTTAAACATTTATTTTGAAGTATGTTGGTTTTTGAATGCATTTATTTACTAACAGCATAAAAAACAGCACAATGTACGTAGAAATTAGCTGTTTTCGAGACATATTCTAGATATTAAAGATTCCTACAGCACTATTTCGAGAACACCAAAATTAAGATCGTGGATATAACAATCCTTCCTCTCGATTACGTCCAAAAAAAATAATAATCGGTTTGATTGAGATTTGATTGAGACTCTTTTCGGTCATAATGAGTGGGATGGATTGTTGTCCTAAAAACCATCCATCCACCGGATCAGGGATAAGGTCCAACTCTTTTCGGTCATAATTTCTTGAAGTTATAAGAAAAGAAAGTGTGGGATGGATTGTTGTCTTGATCCAAAACACACCATCCATCCACCGAATTTTCTTTGATCCGGAGTAAGATGTCATTCTGAAGGAACTTACTGTCCATTAGGCCGGTTTGTTTGGAAAATTACCTATGCAAAATTCCTTTTCCTACGAGGTCATTTATAGGTAGCAGATATAGTTCAAATATTGAAAGGAGACAAAAGTTCTTTATTTACTAAATAAAGATTAAAATACAGCATTAAGACGTACTTTTTATTAATTAATGATGATGAAGATTATTCTAATCTATAAAAAATATTAATAAAGTTTTTTTCTAAATCTCCCCAATGTAGAAAAAAAAGATAAACACATAAGGCCAATTTGATCTTTCCTTTCTCAAAATATAAAAAATGATATAAGTCGATTTTAGAAAAAAAAAACGACTTTTAATATTTTTGATACAGATTTGAAAAATATCTATCAAAACTACATAGTTTATGCAAAATAACTAAAAATCTATTCTAAGTATCTATGTGTATTCACTGAGTAAAGTGTTTCTGGGTTTTTTCCATCTTAATCGAGATGTGCAACCTAAAGGTGACCTCGTAGGCCAAGGGAATTTTGTATAGGTAATTTTCATAGGATATCGCAACTTTTCCCCACTAATCAAACCGGTCAAATTTACATGTCTGAGTTCATCTTTAACTTATTGTTATACGTTGTCGACTATAGCAAACTACTGCCTGTCAAATGTTTTATGTTTCAGCGACTAAATAACACCATTTCCAATCCCTTGTGACTCGTGTTGGCTCGGTCTAAGAAAAATAAAAAGACTGCAGTCCTATCAATCCGGACTAATACAATTTGTCAGTCCTAGAACTGGTCCTTATTGGTCTTTTATTGTAACCACAACACCTCAAATGACATAGTTATTAACTATGTCCAATATTAGCATAACATGCACTATGCTTCTTCAGCTGTTCACTATAATATCCTTCAAGGAGACAAAATACCTGAATTTTAAAGCAGGAGGTGTGAGGCATGAACGTATAATATTCAAGTACCTCTATTTAACATCCAACACTATTTAAAAAAAAAAAAAAAAAAGAAGGATTTTTTCCAAAACTATTAAGTGCGATTTAAAAAAAATCCAATACCTAATTAATGCTGAAAAAATAAAAAAATATTATTATTCAATAAAATCGCCTTTGGAATTTATATCAGCCTCGACTCGACTTTGTAAACGGGATCAAGTCTTGATTTCAGAATTCCATCGAATCCTATACATTCTTTTGTAGTAGGATCTGTTGGTGTTTCTCAACTAGACCCAACACAAAAAAGTCTATAGGCTGAGAGTCTTTAAGCTTGGAAGTCAACCACTGTGTGCTATTTAGTAAAAAAAAGTAATTCTGACAATCAGTTCAACGTTTTTTAAGACTGTGGCAAGAACCAAAGTCATAATCCCCTCCAGTCTCTTCCAGTTGCTTCTTGACTCTCCAAACATAGGATCTGACCAAGTTGAAGAAGTTTGTAATCTCGACAATCTGCCTTTTAACTATTGTGGAATAACTATTTTGCAGATCGATGTTATTTTTTTTTTTTTTTTTTTACTGACACCAAAACTTCTGGCTAACCACAAAACAACAAACAACGTCCACTTTGCACAGGCATCCTGTAGCAAGCACTCCAATTTCGTTGTTAAACAACGACTGTACTTTCTATCCATTATTCTTTATTTTCTTCATTTCACACTCTTTAACCCTAGGTAGGAAAATCAATAGATATCTAGGAACTATCGGACCCTTAATCGGCCCTTAGTACCGTTGAATGGCATAAAAGATCAGACTGATAAAAAAAGATTTAAGGAAGAGAACAGACTGGTTTCTTAATCAGTTGTTCTAGAACCCATCCAACACTATTCGTGACTATTTTAAAGGGTTGCAAAATTGTGAATTTCTTTTTAATGTATCACCCTGTACATATTTGAATGGATCTTTAAAGAAATATAATTTTCAAATATTTGCTTTTAAATAATACATGTAAAAATTTTGTCAGACGATTTTTACTTTTAACAGCGTAACATTTTGATTAAAATAAACACACTGCTTTAGGTCTGTGGACATTTCCCTTAATAAGAAATAATACTTATAAACATATTTTTAATGGGTATGATTAAGAAAATATTGATAAGTATACATTAGTAATTTTTTCCACCAAAATATAAGACGTTGCAAAATTGAGCCCTTTTATGAAGAATTTCATATTTATCTTATCATTTGAATTTTAGTTATTCATGATTAAAATTACATCCTGTCAAAGAGTTTATTTTGTAAAACTCATTATACTGTACTTTCTCTGTAGCTATGTAATTAAGAAAAATCGTCCAGGTGTCAAAAAAAAAAAGTAAAAAAATAAAATAAAATGAAAAGTGAATATATTTATAAAAAATTCTGGAAAAAAAAATGTGGGAAGAAATAAAATCTTTGATTGTTTTGTTTTTGATTAACCTTTGTTTGAACTGATATAAAATAATAATTTTTTTTTCTCTACATCAAATCAGTGCTGGAGGTTTGTGATAAATCCACTATCTTTAGATAAGTAAGAGAATATCTTAAATTGTAAGAATATTTTATCAAAAAATTAATATACAATACATAAATTAGTTTGAAATCCCCATAAATTACCCTCAAATTCATGATAAATAAATCTTTTATTGATCTATGTAATAAAATAATGTCAAATATTAGAGGTGTTTTAAGCTTTGATCAAATAGTAAAAGGTATTAGATGTCACGTCACCTGTTTTTTGTTTTTTACCCTCATGGTAATCACATTCAATATTTACTCATCTAAATAAATAATCTTTCAGCTTTTCCTGATAAGATTTGGGAAATTTATGAATTCAATCATTAAGGGAAGTATGTATGTCGTTATATTAAGGATGATAAAAACATATAATCCTAGAGTCATCTAGGACGATAGCTGGGACGATATGGAGTGTGTCAACATAAAATATTACTAAACAAAAATCAAGAAAGCCAAAGGTATTTTGTACTTGATACAGATTAAGGATCAAAAACTTGCAAGAGCATTACTAAATTAGAATAAAAACATTATTTTTTTTGGAATCAAGAAAGGGTGTCTCAAAAGCAATACATACCGGGTGGTCCATTAAAATGTGAACACTTATAAACTTAAATTTCAACAAGATATAATTTATTAATTAACAATATAATTTGAATATAATTAATAATATAAATAGATACGACTCCGAGCTCTCTGAATCATTAATGTTGCCGCCCTTAGTGTTAATGATGGCTTCGAGGATGTGGCGGAAGGCCTGGCACCCGGTGCGGATAAAATTTTCTGTCGTAGAGTACCAGTGCTGGCTGACAGTAGCTTTGGCGGCCTTGGTGTTGGATGATGGATACTGTAGGCCTTCTCCTCGGTATTTATCTAAAAGATGTACGAGTCACGAGGGTATGCATCTGGGATGAAGGGGTCCAAAAGGGTTCAAAAGAACTCAAAAGACTAATTCAAAAGAGTCTCTCAACGGAGGAGATGGGTTTCTTTTATTGCTGATGCCAAAAGTGACCTCTCTTCACTCATTAGGCACTTTTTTGATAGCTCTTTAGACAGTATGGTGTGAAACCCCAAGATTTCTTGCATGGACTTGAGGTGATTGGTCTGGGTAATTTTTTTCAACTCCTTCGGATCCAGTTTGGCTTTTATGGTAGAGCCTTTCTTCCTCTCCAACATTTTGGACTTGCTGGCGGTGTAGACGGTGGTCCTGGAGACGTCTAACTTCTTGGCGTGTTCGAATAGAAATTCGTCAATCACTTTCAAGTGTCGTTTTCTCCATTTGTACGTAAGTTAGAGAGCTTATGTTTAGCTTGTTTTGTAACTAATTATGTATGCTTTAATATATCAAAATATGAATTAATTTCAATCACTCAACCTTCATTAACTGTAAATTAGTTGGTGGTCAGATTTCAATGGACTATCAAGTATTATATTTAATTATATTTTTTATTCAATATAACCTTTATTACAAGCAATAACCCTCTCGACACGCTGGTGAACAGATTGGCAGCTCTTGGGAAGAAGGCCGTGTTATACTAAGCTGTCATCATGACAGCGAATCCAAATTTAAATGAGAAGTGCTCAATACATTATTCTCCAATACGCCCCAAAACTGCAAATTCAAGGGATTGAGGTGAGGGTGGGATGATAGCCACATGAAGAAACCAGATATATTTTGTTGAAGAAGTTTTGGTTATTTTTGACTATTTGGGTATGTGATGGACTTTTTGATATTGTAATTGTCTTTTTTATTTTGAACACCATTTGATGAAGTTTTATCAAGATTGATTTGAAATTCGTCCATTTGATTTAGTAAAAATATCAACTTTTAGCCCCAAGCCGGCGTCTTCTTCAATTATGATGCAAAACGGCTGGATAGATTGAGTTGATTTGAGCGTGTTAGTCCTTTAAGTTACTCTGCTGGACACGGGTTACCTTTTTTCCCCCATAAGTGTTAGGGTGTCCTTGGGGCTCGCTAAATACCCCCCTTCCCCCTGACCTAATTTTGCACTTTTGTAAAAACTCATGGTAGACAAAAATGTTGGTATTATATGATTAGGACGGTGCCTAGAGCATTTATGAGTGAAATCCAAACGTATCACATCAAATTACTGAATTTAACAGACGGCTCAACTACGGTTTAGCGCTTGGGATTACATAACGTCTGGATAAAGTAGTCACTTTTAAAAGCACACAACCTCTCTATTATATGATTTTTTTTTGTAGATTAATCTATAGTTTAAAAAATGTTCATTGAGATACACTTTTCTCCAATGGAAGTGAAATATTATGAACTACAAGGAACTGACAATATAATAATTATATGGATATGCCCTCAAAAATATTTTCTTTCGATGAGATTTAATAAGAGATTCTTCATCCATACTCACTTTCAATGATTCATCACTGTTTAACTGAAATTAATTCTTCTCTTTTATAATTGTTATTTAATGAAATAATTCTTTATTATTTATTTGCAAGGCGCTATTAACGAGGTTGCGTGTCTAGTGTCTATCCATATGTTAGGTAATCTATGGGTCAGTGTATTAGTTAAAATCATAGAAACATCAAATCAAATAATTAAAATATTTAAAAAAAATTAATTTATTAAAAAAATTGTGTCACAGCAATTCTGCAAAGAAAAAGAAAATATGACAATGAAAAAGTGAGCGTCTCTTTGTAGTTGCAACCTTGAAAAGATGTTTTCACTTTCCGGAAATTTTGTCATTATTATTGAAGAGAGAACATGTAGGCATAAAGTATTCACGAGTGGATAAAAAAATGGAGATTAATGCTGATTTGTTGGACTTGGAATTGAATAGAAGATTGACAAGATCGACATGGACCCATTCAAGTGGATTTTAAGTTTATTTTCTTCATTTTGTTACTGTTCTCAACTAGTTTCATAAAATGTCATTCCAATTGAGCTATTTTCCAACCAAACACACAATTCTCAAGTTGACCTCGTAAACTTTTCGGCTTCTTTTTTTTGGATAAAATTTTCAACTATGTATGATAATATTTGTACATATATAAACATACCTTTTTCACAAAACAAAAGAGTGTGAAATAAGGTATTTTTGTGGATCAAGTGTTACATAAATATACACCTCAACATGGGGTCTGGAAATCCCATCAAAATTTATATGGTCATCTATTTCCGTCCGATCAAAATTGGCTTATACCTGACAAAGAATATTAATTACAAAGAGTGAGTTAAATAGATTTATTGCCAATAGAATATATATTAAAAATATTAAGAATTTGCTCAATATGTCCTCCATATGCCTTGTACATCCGACACGCTTAGTTTATTGTAGAATATCATCCCATGCAGCCTCTACAACTGAGATAAACTGATCCTTGCTTAAACTTGGAACTACATGGCAATGTCTAATTGTTTCAATCAGTAGAAAAATGAGGTCCAATTTTTTTGAATATAAACCTCAAAAAATGGCAATTTTGTGTTCAAGTGAAAAAGTTTATAAACATTATTTGATTTAAAATTGGCCCCAAAATGAGCCCTCCCAACCATAAAATATATTAACTTCTCATTTTTTTTTATTGTAAGGCCACCAATGGTTTAATAAAAATAACTTGTTCATTAAAAATGTACAATTATTCGTTAAAAAATACAAATGTAATTCACACACAATTTAGACGAGTGGATATACATACAGCCTAATATTTTATGGGCATATTTGAGTCAATTTTAGGCATTGTATTCAAATTTCTGGGATGAGTTGAGATACTTTAAAAATTTAAGAATAGTTTACAGTTTTTACTTGATTTAAGGGACTTATATTTGCCCCGATATTGTCTTTAGAAATAATATAAGTCAACTTCTCAATATTTAATTTTAGGTACTTTAAAGGTGCAATTTGCGGAACAACATAAGTTTATTATAGAATATCATCCCAAACTGTTTCTACAGCTGCGATAAGCTGATCCTTGTATAACCTTGGAACAACTTTCCTTTCAACGAAAAGTCTAGGTGGTTCACTCAGGTGAAGAATGAGGCCAATTTTTTTTAAACATGAGCCCTACAAAATTGGCAATTTTGGCATTATGTATTTTGTTGAAAATAAATTGGGATTTCTGGACTCGTTGTAGTACCTTCATTGTTAGGAAGTCCAATTAGTTGTCCTATTTGATTTTGTCCCTATCGAGAATACATCAAAGATATTCATTCTATTTCTCTCATTTAAGGGCTCTATATGCCATGTCTATCAATCTGAAAACAAGAGCAGAAGGAACCAATTTGAATTTCTTTTTGAAACCAGAAAAAGGTATACGAATCGATAGAAAAGACAGTTTAATTGATGGGGCGTTAATTTTATAATAAGGCTGCATACATTCAATATATAATATATTTATCACGTCGCGTCGTTAGTGTTGTTAACTTCACAGTATCATGGAAACTTTCTTCCTAAAAGAAACCAAAACAAGGCCCGAAATCATCTGGTAGTTAGCCGAATTAGTCAATCATACCAACCGCTATTTATATGTTATATAATTCGCAGACTATAACTGTCATATTATTTCGTCACCACTTTTAAAATGATATATTTACAGGGTACATACAGGGTTGATCCTATCTAGTGGCACACATTTGATTATTTTCCATTTTCAAGAGGAAAATTTAAACGAGAGGTTTTGTAAGAACTTACTTAACAAAATCATCTGAAAATAGTGCTAGACACAACTTTTATAGAATATATGAGCCCTCAGCTCTAATAATTGTCTTCATACGAGGCCTAAACCTTTTGGAGACCTTGACTATCTAGTTAGACTCGAGCTAGGTCCACTCCCTCTTGATGGAAACCTCTAGAGACTCTTGTGAGGAGTAGACAACACACTCTCCTCTGGACACTTCTAGATATAGTAGTCCAAGGGGGTCGCGTCTGGAGAGGAGGGCAGTCATCTGTTGAGGTCCCCCAAGTCCGGAAAGTTGTCTCTCAAGAAGGCCTTTGTCTTAGCTGGGGCATGCCACAGAGCTCCATCTTGAGTAAAAACAAACTTGTCCATGAACTTTTTTGGGATGAGTTACGATACCCTAGAAATTTAACTATAGTTTAGAAACTTTATTTCATTTCTCTTATTAAACTTAATTTTCCCTACTTTAGGAGTACAATTTGCAACACGACCAAAGGGTTAATAAAAATAACTTTTTTATAGAAATTTAATAATATTGGATGTAGAAAATACAAATGTAATTCACCCTCAATTTTGAGATAAGGATTCCAGAACACTTTTGTGTTGACGGATCATAAATGTAATATTTCAGAATACTGTTTATTTAATCTATTGTTGATACATGTTTATGATAAAGATAGATACAAGTTGATGAGATTAATTACGGCCAAGGACTCATTTTTTCATCATAAACATTCATATGATGTATTTAAGAATATACAACTGTTGTTAACAAATTAACGTGTGAAAAAACCCATGTTAAAGATTTATTTCACACTATCTTTTTCTCTTTTTCTCTTAATTCACAATCCAATTGACCTTCAGTCATTTCCCCAATTTAAATATATATTAACATTTAAAGCACCCGACCCTGATTATGCCTTACGACAGGTTGTTGATGGATATTTATAATTAGCTCTTTCTTACTTATTTGTTTGCTTGCTATTATAAATATTTAATGCATGCCTTTTGGCTAAAAATCAAATATCACAGTCTATGTTTTATTTCAAATATCATTTTCCATAAAAAGAAAAGAAATAAAAGTTATAATGAAGGTACATGGACCGAATCAAATATACGTATATTTATTCAAATTAGTGTTGAGACGCTGTCCAATACAAAAATTTGTTTGTTCGGTACGTTCTTATGCTATTTTTTTATAGACATGTTTCTATCGATATTTTGGTCCAGACTGCGATCTCAGACTGTAGAGAGAAATTTAATAGTTTTCAAATAGTGGACCATTTGTTTCCTTTCGACCTATGGACAAATTTTATCCCCCATCCTCATATATAAGTTTAAAAATATGACTTATGCTACACATTTAACTTAGAATGGGCAGTGACATTTAATCCCTGTTATTCTTAAATTTGAGGTTTAATTACGCGACCAAACCACAGTCAAAACAAAAATAAACAAGTTTTTTTAAATCCTATGTCTCTAAGCAGGGGCATCCGTAGGTGCAAAACTTTGGGTGGTCTAATTTGAAGTATCTCCAAGTAATTCAGTAATACGTTTTTCAAATTTATCCCGCCCCCCCTACTTTATAAAAAGAGATGATGTCGAATGTATCTTTCAGAATTGATAAATAATACCTTTTTTTATTAATTATAATATTATTCCCTTAAATCTTTGTATATTATGAAGACAGTGAGGTTTTACATATTACATTTAAATTTCAAATTAGATAAATGTTGAGACCTTATTTGATTCTAACTTTAAAGGCAATAACGGACTTGGAGCTCTAATATAATATACAATCTTTTCAAAAATCTATAGCCATTTTTATTGTCAAAAAATTGTTTTAGAAATTTTTTTAAAAATCCATAGCTATTCAGAGACAACTAAATTTTTTGAAAATAAATTTCAAAAATTCTGATCAATTAAAAAAAAAAAAAAACTTTAAATTTTGTGGAAAAAAAAATTTAAAATTAAATATAGTAATTGATATTTTTCTCCTAAAAGTGTGCAAAATCCATATATAGTCGCAGAAAATTTGAGAAATTTAATTAAATTTCAAATAAGAAATTTTTTTGTAAGAATAAAAAATTCCTTAATTTGGGAGGGGCTACAGCCCCAACAGCCCACCCCCTGCAGTCCCCCCTGCTAAGTGTAAAAATGTCGGAATCTTCCAACAAGACTACAGAGACCGTAAGAATCTCCAACTGGACGCCCTACTACATTAAGATTTCTATTAAAATCCCATACAGCCAAGAAGAACCAAAACCTTTGCAGCTACAATATGGCTGACATCTGGCCTGCCTCCATGAGGCTCTCCTATAGCCCTGACCTCAACCCACTAGACATTGCTGTTTGGGGTATGTTAGAGAATAATGTATGCCACACTTTGCATCCAAAGTTGGATTTGCTCAGAGCTCTCCATCGTCAATAGCTGCCAATCTGTTTGACGGCGTGTTGAAGCAGTTATTGCTTATGAAGGGAACCATATTGAATAAACAATACAGCCAATTATTATATATTAGTTATTATATTTTTCTTCACCTTCAATAATGTTTGCTAATAGGTATACAAAATCCTTTTCTTTATGCCTTTTAAACCATCTTTGTATACAGGGAGCGGGGATCAAATTTTCGCCTACTTTAAACCTTGATAACTTGAAGACGACATTATCAAATAAAAAAATCGGTTACCAAATAGGAAAGCTATTCTTGTCAGCTGACGATACATAGCTCAGTTAGCATCATGCCGTCATCATATGAGGAGATAAAGAGCTATAAGTGGAACGAGGAGCTTTCGAGGTCCGCCGTAGTCTTGGCATTGGTTAATAATGGAGGTGAAATCTCCAATTCAACGATTGCTTCAACCTTTGAGTGAATTTACGGACTATTCAGCGTATCCGTAAGAAGCTAGAGGGCACCTTGGATGTTGATGCCACTATAAAGAGGGCACCCGAGGAGGAGGGCGCCGACAGGATGGTCAGGGACACCGACTTTGTCGACTAGGTGAAGAAGATGGCTGAGGATGAGCCTACCAGGTCCATGAAGGGCATGGTGAGGGATCTGGGCTGCCATGAGAAAACAATAAGGACTCAGCACCCTGCCATGTGTCCAAAATCTGCAGCTGAAATCGACTAAACGAATATTAAACTCTTAATTATTTCCTCAAACAAAGTTTGAAGATATAATTAATAGAATCATTTATTGTTACGTTTATATATAATCCCTAGATTTGACATTTTTATACAAATCAGCCCTAACGTAACGTCAATATCCCAAAAATCTTGCGATACATTGCAAGGTGTTGAATTTTTGCTCTAAACGCAGTCGCAATCGAAAAAGAAAGAAACATCAATAAGAAGTTTATTGTAACCATTTTCATCATAGATGAAAATAATATTAAAATGGAAGAGAGTGGAATTTAAAATTTATTTCAAGAAACTATATTAAATGACTTCAACATTCAATTTTGGATACAACTTGAAGTCAATGATACACAATAGTATTTGATGTAAATCTAATGTAGAGATAGTGAATTATCATTAGTTTTAGAATTCGTCTTGTTTTGGATCGATTAGAGAGGAGAAACGTACATGAGAAGAATATATTATCGTTGCAAATTTAATAGTCAATCTAGTGTTTACACAATGTAAATAATAACGGATGCTAATGAACAGTACGTGTACGCAAAAATGCATCATAGCAAAATTTAAAAAAATCCTCCAGAGCTAGAATGTGATTAAAGTTCGCACCTTGAAATTTATTAACTAGTCAAAACACATCCTTGTCCTTTAAAATTCAAAATATCCAACGTTAGCATCAATTACAACCCCTACACGAGGTTGTAAGGCCTCGTACACTCTGTTGACATACTTCTCAGGCATAACCATTCACTCCCACCCAATGGAGGCCTTCAGATCAACAGTATTTTTGCGGGGGACAACAAAGGCATAGTCAAGTCTGGTGATGAAGGAGGCCACAATGTCAAGGGCCAGAAATTGGCTAAATTCTCCCTGCACCATACTTGTTTTACCTTTAACTTGTGACACGGTACAGAGTCCTTCTACAATAGATAATTGCCCTCTGAATTGTTGACCAAAAGCCAGGACTTTACAGTGTTTTTTTATTACGTCCAAGTACATCATGGTTTCGATCTTGTGGTCATTTTCAAAGAAGAATGGGGTAGTATCTTTCCATCTGAGGCCACGACTCCCAATATCATGACAGAGGCAAGATACTGTTTGGTGATATCAATACAGAAAGACAAGCACCTGTTATTGTGGGGTTACGGGCTCGATCTACAGCCCTAACCACCTAACAAAAAGAAACAACATCGATCGTGAAGCAAAAAAATAAAAAATCAAGCACTCTTCGTTTTTAGACGTCACAAGAAAACTTGCTTACAAAAAAGTGTATTGCATAAAAGGGAATGCTTCAAGACTGCTCTTTCAAGCAATGTATGCTTCATTGCCATACGTTGATTTATTTAAGTTTCAATGCATAATGCATTTTTGCTTATGCAAACTGAAAATAAATAGTATATTTCCAATACACATATTAATATTAGAGTATGATATTAGTATATTAAAGATTAACATTTGAGGTATATATTTTTGATAGACAATAAAGGCATAGGTGGAGTTTGCCGTAGAGCTAGGCCCCTAGATCCTCAAGATTGATTATATAAACATATATATATATTACCCAATGCAATAAAATTCAGATCTTGGAACGCCCACCGGCTACAAACCACATTTATTATTGATATTTAAGCAATAGAACACGAAATTTGCAATTGCAGAAAAATCCTTTTGTATATGCTAATTGTAAGAAGTAATTAATATTTTAGTGGCGGAAAAAGAAGATAAATAAGTCCATTAGATTACCTACTTTTAATCAATAACTACTAATCTAGCATGTCAGACATGAAAATATTTGAATTTTTAAATCTTCTTGCCTCTAAAATATTAATAACTAATTACAAATAATTGACTTAACTATATTTAATTTCGAAATATATTCAAGTAACCTTACCTTGGTTATTTATAATATATTCTATCAGAAAATTAAAAGTTAAAGTAAAAAAGTCTATCAAAATCGAAATTCAAATAATTCTTGTCATTCTTGAAACAGATAATGCAAACAATTATATCTCACATCTGGACAAAGATGGAAACAAAAATGTAGAAGATTGCAACTTTGTTCTGCGCAGGCCATTACAGTTTGGACATTGATAAGCAGCTCAGGCCTAAATGCCCAACCATCTAACACGTTCAAAAGCGCCTGAAATATGGGTCACAATATTTAAAAGCTCTTTTTTTTTATCTATCAAACGTGATATTGCTAACAAATATTTCTCATTTCTGGACATTGATGGAAACAAAAAGGTTGGAGATTACAACTTTGATCCGTACTCTCCATGACACATCGTACATTGTCAAACAGCTCAAGGATAGTCTTCCAACTCCCAAAAGCTGCCAAATACTCTTTTGAGGCCAACCATGACGGCCTTTGCAAAAAATAAGTACCAATTATGGTAAAACCTGCTAGGGTGGGAATCGATAAGGTGTAATGAAAGCCCATTCAAAAATCTAAAAATCAACCATACCGATTTCAATTTCCCTCCACAACCCCATTTTTCAAGTTCTGGCCACACAAGAACCCAGACCTCAAACCGCTAGACTACAGGATTTGGTGATAGGTGGAGTCTAAAGCCTGCAGAGTCCGCCATCTCCACATTGCCAATCTCAAGTTCTCCGTTTATAAGGAGTGGAAGAAGATGAGCGTCAGATAGATCTCACATGTGGGCGTGTCCTTCCGGCCCTTTTGAAGCCTGTCATTGCCGGTAATGGGGGTCAATTTCACAAATAATCTTCTAGTACATATATTGAATTATTCTTTCTTTGATGTCTACAGAGTTCATTCAGATTAAAATGAACTACAACATGCAAGGTGATTCAAGACTTACTCACTACCAAACGGATTATCATTTTTTTTTAAAGGTCTCTTGAAAAAATAAGAAATCTGCATTTCTTTTCTAAATAAAAAAAAACGCAGATTCAAAATTCGAAAATATATTAACATAAATAATAATAAAAAAACTTGCCTTAGGCCATTCACAAGGTAAAACCACACTTGATTCAAATACACAATAACATGGTTCGCCATTTTCCTAAATTTGAATGAAAAAACGGAACTTATTCTTAAAAAATTTGATTGTTTAGACCACCAAAATGGTCGACATCAATAACTATTCGGACATCACGTGCAATGCTCTATAATGTTTCACATGATACACACTATTCTCAAATAAAATATCTTATAAAAATTTGCAATAAAGCTCATAAAAATATACTTATTTTCGAAAAATCAACAATTTATCTTTTGCATTTTATTGTGTTTTAAAAACCCTAACTTTTGACCAAATAGGATAATTTATCTGTACATATATTTTTATTCTCAATCAAATTTTGACACACCCCTACTACTCTGTTTTTTATTTATTATATTGAATATTTACATTTTTAGTAGAATATCCGTTAGGGTGGAGCTCTTTTTTAAAATGATTGATATGTTGGATTTTTTAAGTCTTATATTTTTTTTATGGTTCAAAAATAACATTTGCCAATTTTGAACCATTTTGAAAAAATATTTAGAGATAGCTCAATAATCCTAATGGTTTGAAAATTTACACTTTTTAGAATAAATGGTGTTTTGCCCCTTAATATTTACAAGATGGAATAATTCAAAAAAACATATCTAGTAAATATCGACAATGAAATATAAAGTGATATGTCAAGGAAATATGTATATACCTGGCCTTGCAGAATTATTTACCGATTTTTGTTCAGAACATATCGCGGACCATAATGACATTTCGAATGACTTGAGAAACAATTTATTCATACGTTTTTAGAATAATAAAATAGTTTGTGATCAAATTTAATCAATGTAGCCACCATTTGACTCAATGACACTGGTCAGGAGACGTCTGAAGCTGCCACAGACTTGCTGGATGTAATCGGCGTCCATGGAGGCCCTTGCCTTGTTGACAGCAGCCTTTAAGGCATTTATGTTCTTGTGTCGTTTTTTGTAGGTCTTGGTCTCCACGTACGCCTAGATAGAGAAGTCTAGTTGGTTCAGATCTGGGCTCTGAGGGGGCCAGTAGTCCTTGGGCCAAAAGTTCATGTTGTCCTTGAGCCACTCCTGAGCTTTCTTAGAAGAGTGGGCGGTTGCTCCATCTTGTTGAAAAACCCAAGGAGAGTTGCCGACTATGGATTTGATCCACAGAAGGACTTTGGACGCCAGAATCTTCACATAATCCTCCGCTGTTAATCTGTGGCCAGTGGGGAACCATACCAGTTTCATGGCCTTTCCTGTTAGAGGCCACAAGACCTAACCTCATCACCGAAGCAGGGTGCTTTGTTGTTGCCACATAGCAGTGCTTATTTTGCACATCTCCAAAGCTCACAACACGGTCATTTTGCCTGTTGAAAACAGGATCGACAGTAAAAGTTTTCTCATCTGAAAAAATGATGATGCGTCCAGATGAGCCCTTGATATCATTCAAGATTTTCTGGGCACGCTCAAGTCTGACTTCTCGCTGACGTTCAGTTAGCAGAGGGCGTTCAGTACGCCTCAGGGACTTTCCTCCAGCCCTTTTCAATACCCTTGAAACAGTTGATCTCGACGTTCCCATCTTTCTGGCCATGTCGGCAATGTACCTGTTGGTAGTCCTCTTGAACACTGCCTTTACTTGCCTTGTTGAGACAGTGGGCTTCCTGCCAGCCCCAGGGGAATGCTTGAGATCACCCCAGCCTCCAAGCGCTTGGAAACGTTGTAAATTGTCTTCAACGAGTCCCCAACCTGTTCCTTAATGTTGTTATGAGGCACTCCCGCTTAGAGGAGGGCTGCAATTTCGATCCTCTTTGTTTCCTGATTGGACATGGTCTCACATGTGGAAGTTGTTACGCTCTCATAGGAAGGATTTTTGTTTATTTTAACAGTAAAAATACGAAACAATCAGATTGGTTGCCACAAAACCTCTTAAAAAGTATATTTACATCATCCGTAAATAATTTTGCACGGCTCGGTAATAAGAATTACTCTAAATGCTTCACATTTATCTGATTTATTAAGCTCTTCTACAATTATGATACTTTGTACAATAAAAAAAAATTGAAAGATAATTTCTATTGAAATTATTTCCCAAGATTTATTCACTAATATTTGGTTTAACATGTAAGAGTCAATCACTCAAACCAACAAACTTCTGCTTCAACCACAGCCTCTATTCTGGTCCTGAACCTGCCACAAGACTTGGTGAGAAACTCCTTTCCATAGTGCCCACTTCCTGGAAAATGGAAACCCACAAGGAATCAACTGTCTTTTACACACGTTTATTGGACTCCAAGACGTAGTTCAAGGGGTTTAGATCTGGTAGGCTCTAAGCCTAACTTCCTAGCTCAAAACATGACCAAATTCTCTGTACAACAGCCTTCCAACAGCCACAAGTTACATCCAGGGCTTGCACATATGTTCTAGGACATAACATTGTTGATACAAATTAATTGTTGTAAAATATTGTATACTTTTCGTATGCTCCGTACAGCTGACCCGGATCACTGATCAGATATTCAAAGCTCTCTATTCTTGCAGACATGCCTCCTCTACTTCCACTGAGAGAGGAGACGCTTGAAACTCATATGGTCCTTCTTTATTTATAAGGCGCCGAACCAACTCACTGGTAAACGTCCTTGGTGATGTTTTGCCCCTTGGCAAATATGTATTGTTTAGTTCTTCGTTCCCTTTATCCTCAAATGACTTTGGAGGTTATTTTTCTTTGATAAATAATTATATCTGCAAACTATTTTTATTTTATTTTATACAATTGAGCTTTATAGCTCATTCTTGATTTCGACTTGTAAAATATGACATATATATAATTCAAATCGTTTGTTTATGATATACTTACAAAGAAATAGAATGGCGGAAAATTACAATTCATTTAACTGGTTTTTGAACAAATAAATATTTTAATTAAATAAAAGTTTACCGAATATCTAATATAGAAATTTTACTTAACAAAATTTGTAATTTTAACTAAATTTTTATAATGTGTACTACATTAATGATATTAAAATAATAACACAACTTTAAGATTTTAAAAATTTCGGTGTGTTGCGCTAATATTTCATAATATATTTTAAAACAGTTTAAAATTTGCATGAAAAGGGAAGTTTTTTAAGATATTAATCCTTTTGGTGAATCCGGGTGAATTTTTATTTGGCAAAAATTTAATTGATTTAAAATCAATATAACTGCAAAACTACTTGATTTATGATTTGACATTTTTACGGAAAATTTTAAAAGATATATAGGGTATAACAATGTTTCCAGTAAATTTTGATGTATCTACTTTAAACTCACAACATAAAATAATCAGATTTAATAAAAAAAAAAAAAAAAGAAAGCTGATCAGTAGATATAGGCATTGAAAATTTATTTGACAAAATGTAGCTTCCATTAGCCTCAATAGCAGAACTGCGCGTAGGCCATGGAAAATAGAGGCAAATCAAAGTTTTTACATTCTAGGATGATGAAGTCGATCAAGGACTTCTTTGGAGGGGGCGGGGGAGCTATGGATTTAATAATTTTTTTTTCCAAAAAGTTTATTTTTTATGGAGAGCTGTGGACTTTTGAAATTTTTTGCAAAAATAATAAATTCAATATTTACAATATTAAATATTTTCAAATATAAAATTTAAAAAATTAAATTTCAAGTGTTACATTTAAAAAAAAAAAGAAAGATTACAAATTAAATTTTAAATATTAAATTTCTTCGAAAAAAAAAAATCAAAAATTCAATTTTGAATATTGAATTTTTTTGGAAAAAAAAATCTAAGATGCCCTTATATATTGACAAAAAATTTAATTTTTTGGATAAAAAAATCAAAAATGGAAAGTTATTCTCAAAAAAAAAAAAAAAAAAATTGGGAAATTTTTTCAAAAATCCACATTTGTTCACAAAAAACCTGTATTCTGCCTTTTAAAAGTATAATAGGCCTGAAATCTTCTCTGTATGACTCCATGGGGGTATTTTCGCTCCAAAGTGAAACGTTGGGCTAAAACTTCCCGAGCTCAACTAAGAAAACACGTTTTTTTCCCGCTCAAAATTGGCTTTATTCATCACTTTAATCATTCCAGCTCCTTTCTAATACTTTATTGGGACTTTGAAATAACGCTTTATCTTTTGTGTGAAAACATTCCTCAGTTTTAACGATAACCTTCTTATTGCAGCAAAATTTCTAGCCTACTTTTATGTTTGCAAACAGTCGTTGAGAGCCAAATATTAAGAGTAAGGTGGATCATGAAGCAATACCAAGTTCAATTAAAGTAGTTTATGATTCTTTTGATAGAGTAGTGCCACCCTACGCTAGTTTGTTGATACAAAACTTTTTTCTTCTTAAATGGAACCGTTTTCCCGTTTCATTTGTAGTTAATAGCTTTCAAAAATTACCAAAACTAAAATCACCCTAAATTATTACTTAATGAAGCAAAAAAATTGCAGGCAATCATGATCCTTTTGATTCAGAAATGATTATTTTTGCTGTATTAGAAGGAAATATATATAGAACTAAATTAAAGGGACATCCATGTCCCTTTAGGAACGAAAGGGTTAAGGACCCAACATTTCATTTTTTTTTTTTTTTTTGAAAAATAAGCTCCACCTTAATCTACAAATAACTTATAGTCATATAATGGAGGTATTTGCATGAAAAGAAGAAAAAACAAAGAAGGAGGTTAAACAAGAACACCCAAATCGTATGTATGTTTATTTCTGTAAAAAATATGGGCCGTACATTTTGTTATTTTTGCATTTTATTATTTTGTTTTATTTATACATATATCTAATTTATAGACTTAAAAACACGAACACAGAGAGTTTGCAAAACATGAGATGATACTCTATAAGGTGAGACAACCTGTGAAATAATATAAAATATTACTTCTAACTGAGTGTTAATGGACGTAGATATGTATTCATGAAGCCCCAATAATAAGATTTGTTTGTATTAAGGGGGTAATTCATAAGCCAAATGGTTCTTTTTTCACATCATTTTTACCGTCCTCTCTCATGGGGGCTTACGTGTGACCTAGAGCCGCTTGATTTTTATTTTATTATGCAAGGCCCTTTCTTAAAAAAACTTATCATAAATACTTTAAAAAAAAATAGTAATTGAGGATTATTCATCGAAGAATACAAATGTAATCCACAATCAATGCTAAGAAATATCATTCTAGCTTTATTTTGTGTTAACAGACCCCAAACAAGATTTTTCTTTTGCTGTTGTTTATTTTATTCTTGGTGTTTCTAGGCGTTGCTTTTATCTTGTGATTGATTTCAAAGAATAGCTTGTATCAGGGAAACTGCTGAAGCAATTGGCTACTAAAACGGCTCATAAATTTGTACCTGTCACTGAAGGGGTAAAGAAACCTCACTGTTATCGTCCATGAACCATTGCCAATAATATTAGCCACTTTGTTTGTCTTAAAGAGTAATTCATCAGCCAAGTGGTTCTTTTTCCACATAATTTTTTAGCACCCTGCTTGATTACGTGCTTATTATATTTATGCAGGCCTAGAAATATTATTACTTATTTGTGGCATGCCAACATTAATATTTTTAACGGTGAGTGTGGATTACATTTCGAGTGGGTGAGAGCCAAATTGTCATAAC
Organism: Lepeophtheirus salmonis; assembly: GCF_016086655.4. Taxonomy (NCBI): domain Eukaryota; kingdom Metazoa; phylum Arthropoda; class Copepoda; order Siphonostomatoida; family Caligidae; genus Lepeophtheirus; species Lepeophtheirus salmonis. Next base: position 30,497,154 of record NC_052139.2, on the reverse strand, counting down.
TCCCATATTTACATCGCAGAACGAAGGATGAATATCCATTTTTTCATTATGAATAATGGGTTTTCCCCCAATTTTTACAATAAAATGGATCTGAGAAATTCATTTATCCAGTCTGAATTTCTCTGTTTCATTCACATTATATTCTTGACTTCTTGGATGACATATAGGTAATATCAGTCTTGTATTTCATATTTTAGTTACGTCAATTTGGTACTCAATCCTCGATTTGTATTCTTCAACGAATTATAGTCATTTAGTTTGAAGACATTATTTTTATTGAGTGTGCAGCAAATTGCACTTAAAGTACTCAAAATCGGTTGTCACAATAAAAGAATAATAAAATTGTCATATCGGGGCTAATATAAGACTTTTAAATGAAATAAATTCTCAATTTGGATTTAACTAGCCCCCTTATTTTATGAACTCTGTGACAACAATTAAAAGATATAGATATATTTTTTTTTGACAAATTCTTTTATTTTTTTCAAACGGGGAAAAAACCGTCAGAAATGATACTTTACTGGGGCGATCTGGAAAGTTTCCAACCTATACAAAGATACAAAACATTTTTCTGAATTTTTTTAAATATTATAGTCTCCTTGTAGCTGTAATTCTACACACTTCTGGTAGCGTTGCTCCAATCTCTGCAGCCCGTCCAAATAGTACTCGGCGTTTGTCTCTGGAAAATAATTGTTCACAAGACACTTTTAGTTTTTTTGCTCAATACCTCCGATGTATATTGACTGAGACGGGTCCAATTTTAACACAATATAATCCTATATATGTATGTTACTGTTCACTCAAACGACTATTACATAACAACTGCACCTCCAATATGGCTGACACTTTGGCGAGTAAATGTCAACAAATACTAGATAGATGTGACCAGCTGTTATTTACAAGTGCTGACATGTTCCACTTGAGGTCAGAAGCTTTTCAGACCAACCTCGTATAGTCAAACCTTAATTCAAAAATTAAATCACTACCTTCAACATTCATTTTGGAGAGAATTGAATTGATTGAATACTCATGGAAATGTTAAAACATTGTGGATTGTATCTATAATGTGAAGGTATTCTTTAATATTTATCCAAAAATGTAATGACTATATGGAATGATAAATTATAGATTAAAAATAATCTTGTAGCCAGGATACACCCATGATAACAATGTTTTTAATATTGTAATAGGTTTTGTACACTCTTTAAAGACCGAAAATGAATATGATATGGAAAAAATATCATGAAGGATAATGATAACATGTTGCTGTTGTCATGTTTTAATTGTTTCACTCTTAAAACCTTCAAAATAAACATGTTATGGCTAAAGAAATGTGTATTCAGAGCATGTTTTAAAAAAACATGCTCTGAAAATCAAATTGGTAACCCTGACAATTTGAAAAATATTTGAGAGGAAATCAGCTTAGCTCTCATGACTTTTTATTTGATCAGCTACAATCAGATGTGGCAAGAAGGGAATAAACAAATACATTTGCAAGAATCCCTCCGATGTTGATCCTCAATTTATGCTCTGAGGCCAACAAGGACTTACAATTATAACTCGTCAACAAATCCTCAAGATTACTCTCTGTCTTTTATGAGCACACACAAATATTTAATCAGGCGTTGAATGTAATCGAATGCAGTAGAAAAGGAAGTTCGCTAAATTGTGGCTGAATAAAAATGACAGGAACTTTGGAAAAGATAATTAATTATTCAGATTATCAACTCCAAAATAACGGGGTAGCAAAAAAATAAAAATACACACGATTAACATTACATCCGTTTTCAAAACGCCAACTCTCAGAATAGTATTTAGAAGAGAAAAATCGGTTGATACATGTGCTCTTTTTTTTAATCATTATTAGTATTTAAAACTTCTATTTCTAAAGGAAGAATTCTCGCCTATTTTTCGTGCAAATTGATTAAAAAAGAGATACTTAAATAAATGTATTTGATTTTTTGTATAATTAAAATATTTTCCGTGTACTATTGCTATGTTAAAAATAAAAGGTTCCCTTCTTAATAGCAGTAATTTATTTTCCCCTTTCATAATCATATAACAGGCAGCTGATATTAACAAGGATTTTAATTGAGTAATACCATATTTCTCGCTCCTGCCTTCCTTTTGCGCTGAATCGCTGAAGTATTCATACACTATGTTATAAATTGTAAGCATTTTGGGAATTTAAAAAAACAAACAAAAAGAAATCAGAAAATAAACATCCTGACAATTTAAAGAAGAGAGTAGAGCAGATTAGCTGTCGTGAATTTACATCAAATAAGAGCTGTGAGATGAAGCAACTAAAGACATGTTCCACTCCGGCAACTCAGAGGCAAAATTTGCTTTCATAACGATCATCAATTCTACTTTGGGATCAACAGGGGTTTACTCCGTGTTACTCTTCGTCATCAATGAGCAGGCAGACTCGTGGTTACACTGAATGCTTAGATGCCCTTTTCTAAAGATGAAATAAAAACAATGACAGCTTTAAAAACACTATTTAAGTTGCCAACAACAAAAAAGTTCGCACGCGAAATAATGACTAAGATTTACAACCCTACTTATGGGGTATGGATCATAGTTTATTGGGTACTAGTTCCTCCCAAATTATGTTACAGGGAGATAATGCTAACGAGTGTATTGTTTAATAAGTACTCACAGCTTTAAAATTATATTTTTTTTCCAGCTGTCATTTTTCGGCTTCTTTTCCCTGAATTATTGCTCAAAACCAAGATGGATTGCCTTTGAATGAGTTCTTGTAACTTTTGGGCCTTTTTCTCTGATTCTTTTTGGAGGAAAGGTTTAGTCGGCTATAAGGCACTTAACTATAGCCATCTAGCCGATTACCTTTTTCAAACTTATTTTCAGTTCTTATACATAGATATATGTACATTCTCTTTACAAATTGCAACTTGTATAGGTAAACAAGATTAACCAAGTTCCAATTTCTACGTCTTATAACGCTTTAACAAATTAACAAAATTAGTTATTTTAATTATACACCTATACTATTATTTTATTTTGATCTATTAAAACAAAGGCTCGACTGACACACTAGTCCACCAGTCTGGGGCTAGTAAAAAACCAGTCAGGCTAGTGCAGTGTGGCCTGTAACCTTACCGTAACCTAAATACAGAGGCAATTTTTTGGTTCCAATCATGAGTATTATTTTGTATATGTCTTTGATCAAAATCGATCTTTAACTTTTGGTGTAATGCTGGTAACTAAATAACCTACAAACAAAGGAAAAAAATATTTGTTGGCGGAGGTATTAAACAATCAAAGTACATCAGTTACATAAAAAAACTGAGAGCACTATTAAATTAATATTCCTCCTCCAAAAAATGACTTTTACCCGAGTCAATATCAGTTTTTATCCAATATCGCAAAGAAAAGTTGTTCAAAATTAACTTTCTTCACACAAATTCTTACCATATTGAGTGATGTATAATGTATATACTTAAATGACCTATATACATTTTATATCTTAACCATTTCATAATTTGGTCTTAATGCCATGTTCTTAGAATCGTATAAATAAATATGCATGTATTTGCGTGTAACCCGACCCCCTACTTATATTTTTGCAAAATGGCATTGTGAATTTAAATAAATAAATATGATGAAGATCCAATTTTGAGCATAACAATATGTTAATAACATGTAAAATGAGGTATGAAGTTAGATTCAACATGACAAAGTTATAAATAGTTGCAAGAAGAAAGTATGGCATGTCAACAAAAAAACAATATTGAACAAAAATTAAGTAAAGGAGCCATGCAAAATATATGTATAATTTTACTTCTTATATATAGAAACCTCTATATTTGATGAACAAATTTCCGTCAGTTATGGGCTTATGAGTCAAAAATGTGGGATGAGTAGGGATGCTCAAATTATTTATCTAAAGCTTAGAATCTTTATTTGATTTAAGAGACATATATATGACCCCTTTAAAATGAAATGAATCAATTTCTTTTTCTTTAATTATGAGGATCAATTTTGTTCACTTTAAGTGGAATTTGGGGGAAATTATCCAAAGACTTTTTAAGGATAATTTCATAATAGAAATTGAGGATCGAAGAATACATATGCAGTGTGTCAACATCAAACCAATCTGGAACACAAATAAAGGAAAAGGAAATAATACCAATTTATGTTTTATTACTCAATATATACACGCAGCCCAATATTTCATAGATATATTTGAGTCAATTAAAGGCTTATTATTCAAATTTCTGGGATGAGTTGATATAGTTAAGAATGTTAATGATTGTTTAAAACCTTTATTTGAATCAATTTCTCATTCTTTGATTAGTAGAATCAATTTTGGATACTTCAATTATAATTTGTGAGAACCCCAAAGAGCTGATAAGAATAATTTATTGTTATAAATTGACGAATATTCGCCGAAGAATACTAATGTAATCCACACTTGATTAGGAGAAAAGTCATTGAATGTTGCTTTTTTATTGACAGGCTTCAAGTTATCTCTTGTTTTCTTAATTATTTACTCTATTTTATCAATCAGAAGAGACCAAAAGAAACCATTAAGTTTATGGTTGGACGCCGGAAGCAATTCAAAATTAGGGGGAAGGGGTCTGTTTCATAAAAATGACGTCATATACTAATCTAGGTAACTTTTGAGAGTAATTATTTCCCTTCATTCCGCCACCATGTCTCATAATACCCATCAGTATCCATTTATCCATAAATACCCCCATAATCCATAATTTATGGGTCAGTTTTTTTTAAAATGAGTGCTTACGAATTTCAAAGAACAAAAAAAAAAAAAAAAAAAAAAAATTGGAAGTCGGTGTTCATGCTCATTTTGGACTATTTGCCATTGAAGTATCTACATAAAAACCTACAAAATGACAATAATTTGAGCTTTGTACATCAATATGTTCCCAACTTATGATGGATTATGCATTTTTAATTAATATTTTGTGTCAACCTGAACTCACTCTCGTAATTTATTAATCTCTTACTGTGACCATATATAACAGGGGCGCCTGCAGGATTATATTTCGTGTGGGAGAAAAATTTCAGAAATGCATAATTATTTACAGAAAATTAAATTTTTGGAAAAAAATTTCAAGCAGGAAATTTCAAATATAAAATTTAAAAAAAAAAATTGTAGTTACGAGCATCAAATCCTTAATTTGGTGCGGGGAAGATAGAGTCCCTTCAGCCCATCCCCTATGGACGCCCCTGTATAATTTTTGTATCAGGTTTGATCAAAATTCATTTGTAACTTCGGCTGTAATCCTGCCGACTGTCAAACAGGGGCAAAACTTCGTTCTGGAGGTAAGGCAAGTTTTGACATTACATCAAGGCCTTTTTCAAAAAACTTTGACATAATCAGGGGGAGGAGGGAAGGGAGGGGTAGCATCTCTTTATAGCCCCGTATATACTCAAGGACCTAATCACTTCAGAAAGGATCAAACTTGAATTTAAAAAGCTCTTGAATACTTAGTTATATCTGTTAAAATATCCAATCATATAACCAACCTCAGGAGAATACCGAGTATAGAAAAAGTAATTAGACCTTCTGAAAACCTAGTTCTGAATAAGTGTTGTTGATTAAATCTTAAAGTTTTTTATTATTTTTGAATAGTTTAGATTCTAAGCCTTTGATTGATGTAGAATGTACATGCTGTAAACAAAAATTAGATATATGTCGCGATAAAGACAAGAAAAGCCTTCATAGGCAATTTAATCTGCGTCGGGAGGACCACCTTGGACATCACGACGCCCTTAATTTCAGCAATTTCAAAGTTTGTCGGGTCAGAAATCGTTCGGCTGATGGGGACAAACCCAAGAGCGGAAGACCCACCAAAGTGAATCCTTAAGACATCATGGAGGCCTTTAAGGTCAATCCAACGATGAAGATGTCAGACTACGCCAGGAAGAAGAAGTTGAGTCGGTCTACTGTGGACAAGGCCATCCGAAAGGCTAGATGAAGGTCACTTAGAAGAATTGAGAGACCACTCCTGTCCCAAAGTCAAAAAGAACTCTTTCTTCAGCCATGTCAACAGAACTCTTGAATGATTTGAAGCACAACAGCAACCGTGTCATTTTTTTCTCTAATGAAATTACCTTTATCGTTGTCCCCGTCTCTAACAAGCAAAATATCGGGGGATATGCATTGGCAAGGCTTACCAAAGCATCAGGACAGTCACCAAGACTTCTGTGATTATGTTGGGGGTTGTCGCATCAACTAGAGAAAAAAATCCCTCCAATTTGGTTTACTGTTTGATATCGATTACCTGCGGTGGAATTCTTGATGGTTTTGAAGGAAAATATGGTCCCATAGATCATCAAGACCATAATGAAGTCCAACAAGGCCACGTACATATTTCAGCAGGAAGGGGCTCCAGCCCATACTGCCCATACAGAGTGTATGAAAGCAACATGAAATTCTGGTCCAAGAATCTTTCGCCCCCTCAGAGCCTAGATCCGAGTCCACTGGATATCTGTATTTGGTGGCAAATTGAGAAGAAGTCCTTCAAAGTCCGCCAACCGATTATTGATGCCCCGAAGACCTCCATTAACCTTTTTATGGAGGATAATGAAAAGGGATAACGTTATCCATGTGTGCAGGGGGTTCCTGAGGGGGTTGGAGACCGTCATTGAGGCTGATGGTGACCAGATACATTATTAATGTGCATTGTTATAGTAAAAAAATATTATATGATATAACATTCCATGTACAACCTCATCCTGATCAATTATGAGTATTTTAATGACGACTACTTAGAGGCAAGTAGGTATATGTACATTTTGTACCAGATTCAAAATGTGTTTCATATTTATAATAAATATTGAATTACTGTTTGGTGGAATTTGTTTTTAATACCACCCACAGGGTAATAGTCATTCCATCAAATGAAAAATAAAGAAATCCTATAAATATTCTATAAAAGGAATTTCCTTTCTTTTAAGCCCGGTATAAAAACAAACATTATTTTAATTTATGTACGTCTTACATCATGAATTACCCAAAAAAGTTCTAAGGGAATTATAGTCTATATATTATGAAAAATCCTTGGATTTGCCAACAATTTTTATTTCGAAGAGATACATGCAATGAAATAGATAAGTATTCGATCTTATTGTCACAGCTGTTCATATAAAATTAAATTTTTAGGATTTTTTTTTTTCAAAAATCCATAACCATTCACAGAAAATTACATTTTTCGGGAAAAAAGTGGGGAAAATATATAAAATTTATTAGCAAAAGACAAAAATTCCTTAATTTTGAGGGGTACTTCAGCCTTTCTAGCCTACCCCTTGAGGATGTCCCTGTAAGGAATCACAGACCTGTTTTGAAAAGACTCATTGAATAGTGGTACCTTATATATAGTCATGATCTTAGTTGAGGCTTGCAGAAATATAAGAAAATTTATCGATAGAAGGAAAGGAAGGATTGAATATTAAATATTAAGGGCCACGCTCTAACCGATTTATACAATATTTAATGCAAATGTATGTGTCCGGGAATCACACTAAATAAAAGCATAGCTTTTGCTAAAATTTGTCATGTAGCTTCTGAAGGCTCCAAACGCACTTCTGCTAAAACTTTTTTTTGGCCTTTTGGCCATGGTGGACTTAAAATAGCTTTTTTCTAAAAAAAAAAAATATTTTGAATAACAAACGAGTACTTTATATTAAACAAAAATGGAATACTATAAACTTCTATTAATTATTTTTACTGCTTGTTTATATATATCTTCACATGAAAAAATGAGCGTCTGAGACAAAGGATATTTAGCCATAATATAAAATTTGAGAAAAATGAGCGTTGGCCCTTATTTATGGTTTTATATGAAGCCTCAACATTTATAATTTGTTAATGTTGCAGGCAACGCCGGACCAACTACACTAGTAACTTAAAACTTAAAAATGCGGTGAATATTCTTCTTGATCCACTTCTTTGCTTCCATGGCTGCATGTTTTGGGCATTGCCCTTACTTGAAGTCCCATAACACGGCCCATTGTGAGTGTTCCGCCTAGAAGGAACACGGTTGTCACCCAAAATTTAACTGATGATGGATATCTTTTCTTCATCATCATATCAATCCCAGGAAACTTTTGGTGAGATGGGTTGCCGCGAGTGGAGAATAAGATTAATCTTCTTAACCTTCTTGGTATATAATCAAAACTATATAAAAGATTTTGATATCTGATGATATGGAGATATTCAAATATTACCTTTGTCTATTGTAATATGTGATAGTTTGAGATGAATATAAAAAACAACAAAAAAAAAAAAAAAACACACACTTGAAAGCAAGTACGGATTTTAAAAAAAAATTTGATCTGCGTTAATTTATCCTGTATTTCTTTGTTCATTTTTTATTGTTCAACAAATTCATCTTTGTCTCAATGCCCCAGCTAAAGCCAAAGGAGTGAAACGCCGGCCAGATGATCAATTTATAAAATTTGAATTAGCTTCATGAACCCTTTTTGTTCCTTATGTGGATCTGAGGGTATCATGAATTACTCTATAAACAGGTAATGAGGATAAATTATTGGGTGGCGTTATCAGTAGACAACTGAATTTTGATGTCTTGTAAGTAAAAAGTTTTTTTGTAGCTAGTTAAATTTGAACAAAAAATGATCACGTGCTCCTCGTTTGGTTTTAAATAATGGAAGGAAAAAAATGAACGGGGAAAAAGGAACGTTTGAACAAAAATTCCGAAGAAACTAAACTATGTGAGCGAGTCCAAGCCTTGTTTGCATATCAGTGAAGCATCAACCCAAAATATATATTATTTGCAAGGCTACATTATGTAGTTTGAGAGTACTACATAAATTAATTGAAAAGGGTATTTCTTTACAATTTATATTCATAAATACCTAGCAAAGATAATGAATAATATGATCGTTCAGGTAATTGTAATATTTCGCTGCAAGGTGACACCACTCACGATCGTTTTGTGAGCAAACTAATGAAAGACTGGTCACAAAATTTTCCTACCTTACAAAGCAATAAGACATTATTTATTTTCTAACATGTTCCTCATGTAACTCTAGACACCTTTCCCGGCCATACTTCCGTCACTGTAACCTGTCCAAATAGTACTCGAGCTTATTTTATGGGGAAAAAATTGTTCAAAAGACACTTTTTGATTTTGACTCAAGTTACTTTCAGTGACATATGGCAAGTCTTTATATGTTTGAAATTATGAAATTTTGCAGACCCTCAACGTACAAGTAAACAACGCTTATGCCGCCAGTTTTTTTTTTTCAAAAATCCATTTGTAATTTGTTTTTTTAATACTATAGTATATATATTCATTTTTTTCCTATTATCTCAAAAAATCCGTTTAACCACAATAACTTTAGTTCTTTTTCCCTCATCAATTAGACTAAAGTTGGGTAAACCAGGACTCTCCTTCAGGCTTTTTAGTGGATAATAAATCTGATTAAAGTGACTGCTCAATATTTAGATATACTTAGATTATAAAACTAATTGCTACGTTTTTAACTATATCGGTAAATACGCGGACTAATTTTTAAACGCTTATATCTCGAGGTTCCGTGACCGGAAATAAAAAAAATCAGCAGAAGTAACTCGATAAATCTTTTGTCTTTGTTTTTGTTTTTCTTACTCACATCAAACAAAGTCGTTTACGATGAATGACGAGGCACAACGTTATATGGTTGCCACTCTCCTCCGCGCCGGTAGGTCTGTCAAGGAGATAATCAAGGACACTACTGGACTATCCAGGACTACTGTGTTCAAGGTCCAGAAGCTTGTCAAGGAGGGAAAAGATCTGAAAGACCTGTCCATACCTCTGGAATGACTCAGGATTGGCTCGCTGCCAACATGCCATTTTGGAACAAAAACATTTGGCCACCTCAATCACCTGATTTGAATCCCCTTGACTACAGTGTGTGGTGGCAAATTGAGAAGAAGGCCTGTGCTACCCGCCACCCGAATTTGGACTCATTAAAGGCCAGCGTCAATGAGCAATGGGCAGCCATGGAAGACCATTACATCATCAATGTGTCCAAGGCCTTCCGCGGGCGCTTGGAGAGTGTCATAGGAGCTGATGGTGGTTATATTCAGTACTTATATTAAATTTTATACCAGAATAATTTCTCTATTTTATAATTCTCAAAAAAATATGTCATACGAATTTTATTACACATTTAATTTTTTTCCCCCAAATTGAGAATGGGTCACATGTATATTCTTTGTTAAATTATTCTCAATTTCTATCAAGAAATTATTCTTATTAACCCTTTACGTCGCAAATTGAACTTAAAGTAGCAAAAAATGATCGTCCTAATGATGAAAGAATGATAAATTGATTGGTTTTATGGTTGAAAATGCCAATAGTTGTTCAATATAAGTCCCTTAAATTAAATAAAAATATATAAAAATTAGGCTTTTATTAATTGGAATTTCCCCTATTTTTGTTTAGAATTGTTATTATGTTGCCACAACACATATTAAATATTCCACACCAAATTGCCCCCAAAAAAGGTCTCCAGTTACATCATAATTTGTTGAAATTGAGTATTTCACATCTATTTTTTTTTGTCCAAAAGAAGATTGGGGAACTTGGTATACCAAGTTCATAGCTTCTTAACCTAGAGTTCAACTTCAAGAGACAAAATATTTCTGAAAAGGAATCATACGTAAATAAAAATGTTTTACATATGCATGTTTTGGAGGCAAGACCTTATATTATGACATTTGACCTATTGTATCAAACTGTATATAGTCCAAATTGGATTCATTTTTTACCTATAAAAGTAATCTACAATGTATGTAAATACATATGAAGAAGATAACATTCGAGTTAGGAATGAAATGCAGATAATTATGTATATATTAAATATTACATTGACCTTTTTTTTATAGCATGATTATGATACAAATGTTTATTTTTAATGATATGATTGTGTATTTATTTAAAATATACTTTATTTGATGATGATTCAAATCAAGGTATCTAAAAAAAAAAAAAATAAAGAAGAAGAATATTGGTCAAATCCTACTTAGCTAAGGGGGGGTCATTTATGAACCACGTGGTCATGTTTTAAATAATTTTTACCCCCTTAATTGGTTCTTTTCCTTACCACCCCGGAACCAATGGGTTTTTTATTCGTTAGCCCCCCTCCCTACCCGAAAAATAGAAGTATTTTTTAGACAGTAATAAAATATTTTATGCTCTTCAGCATTTTAATACCTAAGGTATATTTGTACCCTGTAAAAAAATTAATGCTATTTTTTATAGAATATGATCAACTAAATATTTATAATTATCATTATTCAAGCAAGATCTGTCTTTTTGTCTGTGAATAACTCATTTTTGAGGTTGCGTTTACGGTCTTTGAATTGCGTGATCTAAGAAATAAAAATGAAGTAACGAGTAGTAACTCCACGTGTCATGTTAACTAAGAAAAGAGAAATGGAGTACATATGGCGTCAGTGCCAGAAATACCTAACCCAACATTGGAAATGCAAAATTTATGGCGAAAAAAAAAAGATATCTTTTTCTACATAATCTCATTTCAGTCTTATACAAATTAAAGAAAGTGCAATGTACTGTACTCTTTAAAATACCAGCATGTATTGCACTTGTTAAAATGCCAACAATGTTTTCTAGCTTGCCCACTTTCACTCGACGATTCATTAATGTTAATTGCGGATTCTCTTCCCAATTTGTGGAGTTGTAACTTCATTTGGTCGACAGGATATATGTTCGTCTTGGAAGCTCATATGGCCTCGTACAAACTCATCCAGATCAAATTTTAATTTTGTAAAAGAACGAGCAGATTCATCCAAAGTTTAACAGTTTAAAGATTCTAAAAATGCACAAATTATCTGTACTTTTTCACAGAGACACAAAAAAGATTGACAACATTTAAAAGAAATTACCTGATTCTGTGATATCTACATATATCAATTATGCAAAGTTTGTCTGGATGTATATGTGCAGGAGAGTCATTTTTGCAATAAGTAACAATGTTACATCAAGCTTGCCCATTATATTAAAAAATAAAATAAAAAGAAGTACATTATATATAAAAAAAATAACACTATCCAACAAAATCACTCTTTTTTTTATACACAAGAAGAACATATGCTCAATTTCATAGAGTTTGATCCCTTGATTCCTAACATGGCCATATTTTTTTTCTCTCAGAGCCTCGTGTCCGTCTGAAAAATGCCATACATTTTTTATTATTTTTAAGGTTCAAAGCGGTTTTAAGCCCTCAGTGTTGAAGATAGGAATAAATTATGTTATTATATTTTGAAGCTGAATGTTAAAACATTCTATAACCATTTTTAAAGTATCTCCATCACACTTATAACTCGAGTTATGTTTCTTTTGAAGTGGGAAATATGTGCCTTGTATTCAGAGGCTCATAGCTTCAAGACAAATAGATTCAAAAAGTTTAAAAGTGTCACATTTTATATCTGAAAGTATGAACTTTAATTTAAAAAAAAAAAAAAATGAGCATCCCCAAAAACGCTTTATATCGTTGTCAAATTGAGATAAGGCTGGGACAATATTTCAAGGATAAATTCATTTTTGAATTGATTTCATAATAAAAGTCCATAAATATTTGGATGCCCCAGCTGGAAGAGATAGAAACAAAGAGAGAGAAGAAGAAAAGAGATAGAAACAAAGAAAAGGAAAGATAAAATATATATTATACAATTTGTTATAACATTAAGCCTCATGTCTCAAACGTTATAAATCAATTATTTCAAGCTACACAAGATGACTTGTGGCATACACCTAGTGGGTCAGGAATTCCAAAAAACAGACATTCGAGGGAGTTTTTGACCAAATCCTTTTTCTTTTTCTCTATCTTTGTTCCATTCCCTTTTCTTCTTCTCTCTCTTTGTTTCTATCCCTTCTAACTGAGGCATACGAATATTTATGGACTTTTATAATGCGATAAATCCTAAAAAAAGGATCCCTACTCAATACAACGAGTACATCCTATAAACCCAGCAAGGTTGTCATTCAAATGGAACTACTACAAGATTATTCGAGTAGGATCAATTGTTAGTGATCATAATGATGTATATTTTAGCTGCTCTGTTTTTTTGGCATTGGTAATCTGAAGAATGATTTTTTCACCCCCTCGGCTATTGTCGTTAATATTTAACTTCTAACTAGTGAATTTTCTCTTCCACTACATTCAAAAAGAATATATATGTGTGCTCATAGAAGACAGAGAGTAACTTCGAGGATTTGTTGCGGAGTTATGCTTGTAAATCCGTGTTGAATTCAGAGTAGAATTGAGGATCCACATTGGATTTATTCTTGCCAATAACCTCGTAAATTTTCTTCTCTCCCCTACTCCCTCGTCACAGCGAATTTCGTTGGGGTAAATGGCACATTGGGACATATGTTGCACGATTGTTTCATCTAGTACCTTATCATTTTGCCATTGAATAATTTTTGTACAAAAACTATGAGGATATTGTACAATCATTCTACCATTTCAATAAAATAAAATTTTACATCATGGATATTTATAGTATATACCTACATCCTCAATAAATATTTGATATGAATAAGGCGAACAAAATCATAAAAATACAAATATTGAATATGCAGGGTAGTATAAATACTAAATATGAATAAGAATTAACTTGTAATTGGCGGTTGCTGTTTATTGTTTTATTATCAAGACACAAAATGTGTGTATACATATTGTTTCATAAATCGTCATAAACTATTAAAGAAATAAAATATGAAGTTTAAAATGCAGAATACCTGACTGAGCTATGTAAAAATTGCAGTGCGCTCAAGAAAAAGGTTATATACACTCCATTTTTATCGATTACTTTATGAAAGATTGATTTTCGTCAACTTTTGAACATCATCGGTCAAATACAGATAAATATCAAAGAAAATAAGTTTCTAACAAGTGACACTCGAGACAATGTCAAGGGTCCTAATGGAGGCAGTGTGTGTCTCTTCCGCATCTCTTCTGCGATAATGATGATCCACCTGTAGTTTTTCCTCTTGCGCTGGGAATAGATGGTGAACATTTTATCGTCTGAGAAAAATATCTGAGGAGGAATAATTTGGAATATTATAAAATTCCCCAGGGACTCTAAGGGCAAATCTTTCTTGGTGCCTGAGAGGACGTGAGTTTAATCCTGGACATTGGAGGTGAGGCTTAAGCCCTTGACAACCCTATTCCCTGTCATCGTGCTCACAGTGCAGTCCTTGACCAACTTTGACATGGGCATTGTTTGACCACTTCTGGACATCTCCTGTGAAATAGAGATAGGATTGAGTAAACTGTAGTTTTTTGTCTATCAACTAGCAAAATTCCATTACATTCTATCAGTCACTAAATCAACTTTGGTACCTGGAAAAATGTGGTTTCATAATTACAAACTTAGTGAGCTATGAGACATTGAAAATATATTTATCCATGGCTACAAATACACTTTTTGTCAGCTACAACTCTGTATCACAAAAAAAAAAAAAAAAAAAAAAAAGTTTCAATAGTTCTGATACATTCAAAATATACTTTTTTAAGTTCGCATTTAAAAAAAGGATGATTTTCGTTGACTTTCAGACATCTGCGGCCAATAACGGATTATAATCCTACATATAAGCTTGAGTAATTTGTCAATCCATTACGAAAAAATCCTTAAATTATATCAATCATCAATTACATACATTTTGGACCTACAAAACTTAGTCCTCCAATCACGAATTTAGATGGCTACGGCCAAAGAAAACACATTTGCCTATGGCTATCAATACATTTTATTGTCTGCCAAAATTCTTTGAAAAAAGAAAGAGTTTTGCTCAAAATCAATTTACTAAAGTTCTTGTTTAAAGAAGTTGGTTTTTGTTGACTTTCAGATATCTCCGGTCAACAACGGGTAGGATAAGGTAAACTTTAGTCCGTTTGTTGTTTTTTTTGTTTGCAAAATTTTGTTTCTTGAATTCATAATCACAATGAGTAATCAACACAAACTAGTGCGGTGCCCTTATTTATTAGGTTCAGTCCAGGGCTGAGCAGTCCTGGGAGGATTGATCCTTAAGACTGTCGGTCCTTCGAACCATCAGTAGTAGAACTTATTATAAAAAGAAGTTGAGTGACGTCATCAAGTACCGAGCTTTATTAGTTTAGCACTGATGTATAGGACTGAACTGAACTAGACCGACTGAGTCAGACGGGACTGCAGTTTTGAGTCCTAAATAAGGATTGGAACAACAGTAGCAAAAACTAATTATGGTGTGGTTATTATAAAAATGAAAGGTTGAGTTAGAATATAAAGAGTAGAAAAAACTTATATAAATGGTGCAAACAATAAGACAGGAGAAAAAGGCACAAAATCATTTGGCCCTTCGCTAATTATTCCCAAACATTGACTGCAACACCTTAACATGAGCTCTTTTGAATTCAACCAATCAATGATCAGAGAGTTGACAACTGACATCAAAATGCAGAGTGTCCCCGCTTATCGACTACGCCTTTTTGGTGCATGTCGAGAGCAAGGTCTGTAGTATCCATCATCCAAACACTGAGGCTCTTAAGGCCACTGTCGCCCAGTAATGGGACATCATAACAGAAGAGGACTACATCCACAGTGGGTGCCAGGCCTTCTGCTGCCGCCTTGAAGCCATCACCGCTACTAAGGGCGGCTACATTAATGACTAAGAGAGCTCAGGCACGCACTTTTTGTAGTATTAATTTTGTTGAAATTCTATTGTTAAGTAGTAAATTTTATCTTGCTGAAGTTTCAAATTCAAAGTGTTCTTCGGATTTTGATGGACCACTCGGTATATGGATATTTATTAAGTATATATATATAATATGCTATGATTAGAAGTTAGAACAAAGCATTGTTAAAATAAGGAGGCATTGAATTTATAGAAATCACAAAATTTTCAAGTATCTCACGTATACATGTGGGTATTTAATACTCGTTATCTCAGGAATTTTCACGTCCAATATTCGTTTGTGAAAAAAAAATCAAAAATCAAAAGTAACAACAACAGGAACGAGGAATGAATTTAACAAATAACTTCTTAGTTCTAGCTAGCTACATTCTTTCTTGTAAAAAAACACACATAAATATATCTATTTACCTTGATGAAGTAGGTATTTTACGTGAGTCTTCGACGTGGGAGTTAACGTAATCAACCTTCATGATTGATTTTCATATATAGGTATGTATATATATTAACTGTCATACATGTACGTTTTCAATTTACCTTACTCTACTACTCCAAGAACAAACAACAGTCATTTAAATATACCCATGTACGTATACACGTTCCAAAAGTGAAGCATTAGGTATTGTTAGCAAACAAAAATAATCATTCACGAAATAGTTCTTTAATAGTTTTATTTATGTTTTTTTTCAAATTATATAATACTCAATATGTATAGGTTAATTTAACTCATGGGCGAAAAAGTCCCGGGCTTAACAAAGAAAATAAGTTTTTTCTTATTTTCTATATGGAGTGGAATCACACATAACACTTTCGAAGCCACTATTTAGCTAGTACGGTATTTTTTCCCATTCAGAAGGGATGTAAAATTAAATGGCAAAATTGTTTTTCATCCATTGTTTGTGAATTAAAAAAAGTAGCCTATCACTTAGCAAAATAGCTCTCAAACTAATGCAGAGATTGTCATGAAATTTATAGAGTTGTCTTTTGAAGGTTGATACTTACTGAAAATGAGGCGAGTTAGAAAATAAAATAAAACAAAGTAGCATATATATGTGAAGAATGGAACTTTATAGCTCATTTGTTATACATGAATGATCTAACATATATATTTGGACAAAGTTTGACTTCATCAAAAACAATCATGAGAGTACTTTGCTCAAGGGGCTCGTGGTTTTTATTAAACAGCATAAAAATAGAAATAACATTTTATTCGATTCGGCCGCAGTCTGTTGTTACCACGTGCTTCATTCTGTACCTGAAGCTACTGCAGTCGTTTCTGACGTGACTAAGATGCAGATGCCCAACGTATAAGTCCAAGTGGTTCATGTTGCAGGAGCTAGACGGCTAGGCATGACGTCTATAGAAGCTAGGATATTAGCTTGGAGCTATTTTTGAAGTTGTGTGGACGCAGCATCCGGCACTGATCTTGTTGCTCGACCTAACGAAAGTGGTGTTAAGGAGTTTTTCTATTCTTAGAGGTTATATTGTGCATTAGCCAATTGTGAGCAGTTTAGCTCACTTGGCGTTAACCTAGTGCTAAAATAGCAACTTTAGATTAAGTATTCTTGTTCATCTGGCCTTTTAATGGCTCTCCTTATTGAACCTGCCTCTTTTTGTCGCTTCAGACCGTTTGGAGTTTCCTGGTGACGTCACCCAACTCGGTTAAATGATTTATAACTTCGTAGACGGTCGTCCTGGGGTACCTAGTAAAATCAATAATTGATCTAGTGCCGTTTTTTGCTCTAGCTAATTCAGCCATAATCACTTCAATGGTTTGCTATGACTATCAACCTCTCATATCTCTCTAAACTTTCGACTCAGATTAATGAATATTTTGAAATGCGAAAAATTGAGGAATGGGATATTAATAAAAATCAGACGTAGCACATTTGGTACATCATAGGAACGCAGTGACCCAAAAATTTATAAAGGATGCGTTCAAATCGGACATAAAAGTCATTAAACTACGTAGCTCAGTGGACAACGTGCTCCAAAAGTATTATATTCCCCTGAACTCAATGTGTGTAGGTTTGAGCCACGATTGCTCTTAAACAAGGAAATATGCAATATTAGGGGTAGTACCTAATATTGCATTGGCTAAAAGACAAATTTTGCTTTAATAATATTTAAGATAACCCCCCAAGAAATCTAAAATGTTTTTTTTTATACGAACCATCACCGTTTTTCTTTTTTTTTAAGAGCAAACTCGCACGAAACTACTCAATACTTCTATCTAATATCCACGAGCATCAAGAAATAATAATTGTTATTTTTTTTTATATGTTTGGATGCCCAATGAGTACTTTAGCCTCTAGAGGCCTTACTAATAAAAACAAACAAAATTGTTTGCTTAATATCCCCGCAATTATACTTCAAATCATAAAATAGACTGAAAAAGCAAAATAAGTAGGAGTGATATATTATAAGAGACCAATAACAAAAACGGTGATCTTGTTATACGCTCACGCCTCCAATATTTCATTAATACGACTACGTATATCATGGATGATATACATCATAGTGCATCCGGTCATTCGTTACCATATATTCATACAGACGAATTTTACTTTATTAATATAGATGTATATGGACTTCAAAGACAATTCCGAGGTCAGATGGAGTAAAAGTAATCATAAAATGTTTACGTATAATTAATCTGTGCAATTCTATCGGGCCATTTAAAAAAATCATATATATATAGTATCCCCATAGAAAATCTTTACTAAAAGCGTAAGGATAGATATCCGTCAGTAGTTTCATTATCGATCAATATTCACCATCAAGGGCCCAATGAATATCAGGATCACAAACTAGCTATTCCCGTCTTTGAAAACTTTATTTAACTAATTCAATAGTGATGGATTAAAGAAAAAATATCTATTATTATCCACAAGGATGTGTGACGGTCTGTAGCTTGTTGTTTAAATAAAAAGAAATGGGAAAGAGAAGAAAACGATTAATTTTCACACCGTTCTCTATCTGAGTAAAATATACCTAAACTTTATATTACATAATAATATCCTTGAGGGAGTTGTATTATTTTGCCGCAAGATGGTGCCACTCTCTGTTGCTTTGTTAATAAACTAATATTAATAAAAAACGCTGACTCTTCGTTTGTGAAATGACTTGGGTACTTTAATATAATGTTAGTAAAAATAACGCTTCGTAGATAGCCCTTAAAATTTAGGGCGATTTCAAGGACCGATAAGGACAAGATGAGAGATGAAATAAATCTTTTTTTTTTGTGTTACAAGGGCCACAGTATAGTTCTGCTGGAACACATAGTTTCCCTTTGGTTATCTGGACTTCACCCAAGGCAAGACCACCTCTTTGAGGACGTCTTGGTACTCCTTGGCCCTGATTTTCAGGCCTTTGGGGAACTAATACGAGGGCATCCTCTTCCCGTCGGATACCACGATTCCCAGCATAATCGGTACTGTGGGAACTGTGTCATTGACCACGTAGGTGAGGTAGAAGTGCGTTCTTGGAGTTTCTCAACTATTCCACGGTAATGTTTTTCTTGTCTTGTTGCTGTGTTGGGTGCAAAACAAAATCGGCTATACTTTGCCTTTTGGCCTCCATCTCGACAATGAAAGAAACTATTTTTCCCAGTTGTAGCTCATTTTGAACTCTAATATTTACCAGATTATTTTGGTAAAAAATGGTTAAAATGTTATTGTGGTAAAAATGGACCTACCGTAGGATTGGAACACAGACTGGAAGGAAAGAAAATAATGGGGGAATGGGGGAAAAAATTAAATGGAACGCTGAAGAGAACACCAAAATAGTGGAATGCTTAAAACCTGTTTAAAACGATAGGGAAGTATAGACTACTGACTCAGTTAAGTACAAGGGAAAAGAAAAAAGTGCTTTTAAGTCAGCTGTTGCAAGTAGGATGTCTTATATTATGTTCTATTACATCATAACTAAACTTTAGAGAGAAAAAAACCAAATATGTTGAGGATGTGTAACGTCCGGTATAATTATTTGAACGGTACTATTATTGCACTACAACTTAATAGGAGATTATATCTATAATTATGACTAGAAACATTATGAAACTGTGAAAAATCCAAACTCAATACCAAAGTTAATTTATAAGAATAGAATGCCAATGAGGGCTTTGAATTTGTAGGCAGAAATTCAACTTCCTCTTAATCTTTAAAATTTTAGATCCTGCCGAGTTTTGATTATGTAGGGGGCACCCTAGTAGCTATTTTTGTACATCTAACAGTATTTATTCTACTTGTCTAAATACACACGACAACATCACCCTTGATCAGTTTATAGTTGTCTATGGGTAAAATGAACGAGTATTATAAGTATTGAGAACGAAAACAATACCTTTTTGTAGATGATTAATTTAATTAAAAATAAATGATTAAAGTCCTAATCAGAGCTAATTTACTATAAGTAGACCTGAGGCAATGATAAATGTACTAGGTCTTTTTTAAATGAAAATATGTTTCACGTGTCCCTGTTTCTTACTTTAAATCCACCTTAAAGCTTAATTAAAATAAAAAATGGGATCTTATTTTATAAAAATATAATGTACATTAAATAGATAAATTTTTCAAAATGTCCTTGTGTGTAATCCAATTGAAGAGTCTATCGACAAGGGCTATGATCTTTAACTAATAAAATTTTTCCGACTTATCATCCCAATTTCTAGCCCATGTTCCCCATTTAATGCAAGACATATTTAAAGTAAAAAGTTTAAACAAGTGATAGCTGGTTTTGTTATTGATGAGGTTGCTTAATAATGTCGTGACTTGAAGTTTGTTTTTATTTAAAAATAATTTTTCTATCTAATGGACGCAAAAAGTGTACTGCATTATAAGTCGCTATAAAATACGTGGAAATATCGCTGGAAATCTGTGCCACGGAATTTATCAATATTTGTACAAAGGCTATCGCGGATGCCATTAAAGATGGGATTATATGAAATATCCACCATATGATCAGAGGAACAGCTACATGCGAAATAAACATGACTATGATGATAAAACTGGACCTTCGTGCTAAGTCAAGGGCTAGAATGAAAAAATTAATATATCAATGACAATACAAAGGCTTGCCAGATGATCATTGATCGTCATATCTCATCAACCTCATGAGATCAAGCTTACCAATGATTTTCTTATTCAGTAATGACAACGTCTCCAACAGTCGTACAAAAAAAATTAAATAACCACCAAGAACCCTTAGGATGTACCAGGCATAATTAAATTCCCTTTTAAGGCAAAATATGCTCCTTCATTCAGTGCTTATGAGGAGGCCATCTTTGGGAGATTCCCATAGGAGGACAATTGAATCCCAAATTTTATTTTTATTCCATTTCGGCCATGTTTCCGACACAATTTTGAAATAAACAAAGATTCAGTGTATTTCCCTTTCAACTGTTTGCCTTAATTTTCATAAATACTTTCCTTGGATCGAGTGACACTTTATTCCCTGTTTGACAGGGTTAGAAGCTGTCTAATGTGGAGTGCATAGCTGTAACACCGTTGGTCTTCATTGATAACACGATGGACTCTTGAGCATGACGCTACGTTGATGCTGTCCATTGGCTGGGATTCTTCTCATTTTTTTCTTTCTTTATATTCTTCAGCAATGCAGGACTTTGGGCGATTTTGGCTAGGTCAAAATGCTTCTGTAAAATCATCGTCATTGGGTCCTTACGATCATATTTGGGACATTTTCTGTACGAACCAATTAGCGTACCCGACCACTTTAGCCAAAACGCGTTGAAATTGCATATAATACACAAAAGTGCACCACTAATTTGTTCTTGATTAAAAGAAGACAGGGATATGTGGTCGTAAGAAAGCATAATGAAGAATTGACGTGTTTGAGTAACATTTGTACTGGATTTATTCTTCATTAATGTGTGTTTGTATTCAAATCGGTTAGTTTGGGGATGTGATGATGACAGAAAAAATTACACACGTTTAAAATAACTCTCCTTTATCTGTTGCTTTCTACTTCTAATAAAAATCATTTATCTCTTCAAGTTATACTATAGAAATGAGAGTCAAAGCAGCAATTAATGATAATTAATGGCATAGGATTTTAATTAATGATTCTGAATGGGAAAGATGTAGTTTGATCGTATTTTGTAGGTGGTTTTTGTTTGCTTAAAATAGCGATGCACATGTTTATGACTATATATCTTTTTTGCCTGAGTTTTTGATAGGGTTATAAATTCCAATTGCATGGTTTTACAAGCAACATACACACGCACAAAACAAGATTTGCAAAGAAAGAATCATAAAAATGCACATAATATGTACATTCATAGTACAAATAATGGAAAAAAAAATTAAAGTTTGTAAAAACAAAAACATCCAGATTAATTCTGTGAAACAGAATTTTTTTTTATTGTATTTTTTCAGACAGGAGGAAATAGAGATGGTATGAGTATTGTTCGATTTTTTTTTTCAGATGGTGTGTTCAGTAATGTTGAGACTCTGTCCAAGAACTGGGTTTCAAACACCGCAGGTTTCGTATAATGCGGTGCTTCGAGGAATATTTCCCAATCTCTGTATAGTGCGGTATATTTCCCTCATATAACGTTTTTTTTAATTTATAAAAGGAAAATAATCAGTTCGTTCATACCATACCTATCTATTACCACATCCATTAAAATCTGAAGAATTTGAATGTTCAACTTTAATATGAAATAATTTATTAATTAACAATAGAATTTCAACAAAATACATACTATAAATATATGTGTGCCTCAGCTCTCTTTATCATTAATGTAGCCGCCCTAAGTGGCCATGATGACTTCCAGGTGGCGGCGGAAGGCCTGCCATCCGCTGCAGATGTAGTACCCTGTCATGGCGTCCCAGTGCTGAGTGCCAGTGGCATTGAGGGCTTTGGCGCTTAGATGAAGGACACTGTAGGCATTCATTCGACATGCATCCAATAGTTGTAGTCGAGGGCTTGGGATCATGGCTGTAAAGGGGCCAAAAGTGTCAAAAAAAGAGTTCAAAAGAACTCAAAAACTCATTCGAAAGAGTCTTACAACAAAGGAGATGGGATTTTTTTATTGCTGGATTCAAAAGGGGTCTCTCCACCCTCACAAGGTTTTTTCCGCCCAATTTATTTTATAGCTCTCTGGAGAGTGAGGTGTGTAACCCTGATATATTTTGCAGGTGTCCTGATGGACTTGAGGGGATTGGTCAGGGCTGTTTTCATTAACTCCTCCGGAGCCCTTCTTCCTCTTCAAATTTTGAACTTGTTGACAGTGTTCTTGGAGTTCACCAACTGTTTGAAATGCACTAACCCTTAGTGGCAATGATGACTTCCTGATAGTTGCTTTGAAGGCATCAGTGTTTGGATGACAGATACTGTATGCCTTGCCCTCGACATACACCCAAAAATATCTAGTTATGAAGGTTGGTATCAGGACGTATGAGGGCTGAAAGTGTCAAAAAGAGTTATAAAGAACTCAATATACTCATTCAAAAGGGTATCGCAACGGAGGTTTATTTCATTGCTGATATCAAAAGATGCTTCTCCACCATCACAAGGTTCTTTGCACCCACTTCTTTTTTCATATACATTCCATGGACCCTCTAGCACTGAAAGGGATTGGCCTGGGTTGTTTTCTTTAACTCATCCATGTCCAATTTGGCCTTTTTGAGAGTGTCCTTGTTCCTTTCCAACGTTTTGGACTTGTTGACGGCGTAAATAGAGCTCCTGGAGAAACCCACTACATGGAGTTACGTTCAAGTGCCATTTTCTCGACTTGAACGTAAGCTATACAGATTATGTTTTTTGTTTTGTAACTAATTGTTTGTGCTTTAATATATATTAGAATATGAATTAATTTCAATCACTTAACCTTCATTAATTATTGAATTAGTAAGTGTTCCCATTTCAATGGACCACTGGGTAGTACTTTTTTAAATGCGTCCTTACTTTGGTACTATTATAGTAGCTCTATGGTTGTAAATCCTAATCATTTATTAGTGTGCGGGTTTTGTGTTTGTTTGGGGAAATGAACAATGGTTTTTTATTTATTTCCTAAACCTGTTATCACTATTCTGTTTTTATTTATTTCCTAAACCTGTTATCACTATTCTGTTTTTTATTGAGGAGAGAATATATAAGTATAGAGTGTAACCACGAATGTGTGAACTCATAAATGACGAATAGTAATGGGGATAATTTTTGAGTAGGTATAAGTTATAAACCCTTTGTGGACTCTGAAATAAATTACTTTGATTTCCATCCACAATTCAACTCTATGTCCTTGCTTGAGACTGGTTTTTATTTCTTTCATTTCCCAGCTGCTTGTAATGAGTATAATGAAACATCATTATAGCTAAGCTGCTATCCTCTCAAATATCCTGGAAATTGTCAGGATAGCCATGTTAAATATTGGTGTTTTTTATACCATTTTTTTTTTACAATTTACAACCCTAGGTATAGCGAATATACATAAGATACTACAAGGAGATTTTTATACATATAAAAAGGGTTTTTCATTAACAGCGCTTACATTTTTTTCCAAAAAATAAAACGAAAACGGTTTGAGATATCGACGATTTCATTATTTGCTGTTAAAATATATTCAAGTTAATTTATGAATGAAATTCGATGTTGTTTGAATGACCACCAAATTCACTTTTTACAAAGTCCAATCGTTGAACCCAATTTTTGACTACTTTTCCGCTTAAAGTGCCTTAAACTTCAGCAATTTTGCGTTGAATATTTGTTCTGAGCTCTTCTAACGCCGACTGGATATTGGTGTAGACCAGGGCTTTCACTTGACCCCCAAAAACATAGTCTAGAGGCGTTGAATCGCACGAGCGAGGCGGCCAATTGCCTGGTCCATTTCTGGAGATAAGACGCTCACCAAACTTACTCTTCAATAAATCGATTGTAACATTTGCTGGTTGTGGAGTGGCACCGTCTTGTTGAAACCACATATCGTCCAAGTCCATATCTTCCAATTCAGGCTAAAAAAAATTGGTTATCATGGCGTGGTAACGATTTCCATTCACAGTAGCGTGGCGATTGTCATCGTCGACGAAAAAGTATGGCCCAATGACACCACCAGCATGCAATCCACACCAAACAGTAATTTTTTTTTGGATGTAATGGCCCCTCATGAATCACGTGTGGGTTTTTTCCGGCCCAATAGTGCATATTTTGCTTGTTAACAAAGCCATTGAGCCAAAAATGTGCCTCATCGCTGAAGATGATTTTACGTTGAAAATCAGGATCATTTTCGAATTTTCCTTCAGCCCATTTACGAACTCCTGACGTTTGAAGTGGTCAAGCGGCTTCAATTCTTGTGTCAACTTGATCTTATACGGGTGTAGGTCAAGATCTTTTCGCAAAATTCGCCACAACGATGTTACAGAGATGCCCAACGATTGAGAACAGCGCGTAAGAGACAAATGTGGGTCATCTTGAATTGATGCACTTGCGGCAGCAATATTTTTTACACTTCGTGCATTTCTTTGTCTCACTGGCACAGGAACATTATGTAGCGTGTATGTGGACTCAAAATTTTTTCACCAAACGTTGAATTGTTGATTTTGCAGGTAGATTACGTTGACCATAAATTGGCGTTAACACTCTTAAAGTTTGGATCAAAGACTCACCCCTTTTGTAATAAATTTTAATAATTTGAAAGCGTTGCTCGAGTGTGTACGGCTCCATGATAAAACTACAGTTATTTTTGAGGACAGCTGTCAAAGAAACAATAACAAATAGGACGTCGTTTTCGAAACCTGTTAACGTAAAATGTGAGCGTCTCTTTTGAAATATGAAATTTGAAATAACGGATATTTTTCAAAATGCCTGGCAATGTGAAAAATACTAGTTAGAAGGGTCAATGTGCAGAATGCCCAAGCAATGTGCTAAATACTCGGGCAATCTATCAAAATAGTCAAGACAATTTTAACTTTCTTTACATTGTAACATGAAACGAATCTGGGTAATTTGACTATTAAACAATTCATTGGTAATCAATTTGATCATTAGGAATTTGACAATAATATAATTTCATTGCAATTTATTTTCATTGAAATTTATATTGTATTCACACAATCAAACTCTGTTATGATTAGAAATTGTCACGTGATACTTCATTCTATTTTACTGTGCAGGTGGACTAAGGGGGATCAAAACCTATTGCCCCCATTATCTTGAGCATCAAGTACCACTTCTAATATTCTCTGATACATCCCGGCCTAGAGGTGTTCCAAGTGAACCACTGGTCCAAAATGAGGATCATTACCTACCACCACCGCTTCCCTAAGCATCAAAGTCCCCTTTTGATATAATATTATACACCCCACCCACGTGTTCCGGAAGTGAACCTCTTGTCCACGAGGCGTATCAAAACATTCTGCACATTGCCCACTGTAACGTGGATTCTGCAGATTACCCGTAACATAAATATGTATATACTAAGGACAATTTTTGTTTCTTGTGAAGTTAATTTCGCCAGAAATTTTCAATTCGTCTCTTGTTTTGTCAATTTTTGTCTCGCATGTATTTTGTCTAGTTTAATCTTATTTAGATAATTTTCGTACCGTCTTTGTTCCCATCTCTCTCATTTTAATTTCGTTTTTAGGACGTCAAGTTGATAAAAGATCTGTTTTAGAGAAACAAATACATAAAGACGGCAAAGGATTGTGATTAACAGTTAGGTAGAGTTAGGCTGAAGTAGATTAAAATCTTCAGTCTGCAGCAATTAAAAAAAAAAAAAAAAAAAAAAAAAGTAGTGAACCATCAGATGACAAAATAGGACCAACATATAAAAGGACTTGAAACTTACTGTCTACCAAAAATGTATCCCTCAATTGCCTCGTTAAATGTCTACAGAAGCGTTTGCAGGGGCTGGGCTGAAGGGGCAGTAGCCGCCAAAATTAAGGAATTTTGGCTTTTTAATAGATTCTTTTTGTCATTCGGGCAAATTAGGGAGTAGAGCAAGAAATTTGAATTTTTTTGTAAATAGCTACAGATTTTTTTTGTATTTTTTTGTCCTTACAAATTAATTGAAGAAATTTTTTTCAAAAAAAAAAAAAAAAAAATTTCTATTTTTTTTTTCCAAAAAAATTAATTTTCTCTGATTAATTAGGGATTATGATTTTTTTATTTTTTTTCCCTAAAAAATTATTTTCTCCAAGTAGCTATGAACTTTTAAACCATTTTTTTCAAGAAATTGACCGTTTGAAATTTAATTTTTGAAATTTTGTTCTAAAATAATTAATTTTCTACGAATAGCCGTGGATTTTTAATTTGTTTCTGACCCCCCCATATAATCCTGTGGGCATCCCTGGTATACTCACCAAGTATATTAAAATATTAAAAATATTTAATAGCATCGTTATACAATCAAAATCCATATTGTATATAGTAATTAACTTTTACAATGGAAATAATTATATATTTATCGCTAATTACCCTTTTTTTTGTACCTAATGGATCATAAAAATAAAAGTACAAATATTACAATTTTTAGGAATTTTAAGTACATATTACCTTGATTCCAATATCAGTGTCTATCATTGACATCAAGTAGTATTTAATACAGGTATAAAGATTTTTTTTATTCTACATGACATTTAATGAACTTCCAACAAGATTTATAGCAAATTTGTATATTTTTAATGTAGTAATACTATCAACTTTGTGCCTCCAAGATGGCATTCCTTCAATAATGACTTCTTGAAAATATTCTATTATAATTGTAACGTCGTCAGAATAAAGGAACGCTGTTGATGTGTTACTTTTTTATTACGCCATCAAAGTTGAATATCATTCCTCTAGTAATCTAAGAATCAAATCTGACGTCATATGATATATCTTTGTCAGTGCAATCTTGTTGCTTCTACCTATTTCATTTTCTATACTTACGACATATTTTACAAAATTATTTGATTATCATCATCTTCATGTCAAAAGAAGCCTTTTTACATTTAAACTTGATTTGAGAAAGAGTAAACAACAGCATCAAGTATTGCTTTCTAAAAAGAAAATTCCTACAAAAACCGGACATAATTGACGGTGAAATGGAGCCCTGGCCTACTTTTTGTGAGCCTTTAGCTCTGATTCTGAAGATAAGCTTAACAGGAGCGTGTGCAAGCAGTAGGCTCGAGTGGCTGTAGTCCCAAAATTAAGGAAATTTGTTTTATAATAGGTTTTTTTTCGTCATTCGGGCAAATAATCCAAAAGAGCAAACTATTTCCTATTTGTTATTTCTTTTTCCAAACAATTTAATATTTGAAATAATATCTTTGAAATTTTTTGTGAATAGTTGTGGATTTAGTAAAATTTTTTTTGTCAATGCTCCTATTTCAATGAATGCTTTGAAAACCTTTGATATGCATTTATGGATTTTAACATCAGAAATGATTGTAATGTCATTGTTTTGGGATAAAGAGCCAGTTTTAGAATATTTAAGTACAATTTTGATGGATTTCTTCAATTTGGAATTATTTTCCTATTTTGTTCCACAACCTGCCAAACATTTTGATACTGTTTTTTTTTTTTTTTTGAAGATGAAAGAAAATCAGAACTATCAAGCTTGCCACAGAATAAAAACAGTATCAAAATGTTTGGCAGGTTGTGGAACAAAATATGAAAATAATTCCAAATTTAAGTATTCCATCAAAATAGTACTTAAATGCAATTAAATATATTGTTATACATTAGATTTTCGACCTTAAAAATTAAGTGTTTAGAACGCATGTCAGTATGAATTAGTTAAGACTTGTTTCTAGAATATATTAATTTTATTGGAAAACATGTACAATTTTTGTATCATAAATATATTAAGATTAAAAAACGTATGATTTTTGTTGTTCTGACCTTTTTTAAATATATTTGGTAAGAGAGATAAACATTTTTACAAAATGTAAAACTTTAGGGGATCGGTGGGTCCCAGGATGACCTCTGATTTAGTTGATTTTTTGAATACATTTTTCTATGATCAGGTCTCACATTTGAGAGAATGGGCAATGAAACTCTGCTGGGGATTCATCAAGACCTCTCATTCTTTTGTCTAATATGTGGCATGAAACTTTTAAATGAATAAATGATTTTGATCAAACTTAAGAGATAACTAACCACTAATCAACAATCAATTGCTGAATACGGAATATTTTGTACGTATGAAAATTAAAGCAAGCCGATTAAAGCTAAATGATGACTAAGTCTTCGAGAGTTAAAGGTTAAAGTTGATATTTCAATTCGTATTATGCACTGTTCCTTACTATCTTTTGTAAATAAACAGGGCATTTGCAAATAGGCCATTGTGTGTTATTTTCAATCATATTTTACACCGAAGTGCCTAGAGATTTTATTCAGTTTTGGAAGGTACTCTGACAAAAAAATAAAGTTTAAGAACGCTGGTCTAGTAGAAGTAGGTAACTATTAACGTAAAAAAATCAACGAGTGGGTCACGTTATGCCTTTAAGAAGGGCCTACAGTATCATGAATGAACGACTCTGGATCTGGCCTGCAAGACGGGGCACCCTGCCACACCATTAAAAGAACACTAGGTTTTCTTGATTATCAAAATGTGATAAACATCTCACCTAAATTTTGACCTCATAACTCGCCAAAATGGAACCCTTTAGACTATTTTGTCAAGGCTAATGTTGAATAGGTTTCTAATGAAGGTCCTACAACACCACAGGATCCCTGAGCGCTGGGATAAGGAGGGAATTCTGGGATTGATCCAATTGGAAAGTCAAGAAGGAATTGGGACCTTGTATGTGTAGTACAAAATAACAGCGGTTTATTAATTGAGTGTCAAATTTCTGTTATAATGTTGACTTTTGTGAATGTTTTGATAGAATTGTTTTAGAAATAAAGTCAAAGCAGCGCTTTAATTCATTTTTCTCGTCTTGTGAACGTTTAGATGAACAATCCTTTGCGCTATATGAACATCTCTGACAGATAAATTTATCTGTTGTCCCAGAAGGTTGGACTATTGATATTGCAAAGCTCTGTAGTCCATTAAGAATTTGTCAGTTTGTAGTACATATATATTCATATCTATTATCATATTAAACTACATTTTGATTACTTTTCAATTATCATTGTTATTTTAAGATGTTTTATATAGCATTTATATATAGGTACCTAACTAGCAATTAATGATAGTTAATTACTGGATATGTTTTTACTCCATATATAACATAGAACTAATCTGAAATAATAGTACAATAGACATAAAACATAAAAACAATTAAGGAGTAAGAAGTAGAAAAAAACATTTTTTTATCATTCTTAAGAAACACACACAAAGTACTCTGGGATAATTAATGAACACAATTTTCTGATTTATACTTTTTTTCCCTCCCTCCCTTGCCTTTGCTGCTTAAATAAGATAGAGAAAAAAAAAGTTATAATGAAGGGGGTGGATCCAAACCAAGTAACCATTCTAATAACGAACAAAAATATCTACAAAAAGCTTGGTTTTTCATTGTTCTTTTCCGTTGTTTAAGGTCAGGCATTTATTAAAGAGAGCCCCATGTGATTTAACAAGTATGTTAATGAATAAAAAAAGTCATTCAGGACCGTCACTTTGTTTGATCATTGAGGGAGTGTTGGGTTTTATGACCAATCCGTCAGAAAAAATGCCAAATTGACAAATATAATTTTAGAAAAGTGGGGAAAGATAAAATTTGACAGATATGTTTTTGGAATATTTGAACAGTTTTTTGCTAGAATAAAAATTTTAATGAAAAATATTCTTTTTCTTAGAAAATATTATTTTTGAAAAAAAATGGACATATCAAATTTTTATAAAAAAAAAAAACTTATTTTATTAATTTGTCACAAAAAATCAAATTCCGACAATTAGAAGTTAATGGAAGATCTCAATATGTGAAAAAGGTTCGGAGGTCGTCTTTTATAGATTATTTGGGGGGGAGAGGGGAACTTGTTGTCCATCGGTGGACTAAAAGATGCAGAGGAGATCACATTTCATTATTTAGGGCACTACGACTTTTCTTTCTATCTATCATGAACCATTTCAGTTGAATTACTTTGAGGCATATTTTGTACGAGAGTCAAAGTGTAAATTTGTCTCTATCCGCATTTTTCTTAGATTAAAATTGATGAACTTGATTAAGTAATTAATTACACTTATTAATATATCATATAATTCATTATTAGTTAATTGAGTTATGATGTTATTGATCACAATTGCTCAAATATGTTTTGAGTAGGATTAGACAATCCTTGGAGTTTAAACGGTGTCTTTATACATATTCATAGTAATTTTCGGTTTCAGGAGTGAATTGATTTGATGATATAGAAGTTCATCTCCCTTATACCTCTTACGTTCATCCTGTAACTACGAGGGTGGTCTGAAGAGTTTCCTACCATGACCTGAAGATGGAAGCACCCGTAAATTATAGCTAGTCATAGTATCTATCTAGCATTTGTTGTTGACAGTTTTTCACCGAAGTTTCAGCCATTTTGGACTGGCAGTTGTTATGAAAAAGTCATCTGAGTGAGTTGATATGGGTGTTTATGGACAAAATCAAATATTGAGCTGTAATTAAATAAATGTTATGAAAGGCAATACGCCTATGATAATCAAAGAAGAGTGGAATTATGTATAAAGGAACTTTGCAGCATCATTTACGACAGTGAAGTTTTGGCAGATGAATTTCAACGTGGCCCTACAAGTTTGAAAGACGATGAACGTTCGGAACGTCCAAAAACTGCAACTATGAAAACATCCCTAAAGTTCACCAGGTCTAGCTCCAAGGGGCTTCTTTCTGTTCCCTCATCTGCAAATTATGCTCGAAATACAAAGATTTTTGACAGATGTAAGAAGTAATCAACTTAATTAACAATTATTTTACAAAGAAAAACACCAGGTACTATTTGGACGGGTTACAGTGACGGGATCATCGCTGGGAGAAATGGAGACTATGTTGAAAAATGAAAAAATAGGAATATCAGATATAATGTCTTGTATCATTATTAGGTCGGAAACTTCTCTCATCACCCTTGTATACGTTAATGGTTCATGGTAGATACGAGAAGAAAAATTCGTAGTGCTATAATTTTTGGGATGTGATTCCTTTCGCATCATCCTTCAGTCGAAAGATAGCCTCCGAGTCCCTGCACTCCGTAATACTTCATAAGGTACACACTCACACCCTCATCCATATAATGAGACCTTTCATCTACTTTCGTGATCTTACAAAGAGCTAATTGTCTGAATATCTCAAAAAATTATTGGAGATCCCTCACCTTAAACTCCAATCATATATTCATCATAATGCAATTGCCATATTAATATAAGGTTTGTATAATTGAGTTACATCTATCCGCTATCTCCAATTTTGAGAAAAGAAAGAGTCAAATACATTTTTGGCAAAGTTAAAAAATGTAACCAGGCTTTTTGACAAATCTATCAGAGTTTTAAGAAATAGAATTTAAAAAAAGTGACATGAAAAAATTTGAGAAATAATTGTTTTGCAAATTTACCGAATACTTTTGTTATTCTTAGATTTTTTATTTTTTTGAAAATACATTTGACAGTTCAAATTTGACAGGAAGCTGTAGAGACTTCCCCGTAGTCACGGGCCTGAAGTTACTACTCCATGTTTTCTACGTCATTACTTTCACGCCAGTGACTTCACTCTCTCCTTTTTGAAATATAATATATAGTATTTTTCCTTCCATGAAAATAATGAATGTGGAAACATTAGCTCAGAGATAAAGCATACCCTTTCAATTTAAGAAGGCCCAACTTTCTATCTAAATACTTATTTCCATTGTTTATATATTTAATATAAGTGAAATATTTACGTATTTAGTCACTCAACAGAGGAGCAACATCCAATCCTCTTAATGTCAGCTTGTTAGACCCTGTTGGACACTCTTTAATACCAAAGCTCAAATATGATATATTCTTTTCCATAATTTTTTATTCTTAATTTTGGCACAATTTACGTACATTATTTAATTACTTTCATATGCGAGATGTCAATATAAAAGCAGCATAGAATCATCGTTTTCATGAAAATTAATGAGTAAGGTAAAATTATAATAACAAGTTTCTTGGATTCATTGGAGGGAGGATTCAGTTTTCACTGCTTTACTACGTGGGAAGAAAATTTAATATATAGAATGGGGATGGTGGCCCATAAATTGGTAACTTGCATTTAATTATGATTTTACTCCGTTTATTTTTAATTATTATGTTTCAGTACGCAACCAAACGACAGCTGAAATAAACATTAATAAGTGATATTTTTTATCCTGTCTCTAAGTGTAAAAATGTCGGAGGAACAACAAAAAGGGCATCGCGTGCCCCAAAGTTATTACCGAGACCGTTGGCATCTCTATCTGGGCTGTCTCCAACATCAAGAAGTAGGTAAATTATAGCCCCCATAAAGCCAAGAAGAACCAAAAGTTATGAAGCTACGATATGTCTTACTTCTGGCCTGCCTCCATGTGGCCTAACTCCAGCATTGACCTCAAACCTCTCGACGTTGCAGTTTGAGAAGTCTTGGATAAGAATGTCTTCCATGCCTCTCATCCAAATTGGGCGTTTTGCCTTTCAGAAAGTAATCTTTAATCAATACACGAAAATTCTTTTTCATCCATTTTTTCACAATCCCTCCCCTTCCTCGATTGGAAATAATGCCAAACAGGAATGAATTGACCGATCTGGCTGAAAGTTGGTGTGTGCTCTTCAAGAGATGCTATTAACTAAACATACCTCAAAGCGCGCAAGTAGCGTCATCTCTCAGACTTTGCACGGACTTTTCAAACGAAGCATGTAAATAGATCGAAAAAGAAAACCCCTTTTTCTCAATTTATTTTTATATCCCGGCCTTTTTTTATGTTGACACGTCATTAATTTGATGTACACACATTTACCTCTAAATATACTCTATGTATCCATGAAGTTACTTTATTGTGCATGTCACGCCCTATTTTTCTGTAATCAGTTAATTTGATTATTATTTCAGAAAATAAAAAAAGAGAAGTCTCTCCAAGTATTATTTTGACAAATATCAAATATAATTACGGCTTAGGTATAATTTAGAATGAGAATTGAACGCAATTTATGTGTATGTAAATAGAAATTATATATATATGTGCATCTACAGTAAGATATTTGTCCTTGACCTCTAATATGGTACAATCATTAAGACAGAAATATATCTAGTGACAAAATGTGTATAATATAATGGCACGTTGATTGGTGTTTCTTACAACAACTCAAGTGAATAGCGATATTATCCACCTAGAGATTTACAAAAAGGCTCTTTATTTCTTTGAGACAAACTTGAGCTTACGTACAAGTCAAGAAAATGACATTTAAACGAGATCGACGACTAGTTAGGCGTCTCCAGAACCATCATCTACACCGTCAGCAAGTATGAAACTTTGGAGAGACAGAAGGGCTCTGTCAAAAAGGCCAAACAGGATCCTGAGGAGTTAAAAAAAACCCAGCCCCAGGCCAATCCCCTCAACTCCATGAGGGCTCATGCCAGAATCTCAAGTTTTCATACTAGACTGTCCAGATAACTATCCCAAAAGTGGATTGAACAAGGTTTCCATTTTTGACACCAACAAAGAAAGAAACCTATCTCCTACGTGGCAAGACTCTTTTGAATGAGTCTTTTGAGTTCATTCAAACTCTTTTTGTCACTTTTGGCCTGATGCTAACACTCTCGACCTCATCATTTGTGTACATATCGAGGGGAAGGCCTGTAGTCTCCATCATCCAAACATCGAGCCCTAAATGTCACTGTCAGCCAGTATTGGGACGCCATGACAGAAGAATACATCCGCAGTAGGTTCCAGGCCTTCCTCCACCATCGGGAAGCCATCATTGCTGTTATGAGCTCAGACACACATCTATTTATAGTATTGATTTTGTAGAAATTCTATTATTAATTAACAAATTACATCTTGCTTAATTTTAAAAATCAAAATGTTTAGATTTTAATGGACCATTTTAAAGACAAAATCAAATATTAAAAATGTAGGTAGCTTAGAAAAATGAAAGGGAAAGTTACAACAAAACAGTTTTCTCGAAAAACAAAAAATCTACAAACAGAAAATTAACATTACAATTTATATTATTAAAGCAAAGTGGGCCTCTGTTTGTCTGTTTGTAGTTGCATCATTTTTGAGGGTGTGTTTAATAATAGGTATAGCTATTTCCCAATAGATGGCTTTAATAATGTGTATCTCGCTTTGTATATGAGTAATCGCTGCTTTATGATACATGGTGTTAGAAAGGTAAGATTTCGTACAAAAAAAAACTCGTAGGAAAGATTTTGGATTGTTTGAGTGGGCGTCAAAGGTGGACACCAGCAAAGATAAAATACATCATATTTTACAGTTTTTCTTGGAACAAGGGTAAGATGCAAGCCAGGGAGGGGGGTGAAAATGTGAATTGGGTTTATGGTCCTGATACTGTAACAGCTAATTATGTGATATTTTAAATGTGTGAATTTCGTTCTGGTAATTTTGATGTCAAAAATGCACCACGCTCTGGAAGGCCAATTGTCAAAAATGTTGATAAAATAAAGTAGAAATCGTCCAGACACTGTCAAGCAGGACATTAATTTCCTATGAATAGTTATGAATTTACAAATATTTTTTTTTAATAGCAATAGATTTTTGAATTTGTTTAACAAAAACATTAATTTTCTGTGAACAGTTTTTGAATTTTTTTTTTGAATAACTATAGGTTTTTGATTTTTTTTTTTTTTGAATAATTAAAGGTTTTCGAATTTTTTTTCAAAAAATTAATATTTGAAATTTAGTTTTTTCAACTTTTTTCCTAAAAATAAATTTTCTATACGTAGTTGAAGATTCTTCTTAATTTTTGATTTTTTTGCCCAAAAACATTCATTTTCTATGAATAGTTATAAATTTTGAAATTTTTTTTGAATGGCCAAAGATTTTTGATTTTTTTTTCGAAAAACATTAATTTTCTGTGAATAGTTATGATTTAAAATTTTTTTTTTTGAATAGCTATAGATTTTTTGATTTTTTTTTTCCAAAAAACTTATATTTGAAATTTAGTGTTGGGAAATTTTTCCATAAATTTAATTTGTTGTCAATAGTTACTAATTTTTGAAATTTTACTATAAAAAAATATATTATTTGAATTTGAAAGCAGGGAATTTTTGTATATATATATATATATTTTCAAAAATCAAGCCTCTCCTCTTTCAAAAAATAAAGTCTTACATATCCAATTTTCGATGATTCTTCATTCATCTAAGTGAAATAGATTTTAATAAATATATGAGCTCAATAAAAAAGTCCCTCAAAAATTACGAATTTATTTTTATTACACGTAAAATAAGTGAGAATAATTGCGGTGGTTAGTGTTTGTGAATATCCAAACAGGGATAATTATTATTTGTAAGTCTCTTAGGGGGTAAGGAATTTGACATTTGACAAATTTGTATTTCAATTTATGTAGGAATTTGTTTTGTTATTAGTACAGACCTTTTATTCTACATTTATGACGTACTTGAACCACACACCACTTATACATTACAAAAAAAGGAAAATCCATTTTCCCTTTTATGATTTTCAACCATTATTTGTTTTCTTTGTTTTTTTTAATTACAGTTTGTTTTTATTACTAGATATACACGAGTTCGTGGGTGTTCTTAAAATACATATTTGCTGACAGACCGACCAACTACAACAATAAAAATATTATCATTAATATAATATTTCGTATGAGAGGGAAGAATGTTAAAGAAAAAATAATTTAATTTATTTAACAAAAAAAAAAAAAAAAAAAAAAAAAAAAAAAATGAAACATCAAAATAGATCACATCTGCTTTAAATGCCATCTTATGCTGGATTAATGTCAAGACGAAGAAGAATAAAGAAAAACAATCTTCAAGCCAAGCCTCCAAGGTCGACTTTTTGACATGTTCCTGCTTTTGGACTCATTCATAAGCTAATTTGTGTGTGTTACTCTTTAAATGCTCTTTTGAGCATTCAATACTTATAATAGAATAATAACAGCCAGTTTTTAAGAACAAGAAACATCCTTATTAAAGAGTTCTGTCTTGAACGGGGGGACATTTTTTGTAGTACACCCATAAAATTGGAGTATTTATTTTCATAGTTCATTCTTTACTATTTTTCTTTTGTATGTTTTGGCCAATAAAACTTTTTATTCATCATACATTATTTTAAATACCGTATGGATATAAGATACCTGTACAATAATTGTAAAATTTTATCTTAATCTGGCATTTCAATACTGTAAAATTTGAATAATCGACACTTAACCAATATTTCTTCAGCAACCTTTTTAATTGTTAGTTACTGTGTTAAGTAATAACCAAAAGTTTTAAGTCATTGATCAAATTAATTACTTATACAACACTCCCCTAATACAAAATTACAGACTTTAATTATATGAATAAATAGACTATGTATGCACAAATTCAACAGCAACTACGAAAATTCTTGTTTAGCTGAATATCTAGTTTTTTGTTATAACATATTATCATATTTCAAAAAAAAAAAATAACAACAACTTCAAAATGAGAGGAATATACTGGACTATGCAAGGAGTTGAAATAATTCCAAATACCGCGTCACGTGGTATCTGTGGCGTTTAAACCCACTTTATGCACTTTAGGACCTCCTTATTCTTTTATTTACATAGAGTCTTAGATTAATTATTGACAAGAAATAGGGCTAATTATACTTTTTATCAATACACCCGTGATACACCCTCATTGTTGGAAAAAATGAATTCCCGATACTAGGGCAATACTTTTTGTGCTTGACAACCTATTGAGGGTTTTTACTATATTTTCTGAAGCTATTATTATTATTCTTTTCATTCTTGCTGAGAGGGAAACATCTAAGTATAAAGCAATTACTCTTGCGTGCCCTCATGATGGCACAGAGTTATAGACAGCAATGAAAATCGTGTCTATAATGAGTATGTTAATATAAAAAGAAACTGAGTATTAAAGGGATAATACTGATAATTTGAAGAATGTTTTAGAAGAGAGTAGCTACAGTCAGCTGCGATAGGGGAGGAAGGGGGGGGGGAGAAGGAATAAACAATGATTGAGGCAAGAATTACTCTGAAGTCGACCCTCAATTCTACGTTGAATTCAACAAGGACTTACAATTGGAACTTTACAACAAATCCTCAATGTCTTTTATGACCACATACAATCATTTTTGAATATCTATTTAGGAAAGGAAGATGACTACTACGGATTTAATTAATAATGACAGCTGCTCTGGAAAAGCTTTTGCCAATTCAAAAAAAGAAGAAGAAAAAAAAAAAAAGTCCTGGTTGGACTTGACATAGAAAATTGGAGATTGTCAACAGAGCAGTCGAGTCTATGTGCTTGCTTGATACGGAATGGGATGGTATTTTTTTATCTTCCATCTACTTTCAGCTTGTCTAATGATAAGATATGACGATTAAGATGCTTTAAATTATTGGGATTACCATGTTATTTTTTCGTTTCTTTTATTTTTACAGACGGGAGATCATATTTTACCCATTTCTAGGTAGTTGATTAAATCTTTTGATACATGTTTATCCTATGATAATCATCAGTATAACTCTGTCCCCCCCCCCTTAGAGATAAAAGAAGAATTGACTACAGTCTAGTCTATAAGACAGAATTATTTAATGAAAAGTCCCCAATTAAGTTAGATTCTTAAGATTTTTGTTCAATTTTTTATTCAATTCCAAATATTTTTTTAAAAATATGTTCATATAGATTTAGTAATTAGTTAGGAATTACATAATTAATGACGAGTATAACAATCCAAATGTTTAGCAATATCTACATTTTTGAGTAATCATTTTTACCTTAAAAACCTCTCAAAGAGAATATAGAAAAATAATTTACTTCTAGAACGGTTGCGCCTGCCCCTGAGGCTCCCATTGAGGAATTTTATATTACTAGGAATAAAAAGTACGTGATGTCAAAATTTATAAATTTTGGATTATTTGTCTTTTATTATTAAAGCTTCCAATTGAACTAAAATTAAAAAAAATTTATAAAACAAAAGCAGAAGTCAAAACTGTCAAAAAGAACCCTCCCCCAAAGAAAAATCCTAGTGCCAAGGTCCTTCGCCTCCAAAATAATGCAGGGTAACCGAATGAGGTTATCATTATATAATTTGCACTCTCCCACTTCCAAATTAACACAAGGCCGTGTCCAGTGCTTACCCCCTATCATGATGGCAGCTCGGAGCACATCCAAATTTGGATACGAGGTGTGGCACATATTCATATCCAAGACTCCCTAAACAACAACGTCCCAGGGGGAGAGGTTAGTCAGTGTTAGAGGAGGACTTCATGGAGACATGGAATAAAAACCAAAAGTTGTTTACTCTTTGTTTCAGCTATCCATTATTTGCGTAATTAAACATTGTAATTAAAAACAAGAGGTATAAAATAGTTAAAAAATACATTTATTACATATTTTGCCAAGATTTGGAATAATTATTTTTAAGAAAATCTTAACTACATTGAACTTCCTTCCCATCAATAAAAAAATGCAATTAGAAAATAATTATGATCTATTTATATAAAAATCTTATACAAAATGAATATACGTGTTAGCTATTTAGAACATTCTATTCTCATTGGAGTTACTCTCAAAATACATTTGTACTTTCTGTTAACGAATACTTGAATATTACACCGTTATCTATGTGGTCGTCAACACAAAAGCAAATTGGTATGACTTTTCTCATAGTTGAATGTGGAGTACATTAGTATTCTTAAACGAATTATTGTATAATTTATTATACTTTGACAAGGTGTAAACTATTTTGCTCCGGGGCATAATTTGCGGGCGGTGGACTTTGATCAATTTGCCACCCAATGGAGTAATCTAGTGGATTCAGATTTGAGCTCTGAGGGGGCCAAAGGTTATTCGGCCAAAAATTCATGTTGCTACCCATCCACTCTTGCACAATATTAGAAGTACGGGTCGGAGCCCCATACTGCTGAAATACGTACATTTCCTTGATTACTACCTATATGAAGTACTGACCAATATTATGTTATGCATTTCAGTGATATTACAATGTCAGACTTTTTTGGTTCTTGCATAATATAGGAACATGTACAATGTGCCTCGTACCTGTATTAAAATGTTATTCTCCCTCTGTTAGAAATAGTCACGTAAAAACTAAAAACTCTAAGAACAAAATGTTAATAATAATTGAATACATGGAAAATTCTTGTTCATGAGCTAAGGGTAATTTATATGTTCATGAGATTATTATAATTATCACTCAAGAATATGAAATGGAAACATTTCTATAATATATTTTCTCTTTTTTTATGTACATTAGACTGTTCCGTTATTTATATTTTTCTCCCATCTGGATTTTCTATAATTTAAGTGGTCTAAAATTTGTTCCTAAATGATTTACATTTTTTTTGTTTTATAAACCAGTAGCCGTAGTTCCCGGCTGTAGGCGTCGTCTTAAAGACAAATTTTACTCTAATAAAATAGAAAACAACTCTCCAACATATCACTCTCCGTTTTTCATAAGCAAACTCACACGTAGTTACTCAATACTTGGATGTTTTCTCCTAGGGAATGAAAGAATCATAATAAGCCTTTGATAAATTTTTTTCTGAAATGATGTGATGGGTGATGAACCCGGGGTACTTTAGTCTCTAGAGATCTCACTAAACAAGTCTACCATCTATACTCAATGCTCCCTCCAAAACGCCTGCGTTACTTCATTAATATGACTACATTGTTATTTCTTAGACCAAAAATATGCTTATGATGACCATCTAGAGGACTATGTACAATAAGTATATGATATACATCAAGAATAACTATAAATAGTGAACCCTATAGTCACGCTCGATGCAGCGTCTAAAAGGCTTGCGATACTTCATTATTATGAATATATTGTTTTGTTGTTTTAGATCAAAAATATGCAATGATAATCATCAGGGACCTATAAATGCAGTTCATCCTGTAAACACGCTCGATGCAACATGCAAAACGCCTGCGATATTTCATTAATAGGACTCAAGTGTTATTTCTTAGATCAGAAATATGTATGTGATATATTTTTAAACGTTCAAGCATCCATACATTATTTTTACTCCATAGATGCCTCTTAAGTTGAATGAATGTCACTTTGGAAAGAATTCTTCGCTACAAAGTGTAAGATTTTCGTGTAAAAAGACCAGTTATATTCAGTCAAACTGTGTCAACTCAATAAATACTCGAATTGTATCTGTTGGTCACATACTGAAATACTCAAACTCCCATTATGGAACATCTGTTTAGATTGAGATTCTTATTAGACATCAGCATGTTATTATAAATACCCAAGATCATAACTTTGATCAATTAATAAGGTAACAAATCAAAATTTAACGCTAGTTAACGTGAAAAGGAGGAACATTGTCTTGTGTTAATGTTATGAGTATGAGCAATGATGCATTAAAGATGTTCTGTCGGTATGTTAAAATAAAGAAAATGAAAGTGATCACCTTGACAACTTAAATTATGTGTGGGAAGAGAGCACTATCGCTTTTATGACGTTTAATTACATCAGTTGCAAGCAGCCGTATAAGGAAGAAAATTAATACAAATCATACTCCTTATGTAACAAAGACATATTGGCGGGAATTACTCCGACCACGATAATCAGTTCTACTACGAGTTCAACAAACACTTACACATGTAACATCCGGGGAGCAAACCCTAAGTGCTACTCTTCGTCATTCACACTCACACTAGTGCTAACTTTATACTTAGATTTTCCGTCTCCAGAGATTAAATAATAATTGTAACAGCTTTGGAAATTTAAAAAAAAAACGACACGCTTTTTAGGAGATATTAAAATCTAAAGCTGATAAACCGAATACTAAAAACATAAAAAGTAAAATTTTGAACTCATAATATCATATTTGGCACCATAAAGGGGTATAAATAGAGTTGACATGTTGGTATTGAAAAAAAAAACTCCCTTTAAATATTAGAAAAGGAGAAACGGTTGTTGTGTGTACTCTATATTCTTTTTTGTTTAGCATTTAATAGGTAAAGAAGGGATCTCTGCAATAAAAATACTACTCAAAACCAATCTATAATATGTTTAAACACTATATTTTGCTATACTTTTTATTTAATAAGTCCTCCTTCATTCGTAATAACAGTCTCAACACATCGGCAAACAGATTGGCAGGTCTTGATGATGAAGGCTGTATCCATGGCGTACTAAGCTGTCTTGATTGCAGCTCGAAGCAAATTCAAAA
Source organism: Lepeophtheirus salmonis (assembly GCF_016086655.4). Lineage (NCBI taxonomy): Eukaryota > Metazoa > Arthropoda > Copepoda > Siphonostomatoida > Caligidae > Lepeophtheirus > Lepeophtheirus salmonis. The sequence goes on along the minus strand of NC_052139.2, from coordinate 30,455,181 downwards.
GTGGATGACAGATGCCGCAGATATTCTTTTTTCAAAACCCCCAAAGTCCAGGGGCTTGAGGTTAGGGATAAAGAAGGGGCAGCAGGTCAGAAGTCCGCCATATTTTTGTTCTTAAAGTTTTGGTACTTCTTGGCTGTATGTGAGGGGCCCTATCGTAATGGACTTCTTTATCTTGTAGGAAGTCTGGTTGGATATGCCAAAGGATTCTCCAACCTTCTCGGCTCTAACACCTTTGAGAAGGAGATTGCACATCTTTTGCCTTTTATACTGTTACTCTCACATTTATATACTTAGAGACATAGGGAAAGAAGGGATCATTGTAAAGAAAAAAAACCAAGTTCAGCAGTTAGAAAAGGAAGAAAAACAAACAGTTGATGCGTGTGCTCTTTCTTCTTTTTTTGTTAATAAATTTAATAAGTCGTGTGTGTGTTAACATCTTCCTCTGAAGGAAGAATTCTCCCCTATCCTTGGTGTTAATTGTTTGTAAAATGTATAATATATAATAAATATAATCTAATTTGAATATAAGTATAATATTTTTAATACACTAATGCTATTTTAAATGTAGAAGGTATTTTACTTTATTGCAGTACTTCAATTTCTTCTCCCAAAATCATATAACAAGGAGCTGATGTTTACAAGGGTCTTGATTTAGACATATTCCATGTCTCTCTCCCGCTTCTTCCTCGCACTCTTTTTTTTTCTGACTTAAATGTCAACTCTAGAAATAAATATGCTAATCTCGACACAAAAAATATCATTTGTCCTAACTTAAATGGAATGTACCATCCCAAAAACGACCTGAAAATGCTGTAACTTTTTCGAGAGTTAGTTTTTCAATTGTCCTCAATGGAAAAATTCTTTGAGCGTAGGAAACAAATATTGTTCCGATTCGGAACAATCTAATGTACATTGAACATATTAATATATATTCAAGCTTTATAAATGACCATATCAGAGAGTTGAAGCTTCATCATAAATCTTATGTCTTCATCATCACCACCATCATTATCTTTAGAATTCCAATTCTTGTATTAAATTGAAGAAAATGAAAAAGAGAGAGAGAGAAAAAACACAATGTTGAATCTCCATATTTACATTTTTTTTTGTCGTTTTACACAAATGGAGTTTTCATGAATAAATTTAAAGATGTGAAAATCACAAGCCATAATATTTCAACAGATTTGTTTTTTTTTAAAGTTTCTTTTTCTTCTACCACTACATTATATCTGAAAGAATCATGTAACAACAGTTAAACCTTCATTATACATACCTATGCATGTAAAACACTTATATATGTGATGTATAAACATAAAAACAATCTTTAAAAAAATCTAAAATTGGAAAAAATTCCAATTGATTTTTTAATCATATAAAGAGTACACTATTTTATAGACATATTTGAGTCAAAAATAGGGATTTTATTCAAATTTTTGGGATGAGTTAGGATACAAGAGCATTTCAGCTATAGTTTGAAACCTTTGTTTGATTTCAGAAACTAATATAGACCCCAATAATGTCTTTCAAATACAATCTATTAATTTCTCTTTCTTTAATTTTGACGATCAATTTTGGCTATATTAAGTCTAATTTATGACAGACCCTAAGGGTTAATAACCACAATAGTGTATATAAATTGAGGGTAATTTATCGAAGAGTGCAAATTTTATACAAAATCAAATTTAAGAAAATATTCAATTTTCCTTGCTTTTGAGTTGACAATGAAGAAAATCAGTGTTAATATCTTCCCATCCTCGTCACGTTTAATCTCGTCTCTATTTCGTCAAGAATAGAAAATATTTTTTCGCAATTAGTCAACTCAAGCATTCAAAAACAAAACAAAACAAATTATTTTGTTTTGTCCCATAATCATCATACCTAAAACGTAGGTCACAACCTAAACACTGAAGAAAATAACCCTACAATTATGTCAATTAAATATAATTTGAAATTTGATGAGTAATTATTTTAAATATAGAAGAGATTGAGAGCAGTTGCAACTAAGCTGTTTTGACTCAGACGCGCCACAATTCAACATAACAAACTAACAACTCTTTGTTATGGATTGAATCTATTTTAGGGATTATAGTAGTTGGTAGTTTTTCTATATATATTATTGAAATGAGACCTGTCGAATATTGCAATTGTTTCTTTAGCTAGGAATGGTTGCAATAGTTTTAGTTTGAGTTAAAAATTTAAAAGAGAGTAGACCAAATAGTATTTTTGAGGAATAAACTTTGATCTCATCTATGTAGACTCCGTATGAGTGCATCACATCCGAGTTTTTCGTGCTCATACAAGAGATTAGTTATCTAATTAAATACATTTCCGTTTGTCTTCATTTTGAGTGAGTTGTTGAGATGGAGAAACAGAATCACTAGTGAGGTTTGTTTTTCAACTGTTTTCGAATTTTGAGTACGACTAGTGCACAAAAAGTTGGATATGCTAAGAAAATAACCAAAGCAAAGTTGAATTGGCCTACAAGGTTATTTTTGGGTAGCATACCTTGAGAAAATTATATAAAAAAAGGGGAAAAACTCTGTACTTAGTTAGTACAGAAACTATGAACATATTTTGAGTTATTTTGCATTACGTTATTTTAATAGAAATTTTTGTAACACATAAAAAGTATTTAAAAAGTTTTCTATGTAACGAAAAAGAGAAACAAGGTTTGGGAAATTTGATTACTCATGTATATCTCACATAATTTTTTTTACATTTTCTGCAAGGAAAAATCCAATTTTTCTTATGTGATTATTACTTTTGGATCCATACATTAACTTTTGAAAAAACTTTAAGCAAACCTTTTGTTAGTTAGAATAATGTATATCATCAGTAATGGATGTAAAATTAGGATCAATGCTGTACTTTAATCTGAATTGACGAAGTAAATAACTTTTGTCTCCTTTACAGCTCTAAACTAGATGAGCTACCTAAAGCTGACATTGTTAGGCAAAAATATTTCACATAGATGATTTGCTTACTATACCGCAACTTTTTCGAACTAGCCCTAATGGAAATTCAAAAAAGTAGAAAAACAAACCGGTCAACGATCACTCCTATATAAGTGTTTAATTTGAAATTTTCAAAGTTCTTTGAACAGGAATAACTCCAAAATTTATTCAAGAAACGTGATATGATTGGTGCCATCCAATATCCCGTCATTTAAGGACTTTAAATCGTTGTGTTTGTTATAGTTTTGGTAATTTAAATCATCTCTGGCACTGTATATGAAAGATTTATAGTTTTTCTGATGAAGTGATATGGTTATGATAGTTTTTACTATATAAATTCAAATATTGACTTATAAGAGTTGAAATATCTGAGTCATAACAACGGTTTCTAAACAGTTTCTTTTTAGATCTACTGATGCTAAAACCATAATTTAACTGTTAAATCAGTATTATCAGCTCTGAGACTGTTTATGCAAGGTAAATATTTTTCTTTATAAAGTAAAATGCTTTCTCTGTCGGAAAAGTGGGGCACATAGATGTCAATTTAGTTAATATACTTTTAAATAAAATCAAAAAAAAATCGTCACAGTGCATTTTTTCAGGATCTGGATGGTGTCAAAGTTTGTTTCAATTTTAGTGCAAGACCCCGTATTAAGAAATGGATTTGAAATTTCCTGGCTTTAACAAAGAAAACATGTTTTTTTTTATTCAAAATTGTTTTTTTGTATTTTTATTATTATTATTTTTGTATTTTTTTGTTTGTATTTTTATTATATTTTTTTAATTCACTTTATGAAAAGGAGTCCCTATAAAACTTTTCAAGCCATTGGTTATCTTGAACAGTATTTTTTCCCTCCAAAAAACAGTTTAAAATTAAAACACAAAATTCTTTTTAATCCATTGTCTTGCAAATAACAAAATTAGCATATCACTTAGCACAATAACACACAAACTAAAGAAACAGATTCTCATGCATTTTTGACAGCTGTCTTTTGAAGGGTAGTACACACTGAGAATGAGGTGAATAAAAAAAATAGAATTATCGTTGTGTGAAGACCGGTACTTTTCTACCAATGTGTCATACAAAATTAAGAAATTTTATTGTCTTGAACTCAATATGCGTGGGTTTGTGTTTTGGTACTTCCTGGAGTAGAACATAATATATATGGAGTTCAAAGTTCACAATGCACTCGAGCTAAATTATTCTCTTGAATTGAATGTGTGTACGTTCGCGCCCAGGTCATTCCTAGAGAAATAAATATACTTTATGTATATGGATTTCACACAAGATTCCTAGATTAGATGGAGTAAATGTAATATTATAATGTTTACTTATACTTAATCAATCCAGCTCCATCTAACCAACATGGGTATATAGTAAAGAATGAAAAAAATAATGATAAGATTTTATTACAGATCAGAAAAATTCACTCTCACAGCCCAACTCTCTTGAGAGACCTGCTCAGGCTAATAAACATGTTTTCTGTGAAACGTAAATATATAAAATGATGAAGATGAAGAACACTTACGAGGAATACGGAGCTTTACAAAACCTCTTTTTGACTCACTCAATGGGAGAGTTTGAGTTTTATAAAACTTCAAATAAAATCCATCAGTTCCCAACTGTTTAATTCCTAGGAATTATTCAGAATGATTTATTACTAAAAAATGAAAGATAATTTGTCAAAGAGTACAAACGTAATCCAGACTCCATATTGAGGAAATTCTTTTAGCATCCTTTACTATTGAAGATACTTGTGTGGGTTAGTGTGCTGGTACTATAATGGTATCAGTGTACAGAAGTATTTAAAACGGTGCTTTAGTAAATTGATATTAGAACCAGTACTTATAGCGAACTTTGACCTTGACTTCTCACAATTTGACGACTTAGTAAGTGTTTTTTTTTGTAAATTGATCTGTAATTTTGGACGTAATCCTGGTGATTAACAAACAAACGGGGTGGAGCGCAAAATTTCTTCCCAAAATCAAATTGATACATGTTTCTCAATTTCTTCTAAAGTTATGGTTGTTTATTCCTTATTTACGTGTTTTGAATTACCTGGACCTTGAGCTCTCAGACTTTAATGGCCTTTTAACATTTTGTAAAAGGTATTTAACATTCAAATTGAGTTTCTATTGTTAACACGAAGAAAGATTTTTCTATATGTTGAAAAATAGGACTTATGTTTGAGTTGAGCTTTGATAATTTTGAGCCACAGAGTCGTTATTTATCAAAGGAGATGAGTGTTTGAACATTTTGAGTATAGTTTTCCAGAATAATTATTCTCAATTTCTATGAGCAAATTATTCATCACAAATGGTACTTAAATAGCAAAAATTGATCCTTACAATAAATGATTGTGAAAGGGATGGATTCTATTTGAGAAGGGCCAATATATGTCTACTAAATCAAATAAAGGTTTTAAACTATAACTATAATTAATGAATATCTCACCTCATCCCAGAAATTTGAATACAAAGCCTATAATTATTGACTCAAATATGTATATCAAGTATTGGGCAGTATGAATATATGAAGGAAAATCAATAATATTTTTAGACAACTTTTGAGAAACAATTCTTCAATTTATCCTTTGTTTTGACACCAAAGTAGTTTTTTGAAGCATGAACAATTAGGATTTCATTTACAGAAGAGTATATTGTTCTAAACAGGCGAATTTTATAGCAATATTGATGATCTTATTGATTCTTTCCTCAATGAAATTGAAAACAAATCAATTTTATTCCAGCTGATATATACCTTCTAGAACCAACAACACTTTTGTAAATCAAACCTTTTCGAATAAAACCCCAACAATATTCTGGCTTTTTAAACTTTAATATACATTTTCTTAGGATTGGATCATCACATATAAAATACAAAATAGTTGGGCACAAAATCTTAGCTTAAAATCGAATTGAATTATGTATCTCAATTTTTCTAAATTTATGGTAGAATATACATTTTTTGTTCGGTTTGTGTTGCCTTCATCTTGACTTCTCAAAATTATATGACCTCTTACTGTAACCATATATAGTCTTTATACCAAGTTTGATCAAAATAGATCTGTTGCATTTGCCGTAATCCTAGTGACTAAGAAACTAACAGAAGCGACTGGAATCAAAGTGAGTTACATATCTCAATTTGTTCCAAAGTTATGGTGAATTATTTATTTATTACGTTTTTGGTCACCTTGAACTTGAACATTTACCTCTATAAATTTAATTGCCTCTGAGTGTTTGACTAAATTCTATCAGTAACTTTGGACATAACCCTTATGATTAACAAACAAACACAGTACAAAAACAAATCAAACAAAGACAAAAAGTAATGAAAACTGTATTTATAAAGTCATCAACTTTCTTAGTAAACAAATATCCCATCCTCCAAAAATAAAGCATGTAACTCGCCAAAAAAGGCCAAATATACCATGTATTTTTTATTCAAAAGTATCAAAATGATCAAATTACTAATATAATTTTTGATAGCAGAACTCCTTTTGCAAAAATTTTATCGTTTTTGTCATATAAAATGGCCTTTTTGGTAATCAAAAAACTTAATGTCTAATTTTTAAAAATAGGGAATTTGAATTTAGTCTCGTCCAAAAAAATGAACGCTAAAATTGAGCACAAATAATCAAAAACTGACTGCGTTATTAGAAAAATATTGCTTCTCACAAAAATTACTTGTACCCTTAAAATTTGTCGAATATTATAAATAAAGAATGGGAAAAGTTAAAAACTTTTGCCACAAAATTTTGTATATTATAATGCAATTGTACTGTAGATTTGTTAGCTTTAGCTGTTTTGATGTTGAAGAAAAAGGGACTATTGCAACAAATATTGTCTTGCATATTATAACTTAATGTACTTAAGTGTTCGTTAGGAGAGAGGTACGTGTATTCTCAGTGTAATTTCATCGCTCACAGGTACATTTTTTTCGTAATTTATTATAGAGATCTCTCGTTTTTTTTAAAGTAACTTTCTTCATCTGATAATCGCAATTTTATTACTATAGTTTTTTCAACTACTTCTGTTTTTTTGTTCTTTATCTCTCATTTCTTTCCTTACATCTTGGAATGGCATGTCTGTATGAAAAACCAATGGATAGGGTGGCTCTCATTGTGTACTTCTAAAAAACAATGTATTTATTTTGATTCTCTCACCTTTCCTCTCAGTTGGTTGTAATTGTAAAATATGTTTTCTTGACAAAAATAATAACATGTGAGGGATATTTGGAGATGGTGGTCAATATTGGCTCTTAAATTTTGACTTAATTTGTCAACGTTTGCAAACGTTTTTATTTGTAAATACAAATGAAGCATAGAAAAAATTCACAGAAATGAAGAGTGCACCAAATAATTGTTTAATTTTAGATAAAGTACTTTTTACTACCATCAATTTATTTTAATTAAATAAAGTTTGTCTGTCTGTATGTTTGATGGTCTGAAAAGCACTCATTTTTAACATTGAGTGTGTGTACCTACTATGTACACATCCCGTCATATTAAAAAAGAAATATAAGAGAGAAGTACATCATATAAAAATGAATTTGAATTTACATGAGGTCCAGCCACGAGCTAAATTTAAGCCAGAGAGCATTCTAGAGACTAAAGTACTACGTACCTCATTCTCTCATTGGATGCCTTGCTAATATAATGTTATCCAGAACTCGAATAAACTCTTCGAAAACCTCTTCACAAGTAAAATGGAGGAATGGTTCCGTTACAAGATGGCAACCCTTCCTTATTTATTATTATGAATCTATGAAAAAGAGGTAAAGTTGCTCCAACTGTGGCTTGCAGGAGGAAATCTCTTTTCATTTATTTTACGAATGTCCTACAGAAATCCTAATAGTAAATATGACTGTGGGGATCTTGGAGGCTTCATTTCAAACATCGATTTGTATGAGTGAGTGGATGGTGATGCCATCTTCTTCCTATATTAACATTAACAAAATCTAACTAATCAAGTTCTAATTCTCCTCTACACATCCTTTACACATGTACAAATGGTTCACTTTAAAGTGATAGTGGTGAACTGATTGCACACAAAATCGTTGAGGTAATATCGCTGTGTGATAAAATCGTTCTGTACATTATCATTGTGAGACAAATTTATTGAAAGGAATATTGTCGTAAAACAACATCATTGTAAGTAATAAGATACTGAGTCATTTCGTTGCAAGCAATAATATTGTAGTTAACTTCATTGCAAGACAATATTATCATGTGCAATTTCATTGCAATTATATTATATTCAGGGAATCAAACTATTAAATGACCAAAAAAATAAATTCTGCAGTCACTTCCCTAAGCACCATGGACTCCTTATAATATCTCAAAGTACAATCCCACCCTTAGGTTGTAGTACTGGGCTCCAAATCAATTTAAACTCCACCACCACTTGTTTCTAAGCATGAAAGACCCCTTTTAATATCCTATGATACACTCTGGGCACATGTTGTACAGGGGTGAACTGCTAAGCCCAAGACAGGTTAAATTTATCAACGCCCGTTTCTCTGAGAACGACAGAAACCTTATAATATTCCAAAATACAGCTCAGCCCATGGGTAGTGCAAGTTAACTTCATGGCCTCAAAGACAGGTTAAATTCTTCCGCTCCTGCTCCTCTGAGCATCAAGGACACTTTTTCACATTATAGAATTAGAGATGATACTTTTGTAAGGGTGCAAGGAGAAGGTAGAAGTGGGACATATGTACCAACTGAACTAAGAGCATTCTTAATAATTTCCTATTATAATATTATTATTTCTTTTTTTGGGGAGGGGGATTGGGAAATGAAGAACCCCATAAAGAGGAGAGATGACTACATTTGAAATAATATTACAACAAGGGAAGTATTATAATTATATTTAAATGCAGATATATTTATTTTTAAATCAATTTACACCAAAGATGGGCGAGAATTCTTCTTTTAGAGGGAGATGTTTACACGCCCGTGATCTATTAAATAATGAACAAAAAATCGCTTGACTTAATTTTTTTTTTACACGCATCCCATTTTTACCTATAATACACATCGGCCTACGTATTGTAGGGGTGAACTGCTGTGGGCCAAGGAGTATTTAGCTACATTACAAGGGGTCTGTGATGGTCCAGACAGCGACAACAGATGAATTTGACCTGCCTTATGACCAAGGAGCTCACCTACACTATCCGTGGGTTGTATTTTGGGATATCATAAGTAGCTGATGGTACTTATTTGTGAAAAGGAAAAATGTCTTTTTCAATTCCAGGTATCTAGGGTTTCATCAGTTGTAGCAAGTACGATTGAAACTTTGATTTTTAAGGGTCATCCTAATGTCCATTCTTGGAATTTTTCTATTATTTTAATACATTTTATATGAATGTACTTATATCAACCATTGACCTTATTCTAACGATATAACAACATATCAGTACTATAGGTATTTTGCCCAAGCCTCATCATTACAAACATAATAACTAACTAACAAGTAAGTCTTTAATTGACTTTACTTATTTAATGACAATTTTAATAGTGTCTCAACTTTGTAGTTTATACACATCTACAAACATATATATTTTTATATTGAGACATTTACGAGAAGTCGTGAGAGTCGTAAAAAATAGCTTAGTAAAATATGTCAAAAAGTAAACTACATTCTACATAGAAGGAGCTGAATGACCTCCATTTTGTTGTGGGCTTACAGGGTGGGGATTTTAAATCCGGAACAAGTTTAGGCCTCAATAACTTGGCGATTATGATATTTAGGTATTTGGTAAGCGTGCTCATCATAGCTGATGAAACGGTAAAATCAAATATACAAAATCCATGAGATATCCTCCGAATACACAATGCAGCCATTATTGTATGCTTCTGTACCGGGCGCATACCCAAGGATACAAATAAATACATATCTAACTATGCAGAAGATGTCTACATATTTTGAGTCATGCTAGAATTTTAAATTTGTGTGGTTTGTGCAAAGTGGGCGATTGACTCTGGATATATTCCGGAAAACCCTATAATTTTTATGACCTCTTTACTTTGAGCAAAGGAAATGTGGCCTTCTAGCTACCCAGATCTGAACCAATTGGGCTTCCATATATGGACTGCATTGGAGAAATAATCCAATAAACGTGTACATAACTATTGAAACCTTGCGGGCTTCTATTCTCGAGTAAGTGGCTAACATGGATTGTGTAAAGTGTGTCTGGTCAGGTCTCTGGTTGAAGTTGGAGGTGGTTGGTTATGGGGATTGACTTAAATATTTAAAAGTAAATGATTTGTGAATATTTGAATATGTTTTGGTTGAACATATTGTATAATAGATTATCGTTACATTTTCCGTATTTAAAATCACCACCCTGTAATGTTGTATAGTACTGAGTTGTTCCAATAAGTTTTAGAGATTTGCCTTCCATTCAAAACAATAAAATAAAATCAGATTTATCTTAGTTAATCCTTTTACAATACATAGACGTTATTTTAAGTTTAGTCGTAAAACAGTTCCGAGTCAGTAGGACTTCCATAAACAAATCTATTATTCTTCAGTGATACCGGGTGCGGTAAAGTTTTTACACTTTCGAAAACATAAATTATTAAAAGAATTACTAGACATCAAATGTGTTTTTTTTTTTTTTTTTTTTGGGGGGGAGGGGGTTAGATTAATCAGATATATAAATCACCAAAGTCTAGACAACAAGGAACGAAAACCCTCATTTGAATAAGAAGAAAGGCTTGATAAATAAACTTAAATCCGCGCACTTTTGGAAGAAAAAAAAGACAACAAACATTATTTTTAGGCAATTAAGATGAATGTTCAGGTATATTCTATAACAATATAGCAAACAGGTCTGTATATACGTAATTATCTATGTTGGAAGTAAGTAATTTTTGAATGAGGATACTTGATCTAAGAAATATCTTTACAATCGAGCGTTCATATTAACAAAAAAAAAAAGGAGTATTTACTTTGTATTTTAATAAAACGGCATGTAAAGATGAACTCTAACAAGATTTTTCCATCAACTCATATTAAAAAAGAAAAGAAAGGGGAAGTACTTTATATTAATAAAAAGTTAATGTGGCCTTATTTGAGATGTAGCAACCAACTAAAGTACTCCTTGGCTCATTAGATAGCATTAAATCTTTTTTCTGAAGCTGTAATTATATTCTGTTATTCTTGAGGAGAGCACCTCTAAGTATTGAGTAAGTAAGTGTGAGTGTACCAATTGAAAAACGGAGAAATACACTCAGGATACGTTGGGGAGTTATCATTTAAATTATTACAGCAAAATTTGTCTGTTTGTCGAGCCCTAAAAATGACTGGAAGAAGTGTGTACAGTTACTAATGTTTACAATCTTATAAAGAATGCCGGATTTAAAGGATTTGCAGAAGTGGTGGAAAGGCTGTGTAACTCAAAACTCACCAATCTACCAATCCTGTCTAAAAATTATAAATTTCATAATGTTGTAACAAAAATAAAACTATTTTTGTTGAGGAAAAAATGTAATCTGCTCAAATTTTATAATTTAAAAAAAAAAAAAATTTTTTTTTAACAATAATAATAGTAACCCCAAAGTTATTATAAAAAAAACTCCTTTAAATTAATTATCTTATCAAACATTTTAAAGTTTAAAAACAACTAGAAGTGGATTTTGCCTTCTAAAAAAAACAAAAACTTTTTGACAAAATTGTCAAAAAAAAAAGAAAATAAATTCTGATGACGCCCCTAATGATACCCCCATTATATAATTGGCGCTTCCAATTGAAAATATATTCCTGTCCCGGTGCATGCATATCCAAATTTGTTTCCACCCTTTGATATACCCGATATTCACAGCTGTAGACTGAAGATTTGAATCTACTACAGCCTTACCATGCCGAACTGAAATCCATTTTCTCATCTCTATATATTTTTTCTCTATGCAAACTACTAATAAACAATGATGAACGCAACGTGGCCCCACAATCCTTGAGAATGTAAACAATCTATCAATAAGTACACAACCCCATTGGCCTTAATTCTTTAGAATGTTCATTCCTAAGTATTAAGTAACTACATCCTGTTAATTTGTATCATCTGCGGACTTTTGGCCGAAAGGGTATATTGCCAAAGGACCATTTGGGGGACATTCGGTTGAAAAATGAATAAGATGATTAATTTAAGGATATTTACGATTGTATATCTTAATTTGATTTAAAATGATAGGATGATAAATAGTTATTGTTGATATAGGTAAATTAATGAGTGTTCTTTTGCAAAAAAATATTTATTTATTTTATTATTCAATGATTATTATTTAAACTTTTTGGTTGTTCGTCAATCCATAAGTTTTTTCCAATATGAATAATCCATCATGTGTAAATAATTGATAACTAAGAAGTGATTCGCAATTTTTCCATTAGGATCGCTGTATTACAAGAGTAAAGATTCAAATTACATTTGAAATATAACGCATAGAAAAATATTTTTCTGGATAGCATATGAACAATTCTTATTTATGAATCTACGTAATTTTCTAATAAACCATTTTGCCTTGAATGTTTTTTACCTAAATATATAAATAAATTAGATTTATACGTCGTTTATGTTAAATTCGATCTTTACCTTGAATTATATAATTAAAAAATGTCATGTGTATTACTATAAAAGGCATTAAATGGCTGTTATCTCTTAGTATAATAAGAAAATCAAAAATAAATAAACACAGCAACGATTCAAATAGAAGAATGGGTAATCACTTCTCCGTTATTAATTAACATTAGATATGATGAGTTACTCATACTAGGAAAGACTCATGAATTGACTAAGAAGCATAATATGAGACAAGAACATTATTTCAACCGAAAACAAACATGTATTATCTATAGTAATAATAAATTCTACTTATTTTGATTTAAAAAAATGAAAGGAAACATCAATTTCCACACCAAAAATGAACGACATTTAAACTTTATTTATTTTTATATAAATGCAAAATGTCATAAGGCGAAATGGTTTAAAGCCAAATGCCCTGAAGCAAAATAGTTGAAGGCAAAATAATCGGGGCACCCATAGTATCATTTTAAATTGAATTTAATATATACAATCTCATATATATATATATAATATAATTTTTTGCAGAATGTTCCAAAAGGTGTTTCGGCGGAAAGTCCGTTCGGCAAATTGTAATTCGGTGAATTATCCTAGAACATATATATATATATATATTTCTCGTAGAATGACCCATTATAAAATGTAACATTTTGTTTTACATATTAGTGTTGAGAATTTGTCCAGCACCAATTTTTTTATTTGGGATCGATCTTAAGTATGATAATGATCAATTTTCCGGTCCATACCGCTGTCCCAGACCGTGGGCCAATTTTTTTGGTCTCTCTTTGTAGAGTGATTTTGATTGGGTCTCACTTTATTGACAAATTTTTTCGGTTTCAATTTATGTACCTATTTCTTGGTCTCATATATTATTAGATACCTTTCTTTTATTAAATCAACTACTGTATACATATAAGAGCCGGCTGAAAATAAAATACACCGAGCTATCTCTATTTAAACTACGTATAACGTCATTGTACTGGAAACAAATATATGATGTTATATTATAAACAATTTATTTGTAAAATCGGTCGAGACTGAATTTTTTGGGACCAAACCAGACCGCAATTTTCCTATGGACTGATTTAGATCGAACTTTTCCTTTGAGCACCTCTAGATCGAATTTTTATGAGACTGGTCCAGACGTAGCTTTTTGTTGGAACGAATTAGTTCGGTCCAACAAAAATAATAAAGGATTTCCAGACCGAAACCCAATACTATTACATATTCCCAATTACCATATTCGTTCCTAATTATTTTTACTATCATTATATGTAATAATGATTGCAGGTAAGTGACCAAAAGGTTCAACATTTTTCAACTTCGTCTTTTTTTTTTTTTTTTTTTTATAATTAACGAGTTTCGGAAGAATCTTTTGTAGATGAAAAATTATCTGTCAACCAAAGTTAACCAACTCATAAATATATTTCTTATTTTTCTGTTGTTTACAATGTACAATTATATAAATAAACACACAGGTTAATTCGTTTAATTTGTCAAAGAGGTTCCTTTTTTTTTGTGATAACATAAAGGGCGTCGTCAAAGCTTTCGAATGAGTAGGTACAAAATACATCATTTCCCTCTTAAAAATAATTACAAAAGAAGTTCAAGAAACTTTTAGGTATTTAAGATAAGAATTAAACAGTAATTACATAGGCTTTTTTTCTTTATGGTTTACAATAAAGCCATTCAGCAATAAAAATCCATATTTCTTTCATTCTCCAAAGAATATTTGGATTTTTTATGAATCAAAATATGCAAGGATCCATTATAAATAAGTAAAAGAATCATTGGAATATCTGCAAGTAACTCTACACACTTCTGCCTACAAGGTTACAGACAGAACGGGTTACAGAGATGGTAACAATACTGGGAGAAGTTGCTATAGTTACAAGGAGACAATATTGCCAAATAAAAATTCAGAATTTTTTAAATACACATTATAGTAATCTCAAACAGCTGTTACATAACAACTTGCGCGTCCAAAATGGCTGAAACTAAATAGATGTGACTAGTTTTTATCAATGTTAATAGAAATACAAGTTTATACCATAACGCTTTTTCGACTGATGTTTGACTTCCACCACGTTTTTTAATTGTGACGTCAAGGTGTATATACTGTTACTGTTGATCATATAATTTATAGTATTATATGCTGTTAATATATAGTTGTTATACTCTATGACGTCAAAAACTGGTGGTTTTGCCTAGCAGTTGGTACGGTACATAAAATTTAATATTCGAGCAAACCTGATTGCATGATGATATAACCTTGTATTTTTATTAACCTTGGCTTTTATTTACGAGTGGTTTCATCTTCACGTTGGGATCAGACACTTTTCAGAACACCCTTGTGTATGCCAAATTGCAGCGAGAATAATTCCTAAAATTGTACGGTCCTTATTTTAGTTTTATATGAAGCAGAAGAATTTATAAATAACGCCTAGGAACCTACTTTAGTGACTATTGAAGCCAATTCTGATACAATTTTCTTCTAGAGATGTCCATCAGTCTTTAAAAAAACTAAGAGTTCTTTGAATATTCTATCCATCCGACTAACCAAAACATGTTATAAATATCCACAAATTTTTTTTTTTTTCATACTAGAAGTTAATTTGTTCCCTTCAAATCAACAGACCTTGAATATGCAATCTGTATTTATTTAGGCATTGTGAAATCCATCATTTGATCGATGTCCACTGTTCAATGAGCTGTATAAAAGTTTTCATTAACTTTATAAATATGAAAAATAATTCATACAAAAAAATTTCACAAATATATATAATATTTTTTTCCTTTTCATGAGAGCGGCTTATTTCTAACAAATAAATTGTATTTGCTCATAATTCCTACAAGATCTACCTGTAATTAATTATGGATAATCCACTTAGCTGAAAATAAATTGTTTTATATGTTAGAGAAGATTAAATGTAAATGAAAACAGAACTCAGTTATGATCCTCTCCGTAATTGCATAACAAAATGGATACCTTTTTGTTCCAAGTTCTGTCACCGTCCATCATTTTTTTTAGGTGGGACTATAACTGTATTTGGGGTTGGTTTAGCCCTAAAAATTCTGCACCAGTCACGGACTGTTATGATTTTGAGTGGACCGAACTAATTCAGTCATTTAAAAAAGTTTGGTCAGTACCAATCTCAAATAAAAGTCCTAAATAAAAATTCGGCCTGGATCAGTCTCATTTAACATTTACTCTAAATTAATTTTGAATTGTTTATGACGTCACCTGTATTTCAAAATTGTGAAAATCAATAATATATAACGTAAATTGGTTTAAAAGTGTTATATATATTTCATATTTGTTCAGCTCCAAAATCCGGAGTGAGGGTATTTAAGCCGGTATATAGATTGAGACATGAGTCGATATATTCAGACCGGAAAAAATTGATTTTTAATTCGTCAAATGAAGTTACACTGTTAAAGCTTAAGTAAACATTATGTCATTACAATTACTACTCCATCTGACATAGGAATAGTCTTTGAAGTCCATCACATTCGGTATATTTCCCTCTTTTGGAAAAGAGTCTTTTGTAAACAATTTCATTATGACCTACTGTCTAAGATTGTGTTCTGGTTGAAATATAGACCCAAATTGCTCTTTAAAAAAAACAAAAAACTATTAAAACCGAACCGAAAAAAATAAATTGCATTTTGACCGAGTTTCAACACTAAATGTAATCTTAAAAATATATTTTTTGCCTACTAAATGATAATTGTAAATTCTGCAAATGGGTGGACATAGCCCTTTGACCAACCCCTCCCTGAAACTTAACTTAAAAACTGGCATATTTTAGATGGATGAAGTTTTGCATAGGTGACTATTAGTAGTTCTGGAACCATCAGATCAATTGGACACAACTTTGCAGAATTTGCATAGTTATCACAAGTGATGTGACCTTCCGTATTTATTTGGTCCAGTCCAGCTTAGAACTGTTCTGATCAGTCTTTGATACCGGTCCCTAAAACTGTCTGTCCTTTGGACTTTTTCTACTAGAATTGATTTAAAAAGAAGAAGTAAAGTTGAGTTAGGGCATCAAGGACTGGCCTTTACGTACCAGCTTTTATGATTGATCGGCAGAACTGAACTGGGCCGGACCAAGACTGAACTTGATTGCAGTTTTCAGTCCTAAATAAGGAATGACAAATGATTATGTACATTAGGGTGTCTTGTACAGTACCGTCGGTGGTCATTTTTTTATGGCAGATTTTGATACGTAAGAGTTATCAAAATTTATGTAATTTTACACATATTTTAAGTTTTTATCGTTTACTATAAGCTTTATTTTTGCTTATTATTATGTTTTGCATAATTAATTTTAATACAAAATATCTTTAGAAAAAAAAGTATCCTTTCAGAAATATCTTTTAAATCTGTGAAAATGTAAATTTTAAAAAACATTAACGAGCGATAAAGTCCTCAAAATTATTGACAATTCCATTTTTTCTACTACTTAGGGAATTGGTTTAAAATTACATACAACTTTGATACCTCGTGCAATTGTGTTGCTCAGGGATGTCCAACACGTAGTCCGCAGCCCGCATAATGTTTAAATGCGGTCGGACACTCATTCTCACATCAAGTAGTACTTTTAGAAAAAATATTACAATAACATCAAGTATAACGCGTATAATACGTACAAACATTGAAAAATATTTCCGAAATAAAACAATTTAAAAAAAATTAATTCTCTCGGGGAATTTTTGAAAATGTATTTTCAATAAGTAAATGAACATTCGTTAAACCAAAAATACACTTTTTTTTCAAATAATTAAATGAATAAGTATATTGAAGATTGAAGTTGTAAAGTCAAATTAACACTTTTATTTTTTTTCACTCATAAGAAAACTGAGAACAATAATTTTTTTTTAAGTATTTCTTTTCCAAAAAAGTTCCCTCGATCAAATTATGGAACGGAGCAAAAATTGTAAGTTAAAAAAAAAAATCAAAATAACTGGGTGAACACACCCCAGACAGCCTTGTCAGAGTCACCTTGTTTTGAAGCAGTTTCGTTTTGAAAAATTAGAATTTGCTTTTTTTATATATATATATTTTGCTTAAATTTGAAATAAAATGTTTTTTTTAAGAAAGCCAATTTTATGAAACTTAATTTAATAGGTTCGATAGCCCGTTAAAATATTTCAAGTGACTATATCAAAAGGTTAGAGATCCCTCATGTAGGTCAAGAAAATACAGGTACAAAACATCCTAATATACAGCGTTGCTAATTGGGAGCATTTTAGGGGTGTTAATAAAAAAGAAAATGTTGATCATGACAATTTGAAAAATGTTTCAGAGAAGCACCGCTTTGCTAAAATGGCACAATATTAGATCAGTTACAATCAGCTGAAGCGAGAGAGAGCGGGAGAATAAAAGAAACAAAGGCATAGGAAAAAATTAATTTTACTCTCAATCTAACAAGAATGTATAATTAAACTCCGGAACCAATCCTCAGAGTTACTCTTGTCATTTTATAAGGTCACTCAAAGGCTCAATTTGGTTTGGTATATATAGCTTGGATGCATTAGAAACGCAGGTACACTCCTTATGTAGCAAATAATGATGTCAACAGCTTAGAAAAAGAAAATTCAGTCATCAATTTGCCAATTCCAGAAAAAAGGGAGACGCTAATAAATGCAGCTGATTTTCATTACTAATAGGGTACATTTATCTATTGTACCACACAACATTTCTGCAAGAAAAAAATAAGGGGGTAAAAGTAGTTGTTAGTTAGCCAATTCTTCCCAACTATTGAATTATTCTTCAATAATTGTTGGATATTGTTCACAGTTTAAAAAAAAAAAAAAAAAAAAAAAAAAACACAACGGGACTACAAAATACACTGTAAATTTTTATGTTGCCAACTTTAAATTAATGAATAATAATTAATATCATATTATTATACACATGATCATGTTGGAACACATATATAACCCAGTCATAGAATGCTAATGAATAGTTTTTCCCTATAAAATATTTATAATAAAATGCTTTATATTCAGTAAAAAAAAAATTGAAACGACTGTGAGAAATTTACCTGTGTAAAGTATACTATAAATGTGTATTAATAATTCCAAGGTAAAGTACTTTTCTATATACTTTTATACAAATTTAATAGGTTGGTGAGAAAATTAGTTTAAAATGCTATGAGTTTTCAAAAAAGTATCAAATCATAAATTTTAATTTCAAGACAAGTCTCGACTCTTTAATCGTGTGAGTGCAAGTCTTGGAAATATAGACTTGAGTCCAAGTCGAGTAATAGGCCTCGAGTACAAGTACCAAATTAAAAAAAAAAAAAAATATTTGGGGAATATCTTCTGAATTGATTTTGTGTTAATGTACTTTAATGCCTTAGAGAGAAACTACTGTGAGAAAAACCAGGTAATGCAAATAATAGCTTCTTTATTTCCTTCCTGATCATTTTTTTACTCCAAAATCATTAGCTGATGAGTTGGAACACATGGTTACCATACTCCATCTCAGGCGTTGTTTTTTCAAAGACTCTGACTAGGATTTTCATCAAAGCCCTCCAAAGGAAAATAATGGTGTGACAATTTTGACTGAATTATTTGTTCTGTTTTTTTAAATACCAAATTTTACAACAAAAAAAAAAAATCTAAATAGTTTTATAAATAACTTTTTTTATGAAAGATAAATAAGTTTTTTTTAGATAACTGTATAAATAGTCAAGGGTGAAGTAGCTAATTTTCTATTTGGCTTGAGTGACGGAGGAGCACAATATAAAATTCACACATAAACATCAATCGACAAGTGTATCTGACATTATAACGTAATACGAAAAGAATGCCCTTGAATACTACGTCATTAAATGTGTCATATTAATAAATAAAAATGATACAATAATTTGAACTCTCTACCTCAAGATGTTCCAAAGTGATGGTCAATTATGTCATTTTAACGTTTTGAACTACCTTGAACTTTTATTTTGACCTCTCAAAATTAAATAGCCTCTTACTTTAGCCATATATTAACCATGTACCAAGTTGAATCAAAATCGAACCGTAACTTTTGCTGTAATCCTGCTGACTATCAAACAAACAAACAGAGGCTAAAACATAGCCTCTGTGCAACTTCGTTGCAGAAGTAATTAATGACAATACTCCTTCATTGCTCTTACCCCATGTGAATAGCAGGATAGTCAGGCAGTCTAACCAAACACTCCAAATCGGTGGTTCTATCTTCAGTTGCACTTGAACCGTCCAAACATGTTTGATGGTAAAAATGTTGTCCTAACTCTGTCAATTGTCTTTGTGACGTCCTTTTTTTTTATAGATGGGGGTCACCAAAAGAAGGGGGGTTTGAGCCCCCTCTTTTAATCTTACAGACGCCCTTGGATTGGTAATTCTTCTTGATACGATGGATTCATAAATTGGAGGATATGAGGAACCCTAAAAAAATGCGTCAGACAAACATTTGGTAATAAATCCATCCCTATTCTGTAGGAATAGTTCAACTTAAGCAGTGTTTAAAGCTTTAATTAGGGGGGGCTTAAAATCATATACAATTTTAGCAAAACTTTTTGGATGAAAATAATTTGTTAAGCACTCTAGAAAAAAAAAAAAAAAATCTGCCTAAGCCCCACTCCAAAAGTTACTTTTTCACCCATTCATGCGTATTTTTATAATCTTTTTTCAAAATAATAAGAAGATATTTAGGAATGTCGGGATCATTAAAGCATTTTTATTCTTAAAAAAGTAGATATATAACATTTTAAGTTTATAAAATACAGTTTTAAGGTCATAAAAGCGGCCACGTTTTCTAAATATTTACTAGAGTATCCAATTTTTAGCCTGACATGTTAATTTGATATTTTACATATAATATCATAACGAAAATATTATGTTTTTTAAGTTTCACTCTTCAATGAGGTTTTATTTCTTCAATAGCCATTTTGAAAAATACTTTTTTTAACGACATTCTCGATATGTAAAGGGATTCAGATGTTTGAATTTTAAAATTATGTTGTTGAATTTCAAAGTTATGCTGTTGAACGTCAATAGTTTAATTAAAACTACCTTAAAACTGTACTTTATAAGCTATTTCTTTAAGCAGGAAAAGGCATTGACGATATTTTTCTTATTAATTTGAAAAAATGTTTTTTAAACATACGCATTCATGTGTGAAAATGTAATTTTTTTGAGGTGGGGCTTTGGCCGGATTTTTTTTTTTTTTTTTAGAGTTCTTAAAAAATAATTTGCAACCGATAAGTGGGATTAAAATTTAATTTGCGAATTTTCATGAATTAACAACCTTCCATCTTTATTCCCCTGGAATTTTTACTAGGAATATCTTATAAAAACTGGTAAGAACGACGAAGCGAAATGTCAGAGGATTTGAATGTATGAATACGCAATATCTTATTTAAATGAAGAGCGAATGCTCAATAAAAAGTGATGAATAGATGCATACCAATTGTTCGTTGGAGGACCAACATTTAGTTGATGATGGAGTCTCTGAATCATATTCCTTTCGAAACTGGAGGATTAGCATTAGATTTGAAGTAACTGAAATACATAAAAAAAAGATCGAAATTTATCCTCTTTGAAAATGAATGACAATGTCCTAAGATGTATATAAGTCCCTGAAAAAGCTTCACCTAAAGTAAAAATAATCTTAAAAAGAACAACATGGTAAATACATTCCCTACGGAGTGCTTTAAGTAATTAAAAGATTTTAAAATATTAAATAATATTATAACTCAGTGAGCTACTTTACTTTACCGAAAGACTCTTGATCGTTTTTGTATACAAACTAATATATTTAAATAAGGCTCTTGCCTTATGAATAAACACATTTTCTGGTCTTCCTTCTAGGTTAATGATGACTTTTGCATGATGTTAGGAGTAATTATACTTTTACAAATATTCCAATTGTAATTATTGTAGTTTTGTAAAAGAGAATAATGAAAAAAAAAAGAGGGTGGATGGTTAAAGTGAAAATATTTTGACCATCCCATTAAGTATGACCCTTCATCTTGTATTATTTCAAGTATTTTGTATCGATCTAAAACTTGAAATAACAATATGACAATGAAAGAGTTTACTTATCTTCTTAATCACGGAATTGGGCGTAGGTGGATTCTGTATTCTTTTTCTTTAAAAAACAAAACAAAAATCCTTTATTTTTTTTAGAATACAAATATCGGAAAATTTACATAGTCCTTTAATCATACATGTGAAATCAGCCTCACTTTTGTTAAACAAATATAATAAGTGAATTTTTAAGAGCAAATCAAATATTCTATGTTTATAATGCAGATAGGCTAGACAAACTAGGAATAGTTACAAAATAAAATTTTTTCTAGAAAATCAAACAATCTACAGTCTGAAAATTTTTAGTCGAGGGTGAAATGCTGCAGGTTCTTCGGCTTTTGTGTGAACACTCTCGTTGGCCTTGAAGGAGTAGGGAAGTATCTTGCTGCGGTCGGACTCCACAACATCGAGGACCATGACCTGAGCCGGATGTTTGACTCACTCTGAAGGTGTCCTTGACCTGAGCTCTTGATTCAGCTAGGAAGTGATCATTTTTCCTGTTCAGAACAGCATTCAATATGACGGAAATCGACTTGTGCGCGGAGGAGATTGCACATCCTCTGCTGTTTCGCTTGTTGCACCTTCTTGAATGAGTGTGGCGGGGACTAAGCTCTTTTTGTTCACCATCTTCCTCATGGATTTCCTAGACTCCTTAGCAATTTTCTCTTTGACTATGGCTACGAACTCGACACTTCTCTTCCTGTTATGGCCTCCGCTTCCAGGCTTCCGGGAGACAGTATATAAGTTGTTCATTGCCTTCCTGGTGTTGTATACGGTGGGCAGGGACATGTTGACAATGGCCAAGATCTCCTTGGGATTGACGTGTGCGTGTAGGAGATCGCACAACCTCTATTTTTTCCTTGCTGCTCGTGCATTTTTGATCGTACAAAAACAAAACAAACATCAAATAGTAGCTTTTTGTCAACTCTTTCCATTGAGAAATGAATTGTCAAATTTTTAGAACTTAGGCTATACAGCCTTAAAAAGAATTCAAATTTTTGGTCCTCACCCTGTACAATCTATGAGGATTCTTTGAAAAGTCCTTGAACTAATAAAATACAAAACATTTTTCTGAATTTTTATTTTAACCATAGTTTCCAACTGTTATTCTACACACTTGTCCCCTCAATGCTCCCATCTCTGTTGAGTCTGTAACCTCTTCATATAGTACTTGGCATTTTTTTCTGCTAAATAACTATTCACAAAGGTGATTGCTTCTTCATTTGACAATATCTTTGAAATCCACTATTAAGACTGTATAATCCTTACTGTACTACTTTAATTTACCTTATTGTAATTAATCGGGGCCAAAACGTAGATTTATTACGCCTGAACTTCGGCAACAGAACGATACTCGAAGTGGTTCATTTTCACAAAAAAAAAAAAAAAAACTCACATCAACTTAATAATATTAATTTTAAATAAACATGTCTAATATTGCATGTCACTAATAGAAAAATTCTGAGAAAATCACCTCTCTCAAATTTCCAATGCAAGCAAATCTTTTCGGGTCACGCCTACATTTTGAGTAAAAGGATACAATATATAAAGATAAGGGTATGTATTTACGGTACAGGGTTAAACCCCTACATTAAATTTTGTTCAAATTCCTTTGAATTGATGTTCTGATTTATAGTTTAAATCAAAACTGAAATATTGGTGATTCACTAGTTACACTGTTTTTGTCTGCTATAGTGTTGACTCATAGCGGTCTTCAGGAACGTGAGTTACATGTATATATATATTGGATCCTATGACTAAGCCAAAAAAAATAATTATGTATTACTAAATATTAGCTATTTACAAAAATATTGTCTCATAACTACATAAATTGCAAAGGAGTGAGGGATCATATCCCTCATGGCCCCACCCTCAGGATGAAGCCTATAGTATAAATGACATTTTGATTCATCGAATATATATAAAAAATATCACCGAACAGTATACCTATACATTAGACTGTACCGAAATGGGTTGACAAGTTAGAAACAATTATTGATTCATAGTTTCTTTTTTGAAAGGTTACCGAAAAAAAAAGTAAAAAAAAAATATTCATAGTGAATGAAAAATGTCAAACTTATAGACTTAAAAAAAATAAAATAGGATTAAACAAAGACAAATCAACGGTAGAAATTAAAGAATAATTAATAAGAAATCGTATTTTTAAGAGTTTAGTTGACCGTTTTTGTAGTCCAGAATTATAAATTGGTAAAAATAGTCGGTCATATTTGGCATAAAGGAACAACAAAGTATATTTAATAATAATAATATATTTCACATTTAGTATCAAAAAACGAGGTTTGAGTAGAACAATTGAAGATAAATGTTTAAATAAAGGCTTGGAACTAAAATACTCCTCATTTGAGGCAAGTAAGCTAAAAATGGTTAATTCAACGATTGTGTGACAAAAGATATTTATTCTAACTTAATAAAGGCAAATATATTATTTGGAGCTTATAAGAGAAATAAAAGTACTTCTCCTCTTCACAAAGCCGTGGGGTTTGCTCTACTAAATATTAAACCATTGATTGCTAAAAAGTTAACTATTGACTCTCCATTACATGTGGAAGAATTAAGAGTTGTAATGATAAGTGCAGCTGCTCGATATTCAGCACTTTCTATCAAAATCCCTCTGTTATCATCTTTGTCGTGGGCATGGGCCGGAAATATCATTAAATGTGTTCCTTAGTTCGATAATTGAAAAAAACAAACACATCAAAATTTCCTTTTTTGCATTTTACAGATTTTGTAATACATAAAAACGCGTACATGAAGGACCATTTGTGTGGACGATTGATGATTATTTTCTTGTTTAGAGGAATAAAATACAATTTAAGAATTATCTAGGATACCCAATTCCCAACTATTGTCATTGCGATAGAGTCTAATATACATATAAATATGTCGATAAAGCAAACCAATAGAATTTCACAGTAATAATTGATTAACTTATCATTTAAAAAAAATTGTGGAAGGATTTTTTTGTTTTTTTTTCCTGGATTTTGGTTTTTTTTTAGTAATTAAAATATGCACTTGAATCCGAAAAGTAGGCCTTCAATTGAAATTTATTTTTATCACCCATCCTTCTACTATTAAGGATAGGAATAAAGATAGGACGGGTCTTGGACCTAGATCCAAAGTCCCCGGTTACGCTATAGGTGAACTTGTGAAAACATAAAAAAGATCCAAGGGAATTTTTGATCTTGTAAAGATTATAGTATTGCTGTATACATTATCGTAGTTCTTACAAAAATATCTATATAGAAATGACATTTTATTTATCATTACTAGAGATCGGTTCACTTTGAAATGATTAGTTACTTATTCATTCTTAAATAGTATTTTGTTTAGTTATCTTAATTTATAACGCAAATTCAATTTAGTTTAAATGTTGTAAGGACAGTTGTATATTTTTTTTCTGGAATAAAAAGATTAAAGGCAGGCCACAGTATCAAAAAGTCAACACATATATAACCAGACTAAAAAGTAAGTATACATCCATACAAGGTGGGTATTTTAAATCCTAGACCTCAATATCTTCCAACCCTGAAGTTTATGATTATGAATGTGTGCTTATTAGATTTCTTCCACAAATCTGTATAACAAAATATACAAATCCTCGAGATGTCTTTCGAATATAAATATTGTGCGGCCATTATTGTGTGCCTCTTTGCCAGATGCACGTCGAAGCATCCAAATAACTCTAAAGATAATGATTATAAATAGCCTAAACTGATGTTAATAGATCCAGTGTCATGCATGAAATTTTAAATTGGTTCCAGTTAGACTAAATCAGGTAATTTGAAGGGGATTTATTAAGGAAAACCACACATTTTTATGACCTTTATGTTTTGGGCAAAGGAAATTTGACCTTTCTGGCTGCGTGGATTTTACCCCTGGCACTATTATATGTGGGGTGTTTTGAAAAGGGAGTCCAATAAACGTTCACATAGCACTTTTGACTCTTTGTGGTCTTTCATTCTGAAGGCAGTGGCCAACATGGATAATATGATGGTTTCCTGTTCAACTTTTTTTTTTCGAATTAAAATTACGGTTAGTTTGGAAAAGTTGTCATGTAATCTATACAAAAATTCATATTCCTACGATTTCATCTTTAAGTAGCACGTCAGGTTTTAAGCTTGAAAGGAGACAAAATTAATGTATTTCGTCCATATCGATAAAAATACACTACTAATCATTATTTTTGTATTTTTTGATTATAACTGACGTTATTCCAACCTATAAAACTATTTATAATTTTTTTTATGTGCTACACTATAAAGAAAAGTTGGTGAATAACATAAGAAAATAAGCAAATTATCAAATTTTTTTAACTTTTTTCTTTTTTTTTTGTTCTATAGACAATTTTAAAATAAAACTTTCTTAACATTTTTTAGATGAAAAAAGATGTCTATCAAACTTCAAATGTCCTTTTAGTATCTACATATATTCACTAAGTAAATAGTTTTTGCCTTTTTTCATAATTCGATTGAGATCTGCAACCTACAGATGACCTTGAAGGACAATGCAATTTCGTATAGGTAATTTTCAAGCCATATGTTAACTTTTCTGCAATAATCGTAGTCAAAATTTGAAAAAAGTTAGAAATTGAAGTGTTCTAATGGACAAAGAGTTCCTCAGCAAGGCTATTGCCAGGTTTATGCCCAGGTTGGTGTCTGTGATTGAAGGTAGAGGTTGTTTTTTTGAGTCAAGTACTTCACTATGAACCCAGTGATGTAAGAGGAAAATATTTATGAATGTACTAATATATTTTGGGAAAATAATTGTAATTTTCTTGTACGTTTGGTTAATTGAAACACAAAAATATGTTTCTTGCATTTTACTTTGCGTTCATGAAAAAGATCAAAATTTATATTTACAATACTTTATAGTATAACCACAATGCAATTATACATTATATAACTACTAATCGACATAATTAATTATTCAAGGGAATTAGCTATCCATGAAACTAAAATGAGCTGAGTTTGCAAAAAGTCTGCATTTCAAGGCTATACTCCTTTATTAATTAATTGTTCCATGCCATAATTTTTTAAGGAAAATACTTCATAAGTAGTGTTTCAATAGAAAAGATTCTATTCTTAACATGCAAGGTCGGTCCTAGGCCC
Organism: Lepeophtheirus salmonis; assembly: GCF_016086655.4. Lineage (NCBI taxonomy): Eukaryota > Metazoa > Arthropoda > Copepoda > Siphonostomatoida > Caligidae > Lepeophtheirus > Lepeophtheirus salmonis. Next base: position 30,428,443 of record NC_052139.2, on the reverse strand, counting down.
TTTGACTCCTTTGATAATACTATAGGTACTTTAATTTGATGACCTTTAATCTATATTTATGTCATTTTGTATATTTAATAAAAACATTTTTGGGTGCGACCTCTTTGCTTATATGTGGTATGTCCAAATAAAAACAATCTTGAACAAGAATAAAAATAGGAAAAAATTATCAATATATTTTGTAGCTTCATATACCTACCAAATACAGCCCTATATTTCATAGTCATGGAGAGTGGGAGCTCAATGCTTGCAGTAGGATTTAATTAGGATTGAATCCAAGTTATTTTTAATAATGAGGTTTGATTATGCAACCATATGAGAGTTGCATCAAAAATAAGCAAGTATTGATTTTTTCACTGGCCTCTAACTGTAAAAATGTCCAAGCAACAACAAAAAAGGCAACAACTGGGCAATCTACTCTGCACAGGTGTCAGTACCGAGAAGGCTACAGAGACTGTTGGTATCTCCATACAACATAAAGATGTCCATTAATCCCCCATACAGCCAAGATAAATCAAAACTTTTGCAGTATCAATATTGCTGACTAATAGCTTGCCTGAATGTGACCCTCCTCCGGCCCTGAAAATTGCCGACAGGAGACCCCACAACAGCACCCGTGCCCTGAAGACAAGCGTCAATCATGAGCGCAGAGTACATCCAGAGTGTCTTCAGCCTACATCGACTAAAACATCTTCTTAGGGTTTCAAATGATAGCTAATAAACGTGTTTCGATACTTTGTGTGTTTAGTAGTAACGGTTGGCCTAGTATGCCGTGGCTCCTGTGATTATTTTCATAAAACGCATAGAAGCAAACATTGCTTTATTAATATAGATATGTTATAACAATTTGGAGGGGCTTCAGAGACCCAAAATTGGGCTAGGAACCCCACTGCAACTAAATATTTAAACAAATTAGTCAAAATGAACACTTTTAACCTTCCATATCTTTTACTTTTACACAAAGAAGTAAATCATTGACAACCTAATGATGACGTCTTTTAGTGAAGACTGTTACTGCGTTTTATATTTCAGGACAGACCCTGAGGCATTTTCAAGGTTTTTGTAACCGCTACATCCCTTCAATTTTCTGTTAAACTGGAAATAAGGAGGCTCTAGGAGTGACAAAATATGGATAAGCATTCGTAGAATGGGAAAAATACATAATTAATTATTATTAAAGATACATTATATATTATTTTGTATCTTTTCTACTCGTGTGCAGGTGTTGGTGGACTTATTGGATTCATGATTAAATGATCATAAATATATATTTCCCCCTTTGTTTGTTTGTTTGTATTTATCCAACTAACTATAAACTAATGGTTTCCTTCAATATTATTCATTTTAAACAGATATATCATGATATTTCCCTGTTGTACCACGCAACTTTTCATACGAAAAGAAACAAAAAAATTGCACAAAATTAGTTGGTATTTGTGGGTGGCGTCTGCAGAATTATACATATTTATATATATTTTATTTTTGTGGAGGGGCTTGGTTTTGGGAATTAAATTTTTTGGAAAAAAAAATCAAAAATCCGTGTAGCTATTAACATAAAATTAAACGATTTGAACAAAAATTTCAGAAATTAATATTTTTCGAGAAAAAAAACTCTAAAATCTACAACTATAAATTTTTATTTTAAGAAAATTTAAAAATCTCAAGTTGTTTACAAAAAATTAAAAATTTCAAAAATACTAAGTGAACATAAAAGCTGATGAAGAAAAATTTCAAATATTATATTCTTTTGTAAAAAGAAAGTCAAATACTAAATTCTTTTGATTTTTGTTTTTTTCAAAAATTAATAATTATTTCATAAAAATTATAATTTTAGATGAAAGTTTTAAATATTAAAGTTCTTCAAAAAAAAAAAAAAAAATGTAAAAAATCTACAGCTATTCTTAAAAAATTAAATTTTTTATTAAAAAAAAATTAAAAATTATTTTTTTATTTCTCTTCTGAATAATTTCCCCGAATAAAATTTTTTACCTTTAATGAGTGTAACATTTTTTCATCCTGATCCAAAAAATTCTAGTAATAAGAAAAATTCTTTTTGGGGGGGAGGGCTACATCCTTCCAGGACGCCCCTGGAGTTAGACAATTCTTTCTAATTATGGAACTATTGTTAATCATTATTGAGAAGTGTTCACAGCTTAACAAGAGCTAATTATAATTCACCCAATTAATGTTCAGAAAATGGAAGGAGGAAGGAAAGGCAGCCATAGCCATAAATTTATAAGTTTTAATTAAAAAATCAATAATGATTTATAAAATGGATGGATGCACGAGGCTTTTGGATCCCCTGAAATGTCACGTAGCTTTTTAACTCATATCAATTGGATATTTTAATGAAGAGATAGGGGTCCTAATTGACAACCCAATTTTCCAAGCTTCTTAAAGGGTCAACAATTTGGTTCAGAGAAATCTAGAAGAATTACGGAATCATCCCAACGAGGAAGGTTGAATTGATAAAAGCTATATTATTTGTTTTTATATTTTGTTATATTTATATTATGTTCAGAATATTGATTAGGAGAAAGTAAGCTAAAAGAAGGAAGTATTTGATCCCCTACCGATTAGTTTGTCCTCTAATACAGGTTTTATCCAGAATTCAGGTTCAGAAACTGGCTAGGCCATACCACTTAAATGTGATTGGTCTGCATACACTTCTTTCTTTGTTTTGCCACTACATTTTGGCTCATTGTCGTGCTGGATGATCTTTTACAAGATCTATTTTCTATGCTCTCCACTAAAGAAAGTGGGCTGTCGCCCAAAATTTCCCAGAGGATCCAGTCCTTATTTTATTCATATAATGTATCTTACTCTTAAAATCAATCTAGCATTAAAATAATTGAACCTACTTCTTTTTGTAGGGGGAAAAGGGATCAAATACTTATTTTCTCGACTGTAAATACAATCCAATGTTTTATAACTATATTTGAGTTAATTACTGGCATTGGACTCAAATTTGTGGTATGAGTTAAGTTAGACAAGATGTTTAGCAATAGTTTAAAACCTTTATTTCATATAAGATACTTTTTTGGGTCCAAATATGTTCCCTTTTAAATGAAGTCCATAAATTTCTAATTTACTTAATTATGAGTATCAATATGGGCTAAATGAAATGCAATTTTTTGTTTTTTCCATTAATTTTTCCAATAGAGTAGCACCAATTATAGAATTAGAAATACCGGTAGTTGCATAAATACGTAGACTAATTGTGGCAAATAATTAAATGTGTAATAAAATTCGTATAACGTATTTTTTTGAGAATTATATAATAGTGAAATTAATTCTGATTTAAAATTTAATATAATTACTGAATATAACCGCCATCAGCTGCTATGCCATCCTCCAAGGGCCCATGGAAGGCCTTGCACACATAAATGATGTAATGGTCTTCCATAGCTGCCCATTGGTCATTGACACTGGCCTTCAATGAGTCCAAATTATGCCGGCGGGTAGCACAGGCCTTCTTCTCAATTTGCCACAGCACACTGTAGTCAAGGGGACTCAAATCAGGTGATTGAGGTAGCCAAATGTTTTTGTTCCAAAATGGCATGTTGGCAGCGAGCCAATCCTGAGTCATTCCAGAGGTATGGACAGGTCTTTCCGATCTTTTCCCTCCTTGACAATCTTCTGGACCTTGAACACAGTAGTCTTGGATAATAATCCAGTGTCCTTGATTATCTCCATGACAGACCTACCGGTGCGGAGGAGAGTGGTAACCATATGACGTTGTGCCTCCTCATTCATCGTAAACGACTTTGTTTGATGCGAGTAAGAAAAACAAAAACAAAGACAAAAGATTTATCGAGTTACTTGTGCTGATTTTTTTTATTTCCGGTCACGGAACCTCGAGATATAAGCGTTTAAAAATAAGTACCGCGTATTTATGCAACTACAGGTACTTTATCTTACCTTGTAATTGTCTTTCAAGTCCATCTAGATAATTTATATCTCTTTTCTCTAGGAGCAACTATAAGTCGAACATACGTACCATGAGTTAAAGAGAATAATTTATCCCAAGACCGTTGTTATTTCCATTACCATCAATTTTGTCTAATTGCAATGAATGACGCACCCAAAGAGGGAATAAGAATACTTTGTTATAAGAAATTGACGCTAATTCTCCGAGGAATACAAATTTAATCCATATTAAATTTTGACAAAAATCCTTTTAGCTTGCTTTTGTGCTGACGGGCGACATACGAGCACTGTTCAAAAAGTAAGTATTTTCTGGGTTATGACACTCGCCATGAGCATATATTCACTGCTTCAGTTATATAGTATGTTTAGTTTGTTTGTTGGAGCATGACAGTTAGAAGTATTTTGAGAGTTTGATGTTTGAGTTATCAGTGACATACAGTAAAATTGTTCAGTCTCTTCCAATGTTCCCGGTAAGATGCCAATGACAAACTTCTCTCTGGACACCCAAGCAAATTCGCTCTAGTTTTTGAACACACCTCGTAAACAGGGTTTAAAATTATTTTTGCTGTAAGAGAGGAAAAACTATTATTAAGTCAAATAAGTTTTTATAGGCTTTAAAGATCAAAATGGCTCCTAAACCAACAAGAAGTTCAAATCGTAAACGCCCATACTTAAAAACATTTTTATTAGGTAAAAACCATTTCTGAGAGAGACAAAAAGAGTCAATCTATCTGGAATGTGTTAATGGATCTAATTAAAGTATTTGAACGTCCATTTTCCTTCAAACAGTCTTACAAAAACCCTCCTCTAACTATTACCTACACCAACTTAAAATAACTATACCAATTTTCACGCAGTCTGGACAAAATGTACACCGACAGAACGTCGACCGACATACCGTCAAATAGACTAAGTTTCCAATAGACAAAACGTCGACTCACAGAAGATCGAACGTAAAATATAAAATGAAAGGCTACTCCTAATGGTGTTGCAATATATTCCATTCAGACATCTCCTGCCTGAAACATAACCAAGCAGTACCATTTCTATATAAACTACCAGTAAGGGGCCCTCACAATCGCCCTTTTTGGGGGTGTTTTCAGTCACCACTGTGTCCCAAAATAGGATGAAGCAAATCGCCACTATTTTAGCAACCACTAAGAGTCCCTCATAATCCATTTGTACATCCCAAATGTTTGAGTGGTTTTTGGGACGGACAGGCCACAAAATGGTATGAAACCCACCACCATTATTTAAATTTATCCCACACACCGAAATTTGAGACTATTTCGGGTTTATTTCATTTTGAGGCCCGGCAGTACCTGAAACGATCCCAAATTTCGAGGTATCAATGGGGGTTTGTGAGGGTACCTTACTGTTAGTTTATGTAGGGGTACTGGGGTAAATATCTCGGGCTGGAAATGTCTGCAGTCAAATGTCGTAAAAATAGTTTTTCATATTTTGAAATCTAATATTTTCCGGTCGACGTTTTGTCCATTTGACGTTCTGTGGGTCGACGTTTTGATCTACTACCAATTTTCCCATAAACTCACTTTTCCTTTTTCCCCATTCGTTCCTGACACCTTTTAAATACCCGATAAAGATAGTTCAAATTAATATTCTTACTCTAACCATGGAGATGAATGAGAATACTTTGGCAGGAATACCTGAAGAAAAATCTCCTCCACGCGTTATTAAAATAATAATAAGTATAATCCTTACGTGTTTTGAAATACGTTTAATTACTCCCTTAAAGGTTATGATGGTCCTGCCAAAATTACTAATGAATACTTATAAATTACAATATAGGTATATGATACATGCATTTACAACGATGTTTATTTGGAACCCTTCTAGGCTTGTCTATTTACTTTTAATTATTAGTTGATTTAAAAAAAATATATATATATTAGATGTAAACAAGATTCACATTAAGATATTTGGCAACAGAGTTATTTGCTATTTTCGTCCTTGCTTCAAGCGCCATTACTCATTTATTCAAGATGATCATCAAATACACATTTATTTTATGTATTCTTTTACAGTTGTCTGTTAATGATATATACATGTTGTGTACAAATGAGTTGAGCTAAGACAAAAAAAAACTCTTTTACCTCATGTACGCTTGTAAAAACATGACTTTCATTGTATATAATCATGCAATAATAGTAGATACTGATCACAGCTTAATGGAAACGCATCATTCGTGTCCAAGTAGTCAATGTTAAGAACACTGATTAGAGGAAAAGAAAAAGAAACATCGACAGCTGATAAGCAAATAAAGTGTGCATTCTAGTGTTTGTGGAGCATGATGTAACGCCGTGTGGAATACTATGCGAAGCAAGTGCTTATTTCGATGTTTTTCCAGTCACTAATCATGAAATCCCTTAGATCTTATTTATAATCTGTAAAAGCTCAGGTAACGGAAGCAAGTTCGGATATTGTCGGATAATACGAGTTTTTACTGTACCCGGGTATTTCGGATCTGTCTGAGTCCAAGATCCGTCCTATAGCTAATCATCCCCCCAAGAATATCCTTCCTGTTGTCAAGTATGGGGGGGATAAATACTCCATCTCCTAAGGGAAAAGAACGGCTTCAACCCATCAAAGAGAAGATGGACGGGAGCCCTGTACCGAGAAATCTTGGGCAGATCCCTTTCCCTCAGGGCAGGGCACTCAAAATGGGGTGCAGCATGGTTCTTCTAGCACGAGAATGCCCCAAACATACGGCCAAAGTATCAAAGAAGTTTTTCAACAAGAAGCAGATTGTTTCATGGATAAATTCTTTAGAAAATCTCTATCAGTGGGCAAACTTTCAAATCGGCATGGGATCAAATAATTATTTCTTATACTCTATATACAATATATTTATGTATATCCATGAACATCAAAATATGTTCAGTGTGTGTTACTAATAAGATTTTACTCCTAAAATATATCTAGGGTCTTAAGACAAGAAAGAAATCAATCTCATCTCATCTTCTTCCCTAGTTTTCTGGATGAAATCCTCTCTACTCTTAGTCATATTGTGTTTATGAATATTATGAGCAATGAACAGATGGGCTAATCGCTTCAGCAATATAGTGAATGAAAAATATTATTCCATATATAAAAATGATATGCGTGCGGATTTGGAGGAATAATAAATATTCAATAATTTTTGGGGCTCTAAAAATAATCTACATAATTTATGTATGTATGTATGTAAATGTCCTAAGCAAGTTGGAATTTTGCACATGTTGAAAAAACACTTAAAATGAGGAATTTACCGTCTGCTTGTAATAATTATAAACTTCAAATACAAAAAGTCTTCTAAATACGTAATTAATAATTGTCTAAAGTGTTTACACAAGCTCAAAACATTGAGAAATAAATACATAGAGGTGATAGAATGCATGAATATTGGAGCAAAGATATCAGCTGTCAAAAAGGGTATACTATGATGTCACATTTGTTTGTTTTTATTACTAGATAAATGATATTCAACTCCTTTGACAGTGACGATGTAAAAAGAAGTTTACAAGTCAATTTTTTCGATTAGTTTAGGGTGAAATTATTAGGCCTTTATGCCCATCATGATATGTTATCTCTCTAACACAGAAATATAGCGTGTATTTGGTTGTCAGCTGTCATTTTTCTGCTCCTATTCCCATAAAAAGTATTCTGAGTGTTGATGGGTTAATTGTTAAGGACATAGGTTGTCTGAAAAGTTTCCAAACTCAACATAAAGATGGGAGCACTAGTAAATAAAAGGTAGTCACATCTATCTAGCATCTAATGACATTTACTCACCAAAGTTTCAGCCACTTTGGTCACACAGTTGTTATTTAAAAGCCCTTAGATTGAGTTGACGGGAGTTTTTTTTCGGGGGAAAAAAGGAACTACATTAAGTATCCAGTTTTTATTAAATATTTGTTTTTAAAGTGTGACCTATAAATAGAATCAAACATTTTGGATATATATAGCCTTTTTTCAGCTAAAATTGTACGCGTCTAAGTCTATCCAACTTGGAGGTATTGAGCCAAAAACAAAAAGTATATCGTGAACAATTATTTTGCAGAGAAAACATCAATTACTATTTGGACGGGTTACAGAGATGAGACTGGGAAGAATTGTCAAATTACCAATTGATTTTGGGCCTTGTCCCCTTGTTTCTTTTCGTATGAAAGGTTGCGTGATACAATAAAGAAAATGACCGATATGTCAGAGTTTAATTCGTTCCTGGTACCCATTTCTTTAGTCCAAGTAATTTGTCCCAAGGAAATGCCCTAAAAAATATTGAAATTACGCTCACATATAGATATGGAGTTAACAAAACTTGTTTATTTTTGTTTCAGCTGTAGTTTCTACGCATTGCAACCTCATAACAATACATCAAAAAACTGTTAAACATTGTCATAAATACTACTGCAAGTTTTGGTTCCCCTCTCTATATATAAGCATCATCTTTTTCTGCATTTCAAATAAGTTATTTCAAGCTTAGTGCATCACTACTCAACATTAGATTAATCGATTCTGATGTACCGCAACATACATAAAACAATTCCTATATATACTCTGTATACAAAAGGATTTAATCACTCTGTATTTAAACACACTTGTTGAACAAACTAGATACATGCTACATGCTAAGTATACTTAAAATATATTAAACAAAAATTGTTAAATTGAAGTAATTTCTGGGTTTTTTTTTTCTCATCTACAGAATCCCTCAACACAATTCTATTTTTCTTAAAGACAATATACAAGCTTAAATATATCAGAAAAGTGTATTTTTCTTGTTTCAAATTATATAAGGTTGGCAGAAGTATACGGACATATTTTTAATTGCTTTTTTGTTTTGTTTAAAGCTAGTGCGTTCATCTTGCTAATAAGCTCTAACTTCGCCTGACATTACTGTTCAAAAAGAAAAAGTTTTTCTTAATATTTATTCTTTTTACATGAAACAGCAAGAGGAGAAACGTAAAGTCATTGGAGAGCTGCTTGAGCCTGGAAACGATGCTAAGTCGATCATAAAAGTCACAAAATATGCCAAGAGACACGTTAATGACGTCTGTAAGGCACTGAAGGTAGCTAAGGGACTTTTTTATTCCTCATATGGTTCACATAAACCCACAAATTAGACTGACCACTTCTTTGCTAGGCTAAAGAGGTCCATCAAAACTTATCCTGGCATATCAATGCCTGCTCAAACTACTTAGTAGGAGGACGTTGGTCAGGGCCATCAAAAACAACCTTGGCTTAAAGTCCTACTGGAGAGAAAGGCCTCACCTTCTAACAACAAAGATGAAGGACGTCATGTTGCAAAGAGCCAAGTAATTTGTAAATCAAATCCACGCATCATAAAGCAATACAGTGATGAGTAAAATTTCATCTTGGACGCTGCCTATGTACAGCTTAAAGAATGCAATTGTCTTTAAATTGTTAGTTTTTTATCCAAAATTAGTTCGTTTAAGACTATACAAGAGCTAATATCCCCACTAATGGCACTCTGTCGTTATTATTCGCGGAGTTATTTGCGTTCAAAGAAGCTTACAAATTTCAAATTATGAAAATGAATTGAAATAAATCGTTTTTTGTATTTTAGAAATTTGCCCAATTAACTGATTTTTTAGTATCGACGCAATGAAAACGAAAGAGTTAAATTAAAATAATGTAAATGGAGCCGGAAATCACATTGAAAAAATTGTCAAAAAACTGTTGTGCACTAATTTTACAAATTAGTTGCCAATGTAAGGAGGAATAAGATACAATCTAGATTTTTTTTGTACTTGCAAAATCAAAAAAGTTATGCAGAATAATGTTATCAATTTTTTTTTTTTTCAAATATTGTACTGTTGAGGTTCATAATATATTGCGTCAAATGCATTTCTTCTGAAAAATTGATAAAAACAGATCAAAGAAATGAAAAATTATTCAAAAAATGACAGATATTTCAGTTGCTATTTTAACCGATGTCTTTTTTGTTCCTATCTTTTCTGATTTTGAATAAATTTAGAAAAGATTTTTGTCTTTCCTAAACACCATTCACTTCTTGGCTTATAACTAAATCCCATTGATGTCCAAAATATAACTCTTGTGTTTTGGGAATAGAATAAGCATACTCCCTCCCTAAAATCGGCACTCTCGTCTTAGCCTAACAAGGCACAAAAGTGGTACAGTTGCCAAATTCCATCCTCCATTTTCAACTGTGTGGGCACCCATAAAGGACAAACCCTGTACTGTCAAAGGTGAATAAAAAAGTTTTGAACGTTTTTTCGATTAATTTTCGCAGTACAATTGACATAATTAGGATTATCCAATTTAAATGGTCCTAAACGGTTTTCTGGCTAATCTTCCGTTCCTGGTCAGTGTAATAAGGACTCAAATGTCAGTCCAACTCGACGATTTCCATTATTTTATACACATTTCTAACATCCATATAACCAGAAAGGAAACTCCCGTTGTGCCCTTGCATTCGATACTGTATTGAGTCCATAAACAGTACAATTTTTTTTTGGACGCCTACTCGACCTTTTCCCCTTGGTCTAAGTGCTACTGAAGAATGTTTCGATTATTATCTGTTTTTACCTCTATTTCAGAACAGTGTAACATACTTACCATGTACAGCTTACCACGATCAGCTCTCTATCCCTGAGATTACCAACTCATGCTTCAAGCCAGTCAACCAAATGGTCAAGTGCGATCCTCGTCACGATAGATACATGTCTTGATTCATGTTGTATGATGGAGATCTAGGCCCAAAAGTTGCCAATCAAGCCATTACTTCTATTAAGACGAAGAGATCCATTCAATTCGTTGACAGGTGTCCTACTAGCTTCAAAGTTGGAATCAACTACCAACGTCGTACGGTCGTAGTCGGAGGGGACCTTGCTAAGGTTCACCATAGTAGTCTGCATGTTCACGTTTAACCCTTAAGCATACATGAAGTGTTTGTTTTTTTAAATGCAATGTATTAATCGTGAGATATAGCTCACTAAATATATCTAGCGAAGCACGCTCATAATTTTTTTTGGCAGTATTTGGATATTTTCGAAGGCAAACGCACGTTCTTCACTACTCCAAAGGCATAATCGCAACTTAGAATCTGGCCTCTAGAAAGAAACCACGGTCTACAACTTCCACAAACTGATTGCCACTCATTATAATAAAGGAAGACTTGTTACAGCACCCTGTATTTGGAGATTTATTATATTATTTCAATGTATGTATGTACAAAGTGAGGGGAAGTCATAATAAGATAAATTACACGTTTTGTGTGTGTCTCTCTGTCTCTTTCTGTCTTTTTACGTGAATACTTTTGTATATATGAATATCACACTCCCCCCTCATTTAGAGCAGTAAGTATTAGTAAGTACATAATTGTCGTGACAAAAAACAACAGTGATTATAATCTCCTGTTGAAAAAAAAATATTGAATTTTTATTCTGTCAAAACTCAATTTATCATTTCTAATAATAAAATAAATATGTCAACCCCCTTCATTTTTCCTCCACTGATGTTGTTTTTATCAAATATTATTCCAATTTAGATATTTACCTTATCAATACCTCAAATCATTCAGGCAATTTATTCTTCTCTTAGTATATAAATATAGACATTGATAAAGGGATTTCAGCAGTGTTTTTTGACAATTTTAAAGGTTTTTTTAAATAGGAGTCTTCTTTTACAAATAATATATTAGATTTTTGAAGTTTTTTTTGGTCATGAAATGTTTTGATTGATTATGTTGTTATTGTTTTGAATAAGTTGGGCTGGTACGAAAAAAGGGTGGTGTTGAATTAATGATTTGACTAACACGCACGCCGAGGGTTGGTTTTTGAATTCCTATATATTTTTTTAATCATTCATAGAGACATAAATAGTGATAAAAATCGTGTGTTTTTGGGTATGTTTAAGAAATAGAATCCAATAATCAACATGGATACTAGAGCGGTTGGATTTTCAACTTTTTTCGAATTTTTATTTACGGATAGTGTGTAAAAGTTGTTATATGAAAATTACCGATGCAAAATTGTATTGTCCCTCAAAAAAGGGCAAAAACTCTTTACTTTGTCAATCTATATATACTAAAAAATGTTCTATAGTTATTTTGCATAAAATAATTTAGATAGTAATTGTTTTAAACTATAAAAAATGTTAGAAAGTTTTATTTTCTTAGGGAATAAAAAAAGAGAAAAAAGTAGGGAACATTTGATGATCCTCGTATAACGCGCATCCTTTTTTTTTACATTTTCAGGAAGGAAAGATGAAAATTCCTTATCTTATTGCACATCTCTTTGTGCTCCGTAACGTAACTTTAGAAAAAAACTTTATAAATATTTCTTATAGGTTAGAATATTATCTATCATATATAATATATGAAATAATGATTAATACTCTGTTTTGAATCCTTATTAGTGAAATAAATAAGGTGTGTCTCCTTTTTAAACTATGAATTAGATGTCATCGTAATAAGAAATTGAATTATGCATGGATTATTTACTTATCATACGATATCTTTTTTAAAGTAGTCACAATCGAAAGTCGTCAAAAGTTGAAAAAAAAAACCCCACCCTAATGACCATTTAAAGAATGCTTTGAAAGTTTAGATGTCATGACGTTTTATTAGATCAGCTATAATCAGTTGTGACGAGGGAGAGAAGGAAACAGCAGGTAACTCCACAACAGATCCTTAGAGTTATTTGCCGTTATATATTAGTTTAGGTAATGTTCTTTTAGGTTTTTAATATAATTGAATTTAGTAGAATAGTAGTCTTCAGAAATTAAATAAGACTAATATTGACAACAACTCAGGAAAAGAACATAAATTTCCATTTCAAAAAACAAATCAAAAATAACGGCCAAGCTATGAAAAATACAGACAATTTTCATCACTAGTCAAAAATATAATAGTACAAAAACATGTAGGTACAGCAAGGCTGAGAAACATTAATAATAATTAGGAACAATGGAAATGTATATTTTGTCAAATAACTTATTGAATATTATGACTTGTATAATGTAGATGCTCCCACGTTTAGAATTCTCAAAAATATGACTCCTAGCCGCTAAATAAAAATACAAGCAACCATTTGAAGATTTTTTTTTGGAGGAGAACAGCTTAGTTGTCATGAGATTTTATACAATCAGCTGCAAGTATCCGAGGGAAAAAGAAAATAAACACATATCCCACTCCGTATAAAGCCAGAACATGGTGCCTAGAATTACTCAAATGTCGTTATTCAACAAAGTTTAAGGCATTTTGAATGCAGAGTTGCTGTGTAATAGTATGGCTCCGAAAGGGCAGCTTATGTACAATAAATCCGAGTGTAACCCCTGATTAATTACGGTAGATGAAACATGGATACACAAATTATACCCATGAAACCAAAAATACTCTCTAAACAGTGGACTGCAAAGATGTTTGTCAAATGAAGAGGCAGTTACCCCCTGTGGAGCCCCCTGCGTTTGAAAGATTGTTTATTGACCTAAAGGAGTCATTCGTTACAAATTACTCTATTTATCCATATATATTGTGCATTTTCAGGTTTAAATGTGGGTATTTTTTGGTCAATTGAGACATTTAGAAACGTGTAACCTCGAGGAAACATGATTCAAACTTCTTGAAATGCTCGTTTTCGGGGGGGGACAACGTATTTGAGGACCACTCTAATGAACATACAACAGTCCTTCAAGAGAGTAAAAAATGTAAGTATTAAGGGGTTAACCCAGGGGATGGAACGTCTTTTTTTTTCTCTTTTTCTTTTTGACGGAACGTTGTAATTTATGTGAACTCCCTTCAATTTTTCTTCATGTTTCTGGCTAAGGTTTCCAGCTGCATGCATGCTTAACTAGACATACTGCTTCTTTAATTTACCCCCTCGTTACTTTTTTTTTTTTTTTTTTGAACAATAAAAATATTTCTTTTCTTGTTTCAAAAGGGGTAAACTGTCTATATAGCTAGGCTATGTGGATGTGTATTTAAGACTTTAGGCGTGTCACTTATGATGATGTTGATGACTAAGGGAAATTTATGACTTAAAATGTAAATACAAAACTTGGTCGTTTCGATTGAGTTATTTCCAAATTTATGAACTTGTTCCTTTTTCCCTCCCTACCTCCCCCACCCTCAATGATAACTGCCTTAATGACTCGTCTTCCGTTAAGGATTATAATCGTTCCTAGAAGATATTCCCTTTATATACCATACATATCCATGGATTAGAGAAGAAAAGGATAGGAACAAGAGTCCCTTTTGTCTACTCTATATATTCAAAAAGTCTTTGACCTCTTTTGATTCTTCTGCAAATAACCATGGGCAAGAGATCAAAATGATCTTGGTCTGGAAAATCTTAAAAAGATGTTTAAAAGATTATTATTTATAAACTTGATTATCACCAACCGCAATTTCAGCCTCCAAACAAGGTTCAAAGGCATTACATACTTTAACAATATAAGTCATAGACCTCCTCCTCCAATGGGACTCCGGAAAACGTTTGAGGCTGGTGATGTTGCTTGACCGACTTCACAGGCTTTGGACTCAATATGCTGCCATATTGAAAAGTCCAAAGGAATCAGATCAGGGGACTGGGTGCCCAAAAGTCTTTCCATATTGTTGGAATACCAGCAAATCCTTCCCAGACTTTTAAATAAGGGCCTTTTGGATCTATGGCAGGCTTGGTTCTTCAAAATATGTTAGTAATCTACTGCTTTTAGCCGATGACCTTTTCGAAACTAAATTGGTGACATTTGTGTCGCCTATACAGGTTGTGATGCCAAGCATAATCAGTGAGGCTGGATTTTTTGTCGTTGAGACTTCTAAACGGCTTCAAGAGGTATCTTCATTGCAAACAACTCTGCCATTTTGTTTATTGATGCCATCATCCAATTAAAATGTCTTCTCATCACTATAAAAGACTATACTATCACCATTGTGTTTGAGGTCGTTAATTATCCTCCTATCGCATTCTACAGGGACATCCATATGATTTTGAGTTATCAGCTCGGCCTTACAATATACCTCATATACCTCCATCCAGCATATTGGGCAGCTTAATAGACTGTTGACTTGCTCAAATTCATGTACCAAGCAAACTCGGACATGATCATCCTTGGATTGACCTCAAATACATTTTTAGTAACCTTTAAGCTCAATTTTATTGCCCTAATCCCTCTGAGGCTCTTTTCATAATCAAACTTTGCTTTCTGACCATGTACATTGCATGCCAAAATAACTTCAAGTCTCTTAACACTGACAAAGATGCAATGGCGGGGGTGGAATTATGTGGCAATTTTTAATATGTTAGCTTTCATTTTTATTATTTATTAACATATAATAATGTGACACCAGTTTTTCGTTAGCTGAGAAATCCAACTTTAGCTGATATAAATGGAAATATTGTATTAGAACTTTACAAAACCTCTTAAATCGTCGTCATATAAGGTGATCAAAGACTTTTTGAACACCCGGAATAATAGTACTCTTCTTTTCTTTAACTTAATGTACTACACATGAACTAATATTTTTAAGGGTTACACATAAAATTTATTAAACTTTAATTTTTTAATTTTTGTGGGAATGCCGGATATTTGTATGCCCCTTGGGGATATAAAACAGGTCATCCGGGTTATGAAAAAAAAAAAATATTATATATGTTATAGAATATATTATGTTCATATAATTAACTATTCTAATTTCAAGGAGAGATAAATGATTATAGGCCATCAAAAAAGTTCAGAACAAATTACATTATCCTTCAAATACTAGGAATCCTCTAATGCTGAATTCCTTAAAACCTGTAATAACAGCGTGAAGTTTCTCTTTTTTATCAGGGGTTTTATTTGTACAAAAATTCCTATAAAGACATTTGTAAAAACCATATCCACTGATTTCTGAATTCAGAAAGTAACCAAGTTTAATTTTCTGTTGTCACTACTCTGGTAATGTAGTCGAAGACTGAAAAAATACAATATCATTAAGTCTAATACTATTAATTCAAATGCTATTTATTAAAGTTGTTTTCCCGGTTTCTTTTTAGTCATTTATATTTGGTTACTTATTACTTGTATTTTGGCGGTTCAATCCCTTGTTAGTGAATTGTATGTCTAAAATATCTATTATAAACAAAGAAGGGACCTACACCTTACTGTAACATTTAATTACGTTTAAATCCCTCTTATTTTAATTACAATGTTTGATTAAGTAAGTAAACGAGAGCTAAAATATAAATAAAGATCTTTTGTTTTTATTGCATGTGTCTAACTGTAAAAATTTGTCAGAGCCAAAACAAAAAAGGAGCACGCTCCCCGCCGGTGTCAGTGCCGAGAAGTTTGATAATAAGTTGGTATGTCTATCCGCACAGCCGACATAAGCAAGAAGTACATACAAACCCATTGAGCTAAGAAGAACCGAAACTTTTGCATCAACAAAATAACGGTATCCTGGGAGGCCCCTATGTGACCATCCTCCAGCCTGACCTCAACACCCCGGACTTTGCAATTTGGGGAGGGGGGTTCACACCAAGCTGCCCTAATGACAGCGTGATATGATATGAACACGGCCCTTAGCGTCAAAAGTGTCCCGTTTTATTCTCCAGCTTTATGAGCCTGTTAATGCATGTGGATTAAAAATATAGTTAAATATAGTGTTTAGCTATATATAGCTAAAATTAGTGTTTTGAGTAGTCTTTTTCTTGATTCTATAAAAATAACATTTTTGTAACAAAGACATCCTACTTCAAGTTTTGAGTCCACACGATGTATAACGTCGTTTTAGGCAGATGTTCAAAATTTTGAAGTACAACAGACGTCATCAACAATTCATCAATGAAATCAGTCTCAAGTCCAAATTTTAAATGAAACCATTTAAGATGTTTTTGTGGTGCTCCGAGATGCCATGGGTGCGACCTTCATCGTCAAGGGATGCCAATCTGTTCACCAACGTATTGATACTATTCTTACTTTTGAAGGAGGACATATTGCATCAAAGTTGTAGCTAAATAGAGTATTTAAAAATGTCTCAAATGGGTTTTGATTGATCTTTTTTGATACTTAAATGTCACGTTTTTCGACATTTAGTCATGCAAGTCCCGGTCTTGTTACCCCACTCTTGATACTATTGGATAATGGTAATTTCATCAGTTTGTATTAGTCTAATGCAAAAAGTCAGAGCTAAATTGTTTTAAAATACATGAACCAGAGGTCAATTTGTCCAAAGTAGGAGACTTAAAATGATGATAACTTGTATAATTGATGGAAGAATACATTTAATTTCTATTTTTCATATAAATGGATGGATTAGTAATGTCCTCACTCAATGTGGCGGGCTTTGACTACTACCAGAGCCTCGATATTGTCCCGGAAGCTGCAAGAGGCTTTGCAGATTCTCTCCTCGGGTCCACTCCTCCATAATGCTGGACTTGAAGGAACTCCATATTGAGATGAGGGCTATCCTTGGTTTCGGTAGCCTCAATGACGTCCTATCAAAAGATATTGAATAAATAAACGGACTCATCTAACCTCTCATGGATATAATTTCATCACAATATCCAACATTTGATAATTATCAAATTAATAAAGAATAAAAAAATGAATGGATGGAGACTGCCTTCAAAAAGCAAAAGTATGCCTACCTACTCATTATAATGATGTAATCTGTAGAGTCTACAAATGCAAAAATATACAACTATTTGGCAAATTATGACTGTAATTATTATCTATGAACGTAAAAGGCAATACGATAAGATGAAGGCAGAAAAAGATGGAAAACGTGAGATTTAAATATTTATTCATTTTCAGAGTAAGAGGAAAAAAAATGGAATAAAGAAAAAAATATTCATAAATTTCGGGAAATCCTATTTATTTTATGATTATTATTAGTATATATATATACTATAGTATGAATATTAAACTGGTTCTATATGAAACTTTAAAGGCGCCTCGCAACCTCTCAACATTGATCAATATGATGGCTCAAACCTTATATTTTGTCCTTATTAATAGCATTTTATTAAATATTTTTGACAATGTCCTCCCTAATAATTCGAAAAAGGGAAAAGAAAAACATTTTAAGAGCCAGCCTAATATATTTATATGGTTAATACAACTATCTAATATTATTACAGGAAGAATAAAAGAGAGAAAAACAAAGTACAACAGAGTGTAATAATGAGAACAGCTGTTGAATAACCCTATCTTTAATATTACGTTCTTCTTTCATAGAAACAAATAAGGGTATAAGAATGAATATAAAAAATACTCTTACGCAGAATTTAATTACATAATGTGTTTTTCTCTAAGGGGATTTTTCTTTCTTCTTCTTTGACAAACTTTATTTTCAAATCCTATTTATTTATTTTGTACATTAAGTAAATATTTTTGTATCTTTTAACTAAATATGTACACTAGGAGAGGAATACGTAAAATAATTAGAAATTGATTTTTGAACCAAAAGGGTGGAGTTTGTTTTTAACTGTATCACGAATGAATCTACTTCAATCAACATAATAACAATCTTGAGCTATAATCAAGAAAAAGAGAAAATCTCACCATTTTTTTATACTGCATATACAGATCAATATTTGATGGGCATATTTGAGTCAACTATAGGCGTATTATTTAAATTACTGGGATAGTTTAAAATGCCCACGAATATTACCTGTGAACTTAGTGTCGGACTTACAGTTTTACTATGTTTTCTTAGGACTCGTACTCGTCGAAATTTAGCGCAAGTCCCGAATCCTTCCTTATTTTTTTCTATTATTAATAAATAAATATTTCATGATAAATTGATGGCAGTTTATTTAGGGCCTCATCAGTCTGGGGCCGAATATTCAATTGATATGCATTGTTTGGAATTAAAGTTTAGTTGCCTGGATGTTTTTTTTTATCCAAGCAGGAATGGGAGTCTTTGAAAGCAAAGTTTTGTTCTGCAAAAGAAGGCTTGTAAGCGTTCCGTTCAATTTTTATTTTTTCCATTCAGCCATTATTTTTGTTCCCCTCAGGGTATTTCAATCATGAAATAATACCATGATTAATAAAAGTACAAGGTTATACCATAAAGCATGTACGACTGATCTTTGACTTCCACCAATATTTTTAATATTTACGTCATAACGTATGAGTGGTTGCGTGATTTCTCAAAAAATTTTAAATTTTTTTTTGCCCAACAAGCATTACGATACATTAAATTGAACATTTTACCAATAGTCACGATATATACTCTGATTGGTTGCGTGTTTTGTCAAAATCTGCCTATTTGACCCAATAGTCGGTACAATACATCAGATAGAAAACTCTAGCAAGTCCGATTACAACGATGGTCTAACCTTGTACTTCTAATAACTCTGGGTAGTACTAGGCTTGTATAGTATAGATATATACTCTAGTGCGCTCGTTAAATGAAGTTGTACAGTTTTTGAGGCATACAAAAGTCGGATACCCAAAATGAGATTGCTAAATTAGATTGAAAGTAGAAAAAAAGAGAATGCTTTCACGTATGTTGGGGGCGCCAAAGCTTTGTTTTTCTTTATCTGAAATGTCTATGAGAATTATAAAAAAAAATAATCAAACTAAAGTTCAAAATGCTAACAGCCCACTAAAAATAAATATATTATATTTTTACAAAAGTAGACTAGTCCGTTTTGATTCAATATTATCAATCTTCTCTTTATCCAATATGTAAATATAGATGAATTGAGTCATAGTAAATGATTAAAATCTATTATATATAACTTATGACCAACTCTTACTAATATTGAGTAATTGTAATTGTCAAAATTCACCGCCACATTTATAGAATTAGGAAATTAATGAATTATATTGGGGTTACATTAAGTCAGAGAGATACAACAGAGTTTAAAACTACAGTTAACACTCTCGGGTATCTCAATTCATCCCAGAAATTTGAATTCAACGCCTATATATTTGACCGTAATATCTCTTTGAAATAGTGCCTGTATTTTGATAAATATAAATGATTGAACCTTTGAATATATGATTTGTGTATTTTTCATAAAAATAAACAGTTTTTTGAACTAACCCCCAACATGATGGCAACATTGAAAAAATGCATTGCAGCCAAGATACATAGAAATACTATAAACCTTGATTGCAGCCAGTAATATTAAACATAATATTATTATCTTACTCAAATATCCACTTAGTGTGAGGTACTCTAAATCCATACAAAAATGGTTTAAGGCACTCTTGAAATAATTAAGAGTCTGAGAATGTGTTTCATTGAGTACAAGAGAAATTAAATTATTACTGAGTAAATGGGACATAAATAATAATTATTTACCTTTAAGAGTTGTTAATTCACATTTATGTACATGAATATTAATATCAGGGGCGTCTTCAGGGGAGGAGGCTTTACGCCCCACCACAATTTCAAAAATTGCCCCAGAATCTACATAGTTTTGTTTCTAGGATACTTATCCCCAGGACAACTACACTCCTTCCAAAATTACTATGACCTATTGGAACGGAACGCTTAAATCCCATTTTTAGCGTTCAGCTTTAAAAAAATCGTTTCGTTTATGGAACGCCGTTCAATTTTGAGTTCTGTTCACAAGCCTTGAACCAAAAGTATATGTGCAGAATAGATTCTAAAGTCCATGATATAAAGAAAATAAGATCTTTTGTCAAGTTTTCTATTCTTGGCAAAGGGTTTATCTCGATCCTAGATATCGTCTTCTACTAGAAAAAATCTCCTAAGATGTTGGCAAGAGAAGCTATAATGGCATTAGAAATTAGAATGTTTCACATTAACGAGGAAGAAGGCCTGTTGATATAAATATACTTGCAAAACGTTCTGAAAGAACTCGTCAAAAATTTAATCCCATCACAAGAAAAATAGCATTGAAGGATGAAATAAACAAAGTTACGCCAATGTATTCCTCAGACGTTCGTTCTCTTGCGTACACATAAGTATTAATGACATCATTATAAGTGAGTATCGAATTATTGTTCCCTGCAATTAAATTCATTTGAAGTCACGAAAGGTCATCCATGAAGGAGGATCTACTAAATGTAATACTTTTCTTCAGAGCAAACTGGGATATGTAAATACTTGCTAATTGTTTTTTCTAATATATAATTTGTAAATATACATTTAGTTTTGAAGTTTTTTATGTTGTTTTAATTTTCCGTTTGTATGAAAATCAAAACTATATAACTTAGGTTTACAATGTTCATATACTTTTCTATGTGTGCCACTTTGTAGAATATCTGAGTGTTTTTTTTATCTTTTTGCCGTAGTGTTCATCATACAAATATCTATCCAAATTTGTGACTCACTCGAATTGGTACTTGGACTTGAAATTCCAGTTGGACTCGGGACTCAATCTCGAAGTTCAAGTCAGAATCGGTCTTAAAGTTCAATACTCTGAATTCGGTCTACAAATTCAAGTCGGACTCAGTCTTAAAGTTCAAGTCGGACTCGGACTCGGCCTGAAATTTTAGTGAGTCCACAGGCCCGGTTTAAAAGTTTACTTAATTTAGAATACGGTTATTGGCCCACTATGGCTCTTTTCACATAAAGTCAATCATTTTTTCAATTCTTTGACTGTGACAATTTCAACAATAAGTTGTTGATAGGAATGAGGGGTCCTGCATGGAGAAGCGCTAAATTTCCAAAGGATGTGATAAAAAACCGATATAGCAAAATTTTAAGGAATATCTGAATGTATGTATGAACATCTGATTGTCTGTATGTATGAAAACAAGCCACAGGGTGGACCTTATGTTGTGTATGTCTCTATGTGTAAAAATGTTTGGGACAAAAGAATCGTTTGTGATATCTGCTCGGACCCAGTTTCAGTATTGACATGGCTGTAGAGATCCCTGGCATCGGCATTTGGACTGTCTACAACATCAATAGGTTAACAATAGGCCTATTAACAATGAGAATGGAGTTATACAGGCAAGAATAACCAACACTTCTGCATAAACAATATGGCTCAATTTGGGATTGCTGCTATGTGTGACACAGAAAACGAAGACCAACACTGTGGATTTCTAGGGAAGTTATCTTCTTTCTTAATCAAGCAAATCTATGTTATTAAAGCAAAGTTTGTCTATTAGCCGACACCTAAATAATCAGGGCAATTTCATCATCATATATTCCGGAAGAATTCAGGTAATCTGAGGTTTCCGATTTTGTTTTTACACCCTGTACTGCATATACAATAATGGTATTAATATTTTATCTGATAAAAAACACAAGTTTTTTGCAACAATCTTCAAACAATACTCCCCTTAATCAGTGTCTTATATTATTTGAAATCTTATCACACCTGATAACTACTGCGTATTTTGACGATTGTTTCAAAATGATGGGGATTGTATACATAACGAGCATGAAAAAAAAAAAAAAATAGGTAAAAAATTCCTAGTTAAAAAAAAAACATTGATTGATTTTTAGACCCCCTACCTGTGGAATAGGTATATTTATATATTATTTATGGAAAAACGGTCATATTGTTAATAAAATGGCGAATTTGAATGAAAAAAAGAAGGATCATAATTCAGATCTTAGAATGAGTATAACATATTTACAGTAGTGATGTGCTGCTTCAAAATTTGAAATACATTAGTGTAGAAAGATATGGAAAATATTTGATTTGTTACGAATAACATTAATGTTTAATTGACCATAACTTCTGATCAAATTGAGATACATAACTCAATTTGATTTTAGGTGGAGATTTTGTGTTCTACTCAGTGCCCATTCCATCTCCTTCTTTTAGTCTCCAGGATTACGGACAATGTTATAGATCGATTTTGATCCAACTTGGTACGAAGGTTATATTGTACTAGGTATGTGCCTATCAAATGAGACTTTCGCCTATGGGTCCCTAGGTGTCACCAGTTAGACATTATACACCCGTACAAAAATTTAAATGCTTATTTCAGTATGTGTCAACTTTATTCAATTCATTGTTTGTATAGTTTCATTCAACAACGCACTTTTTCCCCTCGTAAAAATGTCTAATTTTGTGCCTACAAACTACGATGTGCGGACATCATTGATTTTATGTTAGCAATTGAAGAAAAACGCTTCTCAAGCTCACCAAATTCTTGTGGAACCTTACAGTGGACATGTTCTAAGTAGTGCTTCAGGTGCAGCAAGGCCAGACCGACCGCAAGGTCATATCGGAAAGAAGGCAATGGTGTGTATGTTCTGGGACCAGTGTGGTGTCATACGGCATGGCCTTCTACAACTCGGTCAAACTGCTAATGGTGATCGCTACCAAGAACAATGGGCCGATTTGAAATATGCTATACGTCAAAAACGCCCAAAATATGAAGTCAGGAAATACAAGCCGCTCCACCGCCGAATTGCTCTATAGCCACCCGCCTGATTGTTGAATCGTACAACTGGGAACCTCTTGCTGATGCGGCTTACTCTATAGACCTGAGACCTTCCGATGGTCACTTGTTTGCATCGATGGACCACGCAATGAATGGTTTACGCTTCAATTCTCACGTTGAAGCCAAAAAATGGATCGATGGCTGGTTTGTAGCCAAGGACGAAGAATTGATTTGGAGAGGCATCCACAAATTGGCTGAAAAATGGGAAACATGTGGGGCTAGCGAAAAAAATTAAATTTGTAGCCATTTTTTCTCTATAAAATTTCAAATTGAAAAAAAAAAAGAAAGTCACATTTCATAGGTGCATACCTAGTATATATGGCCACAGTTGGTGGCCATTGTATTTTGAGAGTTCATGGTAACACAAAGAGTAAAAAATGAATTATCGACTATAATTAAAATTAGAACAAATTGGGATACATAACTCAATTTGATTTTAGGGGTAGGTTTTGCGTTCAACAAAGTGCACATTCCAGGACGAAGCTTTATTTTATATTTTCTTTCGAATTATAATATGAATGCTTTAAATAACTCCAGAATTTAACAATACTTGTCGATAGACAACATTTGAGGTGGTTATTCCATCCCTTTAGCCATTATAATTGAAATAATTATACATATGTTCCTTCTACAAGCATAATGAAAATACATACTAAGACTAACTTACTAATCCTCTTCTTCCTTTATTTGCCTAATTCCTTTTATAATTCGTATTCAATATACGTTTTGCGTTTGTTTAATAATTTGTGTTGTTTTTGTGTTTTTTTGCTGCCTTTTTGAAACGAAATCCCATACCTTAAAAAAAAACTTTTTAGAGACGGGAAATCGATCTTGTTTTATTTAAAAAAAAAAAAAAAATCAACTTATTAGCAAAATAACAAACTTACCCTCTAGATTCCAGGAATCTGGTCTGACCAGAATCAAACATAGCCCTAGGTACATAACGCATAATTATAAAGAACTTATATTTTATTCCTAAATCTGTAACTGTTTCCGTTTGTTAAATAAATACCCTTTGCGTTTTTATCAAGGGGCATCTACTATATAATATGATAGTAGATGTTTGTATGTTTTATTTCACAAACGAAGACAGATACAAACTTTACAGATGCAATAGAAATTGTTCAGAGTTATGAGTCACGTACTTAAGGGCATGCTTAATTCTTGCCAGAAGATATTCCTGGGCTCTGGAGAGCAAGTTTGTTTTTTCGCAATTAATTTCATTTTTTTTTCTTCATAAAACAAGAGGATTAGTGAGTTTGTCTTAGTATGTGTTTATAAAAATATTCTAAATAAAATTATGATACGGTTACAACTATTATTTGATAATAAAGTGGATTTTTCAATTAGAAATAGTCTAATATATGTCGTATAAGAAAGTATTTTGATTGAAAAAAGTTTTCCAAAATGTCCAACTTAAGGCGGATTACTATATCGAATACGTAAATAGACAATTTATTTCTAAGAACTTTGATTATTATAATCTTCAAACCTCAGCAACTCTCCCTGTAAAATAAAAGAGGCTGGAAGATTTCAAATTGGTCTGCTATGTCAGAGTAAAAATGCATAATCAATTAAATTCTGTAAGCACGAAAATGACTAATGCAGCATTTTCTTTCCCCAAGCAAGACCGAAGGACCTTTTCATTGACGTCATAAATTGAATAAAATTAATTAATTAAATGATACACATTCTTAGAAGCTCAAAGTTGATATTTTCACTACATAAAATGAACCAATTGCCAATAAATCTTGATTAAACTCCATCAAAAAACTTTAAAAATAAGAAAACCTGAATTGAATATTACTTAATACCAATGATAAACACTGATATTTGAATATAATCCAAGTAATATGTACTGAAAATCCCTATCAAATGATTAAATTTGTAAAATTATATTTTTTCCACCGATTAAGGATGATAAAAATAGGATAATTATAGAAGAATATCCTATTTGTTCAATGTTAATTGTCAATTGATTGTCTAAAATACGGAAATAAGATTGTCTAACGATGTAATTATTTATTTTTAATGCATTCTAGGATCATATTTCTAAGAACTCTATGTAATTAGAGCCGTTAAATTGTTGGTTCCATTCTGACATACAATAGTTGACTCTATTCCTCTATGAAAAAATGGGGTTCATCATCATAAAACTGGATTGTTTAGGCTCCAAAATGCCCGACATACAAAATGCTGATTTGTATAAACTGTGTGGTACATCAAAATCTGAACATTTTGAATTTTAAAGTTCAACAAGATATAATTTATTCATTAACACTAAAATTTGAACAAAATTAATACTATAAATAGATCTGTGCCTCAGCTCTCTTAATCATTAAAATAGCCGCCCTTAGTGGCAATGATAGTTTCCAGGTAATGGGGGGATACCTGGCAACCTCTACAGATCTGGTTCTCTGTCTTGTGCATCCCAGTCCTGTCGGACAGTAGCATTGAAAGCCTTGGTGTTTAGATGACAAACACTGTAGGCCTTCCCTTCGACATGCATCCAAAAGGTGTAGTCAAGGGCTGTAGGGGGCCAAAAGTGTTAAAAAAGATTACTAAAGAATCATTAAAAAGGGTCTTGCAACGGAAGAGATGGGTTTCTTTTATCGTCAGTGTCAAAAGTGGCCTCACCATTGGAGTGAAACCCCAAGATCTCTTGCATGGACACTCATGGACTTGATGAGATTGGCTTGAGGTGTTTTCTTTAACTCTTCCGGGTCCAATTTAGACTTTACTTTTTTGAAAGAAACCCTTCTTCTTCTCCGAAGTTTTGGACTTACTGACGGATTATACGATGGTTCTGGAGACACCCAACTGCTTGGAGTGCGTGAATGGTAATTCATCGATCACGATAAAGTGCCATTTTCTCGACTTGTACGTAAACTACAGAGGTCTTTTTTTTCTTTTTTTTGTAACTAATTAGTTATGCTGTAATGTATCAAAATATTAATTAATTTTAATCAACCAACCTTGATTAATTATTAAATTAATAAGGTTTCAGATTTCAATGGTCTCCATCTAGTTAAATATATAGTTATATTGATTGGATATTCCTATCTAACTTATTGAAATATATCAAATTCTTTAGGTGTATGTTCGAATATATCCCATAAAAAATTAAATCGAAACACTAACACAATGAATATTTTTTATTAAGCAAAAAATAGAAAAATGATGAGTCATAGATATTTTACATTGTGCGAATATTCTTTTTGCACAATTTCGTAAAATGTATGCTAATATACATACATATTTATCCATTATTATTGGTTAAGAATATATATATACAGAGTGTTTAAAGAAATATTCTACATTTACGGTTATAGCTTGAAAATATCTCAAATCAATTTTTTCCACACAAAACACTCTTAAATTTATAATAAAATAGACGTCATAAATAATTTTTAGTACTGAGACTCGCTGAAAAACATAATTATAATTTTTAATTTTGTCTGCAGTGATTTTTTCGAGACCGATCTGGACCGATTTTTCAGCCTTACCCGTAGAACGAAATGCCATCAGGCTAAAAAAACCGTCCTTTTTATTTTATATTAAATTAATTTTCTAAAAAAAGTTATTTTTGTGTAGATTGAATTTGACTACAATACCAGCCTTGCAAAACTTGGACCAAATTAGTTCACTCTTACAAAAACTACTTCGGGGTCCACCGGTTTTGGATTTTTGGACAGAACCCCAACACTAATAAAACATTATCCTCCAAAATAACATTTTTTTTTTGTTGTTGTAAAAAAAAATACATATATTAAACTAAGTAGAATTTAATCCCCTCATTCCAAATATGGCCTTATTATTATCCATTAGCCTCAGGACCGTAAGAAAAAGGTCATTTAATTTTTCGTTATTTTTCAGATTTGAAGCTTTTTTAAGGGCTTGATACTGAAAAAAGGGATAGATACTATGAATATATTTCAAAAATAAAGTTATAAGATTTTAAAACCATTTCTACGTTGTATTTCTTAGGCTTAAATTTAAGTTCAAATATTAAATTTTTCCGAACTTTTTTTATATATCCACAGTTATTCACAAAAATTAATTTTTAGAAAAAAATTTCAAAAATACATTATAAAAAATTAAATTTTTCGGGAAAAAATTTCAGACTATTAAATTTATAATATAAATTTAAAATTGATTTTTATTTAAAAAAAAATGTTTTTAGCTATTTCATCTTTATATTTATTCACAAAATATTAAATTATATATATTTTTATTTTTCAAAAATACGTAGCTTTTCACAATTAAATTAAATTTTTTGTGAATAGCTACGTAATTTGCCCTAATGACTCTTTGTTCATGAAAATAAATCTTTAAAAAAAAAAATATTACCTCTTTTTTGCGTTAAATTTTTCCACCGTGACCAAAAAAAAAAGTCTAGTAAACAGCAAAAATTCCTGCGTACGCCTCTTCTTATTGATTTATTTTATTACTTTTTATTTAGTTAATAATTTTTTGTTGAGATATTAATGTTTTTCTATTGGATTAATAAATATTTATGCTTGTAAGCCTTATTCTAGTGAATAAATTTTAAATTATATAGTCTAATTATATTTCTTCAAGTACATCTTAACCAAATAAATTTTAAATGTAGTTATATAATAATAGGCAAAGTTAAAAGTTCTGGCGTTTTATTTTCACAATAAAATTAATATAGTTAGGATTATCCGATATAAATGGTTCCAAACGATTTTCAGCCTAATCTACAGTCCCTGGGCGATGGAATAAGTGCCACATGCTGGTTCAACTCGATGGTTTATATTCTTTTATCCGCATTTTCCACGTCCACATTATCAGATCGGAATTGTTGGAATCCCCACTTTGCTTTTGCATTCGATACTGTATTGTGTCCATAAACAGCACAATTTTTTTTGGAGGCCTGCTCGACCTTTTCACCTTGGTCTTTGTGATATTGATTTTTTTTTCGAATTTTCTCGGTTTTTACTTCCATTTTTGAACACTGTGAGACAAAACTGCCTTCACCATACACAAAACTGTAAGTGAACTTTTTAAAGTGTCAACCTAACCTGTAAGCATTTTTTTGATGCAATTTATTTAGCGTGAGATATAGCTCACGAAAGACATGCAGCGAAAAAGGCTCAGAACTTTTTTATTTAGCCTCATATTATTTACTATCTAAGTAAAGGTATATTTTTTAAAGAAATCCTTATTCAATGACACTCTTAAATAATGTAATGTAACCTTTAATTCATAGAGGATTATAGTTGAGTTACAATCAAGATTTAAATTTACGTATATATTTGTATGAATAGTGAATATTCTATATAATATATAGAAAAATAGAAATATTTTTTATTATGTCAAATAGCAGTTGAATGAATAAAGAAAACTTCAGCAGATTTTTTTTTGTCAAAAGTCCCGAGGGAACCGTAAATTCTACATCCATACATACTACTACTCTCAAATCCTCATATATATATTTTTTGAATTATTTTTGAAGAAAGAAATATATTAAAAAAGGGAAAATTGCGTCATCAGAAAATGAGGAAGTCTTCCCATCATATGTCTTTCATAAACTACAATAAGAATGTATTTCAATGTCTTTGTGATAATAATTAGTGTTGTATCACTTCATACCTACAATATGAGACTTAAAATCCCTGTTATCACTCCGTAGTAAAACAATACACATTTGAATACCATCTCCTAAGGCATCATATGAACTGGTTTCAGTACTCTTTCCCTATAATTTTTTTGAAAAATGCAATTTAGCCAAATAGACACCCTCCAAAAAAGTCCAATTTGCTAAACAGACACATTTTCGAATAAAATTTTTGTCAAATAATTATTTTAGAGGAATGAACAATTTGCCGAACGTACACTCTGCCAAATGGACAGTTTGCTGAATGACCAATTTCCCGAACAAAAAAATTGACGAATACTGTTTGCTGAATGGACAATTTGTCGAAAGAACATTTTTGGAAATGATCGATTTACCCATCAGACACATTAGCAAATGTAATATTTGCCAAAAAACCGTTATGCCAAACGGATACATTGCCGAAATACTATTTTGCCAAACGGTAGCTACCTAAGAAATTATGATATCCATTCATGTTAATACAATTTAAAAAGATATAACGTTTAATTATTTACGACAAATTCCACTGATTTAAGTGTTTGTTAATTAACTATCGTCTCCGACTCGATAATTCTCAAGATGCGTTTGTCATTGGATGATAAACTTACACTAGACAAAAAGCAGAAGTGAGTTGTTGATTGCTAAGCAAAATATTGTCCTATTCGCCACAGTGAGCTCACATTACGTGAAGAGAATTGAGATCACAGCGTTCCTCCGCTTGTAATTGTCCCAGAAGGACATCAGAGGGTAGACTGGAACCTCGTTCATGCAAAGGAGCATTGCTCTATCAATCCTCTTCTTTTACTGTGTTCTCATCATGGGAACTAGGACAATGGGTCTCGTAGGAATTGAATAGTTCATTACATGTTCCACAATATTATTTATAGGATTATTGACAAAAAAATGACTCATAACTTCTCAAAATTGTGTAATAGAGATAAGTAAATCATAACAACTGCACAGTGGTATTGTAAAAAATATCGGGTTTAAGAAGAAAAATAAATTAATGATGATGTCTATGATTGATCTCCGGAATCAAACCATATATTCGCACTAATTAAATCTATTTCAAAAGTTTATGCAGGTATATAATTATATCTTTTGGGAAAACATTAAAGATAAAGGATTCAGGGACCAAAGTTCAGAGCATACACACAACGTTATTCAATTTAAGAATCAATAATTAGTCATTTTTAAATTGAATTATAGTCGGAATAATCCATAAAATCCATCATTAATATTGTGAAAAATTATATTCTTACGCAAAAAGTGAAATAAATATGAATATACATTCTGTCAAAAAAAGTACAAGGAATTTTTAATTTTAACTGGCTCCGCTGACGGTATTTAAATACCAGTTTGCTTGCAACTGCTGGATAACTTGTGCTCCACGATTTTTACAATGAACAAAGAGTTTGCCTTAAAATTTGTGCTGTAAACGAAAGTTCATGGGCTGCCGTGTTGAAAATGTAAGAAAAAGCTTTTGTTGAATCAGTTTCATCAAAAAACCTTTGCATATGAGTTTTAAAAAGCGTTCAATTAAGGGCCGTAAGATCCTCGATGATGCTCATTCTGTTCTTTGATATCTACAGTCTGGTGCATCATGAATTCGTTATAAAGGAACAAACGGTCAATAAGGAGTACTATTTGGGCGTACTAGGGTGTTTGTGGGAGGAAATTTGTCAAAAACGGCCAGAATTATTGAAAAACAACTCCTGGATTTTGTACAACGATAATGCTCCATTGCTGCAGAGAGGCTCTATTGTGAGAGAATTCAAAGTCAAACATGCAATAAATAGTATCAACCAAGCCCCATATCACCCTGATTTCTGACTTTTTTTATTCTCCAAACTTAAATTGCTACTCCGTTGAACACATTTTGAGTCCATTGAATCGATAAAGCAAAATTTGTTGATGGAGGTATGTAAAGGAAAGTGGCAAAATAAATTTACTTTTTAGGCCGAATGTTCTGCATAATATATAATCTGTTTAAAAATACCCCATGCCCTCCATGTTTTGAACATACCTAACTATTACAATTCGAATGTTTTCCTCAACTGTTTCTTCTTTTTTGACTGTGTAAACTACTTCTTCACATCATCTCTTTTTGTATTCTATCTATGAGTTCAACCATTTGAAGCTCTTAAACCCTCTCCGAACAGCTGTTTACTGAAAAAATTATTCATAATGAATGAAAAAGGTTCACTTTACGTTATAAAGAATGAGTCTATATGCAAAGATTTAGTTAAGAACCAACTCATCGATCAAATAATAGAAGTAAGGAAATATGTATATGTTTAATAAATGAGATATTCATACATCTTTTTAACTCTGATCTTTAGAGAGATGATTCTATGTAACCCCTAAACTCCCCCTCTTGTGCCTTCTCCCTGATAAAGTCCTTGGGGATGTATCCCTCTAGGATTTGTACAACCCTGGTTGATTATTTTACTTGTCATTAACTAACTGTATCGTAACATGAATAATAAATCAATATTATTTCCTTAAAACCCAAAAATAGCAATATTTGACTGGATGATGAAACATAGAATCTGAGGAATTTGACTGGATTGGGGATCTTTAATAAATGAAGTCTGACTTGAGTATCAGCTTATAAGATATTTGAATTTTTCTCTATATCGGAGAGTAGTCCTTAGGGGATTCCTTGAGGGGTTTTGTCCATATACCCGATTCAATTAGTTTTGTAAATATTTAGGTGTATATTCCATGCACGATTAATATTCAATCAATACATATCGTGAATATTGATTGACGATGAACGAGGGCGTTACTAGCTTTCATCATTTGAGAGGAGGTATGGCTACCTCCAAAATCTATCAACACTGTTGTATAATTACTTATATACTCGTAAATCGTTTTATTTTATTTGTTAGGCTGGAGAAGCATCAAGGCAATGGCAGGCCGCACGCATACTTCTGACACACCAGAAGCTTCGAGAGCTCCATTGGGAAGTTCTTATGCCTCCACCCTACAGTCCATACCTGTTACCAAGTGACTTCCAAGTGTTCCTGTCGATGGCCAACACACTTGGGAGTACAAACTCGGCCTCAATAGAGGTCTGTCACAGTTGGTTTTCCGAGAGTTTTGCTAATAATGAGACGGGCTTCTACGAAAAGGGTACTATGAAGTTGGATTCTCGTTGGCAACAAGTTATCAAACAGAAAGGGAATACCTGGCTTGAATCGGATGATTGAGCACTTCTTACACAGTATTGAAATAAAGTGAAAAATACAAAATTATCTTTCCCCCAACTTAGTATGTGCTAGCAGGGTTGAAAACAAAAAATGAAGGTGTAAGAGGGAAAAAACAGAAAGGAGGAGAAGAAAGGGAAAAGAAGAACTAAAAGTTTTTTATTTATTTTGGGGAAAAACAGGTTCTTAATGACCTGGGAGCCCCCAAGAAACATGATAGAAACATGCTTGTTTATTCTATCAATCAATTATAAACAGCTCACTTTTGTAGTTAACAATCTTTCCAATAAAAGATATTTCAAAAGTAATGAATAAAATTTATCTTGGTATTATTATTTGTCATGACACTGTGGAGTTCATTTAATAATTGCTGTTTTATTTCTTTTTTTATCAGAGGCAGAATGCAAATTAGAAATAATTTTATTAACTTTGTCGATCAATAGTCCTTTGTGTGACATCAAATATCATATTGAGCTACGTCATATTGGCCATTCAAGACATGTTGAAAAATATCAAAATGGATTCCAATTAATAATTAGGATAAATGATTGATTAGTATTCAAATTCATCTAAAATAGATCAATTGACCCTTCTTTATTAAGGGCATATTTACATGAAAGCTTGTCATTTAGTTGTTTGATACAGTATTTGAAAAAATGTAGAGTTATTTTCAAAAAGCAGTTCGGAATTTCTACGCAAGACTTAGTCCTATTTAACACTTGTTAAGTAAAAACGTGGAACTGGATTGAAGGCATCATTTTTTAAAGGTGATGTCGAAGAATCCTAAATATTGTTGTATTCATTTCTGTAGAAATTTATCATTATTTTTCTTTTTTTCTGTACCGGGATCTTAATTGGTTCAAATTTCATTGTTGCCTACAAATGAAACATCCTTAACCATCGTCAATTAGTCTCAGACGTAATAGACAGTGCTCCTAGCATCTTTTTGACTTTTATTGTTGCCTTAGCGTCGTTGTCGACCTCAAAAATTCTGCAATAACTTTATGTTTGTCTTCATGCTGCTTTATGATGAAACTGAACAGATTAACGATACAAACAAAAGCTGTTTTCTATGAACAGTACTTACAGATCTCTGAGGAATGTTATAATTTAAGTATTTAATAATTTTATTTGTATTAATGAAGACGTCACTCCCTCATATTTATATTGACATCATTTTTCTAAGATTATTCTCTATAAACGACTTCTATTCTGATTCGGAGACAGGTCCAAATCTTGATAACACAATTTAACTTGCAAAAAAAAATGTATGTAATTGACACAAAGTGACATAATTGATCTAATCAAATAAGTATGAATCGTCAAAGACAATCTTGACAATGCATACCAGTTCAACTCTGACTCACACAGAATTCTACCCCAAGAAGTGTTTACATAGAATTCAGTTGTTGGGGTTTCCAACTTGATCCAGACATAAGAAATACTCCATCCAATAAATAATAGAGGAAAAGGATGATTGTGCTATGTCAACCCCCACTTCGATGGCTCGACTGTTTGTCCAATCAATCAACAAATTATTGCATCTATAAAAGGAC
This sequence comes from Lepeophtheirus salmonis, assembly GCF_016086655.4. NCBI lineage: Eukaryota > Metazoa > Arthropoda > Copepoda > Siphonostomatoida > Caligidae > Lepeophtheirus > Lepeophtheirus salmonis. The sequence continues at coordinate 30,394,769 of NC_052139.2, read as the reverse complement.
ATATGAACTCCTCTGCTATTTGCATGGATAGTACTACTGCTGTTAAGATTGTTTCCCCTGCCGGGTATGTAGATAATCGAAGCTTAAATCAACTGAAGTTGTTAGCACATGATATGACAAGCCAGCCCATCGGTTATCAGCCAGCATCAACCTAAATCATCATCGTACTAAGATGACAGACATATAAATATCCAGCATCTACCTCAAGTGCGTATAACTGATTCACAAGAAAACAGTACCGCTGATCAAGCAACAGCTGCTTCCTACACAAAGCCCAACTATCCCAGTCCTCATAGCCAATCCTTATCCCAAAGCTATGGATCCAATTTGCCGACTTCCCTTATTCTATTTATTTTCTTTCAGTCTCTGTTGTTGGACCGATTTTTTTCTTTTGGACCATTCTAGACTCTTTTTTCCTTCTTTTAAGGGTCAGATGGAGTTGCAATGACTAAGCATAATTAAGCATTAGAGTATTACATTCACTCCATTAAGTATATTTCCTTCTCTAGGAACGACCAATAGACGAACCTACGCACATTGAGTTCAAAAGTATAATTCCTCCATGGTGCGTTGTCCATTGAACTTGTCGTTTCATTTGAACCATTCTTGGTCTATTTTTTTCTTTGAACTGAACTAGACCGAATTTTACCTTTGGACAGATCTGGACCGATCTTTTTTAAAGGACCAAATTAGTTCTATCGAACAAAAAGCATATTATATGGATCTAGGATTACCAGATCGAAGCCCAACAATAGTGAGTTTGAGCTGATGCAACTCCACCGTAATCCTCAGTAGGATTTTGAAAGTGGTCCCATTAGATACTCGTGGATCCCGTAGAAACTACAGCACTTTCTGCTTATTTTATATAAAAAAATGTTTCAATTTTAAGGGACAGACCTGCGATTTAGAACGTCCAAGTTTGGGATTGCTACATCCCTACTGATAATTAAAAGTGGATCTACCAATGTTACATCAAATTATTAAACATGTTCAAGGGTTTTGTTGGTTTGTATATTAATGCATCATTATTTTCCTCAATACACAAGAAAAATGCACTTATTAATGAAAGGAGTAACATCAAACTTTGTAACTTTTTATAAGGTAAACTTACATAGCACAAACAAGTTTCTTGGCCTTGAGAGACTGAACAAACGATGCTCTTTGCAAGAAATGTTTAATTGAATAATTGTTAAGATTATTATTGTAGTGGAATAGTTTTGCCATTTTTTTTTTTCTTCTTTTTCATTTCTTAGAATGGTATAAATATGTAAACCACTCACGTTTAATGCCAAGGAAAACCATTTATAGAGAAAAATATCAGATAACCGCTTTGACAAATTATCCTATTTTTGATGGTAGTTGCGAGCTTTTTTATGAACCATCTCATTTCTTATTCATAGAGAGTATTTGTTTTTTTATTACGTATTACTCAAAGAGATTTTATATTGAAAATTATTAATTCTAGGAAAAGTTTAACTTTATCAAATGAATAGGCTTAAAAAATCATCAAATTATAAGGTTTGTATGATTTATATACGGAGTGAGGACACAAGACTTGCAGTAGATGACTAAATTAATAAGGAAACTGGGACTGATCCAATACTAATTACAATTGATAAAAAGAAGATAATTTCATGTGGACAAAAGTTTCATCCGTTACATCTTGTGCAACTGGGACTTACACACCCTGTATGTATAATTTTCCACCATTGACTGCAAAGTGCACATTACATAGTGTATATTAATGCAATTTGCTAGGACGTCAATGGTAATTTTGCACAGTCATTTTGAGATTTAAATCATTTTATGTCATTTAAAAAATAAATTATTTTCAAGATACTTAATGATTATGATCTATTGAATATATATGTATATATTCAGACCATAAAACCATCAATGCAGTAGAAAATATAACTTGTCAGGGCCTGAATGTAGTATTTTTGTTGGGATTTTTGACAGGAGGCATATATGGTCTTTGCATTTCAGTCAAACAGTTTGTAGGATTGAAGTCTACAGTGTGCCATCTCAACACAAACTCAAGCAAGAAATATCCTTTCAAATTCCACATAAAATAGGCAAAATTGAACTTTACAATATGAGAATGGAAAAATTGAAAGATTTTATTTGAAAGAACGGCCTTTATGGGGTGAAATATAAGTCTCCTAAATCAATCAAAGATTTCAAACTATAGATACAATTCTTGAGTATCTGAACTCATCCTACAAATTTGAATAACAAGCCTATAATTGAGTAAAATATGCCGATGAAAAATTGAGCTTTATCTACGAACGTGGTCTAAAAAGCTTCCAACCTAAAGGTTAAGATGACAGAATGCGTAAATGAAAACTAGTCATATTTATCTAACATCTGTTGACATTTACTCAGTAGAGTTACAACCTTTTTGGACGTTCCCTTGTTATATAACAGTTGTTTAAATGTGAGATGATGTGAGTTTTTTTTCTCTGAGAATGGACAAAATTCTGATGGAGCCTTCATTAAATATGTATTGTCTTAATTGGCATAAAATTTGGTGAGTAACTATCAACAGATGTTAGAAAGATGCAACTAGATGTTTCAGCCATTTTGGAGAACAAATTATATTATTTTACAACATAATCTTCGTGTAATTCTACACACTTTTCCCAAGTATGCTCCCTCATCTCTTATACCCGTCCAAATAGTACTCAACATACAGAAACCGGGGATCAAATTGTCGCTTACTTAAAACCTTGATAACTTAAAGACGACATTATCAAATAAAAAACCGGTTACCAAATAGGAAATCTATTCTTGTCAGCTGACGATACGTAGTTCAGTTAGCATCATGCCGTCCTCATATGAGGAGATAAAGAGCTATAAGTGGAACGAGGAGCTTTCGAGGTCCGCCGTAGCCATGGCATTGGTTAATAATGGAGGTGAAATCTCCAATTCAACGATTGCTTCAACCTTAAGAGTGAATTTACGGACTGTTCAGCGTATCCGTAAGAAGCTAGAGGACACCTGGGATGTTGATGCCACCATAAAGAGGGCACCCAAGGAGGAGAGCGCCGACAGAAAGGTCAGGGACACCGACTTTGTAGACAAAGTGAAGAAAATGGTTGAGTATGACCCTACTAGGTCCATGAAGGCCGGAGACAGGGAGTGGGTGTGGCAACGAGACTCAGCACCCTGCCATGTGTCCAAAATCTCCATGCAGTGGTTAACCGAGAACTGTTATGACGTCGTCACCAAAGATTAGTGGCCTCCTAACTCTCCCGACCTTAATCCTTTGGACTATTTTGTCTGGGGCTATGTCGAGAGACATACCAACAGACATCCCCATAGCACCAAGGCCAGCCTGAAGGAGTCCATCAAGGAGGTATTTGGCAACATGGACAATGAGATGGTCAGAAGAGCCTGCGGCCGGTTCAGAGGCCGTTATTGATGCCAACAGTGATTATATCAAATGAATGGCTACTCTATACCTATATGCTCGTCATAGTTTTGATTTTCAATAGTAAAGTTAAAAAATGTATATTTTGTGTTGTTTTTTGTAGAAAAATATTTTGGCTCCCTGTATTTCTCTGCAATATTATTGATCACAAGACACTTTTTATTTTTGATTCAGTATCTCCCAGTTGGGATTGATTTGGACGGGTCTAATTTTAATACAACAAGCCTTTATATGTCTGCTGTTTTTTGAATTTATTTAAAGGTTACACTTTAAGAAAAAAGATATTTAATGGCAGCTCGAATCTCGATTTTGACCAATATAAATGAAACATTCAATCAAATGTCTGTTACATAACAACTCCATCCCTAAAGCTCAAACTTTTGGGAGTAACTGTCAACAAATGCTAGATAGATCTGAACCCTTTTTATATAGGATTCCTGCTATTTTGACATTGAAGTTGGAAACCTTTCAAACCACCCTCGTTGATGGAGTAAAAAAATTAATTTATAGGGTTGATTTTTGTTCATAATTGTTTTTATATTGACACAACAAATCCAAAATACAAGGTACTGAAATTTTTTTGGAAAACAATTCTTTTCCAAAGAAGGACGTCATACATGTCATATTTGATAATTTAGCTTTAAAATGTTTAATTTGAGCTCAAAAATTGCATTAATGCATTAAATCCAGGTGAGTTTTTTAACAATCTAATTTTCAAATGGAATATACATGTAAAAACAAAATTTAATGGAAATGTTGTTAAAAAATAAATTTTAACTACATTTTCACAGAAAAATATATAATTGAAATTCAATATGTACTTATTCGATTTAAGCTAAATTTTTGAATAATGCGGCGCTCTAGTAAATAGTTCATAGTTTTTTATATGAATGCATATTTTGCTTTAATATTATAGAAAATAACACTCCAACAAATCCTTGGTGTTACCTCTGTTGTTCACATGCAAAATCACATATAGCCCCTCACTCCATACTGAAACAATAAAATAAAATAGAATAAAAAACATACTATGATTTTATGAGGCAAGGGAGTACTTTAGCTTCTTACTAAAGCTTATCTAAGGTCTTATTTTATATATATATAAAGTACTTCCCGCTTTTTTTCTTCTACTTATTTCATGAGTTGAATTGAACGCCTGCGATATCCCTTTAATTTTATACAGTGTTCCCAGAATATTACGCTTCTTTTTTCTTATTTATACTATACAGGGTGTCCACGATAAATTGGAACTATCTTAAAATTCAACCTGCTTGATAAAAATTGAATTTGGAGTGTATTTGTTAATATGAAAAAGTTAGACATTATGTTAAACAATAAATTTATTCAACATGTCCTCCCTCAGCAGCCACCATCTTCTCTATTCTTCCCCTAAAGGATTTGCATGCCCTGATGACTTCCGCGGAATCGACAGCATTCCACTCCCTCGTAATGGAGCCCTTTAGGGCCGCGATGCTCTTGTACCTGACCTTGCACACCTCCCTCTCCAACTTCCTCTACCAGTAGCAATCACACGGATTGAGGTCGGTTGATTTGGAGGGCCAGGTGTTGCAATCCCAGAAAGTGATGTCGTGGGAGTTGAAGAGGTTAGTGGTCCTCATGGCGATGTGTGCAGGCGCTGAGTCTTGTTGGAATATGAACTCCCTCCCAGCGGCCGTATCCTTCATCCAGGGGATGACGAACTCCTCCATGACTTTGCAGTACCTTATCGTGTTAACCCTTTCCTTGAGATTGAAAAAGAAAGGAGGCATCACCTCACCGGTGCTGCAGATGACACCCAGGGTCATCACGGAGGCCGGGAACTTTGTGGTGAAGACCGCAGGGACCTCTTCTCTCTCCTTGGTATGCCACCTGTCATACTGGACGTTATAGCTTCTGTCGACAGTCCAGTTCTTCTCGTCGGAGAAGAAGATGATTCTTCCTCCATGGTTCTTCAGGTCATTGAAGAGACGCTTACCCTTGGTGAGCCTGGGGGCCTTCATGGATGCCGTGAGGATGTGTTGTTTGGCATTTCGGTATGACTTGTACCTGAGGTCCTCATTCACAGCCTTGGAGACCAGTTGCTTGCTCACTCCACGGTTCTTGGCCAACCCGGACAAGGAAGTCCCCGGTGAAGCCTTGATGGACTTCTGGAGGCCTTCAAGGAAGCGGGGAGTGCGGATCTGGTAACTTCTCATGTTGTGGGCCATGCAGCAGACCTTCCCCTCAACCTCCCAGGCATTGAAGTCCCGGTACACCGTGGTCTTGGGCCAATTCGAGGATGGCGTGTCTCCTTGCTTGTTCCATGATGACTATTGTTTCTTGTCAAAACAATTGTGGTGGAAGTTATAGTGTATTGTTCACACAACCTTTTATATTAGTATGATTTAACACCGAATATCCACACAATGTATCTGGATGAAGTTTAAAGTAGTTCCAATTTATCGTGGACACTCTGTATTGCTATATAATCAGGGTGCACTATATACGGTGGACCCAGCGACAGTTTGATTCATATACAAATACAACTTTACACCCTAGATGGCTTTTAATTTGAATCAATGTTACTTTGTAAATACTTTTTTCACTATGATAAGCAAGATTTTTTTTCTTGTAAAAGAAGAAATGTTTCACTCAATTCAGTTAAATTGTATCAGCTCAATGATTACTCAAATTCTATACTATGGTCACATTATCAAATGCTCTAATTCCCTTAATGGAATATTCTTTTAGATTAAAAGAAGCAAGAGTTGATGTTATTGTAAAAACCCAGGAGTGCAAATTTAATTAAGTAATATAAATTTAATAAAGTACTCAGAGCGACAGATAAACAGAAACTAATTAATAAGTGTTGCATGTAGTTGAAACATTTTATACTTATTACTGAGAAGTAGTCGTATATTCATTAACCTATCCGCTGTAATGGGTTACAGGGGTGTACACAGAACTATTATTTATTTATTTTTAGGGGTGGGGGCAGGGGCTTGATTGTTTGAGTTTTTTTTGTTTTTTTTCAAAAAGTTCATAAATCCTTTCAAAAAAACAAATTAAATTTCTAATTTTTTGGACAAAAAATTTAAAAATCCATAATTATATAAAGAAAATTTTATTTATCGGAAACAAAAACTCAAAAAATTAATTTTTTGAGTTGAAAATTTAATTTATCAGAAACAAAAACTCAAAAAATTAATTTTTTAGTTGAAAGTTTAATTTTAAATATAATTTTTTGCAAAGAAAAAAAAGAAAAAAATATATAGTCATTTAAATCAATTAATATTTTTGGATAAAACATTTGAAAAACTATTTTAAATTTAAAATTTTTGAAAAAAAAATAAATACAAAATTAAAATTTTTGTATAAAATAAATCCCCTATCAAATTTTTTCGTAAATACCAAAAATTCCACATCATCCCCTCCAGCCTTTCCCTGCAAACACCTCTGGGCTAATGAAAATTATACTTTAAGTGAGTTTTTTTTTAAACTAGGGTCTTTTTGAAGGACCAATTAAAAAAACCATAGCTATTTATATAAATTAATTTTTTTTCAAAAAATAAATTAAATGAATGATATTAAAATTTTGAAAAAATAAATTAAATGAAAAATATTAAAATTTTGAAAAAAAGATTTATATGTTACAAATATTTAATTTTCTAGTAAAAAGTAGAAGTTCTTTAATTGGGAGTCTACAACTCTTCAGCCTTCTCCCTGCGGATACTTCTGGGCTAATGAAAATTATGCTTTTAGTGAATGCTTTAAAACTAGGGACTTTTTGAAGGACCAATGTTAAAAATATCATGGCTATTTATATAAATTATTATTATTTTTTTTAATTAGAAAAATAATTTTTTTTTGGAAAAAAATTTGAAAAACTAAATTAAATAAAAAATCTTAAAATGCTGAAAAAAAGATTCAAATAATAACTTTTCTTTTAAAAAGCAAACATTCCTTAATTTAGGGGAGTAAAGCCCCTTCTCTGGAGACGTTCCTAGGCTATTGAAAATTATACTTGTAGTGAGTTTTTTAAACTTAGGGACTTTTAGAAGGACAAATTAAAAAACAAAACATATTAAAGTTTGATGTAACCCTAATTTTTGGGTTATGAATTTAATTCATCATTTCACATAAAAACTAGCATTTTATATATACTCATAAGAGGTTCATCTGTTTCTTTTATTTTATTTTTTTACTTAGATTACTACACGTTCAATTTGATCTACAATATGTATGTATGTATGTATTTGAGAGATGTAAAATAAAACCTAATCTTTTTCTTCATCATTATCATAGTCCATACATATTTTTTCGCTGCTAAACCAAGGTCATATACCCCTCAGTCTACATATGCCTACTAGTGTTGAGACACGGTCCAAGACCGAATTTATTTTCCAGCTCTGTCTCGAATGATTTTTTTTCAGACTAATTTGGACCGATATTTATTTATTGTTTTTGGATATTCTCAATTTTGAATCACATATGACGTCACCAACAGTTCATGTGCATCATGGTCAACCCATAATTATATTAGGACTGTTTCCTTCTTTGGAACTAATCTGTACCGAATTTTTCTTTGAGACAGGTCTGGACGAAACTTCTTTTAAGGAACGAATTAATATGATCCCCATTCCTGATTTGTAAGTTCTATAAATATTTTTTATTTAACACAATTTACTACAACTGATGTTAATGTAGGTTAATTTTGAAAAATAACTGACATCATGTGCAATTCATTTGTAGAATCGGTCTAGACTGAATTTTAAAGGAGACTGATCCAAACCGATTTTCCTGTCTGGTTAAAATATGTACAAAAGTGTTGTTTGAGACACACGGCTTCACATGACGTTATTTGTAGGTCAATGTTCACAATTTGGAAACACACATGACGTCATCTACTCCCATATTTCGAATAGATCTATGCAAATTTTGAGATTTGAGAGTGAAAAAGTTTACTTGCTTGCACATCTCGGTCCAATTATGAAAAAAGAGAAAAATACTTTATTTACTAAATACTACAAATACATTTTTAGTTATTTTGCATAAAGTCATTTTGATAAACATTTTCTTAACCTATAAAAAGTGTTGAAAAAGATTTTTTTTATACCTCTCCTCTGGAACAAAAAAGAAAATTTGAGGATCTACGTATTATTTTTACGTTTTCTTATAGTTTTTTTTCATAAAATTATCTACAGAATAGCTTTAGAAAAAAACATTATAAATGTTTTTATAGGTTGGTATAATATCTATCATGATCTATTAATGCAAAATAATAATTGATGGTGTATTTTAATCTTTACTCACAAAATAAAGAATAACTTTTGTCTCCTTCCAAACATTGAACAAGATATTCTACCTAAAGATGACATTGTTGGTATATAAAAATGCATAGGTAATTTTTATACCATATGATTTTTTTTGCAGACTTTCAGACCGGAACCGAATATTTATCGCCTATCTACCTATCACTATTATATTTTGCAAATTATCTATTAATTCAATTCTGATATTTACCCATATCTTCTTTTTCTTCTTTCAATTTTAATTCTGGGTGGATTATCATAGATTTTATTGAGATGTGCTCTTTTATCCATCTCTCATCATCATTTCTTTGGTTTTTTTTTTTTCTATTCAACAAGTATTGTATGTAATATATGGTACAATCTGCATATGCCTGCCTGGTTGTATGTAATTTGCAAACAAAGGATGTTCGTACATATATTGTACAATATACGTAATCAAAAATATGTATACGTTTTGCTCTAATAACGCTCTTGATAATCGTTCCATTTTAAATCGAATGAATAGCAGCCATTTTAGATACTAGAACTGCCCATTAGCGCTTACTTTCAGTTACATAATCAGAAGAGTACGTAGTGGGTGGATTAGTGGGGCTTAACTTACTTTTTGGACGCACCCCGTACGTTCAAATGTAAAATACAGTGAGAATCAAACTTAAGGATATTTGAAGCCCCCTCTATTTTCTTTACATACGTATCTATTTATTACGACAAAAATTTCAATGTTTTGTTCAACTACAAAGGCGTCAACTTTATTTTCGTAACTTTGCTCTATATTCATTATCTGTACGGGGGGGTTCATTACGCAACCAAAGGGACGCTGAAAAATAAATATGTTTTTTGTTTTTTTATCCCATGACTCTAAATGTAAAAATGTTTGAGCACTTACAAAGAAGGAAAAACCTATGAAATGTGCTCTGTAATGGCGTTAGTGCCAAAGGGGCTACATAGATTATTGGTATTTTCATCCAGACACCCTACAGCATCAATAATTTTTATACAGCCACATACAGCCAAGAAGAACCACAACTTCAGCAACAACAATATGGCTTATTTTTGACCTACCTATAGGTGTCCCCTTCCACCCCCTGAGATCAATCCCCTGGACTTTGAGGTGTTTAGTTGTTACAACATGGGGATCCAAAACTTGCAGTACCCTTCAATTACAATTTTATCCACTTTTTTTTAAACTTCGCGCTAGGTTTAATTATGTAAACAAAGGACAGCTGAAATGACTCCAAGTGTAAAAATGTCGGAGCAACAACAATAAAGTGGACGAGTGTTTGATATTCTCGACGTCGTTGTCAGAGAGCATTGGAATCTCCATCCAGGCTGACTACAACATCAATAAGTAATTTAAGGATGAGCCTCTCCGATACAACCAAGAAGAACCCAAACTTATGCAACAATTATATGGCTGACTCTTGGCCTACCTCCATGCGACCCTCCTCAATCCCTGACCTAAACCCACTGGACTTTGGGGCATATTGTAGAAGAATGTCTCATTCACCTCTTATTCAAATTTGGAGTCACTCCGAGCTGCTATCACGAAAGCGTTTTAGACACGGCCTTCATTGTCGAGTGCTGCCAGTCTGTTTCTGGCATGTCGAGGCTGTTATTGCTTTTGAAGGAGGACATATTAGATAAAAATATAGTCAAGTACTTAAACATATCAATAATTGATTTTAAATTGTTTTTCTTGATACCATAAAAATCACGTTTTTTATAATTTAGTTTTGCAACGTTTAACGGCTCTCTATGTATATTAGACCATCCCGTTTTCGAGTTAATATTTTCTCCCTTACACGAAAGCTTTTTCTGCTGAGGTCAATCAAACAACTGACTTTGGCATATTTACAGTCCTTTTACGCCATTTTTGGCGTGGTAAAAGCAATTTTAGATTGTAAAAATGATTTTTTTAAGCCCTTTCTACTGTCCCAAATGAGATGCTATAGATCAAATAATTGCACCTTTTATATTTTTTATTATTCAGTTTATCAGTCAAAGATATTGTACACCTTTCCATATAATTTGAGGTATCTAAAATGTGCGGCTCTTAGAAGAAGTAAGGGTAAAATATTACCCGAAAAATGAACAGTCTAATGTATATATACCTATTTAAAAACTACATATGCTGTAGAGCATTGACCTCGATTTGATATTGATGAGCTCCCTGATAAGGGTATGAATATCAAGTCAATTTGGAAAAGTATCCAGGTTCTTTGTTTTATTTTCAAATTCAATTTAACATCAATTACGACTCGTATATATTTGTATATAACAAAGCCATTAACAAAGTGGTGAGATCCACGTTACTAATATTTGTCTTAATAAAGTTGACTACGCGACAACTTTTTTGTTTCCTAGGGCAGTGGTCATTGGCAGTGCAAATTACACAAGATACGCAATTAGAAAAAAAGTTGGGGATATCTGTTCTATGGGAGACATTAAGTAAACGTGAATATTACTCCATAACTAACTATGGGCTCTCTATAAGTTCACCATTTTAATTCCGATTGCAATTTAAATTATTATAACTGAGAAGACAAAGTTGCTTACATCATGTGGGAAATGATAAGTGACGTCATCTGTGGTATCTTAAAAAACGACATATTGCAGGGATGTGTTTGATATTAGTCAAATAAATCTCTTTACGTTAAGATGCACATTTTTGGCAATTGGTTTATATCTTTGGAATAAACTAAAATAATTTGTATTGTCTCTTCTAAACCTTTTTCGGCCAGTTGACTCCTTCGTATTTGAAGCAGCTGTCTCTTCGTATTTATCTAGGTCTACATATATAATAAAGTATGTGGAAATATAAATATATGATGACGACACTGGGGTATGAAGTTGAGAATATACTTTAAATGAAATCGTGCTGAATATTGATAAGGAATGTATTAAACAAAATCATCCTTCGGGGAGATAAATTCATTTAAATCTATTTTTATCTTACTAAAAATTCCAAATATATTCACAACTTTTTACACTAGTATCGCCTTTATATATTTATAAATGTTTATACGTGTATTAGAGTCGAGGCGTCAAAACTTGCTGCAGCATGACTAAATTATAAAAACGTGATTTTTATGGAATCAAGAAAAGATAACTAGAAAGCAATTTGTGATATGTTGAAACACTATCGGGTGCGGTTTTACAATAAAGAATTTTTTTAAACCGTTTTTTTCTTGGGAACCCTTAGTCGTACAGCTTTAAAAACAAGTTTATCAGATTCAGCAGACAATATTGTATAAGTTCTGTTTACAAAACGTTGAAAATGCCCTCCGAGTACGACCGTCGTGAAGCGATCCTTGTCGCCCTCTGTACAGGCCGTGCGCCTAAAGAGATCAACGACTTTCAGAAATTGTCCTTTACTATCGTGTACAAAGTTGCAAAGAAGTTCAATGAGTCTGGAGGCCGTGCTTGAGGCTGAGGATGGATGGATTGAATGATTAGATCCATGGAGGGCCCCTACGTTTTTATATGAATGGATTTGTAAATATCTCCACTAATTTAAGGAATAAAAGGTTTATCTCCTGTTCTCGACTATTCTTAATTGTAAAACCGTACCTTGTAAGATTTAACTATATATTTTTTTTTATTCAATGTGTTCTCCAAATTTGGATGAAAGGTATTGAAGATATTTCTCTTCACGACGTTCTAAAATTAAAGTCCAGGGGTCCAAGGTCCAGAATGGAATAGGACTTTGTGAAGGCAGGCAAGAAGTCAGCTATATTTTTGTTGCAGTTGTTTTGGTTCTTCTTTGCTATAAGGGAGAGGCATATCCTTCAAGGAGTTCTGGATGATGTAAGCAGTCTGGAATGAAATTCCAAAGGCATTACTCAGCCTTTTTGTACAGACAACGGCGGTGAATAGATTTCCCATTTTCTGTCTTTTTAGTTCTTGCTCTGACGTTTTATGCTTCGATTCTTGGGATAAAACAAGAATTGTTTGTTATTGTTTCAGCTGTCTTTTGGTTGCACAATAAAAATAGAACATATATCTCCAATAAAAATAACGGTGATAAAATTGTAATTGAATACTACTACAAGTTTTGCGTCCTTACTTTAAAGTAACACGGCTAGGAAGTAAAATTAAACCCATCAGTCCACTCATAAAATGAAGTAGAGTAATCAACAGCCGACAACATACAAACTGTTTCAGGTAACTTATCTGTAAAGAATAAATTATTATTAAATACTTTTTATCAGTTTCTTATAAAATTTACTAGGGAGATGTAGACAAAAAACTTTCATTCAATATCCTTTCCATTTGGATCCTGACTACTTCCATGGAATCAAGATTCCTGGCCTTTGAGTTGATGGATCGCTTTAGATACGTAATATTGTTATCGCAAGTCATGCAGTCTCTGCCTTCCAGCCTTCCCTAAGCAAAGTAATCGCATATACTTAAATTGGGAGGATTTGTAGGCCTTACCTCAGGCGGGCAGAATTTATTTACATTGGTCTCCAATCACTTTATTGTACTCCGGGTTTCGTATGCTGGTTGCAGTGTCTAGCCGGTATATGCTAGGCCTGACAGAAGACACAGTCTTCATCCTAAATACAATAACTGTTTTTATAATATGCATGTAAATATCTTGGTTGATTCTGAGGCCAACGCTAACGCACATAAAGATTTATATGTAACCAACTGCGGATGAGAGCCGATGTTATAATGGCAGCCGGATTTGAAGAGAGCAGCAGGGACTTTGTGAATATCTTGGCAGATGAACATATCAATTTGGCTGTTAAATGGTTGATCTATAGGGAAGAGTTTTTCATTAGAAAAGTAACGAAGGTAAACAATAGGTTATTTTAGGGTGGAAAGAAGTCTCTTTCCATGTCCTTCATTGGATCATTGAGGAGATGAAGATGCTTTAAGTGATAAGAAGTAACCCCAAGATCATCAGAAACATCTTGGTAGATGTTTGCCTTACTCCCCAGGAGATCTTTTGGCAACTTAAACATTGGAGAACCTGGGGATGCTGTTACCAAATGCTTTGAGCTCAACTAAAAGGTTGCGTTTCATTTTTTTCGGAGGCTGATGTTGTTTTCCACACAGTATTGCCATTTTCAACTTTTTTTTTTAAAAGTTATCACAAAATTTGATTTATATAGAATTTTAAATCTGTCTATAACACGACGGCTCCTTTGATTCTGGAAATTCAAGAGCTTCACATTGTCCTTTACTTCATGACCCGCGTGGAAGAGAGTAATAACGGCATCTCTTTTGCTCTGTCTCATATTTATCAATTGTTTATTAGAAAATATTAAGCTAAAAAAATTAAGCAAAGTGTCACTAAACCTATAACATTAGTTAATTTATTATTTGAGTCAATATTAATAAAAAAACAAGATTAGACTCTTATGCAATCGGCCTTGCCATAAATTCCCATTTGATGTATCCTACCGACTTCCTGGCAAGACAGACAGATTTTGACAAAACACACATTTTCTATGACGTCACGAATAAAAACTCTAATGTAAGTCAAACAGAAGTCGTACACGCGTTATGATATAACATTGTATTTCTATTAACCTTGGATTTGAGCTTTGATTAAGATTTGAAATGGTCATTTTAGATAAAGATAATTTCTCTGAATAGTACTCTAATACAGTTTGCATTTTTATATTAATGTGCTTATGGCATTAGCTGTCATATACTTTTCTCAAATATTATCCTTTTTTTTTTTGTAGTGAAGGTTTGGAGTGGATAAAATAGAACGTCGTTAACAACTTTATTTAATTGAAAATTTTATTTTCCTTTATTTGTTCTACGTAATATATATATATATATATACTTTTATTCATTACATGCTAATAATGTTTGACCCCTAATTGACCTACTCATCGTTTGTCTTGCTCTAACATATGATCATCACGACTCGTATTTATTTTATACTACCATTTAAATATTACAGTACATACATTCTTTTTAAGTAAATACACATTGAATTAAAAGGGCATGACCCCAATAGAGCCTTTCACGTTTTCTCTTGAGTTTATTAATAGTAGTATTTTAATAACTTTTTCACCCATGATGAAAGATTAATGTACATAACTCATAAGTACGCATGTCTCACATTCCCCTTAATTACACGATTCAACCGCCAAAAATAACAAGGAATAAAAAGCGTATTGCTCATAAATACTTAGTCTAACCCCATCACTGGATGATATGAAGGCGAAAGATGAACAAATACTGATTACATAGCAGCAGATTTTATTATTCTTCAATAAAAAACACAAATCTTTATTTTTGGAGTACAAAAATCCTCATCATTTATGGCATTCTTAAAACAATAAAGCCTTCTCACGGAATTTCAACCATCTTGTGGGCCTAAACAACCAAGTTTTAAAACCAAATTAAAATCCCCTGTTATATTAGAATTAGAGATGGATTCGGCCTTGGCCCGAGTCTGAAATCCCCCCCAGTTGAATCTCATTTTAGAGATTTATTTCGTATGTAAAATAATTCATGTACAGCTAATTGATGAGGTCATCCAAGATTTGACACATTATGAAAAACAAGCTGACAATGACGATATAAATTACACAGGGGAACAATTAAGGGGGGGGGGAGGGAATTTTCTATAAATGAATTGAAGGCTTAAATCGAATTTATCTATGTGCTGCATAGAATTGATTCCTCATCAATATGTTATGTCGTGTTTCATAATTTTCCCCATAAAAATAGAAATATATCGAGTTCAAAACAAGATGCAGAATCAAAAAAGTGGTTTTAAGTCATAAAAACACTTCTACATAATTTGTATGAATTCTACTTTTAATTTGGTGCTTGTTTTAAAGGTAAAAAATAACTCTGAGTGATAATAGTCCCGAATAATTATAATCCTAGAACTGACAGAATTCAGATAACTGAGAGATAAGCTGAGATCAGTTTTGGATTCTGCGCTCAAAAATAAATTTTTGGCAGGAATTCATTTGTACAAAATGAGTGTTCTTTTATTATTTTAGCCTAATTCCAAATATGAATGGTTATATTCATTACTACCCTACAAAAAAGAAAGTATGAAGTCATAAAATGGAAAGGCAATGTTCTCATTTTTAAATTACAGTACAAAGTACTTCAAGGAATCTCATTCTCTCTTGGAGGAAACAAACTATCAAGAAATTTTATCTAATTAGGAAATTTTTGAGAATTCTATGGATTAAACCTAGGCTGAAATACCTTTTAAACGGTAACTACTGTAATGATTAGGTATGTAATTTGAATAGCTGTATTGTATAGATTCTCATTTTTAGACCGACACCTCGTATTTCTAATTAAGATTATGGAAAAATGGTGAGCCAATGCCGTGTATTTGAATGACAAAATGGGACCAATAAATCAAAAAACTTAAGTTTTAGAGTCTTTTAAAAATATATATTATTAACATCTAACTTTATTGTGGGTATATCGGAAAATTAATTGTAAAATTTCAGCCTTTTCGAAGGGATTCTTAATGCATATATATTTGATACATGGCATTAAGTAGTATTCAGTGGAGTCGATAAGTCTTTTTTTTTTTTGCTCTTATAGCTATGAGTCTAGATAAAGATTCTTCTATATTTTATTACTTAACATTTTTTTTAATAAATAAACAAATCAGCCTTCATTTAATGATGAAATCAGAAAACATTACATTTGAAATATACAATACAGAAATCATTTAGACAAAATTATGTATAATTTCGTTTAGTCTAAAATGTCTTGAAACTTTTATTTACTATTGTTTATTTTAAATATATATTTGTATTGCAGGTGTTTTGTATCTAAGTACTTTTCATAAATACTGATACGTGACAAATTATTTCCTGGGTCAGACATTTCTATCTATTTTCGAAGAGAAGCGATAACAATAGGAATATGAACGAACAACAAGAGCTATCCGAGAGAAAGACATCACCTGCTCATCTGATAACCCGAGGAAAAAACTCATATTCTTAAAAAAGCAAAAAACATATTCCTAGTACGTTAACATTAAAACAATATTGAATAAAAATCTAGATAAAAACTTTTCCTGAATTTCTTGAATATGTTATTTTTACTTGCTATAAATACATAAAGCCCAATATTCATAAACATATTTAAGTCAATTAAAGGCTTATTATTCAAATTTCTGGGATTTGTTAAAATACATAATAATGTTATCGATAGCTTAAAATCTTTATTTGGTTTAATTGACTCATTTTGGCCCCGATACGGCCATTCAAATAAAGATCCTCAGAATTTTTATTCTTTTATTCTGATAAACAATTTTGGCTACTTTATGGCTACAATTTGTGGCTCATCCAAGTAATTAAATAAAAAAATTTAGTGGTGGAAATTGACGTTAATTATTTGTCGAATAATATAAATGTAATCCACACTACATTTGGCAAAAATTATTCTAGCTCGCTTTTGTGTTGACGGTCCACATTTGTCCCATTCTTTAAAACAACAACTTGTAAATTAGCGAGGATGATGTCAAATGCAGAATTTCTACGAAAAGGAATAAGTAAATCATGATGAGTTATAGGGGTGTCCACGGGGGTGGGATGGAGGGGCTGTAGCCCTTCTCCCAAAATAAGGGATTTTTCCTTTCACTAGAAAATATAATATTTGAATTTTATTTTGAAAAATTTGTAAGATTTTTTTTTTTTTTTTTTTTTTTTTTTTTGTATAACTGTAGATTTTAATTCGATTTTTCCAAAATGGAGAGAGCTATAGGTTTTTGAAAAAAAATACCATGAATTTAATTTATCAAATTTTTTATTTACTATTGATTTCTAATTTTTTGGAAATAGTTATGTTTTTTTTCGAAATTTTGTTCCAAAAACTTTAGTTTTTTGAGAATAGTTGTGGATTTTTGAAAAAAAATTATTTTAATATTTTTTATTCCAAACATTTGTAATTTTAGGATTTATTTTGAAATAAATCCAAAGACCAAACACTCCCCAAAATATGATCCTGTGGACGCCCTTGCTCTAAGATAGCAACAGCAATAGTAAAATTATTTACTTACATTTAGATTAATTATGTGATACTACAATATAAAAATAATCAATAGAAGAAAAAAAATCCCAATTGTTTTTTCATACTTGTATAAATATTATTTATACAACCAAATTATTCAAAGAGATATTTGATTCAACTATAGCCCCGGGATTCAAATTTCTGGGATGAATTAAGATACTCAAGAATTGAATCTATAATTTAAAATCTTTATTTTATTAAGAAACTTATATTGACCCCGATATCGACCCTTTTAAATATAACCTATCAATTACTTTTTTTTAAATAGTAAAGATCAATTTTGGACAATTTAAGTGCAATTTGCAACGCACCCAAAGGGTTAATAAGAAATGTTGCTAATGCAAATTGACGAATATTTGTATAAAAACACAATTGTAATTCAAATTGTATTTTGAGAAGTGATCCGCATGATTATATACGAGGGGGTGCATGGTTTATGGAATTTTTGTGAAAAAAGTCCAAAAAATATATATATTTGAAAAAAAAATTATCATTTTATATATCTGAAAAAAAAAATTCTAAAATTAAATTTTTGGGAAAAAAATTCTTAAATCCATAGTTCTTCTTAAAAACTGAAATTTTTTAGGAAAAAATTCGGGTATTCACCGATAATTAAATTTCAAATATTACATTTTCTAGTTAGAATCAAAAATTCCTTAGTTTGGGGTGGGGGGCTACAGCCTCTTCATCCCTCCGCCTGCAGACGCCCCAGATATACATATATATAACCCAATATTTCATAGACATATGTGAGTCATATATAAGCTTAATATTCAAATAACTGGGATGAGTTAATATAGACAAGCATTTTGATTTTAGTTTAAAGCGTTTATTTGATTTATAATATCAAAATATACATATGGCCTCTATTTAATAAAATCTACCAATTTTTGTATTAAAAAATTAAGGATATTTCGTTGGAGAATACATATGTGGTGTGTCAACATAAAACCAATCTGAAACACACATAAATAAAAGGAAATTATACCAATTTATCCTTTATCAATTTATATATACATTTATTTCATAGATATATTCGACTCAATTAAAGGATTATTATTCAAATTTCTGGGATGAGTTAAGATAACCAAGAAGTTAAGCTATAGGTGAAAACCTTTATAAAACATATATTTGACCCCGATATAGTCCTTCAAATAAGATCCATCAATTTATCATTCATTAAATTGTGACAGTCTATTGTCGCTACTTTTAAGGCAGCTTGCAGAAACCCCAATGGATTAATAAGAACCTTTTTTTGATATAAATTTTAAAAAATTAATATAAAAAACAACTGTGGTGTTCGTCAACATAAAAACAGTCTTGAAAAAAGTATAAAATCCATTTATAATTGCATAATATTTTATAGAGATATTTGAGTCTATTAAAGGCCTATTATTCCAATTTCTGAGATGAGTTAAGATAATCAATAATTTTAGCTATAGTATGAAATCCTTAACTAATTTAATAGACTTATATTGTCCCCGATATGATCTTTCAAATAAAATCTGTCAACTTCCCATTCTTTACATGTGACAATTCATTTGCAATTAGCAACGCACCCAACGGGTTAAATAATCATTCGTGGTTGCTTGTATGATGTTAGGCTATATTTAAAAAAAAAGTATCTTTATTTAAAAAAAAACAATATAGACTGTATCTTTCTGTATCTCCCATATAATATATATGTAGATATGTAAATCAGAAGTGGAACTAATCTTTTGTTATTTTCTTTTTCCTTTTTTTCTTCATTGAATTATACGTGATATAAAAAGCAGTGAGGCTGAAATGATAATAGGTTATGGAGGATTGAAACAGATTTTGTTCTCATTTAACAGTTGTTTTTGTATGTAGTTCTATGAATGAGCGAGTCGGATATTGAATGGCTGTATAATGTTGGATCTAGACTATAAATCCTGGATTAGCATTATGTCCATATTACGTCTAAGCTATGGAATTTGATTTATTTCGAAATCCTGACTATTTAGCAACTTGGTTGCATTTTAACTATAAAAACTCTATGTATCTCACAGAATACTAAAAAAAATGAAGCTAAAGATACTGTTTGGTCGACCTCTATGAGGGTGTTCTTAAACGTTGTTAACGTCACAAATATACCAGACATTTTTTCTGATTTTATTCGACTCTAAAAAATTATCCCATCTCCGTAATTCGTTCAAATACTACTTGTGAACGTTATTCTCTACAAAATAATTGTTCACGAGGCACAATTTTTTTGCCTCAATACCTCCAAAATGGATTAATTTAGACACGTCAAATTTTAACAGAAACAGCCTTTATATTCAGGGAGCGGGGATCAAATTGTCGGCAAAAAATTTTTTCTACAAAAAACAACACAAAATATACATTTTTTAACTTTATTATTGAAAATCAAAACTATGACGAGCATATAGGTATAGAGTAGGCATTCATTTGATTTAATCATCGTTGGCATCAATAACAGCCTCAATAAGGCCTCTGAGCCGGCCGCAGGCCTTTCTGACCATCTCATTGTCCATGTTGCCGAATACCTCCTTGATGGAGTCCATCAGGCTGGCCTTGGTGCTATGGGGATGTTTGTTGGTATGTCTCTCGACATAGCCCCAGACAAAATAGTCCAAAGGATTAAGGTCGGGAGAATTAGGAGGCCACAAATCCTTGGTTACGACGTCATAAATGTTCTCGGTTAACCACTGCATGGAGATTTTGGACACATGGCAGGGTGCTGAGTCATGTTGCCACACCCAAGGCCTGTCTCCGGCCTTCATGGATCTGGCAGGGTCATCCTCAACCATCTTCTTCACCTTGTCGACAAAGTCGGTGTCCCTGACCTTCCTGTCGGCGCCCTCCTCCTTGGGTGCCCTCTTTATGGTGGCATCAACATCCCAGGTGTCCTCTAGCTTCTTACGGATACGCTGAACAGTCCCTAAATTCACTCTTAAGGTTGAAGCAATCGTTGAATTGGAGATTTCACCTCCATTATTAACCAATGCCATGACTACGGCGGACCTCGAAAGCTCCTCGTTCCACTTATAGCTCTTTATCTCCTCATATGATGACGGCATGATGCTAACTGAACTACGTATTGTCTGCTGACGAGAATAGCTTTCCTATTTGGTAACCGGTTTTTTATTTGATAATGTTTTCTTCAAGTTATCAATGTTTAAAGTAGGCGACAATTTGATCCCCCCTCCGTGTATCTGCTATTGTTAGGCCCTATTACAAAGTTATATATTCAAAAACAAATATTTAATGACTGCTCCCTACTCCATTTTGTTTATTTTCCCACAAAAAAAAAAAAATACTCAAACGAATGGTACATATCCATGGCTAAAACTTTTGGTGAATAACTGTCAAGAGAAGCTGATAAGATGTTTTTTAAGAGTGCTTCCATCTTAATGTTGAGGTTGGGAAATTTTATAACCACCCTCGTATGTACATAAGTGGACCATCAATACAAAAGCAATCTAGAATGATTTTTCTCCAAATTTAGTGTGTATTACATTTGAATTCTTTGACAAATTATACAGGGACAATTTTCTCCAAGGCAGTTTTCTGTGCACGAATAAATACATATCTGCTTAAACATTTTCTTCATGTATTTTTGATTTTATCTTGGATATAAAATGTAATTTTTTAACGAACATACAATAGGATATTATATTTATTTAATAATTTTAAACCGTGTTATGGCTAATTGAACCCAGGCGGTTTTATTTTGTGGGGTATTTTTATGGTTGATTTTCGGTTAATTGATTAATTTTTTTATACATATAAAAGACAATAAAATAAACAATCTTTATGAAATATTTTGTAGTGATTTGCTAGATATACTTATAATATATGTATATATCTTTGAATAAAAAATATACCAAGGACGTCCGGGAAAAAATTATGCAGAACCCTTGTAAATATTAGAACCTTGAAACATTACTTTCACAGTACTCGGTATATTTGAATCTCAACGCAAATAGCGGCCGTATACTTTTAGTCGGAGTTGTTGTTAAGTATATTTTATAGCAATGTATGACTTTACTCTATAATTTTGCCGTATTTACGTTGCTTTTCATGATATTAAATACTGTTTTAGACAAAAGACATTCGTCCCAAGACAGCCATTGGAGAAAAGAGGAAAACAGCGAGAACAGTAATTTTTGTATAAAAAAAGTAATAATTGATTAATTCATCTCCAGGTGTTAGTGATACAAAAAATGATTCAAAGCTCGACGCCATCCTTTCTCGACACTCCTTCCGAAGTCAGAGCCTTAAACAGGATTACTCTTAAAATATTTTGACAATTTTTGATATAATTTTTTTTTAAATATATAAAAGACGTATTTTTTAATGTCTGTTTATTAAAAAAAAGGAACATTTCTTGAATGATCTATTTTTATAAAAGGTAAATTTTGGGAATAAACTTTATTTCAATATATAACATCATTAATTTATGGTTATGACAAATTATTATGACAATGATTTATTTCTAATAATCCCCAAAATATTATATAATTTTTTCACAAAACGATTTTATTTCTTAACAACATTGGTTTTGCAGTTTTTTTATGTAAATTATTTTAAATATGACAAAAAATTCTTCCACATTCCTAGGAACTGTTTGATGTACAAGAATAGCCAGTAGGGCAGCCTCATTCCTGTCAAAACCGGAGAGGGTCTCAAATTAAAAACACTATGAGGAAATCGAATTTCTGTTGAAAAATTAAAATTACTGAAGTGCATCATTTTCTTGTGATATAATCTTTTTTTTTTGAGCTTGGATTTTTCCCATTTTATAATCTTTTCAGTCATCATTATCGTTTAGAATCCTATTGATTTTTGCCACTTTACTAGACCATGCATCTACAAACAATTTGTGCCGGAATGTAAACAGTTCCTATGGGCATAGGCATGGACGGAACGCGTTTACGTCCTTCCCATAGGTACTAGGAAAACTGTCTTTGGGAAAAGTGCCCGTGGAAGATTACCCTGTAGAAAATTGACATGGAGGAAAATTGACAGTCAGGAAAATTACCCGGGAGAAAATTCAATATTATTTATGACAAATATCTTAACATATTTGTTTGTCCATCTCCCAATGGGAGAAGGTTCAAGAGTGAGTAATATTTCTACAATACAATTTCCTGCAATTTTTTAAAATTCTATCCAATGTTATAAAAAATGGATCGAGTGGGCCTCGTAAAATACGATTGAATACTCTCCACTCCCAGATTGGCCCGGCCATAATATGGAATTGCTAAAAACCAACGCCAATTCATACTATACATCCAAGGAACTCCTCTAATAACAAAAATAATAGCTCCAAGTCCTCGGGTTACCCATAGTACTTGGGGGTATCCCTGGATCCTTAAAAACAACCCCCCTCCCCACATCCAAGGAACGCCATCAATGCTACATTACATACAAGTAACATTATTTGTATTTCAATAGTCGTATAAATAATTATTTTTTCTTTAATTTTGTAATGGGTACACTCAATTTTAAATTGCTTATTCGTTTTTCTTTATGGAAAGGTTAGAGTATCTAACTGATTTATGTTTGAAATAATTTATATAATACTGTGAGTAAATAAAATAAAATTTTAATTATTATAATTTTGTCAAACAAATATTTATAATTCCTACATAAAATAATACATTAAATTTGTAAAATAAAAATTACAAATTAAGGGCAATTTTCTCTTGTGTAATTATCCTAACTGCAATTTTCTCTAGGGTAGTTTTCCTTTCACAAAAATAAAAAGATAGCTAGACCGTAGGACTGCTGGACTTACTAATTGGTTCTTAAGAACTGATGAACGGTGCAAAAGACTGAACCAATTATTAAAAGACTGAAAGGGTTGATATTGTTATGTTTTTGGACTTCAAAAACAATTCCTGGGTTTAGTTATACTTAATGGATAAATTAAATATATCAATTTATCATACATTAAATTTTGACAGTCTATTTTTGCTACTTCTAAGGTAATTTAGGGCAACTCCAAAGGATCAATAAGAACAATTCATTTATATCAATTTACGATAATTAGTATGAAAATACAATTGTGGTGTGTGTTAACATAAAAAGAGTCTTGAACAAAGGAAAAAATCTATAAATATACATACATCCCAATATTTCAAAGAGATGTTTGACTCAATTCTTGATTATTACTCAAACTTCTGGGATGAATTACGATAACCAATATTTTTAGCTAACGTTTGAAATATTTAAATAATTCAATAGACGTATATCGGCTCCCATGAGCCCCCTTTCAAATAAAATATATATCTGTTCCTCGTTCCTATATTGTGAAGATCCATTTTGGTACTTTGAGTGAAATTGACAATAATGATTCGTAAAAGAATACAATGTCAATTTTGGACAAAAATCATTCTAGCTTGCTTTTGTGTTGACAGGCTGAATATGTACTTAACTCCAAAAGTATAAATAGCAAATCCACGTGATGAAATTAGTGATTATTTCGTTGGCTGTGTTTCCATCTACTAAGATCACTACGTAGAACAAATTCAAGAGGAACAAATGAGATTCGATCTCCTACTGTTTATAGTGATTTTTTCCCCTCGTTGCAATATTGTACTAATAATATATTCTTTGATGGTGGATTGATCAATTTGCTTGTAGTGATGGAGCTGGTTTATACAACAAAAAAAGAACAAAAAAAAAAAAACCCACACAAATCAATAGATGTTAAATTATAGTTCAAATCCTTTTAACAACTATAAAATGATTCATAGCCGACTGGGAAGAGCAAGGCTTGTTAGATTATAATTAATCTAATTACTACTCTTCATTATTAACAATTTTTTAAACTGTTGTTCGTCATGCCAGGGGGGGAAAGAGGGGTGTCATGTCATGCTTTGTTATCGTATTATTTGAATGAATGGTTTTAATAAATTACAAATTGACATACTACTCATTCATAGAAGTATACAAAGGTATCAAAACATTAAATATTAAAGGGGGTACAATCCTTTAAAATAAGTATGATACCGGATGGTCCATTCAAATCTGAACAATTCATAATTCAATAATTAATGAAGTTTAAGTGATTCAAATTAATTCATATTTAGATATATTAAAGCATAAGCAATTAGTTACCAAAAAATACAAGTCCAAGCTTACGTACAAGTCGAGAAAATGACATTTGAACGTGACCGACGAATTTCCATTTGTGTACTGCAAGCTGTAGGTCCGCATCAGGATCACTGCCTACGCTGTCAGCAAGTCCAAAGTGTTGGAGAGGAAGAAGGGCTCTGTCAAAAAGGATGAAATGGACCTAGAGGAGTTAAAGAAAAAAACCAAGGCCAATCCCCTCCAGTCTATGAGAGTCGATGCAAGAGATATCTGGATTTTACTCCAGAGAGCTTTTAAAAAAATAGAATGGAAAGAGCCTCGCAGAGGTCTAGAGGCCACTTTTGGCTTCCCAGCAGCCCTAATGCCAACCCCCTCTACTACACAATTGAGTTCATGTGGAGGGAAAGGACTACAGTGTCCTTCATCCACACACCAAGGACCTCAAAACCATTGACAGTAAGCACTGGGATGCCATGACAGAGGAACATATCCGCCGCTGGCGGCAGACTTTTCTCTGCTGCCTGGAAGCCATTGTTGTCGCCAAGTGCATTAATGATTATCGAAGCACAGACATACATATTTTTATCAAATAAATGTTGTTAAAATTCTATTTTTAATTAATCAATTATACCTTGCTGAAGTTTAAAATTCAAAGTGTTCAGATCTTAATGTACCACTCGGTACATATTGTGAGATGAAATATAAATCTTGGTAGGAAGGCCAAGATGCAACAACTCCCCGTTTTCTACCATCAAAGAAGCTAGAGTCACTATTATACATTATACAGGGTGCATGTACAAAATCTGGCACATTTTAAAGACAACATTACTCCGTCAGCTGATGTCTGATCTATCTGTTTTTGGTGTTAAAATTTTTCCCGGGCCATAGGCTTCAGTTATTGTTCACCAATTGTAGCGATAGCATCATTTTAAGTGCCCAAGAAAAGTCGTTATGTTCAATGAGAGAGATCGTAGGTGCGCTGCTATTCGGATTATCCTTAGTGATCACATGAAATTAAGCAATGCTGACATCTCTGGCCTTCTGTCAATGCCAGTTACAAGGGTCAGAAGTCTCAGGAAGCAGCTGGAGGAGTCATCGGACCCAATGGACGTGCTTGACAGGAAGAAGAAGGAGGAGAAAAGCACGAGGATTGTCCGGGACGTCACCTTCATCAACAAGGTCAGAGACATCATCGACGAGGAACCCCAGCGTTCCATGAAAGCTATGGCAAGTTTGTTGTCAGCGACAGGCCGTGGATGTGGCAGCAGGACTCGGGTCCGGCCCACAAAGCTAAGCGGACGCAAGAATGGATGAAAAGCAACACTTTTGCGTTCGTACCCTTCTTCTCTTGGCCTCCCTCATCACCGGATTTGAACCCGTTGGACTACTTTGTCGTCCTACGTGGAGAACATGACCAACCGTTCCTCCCATAACACCAAGCAGTCTCTCAATACCTGCATCAAGGAGAAATTCAGTGAGATAGAAGCAGCGCAGATCCAAAATGCCTATTCTCGGTTTCGTAGCCGCATTGAGCGGGTTTTGGCCACAGACGGTGGTTACAAAATTAAATAGATAGTTGTTTCATATGCTAATAAAGATATTTGTTTTTATTTTATCAATAAATATTATAAAATAAGCTTGTAGTTGTTGTTTTTTGAAGCGGCAGATTTTGTCCACGCACTCTGTTGTAAGTTGTAAGACGGATATGCAGGACTGAACTGGACAGGACCAAGATAAACTGAACAGGACTGACGGCTTCAGTCCTAATAAATATGAACCGACACAACACAAATTATAATTGTACAATAATACAGTTTGACTCAACATAAATTCCTTTGTGTAAAAGTCAAAATACAAGTTTATTAAATAGAATTTTTTATTTTTGTTTCATAATGATAGAACACATTTAAAGGTTGGTTTTACATTGTTTTGAAAATTATATTGGATAGATCACGTCCCCCATTGTTGATTAAACTGGGCTTTGGTATTTTAATACCCAGTAACTTTGTGTTTCTCTTTGAATTACTCTTCATTAAAAAGGGTTTTAGAAGGGAAAGTTATTTTATTAAGAAAGATGTAAAATTTAATAAACCCTATGCTATACCGGTAGTTGCATAAATACGCGGACTAATTTTTAAACGCTTATATCTTGAGGTTCCGTGACCGGAAATAAAAAATTCCAGCACAAGTAACTCGGTAAATATTTTGGCTTTGTTTTTGTTACTCGCATCAAACAAAGTCGTTTACGATGAATGACAAGGCACAACGTCGTATGGTTGCCACTCTCCTCCCCTCCGATAGGTCTGTCAAGGAGATAATCAAGGACACTAATGGACTATCCGGGACTACTGTTTTCAAGGTCCAGAACCTTATCAAGGAGAGAAAAGATCTGAAAGACCTGCCCATACCTCTGGAATGACTTAAGATTGGCTCGCTGCCAACATGCCATTTTCGAACAAAAACATTTGGCCACCTCAATCACCGGATTAGAATCCCCTTGACTACAGTGTATGGTGGCAAATTGAGAAGAAGGCCTGTGCTACCCGGCACCCGAATTTGTACTCATTGAAGGCCAGCGTGAATGCGCAATGGGCAGCCATGGAAGACCATTACATCATCAATGTGTGCAAGGCCTTCCGTGGGCGCTTGGAGGGTGTCATAGCAGCTGATGGCAGTTATATTCAGTAATTATATTAAATTTTATACTAGAATAAATTATCTATTATATAATTCTCAAAAAAAAAATACATCATACGAATGTTATTACACATTTAGTTATTTGCCACAAATAGTCCGCGCATTTATGCAACTACAGGTATACCACAGTTGTGAACGGTTAGTTGATTTGATTATGCAGTAAGTGGCGATGTAGCAAAGACCTTTAATAAATTGGTGATTTTTCTGGAATAAATGCAGTTTAAATTATTTGATTTGAACAAACTGCACTAATCGAGAATTATCGTATGACACCAAATCTGATGACCTCCATTGGAGCACCTTAGCATCAATATTGGTGGAGTTATTCAGGGTCGAATAATTTTTTTGTAATATTCAAAGGATAAAAATGAGTTGAAAAAAAAGAAGTATAGTACAAATTAAATTACAACTATAATTAACTCATTTCCATAAATCGCACCAATAAAAACTATGTTGCTAAATTGAAATTATATATTTTAAAATATTCTGTATAAACAATTTTTTATTGTAAAATAATTTTTTTGTACTGAAATATTGTACATTTTCATTGTTTTTACTCTAAATTATATCATTTGAATCAATGATTATTTTGCTGAATAAAAATTCAAAAAACACTTTTTAGATATTGTAACTCACAGTGCAAATGGGATCGTTAGCAACAAGTGTTCCAATTTAGATCTCACTTTTTTATATTATTTCAAATATTTCTGCTTCAATGTAGGCATGTCGTCAGGCCGCTTAGGGAGTCTGAAAAGATGTGTTAGAGTTTATTACTCTGATCTATAATACTGGTGAGTGATTTATAGTATAAAGATGAGTTCACTCAAGGTTAATAGAAATATAAGGTTACAATATCATGTATTAGGGCTGACTAGAACTTTCAATTTGATGTAGAGTCCCGTCTGCATGGCTAGACAGACAGATTTTGCGCAATATAGAGTATAACAACGGTATATTAACAGCATATAATGCTAGAAATCAAGGTTAATATAAGTACAGGTTAGACCATCATGTAAAAGGGCTCGCTAGAATTTTCAATCTGATGTATTGTACCTACTGCTGGGCAAGACAGATAGATTTTGACGAAATACGCAAACACTTATAGTCTATGACGTCATTATTGCTAGATCAGTCGTACATGCCTTATAGTATAACGCTGCAATTCTTTTTCAACGTAGATCTCCTCCATGGCAGTCCACTGCTTATGATATATAACTACAAATTTGGGGTGTTGGATTCTACAGAGCTGGGACTCCACCAGAAATATACTCCAATGATTTCAGATCTGCTGTTTAGGGAGTTTACCGAAAAACTGAAACTGAACAGATGGTTCACTTTTAACCGTCTCTACTGTCAGGTGTGGTACTTTTTGGGCTCTTAGAGAGATACCACCGGCCTCTTTTATACCCCTTGATACGGTGACCTTGAGATATTGATACCCATGTCCA
Source organism: Lepeophtheirus salmonis (assembly GCF_016086655.4). Classification (NCBI taxonomy): domain Eukaryota; kingdom Metazoa; phylum Arthropoda; class Copepoda; order Siphonostomatoida; family Caligidae; genus Lepeophtheirus; species Lepeophtheirus salmonis. Next base: position 30,365,793 of record NC_052139.2, on the reverse strand, counting down.
TTATCGTCATGGAAAGATCGGACACTCTTTTAAGGGTTTTACTGGAGCTTCAGTAGTTAATTTTCTTAGACGATCTCTCCTAGCGGCTTCTCTGAGGTACTCACCGTTATCCAATCAATCATTCACACGGTAGATTTTTGCTTTTGATCTATATTTGCCCGCAGTAGCTATTTTTGGAGATATTCCAGGGGTATGCGAAGTTGCAATCTTTCGCCTTTGTCCATCTTGCAACATGATAATAACCAACCTAATATTTGGGATTTAACGCAACCACAAAGCATAGGTGCCCGCTATTCTGGGAATCTTTTGGTGAAATCCATATATATAAAGAATAATTATTTCTTTAGGAGAATCACCTGCGCACGAACGTACACACATTAAGTTCAAGAGAATAACTTCTCACGAGTGTGTTGTCTATGAGCTACAGTGATTCCTTAGATTTATTTTCTTTAAAAAAGTAGGCTTGGACAAATTATGAAGCGAGGCAAAAAATTCAATATCTAAATTTTTCACAAAAAAGTTTATTTTTAGCGAACGGCTGTGGATTTTTAATTTTTTTTTTTTTTCAAACAATTTTCAAACCCCTCCTCCCCCCTACACACAAAAAAAAATCATCGCTGGAAAAATTAGTTGCAGGAATTTCTGTAGAAATAAAAAAATCAAATTGATTGTTGAGGTACATATACGATGGGTTATCAAACTTTTGCACGATTTGGTAATATCTCAATGTGCTGAAATAATAGCAGAAATGTTGCATTACATTTAGCTGTGTCAAAACAGCTCCCATTAATTAGGGTATAAGCAAAAAATGTTATATCTATCCCTGTCTACCCTATGTATATTATACATAATATTTAGTATTTTGCAATCTTTATAAAGAAAGGTACTTTATTTAAAATATATTAAGATATCTACTCTACCTGCAAAATATGTACAAAAGTATACACACATTCAACAGTTTGCAAGAAGAAGAATATATATACGATTGTAAATGCTAAGCATTTTTTTAGCGCGTGAGTTTTTTGACGTTATAACATTTAACAGTGGTTTATTTTTCTTTTCAAAAGCTGTTATAATTATTGATTCCTTCTTGAGGAGAGAACTTCTAAGTATAAAGCATAATCACGAGTCTATGTACACACGAATGACAGAGGGTAACGCTGATGATTTATAAATGCTTGACCCTTGTTGGACTCGAAAAGGATTGACGATCGAAAATGGATTAATTCCAGCCTATGTTCTCCTTGATACGAAGAAGGACTTGTGTTCACTTCCTTCATTTCACAGCTACTTGTAGCTGATCCAATAAAACGTCATGACGGCGAAGTTGGTCTCGTCCAAAACGTCTTTTTCTTTTTTTTATCGGTCCGATCTTTTTCACAATTCAACAGTCCTAAGGACCGATGCAACTGTCTTTCAGTATTCATGTCCTAGATACTTTTTTTATTTTCTTCATTCCTAGCTAGGATTGCAGAACATAAGAGCTAAGATAATAGTGTATGACAACTAGAACTTATTATTTCCACATTTTAACTGCATGCACATACCTTGTCTCTTTGAAGGAAGTTATTAATTATGATGACACTTCAGGGACTCAAATGACGTAATTAGAAGTAAGCTAGTAGTTCCATAAAATAACTAACAATTTTTATTGTGGACTGTTTTTAGTTTTTTTTTCTTACAACAATTCAACAATGCCTATGAGTCACTTATAACTTCTTAACAAATCATCCGCGTTACTCTCCGTCATTCACGAGCACACACACTATTGGTTAAACCATATACTTAGATGTTCTCTCTGTAAGAATGACAGAATATTGACAACAACAAAAAAACACTGATTAGGGTATAAACAATAAATAAATAAAAAACTGCTATAGGCGTTTTCATTTTCTAAAGTTATTATTCTTTAATTCTTGAAGACACAACATCTAAGCATAAAGTAATGACCAGTGCGTATGTTTATGAATGACAGAGTGTAACTCTGTTGGGTGAGTTAATTGTTTTATGCATCATTGATGGGGTAGACCGATTTTTGTTGAAGAAGTTATTTTATTTTGTCAAAGAGCAAACAAAGATTTACACTACTAAAATATCTATTTTTATGCTGGGACGGCTTTGCAAACTGAAGACTATATTATATTTTGGAAGCTCTTTTCATTATTATTTCATTCTTTAAAAAAGTTGACTCCTTTAAATGTTAATTAACAGAAAAAAAAAAAAAAGTAACACCCTACTATGAAATTATTTATTGACCGATTTTATAAATATTTTTCTCAAAATCAACATTAGAACATTAGATTTTTGAATTTAAATCAATAAATTCCCCTTAGCTTAGACCACACGTTCACAATGTCCTTGGAACTGTTCCACTGCCTTTTTTGACCGTCCTGCTGTATAAAGTTTAGATTAACCTCCACGCTCTAAGGGCTCTTGTGGTGCTCTGGGGACCTTTATTGGAAAACTGATCACTATTGCCACAGAGACAAAATTATCTAAAGTGATGAAATCTGGCAAATTAGGGCCAATAACTCGACGGGACGTATATCACATTCAAAAGTCGTTTTTTTTTATAATGCTACGAATGTAGGGAAATACTTTGGTGTATGGAACACTGATGCAGACCCTGCTTGAAGTTGAAAGGTAGGGAAAATCATTACAATCCTAATTATCTCACTGTGTAGATTTCCAAGACACTGTTGTTCAAAAACACCACTTAAATGTACTGTATTCTTAAACAAAATCCTATCTTCTTATATACCTATAGTCAATTACAAAATGTAATTTACTCTTAACAATAAAAAAAAGAAAAAAAAGAAGAAAAAAAGATTTTCTGTTAATTCTTCTTGAATATTACAATATATGTTTATAATTTGATTTGATTTGGATTATATTATTCATTTGAAAAAGATACAATAATCGATAAGAAATATGTATTAAAAAAATTTGTCAATTGTAAATAGTACACCAAAAAATATTTTCATGTTTTGGTTTGGTTTAATTTTCATTTATAGTAGCCAATATCTATATATATATATATATAAAGAAAATGAAAAAATATACATATCTAAATCGAATTTCTATTTTTTTTATCTCTCTCCCCCTCTCATCTCTATTTCAAAATCTTTTATATAGAAGAGTGTATTATAATGAAAAATAAAGATAGAAAAAGAAAAATATTTGAAAAATTTGTTTTTACCGAAAAAGTAAATCGATTTTTCCATCTTTTTTTTTTTTAATATCTATTGTTATTATTAATAGGAGAAGAATAAAAAGTTGTAATGGATTTGGCTTGATATTATAGGCTAAAGGTATTGATTCTTAATTACTTTTTTCGTTTACATACAGGGTAGATCTTATCAAGTGGTACACTTAATTTAAATTTGAATAAATCCTAGATTTATTCGTAAATTGCCTTCAAACTCGGTGAAAGATGGTTTTTGTGACTCAGGATTTCGTCTATAAAGCTCCAAATCAATTAGAAACAAAACAAGCGAGAACGAGTAAAATGAAGCAACAAAGGAGTGAAATTTTGAATAATATAATAAGCCTATAATTGGCTCAAATATCTTTTTGAAATATTGAGTTGTTTGAATATTTGAAGTAAAAAAATAATTTGAGATTCTCTTGATTTTTGCTCTAGATTATTTTTTATGTTGATACACTGCATTGATATTCTTTGAAGAATCATTGTTCATTGATATCAATAAATTATTATTATTAGGCCTTTGGGGGCGTCCCAAATTGGATTCTTAAAGTAGCCAAAATTGAACTTAACAATAAAGAATGAAAAATCAACGTATTTGATTTGATAAGGCCATATCGGGCCCAATATAAGTATCTTACATCAAATAAAGATTCTAAGCTATACCTAAAATTCTTGAGTAGTTTAATCAATCCCAGATATTTGAATAATTAGCCTCCAATTGACTCAAAAGTGTCTTTAAAATAGTGGGCTATATGAAGCAAAATAATGAATTTGGATTTTCTCAATTTTTTAAAATTTTGTGATACATTATTGTTTATTGAAGAATCACATAATTATATGAACAGGAGATAAATATGTGTACATAATTGTGCAAATGTTGTTACTATCCCAGAAATTACGCCATGGGTGTTGATAGCTTCCTTTACTTTGGAGGGGGGGGGGAATGGGGATTGGCCCCAAAAATTATTAACACCGTAAAAAAAATCACTTATGTAAATTGGTTTATTATATATATATATACAGGGGTTCACTGTAAAATGATTGTGATACAAAGGCTTAGGACAAAAACGTTGGGGTAATATCGTTGCGTCGTAATACAGTTTTCTGCATTATCATTGTGAGACACATTCATACGATAAAACTATTGAATGATGAAGAAAACATGGCTGTATGTAATATGCTATAATACAACCTAGCTCAAAGGTTATGTAAGTGAACTGCTGGGGCTCAAGGCAAGTTAAGTTTATCTGCTGCCGTTTCCCTGAGTACCAAAGAACCCTTCTAATATTCCCAAATACACCCCGGCTTGAATCTGAGGCAATCTAAAATCCACCACCACTGTGTTTCTAAGCAACAAAGAACCCTTCTAAAATTCTATATTACACCCTGGCGTATGGGTTGTTCAATGCCAAATCCGTTTAGTAATCTTCATGTTTAACATTTTTATAAAAACAAAGGGAATTTGGTAACTCTTTGGTAGTCCTCCATAAAAACATTTATAAATGAAATGAAAATAAACATTTTTTAAACATGGGAGTGAGCTCAGAGTATTAAATTGGAATACTTTGGATATAAAAAAATTATGTAAATATTATTTTCTTATATTATTTGAGGATATTATGAGGGTTCCTAGATGCTCAGGGAGGCAGCGCCGGACTAATTTAACTTGCTTTTTGCCCAAAAAGTTCACTTACACAGCTTGTGTTCAAGGAGTATTATAGCATATTAAAAGGGTTCTTTGGGGGTTAGAAACTTGGCAGGCGTGGAGTTTAAACTGCCTTATAGCCCAGCACTTCATCTGTACAACCTGAGGGCAACGATATTACACGAATTTTTTTGCATGTAACCTTTTTACCAATATTATATTAATCTGAAAAGTTTCTAACCTAACCAAGAAAGAAAACATTTTTTTCTGAATTTTTAACATAGTCTCCTTGTAACTTTGTATAACTTTCTCTCTGCCATGTTCTCATCTCTGTAAGCTGTCCAAATAATTATTCACTAGACACTTATTGTTTTTGCCTCAATTACTCAGAGTTAGATTGACTTAGATTTTTCAAATTATAACGCAACAAGCCTTTATTGGTTTGCTATTTTTTTAAACAATTTAAAGGTTACACTTTCAAAAACAAATATTTTATGTCGATTTTGTCCATTTAAAAGAAAAACTCACCGCAACCCACTCAAACGATTGTCACGATAACAAAATCGTGACGAAAATGTCTGAAAATTTGTTGAATCCCTATCAACAAATGTTAAATAGATTTGACAAGCTTTTAATTCAGGTTGGAAACTTTATAGACAACACTCACATATATGAAGTAAAATCGGAGTTTGAGATCCGTTTAGACAAAAGCAACCAAGAAATGATTTTTCATATGTATTCTACAACTAATTATCCAATTCTGATTAAATTTTTAAGTGTCCCGCAAATTGTAATTAAAGGATCCCAAAACCTCACAATGCAAATTTAAAAAAAAATCCTGGATTATCTTTGAAAGGGTTCATATTAGAGTCCAATTGAGTCGTGATAATCAAATTTAAACTATAGTTACAATTTTTGAGTATCTTAACTTATCCTAGAAAATTTGAATGCAAAGCCCATAGTTGAACAAAGTAAGTCAATAAAATATTGGGGTATATTTTTGTAAAAACAAAACAAAAAATTGAGAGTTTTTCATTTTTCAATGTTTTTTAGTCTCATAGAAACAATCTTGAACAATATAAAGATGAGACAATTACAAATTAATACTTTATTGATCCCTTCATTGCCATGACTAACATTGGGATCATGAGGTTAGCCTTCATAGTTCCGGATAGAAACATAGGAGTACGGATTTTATCCAATCTTTGCATATGGAGAGCTCGCTCAGTCTTACCAGTATCATCAGAACCCTTCACGATTCTGGAAACTGTAGTCCAATGGAATCTAATTTATCTGTCCCCGTTATATACTGCCCCATATTTCATAGACATAATTTACTCAATTATAGGTTTTACTTTTAAATTTGTAGAATGAATTAGGATAGCCAATAATTATATTTATTCTTTAGAACCTTTATTTGATTTAATAGACTTATATAGGGCCAAAAATGACCCCTTTCAAATAACATCAATGAATTTATCGGTCAGTTAGTTATCGTGACGACCAAGTTTGGTTACATTAAGTGCAATTTGCGGAACACCCAAATGGCAGATAAGATTAATTTGTCGATATAAATTGAGGATAATCCGTCGAATAATAGAAATTAAAGCCCCACTCAATTTGAGACAAATTCTTCTAGCTTGCTTCTGTGTTGATGGGCCAAGTATGTCCCATTTATTATTTTAAACATCATATATAAATACTTACTGCTCAATATTTCATTTGTATATTTGATTCATTTGTGGGATTATTATTCAAATTCTGACATGATTTAAGATACCCCAGAATTGTTGATATAATTAAGAGCCTTTAATTGATTTATGAGACTTATATTGGCCCCAATATGGCCGCTTATAAGCATACAATATGTTAATTTCTCATTTTTATATTTTTGGAAATCAAGTTTGACTAATTTAAGTGCAATTTGCAGCAAATATAAAGGGTTAATATGAATAATTCGTTAATATAAATTGACAATAATTTGCCAAAGAATATAAATGTAATCCAAAGTAAAATTTAAGACAAAAATGTATTTCTGGTTGGCTTTTGTGTTGATGGACCATCTGTACAAATAATCATTATGTTAATGCTACCTGGACGTGGCAAATTATAGGAACTCAAATGCATGAAATTCCTCATTCGTTCTTAATATACATATTTATATACAATTTTATTAAAGCCATATTTCTCCCCTCTCCACTTTTTCTTAATTATATTACTAATACACTAGAGAGACGTGCTAACAACTATGGAGAAACAGAGCACATGATACTTTTCTTGAAATTGACGCATCAAGATTCATTTTTTCCCTTCTAGAGTAACATTCATTTTCATCTTCTTCCCCTTCTTCTAGAATTACAAGAGTCTTGATACATGAACAACATCAAAATAGAATAAATATATAAATCATTCAATTTTTCTGTGAATATTTTGATATTATTTCAAATATGCATTTTCCCGCCTCTTCAAATTCTTTCTTTGTATGAATGAACCTCTGCTTTTTGTGATCATAAATCATTATCAACAGGCAGGAGCAACTCCCAATTCCTTCATTCTTAAATAAGACTACAAGGCTTTTGTCTTATGTTTCTACACCCCCCTCAAAAATGGCTCACTTTAAAATTTAATACTGCCCGCCACACGTGAATGCACACATAAAATGTAACTAATATTTGTTCTACTATTGAAACTCGGTCCAAGAACGATTTCATTTTAGGAGATATTCATACAACACGTGGTGACTTAAGGATTGGAAGAGTCAAAGTTTACACACGTTGTATACGTCGGAGGGGGGCGGTTAACCTAACACACCGTACACCTAAATAATATACCAAAATATTATAAAAAAGGTGACTCTTTCTAAATAATTTGGTCATTTTATAAATATAAATAATTATTTGTTTTCTAAAAAAAGTCCATTAAATAATATAATTTTAAAAGGGCCATAAATAAGCCCTAAAAAAAAGGGGAGTTTATTTTTTTTTAGAAGCCGTAGCGCCCAAAGTTATTTAGCGTTGACAAAATTACAAAATTTTGCTTTAATAATATATTAAGATAACACCAAAACAACTCCTGGCTATTAACCTCGTTTTTCATTTGTACACTCACACGGAGGACTATTTCGAGGGTGCAGAGGTCATAGGAAGGCTCCAAAAAGGCGGAGTTTATCGAGTAGGTCCGCACCATCATTGACCTGCCCTAGACGCCAGCGGTCTTCGTCTCAATTGACAATAGAGTTGGGGAATTTGTTGACGAGGATCTCCAAATGCAAACCAGCCCTATCCTGACCCCGCCCCCGCCCCCGAAGCCCCAATCTTAAGCGATGGGTTATTTTGTATTATCTTGATACACACACTAATAGAAGTCCCCAAATAACTAAGGCAATTCTGTTAGCCTTTATCAAGAAGAACTCCGCATCCATGCCTGAAACCTCGTCGTCAAGGCCTGCTCCCTCTTCAGATGCCGTGGGGAGGGAGGGGGGATACTGAGAGCAATTATAACGAATAAGCCTTAAATGTATGATCTTCAATGATTTTATTTTTTATTCAAATTAAAAATTTAAAAAAAATTATAGATTTAATGTTTGTTTTTTGTAAATATGACTGTGGGGGAAGATTTCGTCTTCGATCCCTACAAGTATTGAGTAGCTATGTGCTCACGAAAAGCAGAAAGTACTATTGAGGATTTATTTATGGACTTATTTCCTGTATTATTTAAGCAAAATTTGTCTTTTAGCCGACGCCCAACTACTTCATATAATGCCGGGTACTACGGCTATTTGATCAATAAAATCAGTTTATACCAAATATTTTAAATGAAATCGATCAATGTGGCTGTTCTAAGCCAAATTTAGTTTACATCCAAATTGGTTCACTCTGACACAAATTAGAATTGTTTCAGACCGATCCCAACACTAATATGTATGTTTTTAAAATATATATTCAAAATACTGAGTGTTTTAAAAATATTTTATCATTTTATTTTTGTACATAAAATATGTATTTTGCATTCTATACATTTATATATTTGCATGATTTATTTATCGCTCTCCACCCGGATTTTATTACTTGATTTTTTTTTTTTTCGTTATTAAAATATTTAACTACAAGGTATATTTAGACTTTTAACTCAGATTTCATGACTTAATTTACCTTTATTTCAATGTTTTATTCCAGAGAATTTTGTTTTTATTAGGTTATTGACTTTAATTATATTTATTGTTATAGTTTTTTAGAGGCATAGTGTAATGGCTTAAATAGCTTAAATGAGTCATGAAAAGTACACTTTTAACCTCCCTGTAAAGGATCCATAATTCATTTGCTCAAATTTTCTGAAGCACTCTTTTTTTATACCTTTTTTTTTTTTAGAGAATAGAGGAATGGCATTTTAAAAGTTCCATCAATTGCAATTATTCAGCTGCTGCTGTTTAGCATTTCCAAACAAAAAATACTTCAAAATGTTAGCACATTTTTGAAAACTCCAACAATCAGATCACATGCAAGTTGTCGTACAATGACAAAATCTCTTAATTTGGTCAGGAATTAAATGTAACCCCAGTCAATTAGTCTGAGTAAGCTAAAAATATACCATATTTTATCCGCAAGGTGGTGTTAGAGTATTTCGTTTGGAGGCCCCATGTTGAAATATTCTTATTCGATTCGAGTCATTGAAGTATCATCTACGTGCCTCTTTTGTTCTCTTTGGACAAGAAAGAAGTTTTATAAAAGAGACTAAGACCTTGATATTCTATTGCTATTTAAGATTTCTCCAACTCTACTGAGCTTTACAGCTCTGCAACGACCTGAACATTGACTGCCTCGCCGAATCTTTACTCGTTTGTTTTTCTAAAGCCAAAGGCCTCTTCTTTAGACACATACTGCGTCATAACGATGTATAAATCCCCGTTTTTATCTAATATTACGTGAATGCTTACTATTCAATCCATGAGGCTTGTCTAATATGAATAATCCATCAATTATAATGATATTATAATTGATGAAGGAGTATTTAATTATTAGTACTTCTTCCGTTCGAATTGCTCTTGAGTTTGTTTACTTTTCATTTATAACAATATTGGCAATAGGCATAATATCAGCTAGGAAAAAATTTGCAATTTTTTCTTGGCATACTCATGTCATATTGTATTTGAAGAGCAAAACCTCAAGTATCTTCCATGTGCAATTGTTACATACATATAATTCAGAGAAGAATATTAATTTGCCGCTAGATGACGCCACTCTCGACTGTTTCATAAACAATTCTGATGTCTTATTGTACATCCAATAAAATGACGTCATTGTCCTTATTTCTGTCCATAATGCTAAAATCACCGGGGTTTTTTTTTATGAAAATGCAATATAGTAACAAAAACAGTTTTATCATCCGACCAGCCCTGATTTAAGCCCTCTTTTTTACAGTATATGGGTGTCTATTTTTTTTTCTACGAAGATTATAAGATTTAGGCTGGAAGGAAAAAACGAAAAAAATTATTCTCGGAACATAAAATAATGTACAAACTGCAAAGATGTATTCAACAAGCAGTGGGAATAATTCTATAAATTTAACGGTCTTTATTTTTTGTTTTATAGGAAGCAGAAGAGTTGAGGAATAATTTTAATTTCTTAATAACCCGGGCAATGCCTGGCAAACGCAATCAAGTGTGCATTAAATTTGAATGTTTGCAAGGAAGTGAAAAACCAGGGGCGTTCCTACAATTATAATTGGTGAGGGGGGGGCATTAAATTTATTTTGGGGAAAAAAATTTAAAGTTTTTCGCAGGAAATTAATTTTTTTGGAAAAAAAATTTCAATACTAAATTTTTTAGAAAAAAATTGTAGAGTTTACAAAAAATTAATTTCCTGAAAAAAAAATTTGGAAAAAAATTAGACAGTAAAAAATTTCAAAATTTTTGAAAAAAAAATTAGTAAAAAAATTTTGAAAAAAAATTGCAAATTTTAAATTTTTTGCTCTGCTGCATTATATGCCCGAATGACAAAATTGGGCCAAACTTATTCGGCCCAACAAAAAAGCTAGGTCTGGGCCGGTTTTATAGAAAATTCTATTAAGATCAGTCTGAAGGAAAAAGTCGGTCTAGATCGGTTCAAAGAAAAAATCTCAGTCTAATTTGTTCCCCAAGAAATCTGTCTACACAAAATTTTACAGGTGAATTGTTTATAACATTACATTATATATATTTTAAAGAAAACTCCGTCATACAAAGTTTAAACAGAGATAGCTCGGATGAATATTTAACCTATCGTCTCTCGTGGAATTCTGAACTTAAGGATCTCTTGAGATGGATGATGAAGTAAGAAGTGTATTCCTTTGTTCATAAATCTTGGAGAACATCCACTTTTCCCGGTCTTAATGAATTAAAATCAAATGAGTTGGGCCTTAGTAATTGTCAAATTATAAGCACATCTAAATTTCAAATTGTCATATATTTTAGTTGTAAAGTTATAATTTCATATTGTAAAAGCACATAATTATCATATCGTTATTTCTTATTTCAGATCCATAACCTTGTATCTGAATATGAAAGTGAATGGATCCTTTTACAGCTTCAATCCTTGACTCTATCCATTGTAATATACGTAGGGATAGATTCCCAGTTCCCAACCAAGGAAGGAGTCGACTCGTCTGTTTATGAGGCTTAGCATGGTTTAGTTCTCTTCTCGGTCCATAGGGTAAGATACAAAGACGTACCTCAAATGATGTCCCTGGCGTTGGCCTCGTTTTCAAAAGGGGGAAAAGAGAAGGGGGAAGAAAAACAAGAAAAAATAACGACGAAAAAAAAAACAAGAAAAAAACATTAGAAATATTTCTCCTTCGTACAAGGCAGCAGAAAATATTCTCGCCTCTATCTATAGCAGCAACTTCCTGTTTAGCAGAACAATCATTCACAGCCCTTCATCGTATAAAAACAAACCTGAGAAACCGATTCAATGAAGATCATCTCACAGCGGTTGCAATTTTGAACATTGTACGTGAAACTACTAACTTTATTGAGGCTAATAAGATGAACGAGACAAGCCAGTATATGTATTGTGGAGCTTAAATGGTCTTCAGGCTTGAAATAGACAATGATGTCCCTAATGTCAGAGGTCCTGTAGGTCTATGGTAAGACCAGAAAAAAATCGGCCCATCAATTGAAACTAAAACAAATAACAGTCCATAATGTGAAACCAGAAAAATTCTGTTTATAAACTGAGACCAAAAAAAAAAAGGTCCACAAAGTAATACCGAAAAAAATGGCTGACCGTGGGATGGACCGAAAAATCGGTCCAAATCGTAAAAAACAACTCAAGCCCGGACAAAAAAAAGAAGAAAAAAAACGGTGATGATCGATCTCCATCATGAATAACTTTTGTCGATTTCTATCAAGAAACTATTCGTATTAACTCCTTGGAGGGGCTGTAAATTGCACTCAACCCATTCTCTCCTGGTGAACAAAATATTTTAAAAAGAAGAGAGGTTAAGAATCAAAACCTTTTTTTATTTATATGGATCATCAACTCGCTAAGTATCTAGATTAGTACATTTCCTGTACTTTATAACTTTTTCTAGCGTCCTTTCAGTAAAACATATGCGAGTAACAAAGTGTTTATGAAAATCCTATTTTTCAAAATTATTTCAAAGATGGCGAATTGTAGAAAGTAAGCAGTGTTTCAGGTATATTGCATATTGGCCATTATATTATCTTTTTAGATAACTATTATTTAATTGATGTATTTTTTAAGCCTGAGCAATAGTTTTTTCAAAGTTCAGAATGAGTTTCGATCTGGTGGTCCCGTTTGGGATGGGAATTTTTTGCGAATTTATATTTTTTGAAAACAATGATCTTCATCTATTATGAGGATTAAAAAAAAACCATTATTATGAATCAACAGTTAAATTAAGGGAATTTTTCTAAAATCAGTCATTCATTCCACGTTTCCTTCCGAACCCTGTATATGATGAAGCAATGGTCAAATATTTTGGGAAAGATGGGTGCAAGCAAGCAACATTTAATAAACCCAATTCGTTCTGAACATTTAATAACCCCAATTCCTTCTGATTATAAACTGTTGTGTCAAAATACAGTTAGAGTTTATCTGTGTGCCTTGGATATATATCTAGGGAATAGTGAATGGAGCGAAAGTTCGGTCAAATCCCTTCTGAAGTCCTTCATCTCCTGTCATTATGCAGTGATGAAAACTTGAGACTTCCTATAATTATTTCTATAATAATTTGTTTACATCTCTACCGTCACTGAATGAACTTCAACGAAGAGGATATGATGAAACCGTAACCCTACAGACTAATCGACTTAATAAACTATGTACAGTCTTACCTCAAAATTGGCAAGAGGCACACACGATCTAATAACAGACAATATTGATCATTCTCAAATAAGGATCACAAGATGGAAAGGCTGTTGTGACCGCTGTATCCATCAACACTGTAGAAAATCCAGGAAGCAATATTTAGAGATGGTCATAGGTTTTTATAAAGCATATACAAGCTAAAATACCTCTTGTAATCAAACAGTATAATGAGCATATGGGCGAAACTGATCGTATGAATCAAAATATTAATGCATACTAAATTGGGTTGTGGCCCCTCTTTACTTGGCTGGTTGACGCTACAGTGCAAAATGCATGGATTCTTGAAAGAGATGCTGGTCAAAATTTGGATCAATTGTCATCTAGAAGAGAAATGTTTCTCTCGTATTGTTGCGTCTTGACGAGGGAGAGACACAAACTTATTTATAATAGGAGAGATCCAGGATGACCGAGAGAAATGAGGAGAAGAATTCACGTGGAGGAATAATGTAACACTAGATCATGTGTATTCTAACTATACTCTAATATATTTACAAAAGACGAGACTATTTATAATACGTAAAACTCAGTACTTATAATACATAGACGAATATACAAGAAGATAAAACCAGAAAGGACATATTAAATTCCTAACATCACCCCCCAAGCACCAAATCCATGGCGGTGCTTAAACAGGTTCCTCTCCATGAACAGCAGCCTATAGATCCGCTCCATCCATGTCCAGGCGAGGACAAAACATTCTTCCTTGTACTGCAAAAGTTTATCTCCATAGACGTCTTAGCACGCGCACCGGAGAAAGGAGGACAATACTCCTCATAAAGGTTTTAAGGACCCGAGCACCTTGCTCGTCCCTGGGAGAAATAACCTTCACCCTTGTTGAGGTTTTAAGGACCCGAGCACCCTGCTCGTCCCTGGGAGAAACAACATTCACCCTTGTTGAGGTTTTAAGGACCCGAGCACCCTGCTCGTCCCTCGGAGACATCTTGCTCGATGTACCCTCATCCAACTCGGGATGATCCAGAAGAGAGACCGTTCCACATCCATTAGCCAATGATGTGAACGGGAGAGTAGGAACAGTAGAGAACCAAAATTGTGTAGGACTAAACCCATTTTTAATTATGTGGTCCCTGATCCGGACACACACTTCACTTCTTGAAAGTGACCAAGGTTCTCTTCCTTCCTCCACGAGGCCCAAGCATAGGCACAGTCCATATTGCTCTGCCTTCCGCAGACGAACGAGCGTTCTCCCCATCGACGAAAAAGGGCTACCCAACTCCAACAGGGCTAGCTTCACCGATGATCCCACCGCAGGGAGGTCACGTGATCCTGATCCCATCGTCGTCGCCAATGTTGCGTCTTGACGAACGAGAGAGTCAAACTTCTTTATAATAGGAGAGATCCAGGATGACCGGGAGAGATGAGGAGAAGAAATGGCGTGGAAGAATGATACTACACACTGCTTATATGCTCATGTGTCTTCTAACTCTACTCTAATATATTTACAAAAGACGAGACTATTTATAATACGTAAAACTCAGTACTTATAATACATAGACGAATATACAAGAAGATAAAAACCAGAAAGGACATATTAAATACATAACACGTATCTGCAAAAATACCAATGTTGTCCAAAAATAAAGCCTGTTATGATCAGGTTCGGCACTTCAAAGTACCAGTTCCCAAGTTTGGAAGAGGGAAATGCCTTTTGGAAACTTGTAACTCACGTTGACAATCACAATTCTGTAAATGCCTTGTGGGACTATGCATTCAATGCTTTAAAAAGTTTTATAAGCAGTAATGGTTTCAAATAGTAAATAGAACTTCAAAAATATAAATAAAATGTTTCGATTCTTTGCTATTACCAATAATATAAATAAAATAATTGTTATTTGATTTATATTCTCCTGGTGGGACCATACTGTATCAGTGGAATTTTAAAAGTTTTAAATTATTCAAAATTTTAAAAATATCCTACCTCAATTTTGAAAAAAAAAAAAAAAATTGGGAGAAAAAGTAGGCAAAATTGATCCTCACAATAAAATAACTTATTTTTTTGAAAGGGGCTATATCGGGAGCAATATAAGTCCCTTAAAACCAATAAAGATTTTAAAATGTAACTAAAACTATTGGGTAGTTTTACTCATGCCAGAAATTTAAGTAAATGACCTAAAATATAGTCAGATATAGACATATACTCTCATTTTTTGTTTTTCTTGAGTTTTGTTAAAAATTGTTTTTATGCTGACACACTATATATTTAACCTAAATGGGATAATTATAAATGTATTGGATAAAACCTTTAATTTCACTCAAGGATCATGGATTTATCCTTTAATTTCACGTACTAGTTTTGAGCGTTTAAAACTACAAAAATATGTCATTCATAATAAAATGGGTGTCATAATGAAATATACACCCTGTACAACAGAGAAGTCGCTTTGCTTCTCATATATTAGGTTTTATTAATAGTATCCCACTAGAGTGATGGGTAAAAGTGTTATTGGCTCGACACATTCACTAATCGGCTTATCCTACACACCCACCTGGCCTTAGCACTTTACAACTTGTTTTCAAAACTTATTATTTTCATAAATGGTCAATTGTAGGATTACTTTGCTGATTCAGGTGTTTTCAAAAGTCACAATAGACTTCTTTCAAGTGTTGTAACCATTCAAGGCCGGGGTTTCTCCTGAGGGAGCGAGCTTAAGGCAAAGACAAAAAGCGCAGGTTTTTTTTTATTGTCGAGGTAAATTTTATGATTTTTTTAAAGATTTCTATTTATTGATTGTTGTCACTCTCTTTTTATTAAACATATGTACAATGTGTGTGGGGGACTCTTTTTTAAACACTAAAGCTTTGGGCCTGGGTAAGTCCCCCCCTTTTGATCATGATTATATCATGAGAATAGTTGGCTACAAAATTTTCCCAGCATCGACTTTCTCATGAATATTATAGTGGAAAACATTCCATAGTTACTCAGAGATTAAATAAATAAAGCCTTCATAGCAGAATTATCCATGTTTCTCCACCATTTGTCGCTGAAAAGGGAGACTCTAAGTTTTTCTCTCGTACTTTTTGATAAATACAAACTGGGCAAAACAGTGTTTGAGATCCACACTTACCTCACTATCGTTTACCCTTATGCCTCCCTAGTCGTGAAACCATCTGTGGTGGGGGAAGTGGCTGGTGATATCCAGGATGGCACTTTTAAGATCGAGAAAGGTGTCTCATTAGGACGTCCCCGGAGACAAGGACACCCAACAACATCCCCTCAGTCAAGGACCTAGTAAAGAACAAACTCTGTTGAGCGTTCCAGAGGCCAGACTATGTAACATGATTTAGTACTTTTTTAAAGAATTTAGAATGTAATTTCTGGTCTCACTGGAAGATCTCAATCATTTTGTGAAGACCTGATATTTTAATTTGATCCTTCATCTTCGACTCATTCTAAGTGGTCCAGATTTTAAGACGATGTACATTTGAACTTACATATATCGATGACAAACATATGTGGCTCATCAACACAAAAGAAAACTAGACGGATGTTTCTCAAAATTGAGTGTAGACTATATGTGTACTTTTCGACCAATTATCGTCAATTTATATCGACAACTGAATCGTATTAATCCTTTAATACGATTCACAAATTGCATTTAAAGTATGTAAAATTGATCTTTACATTAAAAAAAATGGGAAGTTGATAGTTTCTGTTTTAAAAGTAGCTATATCGGGTCTAATATAAGTCTTTTAAAACAAATATAGGTTTTAAAATATACTTCAAATTATTAACTGTATAAACTCATCCCAGAAATTTAAATAATAATCCGGTGATTGAAACAAATATGTCTACGGAGTAAAATAACTTAAATTGGGATTTTCTTATTTTTCTCAGTAATTTGAGCACATAGCCTATAATTTTGGCAAATAACTTTAAAATATTGGGCTGTATGAATACATGAAGCAAATAAATTTCTCCATTGATTCGTGCTCAAGATTTTTTTTCTATTGAATCACTTCAATTATGGACCGTCAACCTAAAGCTATAATAATTTTTTTTTCTCGAATTGCTTCTAGATTCAATTTGTAGTATTCTTTGACGAATAATTATCCTCAATTTATATCAACAAATATTTATTTGGATTAATCATTTGAAGGCTCCGAAAATTGCACTTTAAGTAGGAAAAATCCCTCATCACAATGAAATAGTTAGTAATTGATGGATTTTACTTGAAAGGCTATATGAGGGTCAAATGAAGTCTCATCAATCAAATAAAGGTTCTAAACTATATTTAAAATTCTTGAGTATTTTAACTTATCCCAGAAATTTGAGTATGTAATAGAATGTAAAAAAGTATAAGGGCCAATTTCTCCTTTGTCTTAATTTTTTTCAAGATTATTTTCTTATAAAATTCATCCCATTTTTACTCCCCCTGTTACAAAAATGAAGAAAAATTTATTTTTTTAAATAAATTTTGAAGAAAACTTACCCTTATATAACGATTTGCCTTCGTTGGTTAGGCGTTTCTTTCCTTTATGTGTTAATATTAAGGTATCAGAATTGGCTCAACAATGCCGATTCTACTGATATCTGTGCTTACTTATTTTTATACATTATGAAGCAAAAAAAAAAAATCTAAATGATGGTCATTATATCGACTCACCTAGGTTTTAAAAAAATGGGCTTCTAACTGTAGGGCCCAGGGATAAAATTACTTTGACTTTCATTAATTTATTTTAACATATAATTAGTGCAATAATAGTAATAGATCTACATAACGAAATTCAGGTTCAACCTATCAAAATGAAAGTATGTTTAGGAGTGTGCGATATATATATGAGCCAACCAGTCATCTGGTGAGCACGGAAATGAACTAGCTTTTTAAATCCTTTTAATTTCCAATTATTTACTACTAATTATTATGCTAATTATGATTGGTACATTCATCTCTTTTCTCGTCAAGGGCTAATGAAATAAAAAGTTAAAAAAAGTAAATCATTTTACTATTTATTTACGCAATTCCTTTATGCATAATTGGTACTCGAACTCTAATACACATACATGATTGTTTTTTAATCATATGTTTTCAAGCCAATATTAGTATAATTGAGTCGTTTAAGTCTTTATAACTTAAAGATAGTTTTAATTTATAGCCAAAGGTATTTATTAGTAATTTTGTAGTAAATAATTGTGCGGGTTATAATGAAAAAAGTTGAAATATAAGATATTTAACAAGATGAACAAGATATGAAATGGAGCCAAATCTATCGATTGCTAATACATTCATATGTTTCGGAACCTACTTTATGTCCTCGTAACCGAGGAACAGCAATACAAACAACCTCTCACTTCAACGTTACGCTTTACTCTGATTACATGAACTATTCCCGAGACTCAGTACTAAACTCGGACGGCTAGTGTCTATGCTGTTACCCAACATATAATTTAGACTTTAGAGATGTTCAGGAATTGGGATTCCAAGTTTCATAAATTAATAGTGCTGAATACCCATAACTAATAACCATTTAGAAAATAACTTTATAATTATTCACCATAAGCCTTTGATTATAAATAACTTTTGTTTCCATAATTATAATTATTTTTTGTAGCCGGAGTTTATACACATTTTCCAACTCTGACTCTACAGCCCTGTTTGTAATTGCCTGATATTTTAGTGTCCGTAGATCTCAATTGATAAAAGTAATTCATTAATCAGAAAATTGAGTTTTTTTAAACTTTATGTATTAATATATATCCCTAATGAACAGGAAGGATATTGAGATCAAATTACCTAAAGAGGTATACATCTGGAGACTACAAAAATATTTGTAGGTACAATTAAGACTGTTTCACAAAATACATCATTTTAATTTAATCACGAGAGGACAAGAAGGCTAGAAGTTGTCTTGTTCTAAATACACAAGTATTCACATTTCCTTTGTAAATTGATGGATTATTAAAATTCAAAATGGAGTTCAAATTCAAATGTAAAGTGAATAATAAGACAAGATAAATATTTTTGTTGTCATTCCTTGAAAAAGTCTCCTATTTTACTTGTCATGTAAATTAGCCAGGTTTTGCCCAGAACAAAAACAAGAGATTGTTTCAGCACATGCTTTCAGCTAGGTAGGTATGTTCACTCTTTAGCCAAAAATAACACAATGAAAACAAAATCCAGGGTTTGGACGCCCGCTGAAGAAAAACCCACATGTTGTTTAAGCCATTGAAAGCAAAAAGTACCATTAAAACTTTCAATTCCAGTAGGGTTCGCCTTTAAAGCCTTTCTTTAAAAATCCTATTATTAGAATATCATTTCGATTCAGAGCCATATTTTGAAATTAAATAACTATATAGATGAAAATTAGAGGTTATAACAATTGATATAAAACATACCAGTATTCGAAAGATACAATATTTATTAAGTTATCTTGAATACAGACCACAAAATTGGTCTAAATTGAAATTGGTGGCAAAAAGAAAACAAAAAAAAACGTAAATCTCAATATCAATTCTACAATGATATATGTACGTATTGTGTTAGAAAGTGAACAGTTTACAAGCTAATCTCACTTTTAATATGTTTTAATGAAGCACTCTTTGGAAGTTGATAATATATTGATAATAATGATGTCAACATAAAAACAATACTAAACAAAAATCAAAAAAAAAATACATACAGCTCAATATTTCATGAACATATTTGAGGAATTTATAGGCTTGCTTCAAATTTCAGGGTTGCGATATGATACACAATAATTACAGCTATAATATAAAGCCTTTATTTGATCTATGAGACCTATATTAGCCCGGATATGGCCCTTTCAAATAAACCCCATATTCCATTTTTATTTATTTTATTGTGACGATGATTTTAGCTATTCAAAGTACAATTTACAACACATCTAAAAGTAACTTGTTGATAGAAACTGAGAATAATTTGTCGAAGAATTCAAATATAATCCACACTCCATCATGATAAAAATCCTTCTGGCTTTCTTTTGTATTGACAGGCCATGTAAGGAAATTGTAGTCTCCTTTTCATTGTTAATATGACAAGCTATTTTTAAATCAAGTCAGGGAACATTGAAATGATTAAAAAGTTTTCTCAGATCAAGTAGTCACTCTGACAGATTGATTGGGTAATTGATGTTTGTCTAAATATAGCCCATTTTTGACATGCTTAGCTTTTAAAAAAATCATTTACCTGATCTTTGCAAAAGCTTAGCCGATTTTTGGACCATTTTGAGTGATGTCTGGAATATTTAAAAAAAGGTAGGTTCGAATTTAGGCTTACAATTAGAATAATTTGTTGATAAAGGATATTTATTCGTCGAAGAATTCAATTGAAATCAGACTCAATTTTGAGAATTATCATGCTAGCGTACTTTTGAGTTGAGGGGCCCCATATATAGTTGAGTTTCAGAATTTTAATCGATTCGTATTTCGTAATGGAAATCTTGGACCGTTCGAAGGGCAGGAACAGCTTTGATTATACCGAACTAATTCGGTACATTACAGAAGCATTTTCTAGTTAGACTCCAATTAAAAATAGTCTTAATCGATCCCCCAAAACATGGGTCTTGATCAGTCTCAGTTAAAAATCTGGTCTAGACTGTTTTATAGATCAATAGTCGAATACCCAAGAATATCAGTTATAGATTTGAACCTTTATTTGTTTTAGGGGAGTGATATTGTCCCCAATATGGTCCTTTTAAATATAATATATCATCAACTTATCATTTATTTCAAATTGTCCCAATCAGTTTTGACTTCTTCAAGTGTAATTTATCACGCACCTAAAGGCTTAATAAAAATAATTTGTTTATGTCAATTGATGAATATTCGTCGATGAATACAATTGTAATCCACAATTCAATTTTGAGAAGTAAAGTTTCAACCTAGTATATTATAGACCTATTTGAGTACATTATAGGCTTTTGGATTCAAATAGCAGGGATGAGTAAATAGGGATAGTTAAGTACATTTGCTATTATTTATAAACATTATTTGATTAAAAAGACCTATATTGGCCCCGATAGGACCCCTTCCAAATAAAATCAGACAACTTTTAATTGTTTTATTGTGCCGATCAATTATGGTTTTCCTATTTTCGAGGTACTCAAATGGTTAATAAGAGTCATTTGTTAATTAAAATTGACAAATATTCGTCCAAGAATACACAAGTAATCCTCACTCAATTTTGAGAATTGGATATAAATACAACCCAACATTTCAAGGGCATATTTGACTCAATTATGGGCTTCATATTCAAATTTCTGGAATGAGTTATAGAGCCAAGAGTTTTAGCTATAGTTGAAAATCTTTATTTGATTTCAAAGACTTATATTAGGGTCAATATGATTCTTTTTATCTAAAATCAATAAAAGTATCATTTTTATATTGTGACAATCAGAGTTTTGGCACTGGAATTTGGGACTCACTCCAAGGGTTTATACGAATGATTTAACGATAGAAATCGACGATAATTGTTTGAGGAATACAATTGTAATTCACACTCAATTTTGATAAATATTACTCAGGCTACCGTACGGGCCACATATTATTTGAGATTTCAATAAAAATAACTATTTACACAGACGATGAATATGCTCTATTCATTCCCCCCTTCCCTAACTAGCAATTTGAATAAATACGATGAAAATCTTATTTATTTTTTTAAGAAAATGGGAAAAAAATTCCCACATTTTCAGTTTCCTTTTTTTACATTATTTATTTTTAAATGCATGTATGTCTATGAAAGAAAATAACGATAATAAAACATTATCGTTAAAGTAAACAATTTGCTAATTTCTTTTCTTCCTTTATACGCGTACAAACGAGTAAGTGAAGACTTTCTTCCGTACTATGTATAATAATAAAGGTTCTCAACTGATTGATAAATCATTTTTGCATTAAAAAATATATTTTGTATATCTACAAGGTATTAGAGAGAATAAAGAAAGATTAGTGAATACATAATAGAAATACATGCATAGACAAACAAATTCTTAACCTGAAGAGTCGATCCTTGTCATATTTGTTTTATTTCAAATTATTTATCCTCGAAAAGAAGATTTATTTATTTATTTGTAGGTCCCCTATTAGTGATGAGACTCTGTTCAAGACCGAACTTTTTTCATTATTTGTCTTAAGTATATTGTTTCTAGACCACTTGTGACTTATGTCCGTCTAGAATACGATTTCAAATAGTGGATGGATTATTTAGAACCGAATTAGTTGGATGTACTCAAAATCTGAACAGTTTTCAGTCTGGTCTATAATTTTCTGATCGAAACTTCGATAGTTCATGATATATCGTGTTTTTTTTTTTTTTTGTTTTTTCAAAAAGAGTTAAGAGAAAAGATTCCACCTATATTCAGGGACGTCTGTTGGTTGGAGGGTCTGTAGGCCCCCCTCAAAAAAAAAAAAGAAAATAATTTTCGCTTTTTACTAGAAAGTTTAACCTTTTTGAAGTTAACTTTTGAAATTTTTCCCGAAAATTGGATTTTATGTGATGAGTGGTGGATTTAAAAAAAAAAAATAACATAAAATTTGATATATTTTTTCAAAAATTCAATTTTCTGTAAATTACTATGAATTTTTTTAAAAATCTCCAAAAGTTTTTCAATATATAGAATTTAATTTTCTTTAATTTTTTATATACGGCTATTCATTTAAAAAAAAAAATCATAAAATTTCAATTTTCTGTAAATTACTATAAATTTTTAAAAAAATCTCCAAAAGTTGTTCAATATATAGCATTTAATTTGTTTAAATTTTTTGTATACGGCTATTCATTTAAAAAAAAAAATCATAAAATTTGATATATTTTTTCAAAAATTCAATTTTCTGTAAATTACTATGAATTTTTAAAAAAATCTCCAAAAGTTCTTCAATATATAGCATTTAATTTGTTTAAATTTTGTATATACGGCCATTCATTTAAATTTTTTTTTTTTTTTTTTTTTTTTTTTGTAAGATTAATTCAGATCGACCTTTATCTTTGAGACCCATCGAGACCAAACTAATTTGGAGAATGTAATGAATTCATTTAATTAAAAATCATAACGGTCATAGATCAATCTAGGAGTTTCAGATCGAAAACCAACACTAATATCTATATGTCTTTAAAATAACAATAACTTACGTTTACCTTGATTGATTATTTTACAGTATTTATGTTGTGTGTTTAAAGCTCTTGGTGGTGTGGTTTCAATGTGTGTTTAAGTATACAAGAAAAGAAAAACAATTAGAATAGATATATATATATATTCTGTATAAGTTGCTATTTTGTACAAGTTGCAATTTATTCGTTTTAAAATGACTTATTTAATTATATAAACTCTCCCATTTGATCTATTAAAATTACTGGGTTATTACCTATATAGTAATAATATAACTCTGGGCATTTGAACTCTATAATGTGCCGTGTATAAATAGTTAGTAGATCATATTTAATAGTAAAGGTTTAGACGTGTATTAAGTTATACAAAATAAATAAAAAAATACAATAAATAGGGAATGCGTCAACATACAAATTAATCTTGAAAAAAAAATCATGAAAAAGGGAAAATCCGAATTTATTACAGTATATACAGCCTAATATTTTATAAACTTCCTTGAGACAATTATAGACATATTATTCAAAGTTGTGGAATGAGTGTAGATTTCCAAGAGTTTTAAATATATTTAAGAACTTTTATTTAATTTAAAAGTCTTATATTGGCCCCATTGCGGCCTTTTTCGAATAAAACCTACGAGTTTCTCATTCTGTTATTGTGACAAGCAACTTTGGCTACTTGAAGTGTGCAACTTGCGACGTATCCAAATAATTAATAAGAATTATTTGTCGATAGACACTGTAGAGGATTTTTTTTTGCTTCATATATATAAAAAATCCAATATTTCACATACATATTTGTGTTAATACTAACTTATTATTCAAATTTGTGTGATGAGTTAAGATGCCCACGAATTTTATCTATAGTTTAGAACCTTTAATTGATTTAAAACATATAATATAGGCCCATTAAAATAAAATATAGGTCCATTTTATTACTCTTTTATTGTGATGATCAATTTAGGCTACTTTGAGTGCAATTTTCGGTGACTTACCCAAACAGTTAATAAGAATATTTTTTTGGTTTTAAATTGAGAATAACTTGTTGAAGAATAATAAATCCACACTACATTTTAAGAAAAATCCCTCTAACTTCCTTATGTGCTGACGAGCCAGATATGTGGTGCCTCGGAATGAATCAATCTATCCAGTAAAAACATCGACTTTGACCCCCCCCCCTCCAAAGATGGCCTTGTCTTCAATCAATTATAATACAATATATGACGATAGTGAAAACGCTTTATTCATTATGTATAATATATTCATTGGATTCTTGGTTGCAACTTGTACAGTTTGCTCATACAAGTTAGAGCTTGTACAAAATAGCAACTTGTACACAATATATTATGGATTTGTTTTGATTTGGTTTTTTTCCCCTGTAATGTGTATTTACGTAGGTATATGATGAGACGATAAGCAATAATAAAAAATTGGTTTAGAATGAATTAGACTTCATTTTTCAAACGTTGTTTTGACATTCTCTGATGTTTGTTTATTGACTTTCCTTCAAAAAACAAAACAAGAAGAAAATAAAAACCTATTCAAATACTGATAAATTATAATACGTAAGTATTCCTATTCCATTGTCCAATTCCTTAGATTTTTTCCTGTATGAACAATTGACAATTTAGATATTTTTTTAAAGCCCTATATTTGTACATCAATCAATCCCCTACTACATGTAATATAAGTGCTCAAAATTAATCAATGATTCTCAAAACCTTGCAAATAGTCGTAGGTTTATTTGTACTAATGATCAAAATCCTGAAACTTGACACCCATAATATATATGTGTGTATATATAATTAAAATCCGTGGATTTGTAGCAACATGTAGCAAATAAATTATAATAATACATTTTAGGGTGGACCAAGTATCCTTTTTTCAAACAAGAAAATAGCTACAACGGCCGTAAAAATTACTTCACAATAGTATACTTAATATAAAGCAAAGTTTGCCTCTCCGTTTCTTCATTTATTTGTGAAAGGAAAACTCTTTTAAAACAACGTGTGCATGTACAAGGACTGTCTGAAAATTTTCTGAGCTCAGCGTAAAGATAGCGGCAATACTCGTAAGTAAACCTAGTCACATCCCAGGTTGGTAGAAATAAAAGGTTATACCATAACACGTGTAAGACTCACGTTGAACTTCCACAACAATTTTTAATAGTGACGTCAGAGAATATGATTGGTTGCGAGCTTCGTCAAAATTTGTCTGTCTTGCCCAGCAGTCAGTACGATACATCAAAATGAAAATCATAGAATGGCCGATTATGTTATGGTCGAACCGTGTATTTCTATTAACCTTGTCTATTAACCCAGGTTAATAGACAAGGTTAGACCATAACGCGTGTACGACTGATGTTATACTTCAACAATACTTATTAATAGTGACGTCATAGACCATGATTGGTCATAAGTTTTTGACAATAGTGACGTCATAGAATATGATTGATTGCTTTATTCGTCCAAATCGGTCTGTCTTATTTAGCAGTTAATGCGACACATCCAATTGAAAGTTCTATCAGTAGTGACGTCATAGAATATTATTGATGACGTATTTTGTCAAAATCTCTCTGTCTTTCCCAGCAGTCAGGACGATACATTCAATTAAAAATAAATTACATAACAGTTTAACCTTGTATTTCTATTAACCTTGGTCACATCCATGTATCATCTGTTGACAGTTAGTTACCAAAGTTTCAGCCAATTTGTTCGTCCAGCTGTTATGTCGTAACTGTTGTTTGAGTGAGTTGATCTGAGTGTTTTTGTGAATATGGACAAAATCAAGTATGTAGCTGACAAAACAAAAAACAAAAGAACAATTATTTTGCATAGAAAAACGCCAAGTGGCGAGTATGGCTGAATTCAACCTCAAGTTATTGTGCCAAAACTGTGCTCGGTCTACCCTAATAAATAAAACTCGAATAAAAATATGTGTGTTTTAAACAGTATAATTTGATATGCTATTTTTAAAGTAAGACATTTAATATCTCAGATTAGGGAGTCCCTGTTCACACAGAGTGCCAAGGATTGGAGGGGATTAGATATGTAGTGTACCTACTTATATTTTGCAATATATGTAGATTAAAATGTGTGTGATTGCCTGTTAGACTTTCAGAAAAATAAACACTATTCACATTTTTAGTCCCTCGGCTTGTGATGTACCCTGTATCAAAGAAAAGCTGCAAAAAATGGCGTATTTTCTCTTTGCTGGTGTCCCTCCATGACGATTGCAGAAACAATACTGAGTCAATGAATCACAAGATTGTTCAATCAGTTTGTTTAGTACAAAATCTTAGCTTTATTTTATTATTATTCAGACTTTATTATATACTTATTTTCAATTATATAAGCAATATAATCTCAAAGTGGCCACTTTTGGAAAATAACTAGGAATTATTTTTATTGCCTGAAGAGTACTTGAGGCTCTTTTTAAATTTATTCCTCCTGAATATCAGTTATAATTTATAAATATTTTGACAGACTTTAGGAGATTCACATGCGAGGTGCAACCTCAAATCTCCATTGATTCACACGTCACTTTGGAGCTGAATTTTAATAGATATTTGTCCTACAGGCCTCAACTCTCAATCTTCTAAATCGTCCTTCAGCTTTTTAATCTTGAAAGACAATAATGAGACATTTGGATGTAGGAAGCTATGAAGGAGAATTCCTCATAACTAATTCCTGGATGAAGATGCACAGACACACAATTTCTTTTTGCTTCCCTTAAAGAACTTTGCTTCACAATATTTGTTTCTTTTTATTGTTCTATCAATTCATATTGGTTAATTATTTTGTAAGCTAATGAAACCTTTCCACAGTTCTTGGTAATTACAGCCTTAAGATCTAAAACTACCTTAGGACATTTGTTTGACTTTATTTTGAAGGATGTTCCACAGACAGTTATCGATAATTTTCAAGTCAAAGCCAAATTTCAGCCTTCACAAAAGACAGAACCCTCTAAAACTGAGTTACCTTGGAGGCTTGGCGCGTGCTGAGTCCTGCAAAAATACCACATTGTTCAGGTGAAACTACTCTTCCAGCTAGGATAGCAAAACTATACCCAACTTTTTCAAGTCATAGAAAAGATCTGATGGATTTGAGTTTCGAATCTGGATCCGAAAATTTGGGTACAGAAAATTTATCTGAGTAGTTACTTCAAAAGATCCGAACCGAGGCAAAATTAAGTACTTTGTTTTTCACTAAAAAATTTAATATTTGACATTTAATTTAATTTAATTTTTTTTTTCAAAGAAAATCCAAACAACAAGGCCTCTTCCTCAAATTATAATCTTACGGACGTGAGAACCGAGATATATCCATTTGAAAAATGGGCTAGTCCCCTATAGAAGCCGTTTTCAAACAATATCACTTATGTAAAACATAAAACCCGCCATGCACCTTTGAAAACAAGCCAAAAATAGATAAATCAAAAACGTTTTCGTTTGGAGAGGACCTAATTTTGCAATATATTCTTGTAGATTGTGGTGTGCATGATTCAATCATCTAATAATACATTATACATCTTAAACAAACTATACTGTGTATCCTCATTAAATATACAAAAATAGATAAAACTGAACCTCGTTAAAAATATATTATAGTCTGTATGACTTTATTTAAAACATATGTAAACATTATTACATATATCTTGTATTTTTCTCATATATATATATTTTTTTTTTCATGAAATTTAAACTAAACATAAGTCATTTTGACAATTTTTTTATTTAAATAATAATTGATTCACTATTATCCTCGTTAGCAAGAAGACAAAAACGTTCAAACAAGTCAGTAGTTGTCTCATTTCAGTAAGTATTTTTTTGTCTTTTAAATCATGATGTAGTTGTTGCTCGAGTAGTGACCATAGATTTAATATGTTATATATTTGCCTTGATGGATGTTTTTGGCAAGTTCATGATTGCAAGCTTGTAGGATTTGTTGCTGAATTTATCTTTTTTTTTTCTTCTCCGTATATTTAACAATATTCTTTCATGACTTTGGTGATTGCCAATTTCTAATTTTATTTATCAACATATAACATTATTTTTGCAATATTTATTTCTGTATATATTATATATTTTTTGCCTCCTTTTTTGGAAGGCTATTTAATTGCTTGTCTATATGTGTGTGTGTGATTAAATAATATTGATAAAAACATACTCTTTGCAGAGACGGTATATTAGGAATATCTTGGGGTTTCACACCAGACTGGACAGAAAGTTACCAAAAAAGTGGGTGTAAAGAGCCTTGTGAGGATGGAGAGGCCACTTTTGATACCAGCAATGACATCCTCCATTACAAGACACTTTTGAATATGTCGTTTGAGATCTTTTGAACACTTTTTTGACACTTTGGCCTCCATACAGCCCTAATGCCAACTCCTTCGACTACAACTTTTAGGTGTGTTTCGTGGACTTCAAGGCCATTGTCAGCCAGTATTGGGACCCCATGACAGAGGACTAAATCCACAGTAGGTGTAGGGCCTTCCACTCCTCCTTGGAAGCCAACATTGCCGCTAAGGGCGGCTACATAAATGATTAAGAGAGCTCAGACAAGCATCTATTAATTTTGTTGAATTTATATTGTTAATTAATAAATTATATCTGATTGAAGTTTAAAATTCAAAGTGTTCAGATTTTAATGGATATTTAATGTATATGCGAGTTGTTGATATTTCTGCATTTTCCTCTATATTCCTTGTTCTGAAGGTTGATATACTTCAC
This sequence comes from Lepeophtheirus salmonis, assembly GCF_016086655.4. Taxonomy (NCBI): domain Eukaryota; kingdom Metazoa; phylum Arthropoda; class Copepoda; order Siphonostomatoida; family Caligidae; genus Lepeophtheirus; species Lepeophtheirus salmonis. The sequence goes on along the minus strand of NC_052139.2, from coordinate 30,336,764 downwards.
CCCATTTGATTTCCTTTTACATTTGATGAGCGGTTCTGAATCTGACGAAAAGGACGTTCCATGATGGAAAAGGGTGTTATTCACTACGACAGTGCTTCAAACATTTCTGTTGACGTTACCCCTTAATTACATTTGGTAAATTATGGTGATCCCAAGGAAACAAATTATTTCGGTTGATCCTTCTCCACTGTATTTTTAGCACAAAATTTGACTAATAAATATTTGAGCATTTATATGTAAAATGTCTAAAATTTCGTTTGTAAATGGCAGATTGTGGTTCTTCAATTCCTGCTTCAGCTATGAAAGTAAATCGTTATTCTTTAAAAAATCCTCATGAATTTTGCAAAAATGATTTGTTAATTTTTATATGAAATTTTCTCTGATGCATAATTTCATCCAATAACCTTTAAAAAAATTTACTCCCTGTTATCTAGTGAATTTTTTTTTTCCAGAGAGATTTCAAAATTCCTATAGTTCCTGCCCCCTGTAGCCGCCCCTGTGTCTCTCAAATTCATCATGGGTAATCTAAAACTTTACATGTAAACTTTAATTTAGTTGACTATTATAATTAAATAATATTGATTTTGACACGATAATACAACAAGGTCTAAAGCAACCCCATGTAAATTGTCAGGCAACTCCAGTTGGGGTCGTGACACTAAGATTGGGAACTACTGCACTAAGCAAACATTTATAGACCCTGTGGTCACTTAAAGGGTTTGGATAAGGCCCAAAACTACGTCTATTTTTATTAAAGATGATCCTACGACACGATCTTTGTGTTTCTATCCGAACCATCTGAGTGGTTTGTCTCGCCAGAGCCAGTCGTCTGTTCTTTTAACACATCCTGGATCATAATAAAATAGAAATAATTGTTATTCCTGATATTTTGTATTTTACTCAATCCACTTTATGTATTTTCCAATATGAATATACCGTCAAGTTAGATGATAATTAAAAGATAAGAGAGAAGTGATTAGCTCTTTCTACCATTGGAGGGGTTGTCATGTATCTTTATCAATTAAATTATTTAGATACGTATAACAAAGGTAACGAATTCAAGCTATATGCTTCTGTGACGTGTTTACATAATGATCATTAATGAATAGAACTAATTAAAAAAAATCTGCCAAATAACACTAATTAATGCATTATCATCATGCATCAGATTTCAGTTTACATTTGAAGAAATGATCACAGTTCGGGTTTTGAAATCTTTTTTTTTTATTTTTACAAAAGTGAGGTTTCGTTATATTCTAATAATTATTTGCAATTTTTTTATATTTTATTTAAATATTGCCTGTATTTTGAAAGAACATAGAATGGAAGACAAAAGAATTCTTGTGGTGGAAATACTTGTACACCAGACAACCTATACCGAGATAGCCTATGATCTCAGGATTTGCCTTGTATGGCATTAAAAAACGATTTGCAACCCAAAGAAAAGTTATACATGAACAATATCTGTTTATCATACTATCATTTTAATTAAATTATACAATTGCATATATCAATATATATAAAGTATTATTTTTCAACCATATGTCAATTTGCTTAAAAAAATTGCCCAATAGTCCGCGTACGACTTAGGATCTATTATTTTTTCATCATACTTCGCCCATGTACAAAATAAGCCTAAATCATGTTTAAAACTCTAGAGTCAAATAATCAAAGTTAATCCATGCTTATAGATATTAATTTGTGGTGTGTCAACATAGAAACAATATGGAACAAGAAAAAACAAGAAAATTAGAAATACTTTAGACACATAGTTGAGTCAATTATAGGTTTTGTATTCAAATAACTTAAGTCAAGAATTTTAAGTATAGTTTAGAGCCTTTTATAGAATTTAAAGACTTATACTGATCCCGATATGGGCACTTTTATTTTTTTCATCTCAACTTTTTATTGTGACGATCCATTTTGGGTACTTTAAGTGCTATTTTCGACGGATCCAAAGGGCTAATATGAATAATTTTGTGATATAAATTAAAGATAATTGTTCATCAATAAATATTTATTAATTGTGTTTTTCTGTGACAGGAAGGGATCTCAGGTACATATATTAAATAGAAATAACTTCAATAAATTTTGTTTATGTATGACAACTTCTCATTTTTTGATTCTGACAATCTATTTTGCCTACTTTAAGTGCAATTTCTCACGCACCTAAATGACTTATACAAATAAGTTGTTGATAGAAAGTGAGGATAATATATCCAAAAATACAAACGTGGTGTATCAACATTAAAACAATTTGGAACAAATTTAAAAAAAAGTACCAATCTATATATACATATATGTAGAATCAATTAATTAATTCGCATATTTGAGCCAATTATAGACTTATTATTCAAATTACTGGGATGATTTGAAATATACAACAATTAGACCTATAGTGTATATTCTTTATTTGATTTGCGTGAATTATATTGGCCCCTATATGGCTTTTTATAAATAAAATCAATTAATTTCTCATTCGTTTATTATGATGATATATTTTGACTATAACTGCAATTTGCGACGTACCCAGAGGATTAATTAAAATAAACAAATAATAGAAATTCGTAGAAGAAAATAAACGTAAGATCTAAAGTCATTTATAAAGAAAATCTATATTCTTTCTTTTGTATTGACTGGTCACATATATGAACTGTTAACGCTTTAAACATCAAGGTATTATATAACATATTAGTGCATAATTTGTTTTGATTTTATCACATGTAAAAGTATAATTATGATCCAATACTTTATAAATCATATAACTTTGAAAAAGAGCACTTTGAAGCACCATTAAGGTGATAAAAAATAGTTAATAAGGTAGAATTACTTGATTAATTAATATTTTACTAGAGATATGGTAATAAAAATCATTTCGTGATCCTCTCAAAAGACCCATATACATCGAATAATTAAAAAGTCATTAGCAGTTCATAAAATAATTATCTTTTTAATTGTACAAATATCGTTGTTTTTTTTAAATAGATGAGGATAAGTGTTTTCTTGAAATACAAGAGGTATGCATGCCAATTATCCTTTTCTTAAAAAATAAAGAAATAGTATAGGAATCATCATTGCAAACTATACGTGATAATAGCCACGTAAGAATCAGTTTAAGTCATGCCATTTTTTTAAACAAATATTCAACATATATGACGTATGAATCCATATAGCGTTGTACAAATATGACCTTCGGCATGGTAAAATGAAATGAAATTTGAAAATGAACGTGGTAACCTTGACAATTTGAAGAAAGTTTGAGGGAAGAGGAGTTTAGCTGTCATGGCGTTCTATTAGATAAGCTGCAATCAGCTGTGAGTGAAAGTAATTAAATACGAATGCCACTCAGGACAAGCATCCTAGAACTACTCCAATGTTGATTTTCAATTCTACTTCGAGTAATCAAGGTATTTGCAAGTGGCGGTAAAATTATGTAATGGTGACATCATCAGGCACCTATTAATTGGTATATTGACACACATTCATGGTAGCAACATTACATTTACTCCATCTGAACTAAAAATAGTCTTGGAAGTCAAACATTTGTATACAATATATATATCTCTAGGAACAACCAAGACCCGAACCTACGCATATTGAGTTCGAGAAATTAATCTCTCCCGAGCGCGTTGTCCGTTAAGCTACGCCCTTCCATCTACTCTTCTGTTTGTCCACTCCAAGAAAAAAAAAAGGGGAAACCTATAAAATACGCCATGTTTTTATCACTACATATTATATTTTTTTTTATGGTTTGTGAGTAGAGCACAGCACCAGAAGCTTAAATGTTGAAATGGTTGGGAAATACAGGTGTGCGCGTCTAAAACTGAACACTCCTTTAAATTTTACACCATGCACATATTTGTGATTTTATTGAGTGGAAACCAGTTTCTACTTCGAGGCAAGGGTCTTGACTAATTATTAACAAAACTCCAGTAAAATCTAAAGAGCAACAGTGAAACAACAGCCGATATTATGGAGAGACGTCGAGTCGCAATTTTGGAATTTTCCACGCGGGGAAAAACTCCCACTGAAATTGCCAAGGTTCTGAACTGCAGCCGCACCACCGTTTACAGCCTGCTAACCAAAGCGACTCCTGAGGGGGCCACAATATCCAAGTCAAGGCCTCAAAGGTCGAACAAAATGGTAACTGCCGTGAAAAAGTCTGTCGAGGACAAGAGAGGCAAGGTCATTGTCTGCAGCCTCTCCAGGGAGTTCTACGTCAGCAGAAGGACCATGGACCGGCTAATTAAGACATATCTTGGCCTTAAGGTCTACAAGAGAACCCCTCGTCAAGCCCTCAAGCCTACAGCCATGGAAAACCTCCTCGCAAGGTCGAGGGTTCTTCTCAACCAGCTTAAGAAAAAGGCCTCACTAGCCTGATTGTTCGCCGCTTGACTTCGCAGTGTTTGAGCGTTTAAAGGGGATGATGTCGGGAGTCCAATACAAGTCCAAGGACCAGCTGACATCTGCCCTCAAGAGTGCCTAAGCCAACCTCGACCAGAGCTGCATCGCCAAGTCATGCAGCATGTTCCGGTCCAGGCTGGAATTGGTAGTGGAGAATATGGGGGGCCATATTGAATAGAGTTGTGTCTAAGACTCTCATCTTTCATGTTAAATTAATCAATTCGCCGACCACTTTAAAAATTACAGAATCATTTAACTATTTTTTAAAATTTCAGAGTGTTCAGTTATAGACACGCACACATGTATATAAAGATCGTGGATAAATAATAATCACTTTGCTTAATATTTTTTTCCTTCAAAAATACCTTTAAAAGCATCATAACTTTCTTCTAGTCTTCTTTATCGACACTCACCAATCTCCCAACTTACACCATGGATGGAGCAAACGATTAAAAATTGCCAAAATTAAAAATGATATTACAGCTAATATATAATTGTTATGAAATTGGTGCCAAAAGTTATATATTGTTTTGAACTTTGCACAAAAAAAAATATGTAATGTATAATATCAATTCAACAAGCTGATTATAGTTTGCCGAAAAGAATATATATATAAATATATATTTTGCAAATCTCTCAGTTCTCCCCTTGAATTGATTGTGCAAAAATATATTTATTAAAATATATATATGATTAAGTTATTTAAAGATGGGGAATCAATATTTATTTGTTGGTTTTTTTTTAATAGTCATTGAAATGACAAATGAAATTTATTAGATTATTTGGCAAATATATTAAGTTTGTACAGATAAACACAATAATTTATGAATAATTAATTATACACACCACTGAACTCGAATTTATGGCTGAAGTACTATTACTTACAGTATGAAATTGGAGGACATAAGTTACAGTGATTTGAGTCCTTTTTTATAATTTGTGTCTTTCCTTGAATTCAAACTAATTTTCTTTCGATTTGACATGGATTTAAACACTTGGCTTGCCCTGATAGGTACTCAGATATTCTGGAAAATCCTCAACGTGTTACAATAAGATTTGATAAATCAGCTTGATACAATTCGTTTTTGACTTTGTTTGGAACCGTCAAAAAAACAAAGAAAATAACTTGTTAATATAACTAATACTTATTATATAATTAAAGATGAATAACTAATGATGAGAATCCAGTGGGCATTAAGAAACAAGGGATATCAACATGATAACCCTGACAATTTGAAAAAATGATTTGGAGTTGGGGAAGAATAATGTCGTTTCATTAGATCAACTTTCATCAGCTGTGACAAGAGAGGAAGGAGAAAAGGATAGAAACAAGGATTTTTGCTAGAATTACTCGATTGTCGATTCCCAAGTCTACTCGGAGTCCAACAAGGACTTACAATTTTAACGCTGCTATAAATCTCCAGGCTCTTTATGAGCACAGATAAATGTTCAATCAGGGTATGAATATAATTCAATGTTTACTACTCAGGAATTAAATAATATTGACAACCACTAAGAAAGACACTTGGTCAATTTTGTCCATTTTATCAAAAACAGTCAGATCAACGAACTCAAACGACTCTATCATACGAACTCCTCGTTGAAAATGGCTGAGATTTTAGTGCGTCACTGTCGAGAGAGGGTAGATAGCTTTTATTTACGAGTGCTGCTATATTCACGTTGAGGTTGGAAACTTTTCTGACCATCTTTAATTATGTAAGATTTAAGAAAAAATTTGGGGCTTTAGAAATTTTTAGTGCTCCCAAAAAAGGGGGTAGTGGTTGACGCCACTGCTGAGTAATATACCAATAGATGAACTTTTTGTTAACTAGCCCCCTCTCTCCTACATACCTAGTTGTATAGGATATCATCTCATTAAATAGTCATTATCTCTCAATCACAATATTCATTTGACTCCATAATTAAAGTATAGTCAATCAGTTGCAGATAAGCTCGACTGCTATCGTGTCGTGCTATAATTTACTTTCAAGAAGAACTTGAATGTATGTATGTTCCTAAGTATATGATAAAATAATTCGAAAACTTAATGATCTTTGAAGAAAAAATAAAGAGACGAAGAAAAAAACCCTTATACATAAAATAAAATAATATGTACATTGAACATTCAAAGTTATGTATGAAGAAGTGATGTTTTGACATCACGATTTTCAAGAAAGAGAGGAACAAAAAAAAAAGAAAATTTTTATGGACCGTAATTACGTTGTCTCACTTCCCCTATTCACGGTTTTCCTCTTCTCATTTTTGACTCGCTTGGGTTCAAGATAAACAAAAAAGTGGAGGAACAAAAAAATAAAATCCTACATTTTATGATGAGTATTTTTAGTGGGTTTAAACTGCTTAAATATGTGGGCCCTCCACAATAAAAGAAGCTAAAATATATTCTTGGGTGAATATTCGTCTATTTTTATCACATCATTATATTTATATTTTTGCAAATTGCATTCTTAAAGTACCCAAAATTGATCGTCACAATTTAAAAAAAAAAATATGATAAATTGATAAGTTTTACGGCTGAAAGGGCCATATCAGGGCCGATTAAAAATTCATAGATAAAACAAAGTTTTTAATCTACAGTTAAAATTATTGTTTATTCAAACACGTACCAGAAATTTGACTACTAAGCCAATAATTGACTCAAATATGCCTATGAAATATTGGGTTATATACTTTTCAAAATTGAAATTGATTTAAATTGGTATTCTACGACAAATTATACTCAATTTTTTTTCTTATTAATCCTTCGGAGTCATTACAAATTGAACTTAAAGTAATTAAAATTAATAGTCTTAATAAAAAACAAAGAAAGAGATAGATTTTATTTGAAAAAAGGCCTATCGGAGGAGATATAAGTTACCAAAATTAAATAAAGATTTCAAACTATAGCCAAAAGTATTGTGTATCTTAACTTATCCCATAAATTTGAATAATAAGCCCATAATTGACTTAATTATGTCAATGAAAACATTGGACCGTATTCATATGTGAAGTAAAACAATCATTTAAGATTTTGTCCTTTTTCTTGATTTTACTTCAAATTTGTTTTTATGATGACGTAACACATTTGTATTCTATAACAAATTATCCTGGATTTCTATTAACAAACTATTGTTATCAACTCTTTGAGTGCGTCGTAAATCGGACTTAGAATACCCCAAATTGACACATACCATAAAATAAAAATGAATTGATATTTATATTTCATTTGAAAAAGGCCATATTGGGGACAATATCAGTCACTTAAATCGAAAAAAGCGTCAATGAAAGTTATTGCGCATATAAATTCATCCCAGTAATTTGAATAATAAGCCTATAATTGACTTAAGTATGTCTGTGAAATATTAGCTTGTATGTTTATATGAAGTAAAAAAGATATATAGGGATTTTCTTCTTTTCTTGTTTTTTTTGTTCCAGATTGTTATTATGTTGACAGATCACGTTGATATTCTTCGGAGAATCATTGATCATTTCTATAAGCAAACTATTATTATTGCACCTTTGGGTCCCTCGCTAATTGCACTCTTAAAGTAGTTATATTTGAGCTTCACAATTAAAGAATAAGAAATAGATAGATTTTATTGGTTTTTTTTGAAAAAAAATTCAAAAATCCATAGCTATGAACAATTTATTAGTATCTAATGTAATTTCAATATTAAATTTTTTGGAAATAAATTTCAAAAATCTATAAATATAAATGTTGCAATTTTGTACAAATTGTAACTTGAACAAGCAGAATGTACAAGTTGCAACAAGGAATGAGATGCTTATTTATAAATTACTTTTGAGATATATGATAATATTTTAAATATTCCTAGTTATAAATTTTAATGTTTGTATTTTTTTGTGAATGTTTGAAAATTTAAGAATATTGTTAGATTATTATTTCTAAAGAGGTCTCCAATTGAGACGAAATCGATTTAATATTACTTATTCTCTAATCATCAATGTTTGATTGTGTTGGTTGAGTCAGTCCGTCTTCTTTTAATAAATTGTAAAAATAGATTATCCTTATATTTTAAAAACCACCCCTGTACAGGGTTCGGAAGCAAAACGTAGACTGTTAATAAATGCTAATTATATAATTTACAATGGAGGGGTTTTATGATTCTTTCTGCATATTCCTCATGTGAGTAAGAAGCAAAAAAGTAGATGATCTCAAACCTTTTGGATGCCAAAATAGAGGTAACAGAGATTATGGACATTGTAAAGTGCTCCAGGAGCCTCATTTTATAAAAAAAGACCTCTCACGGAAAGAAGGAAGTGGGGGACACAACTTGAAAGGGATTCTGAGTTTCTGGGGGACCTGAAGAAGAAGATCAAGGAGGACCCCCACAAAAGCCATGAATCGCCTCTATAACAAGTTTGACGTGGACAATGGGAAAATCAGGAGGGCCATGAAGGAGGACTTGGGATTGTCCTCTTACACAAGGACCCCATGCTCCCTGTTGGCCGACACTCTGAGGGAAAGGAGACTGCAGAGGTGCAAGAAAGTTCGATTGCGGATTAAGGTAAATGTATCCACACTATATATTTCTCTGATGAGAAGATTTTCACCGTGGCCCAGGTCTACAACCGTCGGGACGACCGTTGGCTTGGGCGATCACCAGGTGTGGCCAAGGTGTTGTTCTGTACAAAACATCCGGCTCAAACAATGGTCCTAGGGGTCATATCGTCCAACGGGAAGAAGATGCCTCCCTTCTTTTTTAAGGCTAGGGAGAAAATTTGCCAGGAGGCCTACTACAATGTACTGAGGTTCACCGTACTGCAATGGCTCAAGGCCACCTACCCAGAGGACAACTATGTTTGGACCCAAGATCGGCCAAATCCCAGAAGCTCTGCACCAACAACATGGGTAATTTTTGGCTCAAGGACATGTGGCCACCATCTTCGCCGGATTTGAACCCGTTGGACTTTACTTTGTGAGGTACTTTAAAGAGGGAGACTAACCAGACATATCACCCGAAAGTGGACTCCTTAAAGGCCGCCATTGTGAAGGAGTGGAACAAATTGTCTGACAAGTTCATCATCAACTCTTGCAAGGCTTTCCACCACCGTTTGGAGGCTGTGATTGCTGCTGAGGGCGGCAATATTGAGTGAATATATTCACAAAGGTCGTGTCTCAATGTTTTGTTAAAAAAAAATTCAAATTATTTATCAAAAAATAAAATTACTGAGATTTTCCTAAAATCAGTCATTCAGCCCACGTTTTGCTTCACAACCCTGTACACATTTGTGTGTATAGCGAACTAACACCGTGACAAACACAATCCCTGCAACAAAACAAAAATTAAAACAATATTGATGATTGTTGAACTTATATCATAAATATAAAGGGTAAGTGTGTGCTAAAATAAAGAATATTTGATCTTAATTAGCAATAAAATCCTTGCTGTTTTTTTTTAATTAGCTCCTATTCTATTCTATTGTATTAATTAGTATTCCTTTAATAAATAAATATATATATTTTTTAAATATCGAAACTGTAGCATATTTTAAAAAGTTAAATATTGGATTAAAATTTTCATTTAAAATAATTGCAAATTTTAAACTAAGGTAAAAGTTTGCATCAAAACAAATCACCGACCTACGCTTCAACCTTCATAAAAAAAGGCTTTATTAAATAAGATTTACAACAAGGTAATTAGCATTAAGTGCATAAATTTATTAATATAATTTTGGGTGGAGGGTAAAATGTTGATTATTTAATGTGAGTTTGCCTATTGAGTTATAATTGAGTCACTTATAAATCAATGTCATTCATTAAAAAAGTTTCAAACTTTTTTTGGCTTCTTTAAAATTATCGACGCCAATATTGAAGTACTTAATGAAGGAGGACTTTGTTGTTTTTAAATCTGAACTATTTTTAGGGCACATATAAAACTATTATATACATCCACCACGCTTTTTAATATTGACGTCATAGTGTATGATTGGCTGTGTATTTTGTCAAAACATGTCTTTCTGTGCCAGGAGTCGGTGCGACACATCAAATTGAAAATTCTAGCAATAGTGACGTCATAAACCATGATTAGTTTTGTGTTTTATCCAATTCCAAATTCGAGCAAGCCCAATTTCATTATGGTCTAATCTTCTATTTCTATATCCCTTGTATATACCGTCTAATCCACCCTATCACGTATTTATTTAAAGGGTGGTCCGAAAAAGTTTCCTTCATCAAAGTGAAGATTGTGAAAATGAACAAAGTTCAGGTTTGAGCTGTCATTGAATATTCTTTTTTGATAGAGATACATTCTAATATATTCAAACAATCGCAGAAATAAAAGACATGCTCTGTTAAAATAAATCGAAGTAATTGAGAGAAAAACCAAAAGGATATTGTGAATAATTATTTTGCAAAGAAAAACGTCAGTACTATTTGGATGGCGTACAGAGAAGAAATTAATTGTAGTTACAAGAAAACAATGTTGAAAAATAAAATAAAAAAAACAGAAAAAAATATCCTGCATCTTTATTAGGTGGACAACTTTTCAGTCCACCCTTGTATGTTTATTAGGGTGGCCCTTATTGTGGTTTTAAAAAGCCAATGTTTTATTTTCTAAAAAAATTCACACTACTGAAGGTGAAAATAGTACAAATATGTTTCAATGTCAAAAATTGTAAAGTTTTAGCGATATTCAGAGTTTGTCCCTCGTGCCTCTTAAACTGTAGACTAAAATTGTAAATTTCTCAACATTTGCAAACGTTTTTATTTGTTAACACAAATGAAGCATAGACTAAATTAGGTCTTATCACTAGCAAGATGAGAAGAATGAACCAAATAATGATTAGTTTTTAGATAAAGTACTTTTTACTAATTTGAGCTCTGTACCTAAAAATGCTCAAAAGGTTATAGGAAAATTGCCTTGGGGAAAATTGTCATTTCGAAAATTTCCCGTCATTCAATAATAAAATTAGAGTACCTCGTACCAAAACTTGTTTCGAGAATGGCAAGGCCACCAAGCAGGTTGAAAACTCCTCCCCCTACTTCACAAAGCATATAAGCTCCTTCCAAATGCTCCAAAATAAAACCCAATCCTTTGGGTAATGTAAGACTATTGCCGGAACACCATGCAGGTTAAACCCTCCGCAGAAACTTCACTCAACATTCAAGCTCCCTCCAAATACTTCAAAATGAGCCCAACCCAGACTCATAAACTCATAAAGACTTTGGCAAAGACATCAAACATATTAAATAACTTCTGCCACTACTTAACAAAGCAAATATGTCCCTTTTAAATCCTTTAAAATCTTTCTCGGCCCATTGGTTGATAAAGACTACGGGAGGGCCACCAAGCAGGCAAAAACCACCCCAATACTTCACAAAATATGTAAGGCTCCTCCGAATACTGCTAAATAAATTCCAAGGCACCGTAAATTATACTAATATTGTACCATAACTGTCTCATTTAAAAATACCTTACACCATAAATAATTCTTTTTCTTTTTAATTTGCGTCAAAAAAATATTTTTGAATTTTTGCACGGTGTTCATTCTGAAGTATTCAAAGGGGGGGCAAAATGTTTTGTGAAGTGACAGCAGGGGTTTTTAACATGCTGTGCGACCCTGCAATTGCAAAAAAAAAAACAAGTTTTAGGCCGAAGAATTCTGATTTTGTTATAAAATGACAGGAAATTTTCTGAATGGAAAATTTTTTATTTTTATTTTGGAGGTTGCAAAATACAGAGCGTTCGAAATGTAGATACGATTTAAGGTTACTAAGGCGATTTATGGTGCCTGGGACTGGGCCTCAGATACTCTTCGATATTATCTATCAACCTTAAGTAGACATTGTTTGACATTGCAGGGGATACTAAAACTTTTTAGAAAGAGATTGAAGAAACGAGTTAGTTTTTTGTCAAAATACGATTATGCCTTTACTACAACATATTGATACTTAAGGGATTTTAGTGGGCCTGTTATTTTTGTTTATTTTCCTTCATTGAATGGAATTGTTATGAGAATTGATAAATATTTTTTTGTTGTTCTTTTTTATCTATTTAATATTTTATGTATATTTTGTTGTTGAGATGCTAATGTTTTTAACTACATTTAAGAAAATTTATGTTTGAAAGCCTTCATCTGGAAAAGGAATTTTAAAGTATAATTTTCCAAAAATGCAACTTCACTAGAACATTTTAAATAATTCTTATATATTATTTGCCGTCTACACAAAAGTATTTAAAAAAATTAAATAATGTTTTTTTTTAATCATTCTAGTTAATAAAACTTTTTTATTTTATAAAAATCTTTAATTTAGCCTCAAAATTTTTTTAGGAGTGCTTTCTCCAAAAATATTATTAGAACATACATATACATTAAAAAGTTTAGCGGAAGGGTATGTTTTTGCAACGCTAAGGTTACATTGAAGGGATTGTCAAATCCCCTTAAAACCACAGAAATCTCAAATAAATGTGACAACCTTTGTAACAAATGCTCCTAAGACGGGGATTTATTTTCATTTAATAAAATGACATATGTTACAAGAATAATTTATAAAACCAAAGAAAGGCTCTAAAAAAATCTATAGAAACAACAGCACTGAGTTAAAAACGCCATTAAAATCGCCAATCTTCTTAACAGCTTCACTGACGAGTAAAATTTCGTTTTTATTCGGCCGAGTTTTCCATATTCCCTTCCTTATACTCTCCAGGGCATTACACTTTGCCCATAAACTAATTGACGTGTCTGTTTCATCTCCAGACAGTCTGAATGATGCATCTTCCACCAATCCCATATTCTTTAGATGCTTCCTTAAGGTAGTGTGGATGATCTCCTATTTTAAAAATGCTTCCATTCCGAACTAAGCCCTTCCAAAGATATTTTTCCTTGTCGACACGTTGTGTCTTCTATCCATTCCATTTAAACTAAAGTAATACGGCACTTTTGGGAACTTCAATTTAGATTCTTCAAGCATAGTTTCCCCATTCCTGGCAAGTACGTCAGCATATTCCTTTCCTGTTTAATCACATTGCCCATTTATCCATGTTAGTGTAACCTTTCTTTTCAAACTCTTTATTTCTTTTATCAGCCTAACTTGTTTACCCGTAAAGAACCCTTCATTTTAAGATATATAACTATTAACAGCTAAACTCTCCTTGAAAATTTTGATAGGTATTTAAATTAATTTTTCCATATTATTGAGAGTAAGCAATGCCTTTAGAATACCCTTCAGCTCTGCTTGAAAAAACTGTGCTGTACCATTTTAAGTTACTACAACCTTTTATGATACATGATTCGGCATCTCCAATATCCACTCATATCGAACTTTGTCATCAATTTTTGAAGCGTTTGTATAGAACTTGAGAAATTTTGAACTAATCTAATACTTTACTACTTTAAGTAAAAGATGATATCATTTTTTTTTCCCCAGTAATCTCCATTTGGGGTTTCAAAGATATTTGAAATTGATTTAATCCCTTATAGCTTTATTTAAGCCACTCCTTTAGATTTATTTGTTGGGATCCAGGTTATACTCATTTCTTCTTCTATTCTTCTATGGACTACGATGGCTCGTACATTGAGAAGGATGCCCATAGCTTTAGTTGTTGTAGATCTCACCACACTACAAAACATTAAGCAGTTTTCTAATAGACACTTTTGGGTGTAATGGGATTATGGAGGTCCTAATGAGTGATGCATTAGAGATAGAGGTTAGATATGGTCATCTTTTAAAAATCATTTAATGGTTTATAGTATGCAAATCAAAAATAAACAGGTCAAGAACCTATCTTGTGATTAATGATATGTCACTTGGGAAGTGATAAATTGTCCATATAATCATCTTTCTATGTAGTTTGTAGGCAACACGGTTATAGATAGAGATTGCATTGTGATTCATTTTTTTGATAAACTGTCAATTATAAGGAACTTCTATTTATCATTTCCAGTTCATATTTATAAGGGAAATGCTTTAAATATAGAAAATACTACATTTTTAATGTAGGCCTGATTGGAAGACAATCAATACAGAGTACAGTCTTGAATTCTATTTTTTTTTTTTTTTACATATTTTAAAAGATGTAGGCGTTGTATTTTAATTTTGATGGGAAATGAAAAACATGTGACCTGTCATCACAAAAGTAAGTTAGAATTTTTTTTTTTAAAGTTGAGTATAGATTCGTGTTCTCCAACGAATTATGGTCCATTTCTATCAGCAAACGTTTCTTGTTAACACTTTTGAGTCACCACTAATTGCACTTAAAGTAGCAAAAAAAAAAAACTTCTTTTAGTAGGTCAGATGGAGTGGAACGCATTAGGTATAAGTAAACATTATAGTATTACATTTACTGACCTAGAAATCTTCTTTGAAGTCCACATTCTTAATGCTCTAGAACAACCAAGACGCACGAACCTAGCCATATTGAGTTGAAGAGAAAAATTCCTCTCAAGCGCGTTGTCCATTGAGCTACATAGTTTCAGAGCCCAAAATCAATTGCCCCATTAAAAAAATGAGAAAAGGAATGATTTTATTTTTGCAAGAGACTGATTTATGTAAATATAAGCTTTTAAAATCAAATAATGTTTTTAAGTTAAAGCTAAAATTCTGCGCAAAATTAACTCATCACAAAAAATTGATTAAAAACCCATATTGGACTACAATATGTCTATAAAATATGGGGCTGTATGTAAATCCACTTCTCAAAATTAAGTGTGGATTACATATGTATTCTTCAAATACAAATTATCCTTTATTTCTATTACCATATATTTCTTATTAATCTCTTAGAGTCACTGCAAATTGCAAAATAAAGTAGCCAAAGTTAATTGTAACAATTAAAGAATAAGAAATTTACCAATTTTATATAATAGGGGGCATATCAGGGCCAATAATAGTCTTTTATATCAAATAAAGGTTATGGCTAAAATGAGTGTGTTTCTAGACTCGTTCCAGAAACTTGAACCCTTAATGTAGACTCAAAGATCTCTTTGTATCATTGAGCTGTATACATATATAAATAAAATAAAAAACAATTGGGATTTTCTTCTTTTCTTGAATTATGTTCAAGATTGTTTTTATATTAAAGCATCACATAATTATATCAAAATAAATCAAATTTGAGTACATAATTTTTTTATAGCAGTTACTATCTTACTAAATCTTCATGATTGTACGATTCCTTTCCGTAGAAAATCCGTATTTAATATGATACTTGATCATTTAAAAGCTGTTGTTTTAAGAAATATTACAAATGAGGCCTGTCAACACAAAAGCAAGCTAAATTAACTTTTTTTTTTCCAAAATTTAGTATGTAATTCATTTGTATTCTTGGGCAAATGAATAGATTAGTGAACCCTTTGAGTTTCTTTACAAATGCCACTCTTAATGAAACCAAAATCCATCGTCAGAATATAATCATGAGAAGTTGATTGACGTTACTTTATATATATCCGGACCATTATAAGTACCTATACTCAAAAAAAGTTTTTTAATTATAGATACACTTCGTGGGCATCTTAACTTATGCCAGAAATATGAAAAATGAGCCTATAATTGGCTCAAATATGACTATGACATAATGGGGACATAATACTGAGGTCATATGAAACATCTCTATTATTCATTTTTTTTTTTTTTTAAATGTTATCTTTTACCGAATTTTATTCAATATTTCCTTAAGAGTTCATAAATATCAAGAAGAAAATAAATACATACATTTGTTATTACTATTCTTTTTGTTTTTAAGATCAGTAAATGTTGGAAGAAAACATTTAGTATTTGAAGGGTTCAAAGTTTAAAATAACGACACGAAAATTGACCTCCTTGCCAAAAAGGGGTATAAATATGTATATATGTTATATATTGTACAAAGATTTACATACTAAGATATGTTCCACATACGTCTTTGTTTAAAAAAATAAATAAAGAAATAACAAACTCTGAATGATTAATTTGTATGATAGGAAGAAATATTCAATATGTACATATATTATTCATCTATTCATAGAGCAAATATATGTTAGTATATTATGTGTGTATATAGAAAAACAATGTTCCTACGTACATAGGTATGAGAGGCCTCAATTTAAATCTCTCATTTTGCATAGGGTGGTCCATCATCATTAGCGTTATTCAACAAGGACAATTGAATATGTAACAATGTAGAATCAGTTATTATATCACAGTTACTGCTATTGACTTTTTGTTTATTTTGCTTAATTGGACAAAAAATACTAGGATATTAAAATGCGATTATACAGGGTCGTTATCGTAGATTCGGACTACCTTTAACTGCATCCTTATCTATAAGGGCAGCATGTAGATGTTTGAAAATTTATTTACAAGTTTCAATAATACAAAGGGGAAAAAATCATTGTATCTGTTTGCCATTTTCGTCAATAATTCGCTCAATACGAGGCCTAAAGGATTTGTAGGCCTTGCCCACGTCCGTAGTGAAAACTTTGTTTCAGTACTTGATGATGGAGGCCTTCAAAAAGTTCACGTTGTTGTGTAAATAGGCAGGGGCCTTCCTCTCTCACTGCCCATTAAAGAATTAATCAATGGGATTCATAATACATTGAGATACAGGATCTACGAATTCTTATTAAGCCACAAGATGATCGAGTGTTTGGGACAGAACGTGAGGGCTGCTTCAAGTTTAATTTTTTCTATTTATTTATTTTGGGATAAGTTGCTTTTACTTACAAACTCCGTCAAGACACGAATTAAAATCGTAAGTCAAGTGGAAAATATTCGTTAAATTTTTATGAAATCATGAGTGAATCAGAGTTGAATATTATTTCTCTGGTTCTAGAAAATGTATGTGGTAAAATTTCTGTATTTGGAATTGTAGATTATTTATGTGAGAAAAAAAAACAGATAGGGTGTTAGTTTATACCACTCTTGTCAGCTGATATACTTGCTCAAAAATTCCCGCATCTTGTCGTCTCATTGTATTTCTTTCTTTATGACTGCCATCTTTGAAGTCTAAGCAATCAGATTTTACAAGTGTATGAAACCTTTTTACGTTATGATTAAAAGAAAATGCCCTTCTCTTTGTATGGCACAATGGGTCTGATAAATGCCACAAGGACATAAACATTTATTGTACATCAAAACATATTTTTAAGATATTTTTCTCAGACTATCCTATTTTATAATATTCCCTTATTAAAACCAAACCAAATTAATTGTAAAAATCTAGCTATTTCTTTTGTGTTTAGAGCATTTATGCACCTGTTCTATACAAGCTACAATGTCTGTACTAGTTGCAATTTCTTCATTTTAAAATACATAATTTAATTACAACATTGCTTAATCTAATTACCATCTATACATCGATGCTATCAATTCATTTTGACCTATTAAAATTACATGTTTATGTTGTATTTGTGAGTAATATAAAACTGTGGGCATTTAAACTTTACAATGTGCTACAGAATAGTTATATTTTAGTCATTTATATCAACTCATTACAGGCAACAATTATTTAGAACAGTTAGAAACAATTCTGGAATAAAGTTTATATACTAGGTATGTGCCTATGAAATGAGACTTTTTTTTTTTAATTTGAACGTTTATTGTGAAAAAATGCTTACAAATTTAATTTTCAACGTATGTGCCTTCACTAGCCAAACATTTTCCCCATCTTTCAGGCAATTTATGGATCCGTTTAAAAAAAATGTCCGTCTTTGGCTACAAACCAGCCTTCAATCCATTTTTTGCCTTCAGCGTGAGAATCGAAGCGCAAATCATTGAGTGCGTCGATTGTCGATGGAAACAAGTGATAATTGGGAGCCGCCAGGTCTGATGACTAAGGCAAATATGCAAGAGGTTCCCAGTTGTACGATTCAACAAGCTGAGAGGTGGCTATAAAGCGATGCGTTGTCATCAAGGAAAATTACCTTGTGTTGCCTGGCTTCATATTTTGGGCGTATTTTGGATATAGCAAAGTTCAAATCGGCCAATTGTTGTTGATAGCGATCACTACTAACCGTTTCACTAGGTTGTGGAAGGGCATACCATATGACACCACACTGGTCCCAGAACACACAAAACATTGCCTTCTTTCCGAAGCGATCATTTCTCACGTCAAAATCACCACTTTGGAATTTTTGAATCCTCCTGAAGCAATATATGCCCACTAAAAGCTTCCACCAGAATTTGATGGGATTGGGAAGCCTTTTTCTTCAATCGGTTAGAGAAAATCAATGATGTCCGCACATGTTAGTCTGTAGGCACAAAATTAGACATTTTTACGAGTGAAAAAAAAGTATATTGTTGAATTAAACTATACACAAAATTAATTAATTATTGCTGACACATGTTAAAATAAGCATTTAGATTTTTGGATTGGTTTATAATGACTAACTGGTAACACATATGGACCAATAGCCGAAAGTCTCATTTCATAGGGGCATACCTAGTATATATGACTCAAATATGAGAATTATATATTTTTTTAAAGTCTTGGAGGGTCCTTAGGATCCTGATAAGAGCCTTTTAATTAATGGACCTATCAGCAGTCTTAATAGCATTTAGATATATGAAAAGATATATAATTTGGAGAAATGTTTGTTATAAAATTATTAGATAAAATCTTGACAAACACGATTAACCTTTTGAAATAGGTTTATCAAAAAAATTATGCTAATGACTAGGAACATCAAAAGACAACAAAAAACATTTCCAATTGACATTTAATAGATAGACCTTATCATTCACAATATATTCGACTTTTCGTGAAAGCTACAATTTTCATTAGAACACCACCCTCGATTCCTGCGAGACTCTTAAAGTATTTCGGCACCCTAGTAAATAATGTATACTTTTTCTTTTCTTACATAATACTAAGTAAAGTACTCCAGATGACAAATAAACAAAAATTAATTAATAAATATTGTATGTAGACTGACAAAGTGATACTTATATGTGTTGGTAAATTAATTAATCTATGACCAATATCGATCATTCATGGAATATTCACTTATTACATAATCTTCATCCCAAAGTACATACTGTAAATCCTTCATTTAAAATTATTCATCTTATATTACGGATACAGCATGTACACATTCATTCAGATATTACTTAGTTTTTTTCATGGTAAAATCCATTTAAGAAAGTTTCTTCAAGTTTTTGTACATATGTGTCCATTAAATTTAACTAAGAGAACTCCATTATGTCCTCTCTTTGGTTGATAATGCGACCTATATATATATATACCCTAAAGTAGTTTTAAATGACGTAATCACTCTCAATGTTTGCCATCTCAGAGGAGGTATACACGATAGGGCGGGCTTTCCCCCCAACTTTTTTCGAGTTTCGATTGTGTCAAGAACGAAATAGTTTTCATTTGGTATAAAAAGTATCTATGCAAAATTGCATTGTCCTACGAGGTCATTTTTAGGTCGCACATCACGAACAAATTATGGAAAAAGACGAATCCCCTTTACTTAGTAAATAAGTATTCTAAAAGACATTTTGTGTTAATTTGCAATAAATAACTTTGATAGACATTTTTTAAAGTTATGAAAAGTGTAATTTTTTTAGATATATAATTCTCCTATGGAACAAACAAAAAAAAAAGAAAAATGGGAGGAAAATTTGATGATCCGTGTATAGTTCGCATCCGTTTTATTTCAATTTTTCATAAAGAAATGATCAAAATTTTCTTATATTATTCCCTCTTTTTGTTCCATAGGGTGGCTTTAGAGAAAAACTTTATTAATATTTTTTAAAGGTTAGACTAATGTCTATCATAGTTAATCAATGCAACATATTGATTAATGTTTTATTTTAATCATTATTGGCGAAATAAAGAACTATTTTTTCCTCTCAAACTTTGAACTAAATGTCCTTCCTAAAGATGACATCGTAAGAAAATGAAATTTTGAATAGGTTATTTCCTTAACAATTAACAACTTTCCCTAATAGAAGTAATTGAATTTCGGAAAAAAATTGAAAAAACAACCCTCCTAATTCACAATACAAGTTGAGGTCCTTACTCATATTATACAACTGCTTAGTTTTTCGTGTTTAATTCCTTTGTTTTCTGAATTTTATCTATTTTGTTATGCACTAACTATATATATATTCTTCAAAAACTATATACGGCTTACATATGTGGTGTGTCAACATAAAAACAATATCAAGAAAATGATCAATCTTATTTTTACAACCCTACGAACCAGAGATATTTTGGTGAATTAAAGGCTTTTTATTCAAATTTGTAGGATGATTTAAGATATACGAGAATTAGGGCTATACTTTAACACCTTTATCTGATTTAATGCACGTATATTGCTCCCCGATATCTTGTAATTTCTTTATTTTAAACCAATTTTATCTAATAGATAATGGTAAAAATGACATTTTGATAGGAAAATCATGTCACTAGCTTCAAGGTTAAGGAAGTTATGATCAATAGATCATCGGAATTTCATTCCTTTTTTCCCCTACTGTTTATGTTATAAACTACACCAAAATCTGTGATTTAATATCATATTTCAATAAAACAACACAATTTCATTACACATCCAGAGAATTGAATGAAATTTTCAGGAGTAAAAGAGTATAGTATTGTGAAAAAGATCTAACTTTTAAACACTTGCAATTTAAAAAAAAAAAATAATAAATAGACAAAGTGCTTTCATATTGCGCAGTAATAAAGACTGAACGTTCTAACATCGGATTAAAAATTATGTATTTCGCATCAACAAATTAATAAAAAACTTCCTATAATTTTAGAACAGTACATTTATTAACGTCCATGATACCATGTATTTAATCCATTATATTTTCTTTGTAATTTTAAAGACTCTCTTGAGATGACTCACTTTCCTGCAAATAGTGTGATTAAACGAAGCAACGCATTGAAGAAAAAAAATGGAACTTTGTGAAAAATTAAAAATTTATGTATACTGAATATCATGACGTCATATTGATTTTCTGATTTAAGTGATGAAAATGCAGAATTGTATGGTGATCCCCTTAATATTTATAAACATCTGCGCACGCTTAATGCCCTTTTTTAAATAAAATATGTCAATTTTATATTCCTTCATTGTGAAGATCAATTTTTTTCAATTTAAAGTCATGCAATTTACTTCAAAAGAGTAATCAAATAATATGTTCACAGACCTTTACAAAATTATTGATTAAAGAATACAAGTGTGACCTGTCAGAACAAAAACAGAGTATAATGATTTTTTCCCCTAAACTAAGAGTGGATTACATTTGCATTCTTTGACGAATTATTGTTAATTTGTATAAACAATTTAAA
The DNA here is from genome assembly GCF_016086655.4 of Lepeophtheirus salmonis. Lineage (NCBI taxonomy): Eukaryota > Metazoa > Arthropoda > Copepoda > Siphonostomatoida > Caligidae > Lepeophtheirus > Lepeophtheirus salmonis. The sequence goes on along the minus strand of NC_052139.2, from coordinate 30,315,120 downwards.
TAATTCAAATATGGGTTCTAAACTTTAGCTAAATTTCTTGAGAATCTTAAATTATGCCATATATATGAATATAAAGCCTATATCTGAGGTCATCCAAGGTAAACTAGAATTATGTTCTCTCCAAATTGAACTTTGATTATATATCTATTACTCAGCAAAGAATTATTTATGAACAAATCATTCTTATTTAGCGCAAACTACATTCAAAGCAGACAAAGTTGGTCGTCATTATAACTAATTAAAGAATAAATTGAATTATTTTATGATTGAAAGAAACCAAAATCGTGCCCTATATAAGCCTCTTAATCAAATAAGAGTTTTAAACTGAAGCTAAAATTCTGGAGTATCTTAAACCATGGTTGTAATTTGAATAGTAAGCCTATTATCAAGGGCATCTGTAGTACGTATGCTGGAGGTGCTGTAGGCCTCCAGCATACGTCCTACAAAAAAATATATGTAGGAATTTTTTATTTTTAGTAGATATTTTTTCGTCATTCGTGTAAAAATTTTGTTAAAAAAATTAATATTGAAATTTTTTTTTCAAATTTCATTTTTTTGAATAGTTTTGGAATTTTGAAGTTGAAAAAAAAAAAACCATCATGAAAAATTCATTTATGAATTTTTTTGCCAAAAGATTTAATTTTCTGTGAGAAAAAATAGATTTTTTTAATTTTTTTCCAAAAATTTATTACATAAAATTTGATTCTAGAGTTTTTTTTCTAAAAAAAAATTAATTTTTTATGAGTAGCTTTGGATTTTTGGAATGTTTTTCAAGAAAAAATTAATATTGAAAATTTAATTTTAGATTCTTTTTTCTTCGAAAAATTAGATATTTGAAATTTAATTGATTTTTTTCGTTAGTTTTCTCTGAGTAGCTAAAGATGTTGAAATTTTTTGTGCCTACGTCCATGATTATTCATTAGATCGTGCCTATGAAATATTATGCTCGATGTACAGGATCCCATAGGTAAATTGTGCCCTCGATATAATTCATAATTTCTTGTCAATATTAGCGATTATAATCAAAACAAGAACATCTTTTATTAGACAAATCATCATGACATAAAAAAAGTGACGTAGTATAAATTTCGAGAAGAATCATTGTATTGTTGCACTCCAAAAGCATCCAAAATTGATCATGACAATATAAAAAAAAAGAGAAATTGTTTGATTTTATGGTTGAAAAGGGACATTTGTGTAAGTCTCATAAATCAAATAAAGGTTTTAAAATATTGTCAAAATTTTTAGTCATGTTAACTTAACCTAGAAATTTAAATACAATCCCTATAATTGACTCAAATATGTCTTTGACACATTGGGCTATAAGTATATGAAGGGATAATGCATCAATTGGGATATTTCCATTTTATGATTTGTATTCAAGATTGTTTTTATGATGCTAACATCTCACATATGTAATCCAGACTCCATTTTGAGAAGAAAAAAAATTCTACATATTTTCACAAATTTTAAATTGTTTTAAGCTATCCATTTAACTCATAATACATTTATGAATGGTCAAAGTGATGGATGGATCTCAGATATGTATAGATGAGAGTAAAAAAGGGGGGGAAACATACTTAGTATATATATGTATATACGTCAATTAATGACTAAGAAAAAAGAAAAAAAAACATTCAGAGAAAAACAAAATTCCTATAATAGGTGTTAAGTGACACTCATATCCTTTTTATAATTCTCTTTCTCCTCTCAATCCCATTCGAAATTTGACATATATTCAGTCTACATATGTACAAAATTTGATATATATATATATACATTTAACAATATTTAAGGTTAATATGTTAAACAAACAAGAATTCTCTCAGAGAACACACATCTTCTCCATACATACTACAATATCATATTCTCGAATAATGGGATAAAAAATATAAAATAATATATCAAACGATATGTGAATAAAACATCAATGGGTACAAAATATGTATATGGATATTAGAGGGGTTTGATCTTCACACTTTGATCGAATTTCGATTGTGGGTAGTGTGGAAAAGTGTTATGTGTATATGACAAGTACCTATGCAAAATTGCATTGTCATATAAGGTCATCTGTAGGTTGCACATCTCAATCAAATTGCAAAAAAGGGGGAAAACTCTTTACGGAGTGAATATAGACACTAAAAAGACTTTTTTTAGTTATTTTGCATAAGATAATTTTGATAAACATTGTTCCAACCTCTGAAAAGTTTTTTATAAGTTTTTTTTCTAAAACTGTCCTACGGAATCGACCAAAATTCGAAAAATTTGATGATCCGTGTATCCTTTTTTTACATTTGTATAAACAAAGGATCAACATTTTTTTACATTATTCTATTTTTTTTACTCCATAGGTCAAAAATGTATTAATATTTTTTATAGGTTAGAATAATGCCTATTACAATTAATAAATACAAAATATTGATTAATGTTGTATTTTAATCCTCATTGACGAAGTAAATAACTTTTGTCTCTTTTCAAACTTTGAAATAGATACCTAAAGATGTCATTGTAGAAAAGTGAAATCATGCAAAGCTTATTTTCCTAGCAATTAACAACTTTACCGTATTACCCCAAATCAAAATTCGAAATAAGTTAATACACAAACCGCCCTAATGGATATACCTATTTAAAATTCGTCAAACGATCTGTACATATTACGTTAGAGTGTATGCATCATATATTTTGAAATAAATATCACCACAATGATTAGGGATGAATCCATTCATAAGTAAATATTGATTGCTAGAGGGCGTTGGTGTCACGTTAGATCACGTTAACTGTTTCTTGCTTCCGCTCTATGATATATTTATAATTGTATAGTTTTTGAATGAAAATCAAGAAAGAAAGAATATATATTATTATAGCATAAATACCCTGATTACAACTGACACACCAAAGACGTAGTTAGCCCCTCAAGCCCCCCCCCTCATAATTTTTATCATACCTGAGTGGTCTTAAAAGTTTTTGACCACAAAAAATAGCAGCACTTCTAAGTAAAAGCTAGTCACATTTATCTACAACACAAATTCCTTAATTTGGAGGGGCTACAGCCCTTCCAGTTCACCTCTTGTGCACGCCCCTGACTTAGGTACCGCTTCTAAAATATTCTCTTAAAAGTTCAAGTATCCCCTGGAGTGCCTCCAAGTACCCCCAAGGGATACGCGTACCCCCATTTGCGAACCATTGATATAGAAGTTATCTCCCATTATTTGTTTCTCTCCGGTTTTTATGAGCACATGCACACGTAACTACTCAATACTTATATCCATTCATATGTGTTCCGTCCTTAAGAATAAACGAATTATAATAAGAGATTGAGAAAAAATGAAGAATGTGATGGATGACTCATGAGTACTTTAATCTCTAGAGCGTGAAGTTAATTCATTTTTACATTTTTGGGTGATACAATAAAGGTAACAACAGGTGTGATGCAACTATTTATGTAGATGACACTCCAATCAATAATCAAGATGCTACGTTCCATATAGATAGCAGAATTATTTAAGATCCAATTGATTCTTTTTCAAGATCTGTAAAAGTTCAAGTATTCAAAGACAGTTTGGATATTGGATCTTTTGGGATAGTAAAAGTTTATTTAAATCATATCTGGGTACTTTGGGTCCGGGTCTATGGCATGTCCTATCTCCAATTTCAATTAGTCATCATATCCCTCATACATAATACTAAAATCATTTACAAAAGTATGTTATAATTAAATGTAGACCCTGTATATATTATTGTACGATCCATAAAATATACATATTTCCTTCTAACATGAATGTTCATTGCCCATACAATGTTATGTACATTGTACAGTGTGTCTTAAAAAAAGGAAGAAAATGTTTGTATGCACAAAAATTGGTAATATCTTGAAAACTACAAGGCCAATAAATACTTCATTTACAAGAGCGAAAACAAGTTTTTCAAATGATGGACCATTTTTTTGGAACACACTTCTGGATGGCCCTGGGAGAAAGATGAAGTTCATGTTGTATTTTTAACGTACTCAAAATCCCATTGTATGCTGGGACCAGTGTTGTGTTGGTCCTTAGGGATGTCAGTACTTAACACTGCATTTAGTTACGATATTATCCTCGTTATTTTTAACTAGGAAGCGTAATCACGTAACTAAAGTACAGCTGAAACAAAAATATTTGCATTTCTATCAGAACTACCTACAACATCAAGGGGTCCATTACACCTCCATGCAGTCAAGAATAATCAAAACTTTTGCTGCAACAATTTGGCTGACAATGTGACCCTACTCCAGGCCTGAACTTAATCACCTGAACTTTGCAGTTTGGGGGATCTGTGAGAAGAACGTCTCTCGCACCTCTCATCCAAATTTTCATTTGCTCCGATCTAACATCATGACACGATGATGTACTATGGACACAGTCTTCATCATCTAAAGTTACCAATCAGTTTGCCAGTGTGTTGAGACTGTTTTGCATATGAAGGAGGCCATATTAAATAAAAAGTATAGGCAAGTATAACATTTAAATATATCATCACAAATTGGTGTCAAGTTGTCTTTTCTTGCTTTCAAAGAATTCATGTTTTTCGTAATTTAGTCATACTCCTTCAAGATCTATTTTTTTTATATTCCTTTAATTGGTTAGATGGAGATATACTGATTAAGGTGAAGTAAACATTATAGTATTATAATTACACCATATCACCTTGCTAGTACAAGATATGGGCATTAATACGACTACATTTCAATTTCATAGATCAAAATATACTTGCTGATATACATTAGGGAGCACTATACACAGTGCTCTTGGCCTCATATATTCAGACAGGCAGAAGGACAATCTTTCCTTAATTAATATAGATTACTATTTTTAACGCCTAAATATAACATATAATACAGACTTATATGCTTTATTGATTAGGAACGAGTATATTCATTTTGTATATTCAACATGTAGGTATGTTAGACATTCTGAACGCCACATTTATCAAATGTGAATCTTACCTAGCTGTAAATATTATGTACATAAAATATATTGTTATACATATATTTTTAAATACATTTTACAATAGACTTTGATCGGATCTAGGAATTGAGAGATTAATAATCTCTTAATCAGATGGGATTAAGATAATACACAATTTTAGAATTTTGTCAATTACCTTTTGTAAGAGCCGGATCAGATATAGATGTGTGTACTATTATAGGTCATGATGGGAAAATACAAATGGGGGAAAAAAAAACCATCAATTATGTCAATAAATCAAAATTTGACAAAATAATATTTTGATCGTATTGGTCCTTCAAAAGTATAAAGAAATTTGGCCATAAACATATCCCTGACGATAGGAGGGTAGGAGGAGGGACTACATACAAGAAGAAGGTGACCAGAGGTTCCCAAGGTTCTGAGACAGTCCCCGTTTCGGGTGATCGGTCCCCGAAAATGTCCCCATTTTGATACGGAATGGGGGGAATGCGCATAGTTTCGAAGACAAATAAATAACAGCAGATGACAATAATACACTATTGGAGGTTAGGCCTACTAACGGAAGATGGGCCCACTTTTGTAGCTGCCAGATTTTATACGTTTTTGTTTTTTTTAATCTGCGCGCATTATTCTTCCATTTTTGAAGGATAACATATATTACGTAACAATGGGAGAAGATGTAAGCAAGAATGGTTGTGTTACTAAATTAAAACCCTTCTTAGTATCAACTGTTTGTCTTATAATTTTTGCGAGAGAAAATAAATTACTGCCATATAGAGAAGAACATTGTAAATTTACAATAGTATTAGCACAGGGAAATATTGCGAAATAATTTAAAGTTATTTATATTTATTTATTTATGCATTTTTAAATCAATTTACACCAAAGATAGAAGACAATTTTTCTTTTAGAGAGAGAAATTAACACACATCCACGACTTATTATATTTATGAAAAAAAAAGAAGAAAGATCACTCGCAATAACCGTTTTTCCTTTTCTAATTGTGAAACTTAGTTTTTTCTTTACAGGGGCCCCTTCTGTATACATCTATTATTACTTATTTACTTGAAAAAAAGAGTGCGAAACATAGTTGGCCTCCCTGTTCATTACATCTGATGTAAAATTTAAGATATAATGTCTCGTGTTTCCTATATATTTATATATATGATAATTTGAATAATGTTTTGAAGGAGAGTATCTAAGCTGTCCTTGACCTTTGATTAAATTAGCTCCGAGTATTTATAAGATGACGGAAATAAGCACAAATCCCACTCCAAAGGTGTCAAATGGATCGTACTTTGATGTCAATCCAAAATTGTAGTCACATCCATTGAGCATCAGTTGAGAGTTACTCAACAAAGTTTCAGCCATTTTGGACCCGCAGTTGTTATTAGACAGTTGTTTGAGTAAGTTGATTTGAGTGTTTTTTTGATAATGGACAAACACTATCTTTTTCTGCTGGAAAAGTCATGGCGACTGGAGTTATTTTAATTGATTATCTTCAGTAATGAAAAAAACAACCTACACACTATTACTTGAATATCTGAAGGCAGATTTTCGTCAAATGATGAGGCAATCCCCTTAGAGAAACAATTATTTTGCAAATAAAAAAAACCCGCCGAGTACTATTGGGACAGGCTACAGAGATGGCAGCATTGTTGGGAGAAATGTGCAGAGTTTCAAGGAGACTATGTTGAAAAATAAAAATATCTCAATCGGAACAAAAAAAAAAAAATTAAAAAGAACCCCATGTTCCCGCTGCAACCACAAAAAAGTATCCAACTCGTCCATTGTCATATTTATCTACAACTCCAGGTATTAGACTGTCATTGTATTAATTCATATTTACAACTTGGATCCATTCTCTTATTCAAAACGTGCTGTAAAAATGGTACATTTAGAATATTCTTTTGACCTCATTTGTCCTTAGTAAACAATCCATTATAATAGGTTATCATGGAACTTTTGAGACATTTATTCTATGCACTCATTTGTCAATCAAAAAATAAAAGAAACGGAAAAATAAGAAGCATTCAAACATAACATAACAGAGGAGAATTGAGAGTAATCCACACTGGTGGTAAAAAGTCACGTCACCTCTAAAATTACGAGACAACATTCAGGAACTTCATAATAATAGTAGGGAGTAGTAGAAGTCTCCCTAACTGAACAAATATACAACTTTCCCATAGACTCAAATGTTTGAAGGAAGGGTGAAAAACCCCATAATAAACCTTTTTTCCTCGCTTGGGGTCACTTAGCATCTTCCTGAAGATGGAAATTATTACTGCAATTAACTCATATTCCTCTTTTCTTGAACCTATCCAATCAAACTAAAGAAAAAAAAACACTTTTAATCTACAAAGCTTAATTATAGAGGTTGTCGTAAGTATATTTGTGGTGTGTCAAAATCAAAACAATCTTGAAGCCAATCAAATTATAGAGATAATCAATATAAGTATATATATATTTTACTTCAAATATAACATAGATTCAAAAAAAATATTTCACAGACATATTGGAGTCAATTATAGGCTTTGTATTCAAATTTCTGGAACGAATTAATATAGCTATGAACTTTAGATATATTTTAAAACTTTTATTTGATTTGAGAGACTTTTATTGGGGCCGATATGGTCCCCTTCAAATATGATCCATCTATTTTTCCTATTTTTTGCTGTGAAGATCAACTTTGCTTACTTTCAGTGCAAGTTGCGGTACATCTAAAGGATGTATCAGAATAATTTGTTGATAGAAACGGACAGGAAATGTATTGAAGAATACGATTGTAATTTTAAGAAGTCGATCTACATTCAACTCAGGACCGCCAGTGAACTTTTCAACAAAACCTCAGACTTGGATATTTAAAAACTCCAAAGCTTTCAAAGTATTGATATAATGAGTTATTCTTTTACATTTATTCAAGAATTGGAGCATTTGCTTCCAAGGTTGTGCCGGGTTCAGGTTCAGCAGTTCTATTGGTTCCGTCTTGTTTCTTTCATTTCAACAGTTTTGGCCTCATTCTCAGTTCTGGTCTTCGGTCTCAGATCTTTTTTATTCAGGCTCAGTTTGGTAACGGGGACAAAACGCAAGGGGCGTCCTCCGAAAAAGCAGAAGGATGGCGAATTGAGGATTGCTCTCAGTCTACACATACATATTTCGTATGAAGGGAGCCTCAGCTAAAAAATTATTAGTGTAGGGGGCCTTCGTATAGTAAAGTTTGGGAAAACACTGGCTTAAGAAATATTATAGTTTTCATAATATAGGGCCCTGATTAGCTTAGTGCCCCTCTACTCTTTAATTTACACCATCTGGTGCCTAAAACCTCATTTCTAGATCCATAAGAAGCCCTTAGCTATTTGGAACTCAGATACAACTGTATCACCCTGGTGACATAAAAATAAATCATTTGAAAATGCTCCAATTGCACTAAGAAAATTGACTTTTTGATTAAAGATAATTTATTTTTATAATATATATTGTATTTTCTTTGTATATTCTATATAGGAACAAAACCAAAAGAACCGAGATTGATAAGCAATATATTTCAGTTTCGGCCCCATTTTGTCAGTTCCGGTTTTAGTAGTGCAAGAACTGGAATTGCTGGAATCGCTTGACCGATTAGGATACGACTTTGACTACATTTCTTTACATTCCTCAGTTACCATGATTCGTCTTTACTTTTCTGTTCTAAGCATTTTACAGCCCTAATGTATACATTATGTTTTAAATGCATATTGCATCATCCAAATTAACAACAATTTTCTAATATTTTTGGATAAACTTAGCAAGTTTATACAATGTATTATATTTTTTTCATATTTCATGAGTCAAGTTAGCAACATTCACAAATATTTTATATTGACAATAGTTCAAACAATGAATATCTTTAACGTATAACATCACTATAAATTAAAAAGTGTTTAATTTAATGTTAAAGTGTTTTGAAGCTTACATATATAATATAGAATAAAATAAATATTTATAAGCTGATTTTATACAAAAACCAAGCACCCAAGAGGAGACTGTAAAACCCAAGCACTGACAAACCTGATTCAACCATTATTGTATATAGATATTTGAGTCAACTATAGGCCTATTATACAAATTTCTGGGATGATTTAAGATACTTAATAGCTTTAGTTATAGTTTGGATCATTTGTTTGATTTAAGGGACTTATGTTGATCCCGATATGGTCCTTTTTAAATAAAAGAATATCAGTTTTCATACTTTTTAATTTTGCTAGAGTTCAATTTTCAGTTTCTCCAAAGTTATAATAAGAATAAATTGTGAATAGAAATTGACGATAATTCGTCAAAGAGTACAAATTAATTCCACACACAATTCTAAGTAGTGGATAATTAATTATACATCCAACCCAATATTTAACAGGCATATTTGAGTAAATTATGAGTTTGCCATTCAAATTTCATTGATGAATTAAGCTCACAAGAATTTTAACCGTAGTTTGGATATTTATTTAATAATGCTCCTTTGAAATCAAATCTATCAATTTATCATTCTTTCTCATTGTGAGGGATGATCAATTTTGCTTTCTTTAATTGCTATTAGCAATGCACTCAAAGGATTGATAAGAATATTTTGTTGATATAAATTGACGATAATTAACTAAAGAATACAAATGTAATCCACATTCATTTTTGAGAAAAATCATTCTTGCTTACTTTTGTGTTGACAGACCACAAGGATTATGTATTATTGCATAAGTCATACGTAGATCATTAAAAGGTTTAAGGTTCAACCTACTTAATTTAAGGTAGTACAATTTGAAGCACTAATTACAAATTGTGTAATCATACTAACTTTTTTTTTTAATCCGGTAAAACATTCTACTTACCTTTTAAACTTTCAATACTTTGATTAATTTTTATATATTCTTCCAGGTTGTAATGAAATGTTAAGGCACAAAATTAACCTTTTAACCCATTACAAGCGATAGGGAAATTAATTTACCACTACTTAAAAGTAGGAAATTTTCAATCTGCATGCAATATTTATTAATTAATCACTGTTTATCTGTCATTCTGAGTACTTTCCATCATATATTTTTTTTTACTCAGGAGTCTAACTCGAATCGAGAACGTTGTTTAATTCAAAGTTATAACTTCCGGGAAAAGACAAATATTTCGTTAAGTATAATGTCTCCAGATTAAATGCAAGTTATAATTGTTTCTTAATATCCTTAATGTTGCTCGAGATCAATTCTGAATCATTTCCATTTATTTTTTAAATATTTATTTAATTTTGAAATGAGGTGGTTAATAAATTAAACTCTTGCCAGTAGCCTAAGTGTATTGATCTATAAGAATATATTGTCACCAATCCCAGATTAAAGAATTTTTACTTTTTACTAGAAAATTCCATACTTAAAATTCAATTAAATTATTTAATTTTTTTTACTTAATTTTCTGTAAACAGTTTTGATACTTGTCCAAAAAAATAAAAAAATATCGTCAATGTTTTTACAAAAACTTAATATTTTCAATGTTTTTTTTTGCAAAAAAAATATTTTTTTATAATTATTTGTGAGAAATATTGGATTTTCGATTTTTTTTTAAAATGTATTTTAATTATTTCTTTCAAAAATAATAATTTTCTTCATTGTTTAATGGATTTTTCAAACGTTTTTTGAAAATATTTAAGGTTTGTAATTTACTTTTTGAAATTTTTCACCCAAAAATTTTTTAATTATTTATTCTTTTTTGTTTGTTCAAAAAATTACATAAGGCAACCCATCTCAAAATATGCCAGCGCACCTGGTGGTCGTATATATTTAATTGGTCAGTTGTGCTTCAGCGGTCCAAAACTGACGACCCAAGAAATTTCGAACAAATTTATGTCAGACTTGTTAATAATTTCTCCCTCATATTGATCCTGTCTCTAATTACATATTTTAAAGAAATTTATTAGTTCTTGTTAAGACGTTGCAAAGGGCCAATGAGTAAAGGAAATTCAAAATTTGGATGTTTAGGTTGCAATATTTGGCAAAATCCATAATATTTCTATAATTCTCATAAATAATAATAATTATATTAGTAATTATGATAATTTTTCTTGAAATATGTTCATATATACATAAATAACCTATAAATATATAATTTTTCAAGATGGAATCCAAGAATTTAATAAAAAATATGTCTCCAAAACATGTATCTCTTATCACATCTAAATGCTACTGATACTGACGATAGGTTAATTAACTAACAGGTTCGTGGTGGGGGCCCAGAGATCTTTTGAGATTTCTTATAAATTTAATTAACTTATTTAAGTCATAAATAGTTCAACAGTATCCCTGAATCATTTCTAAATGTCCTAAATAATTATCGCGTCTAATAAATTAATAGAGATTTCTCTCAAAACGAATAATGACGCTGTTTTTCTACATTGTCTACATATAAGATCGTAGATCCCTTTAAAGACTTAATAGGGGGAACTCGGGATTATTCGCTAAAATTTTCACTTTTTGTTATATTAATCAATTTGTAATAGTGATATTGAAATCATTGTTGGTTTTTTTGTAAAGTTCAAAACAGAAATATGAACTCGTTCCAAGACCGTTTTTTTTCCGTTTTGGTCTTAATATATATTATAAAAAATACGTGATTCTCCGATTCCGATTAGTCGCCCCATCACTAAAAATAATATAAGAACTTTTTGATCTTTCCTTCCTGAGAATATAAAAAAATAATGTACACCATACGTGCATCCTCAAATTTGACTTACTTTTTTTTTTTTTTTTTTTTTTTTTGTTTCATGGAGAATTAAAAAAAAAACATTAAAATGTTTTATATAGATTAAGAAAATGTCTATCAAAGTTATTTAATGAAAGTAAACTAAAAATGTCTTCTTTAAAACTATATTTACAAAAAAAAGAAGAGTTTTTGCCTTTTTTCATAATTTGATCCAGGTTACTTAAATTTTGCATAAGTAACTTTCATACCATATCATAACTCTTCCGCACTGTCCATAATCGAAATTCGAAAAAGTTGAAACACGAACCGCCCTATTGAACACAATTAACTTTGTATGAAGTTATAGAACGTTTTCGCTGACGTTCTAAATTAGGGGCATCCGTAGTATTATGTTTTGGTAAGGGCTTCGTTGTTGGATTTTTTTGCTTATCCAAAAATAAAAAAAATTGAAATTTTTTTAAAAAACCATTAATATTTATAAAAAAATAACGGGGTTTTTTTCAAAACTATACTTCATAAAAAATTTATTTATTTGGGAAACAATTTCCAAAAATCCATATCTTTTTAAAAAGATTTAATTACTTGGAAAATAGTTTCAAATAGTAATTTTTTTATACAAAATTTCAAAAATCCACAGCTGTTTACAAAAAAAAATAATTTATTAGGGAAACAAATTCAAAAATTTATAGGTATTCAAAGAAAATTAAATTTTTTTGTACAAAAAATTCAAAAATTCGAAGCAATTTCCTATAAATTAAAATTTTTTTCTAAAACAATCTCAGAAATCCATAATTATTCACAAAAATATTACATTTTTTGGAAAAAATCAATGTCTTAATGTGGGGGAATGTTTGTCAAATGAAAAGACCTTCTTGAACAATTATTTTTCTGTGAAAAATACCAAGTACTATTTGGATGGGTTACAGAGATGGGAACTTTGCTGGGAGAAGTCTGTTGAGTAATAGAGAGACTTTGTTGAAAAATAAATGTATTGTTTCTTTGTTAGTACGGATATTTTTCAGACCACCCTTGTAGTTGAAAATATTCTTTTGAGGAGTTTGAATTTGTATTTTTTTTTTTTCTTTTGTTGCGACAACAAACGTGAGTTTACTAGAAGCTATTCACTGACTTTAAATCCTAATATCTTACTAAATACTGAACTAATTAACTCTAAATAAACTCTTAAATCAACCAGATATAATTAAATTCTCTTAAAATAAAGAGTGTTTTAAGAATTGCAGTCAATTATTGAGTTTAAAAAGAAAACAAATTATTATGAAATTAAAACATAGAGGTTATGAATTCAGAAAATGAAATCAGGATCAGGGGTACCCTAAATTAAGGAATGTTTGCTTTTTACTGGAAAATTTAATATATGAAATTTTTCTTCAAGAAATAAAATCTTTTAAATTTGTTTACAATAATTTTATATTTTAAATTAAATTTTTTTGCATGTTTTTTTTTTTTCTCAAAAAATTAATTTTTTGGAAATAGCTCTTGATTTTGAATTTTTTTTTAAAATAGCTTTGGATTTTTTAATTTTTTTCCAAAAAATTTAATATTTTAAATTTAACTTATGAAGTTTTTTTACATATAATGAAATAGTTTGTAAACAGGTATACATTTTTGAATTTTTTTGTCAACAACTGTGGACTTTCAAGAAAAATTAAAAAAAAAAAAAAAATTATGAATAGCCGTGGATTTTTGGAAATTTTTTCCAAAAAAATAAATAATGTTTCATAAATCCCTTCATAAATACATACAGGCCAATATTTCTGACACGCTTGAAGTCAATTATAGGCCATCTATTCAAATTTCTGGAATGAGATAAGATAGTCAACAATTGTAACTACAGTAAAAATGCTTTATTTTATTTCAATGACTTCTGTTGGGCCCGCTACTACTCCTTTCAAATATAATCAATTTATGATTATTGTATTGTGACGATGAACTTTGCCTCCTTAAAGTGCAATTGGTGGGGCGCCCATAGGGTTAATAAGAACCATTTGTTGATAGAAATTGACAATCATTCACTAAAGAATACAAATGTAATCCATATTCAATTTGGAGAACAATCATTCTAGCTTGCTTTTGTGATGAGGGACCGTATATACATATATATGTATTATAAGTATAACACTTTCAAAATAAGTTTTGCTGTAACAAATACTTTGTTAGTAGTAGACTCTGAACCCTATTAAGTGCCAGAATAGGGTTCATATGCTCCTGAATCTACATAATGCTGGAAAACGATAACTTTCCTGTGCTCTGGTATCCCTTGTATAATCATGATCCGTAACTCCTTTATCATAGGAATCCTTGAGCCTTTTCATAATAATCATTTTAGTATGATATTCGTCAAGGCTTGTTGATATGGTTACAACAGCTGATTTTGTTATTGTTGTGTTTTCATAATTTTGATCATTTATATGATGTTTTGAATGGTGAGAGCGATGTCGATGGTGATGCTTGTGATGGTTGTGTCATTAGTCGTATTAGCATTAGTATTTCATTAAACTCATTTTCATCCTTTGAATATTACAAAAAATTATTCGACCCTGAATAACTCCACCAATATTGATGCTAAGGTGCTCCAATGGAGGTCATCAGATTTGGTGTCATACGATAATTCTCAATTAGTGCAGTTTGTTCAAATCAAATAATTTAAACTGCATTTATTCCAGAAAAATCACCAATTTATTAAAGGTCTTTGCTACATCGCCACTTACTGCATAATCAAATCAACTAACCGTTCACAACTGTGGTATACCTGTAGTTGCATAAATGAGCGGACTATTTGTGGCAAATAACTAAATGTGTTATAAAATTCGTATGACGTATTTTTTTTGAGAATTATATAATAGATAATTTATTCTAGTATAAAATTTAATATAACTACTGAATATAACCACCATCAGCTGTTATGACACCCTCCAAGCGCCCATGGAAGGCCTTGCACACATTGATGATGTAATGGTCTTCCATGGCTGCCCATTGCGCATTCACGCTGGCCTTCAATGAGTCCAAATTCGGGTGGCGGGTAGCACAGGCCTTCTTCTCAATTTGCCACCATACACTGTAGTCAAGGGGATTCTAATCCGGTGATTGAGGTGGCCAAATGTTTATTGATAAAATAAAAACAAATATCTCTATTAGCATATGAAACAACTATCTATTTAATTTTGTAACCACCGTCTGTGGCCAAAACCCGCTCAATGCGGCTACGAAACCGAGAACAGGCATTTTGGATCTGTGCTGCTTCTATCTCAGTGAATTTCTCCCTGATGCAGATGATGAGAGACTGCTTCGTGTTATGGGAGGAGCGGTTGGTCATGTTCTCCACGTAGGACCAGACAAAGTAGTCCAACGTGTTCAAATACGGTGATGAGGGAGGCCAAGAGAAGAAGGGTACGAACGCAAAAGTGTTGCCTTTCATCCATTCTTGCGTCCGCTTAGCTTTGTGGGCCGGACCCGAGTCCTGCTGCCACATCCACGGCCTGTCGCTGACAACAAACTTGCCATAGCTTTCATGGAACGCTGGGGTTCCTCGTCGATGATGTCTCTGACCTTGTTGATGAAGGTGACGTCCCGGACAATCCTTGTGCTTTTCTCCTCCTTCTTCTTCCTGTCAAGCACGTCCATTGGGTCCGATGACTCCTCCAGCTGCTTCTTGAGACTTCTGACCGCTCTAACTGGCATTGACAGAAGGCCAGAGATGTCAGCATTGCTTAATGCCATGTGATCACTAAGCATAATCTGAATACCAGGGCATCTACGATCTTTAACACCGAAAACAGACGGATCAGACATCAGCTGATGGAGTAATGTCGTCTTTAAAAAGCGGCATATTTTGTCCATGCACCCTGTAGCCCCC
The DNA here is from genome assembly GCF_016086655.4 of Lepeophtheirus salmonis. Classification (NCBI taxonomy): domain Eukaryota; kingdom Metazoa; phylum Arthropoda; class Copepoda; order Siphonostomatoida; family Caligidae; genus Lepeophtheirus; species Lepeophtheirus salmonis. The sequence continues at coordinate 30,299,568 of NC_052139.2, read as the reverse complement.
TTTTGTGTTGACCGACCTCCTATGTCTTTGATTCATTATTCAACAACTGCCTTGTCTACACTTTTTTAGAGACTCTCTACCCTATGTGGTATTATTTTCCTATAATTAAATTAATCTATATATCCTCGTTCTGAAGCAATTTGAGACACAAACTACCTGAGGTTAGATTGTGTCGACATCAAAAAAAATCCTTATCTAATGTATGGAAAAAATATCCAAAAGTTGCGATCGTGTACAAGTTGCTACCCAAAAATCAGATGATTAATTTTAAATGAAGGATTTACAGAGGTTGGAATGAGGATAATTGAATATTCCATGAATGATTGACATATTAATGCACTATATTTAAAACTATTTTAACAAATATTACTAAATTATAAGTACTAAATGACCCAATATGAAGTTCAATTGTTCAGAATTATATTACTCATAAATACATAATAATAATTTCATTTTGATAGATCAAAATTAAATGATAGTATAAATGTATAGTTGTTTGTTAGAATGATTTAAGTTGTAATTCAATAATACATTTTAAAACGAAGAAATGGCAACTTGTACAAAACATGTGTACATTTTGGTAAACACTAAAAAAAAATATTATTATTTCTTTTTTTTTAACCCCCGTTTCTATCTTTGTAATATTTTAGAACGTCTTACTCATTAAGAAGATGATTTTTCATTAAAATACTAGAGAAAAAAATAACTCATTTTGACAAGGAAGTATTTAATAAAAAAAAGTATTTCCTGTGAGTCATATTTTTATAGGGAATGATATTTTATACAATCTAGAGTTTCTTCAACAACTTTATTTTTAATATATATACTTTTTTTGCACACTATGAGAATCTACGGGTCAATAAAGAAATAAATGGTCATTGTGACTTAAGAAACTCTTCATTACTCATATTTAAAAGTTAATTAAAGGGTTCATTAGTTCAAACTTCTTCCGGTTTCCTTCATTTCCCTTGCCAAAGTGTGGATCAATGAAAATTATTCTAGTCATATATCAATAAATGTTTTCAAAAAAATTATCTAGCCTCACGGTTTTCAAGGGTTTATGGTACTTTTTATTATGAACAGGTTTGACACGTTGAAATCAGCTAGTTCTTCTCGAATGATTTTATGACTATTCATTGTCAGTGATTCTCCCTGTGGGTTTTTTATACAGTTAGAATGTATTTTTGAATGAATTAAAAATCATTATTTTTTTTTTCTCGGTTGAATCAACCATGTTTCCACGTTGACCACAGAGAGACATTTTTTGTTATGATGAGTAAGAAACTTTTTTCGTATATTTATATGACGTTGATCCGTAGAATAGAACAAGAAATGTAATCACAACCTTTCTATTTGCCTCAATTTCCCGGAGCTGGTGAGCTATGGACCCCCCAAAATTTTATGCAAAATACAGGGTGTTAATCAAAGCTCCTTTTTTATAATGCGTAACAATTAGGCTATAGAAGTAATTGGAAAATGGGCGTGGTTTAATCTAGAGGAGATATTTTAAAGTTTTCTTAGAAATACAGTTATTACCTAGCATGCTTTGGAGTTGTGAGTTACGTGCGTTCTTCATCAAAAATGGTTTGACATAATATTTAATGAACTTAAACTAATTTCAATCTATTAAATACGTTATCATTGCTAACTAATTTATGAAAATCCGTTAATGTCTTCAAATTTTTAATATATAAACAACGATTATTTTTCCATTCATTTCCATAATTTGACATTTGCTCAAGGTCTTTGAACGCAAATAACTTACACCATCATATCTGGTGTCGTGCAAGGCTTCTAAATGAGTGGAATTGGTCCAAATCGAGCCATTGAAATTTGATTTATTCAGGAACCCCTACATTTTTACCACATGTACAGAATTTGACTATAACTAATTACTTTATTGACTGATTATCCATACTTACAAAATAAAATATTTTTCATTATAATTTTGCATCTTTGTTGAGTCCAAAAGCTATCCCTCTAAAATCCTTCAATGAAAAGTTATTTAAATAGAAACAAAAAACTGAAAAAAACACTGGGTATTAAAATACCAAAGTTCGGTGGTTTATACAGTCTATGAACAATGGGGCACCTTACCTATATGATATGATTTTTACAACTTGAATTTTAACTTTGTAGTATATTTATTGAACAGAAATATAACTCTTCGGATTTTTAAAGCTAGTTTTATTGCCTTTTGTAAAAGAGAGGTTATGTTGCCCTCAAAATGATATTAATATTGTACCTGTAAATTGGTTGAATCTCATCAAAGAGTATATTACTCAAAAGATGTCTTTAAAAGTTATATTTAGAAGCAACCATTTTAGATGTTGCCCATTCCGTAGCCAGGAACTTTTGAAACAGTTAAAGCAAAACGATTTTAAGTTGGAAAATATACAAATTAGATTAAGATTATGAAATAATGTAAATCCTTTTTTTTTATGGATCATTAATCAGTATTATTGATTGGAGAAATTCACTCTCAAAACCCTGTTTACGACTCTGCTCAAACCACCAAACATGTTTCTTGTGAAGCTTGTATATACAGGGTGTGGATTTGAAATCTGAAAAATTTAGGGATAGTATAAATTACAATTTATTTCCCAAAATTAATTCAACAATTATACAGGTATGAGTTTAAAATAAAGTTAATCAATATAGCCAACCACCTTCAGCTTCAACCACAGCCTCCAACCTGGCATAGGCCTAGATGAGGAACTCTATGTCCTTGTTGCCCACTTCCACGAGAAGGCAAGCCTTTAAAATTTTAGGAAAAAAATTGGAGAAATTATGTTTCCATCATTCTGGAAAAAAATTCAAATATTAAAGTTTTTGAAAAAAAAGTTCACAGCTATTTACCAACAATTAAATATTCAAAAAAATTATTATTTTGGAAATTAGGTTTCAAATATAATTTTAGAAAAAAAATGTTAATTCAAATATTCAATTTTTAGCAGAATAATAAAAAAAATCCATAGCTATTGACAAAAAATTAAATTTATTAAAAAAAAATTCAAATATTACATTTTCTAGTAAAAAGCCATAATTACTTAATTTGAGGAGGTTATAGATACTGCAATCCAGGCCCTGCAGACGCTCCAGAGCCCCACATAGTAGTCCAAAGTGTTCAGATCCGGATAGCTAGGAAGCCACATTTCCTTTTCTCAAATAATAAGTATCTTAAAAAATTTGTGTTTCCACGTGAAAAATTAATTCCCAGATTACCCAATTGAAAATTCTAGCTTGAGAACGGATCTGGTACCCTTTATTTAACTCTCTGGCCTCATTATTAATGATCTCATTCGTATGTAGTTTTTAGCTGGCCAATTTATTTGGGTTTTAAGTATTGATGCTGCAAAAAAAAATTGCCGCTTGAAATTTTTCCTCGAGGTGATTTTGCCATATGGTATATTTGCCGCCTTTTTATTATGCTTTTATATCATCAGTTCGAACTTTAATCTCGATCTGATTAATTATTTAGTTAGGACAAGAACAAAAAAAGGGGGAAAAAACAAAATGGATGACTTATCATTAATCAACCATTGATTAATGTATTTTATAGTCAGCCTTGTTCTTTTTTGATTTTGAATCGTATCCACTCTGTCCATCCATCATTTTTAGGATTTCAAATATTATCCCAAAATAAAGGAGCTTGAGTTGACCAAAAGGAATTTTTCCTCAGAAATGATGTTTTTACCAATTCAGGCTTCATGGTTGGAGCTTGTTCTCCTCCAAATAGTATTATTTATTAATTATTTCATCATTATTTAACTTTTTCATTCGTCTACCAGCTACATAATGAATCTAATCGAGATACAACGCTAAAGTTCGAAACGATAATAGAAAAAGACAGCGAATATTTCATGCAGCAAAATCTGTTCGAAGACAAATTATTGCTGGAAAAATGTTTAACACAAAATTACCGGTAATGATTTTTGGAATTGATAATCTGACGAATGAATATTTTTTCCCTCAGTTCCCTAATCATTAATATTTAACTCCTTGTTGGACTCAGAATTAGGGATCGACATTGGAGTAGTACCTCCCAGGCCCTTGTTTATATCCTTCCCCTTTTCCCACAGCTGCTCTTCTTCAAAACATTCCTCTAATTGTCAGGGTTACCATGTTAATTTTCGGTTTCTGTTTGCTTGAACATACCTAAAATACACACGATTTTCATTAATAATCATTATCGATGGAGTTATTTGTGTCCTTGGGCGTGTGCTCTGGACGGTGGAAGACAATAATGGCTGCACGGTGTTCGTATTTGTAGGGAAATCTCTAGGAACTAGTATTTTATCTTATACAGTTAACAGCAGTACCTTTTCATAGATGTCAGGGTTACCAAAATATAAAGGTCTGAACTTCTTCCGGATTTAAAATTCCCGACCATTAAATAACGAAGAAAGATAATCCGTACAAGGACAAATGGAACGCTCATTGCTATTGTCCCCTTTCTACAGAGAGTTACAATATCTTAAATTTGATTTTTGATAAAATTATATCGACTAATGGCACAATAACCCATAATTGAAGCAATGTTAGGCAAAGATAAAACAAAGTAAATACTGACTGCAATGTTAATAAAAAAATTGTCCTTGCACAAATTACTTTTATCTCTCAAAATCAGTTTTTATAGAATATGTATATTTTCAAGGTCTTTCATAATTATATTATTTATATGTAGAGTTGTATAAAATATGCTCTTAATGTGTGCAATATTTTTTTAAAGTTGGTAATCTGAAAAGTGTATTTTCTTTTTTAAAACAGCTATCAATAATGTTTAATTCTTCAAAATTGAACTCCATATATAAAGTAATGGGATGTGAAATTTGTCTACATCTTTGTGAGTATAAATTAGAAAGAAAAATATATATTGGTAACTTTGATAGACGATATATCTGCTCAATGAGATCATTTGATAAAATATAGTGCTCCCATAGCTGCTAATACGTTTGTATTTTCAAACGTATCAATAGAAATCCATAATTAAAATACTGTTATCTTGTGGGATACAAATATTTCGTTTGGTATGAAATATATGTTCATGTCAACTGTGACAATTTTCATAGCCCTATAAAATAAAGACTAGTGCAGGTGCTCATGAATGGCTCAGAGTAACAATTAGGACTTGCTCGGGAGATATTTATGGGGCATTTTCGATATTTTAAAAAAGAAGAAACGAAAAAAGAAAATTATAACCCTGGCAATATGAATAATGTTTGATACGAGAGCAGCTTAGTTGTCAAAGCATTTCATTAATTTAGCTGCCAGCAATTGTGAAATTAGCAAATTAAAAAACACAGGGGCATCTCCAGGTTAGATATGTATATATATTTATTTTTTTGGGGAGGGGGATTGGCTTTTGAATTTTTTTTTTGTTCAAAAAATTTAAAATATTAAATTTTTTTGGGAAAAGATTAAAAAATCAATAGATATTCAGAGAAAAATTTAATTTCTTGAAATCAAGAGAAATCCATAATTAAAATACTGTTATCTTGCAGGATACAAATATTTCGTTTTTTATGAAATGTATGTTCATGTCAACTGCGACAATTTTCATAGCGGATTTTTGATTTTTTTTTTGTACAAAAAATTTAAAATATTAAAATTTTCCGGAAGAGATTAAAAAATCAATAGATAATTTACAGACAGCTTTATATTTTGGAAAAAAAATTCAGAATTCAAGGTTTTGAAAATAATTATAAAATTGCAATTTTTTGGAAAAAAATTTCAAAAATCCACAACTGTTGACTTTTTTTAGGAATAAGATATTAAAAATACACTGCTATTTACGGAAAGCTTCAGTTTTTGAAAAAAAAAGTTCAAAAATTAATTTTTTTGGAAAAAAAAATTCAAAAATCCATAGATATTACAAAAAATTAAATTTTTTACCCTGTTGCCTAATTTTCCAGAATGGGCATTTTTTTAAAAAAAAAGGAAATGTTTCATAAAATCAATTTTTCCCCTATTTTCACGAATTTTTTTTTCATATCCAAAATTTATGGTAAAAAGATAAAAAATCCTTATTTTTTGGGGGACGGGGGGACCTCTAGCTCCAACAAGCCACCCCTTTCGGAGGCCCTCACTTGGCTCTCTATTAACCCGTTTCGACCCTCAGTTTTACTCTGAGTTACACTTATACCAGTGTTACTGTCTGCCAATCATGAGCAAACCCACTCATAATTTAAATTGTGTCTGTCCTTGTGTATCCATTCCTGTCTTTGAACCGGTCCTACTGCTGTCCTTTGTTCTTCAACTAAGCTGTTCTCCACTCAAACAGAACACACATTTTTTAGGGTTACCGTGTTCATTTTAGAGATCTTTTGTTGTACATTCGGAGAACGCTTGAGATTAACCACCCTATGTATATTCATGGAAAATTTCTGTTTGAACAGTCATCAGCTCAACAATTAATTTCTGTACATATATTATGTACATGAAGAATTAACAGAAATCGATATAACATAAGAATATTTATTAATAGAACAGTGGTCGTAAAAAATGAGTTAGTTTTCGTTCTTTAGGTCTCACTTATTTATATGCATACATACATTTAAAAATTATGAAATGATATTTAATATGCACACTATAAGGTTACATATATTTAATGAGTTCTAATTAATTATTAATAGGCGCGACACTAATTTTTTTTTTGTAGCTGCGAGGGCAAATAAATTTAATGACATAAAACACATTATATAAAAAATTAGTCAATGAAAGTACGTTGTAGTAGGTAAAACTTTCTCTTACGAATTATTACATGAAATTAAATGGATATTTAATAGAGCCTAAATAACGTATGTTGGCATAAATTTAATTTATTTATTAATATATATTTTTTTTTTGTATCAATTTATTATAGATCAAATGGTTTTCATCATGGGAATAGAGCAGTGGTTCCCAAACGGGTTTCCTTCAAGTCCTGGTGCTATGGGCAAAACAGTTTTAGAGAGTAAATTTGCTCAATGCTCACGTATTGATTGGGGTCCTGCGCTGTATAGATATTGTATGAACTGTGTCACCATAGCTCTTGGACAATGCGCTTGGGGAAAATTATTATATTGCACTCAATGTGGGTATGGTCATGTACAGGTGATTCTTAGAGAAAAAAAGAAATATACTGTATGTATATGGGATTCATACAAGATTCCTATGTTAGTTGGAGTAACTGTAATTTCTATTATGTTTATTTACCTATACTTAATGAGTGCCACTCTATTTAACCAATTAAATGAACATACAATCTTTCATAGTCATATTTGAGTCAACTATAGGCTTATTATTCAAATTTTTGGGAGGAATTAAAAACAGTTAAGCATTTTATCTCTAGTGTGTAACCTTTATTTAATTCAAAAACATTTTTATTGAACCAGATATGGCCTTACAGATAAAATGAGGGAATTTTAACTATTTTAACAGTAAAATTTGGGACACATCCAGACAGTTAGTAAGAACAATTTCTAGATAGAAGTTGATGAATATTCGTCGAAGAATACCAATGTAGTCTACGGTTATTTTTTAGAAAAAATAACCTAGCATATTTTTATGTTAACTGACCACAATTGTGGTGAAAAGATATGTTGCACACCAACTATGAAATGTGAATAATTAGTTTCTCATACTAATATATTTTTTGGACTTCTGATGCTTGTGGAGGGAAAATAAAATAAATCATGACCGTTAATTTTCTAGGAAAAAATTCACCTCTTAGATATTTTGGTCACCAAACATCAATTACATATCTCAGCTATTGACAGCGATGCATAATTTATGTTCTAGTGGTACATACAAAAATGACGTGTTGTCCCTGACAATCTGAAAAATGTTTGGGAGGAGAGTAGCTTAACTCAACTAAACTTGAAATCAGCTGAAAAAATGATAAATCTATAGCTATTCGCAGAAAATATTTTTTTGGAAAAACAACTAAAACAGTTTTAATTTTTTAATAAAAAGTTTTAAATATTCAATTTTTTGGAAAGTAATATTCAAAAATTTATAATTATTCAAAGAAAATTAATTTTTCGAACAAAAATTTCATAAAAAATTTCAAATTTAAATTTTTACCCAAAAATTTTAAATATCGTTTCAATATAAATATATAGAAAATATACAAAATTTCAAAAATCCACTGGTATTCATAATTTCTTTTCTCTCTCTGTTGCATAATTTGAACCCCCTAATGACCACTTTTTTGTAATAAGAAAATAAATCTTGCAAAAAAAATTACCCTTTTTTTCGCTTAAAACTGTTTTCATCCTGACCAAACCATAAATCTAATAAAAAACAAAAAAAAAAGTATTGGGGGGGCTACAGCCTCTCCCTGCGGACGCATCTGAGGAGTAATAGATCCGGGATCGAAATGCTTGAAGAAATGTAAAAAACTGATGGAATGGATCACCAATGGCGACTTAAAGTATAGCCCTAATTTAAAAACATAAAAAAAACGGCAAAATGTCCAAGAGACAAAAATGTTTGCGGTAAAATTACCTACAACGGAAATAAATACGTCTGTAAGGGGATATAAAAAAATTCTATGAGTCTGTGCAGTGATGAACAGGTTTTAGAATCACTGCTATTGAATTTTAAAGAATAATCTAGCATAAAAAGATTCAAGGCCTTGTATTTTTACCTGATGTATATATATGAAATATTAACTAATAATATTATTGCTGATGCTATTTCAATTATAATTTGAAGCAATTTAAAAACAAGGATTGCATTGAAAAGAAATTGATTTAATTAAAAAAAATATCTGTTTTAAAAAATATGAATTCATTTATTAATGCAAAAACTACATTTGTACATGATGACCATTACTTCATTAAAAAAAATAATTTGTTAATGAATCCATGAACATGTAATCCTTTGTATTAGGGGTGTTTGGTATACCGGTAGTTTGGTGCTATATGGACAAATCTAAAATGGTAATGTAACATTTTTTTATAACCGCTAGGTGGTCCGCTATCCAATTAAAAGCTTACAATATATCTAATTTAAAAAAATTAGAAGTCGAGTAATTCAAATGACTTCGCAGAATCATTTTCTTGTGATAAGGACTTTGCTTTGAACATAGATTTTTCACAATTCAAAAAACTTTAAGTCATCATCATCTTTTAAAATCCTATTGAGTTTTTTGTGATACTAGCTCCGTGTATCTATAGACAAGTTGTGCTGGACGATTAATAGTCCTTATACTAAATAGAAGAGGCATTCACAAACAAGATGCCCACTTAAAGAGGAGGAAGATCGTTCCTAAAGTCAGGTATACCCTCTTTGGGGATAGGAAGCTAAGTCAAAATTATGTATACTTGAATAAAATGCCAAAATTGAATAAATGACGTCATAGGGCACACGGACAAAGGTTTTATAAGAATGTTTTTATTTTTTTAAGAAAAAGACCAATAAAATTAAATACGGAATAACAAATGTTAAAAGTATATCTAAAGAAATGTTATTTTAGAAATACAAAAAAAAAAGCAACGTTATTAAAATATTAGGGATGTTCTTGGGAGAGGGTGAAGAAAAGATCCACTTATGTCCACATGGGGGGGGGGAATTATGTAGAAAGGGAACCACGTGGCTTTTGAATGACACCTAGTTCAACTGATCAATAATAATTTAAAAATTAGCAATAAGGTGTATTGGTAGAGTTTAACGTTTTGTCGTTAGAAATATGAAAAATCCAAGCTCAAAGGAAAGTTTAGATGACAAAAAAATGGAAAATGAAACTTAAATTTTTTGACAGAAATTCGACTTCCACTTAGAGTTTATAATATATAATCCTGAAAGATTTTGATTGGAGAGAGATCCCTATTAATATGCATCAAATAGTTTTGATAAGATTGCTTAAAGTCCGGCTCGATTTGTCTGCGGATGCATGGCGCTAGTATCGCGGCAAAACTCAATAGGATTTTAAACGACTGCTAGGACGTAAAACATTATGACATGTGAAAAATCCAAGCTTAAAGTAATGCTTATATTATAAGAAAATGATGCCTAGGAAACATTTGAAATATTTGGCAGAAATTCGACCTCCTTTTAGTCCTAAAATTCGATATCCTCTCAGGTTTTTTATTTGATAAAGGGCCCCCGGTGGCAATTCTTTGTGGCATATCAAACAGTCCCTATTTTCCCTTAAATAAAGACTTTGTTGCTAATTAATATATTGTAAACAATTAAATTTACTTCCATTAAACAATAATTACACTCTTTTAATATAAAAATGTAGCATATATGTTATTTGCAAAGCCCTTTACTATGCCTCCTGTCAGATAAAAAGTCATAGGCCCTTTTAATTAAGTGTAGCAATATAAACAAAAGATTTTCCCACACACACCAAAAAAGATAGTATTAATCTCTTAATTATAATCTTAGACAGAGAAGTTTCATTAACCCCCTAAAAAAGTTAAAATTATTTTGGATTTTTTCGTGAAATTGGATGAAATAATATATTATATTTTTATGTAGGAAGGAAATGCGGGTAACTGTTGCTTATTTCTTTATTTCCCCCCTTTCTTTACTGTGCTCCTACTGAGAAGAGTTTTACTCACCCTCCAAAAGAAGAGCGCTTTGAATGCGTGCAAAAAAAAAAAAAAAAAAGAATAATGCACCCTCGAGAAAATCATCGTCCTCTAATCTTTCACTTCAGTCTTATTTAAACCGTCATCTGTGTATGGGGTGAAAAGCCAGTGAAACGAAATTTTATAGAAATCCTTTATAATGATTATTGTGAACAGTTGAAACATTAGTGCGACGTTAGCTTTGGTTTTTTTTTTCAAAGGATCAAAATGACTGTATTGTCGACGACGATCTGTCTATATTTATCAATTACTTTTGTTTATTCAAGTTCGGGACTATCCTCCGCCGGCTCTTCCAGTACTCCCCCCACCACTGAAGTATCGAGCGTTTCCAATGAAGGTAAAAAAAAAAAATTATATTTAATTCATACTACGTGTTAAAACAATTTACAAAACACTTGTGTGACATGAAATACAAATCATTTATATTCATGGATGTTTTGTGGGAAGAGTGAGATATTATTTTGTAGTATGCGAAATATTGCTTCAATTGATTTGAATCTTTGCTTTATTTTTTCAGTGTCGGGCATTTAATTGAAAGATTTATTGCTTTAAATGTTGTGTAGATGTAAACTTCTGCGCCTCATAATTTATTATTCAATTAAAACATAAGACATCTTAATTATCAATTATTAATATTTGCTAAACATCTTGGTTATTATGTATTTATAAATCTATTACTATGATGGGTAGTTGAACTTTATAGAGGGCCACATAAAATATTTGATCAAATAGTCAGTTCCATCAAAAAAGAATACGTTATTAATCCATCGACCATTCAAAGAATATTTAATTAAACCATAATCTTAATCACACGTTTCAATCCTATCTCATTTTTTAGTTTCAACTTGTAATATTTCCCTACTTAAACGAATAGAAAATCATTTGTACAAAATTGCAAATAGATTATTATATCTGACCAACATAAATGCAACAAACTAAATACAATGATTTATCTCAAAATTAAGTCACGATTACATATTTTGTATTTTTTGACAAATTATCATCGATTACTATCAATCAATTGGTCTGATTAATATTTTAAAAGCGCCGTGTTTATGTGCAATTTGCGATAGCAAAAGTTCCTCGTCACAATAACACAATTAGAAATATATAGATTTTTCCCTTGTGTAGAGAATATTGGTGGGAAATTAAGCCTCAATTGAAGGTTTCAAACTACATATTATTTAATTCATCTCAGAAATTGTAATACATTGGCTATAATGGACTCAAACATGCCTATGAAATATTTGATTGTATGTTTATTTGATTTGGAAAATCAATTGAGATTTTCTACTTTTCTTGATTTTGTTCAAAATGGTGTTTTTGTATTTTCTCCGCCAATTCAAACTATAATAATTTTTATCAAAATTGAGTGTAGATCATTTGAAGGTACCGAAATGGAACTTAAAGTGTCGAAATTGATCATCCTAATGATGAAAGAATGATACATTTAATTTGAAAGACGATATCGGGACCAATATAAGTTTTTTTAATTCAAATAAAGATTACAAAATATAGGTAAAATTATTGAGTATCGATATTCATTCCAGAAACTATAATAATAAGCCTATAATTGACTCAAATATGCCTATGAAATATGGGGTTGTATGCATGTCTACTTCACAAAATGGAGTCTGGATTATATTCTTATGAACCTTTTGAGTACCTCAAAAGTTGCACTTAAAGTTACCAAAAAAAAAAAAAAAACCTCAAAATAAAAGATTGAGAAATTTTTTTGTAAGGTCATATCGGATTCATATAAGTTTCTTTAATCAAATAAAGGTTCTAAACTACAGGCAAAATTCTTGGGTATCGTAAATTATCCCAGAGATATATATTTAAAAACTTTAATTGACCGAAATATTTATTAACAACAATAATTTGGACTTTTTTCTGCTCTCGTTTTTTGTTCCAGATTGTTTTTATGCTGACACATCACAAATTCAGGGTTGAATGGTAAATTGTCATAAGTGAAAAATTACACAAATGCTACCGTGATTGTTTATATGTCATTTTAGAAGTTTAGTATTTTATATTCATATTTAAAAACAGATAAATTCAGACTGTGGAAATGAATTTCTCAGATACCTTTTATTCTAAATAATTGGATCAATCCATTACTAATAATGGAAGAATAGAGTTTTCAAACTTCAAAGTGTCTTTATTTGAGTTACAGCAATTTAGTATCAGTCCGTTCCAGTTCAGTCTTGCTTATCACTCCTAAAAACTTATAAAGTTTACTCCATGATAACATCAATTTAGTTTATATTTCCTTTGTTTAATAAGTTCTAGTACTCATGGTTCTAAGGACCGAGAGTCTTAAATAGTGTTTTGCTAGTGCTCATTTATTCTGTCTGATCCAGTCTTAGGGCTAGTCCTATCAAGTCATTGTGGCCGATCCTTAAGACTGACAGTCTGAAGGACTGTCAGCACTAGAAGTGATTACAAAAAGAGGAAATGAAGTAGAGTGACGTCATCAAGGATCAAACTTTTTAAGTTTTATAACTGATCTGCATGCTTAAACTGGCTCTGACCGGACTGAACAGGACTATTGTTTGGTTTTAATTATTTGGAATATCTTTGAAATAGTTTCACCTTTAGTTTGCTATGAATAACTTCCTTCCATCCACTTTACTAATGATTTGATCCCCTCCCCCCCTCCTCAAAAGAAAATAATGAAGTAATGTTTTTCGTTCAAATGTTCAACGATTAACAAACGACTTCTCCTGATTTTCAAAGAAGATAAATAAACCACAATGACGGGAATATTTGAATATGTACATGCAACGATCCCAACAACGCGTTATCGATTTTCCCTATTAATATCAAGTGCGTCAGTAGTGATTTGATACAGCATAAATTGCTGCACGTGTGTCATCTATCTATCTCTTTTGTCTCATGACGCAGTCAAGTATCGATTATTTCGAGAGAAAAGTAAATATATATTTTCATCACTTATACTAGTATGATTTATGAAAGTTGGGGGTTTTATGATCTCATCGTTGCTATTATTTTTTCAGTCCTTATTTGATTAGCTAATTTAGTTATGCATTTTTGTGGGTGGTTCAGATCTTAATGGATTGGTTTTCTATATAGTGTATTGACTGAGTTTTACGTGTGTTCTCATTGGGTAAAATACTTTGATATGAACAAGGAGGGATAGCCTTCTTTAAATCCTCTTGATGTTGGTCGTGTGTCGTCGTTGTTTGATGTGTGGATTGTCCCTCTTGACTCCCTCAAATCTTTGTTTTATATATATACGACCCTTCAAAATAACAGTCGGATGGGATTTTTTTCCCTCAAAAGTGAGTACAAGAGCTAATTTATTTTGCTATTCGGTGGTAACTGATGTTTTCTACGGCAATTTGGACAGATATTTTGCTCCAAACTGCGATCTTAAGCTCTAAAGCAAAATTAAATCGTTTTCGAATCGTGGGCTCATATATTTAGCCTCAATGATTGAGCAATTTTCTTCCCTACGCGCCTGATTTATGAGTTGTACAAATATTGTTTATGCAACTCATTTAACTTTATACGTATGACGTTATTGTCGATCGATGTTCACAATTTTGAGACACAACGGACGTCATGTATAATTTATCTATAGAATTCATCTAGAGGAAATTTTAAGTTAGACCAATTCACACCGTATTTTTCCTTGAGACTGGTCCATACCGTACTTCTCATTAAAAATCATAACGACCTTGGACCGGTATTGATTTTCGGACCGAAAACCCACCACTAATAATTACAGCTTGAAAAAAGCTTGAAACTTATTTTCTATAAAGTGTCACTTGATATTATGTTCTGGCTTTCAATAAAAGCAGAATCTCCGTTGGTTGCAGAAAAAGTACTAAAAATGTTAATACAACCATCAACTCTGTGGAAAAAAAATATGTATCATTTTTTCTATAACATTAAAACAACTAAAGAAATCAGCGTTCACAGTCGGTCGACAGGAGCTTCACTAACTATGTTTGTTCCAAATACAACTAGGAATTAAATAACTGTGTTGTGTCAGGGGCGTCCGATTTTTGACGAGAAAATAAAACTAAATACAAATATAATCGACACTATATGTACGTACATACACCACGCAATATTTTATCGGCATATTTGACTCAATTATCGGCTTTGTATTCAAATTTATCGGATGAGCTAAGATACACAATAGTTTGAGCTAATGCCAACAACCTTTATTTGGCATAAAATACTTATATTCGCCCGGATATAGCCCCTTCTAACGAAATCTGTCAATTTTTCATTCATGAAATTCTGACGATCCATTTTTTGGCTAATTAATGTGCTATTTGCTGCGCCTACAAGGGTTTAATAAAAATAATTATATAATATAGATTGATGAATATTCATCAAAGAATACAAATGTTGTTTGTCAACATAAAAACAATCTTGAAACAAAAGTCCAGAAAATGAGAAAATGCCAATATATTTGTATACTTCACATAAACATACTACTCGCCAATATTTTATTGACATATTTGAGTCAATTCAAGGCTTGATAGTCAAATTTTTGGGTTGAGTTCAGATACACAAGGATTTCAACTGTATTTTATTATTTTTATTTCAATTAAAAAACTGATATTGGCCCGATATCGTCTTTCTAATAACATCCATCATTTTGATCATTTTTTTTTACTGTGATAAACTACTTTTAGTTAAGGGTAATAGAAATAAAAGGCATCATGTTATCAGACTTGCTACAATTTTCCATCTGACCTATTGTACCGACTGCTGGCCAAGATAGGCAGATTTTGACGCAACACCCAACCACTCATCTACTATAACGTTAATATTAAAAGTGTGGTGGAAATCAAACATCAGTCGTACATGCGTTATGGTATAACCTTGTATTTCTATTAGCCTTGCTTTAAGTGTAATTTGTGACAAAACCAAAGGATTATAGAAATGTTCGATAATTTGTCGAATAGTATAATCATTTTCGAGAGAAATCCTTACAACTCCCATTTGTACTAATGGGCCACAACTGTGAAAAAAACAAGCTCAAATCCCTCACTCACACTGACTAGTAACGGTGTGAATTTATGGCAATGTTAATAAATTTTTTTTTTGGTTTTTTTTTTGATGTTTTAATTTTGCCGTTTTCGAAATTTGAACCATATCGACTCGACTAAAGTCGAAACAGCACTACATGAATATGATTATTTGCCCACCCCCCTCCCTCTTCAAGTTATGTGTGTTTCTATAAATCACAAGTCCGTTCCCTCATTTCTTCTATTCTGTCTTATTATTCTATATTTTTATAGTAATGATGAGATATGAGCTTGTTTTTTGTACATTTATATATATTTTTCCTACTTACCTAGTCACTGTGAAGATGCTCAGTGGCATATTTCCCCCTTTTTTTTTCTTCGTCTTATGTTTGTCTTTATCTTAGAACTTAACTTTTTTTTTATGTTGTAAGAATATATATATTTTTTTATTTAAAAAAAGATAAGATTTTTTATTTGAAAAATATTGTTTTTGGCCTAAAAAAAAAAAAAAAAAAAAAAAAAAAGTAATAATTTATTATTACTTTTTATGACTACTTATACCTTCAAGAAACTAAGTAAAAAGTAAGTCATCTTTAAAAAAAAAAAAGTAAAGTAAGACACAATTCGTTTGTCCATCTAAAATATTTTTGATGTTCACTTCTAACTGTATAGCGATGCTAAAATTATTGAACCTTTTAGGGTAGATATGGATAATTTTTGACTCACTTATTAATTGAAGAAATGCGTCTTTTGGGGGGTCAAACTTGATATTTTTACTAAATAAAATGGACAAATTTGTAATACATCTGAATGAAACTCCATTAAGTGACTTTAAGGATAAAAAAGACTTAACACTTGGATTATATACTAATGAATCACAATGATAAACACTGATATTTACATTGTACATGAATCAGTGTAAAATGTACTCAAAATTGTCAGATTTGTATATATCAAATAGGCAAGTAAATGTTCTTAAGTTTTGCTTTATTTTGACATTAAAAGGGGAACATAGTATTTCCGATTACAATGGTTCCATACGTTTTTCCGGCTAATCTTCAGTTCCTGGACAAAGGCATAAGTGCTCACATGTCCATTGCTCATATTACAAGAATATGGAATCGTTTGAACCACCGCTTTGCTATCGCATTTGATACTACTGTACTGGGTCCATAAATAAACCAATTTTTTTTGGCCTCTTCTTCGCTTTTTCACCTTGGTCGTAGTGATACAGACGAATACATTGAATTTTCTCATTTTTACTTCCATTTCGGAAACCTGTAACAATTCACCAAACACAAAAATATAAATGAAATTTTTTTAACATTTAAGTATGTATTTTTTATTTAATCGATTAGTTATAATTAAAGCAGAATATTTAAAGGAAATTATCTTATTAATTCCAACACAATAGTTAATTTTAGTATACAATATAATCATAAGATTCTACAATGATGCTTTGGGGCTCAAAGTTGATATTTTAAAAAGATAAATCTGTATGAAACTCCATCAAATGGCTTGAATAATAAATTTTTTTTTACATCTGCATTGAATACTACTGAATGCCAATGATAAATACTGATATTTGAAGTAAATTAAAGTAATATGTATATAAAATCTCTAAAAATGGTTAGATTTGTATATATATATATATTTGATCGATTAGGGACGTTAAAAGTAGGATTATTAGAGAAGAATATTTTATTTTTTCCATTGTAATAATTAGTTTATTTCTACAATATGGAAATAAGAATTTATAACAATGTAATAACACATTTTAGGGTAAGATATATCATAAAAATCGACAATAGAGGGATATATTTTTGATAGACCGTAAGTTTCAATTAATAAATATGTATATTATCGTTTTTTCAAGCAGGTTTAAATATACTTGTAGGCATCGTCAACACAAAAGCCAATGATTAATTTTTAAAATTAAATGTGGATTACATTTGTATTCTTCAACAACAAGTTAATTTTCTATTTCTATAAACAAATTATTCTTATCAATCCCCCCCCAAATGCACTCTTAAAGTAGTCAAAATTGATTGTCAAAGGTCATATCTTGGCTAATATAAGCCTTTAAATATTATAAAGGTTCCAAACTATACCTAAAATTGATACAAAAAATTTGAATTCGGAGCCTATAATTGACTCATTATGTCATATATAACATATGGGCTTCTATGAATATATTGAGTAAAAATATATTAATTAATTTTAACACAACAAGTCGTCATATGTCTGTTATTGATTGAATCTACTTAAAGGTTTATTGAATGACTGCTTGCTACTCGATTTTGCCCATTTTCACAAAAAAAAAAGAAGACCCACATCAAGTCATTCAAATAACTTTGGTGAGTAACGTCTCAGATTCCAGTTAAAGGTTACTAACTTTTAATTTTGACTGTTGACATCTACATGTTGAGGTCGAAAACTTGTCAGAGTATCCTCGTATAGATCTTAAGCCCATGGCTTCACTTCCAAAATCAATATTGACTCTTTGGTATCGATACTGATATCCTTCATTTAATATCAATATTAAATATACCCATATTTTTTATATCGAAAATCCATCTGTACAGTTGTAAGGCGCTCAGCATATAGTTGATAATTAATGATTGCCTATTGTATAACCTTGAACGTTGGGAATGACACATGCCTAATTTTTATTTGTCAACACTTTTATACAAAGTTTATAATTTATCAAGCTTATTTCATTATTATTATTATAAATAATTTACATTAAAAAAAATAAGATTTGATTTTTTTTTTTTCAACACCAGCTCTTTCACAAAATACATCATTTGAATTGGAGTTAGGGTAATGCAAAAGCCCGCTAGAATGATTTATATTCTTCGACAATAATTCGTCAATTTCTAACCAACAAATCATACTTATTAATCCTTTAAGTGCATCGAAAATTACTCTTAAAAGTAACGTAAAAAAAGGCAAATATACAGAGTATGTCTCTTCAATCAATTAGAAGTTCGTAACTATTCCTAAAACTCCTGGCTCATCCCTCGAATTTGAGTAGAGAGTCTATCATTGACTCAACAATTTATATAAAAATATTCGACTATATGTACATATGTGCTGCGTCAACATAGAAACAATCTTGAACAAAATCAAGAATAAAAGAAAATCCAAATTATTTTTTTTACTTTTTTTCTACATCCATAGACGCCAAGATTTCAAAGACATATTTCAGTCAATAGAAGGCTTATTATTCAAATTTCTGGGATGAATTCAAAGACACAGGAATCCTTGCTATAGTTTAAAAACTTTTTATATTTAAGATACATATATTGGCCCCGATATGGTCACTTAAATATGAATATATCAATTATTTAGGTACACTTTTTAAGACTATAATTTGCAAGGCTCCCAACGGGCAAATGATAATAATTGGTTTATAGAAATGGATAATAATTCGTGGAAAAATACAAATTTAGTCCAAAGTCAATTTTGAGAATAGCCATTTTAAATTGCTATTGCGTTTACAGGCAATAATATGTGGAGTAAATATCGAAATTATAAATTTCTCCTTCATTTGGTTTGTGTTCAAGATTGTTTTGATCTTGACGGAACACATATATATGTGGAAATTAATGATGGAACGATTTCAAAAAAAAAAAAAAGAAGAAGTTTCGATGCCGATTCCAATGCAATTCTCGTAAATATTCCGGATGTATCTTTCGATTCTTTAATATTTTAAATAATAGTTAAAAAAATATCCTTTTGCTATAAATTTCTTAGAATTTCAATTGTTAAAATAAATTGCCTTTACTTTAACAAAAATGATTCCCCTAAAATAACAACATCCTTTACGGACTGTATGTGTTTTGAACACTTTTGTTCACGTTTAGTTACTGTTGGATTTGTTTCTTTCAAGTTTGCGAGCATTTTTATCATAAATTATTATAGTAGAATATTTATAAAATGAAAGGACTCAATTAACAAGTTCAAATGATCGTTTTTTGTATCTTGACGGATTTTTTCATAACTTACAAAAGCAATAAATAGGGAATTAGGAAAATAAATACAAATATTTAAGAATTTAAATATCAAATTAAACAGTCCAATCGATTCCATTTCATCGTCCCATCACGAGTAGAAATGATTGAGAGTTAAGCTTCATTGTCTGATCTTTGTTTTTATTTCGGGTAGACAAAGAATTCATTATTATTTTATTTCATTTTACAGGGGTAATTATCGTTCATTAATGGAAAAAAACTTTGCAAATAATGAAAAGGGGGAGGGGTTTCCTCTGCCTTTGTTTGATTTCTTCATTTCTTGTTCAATACAAACATACAACTGATATAATCAATAGCTGAATAATAAGACCTCAACACACAACTTGTTTATTTACACAAGATTATATTATTAAATACATTCTACACAAATCCCTGAATATACAATCATGCCTGAGATGATTGTACGTAACTATTAATTCTTAATTCATCTGCTCTGTGCAGTGTGCACCATGAAAAATGTAGTAAAAACGTTTATTGTATCTTCTACTTAAAGTCTCTTTATTGTGTATTTCAAACAGACAGATTTATTTATTGTACATACAACGTACAGCTGATACTTATTGACTATTTATCTATGTACTGTCAAGTATTTATGTACACATCTTCTAAGCACTTATTTATAGTTTTCTATGCTAGTAAACAGTTGCTGTTGACATACAATTATAGACCCACACACATGATGATGCTGATTTTTATTGTATCTCGCAACTTATCTTCTGAAATGAAACACGGGGGATAAAAGGCTCAAAATCAGATGGTAGGAGAGCATTGCGTTCTTAAAACCAAAATATACGGGGGAGGACTCAAAATTTAGACAATTTAGCATGATCTGAGTTGGATGTTTGGTCCTGAAGGTTTCCTTGGCCTGAGCTAATAATTTAGTCAAGAAGAGATCCTTTATCCTCTTCAGAAAAGTGTCCAATGCGAAGATCTTCTCTTTCGGAGATGGAATTTTTTCCCCTCTACCGTTTTTCATGTTGCTCGTACATTTTCGATAGCCCAAAAACAAAATCGAGATTCAATTTGAGCTTCTTGTTAGTTCTTTTGAATGGTGCCAAGTACAAAATTGTCAGACTTTTTGAACTGAGGATAGACGGTCTCAAAGAGGATTCTAATTTTTGAGTCCTCACCTTTTTAATGTGTATTTGGTTGTCAGCTGTCGAAACTTCTGCTATTTGTCTCCTAATCAGCGTGTTTCTGAACGTTGATTGGTTGAATTAGAATTGCCTTTGTAACCTGGGAAACGTTATTAACAATTATTGAGTAATTTTTCCTTTGTTGGTCATAATTTAACCAATATTCGTGATAACAGCTAGGCAATTCATCTTCTCTTAGTGATTGTGCGTACACATTTTCACAACATAGACTTTCGACTCTTGAAGATTTTGGAGCATGACATTTCTGTTGCCTTTTTATATTATAGGTTCGATATTTATCATCAGGTTTTACTTTGATATCGTACCGACTACTGGACCAGAGAGACAGATTGTGACAAAACACGCAACCACTCATACGCTATGACGTCAATAAGACGTCTCCTTCTTATAAGTATAAGGAAATGGTTTAAAAATGTGCTAAATCTGTGAGATCTGTTAGTGTAGGGGCGTCTGTATTGTAGCCTCCCATCCCAATCAAGGAACTTTTGTAAAATTATGGAAGACAAAATTATCATGAAAGAAGATATGAAAATATATCCTGTGGATGACTCTGTACTGGATTACATCCGTCTCATGAATTGATATGGAATAATCTCACTCAAATAATTCATGAACGTTATTCAATCACTGATTTGGTGAGTTAAATATGTATTAATATTGAGAGCTTACAACAAATGACATACATTGTACATTGTTTGTAGTAAGTGACGTAACGCCCCACCCTCTGAGCTCCACGTTGAATATTTTATCAGCTTGGCGAATAAGATATACAATATGCTTATTGTATATCGTGTAAATATTATAATATATATTTTTCCAGAAAGAAAAATATTAATTATATTTGTAACTTGTCAATAAAAGAATTAGTCTTTCATCGGAGCTTTATCAATAATCATTTTTCTCTCCCACATACGTTATATATTTATAAAACACATGGATGGATAAAAAGACGAAGACATTGCGTGTTCCAGGGCTATTATTATGTTCCTTCCTTCTCCACCCTACATCATTCCTCCCCCCTTAGTTATGTGTAGACAATTGATAGATTCGAATTAAATTGCTTTGTTTAAACGCTGCGTTGTAAGAAAATACAAAAAGTCTAATTAAATGTTGGGAAATTCTTGTCATCATTAAATCATGAAAATATGTACATACATATGGCTAGAAGAGACGGAGGAGTACAAAAACACTCGTACTAATGAATGATTGATGTATAATTAGCTTTCATTTCGCGATATTGACCACACTATGATGGTAATCATCCAGAATGGGTAATAATAATGTAGGGGTCCTTGGTTGATCCTTTACAGGAAAACCTCATTATACGAACGTGAGCTAAGGTTCACCGGTATTATCAGTTTAGCCAAGATATCTAGAGGAGACAGTGATGACTAATATATTTTCAACTCGTATGTAAAAATAAAATGGATGGAAGAGGAACTTGGTGATCTTGTCAATTTGACAAGATCCTTAGTTGTCATAAAGTTATATTAGATCAGCCCTGAAATGAAGGAAATAAAGAAAACCTACTTCTTATGTAGCAAAGCCATATACAGGATGTGCAAGCTATCTGTGCGCGAAAAGGTTGGTTTTTTTTTCAAGCACAATTTTCACTTCTATCAGTTATCAGATTAAAAAATAAAACCAGATTCTGAAAAGTTTGAGGAATTCTAATTTATTTTATTCAATAAAATTCAAATAAAATCACCTCCAGCCTCAATTACCGTCTGTATACGAGACTAAAAGCGCAAATAGGCCTTACCCAATTTGGTCGTTTGACAAATCCTGGAATTCCTTCTTGATCCGACTAATGAGTTCGTCTTTGGTGTTTCAGGGGGTTCGGTTGGTTTGTCATTTGATAGCATCACATACAAAAACACAACAATATCGGATTCAGATCAAACGAGTTTGGCGGTCAAAAATCCGGCATGATGAAGTTGTTAGAATGGTCTTGGTGTTAGCTGGGAGCCGAGTCCTTAAGAGGCCTCAAATTCCCTCCTAACGTTGTGAACGAACGTCCCACTGAGTCCCAGAGTTCGAGCAATTGTTTTTTAGACACTTCCGGCGCAATTTCCAAGGAGCCCATTGTCCAAATATTTGGGAGTACGAATTTATGAGAAAAAAACTATCCAAAAAACAAAATCAGCTCCCTTAGTATCTGTGTTTGCTAAGAGAGTGCGCCAAAGTGGCGGCATCGATAGCTTGTGCACCCTGTAGGCTGGAATGCCTCCAATCTTCAATTCTACCCCGAGTTCAACACGCCTCAGCGTTACTCTCCGTCATACATGATCACTCTACTTAAGATATCTTCTATATTATTAAAACAAAGTTTGAATGTCTTTTTGTCTGTTCGTTGATGCCTAATAACTTTGAGCAATGTAAATGGGTATCTCAATGCGCTCAGGAGAAATTATTCTCTTGAACTCGATGTGCATAGATTCGGGCTGTGTCGTTTCTAAAAAAGGAAATATAATTAGTTTATATGAACTTCATAGACAATCCTATGTCAGATGGATAAACGTAATGTTTATTTATACTTAATCAGTGCAACTCCAATTAAAAGAATACTAAAAAAGTTATTGGCGTTAAGTTATTCTGATAGAAATGGGTAAAGATTGATCCTTGTTGGCTAAATTTAGGTAATATTGTTCTATGAGATGGCATTTAGTCCAATTCTGGGGGGCATCACGATTTTGGGACATATACATTGGAGGCCTTGAGTTTAGCCTAGGTTAAAAATAAATCTGCAAGCCTTATTCTGTCGCTTTTTTTAATTTGAAATTAATTCAGCATATTTTATATTTTAAGAAAATAAATTGGAAAACATTTTTTTAAAGATAATTTTATGCTCCATTTTGCAATACTGACTGACCACACTATGATGATCAATATCCCGAAGGGATAATCATATTGAACAAACAATAGGATGTTCTGTGGATCCTTCTTCGTAGACAAGAAAGCCTCTTTGAACGAACAGTGCATTTCTGAAGGGAAATGAATATAAAACCTATAATTAGATTTGCTGTTCCACCAATTACAAAGAGACGCCTTCAGGGAAAATTAAATAACATTCTTCAATTACTTACTTTGCAATATAAGTTTATTTATAAAAAAATAATCCTGTAATTGACTTTACAAACGAAATCTGAGAGTGAGCATGAATGATTATAATAAGCACGCGGGGTATTTGTGGTGCGTCAACATAGAAACAATCTTGAATAAAAATCAAGGAAATAAAAAATTATTTGTATACGTCATATTGGCCATTATTTGAGTCAATTATGGGCTTGTTATTCAAATTTCTGGAATGGGTTGAGATACACAACATTGTTAACTATAGCTTAGATACTTTATTTGATTAAATAGACTAATATTGGGCCCGATAAGGCCCCTTTCATATGAAATCCATCAATTTCTTCACTGCAAAGTGTTAATAAGAATGATTTGTTCATAGAAATTGACAATAGTTATTTTTTTAATTATACAAATATAATTCATAGTTCATTTTGATCATAATAATTCGTGCTTGCTTTTGTGTTGACAGGGCCACATTTGTACTTGAAAAAAAAAAAAAATGTATTTAGTTTTTTTTTACATATTACATATGTAAAAAAAAGTAGAATATTTTATATGTACGCAGGGATAATATATTTTATTTATCAGCAGAATGAGTAATTTATGAGATCCAAAAATACAAAGAAGTAAAATAAAGGGGGGAGAAGAGACCCTTCTCCCCCTTTACATATATTTTTATTAGTGGTGGTATGGAGTATTACTCGAACTCGAGGAATAAAATAACTCTACAATTTTCTAACAGGCTATCATAAAGAAATAATATCATAAAACACCGATAAGAGCTCCATTAAGTAATTATTATTTGTAATCGATGTTGTGTTTTTAAATATTAAATAAATATTATTGCTTGCAAACTGTCAAGAAGCAACGACAACGGAGGTAAAAACCCAATGGATTGCTGATCTTCTTTGCCCTCATCAGTTTGTATAGGAAGTTGCGAACATTTTAAATAGCTCTTTTAGCTTTTCCTTAAGGAGGCTCATTAACAGAGCCTCTCGAGGAAGTGGAGGACACAACATTGGACTTTTGCCACTGGAGGACCCAACAAGATTGTCACTCTAGACTTTTGTACCCTTGTGATCTTGAATGCTATGTATAACATCAGACTCATCATCAGAAGCTTTTTAAAATAGGTTCTATAATGTTAAGCGACGAAAAGTTGAAAGGAACGGTCAACGTTTGATTAAGTATTTAAACCTAGTGTTGTGTTCGTCCTTATTTATGACTGATGTCTTCAGTCCTCTCCAGTTCAGCTTCCTCTGGCCTTGCTTATCAGTCCTAAAAACTTATAAAGTTTTTCACTAGAAAAAATCACTCAACCCTATTTTTTCATGGCTTAATTATTTCTAATTCTGACAGTTCGAGGTACTTGCAGTCTAAAGGACTGATAGGAGGGGCCCTAAGACGGTTGTGGAAGGAATCTTGAAGCTCCGACATTACACGACCAATAGCTGATGTTCATTGCTGTAGATATAAGATTTGTTTTGATGCATTTCTTTCACTGACTATGGGAGATATGAATAAATGATGTACGCAGGTAGGAGGGGTTTTGAAATTGCGAACGCAATATCCGTACTTTATAAGGAGGTGAGAATAAAAAATGGCAAAAAAATCCGTACATACTTTGCATATGGTTCCTAAAGCCCATAATTTTATTAAAATTACTAAAACTCGCCTGAAATATTTTTGGGGGGTTGCTTAGACTTGAACAATCAATATTCTAAACATTTGACACATAATGAATCAAATTTATTTGTAGGAACACTCAAAGAGTAAGTAAAAAATTTTAAAGGCTCCTTTCTGATTCAAAGAAGAGTTCCTATAGCGTTAAAAAGGATAGAAATTACTTTTGAATATCGGCCAAGATTGATTTTATTGTCTAATCGGTTTTAAGGGATTTTTTTTAGATCGATTTGGACCAATATTTTGGTCCAGACCGCGAATTGAGGCCTCACATCCAAATTTAATCATTTTCTAAACGTGGACCGAATTTTTCCGTCTCGATTTTTAGACCTATTTTTCTCTGTCTCAAACTAAATACTGATTCTCTCTCCTATCCGGATGTATGAGTTGTACAAATACAAAAACGTTTAATTTCAACTAATGTTCACAATTTTTAAACTCATACGATGTTATCACCAATTATTCAATTATTGACTCGTTATAGGTCGAATTTTAAATCAGACCATTTTTTTTTTTTTTTGTTTTCATTTCAAACTGCTTCAGATTCAACTTATCTACAGGAGCAAATTAGTTCGCTCCAATAAAAATCCACGAGGTCACAGACCGATCTAGGAACTTCAGACCGAACCCGACGGTAATAAAAATATGGTGATATTTCAATAAATTGAATGATCCCTACTGTGTTCCTATGAGTTTTATCCTGAAATTCAGGTACAAAATAGTTTGGGACTATTCCTATTTTTGTGGACTGTATGTTTCAAAGTTGAAAAGTTTGCAATTTATCGCATTAATTTAAAAGAGTAAAAAAATCTAAGCTCGAACTCCATTTTTCTGACTCGAATCCAACACTATTATGTATATATATATATACATGTATATTTCCTCTTAAGAATAAAAAAAAAGATAGATACCATCAACATAATAACGTACTTTAGTATAGTAATAGATGTAATCAAATTTGGAATATTTATTGTATTAAAAAATTGGTAAAGGGATGAAGGAATGCAACAAAAAAATTATATTATCATAAAAAGTTTTTATTTGTACTATTATTTAACTCTGGAATATACAAAAAATATCCATATGGTGCCGCTCTGTGATAACTGACGTGTCTTCCGGATGCCTTTTGTTCACGTATACAATTTATTAGTGATGGGTTTTTGCTCTGAAAATACAAAACCAGTCTGATACTCTTAATTATTTTTCTAAAGTTTCTTTAATTGGTCAGATGGATTGTTGCACTGAACAATTATATGTTAGAGAATTATGTATAAAGAAAAAAACTATGGATAACGATTAGAAAAGAAAAAAAGGCGGGTGATGCGTGTGCTCTTTCCTCTTTTTTTGGTCATTATTTGATAGTTTGTGGATGCGTTAACATCTCCCTCTAATAGAAGATTATCATCTATTTTTGGTACAAATTGATTAATAAGAATTTAAATATAATTATAATATTTTACTTCCTCTAATCCTTTTTTAAATGTAGAAAGTTCTCCTTATTTGATTTAATTCATTTGGGGGGTACCTTAAACTTGAAAAATCAATATTATAAACATTTGACGCATAATGAATCAAATTTATTTGTAGGAGCACTCAAAGAGTAAGTAAAAAATTATAGACGCGCCTTTTGATTCAAAGAAGAGTTCCTATAGTATTAAAAAGGATAGAAATTACTTTCGAAACTCGGCCCAATTGATTTAATCAGTCATTTTAATTCATTTTATCCTCAAAAATCTTAAAACATGCAGTTGATACTAACAAAGGTTTTATTCAAACAATAGCAAACATATAAAGGCTTGTTTTGTTAAAATTTGATGCGTCTAAGTCAATCCAACTCGGAGATATTGAGTCAAAAATAAAAAGTGTCAGGTGAATAATTATTTTACAGAAAAAAATCCTAGGGACATTTGTTACATTGCTGAGAGAAGTGTCTTGAAACTTTTCAGATCTCCCTCATATATGGACTTCAAAAACCATTTCTATATCATATATTATATTATTATCTTTACTTATATCTATATAGTGCAGTTCCATCTGACCTTTTTGAAGAAATATTGACTAAAAAATCACTCAAGAGCGAACCAGTTCAAAAATCGTTCTCGAACCGCGTTCCAACACTAATATATATATATATATATACATATTTGTAGACTTGACGTATTTATGCACTTTTTTAATGTTTTCCTCCTGCCTTTGTAGAACATTTATACTTTGTCCCAAGGAAGCTGCTAACGGCTGGCCCTTTGAAACATCTTTGTTATATCCATAATTGAATTATTATTTAAAATATAGAAAAGAATAACAGAAAAGAAAAGCTGAATTACGTCTTTTGTTTTCGTCATAAAATCTATATTTGCACATTTATTTTTAGATCTCTTCTTTTTGTGTATTTATTATCAAAACAATATAAAACTAATTAAAAAAATAGTTCTTATGGAGCAAAGAAAATTAAAAGTTTATACATATGTGTCGTCGTCAACATAAAAAAAATTAGAAACAACACAAATCAAGAAAAGGGGAAAATGTTTAATTTATCCTTTTGACTTCAAATTCCTTTAACCTGTCAAAGGTCAACGCTAGCATATGCGCCTGTCAGCTCAAAGACAAGCTGGAATAACTTTTCATAAAATTGGCTATCCACCAATTATCCTCAATTCCTATTATTAAATAACCCCTTTGGCTGTCTCGCAAATTGATCATCTATATGGAATAATAAGAAATTCAGTGATTGTATTTGAAAGAGGTGGCCAATAAAAGCCTTTTAAAACAAATAAAGCTTTTAAACTATAGCTAAAATGATTGAGTATCAACATTCATACCAGAAATTTGAGTGCAATGCCTGTAAATGACTTAAGGTTGCCTATGAAATATTCATTAGCTTGTATATATGAAGAAGAAAAAAAAGAATAAATTAGGATTTTCTCTTTTCCTTGATTTGTGTTTAAGGTTGTTTTTATGTTGATGCATCAGATATCTATAGCTATTTTAAATATACCCAACTTTAAAAACGTATTTGTGGATATCTATAGCTTGATACTTTATTGTATCAAAAAAATAGTAAAGAAACAGGGAAAAAATCCTAAAATCCGTTGGCATCAATTAGCTAATTATTTCCAACTATGGAGGTAACATTTAATATTTGCTTGGAATTGTTATCATCTTAACATAATCCGATTTGAATTCAAACCGTCATGATCAGGGAAAATAAGTAGAAACATAAACAGCTGAGCAGAAAATACTTTATGCAAACAAATTTTCCTATAAAAACACTCTACAGATATGTTTTAGTACAGACGACGTTGCACAATCTAATTGCTCGCTATGTGCCAACGAAATGTTTACTGGGTATATAGGTACGTACAGTATGGTGTCCAAAAATCATACAAGTAAACTTTAACCCTAAAATTTAACTATGTCACAAGTCCAGGGAGGATCGCCCCATTTCCTACTTCAAAAATCAGACAAGTAATTCCAATTTTTGGACTATTGTAATCCTTCAATATTCAAACAGTTTTGAATATTGAAGACTTGTTCAAATACCTCGACAATTAAAAAAAGAATAGAAACTCAATTTACTTTCTGTATAATAATACTGTACTATTGTAATGGAGGGGGTTGAGGTCAGGCCTGGAGGAGGGCCCTCCCCAGGGGGGAGAGGTGGCCACATGGATTTCTCATTAAATTAACGACAAACCTGATTATTATTTAATCAAGAAAAAACAACTCCAAAGCGATTTTTAAATTGTTTAAACTATATTTGTATTCACTTCCTTAACAAGCAATAAATGCCTTGAAACGTGAGCCAACAGATTGGCAGCTCTTGATGATGTAGGCTGTGTCTGTGGTGGTGGACCACGCGTGCATGATGGCACTTCAGAGAGAATCCAAGTCTGGATAAGAGGTTTGGCGGCGGATATTCTTCTCCAAGACGACTCAAACCGCAAAGTCCAGGGGATATGGGTCAGAGGTGGGCCCCACATGAAGGTAGAGAACCAGTTCGCCATATTATTGCTGCAGAAGTTTGAGAGATTTTTGGGCTGTAAGGGACTTCTTGATGTTGTGGGCAGAACGGATGTATAT
This sequence comes from Lepeophtheirus salmonis, assembly GCF_016086655.4. NCBI lineage: Eukaryota > Metazoa > Arthropoda > Copepoda > Siphonostomatoida > Caligidae > Lepeophtheirus > Lepeophtheirus salmonis. The sequence continues at coordinate 30,269,941 of NC_052139.2, read as the reverse complement.
TCCAAGGGTCTTTACAGTCTTCTCGGTGTCTGGTGTCTTCTCAGTACTTATACCAACGCAGAGGAGATCATTGACACCTTTTTTTTTGTTGTTGTTGTTACACCGACCTTTTTATACTTAGAGATATATATTGGATGAAGACTAAACTTGTATTTTTTTTGCTTAAGATGCCGTTTGATTGTGTAATGAAACCTCGTTTTAAAAAATAATGGGCATATAATATTCATTAAAATGGCCTCCCCAAATCTGTAATCGTCACAATGAATTTTTGTCTACTTTAAATATAGTTTAATTTGTGGAAACATCCAAAGGATTTCATCAAATTATAATTAGTTGAAGAATAAAAATGTATGTAATCCTAGACTGACTTCATATTGAGAAAACTCACTCAAGCCTGCTCTACTAACTACAGTCGGGACAAAGTAAAAGTCTTCCAAACTATTTCAAAGAAGGAAAAAAAACAAAAAACTCAAAAAGTGACATCTTTATGTGATGTTTTTCCTTCCTCAAAAAAATAAAAATAATAATAATATTGAAAACCTAAACCAAATCACTGATGCAGAACTCTTTTATTTTTTTAAATATGTGTCTAAATAAATATTTTTATGAGAGTTGTAATTTCATTTCTATGTATGTAGTACGTTACTTCTAGCGTAGGGTTTAAGCCTGAACCCCTTAAACCGGTCTGAGACCCTTATGATAGTAAGTGAACGGAATTATTTATTCAGTAGTTTGGTCTGGACTGATATGTAAGAAAAATTCAGTTCAACATCAGAGCTTTACTTCACCAACACAAAGATATTGAGTGTATTTTGTTGTCAGCTATCAATTTTTCTATTTCCCCCCTACTCGGTGTTCGTAACGCTGATTGGTTGAATTATAATTAGGACTTGTTAAGCTTTAAACACTGATTGATTGATTAATTTTGGTCAGGACCGATATTAAAGAAAGATTTGGTCTACTACAGGGGTTTGTTTACCTTACGTACACAAAAATATAGATTGTATTTTTTTGTCAGCTGTCGATGTTTCCCTTTCTTTCCCTCTAATCAGTGTTCTGAACATCTGAATTATAACTAACTACCACCTGATTTTGGGCCTCTGTTTTGGAATACATATTTTCGTAGAAAAGGTAGTGTGATACAATCAAGGTGATGACCACGTGATATCAATTGTTTTGCTGAATTGTTGTGAATAAAAATGTCATATGAAATAAAATGGGTTCGATAGGTTGAGACCCCAAAAAATTGGCCTACGATTTAGAAGTAGTTAAATTTTGATCTATTGACCAACATGTCTGTCTTTTTAGAAAAAGGTACGTAATACCGAACCCGGGGAAAATTCGGTCTGGGACCGAGCTCAACACTATTAACTTCTTCTTATTAATATAAACAAAGGAAACTCTTTTTCTTTCCTGCTCCCCCCCACACTTCTTTGACAGCTTCTAAATTGTAATAAATATCTTTTAATGTACACGTACAATTTAAGATGTTCTATGTTCTTATACATCTGTTTTCTTTTTTAGCTAATGAATGCGCCATTCCTCTTGGCATGGAACATGGCCATATTGATGATGCCGACATAACAGCCTCTTCTGCCTTTGACTTCAAATCCGTTGGTCCACAAAATGGAAGGTAATGTTGATGATTTTTTATTTATCTACTTATTTTTGTTAGTCGTGTGTCGATTCCATTTAAGTTCATGATTTTTTACTAAACTCAAATGGGGGTGAGTCGATTTAAGTTCTATCACAATTACTCTATCATTAAATACCAGCAAATTATGTTTTTGATTTTCGAATAAATTTGTAACTAAAAAAAAAAAAAAAAAAAAATATACAAAATACCACCCTTTTTTTCTAATGAGATTATTCGAATCTTTGAGGAGAAGGACTCAGCACATAATTTAATCAAACTTCAAATGAGACCCATTCATACTTCATTTTTCTCTGTGTCATCGATACAAACCAAGTTTTTATTCGAGATGGATCTAGACCAAATTTATTTAAAGAAATGTCCACTAAAAATCATAAAAATTTCAAACCGGTCTAGGATTTTCAGACCGAAACATAACACTACTATTAGGGATGTCCAGAGGGTTCCTGAGCGCCACTAATTCGAAAAATGTTGGTCTTTAACATCCAAAAATCATCGAGTTGAAGTGTTTTTTTACAAAAAAAAGGTTAAAATTCAAGTCTTTTGTCTCTTCTAAATAATTAAGACCCCCCTCTCAAAATAAAATCCTGCGGACGCACTTGAATAGGTACTGATTTATTGTCTTTTTTAATGTATCGACTTGAGTCGATCCTTACGGAAGGACTCGATTAGACTCGGCTCTAGTTGACACAAAACTAATTTTCATAATTTTTCCCCTGAGACAGGTGATTTTTTTGACTTATTTTATGGGTGGGAAGGGGAGGGGGGGATAGAATGATGTGAACCAGATCTTCTTGCATGCCTGCTTTTGTGTCATTTACCTCCCCCCCACTTTTGCTCCTTGAAATAATATTGTTTTTGGAAGGTCTTACAATTATTATTTGTTTTTTTTACACCTTTGTCATCAGGCGTTTCCCGAGTTAGTTGGCTCCAGAGTCTCTTTTATCTGATATTCTTCCTCCCAAGAAAAGAAGCCAAAAATGTTTAGCTCTTATTTTCTTTAAAAAAATAAAATAAAATAAAAAACGTTCACCAGAGCTTATAATAAAAATACACGTATAGTACGGTTCGTTTTTCAACTTCGTTTGAATTTTGACTAGTTTGAAAAAATTGTTATCAATTGGTAAGAAAATAAATTATCCAAAATTTAATTCCCCCCTAGAATGTCAACTTTAGTTAGCAGATATCGGTCAAAGTTTGACAGGTGACAAAGGTTCTTTATTGTCTCAATAAAGATTAAAATATATAATAAATCATTATTTCACATTTTATTAACTATGATAGACGTTCTACTAATCTATAAAAAGTATTGATTAAGTTTTATTTAAGGCTACCCTTTGGAGCAAAAATAGACGATAATATAAGAAAATTTTGATCTCTTCTTTCTGCAAATAAAAAAAAAAAAATGATAAAAAAGGATGCGCGTTATACGCGGATTTGCTGCAAAATAACTAAAAATGAATCATTAGTATCTATATTTACAAAGTAAAGATTTTTTTTTTTTCATAATTTAATTAAGATATGCCACCACCTACAGATGACCTCGTTGGGCAATGCAATTTTGTATAGGTCATGTTCATACTATATCACAACTATTCTTTACTTGGCATAATTGAAATTTAAAAAAAGTTTACTAACAAACCGGCCTAACGTATATTTTTTGTAAACGTTGTGTCAACATATTGACTCCTAATTGATCTGGTTTCTTATCGCTATCCAGGTGATGTTTAATTACGTAAATATAGAGTAACAATAATTTCTGTATTTGTTTTACGAGTGATCATTTCCAGACACCCTTTTTTTATAATTTAGGTGATCTGTAAGTGTATTTTTATTGATTTTTTATTAGTTTTATTATTGAAAGGGAGTGGAGGGGTGGTATAAGATTCAATTAAAACTCTTAGCTGGGATGTTCCTCACATTCATATATGTATTTATACAAAAATTCCAATTGATGAAGTAATAGTTTGTCTGTCTATATAATTTATCATGATGGATCAAATAGATCTTTCTTTTAAGTCCTCCATTACTTCCCTGGGATATTTATCCACCCCAGATACTGAAATATCCTGTTAAATTGTGTGTACTGGGTGGTCCAATGAAATCTAAACACTTACTTATTCAATTAGTAATGTAGGTTACGAAATTGACATTAATTTATATTTCGATATGTTAAAGCATAAACAATTAGCGTCAAAAGAAAACAACCTGAGCTCTTTAGTTCTGACTATGGGACACAACAAATAATATCCCAACCTTTAATAGCAAAATTGTTTAAATTGGCTCTTGTAAAGGGAGCGGGGATCAAATTGTCGCCAAAATATTTTTCTACAAAAAACAACACAAAATATACATTTTTTAACTTTTTTATTGAAAATCAAAACTATGACGAGCATATAGGTATAGAGTAGCCATTCATTCGATATAATCACCGTTGGCATCAATAACGGCCTCTGAACCGGCCGCAGGCTCTTCTGACCATCTCATTGTCCATGTTGCCGAATACCTCCTTGATGGAGTCCTTCAGGCTGGCCTTAGTGATATGGGGATGTCTGTTGGTATATCTCTCGCCATAGCCCCAGACAAAATAGTCCGAAGGATTAAGGTTGGGAGAGTTAGGAGGCCACTAATCTTTGGTGACGACGTCATAACAGTTCTCGGTTAACCACTGCATGGAGATTTTGGACACATGGCAGGGTGCTGAGTCCTGTTGCCACACCCAGGGCCTGTCTCCGGCCTTCATGGACCTGGTAGGATCATCCTCAACCATCTTCTTCACCTTGTCGACAAAGTCGGTGTCCCTGACCTTCCTGTCGGCGCCCTCCTCCTTGGGTGCCCTCTTTATGGTGGCATCAACATCCCAGGTGTCCTTTAGCTTCTTACGGATACGCTGAACAGTCCGTAAATTCACTCATAAGGTTGAAACAATCGTTGAATTGGAGATTTCACCTCCATTATTAACCAATGCCATGACGACGGCGGACCTCGAAAGCTCCTCGTTCCAGTTATAGCTCTTTATCTCCTCATATGATGACGGCATTATGCTAACTGAACTACGTATCGTCAGCTGACGAGAATAACTTTCCTATTTGGTAACCGGTTTTTTATTTGATAATGTCGTCTTCAAGTTATCAAGGTTTAAAGTAGGCGATAATATGATCCCCGCTCCCTGTATAGCAGTGAATCATAGTTATTGAATAATAATTCCATAGTTGGAAAGAATGGAGCTCAAAATTGCCAACAGATTTTGTCCCTTTTTTTTTGTTTCTTTTTGGGCAGGGTTGCTAAAATACAATGACGTAACGATGTGAGGAATATAGATCGATTTTTTCTTACAGAGCGATCTAAGTCGAACCTCTTTAAATGATTGAATTAGTTCCGTCCACACACAACCATAACCAAAATGTCCGCAAAGGATTATACACCGTGTAGTCCATTGAAATCTGAGCACTTACACATAGGTTGAGAGGTTGAAATTAATTCATATTTCGATACATTAAAGCATCAACAATTAGTTACAAAACAAACCAAGCCTGAGCTCTTTAGCTTGCGTAGTATTTCTACTACTTGTCATTTGCATATTCCAAGAAGTTAAGCGTATCCAAGGCTACACCACCAGCAAGTTCAAAAAAGTTGGAGAAGAAGAATGGGTCTGTCAAAAAAGGCCATACTGGACTCATAGGAGTTAAAGAAAACATTCCAGGCCAATCCTCTGAAGTCCATGAGAGCCCCTGCAAGAGATCTCGGGGTTTCACACCATACTGTGCAGGGTGCCATTAACGAGTTGATGGAAAGAACATTGTGATGATGGAGAGCCCACTTTTGACACAAGCTATGAAAGAGACCCCTTTCCCTTAATGCAAGACTATTTTGAACTATTTTTTTTACACTGTTGTCCCTCCAACAGACCTGATACCAACCTCATGGACTAAACCTTTTGCGTGCATGTCGAGGAGAAGGCCTTCAGTGTCCTTCATTCAAACGCCGAGGCCATCAAAGGCACTGTCAGCACTGAGACACCATGATTGATAACTACATCTGCAGCGGGTGCCAGGCCTTCTGCCAAAATCCATCATTGCTCCTAAGGGCAGCTACATTAATGGTTAAGAGAGCTTGGGCCTTCATCTATTAATAGTATTAATTAGGTTGAAATTATATTGTTGATTAATCAATTATATCTTGTTGAATATTAATATTCAAAATGTTCAGATTTCAATGGACCACTCCGTACTATATATATGATATTTCTGATGATACAGAGGGATTATATATATATATATGTATATTAATTCATATTTTAAGGAATTCTCGATTATAGGTGCCCTGATATATGAAGAATAAGTTGAAACTTTTTTGATGGCATGAATTTCTCCATGAGATTCGATTGGAATTTATTTGAATAATATATATTCTACCATTATCACAAAAATTATATATATTAAAGTTTAATTAAATTGAAGAGTGAGAACTAATAAAGGCAAATGAAATTAAAAATCGTTGGAGCTAAACACCCCAGAAAAGTAGTCGAGTAGATTTGAAATAAAAGTTGATGGAAAAATAAATATTTTTTTATTCGTGAAATATAACTTATCCCATAGAATTTGCATAATAATAAATTGATTCATAAAATGTTTGAGCCGACTAAAAGAAAAGTGTTTATTACAAAGATAATAACAGTCAAATTACAACTATATTGAAATCAAACGTATTTTTAATTTAAAAAAAAACAAAAAAAAAAACACATTCCGATCCCTTGCTACAAAATTAATTTTATTGACATTCAATTTATTCATTGTTTTTATTTTATTTTTTTAAATTAAGAATTTAATAAAAGTGTATAATATAACATCTCTAATCAATTTTTTAAGTCTACAAAGAATTATAACCCCTATGTTTTATGACCTCCACAATATACTTGTATATATATATATACACCTCCTTCGAAATCTCATTAAATTCTCACAGAAGGAGGCATCTTAAATATTCAGAGTATTATAGGTTGGAAATATACCTATTGAGACGATAGACATACCTTCTAAAGTAAATTAACTTTGTATACATATTGAATCGTTTCTTTAGACTTTCAATCAATTATTTGTATTATCCAAGTCCTTGATGATTTGATGATTGACGAGATGACTTATTTAGAAATGATAGCAAAGGAATATCTTATCTTCAAGGCGCTGCATATCTTATACATAATGTGTGTTTCTTAATTTAAAGTCTAGAGGAAGTTATGTTTATATTAAATTATTGATTTAAAGATCTATCTAATTAAGGAATAATATCACATTAGGCCGTCTGTATCTATTAAATAAATCTTGCTGTAATTGTTAACTTTATATAAGGAGAAGCAACCCTCCACTGCTTGTCCAAAGCAGACAACAAGAAAGGGCTTTACCTGTAAACCCAAGCGAGTTTCGGTCCAAATCCTGCCTGCTGGGACCACGGCCTGCTGTGAGACGATAATAGATTACCTGTAGACGACAAGTAAGAGATTTTCCAGCTTGAAGAAGAACGAAAGCTCACCTAATGAACTTATGCTCATATGGGACAACGCATGTCCCCGCATAGCCAAGGATACCACGTAGTTCTTAACACGGAGAAAAGTAGAAATGATCAAACATAGTCCCTACAGCCAAGATTTTAATCTCTGTCTCCCACTTATCTTCCGTAAGCTGAAACACCTGCTCCGTGATTACGATTTTGAAAGCCATGAAGACCTCATACGCAGTGTTCTGTGAGTGATGAAGTTAGTGAACGAAGAGGAGCTCTCCTGGTAGTTGTAGGAGTTGGAGAACCATTGCTACGATGTTATCCCAGACGGAGGAGACCATTTGACATGATTGATTAATTTTTTTAAACTTTTGATTTTAATTTCTTGTCTCACTGGGGGAGTCTAAATCATTTCAGAACAAACTAATATTAACTCCATTATATTCGAGAATGGAGACTATCTATTTCCTTTTATAATATGTCGCCTGTTAACACAAAACAAATTAATTTTTGTTTTTTCAAAATGACATATGTTTTCTATGAGAAAATATCTATAAATAATACTTATTAACCCATTGTGTGTGCCGCAAATGACACTTAAATTAGCCAAAATTGATCATTACAATAAAAAAAATGAGATATCAATATATTTTGTTTAAAAAAAAGACCATATCCGGACCAATATTATTCTCATAAACTAAATAAAGGTTTCAAACCATAGATAAAATTCTGAAGTATCTCAACTCATCCCAATAATTTGAGAACAAATACTTGACTCAAACATGTCTATGAAATATTGGGTTATATATATATTTATTCAACTTTTCAAAATTGAAAGTGAATTATATTTGTGTTCTTTGACGAATTATTGTCAATTTCTATCTATAATTTTTTCTATAAACCCTTGGGGTCTATCATAAATTACACTTAAAGTACCCGACATTGAGCGACACAATAAACGAATGATCAATTGACTGATTTTTTTGTTGAAAAGGACCATATCGGGGCCAATATACATTTTTTTTATTAAATAAAGGCTTTAACCTATAGTAAATGTTCTTGGGTATCTTAATTCATCCCAGAAATTTAGGTAATACTCCTTTAATTGACTCAAACATGTCTATGAAATATTGGGTTACATATATATATTCAACTTTTCAAAATTGAGAATTAATTACATTTGTATTCTTTGACGAATTATCGTTAATTTCTATGTACAATTTCTCTATAAACCCTTTCGGTCTGTCATAAATTACACTTAAAGTAGCCGAAATTGATCGAAACAATAAACGAATGATCAATTGACGGATTTTTTTGTTGAAAAAGTGCAATATCGGGGCTAATATACATCTTTTTTTGTGTTAAATAAAGGCTTTAAACTATAGTAAATGTTCTTGGGTATCTTAATTCATCCCATAAATTTAAGTAATAAGCCTTTAATTGGCTCAAATATGTCTATGAAATATTAGCTTGTATGTTTATGTGAGGGGAAAAAAATATATTTGGATTTTCATCTTTTCTTGATTTGTGTTCAGGATTATTTTGACGCACCCTATATGATGATAGTTTCATCCTTGAATTTAAAAAAAAATAATACAGAATTAATGAGAATTTGGTTCTTTCTACCCCAAACAATGCATTGTCTAGATTGAAATGACTAACTTTGCGCGTCTTTTCATAACCCATTAAATCAATCAAATTCCGTGTTGTAGGGGAAAGTAAAAGATGAAACACATTCACGCTCAATTAATTTCTTCATTAATTGGTACACTTAAAATAGGGGTAAAACGATTTACGATTTTACATAATGTTTATTTTACCTTTTTTGTTCCTACATACAATGAGAACGGTGGATTAAACGAAGCTTATAAAGTTAAATACGAGTGATTTAATGGTCTATATCAAGGGTGTGCAATAATCTTTTTTTCTCAAATGGTCACTAGTTACAACACACTACTTGGATTTGGAGACAGGGCCGTTTTTATGGAGGAATCATTTTCCCTCCGATCTCAGACACTTGATTAGAATAAATAGGGCGTTTCAAATATTAGATTTTTCATATATTATTACATCTTTTTATTCAAAAATCATTTGAAAAAGAAACCCTTAAAATAATCTTCAATATTGTAGAGGATGCGGCAAACATAACTTCCTTTCTGCTAAAGGCGATAAAACAAGTTTTAAAAGTCCTATCAGATCCGTGATGTCCTCCATCACCCCTATGCTAAATAAACCGAACTTGCCTATTTTAATAACCAATGATTTTTTGGTTTCTCTTTAAATAACTTTTATTTAGAGATTTCAGAGGCATACTTGTTTTATATAAAGAGATGCAAAATTTAATTGGCAACATATCTTATTTTATAGTAGTGGATGATTAGTTTGTTAGCTAATTAATTATGCGAGATTTCGCAATGACAATAAAAGGTTGGTGTTTTACTATTAAATCCGGTTTCAATCATCTGATGACAACAAATCTGATGGCAATAGTTTTAACTCTCTACCATCCTTATTTTTGATTTTTTTTTTGCTTTCAAAGAATTTTGCAATTTTTTTTTTGTAGATGAGAAATTGAAGCAATCAATGGATTTTCATAAAACGCAAGAATAAAAACTAAATTTTAATTATTTTAATTTTGTAAATTATTCTATCAAAGCAATTTTTGGCAATTTTATTTTCGACAGCAAAGGCACGTTCCCCATAAATTCAACGCATAATAACGGCTGATTCTATTTATATATATTATAGACTCCACCGAAGGTAAATTCGCACTTCTATGGAAGGCCACATAATTTTACAATTCCAAGTTATTTTCTAACGAAGAAAACATGTATAATTTTCTCTTTCTCTAGGATATAAATTTGACTTGGAGGTATATATGTACAAAATTTAATTGGCAACTTATCTTTTTTTATAGTTGCGAATTTTAATTTGGTTATGTTTTATTTTGCAAAAGTATCAAAGAGGTGTTTTTTAAGTAAGAAATGTTAAATACACAAAATTCAACCCTCTACTTCTTAATATATATTTAACCAGTATCCCATTCTCATCAAAACTGTCTATCAGTCACATTTATCTCTTGACCATCTTCTACTTCCCTTGAGGTAACTCCTTTATATTAGTCCGTGTCGCGTACATGACTCTTGACTGTATTTTTGCTTTCAAGAATTTCGAAAATGTCAAATTATTAAAATGAATTAAAAAATTACAGACTGTTATCTTTTGCGCAGACAACGTTCTCTTTTAAATTCTGTTTGGAGATTTTATTTTTTATAAATTCAGGAAATGTCTGGTTTTTTATGAGATTTGACAATCAATTTAGAACAAAAGTCAATTTATAAAGAAAAACAGAGCAAAATTGGAAGCATTTGATTTTTTAAATAGCAATAATAAACAAATATTAAAATTTGTTAGTATTTAATTCTGAAATTGTACTAATAACAAAATATAATCTCCTCTCTTCTTTCAAATCTACAATGATTGGGCAACATAACCCCTATTTTTTGTTTTGGAAATATCTATATTTGTAAACCCTTGAATCATGAAAGGATTTTTATAAACTGTTCCAATCTACTTTGAAATTATCATTAACACATCCATGAAATGTTTTTTTTTTCAAGTAAAGGAATTATAAAAATATCTTTCGGTACATTTCAAATAATGATAATAATCACGCAACCTCGATTCAAAAACCGAATTTCCTCGCAGGAGATATTTTTTCCTCCATAAAAGCTAATTATTTTTGGGGAAATGTTGTGTGTCCTAACCACCTAACTACCCCCTTGCAAACTCCCTTCTATATGTGCTTATATATTTTATAGAAATATTTGTTCATTGGATTTTATCAAAATCATTCATTCAACTCTTTTTTGAGTTAGGATTGAAGAAAATAATGAATGATGGTTGGTTAGAAGTTATAATAATACGTTCTAACCACACACTTCCTACTCTAAGGAGTAGTTTCAGTTACCATGAAATAAATATCAGGACTTTTCTTAGTATTGAAAATTTTTATTGTGGCCAGACTAATAGAACAGTGGTATTTTTAGTCGTTGTACATCAATTCAACGCTCATAATTAGTAACAATGTAACCTTAATCCGGATTCTACTTTATTAAGGTCCGATCTTCGGGTTAAATGTTCATAAAATTAAATTCAATACCCGTTTTATTTTGTTTCAGATCCACATATATATGAAATTTTGGGTACCCGTGATGTACTCGAATATTTACGTTTAAAGATCCGAACCAGATCTGAGAAAGTATGCATCTATCTTGACAGTAGAAACTTTGTTATGTGCCCTATACAACTTCCCCCTAAATCAGTGGTTCCCTAAGTTGGGGCTCGTGAGAAACAACAGGTGTTGTCCTTACATGATTTTCAAAAAAGAAGAATACAATTTAAATTGTGCCATCAAAACTTAAAAAATGATCTTTTTTAGAAGTATTTCCCAGAATATAATGCTTCACAAAAACATATTAGATTTACCCAGGGGCCTCCGTGGGGTAGGGGCTATAATAAGGTGATTTTCTTATCACTATTTTTTTTTTTTTTCGACTCAAATTATGGAGCAAGGAAAAAATTCTAAAAACTAAGTAATCTATTTGCATAAAATGCACTCTAAATTTTATATTCATATTTCTGTGAGACGTGTAGGGGTTGCACGTAGTCTAGCCACATATTTTAAGGGTCGAACTCAAAAAAAGTTAGGGAGCATTGCCTAAGTGACCGCGTGATTTGGAAAATGACCTCATCAACATTTAGTCAGAAAAGAAGAATGAAAATATACCAGTCTTCTTCTCCATAAAAAGAATCAGATTTGATCTTGTAAAATACATAAATAAATATATACATATATGCATTGCAAAGCTTTAAAGCTGAAGTGAAGAATAAATACAACAAAAGATGAAAAAAACAAAAAACAATCCCTCCTTTTTTTCATTTTATGAAATCATTAGGAAATCCTTGTCATAAATAACAAAATATGGATTGTTTTATTTATCTATTGCCAAAAAATACATTTTGCTATTTATATATTTACTTATGTAGGAGCAAGTTTAAAATGAAAATATATGGATGTACATACGGACATTAGTAGAGGTGTAATAAATATGTCTTAAAAAGTGGGAGCGGATTTTTCTAGTTGGCAAACACAGTGTAGCTTGTTGTCAGCTGTCGATGGGTCTTTTCCCATAATCCGTGTTCTGAACGTGGGTGCCCCATAATTTTACATCAGGGCATGTTGTCTTGAACCATTTCGCCAAAGAACATTTTGGCTTATGGATCTTCTGCCTGAAGGATATTTCGCCTAAATTTATATAAAATATGTGGATACGTCATTATTGTTTATTTTTGGTTGAAATGGATGTTTTCCTTCAATTTTTTGAATCAAAAATCGCCCATCCATGAGTTTTTTCTAGTATAAATAATCCATTATTTCTAATGATCATTACTAACGGAGAAGGGATTAACAATTCTTCCATGAGAATAATTGTCGTGTGTATAATATTTTGTTTTTCTTAAAGTACTAATTTTATTACCTATTAGGCCACTCGTTCGAATTCATTTCATAGTGAGATTTCGTTGGTGCATGCATTAAAATTTGGAGTATAATTCCATCATTTCTCCAAACGAAAAGAACCATTTAATGGGGTTTATAGTAATATGCATAACATATTTGATTTAAAAAATTTCATAGGAACATCAATTTTAACCGTAAATAAGAAAAAAAAAATTAAATATACCTTTTTTCAACCCAGAATGACATATGGCTGGTTAATAATTTAATTATGAATACTATGAATGATATATTCCTTACAAATACGCTAATTACTGTATAGTTATTGTATTTTCAATGGTGTTTCAATAATACTATAATTATTCTACTCAAGTTTTTAATTAAAAATATATATAGCTTTAAATCTAAGTCAATTTTTGATATTTTTTTTTTAAATATCATTATTAATCACAAATCAAAACGGTGTTGAATATGGGTTTCACAAAGTAGTATCATATCAAAAACCAATTCATTAATCTAATTATTTTTCTAAATAAGTCATAAAATATTTTGATTATCATATTATGAAATATGATGTCCGTTCTATATACGGAAGTGGATTTGTGGTGACTTCCTTGATATCATGGTTGCTTATAGCTGATCTAATAAAACGTCATGATAGCTTATCTGCTCTCATACCAAATGTTTTTCAAATTGTGAAGAAATACAACATTAATTTTCAGTTTCTCTTATTTTTACGTTCCGAAAGGATATTTTTTATACAACATTGTACATTAAAATGTACCCTAACAGGGACGTCCGCAGGACTATATTTTGGGAGGGAGGAGCTGTTTCCAAAAAATTAAATTCCTAGGAAAAAAATTTCAAATATTAAATTTATAAGAAAAAATTTGAAAATGTAAATTTTTATACAAAATCTTCAAAAATTAAGTCATTAATATATACCTAATGTATAATTAATTCATGTTGCAGAATAAACAAGGACCAATATGGTGGAGCCTGGTGCCCATTAGAAGCTGTAGCAAAGACCGCCCACGAGTGGATTGAAATAGATATGCACAAGGACTATCGGATCACACAAACTGGCACTCAGGGTCGCTATGGTGGAGGTCGTGGGCAAGAATTTACTGAAATGTTTATATTTCAGTACTGGCGAACTGGTATGAAGGATTGGGTAGTCTATAGAAATCATTCCGGTCACGAGGTAGTAACTATTTTAAATGAAAAAGCTTTAAGTCATTACTAAAAATACAATCGTCTTAGATATTACCAGGGAATAAAAACACATATGTCGTGAATATAAATAAGCTGAACCCCCCAATCGTTGCCTCTAAAGTACGATTTGTTCCATATTCGCACCATCCAAGAACAGTGTGTATGCGCGTCGAAGTCTATGGTTGTGTTTATGAGACCGGCTTGAAGTCATATTCCACACCGCCTGGGGATGAATTCAGTCCTCATGTGTATTTAAGTGATGTCTATGATGGAGAAGAAAGTAGAAATGGACGAATGGAAAATGGTCTTGGTGTGCTTACGGATGGCGTCATTGGTGGAAATATTTCCTATTCTCAGCATGGAATCAAATCTGGTAAATGACATCTATAAATATATTTATTTAATATTTTTGACCGTCTCTTTTTTCTCTCTCTCTTTGTTAATCGTAGCTCCTGGATGGGTTGGTTGGAAAAACAGGAAGCGAGATGTCGTTTTGATTTTTGAATTTAATACACTACGTAAATTTGAGTCGATTACATTTGTCACTCATGCCAACAAGGATATGGGTATTCAGGTACGTTCCCTTAATTCCATTTTTATTTTTTTATTTTTATGGGTATAAGTGGTCTGTTTATCCATGTATAAATATATCCAAAAATGGATATTATTGACAGGCTTTTTAAGAAATGAGAGATGTCCAACTATAATAATTGATGGAAAGTTTATCCCATTTCTTTTTTTTTTTATCTATCTTTTTGCAAGAAAATATTAGGATAGGCTCAATAAAAATATCATTAATATTGTTCAATGAGAAAGAAACTATTTTCCTCTCATTTCCTTATTTTCCATCACTTACAATTCACACACTTTCTTCCAGCCTTTCTCTCACATGGTAGCCTCCTTTAGTGAGTCTGGGAACCGGTATAACTCCAATCGTCTCACCAAGCCCAACAAAAGAGCTGCACTCGAACTAAGTGAAATTGACTCAGTCACCCTCTCTCTAGATGGTCAGCTTGGGAAATTTATCAAACTCCAATTATTCTTCACGGATAAATGGATTCTTTTGAGTGAGATTTCCTTTGATTCCAGTCCTATTTCTACAGAATTCAACTCCTCCTCCTCCAGCATCCCTTATATCAGTGAAGAAGAGGAGACAAATGATAGTAAGCCCGATGATTCAAACGACGTTCGAAGTGGGATCTACAATAAAATCGAAAAGAAAAAAGTGTCAACAAACAGTGTTGCTCTCTCAGATACGCCTAGAAACGAGTTCCCCGTAGAATTTCGCGGAGACGAATCCGTTCTCCGTGGTGGATCGATTGAAGAAGAAAAAGACACAAGTTCTCCTACTCAAGTCTACATCGGACTCATCATAGGCGTACTCGGAGTGACTGTCCTCCTTCTCCTCGTCACAATTGCAGTCATGATGCGTCGAAACAAACAAAAAATATTTAATAAACACTCTCTCTTTAAGAGCCCTAATCTCACACCCAATGGTCGTCTACATCACCCCTCATATGCTGCAGCGCCGCTTCCAAATTCTGGAATAATAACACTTAGAGACTTAAAACAGCAGCAACCCTCGGGTCATGTCACTGCACAAATGTACGGATCCCCTCCACATCACGACGACTCGGATGAAGGAAGTTCCTACTACCATGAACCATATCGACTCATACTTAAGCCCACAAATAACAAGCCAATTAATTCAAACAGTTGTGGACGGCTTTGCGAATATGAGGAGTTTGGACTCCTTCAAGAGCAGCAACAAATGCAAACTGTGAAGCTTCAGCAACAACCACTTTTAAAAACCTCATTAGATAAATCAAATGGGAAGTTTGGAAGCACGCCCATGTTCCCCCCTCCACCACCCCATAAACTATATACCAATAATAACAATAACAGTTCTATTGGTGGAGGACCAGCGGGCTCGTTTAAATCCAATGGCTACGCCACAACAGATTTTGTCAAGAAATGGCATCCACCTCCCCCACCCTTACCCATTCCAAATAATGTATCAACTAATAAAGAAAGCTTCTACGCTGCTACTGATATCCTCACTGGTGATCGAACCAAGGATGAGGTAATCATTTTGTCCTCTTACTAAGTCAACCACATTTATTATTCTATAAATCCTTTATCTGGTTTTTGTGTTGTCGTTTTATTAAACCGTTTTTCTTTGTGTCACTTAATTATGTTGTTATTTTTTTTTTTTTTTGTATTGTGTAATTCTTATTTATATATGAATATATATATATATATATCTATCTGTCAGAAATTAATAAACTTTTTAAGGATAACTCATCTAAAATCAAACTTTCTTTCTCTCTAATTTATTCATTGTATCCTTGCCCAATACCATGGAACTCTAGAGACATGGAATAATCACGCAAAGTTCTTATTCCCAGATGAGGGAAAAATAAAAGAACTGAGATGGGTTGAAAAAAAGGAGAAAAAAAAGAAGTGAAAGTCATTTTACCTTCATTCCTTTAAGAGGAGAAAAAAAAGTTAAGTATGACTATTCCATGTGTCTAAAATTCCATGCCTATACCTAGTGTAAATAATATATGTGGTCCGTCAACATGAAAACAATCTAGAAAAAAAGGAAAAAATGTCAGTATAATATATTACTTCACAAATACATACAACCCAATAATTCATAGGCATGTTTGAGTCCATTGCAGGCTTATGTACAAGACTTCTGGGATGGCTTAAGATACACAATAGTTTTAGCTACAGTTTATTATCTTTATTTGTTTTAAAAGACTTTTATTGGGCCTGATATATAAATAATATCAATCAATTTTCCATTCTTTTATGGCCGAAATTAATTTTGCCTTCTTTAAGTGGAATTTTAATCCAGACTCAATTTTGAGCAAAAAATTTTCAGCTGACTTTTGTGTTGACGGGCCAGATATGTCTATAAAGGACTCTTGGAAAATTTTGGATGGGAATATTATAAGGGGCATCATTACCATATTTTTCTCCCGTCTCTGATTGACGGCAAAAAAATTGTGAGTTGTAGATTTATCCCAATTATGAACATGTTAAATATCTCAGATTAAACTACTTCATAAAATTTGAAAGCATATGATGTATAACTAGTTAGTGGAGAAGTAAAAAAGTTTGAAATCCCGTAAATTTAAGATCACGTTCACCATTTGCATTACTCTTAATAATTATCCACCCCTATTTTGAAAACTCAAACGTATGGTGGTGATCTCTCTGAGTAGAAATGTCGTCACTTAAGAGTGACCATATTTTTTATCTCCCCCGATAAATTCTTCCTTTTTGTCATAAGAGGCTGGAAACGCTGAATATTTGATGTCCACTGTCTCTCTAGAGTCCTTTATGCACACATATAGGAGGAAAAAATTAATGCATATGGATTGGTTGGGTATTTGGGTGTTTATTTTTTATTTATTTATTTGTTTTCGCTTCAGGTTTAATTCAATACTATGTATCCTCAAATGAGCTTCAAAATGTTAATCTAATTTCTTAAAGAAAAATTATATCATATATATTTATATATAAATGACATTAAATATATTAATTGTGCATGCTACGTAGTTATTGACATAGAAATGGATGGGATTTTTGTATAGAAAACACACAGCACTTTATCTTGTTGATTTATAAATGTGTATATAAGAATAAGGGGATTTTATTTGGGGTGCGTAAACACAAAAAAATCTAATTTTTCTTACAGTAAATCCCCAATTTATTTTAAATAAATACGTCCCAACATTTCAGAGACTTATTTCCATAACTTTTGGGTTTGGTATTCAAATTTCTGAAATGAATTGAGATACTTAAGTATGATGAATATAATTCAGAATCTTCCATTGATTTATGTGACTAAATTTGGCTCCAAAGTTATGGGCTTTCAATAATAATTTGTCAATGTATTATAATTCGATGGATTTTGATGACTAGTGCAAGTGCAGCTAACGGGACCTCTAAAGCAGTGAAGGAGTATTTCGGGGAACCCACAAATATCATGCCTCCCCTATTGTCGAATATTGTAAAGTCCACTTAATTTTAGAATTAACTTAAGTAAATATTTTTTTTATAAACTCTGAATTTTTTTGAAATAAAGAAAATTCTATTTTCAAAAATTGAAACTTCTTTTTAATAAAAGAACAGGAATAGAAATGATCTTCTAGTAAAAAAAATTAAAATGAATGACTTTTTTAGAAGTGCCCCTAGGTCTATATGGTGGGGGAGCAATTTTTTCGGATCAGCAAAAACAAAACTTTTTCAAAAATATTTTTACCGGTTTAAAAAATATTTTTACAATAATTGTTGGCAAATGACAAAGGCTGCATCTTATTCGATATAGCCTCCATTACAAGCAATTACACCCTAAAAAAAGTGCCTGAAGCTGGTACAGACATTAATCATTTTCCCCTTGGGATAGTTGGCCCAGACTTTGGAGATAGTTGACTTCTAGTAATCCACATTTCGGTGTGGGGTAGCCCTTGTGGTACCTTCGATGGTGCTCTCACAAGAGTAATCAAGGAGGGCCAAGTTGGAGGATGACAGAGACCACAGGCGGCCCTTGGGACTGAAAAATAAATTTTTTGGGTGCAGAACTCCACTGGACGTTCCTTTGCCAATAATGTGGATCAAGCGAATTGGAAACAGGATGCATTTTTAAACCCTTTTTTGGCTGATCTGCTGGCCAAATCAAAACAAAAAATGCATCAAACCTAGGCCTATTTTTGACGCAATCACATCATCAAAAAAATGAAGCAACATATTTTTCAAAAAATAAATTAAAGCGAGATTAAATCGACCGAATTATTTTCCTACTGTAGTAGTCTATAAGGGGGCCAAATATATTTTTGAAGAGGCACATAATTGTAAGTACATATAATTGTTTTAAATACAAAATATTAAATTCTCCTAGAAAAAAGATTATTCTGAAAACATTAAACGTTTGTAAATCTGTAGCGTTGTTCTTGTAAAATGTACACATGATTTTCCTTCTGAAGCTCAATTTGCGGCTGATAGGAAGATTTGGTTGAAGGATATTGACCATAATAATGTGTCAGAGTACTTACACAATATAATCGACATTCATCTTGCTTTTGGTTTGACGGGTCAAATTTGTGGTGAGATGGGCAAAAAATTATCAATTTTGGTTAATTTAAATGTTATATTTTTTGCAAAGCCCACAATTTTGAGAAAAAACCATTCTAGGTTGCTTTTCTGTTGACGGGCCACATAATACACCATTAGCATGCAGACTAGGTATGCATATTGCTAAATATTCCTTCAAAGATGTATCTTTGTTAAATCTCTTGGGATTTTGTTTGATCTTACTAAGATATTCAGGAAAAAACAAAACAAAAACCGTCCGCATATTCATTTAATGGGTGAATTAAATTAATAAAAATAATAATAGAATGTCTATACCGTATGTGCATCTTAGTTCCCTCCAGCATGAGTTAGTCTATATATGTATGCAAGGGGGGAGGTAATATACGTTACTATATGTATATATTGAATATCAGGTGTATATAATTAGATAGGTATAAGCTGGGGATATAATTTACGGCCTTACTTATAGTAAATTGACATTTTGTATTTATTAGTCTGAATACTCATTCGAGTATCATCCTTTTTTGCTTGACAGCACTCCAATCTTTCATCAAAACATTATCTTCAAAACTTCATGATATTGACTCTCCAAACATGAAAAAAAAAAATCCCAATTTTGAGTCAAAATGTGCCATTTTCAGACCTTTTTTCACCATCTTAATGTTGAAGCTATACTCCCAAATATTGTAATCTTACGATTTGACATATCGTAGATATTATTGTGTTCGTCCTTGTTTAGTACTAAGGAATGCAGTTCATGCCTGTTCAGTCTCGGTCCGGTCTAGTTTAGTTTTGCATATCAGTCCTTAAACTTTTTCAGCTCGGTCCTTTATTTTTTTTTAAATCAGTTCTAGTACTGACCGTCCAAAGGACCGACAGTCTGAAAGACCGTTACCAAGGACTGATAAAACCGGTTCTGAGACTCAATAGACTGGACCGAATAAATAAGGACCGGTGCAACACTAATCTTATATATATTTATTAGTATCTATTTTTTTTTTTGGTTAGTTATGTCCAAATTATGATAATGATATTTTTTGAATTTTTGGGTTTTATTCATATTTTTGTCGCATCTTCGATCTTTATTTGCATTTTTAAGTAGAAAATGTGTATTTTTGTAATCGTTCCATCGTAACGGCCCTGATTACACACTCTCAAAGTTTTACCCTCCAAAACAAGAGAGCTCTGTCTCTTTGGTTCCCCACCCCTGTTGATCGTATCCATCTTGCTGCCAATGCTATTGAAGTGTTTACGATTCATTTTTCCTCTATAAATATTAACCTTGTCCATATTTCTTTTGATTACCGACATATAACTCTAGCAGAAAGCACTTAGCTTTATTCATTTTTATGCATTATTTGGACATTAATGGTTATCATGCATGGAGTCCAAAACGGTCGAACAAATCCGTCTGAAATTTCGGAAATACACCCATAAAATAACCAAGCATGTTCCTATGAACTTTTTTTATTGGCCTCCGATGTTATTAGAAGGTTGTTTTGATCTCTAAAGATAGGAATAATACCTCCTTTACCTTGTTTTCTTTTTCCTATCTCTTTCTCTTTTCTTTCACCTTCATTCTTTGTTTCTATGCCCCCCCCCCATTTAGACTTGCACCCCCTGCTAGTATAATATATATTAATACACCCAAAATTTTATTTTAATCAAGAAATACTGCGCACTTATTTTTAAGCATCTTAAGGCTATTTTTTCTATCTTAAGGCTATTAGTTGAACTAATTAATTATATATTATTAGAATAACAACTAATAAATAAAGTTATTTCAATGCCTTAAGACATACGTTGTGCGACTGTTTTATTTCCATTCTGTATTTCTTTTTATCATTATTGTTTATGTTGGTTTAAATTGATCTTCTAATTGAATGTTTTAAACAAAATATGTAAAGTTTATTACTTCAAAACGCAGTAAAGGTTGTATTCTTTAAATTTTAATTTGAAGGGTTCTTTAGTATTTGGAGGAAGGGAATGAAAAAAAGGCCACTTTGAGAGTCATTATTTTATGAGTCCGAAAATGAGAATAAAAGAAATTAACTAGCTCCAAAGAAAAATCCAAACATTGTCCTGGACAGAGCAATTTGACTGAATCACAATTGAAGGAGGCTTTACTCTTGGGAGCTTAACATAAAATGGTCATATGTCCGATATATATTCATAAAACTCCATCATATGACTTTATAAATAAAAAAAGACTTTACACCTGCATTGAATACTACTCTATGCCAATGGCAAATATGTTTTATTTGATTAAAACAGGGTATAATGTACTAAAAATCCTTGGAAATGGCTAGAATTATAAAATTATTACTATTTTTAGATCGATTAGGATGGAAATATGATAATTGGAAAAGAATATGTGATTCCTTCCATTATAATAGTTAATTTTCACCAATACCACTGAAATAAGATTGTATAACGCTGTAATTTCAGTTTATAAATATATATTAGGGTCAGATATATAATCCAACTAGGCATTAGAGGGCCATATTTTTGATAGGCAGTAAGGTTTAAGTCCTTTTATTTATTGATACAATTTTGAGATCCAATAGTTCACTATTTTTCTTAATATTAATCAGAATTTTTTTTTTGATTGTAATATAATTTGTTTGTTTGATTGAGGGACCCAAAAATGCTGAAATCTACCATGCCTACGTCACGTGAAAACGCTCTATGATATGTTAATATTTTGTATATGAATTGGAATGGTATTTAACGTTTAAATAGGCTCAACATTGCCTATTTTTTCATATTTTAAATGTCAGAGTGCTGTACCAAGATTTGTAGGAAATATCTGAAATATTATAGAGTGGGTTATTTCAATACCCTACTGCAAAAAAAAAAAAAAAAAAGGTTACCAATTTTCTACATACCTTCATATATCTGTATATAAATCCAACAGGACGATGAAACTGTCGACATTGGAAACTATCTGAAAGGAAACACATTTACACCAATGATGATGACTAGAACCTCTTCTTCATCAGATGAATCCGACTTTAATATTCCTGAATTTTCACGACGAAATCTACGAATGATTGAAAAGTTGGGCGAAGGGAACTTTGGGATGGTAATGCTCAATTTAATTACATGTATCATTCCAATAATAATGGACCCCTCTTCTCTTCCAGGCTCATCTTTGTGAAACGGCAAGTCTTAAAATCCTTCCGCAACTGCATAAAAGTCACCGGCGTCGTTGCCGTTCCTATTCCAAGGGATCTCATCCTCTTCTTAACGATCTCTCCTACATGGACGAAAGTGATAATGACGAAGAAGAATTAGAAGATAAAAATGTTCTTTCAGAGAGTACAAGCGTATCCGATTCTGAGCTGAGTGAGGACGGAAGACGTGTTGTAGTGGTTAGATCTCTTTGGAAGCCCACGTCAGAGTACAGGAGGTATGTTCAACCATGTTTCTTTGAATTAATCAGTCTAAATCATTATCTAATATTGATGTCTTACAAACAAAAGTCCCCATTAAAACATTTTGGTGGAAAATAATAATATCAATTTGAGACCCATAAAATTAATTTTCTGATTTTGAACGTAAGGTTTCGTTATGAAGTACAACTTTTATTATTATCTTTTATCATGTTCCTACAATCACTTACCTTAAAACAGCCTTCAAAGGTAACTACTCCATTGACTAAATGTATGCCCAAATTTGTTTTTCAACAAAAGGTTTTTTTTATGTTTATTGTGGTCACAATTTTGATTATGTTCAAAGATGTATATACCTTTAAATATCCTTCAAAGGCAATTTATTCATGGGATTAAAATAAATCAGATTCGGGACCACGATGTATCTCCTCTTCCTTCCCCGGACCAATGCTTATTGTCAAATTAGTCGAAAAGAAAAAGTTGTTTTATTGTCAACACGATCAAAAATTTTACTGTCAGGCCTCAAAAATTTCAAAAATAAAAATGCTTCAATTTTTTTTTAGTTATTTGTTAAATCTTGTCTTTTGTTACTTTTCTATATAAAATTCTATCAAATTTAGCATTTATAAAATATAACAACACTCTTTAAAAATTGTCAAAGATTTTTCAAAAAATATGGTCACGGTCCTGGACAAACTAACCTTTCAAGTGAAAATTGAAAATTCATTGCGTGGCGAAAACATTTATAAAAATTTCTAAATGTGTCCAAAAAAGGGTAGAAGAGAGAGATATGACCTAATTATTAGTAGGAATGGGCATTGCACAGAGGGAGAGAAGAAAGTTAGACTTATGGATCTTTTGGATAATTATTACCCATATTAACATCAGCTGCCTGTTTCATGATTTTAGTAGAGAGAAAATGTATTTGTGATGTATGAAAGAGAACCTTTCAACATTTGAATAGTGAAAACAGAGTTGTTAACAGCATGACAATCTTTTAAAGAATAAGAAAAAGGAGAAAAAAAACATGCGCACCATATCTTTTTCTTTTTCTAATCACAAAGCTGTATTTTTGCTAAAAGTTTTGAACACCCCTACTTATAAGAACGCAATCATATTAATGTAACGCACGCCCAAACAATATAAGAAATAAAAACTTTCCAGCGTTTTTTTTATTAATTATTAATTGGACAATAAGATTAACATAATTAGGTTTACTCGATTTACATGGTTTCAAACGGTTGTCTGGCTAATTTTTTTTTTTTTTTTGTTTAAAATAATTTGTTTATATTCTACAATACAAACAGTATAAATAATGAATACACATAAAGATAAAAGTAGAGCTCGACGGAACAAATTTGATGATATTTCCGGCCCATGCCCACGACAAAGATGATGACAGAGGGATTTTGATAGAAAGTGCTGAATATAGAGGAGCTACACTCATCATTATAGCTCTTAATTCTCCCTCATGTAATGGAGAGTCAATAGTTAATTTTTTAGCAATCAATGATTGAATATTTAATAAAGTAAATTCCACGACTTTCTGAACCGGAGAAGTATTTTTATTTCTCTTATAAGCTCCAAATAATATATTTTCCTTCACTAAGTTAGAAGAAATATCTTTTGTCACACAGACATTGAATTGGATAAAATATTTAACTACTCTCAAAACGGAGCAATCATCAAAAGTGTGTAAAGTAGAGTTGAACATAAAAACGTAGTCTTTGCACGGATAATAAAATTTGATGTTATCAGTGGAAATTTGAAATTGTGCCGTACATTTGGTCCTGTCCAAAATTCCAGAAATTGATCAGAGAATTCATCGTTCTCATGAAGGAGAAAGATCAAGTAGTACCATATATTTATCTGACTTCACTTCCACGAATGAATTTTGGCAAAAAAGCTTAAAAACCATGGTTTTGAAGGAGTAAAATATTTAAGAGACCTCTCCAGAGGAAGACGAAATCTCCCACCCCAAAAGATAGATTCCAGTCTCAAGTCATGGTAACTTAAAATTTTATGATAGAGAGCAGTCTTCTCTAATAAAAACGGCTTTCTAAACTTATTAAGAAAAGGTGTTTTAGTCCTATTTTCGTGAATTATACCAATTGTTGAATCTGAATGATAAGTAGGCCTTCCTTTCCTAAAAATTCTCCAAATAGATGCTAGAAGTGGCGAAAAAACTTCCAAATTCCGATTAGTTCAGAGAGTTCCCCTTTGGATCCATTCATAATATTTAGAGAACGTGAAATTCACCCTCCAGTATCTCAAATATACTCCACAACCTTTTTATAACATTTTTGGAATTATACTAGATAAAAGGCAGATCCCACCGCCTAATTTATACTTTGGACGCATTAAAGCAGGGATATAATTTTTATGGAAGAGAGCCTTACACCATGCACCCTCTTACATTATTGCAGATTCTGGTAGAGAAGGAATGGAGGTAGCTCTGTATAATACTAGGCAAACAATTCTCAAATTACACAAATCAATGCGTTTTTGTAGAAATAAAAGACGCCATTTTTGGATCTGTTTGTTGACTATCATATTTAATTGTACCCAATAACCTCTTGATACCCCATTGGTTGACCATTCGATACCTAAGATGTTCACCTTCGGTACAACTCTGGAAGCTTCTATTATTGTAGAACTATCCGGCTTCCAAGATCCAAGGAGAAGGATAGATGTTTTTGTTAGATTCATTTCTAATCCAGAGAGTTGACCTTAAATTTGTTAAAAACAGTCTAAAGAAGTTTGATCCTATATGATGTTGAATTTCCGAATTGGCTTCAAGCATTGACGTTACATCATCAGCATATAGGTCAATTAGATATGGAGTCCCACAAAAAGAGACACCAAATCCCAAATACTTTTTCGAACTGGTCCTTGTTAGTTCATCGATGGCAGATATAAATACTTTTGTCTACATCTCTGTCTTAATTAAATGGGTTGACTCATTTTACCATCCAACGAAATTATAGAAGAGCCGTTAGGGAGTAAAGCTCTGATAGGACTAAAAAAACCGTTTGGGGAGTAACCTTTTAACAGATCTAATAATGTGGCAGTGACGTACAGAGTCAAATGCTTTGCAAAAATCAATTACAATCAATGCACCAAACTTGACACTCCGCTTAGGAGATTCAATTGTTGTAGCTATATTTCGTGAAATATCTGTAAAATTGTTGACAGATCTTGTCTTCTAAAATCTAATTATTAGCAAATTTAACTATTATACTTTTAACAAATATAAAATTAATATCAGTAAACATTTCCCCCTTATAGCATCTAGACAGAGTGGGAAAGCAATACTTGCAGTAGGCTCATTCCAAACCTAATCCATCACTCAAAAAAAACCACCACCATCTTCGATTTTTTTCAAATTCGGGCAACATTTTAATATTATTTTAAATTCCAAAATCCAAAATTTGATCATTTTGTGTCCTCCGGCTCAGGATTTAAGATTTCTAAAGTTTCGCCCTCGACGCCACCTACCCTACTTTGAAATTGTTTTACATCCAAATTTGCTTTATCTACGCAACTCTTTTAATCTCTAGTCTTTATATGGAATCTAATGCTCTCTACAGACTTCTTGTATATGTTTATGATATAATACAAATTAACATAAAAAAATTGAGTGAAATGGAAAATGAAGATGCTTCATTTTGTCATTTTGTTGGCTTATACAATAAAATACAACAAAAAGTTTAAACGATCATCCATTAAATAATTTTAAAAGTGAATAGATATCTGCAAGAACATTCAAAATACAATGATTAAAAATAAGGTATGTGGCGTCGAGCCAAAAGTATAGAAGCCTCTAAATCCTGAACCAGAGGAATAAAAGGCTGAAATTTTGAATTTTTGAGATTTTAACTACTACATATTAAATTATTTGCCAAATTTGATACAAAAATCAAAGAGGTACTCTGAAAAATGTCCTTTTTTTTTATTGATTGTCTTTGGAATGACATAGTAGTATGTAATAGCAATTTCATCCTCTCTATTTTTAAATACCTGGTTTCATTGCGCAACCAAACGACAGCTGAGACTGCAGAGCTCATTTAATTTAATTTTCAGAAATATTCAAAATAGAAATTATCCCCCACATTTTGAAAAATCAAAATCAATCTAAAGCATTGACGTACATCAAATGTACCAACAACATTCTACCCCATCCATCACTCTCTCTTTCCCCCTTCTCCTTGGTATGCACATACTTGAGGGTATTAAATCATTTGATAACAAAACGTGGACTCAAATTTGATCACTTTTCAAAAAAGAATCTGTGGTATTTTTAGATCAATCTTAATTTTTACTCCCTTTTTAAATGGAAAAATTCTTCCAATACATGTCATATGGTTTTGGTAAGGTCTAAAAAGACTGTAACCTATCATTCTGGTTCAAGGACCGGTCCTTATCGGTCTTTTATGGTAACTATAACAGTTGAAGTAACTAGCTACGTATTTCAATTGTTTAAGTTTTATCATAACCTATTTCAAAAAGACGAGATAGCTGAAGTTTAAAGAAGAAGATGTGTGGCTAGTTATTATTATATTATTACTACCATAATTGATGACGTCATTGATCTCCAATATGCATGTGTATACCTATAGATAATAGTTGAAAAACCGAAGTATAGCGGTAATAAACGCTTCATCAATAGAAAAAAACTATTTTAAAAACGGACATTTTATATATTACATTTATCATAATAACTCTGCCTAATGACGTCATCATAAAGAGAAAGATTTAGTTATTTGATAAATCAGCTGTGATTTTCTTGACTCCTCACTTTATTCTAATAAAATTGGGTATTCTTCAACCCTCGCTAGGATTTAAGAAAATACAAAAAAAGCTACCGATTAATTGCTCCTTAAGAACGTTAAATGGTAAAAAAGACTACTGAAGAAGGGGGGAGAGAGACAGATTAGGACATCAATATTAAAACTGATTCCACACTAACGTCATCATACATAGATTTCATTTGAAGGAAACGGTGTTTCATCATCGAAACATGGAATTAAATTAGACAAAAGCTCTTTTCGATTGCTTTCTAATTGAATTTTAGAAAGCTTGCAAAGTATGTATTTGTTAGGGATGCAAACGATAGGGTAGGTAACTTATAGGGACCGCTACATGTACATACATATATTTTTTTGTCAAGGAAGGATAGTTTATGTCGTTGTATGGGGTTGTTGTAGAGAAAATGCACAGTTTATAGATTAGAAAAGGAAAATGGTTTGTGCGTGTGCTCTTCTGGCTTTTTTTTAGTTGATCTTTAAATTAGGTTGCGACAACTTCTAAACATTTTTTTTTAATGTGTGGGTGTAGAAGTAATAACGGTGTGGTCTTGGTTTTATTCTAGAGGCAAAGTTCGAAAGCTTTTTTTTTCCTTTTTTTTTGTAAATATGTAGACCATATTTTAAATGAGACAGATTTTTTCTTTGGAAGCAATCAATATCGAATTTTTCTTGGTGACCAGTCCTGACCGAACTTATATAAAGTACCGAATTTATGAGTTGTAAAAATATGATTTCTCTAACAGGATTACGACACTAAGTAATCTCCACATAAACTATTTTGCCTAAGCACATTTTGCCTTACTATGTAAATAAATGAGGTTTATATGTTTTTATTGTATAATTTGGTTTGGAATTGATGTCACCTTTGAATTTTGTAATCAAAATATGTCATGTCTACTGCCATAAAAAACATTTTAATGGTTGTTTTCTGTTGGAAAAATGAGCCAAACAGTAATAAACATTACATATTTAGATTTACAAATTCAAGACAAAAATCAATTTCAATCAAAAATAAACAATAACGACGGAAAAACCTCATATAATATATACATTAAGGCAAAATGGATTCAAGGCAAATATCCTAAGGGAAAATTGTTTTGAAAGTACTCAACACCACAATTTACTTCATTTGACGTTGTTGTAGATCGTTGTTTACCATTTTTTTTTACCATTTTGAAACACAATTGACGTCATCAACAGTTCATCTATAGAATTGGTCTTGACCTGTTTGCTCTTTTGGACCAGTCCTTGTTTTGTAGTACTGACTTAGTTCGGTCTCCACTCCTGATTTATCGTGACAAACTGATCGTACAAACACACATTTGACGTTATTGTAGGTCGATATTCATCATTTTAAGAGACAACTGACGTCATCGACAATTAATCCATAAAATCGGTCTTAACTGAATTTTTAATGACAGTGAGCTAGACTAAATTTTTGTAAGGGACCGATCAACACCAAACTTCTTTAAAGAACCAAATTAGTTATGTCCTTCAATTTACAAATCAAAATATGTTTACTATTTCTCTCGATATGAAGAGTTCAGATATTTGTGCGATAAATTTTGAAAGATTAATGAGATAATCAGAAACAAAGACCCTGAACGTTTTATCTCCTTTATTTCTCACAAGTATATTTATTTATGTCTATTTTATTTGTTTTTCATTAATAAATCTTCCGAGGCTTACAAGGCGCTCTATCTTTTTTTTAACAAACTTTTTGAGAAAAATATTTTTAAATTTATGCGAAAAGTTAAAGCATGTATTATTATATTTTTTGTAAAACAAAAAAATATTAAAACGTAAAATATTGTATTAATATGTAGGGAAGACTGAATACAATTTTTTTTTCTTTTTTTTTGGGGATGTAGGCTATAAACTTATTTTGAGAAGGAATTAATGTATTCAATTTTTTATTGTTTTGCTATCTGTGGAAATTGTGTTCAGACTTTTGACGAAAATATTTTTCCCCAAGAACAATTTGCCGAACGTACATTTTACCCTAGGAGACTTTGGTCAGAAAAATCAATGAGTATAAAATCATAATTAATTGACCACTTCTGCATTTCAAATCGTTGTAGTCTTTATATATTAGTCAATGTACTAAAATGGTAAAGATTCCAACACCATATCACTGTTGTGTTTATATAATGATCAGTAATGAAAAAAAATATTTTTTAAAGAACACAAAATTAATTTGCCTTATATGACATTTATACCATCTATCATTTTAAATTGAATTCAAAACTACATTTGCATATATCAATGTACATTAAATATAATGGGCAATGATGTAGTCAATTTTTGAATGATTATGCCAAATATCTATTATATAATTTAATAATTATTATTGATTGTTTTGCTGTCCGTTAATACAATTTTGTAAAAGATCTAAACACTGTTTTTATAGAGAAATTTGAGATATTGTAACGTTCAGTAGAAAGAAGTCAGTTGCAACTGACTTTGTACTGTTCATTCTTCTATAGGGATATATCATTTCCAAAATTTGGACATTCAGTCCGTTTCGTCCTCCATTTGAAGGAAACATCCGAGTCGGATGCAAAAACTGTCCCATGGAACAATTTAAAAAAAATGACATTATCATCATCTTCTATCATTTAAAAAAAAAAACCTTTTATAGACTTTCATTAATAATGACAAAATATTTAACCTTAATATTAAAGGCCCGTCCAAATTGAACGTTCGAGGCGTCCATAAATGACGTCTTTATTATATATATCGACTGGTGACGCCCTTATAAATCCATCTTCTATTTTATAAGAAGGCTAATTTCGACCTTAATTAGGGCTATATGATGAATGATGACCAAAATATTAACATTTTTTTAAGATACTAAAAATGGTGGAAATACATACAAATTTCATTACAGATTTTTGCAAACCTGAGTTGATACGACAACGTAATTACATGCACTCATATTTAATTTGCCCAGTACTACAGGAATTGAGTATGGAGTGAGTATTAATGTATATGAGTCATGTCTTTGAACGCAGGAGTGGCTTTTCTGCTTGGTAATCTGGTAAATCTGAATATACAGTAGATATAAGTGTCATTCCTTGTTGGACTCGGATTAGAATTAGGATCGACATAAGAGTGACATAAAAGGCCTATGCCCTTGCTAGATATAAGTAATATACGGGGTTGATTGTATCTAGTTTTACCCTTTATTTAAATTTTAATAAATCGTAAATTTATTTGTCGAATTTTCTTCAAAACTCCGTGAAAGAAAGGTTTTGTGACTCAAGGTTCCTTATGTAAAGTTTCAACTCAATTAAAAAGAAAACAAACGAGTACGGTAAAACTTAGCAGACAAGGAGTGAAATTTTAGAAAAAAAAATCCAGCTGGGAACATGTTATTGGGCCTTATGGACAACACAGGCGAAGTCTAGCCTCCTTTTATTTATTTATTTCTTTTTTGGAGGGAACGGAGCGGCTCAATACAGAAGCTTTCATCCAACTTCTGGATAAGAAAGTGCTTCCCTTGGGTCAGTGAAAATTTTGAAGACAATTTTGTTTACCTCAAGACCGACAGGCCTCAACATGTGACCGCCCAAATCTCACTACGCGAACCCCTTGGACTACTCTATCCATGCACTCCCGGAGGAGAAGGTGTATGTTACTTCTCACAGTAGTGTACAGTTTCAAGAGGCTTCCATCAAGAAGGAGTGGCCCAAGCTTAAGTCTGACTTCATTGTCAAGGCCTGTAAGGGATTTAAGACTTGTATTGAGGGATTATTGGTGCTGAGAGCTCACATATTGAATTAAAGTTGTACCAACTAACAGATGATTTTTGAAACTAAATTTCCTCATAAAACCTCTTGTTTAAATTATAAATAATCAAATGTGTACTACTAGATCAGATCAACCCTGTAATAAACGTCATAACAGCTAAGCTGCTTTTATCCCTAACACTTTTCTAATTGTCAGTGGGACCACGTTTACTTTCTGTCTATTTGACTTTTTACATGCCGGAGGGACATATATTATTCTTTATTGAGTTTAACAGTTGAAAGATATTTAAAAATGCCCAAATTTGTGGATTTCTGTAATGGTTCAATTTGCTTCTTCATTACAGGGAGGAATTTTTCGAATCTGTTCGGAGACAAAGCGTACTTAAAGGATGTTCAAACATTGCACACATCCTTGCCATTTGTACCCAGGATGAACCTATTTGTGTACTCTCAGAATATTTGGATTTGGGTGACTTGCGTCAATTCCTTAAAACGCGAAGATATTCAGTCAGTTCCTCACCAGAGTAAGTATATCATTATAATCTTATCAGATTTATGTTTTTGAATGCATATCCTATAATTAATTATCTCTTTTTTTTTCAGTTCAAGTACATTGCTTTACATTGCTGCACAAATCAGTTCGGGTATGAAATACTTGGAGAAGTTGGGCTATGTACATCGGGATTTAGCTGCAAGGTAAACTGACTCCCTCAGATTTTTATCTATCATTTATCTAACATATATTTCTCTAAAAAATATGAATATAACTGAATCTATTTTGTTGTATTTGGCAACCTAAACAAGGGTTTTTTTTTCTTTTTTAAAGTTGTTTTCATTACAGCTGTAAAATTTTCTAAATACTCGTGAATAGTGGTTTTTTAGTCCTTATTTATTCAGTACAGTACAGTCTTAAGTCCTTAAGGCTGTCGGTCCTTCAGATTATCAGTACTGCAGCTAGTTATAAAAAGAAAAAATACAGTTGAGTGACGAAATTAAGGACATAAATTTGTAAGTTTTTAGCACTGATATTCAAGATGGAACTGGGCCGGAGCGAGACTGAACGCCCGCCACGGGACTGCAGTCTTCACTCCTAAATAAGGATCAAAACAACAATAGTCGTAAGTAGTGTTGTGCGGATCCATATTTAGAACCGTGCACTTGTCGGTCCTTAAAGAAGGTAAAATCCATTCATCGTGACGTCTCTGAGGGTGTTTTTCCTTTTTTTAATTATTTTTTTATAGTATAGAATAAATTATTTTACTAAGTAATAATATAATATACTCGTATAATATTAAAAAATATAATATTGTTTACAAGATATATGCAATCATCTTTAAAAATATTTAGTACATCTTATTTGGCTTAATAAAACATTGATAATTTGATGAAAAATTACAAGGACCAATAGTTAAGGACTAGTCCAAAGGACTGGACTGAACTCTACCGAATATATAAGGAACGATATGTCAACACTCATGATGCAAGAGTAGACGATCACGTAGGCATCACGACGATTATTTGGACAATTTTTACACCCCTATTAATCATTATTCTTTACTTTTTTTTTAAATATGTAAACATAAAGTGTAAACACAAAGTTGATTGGTCAATAATGTGGATATTAAGGCTGATGAGTTGTAAGTAGAAGTCCTTGTTAGACTTGGAGTAGAATGTAGGATCTACATTCGAGTGATTCCTTACCTATATCATTTGCTAGATATCGAGTAGGGGTTGTGTTTATTTCCTTAATCTCACAGTGCCTTGCATCTAATTTAATCACATTGAAATAAAGTATCGAGGATTGGCGAAACCAATTAATTTTAGAATATTTATATTACTTACGGTCCAATTAAATTAAAGTCAATGTGTTATTAGTGTGGCCTGCAGGACAGTATATTCATTGCATTTTGGCTCACCTCCATAAGCTGTTGAGAACCCCTGCTCTCTTTATTAGAGTACTTTATAATGAAATGAATTTTGTTTTCCAATTAGTTGTCAGAATGTTGGATCAGTCTTTTTTTATATTTGTCCCATCTTTTTAACCATTTAACGGTCCTAAGGACCGATACGTTGGCCTTTTAATCCAACGTCATAGCTATTCTTCACCCATAGTTAGGATTTAATTATATGAAAGAGAAGAAAAAATTAAATAATAGCTAAAACGTATCATAATAAGTTCTGTCCACGCCTGTACTTAAAACTTAATTGATAAATCATGTCTCTTGAAAGAGGCTATGTTGAATTGCTGAAAGGTCATACTCAGTAACTACGTCATTTCAGCTTTGGTAGGTACTAAAAAGTACTGCTAAGGACTGTTTCTAGGACTAACAAACTTTGTTTAAGATCGAAGTGTTACGACTGAAGTATTTTTTTTTTGTTGTGAGTAGAAAAAACAGTATCTGAACACCTTAAATGTTAAAATCCTTGGAAATGTTGAGAGATCATCATGAATTATTGTTGTGAATAGATGACAATAATACATGGGCTGAAAAGTCCCGGGCTTAACAAAGAAAATATGTTGTTGTTTTTTTCTCGCTCGAAATTGGCTTTTAATTCATTATTATCCCTCATTTTGTATTCGCTTCATGGAGCGGTGTCTCCATAACACTTTTCATGCCATTGTGTACCTTAAACGCTATTGGTTCGCATCAAGAAGCAGAGTCAAATCATAGCACGATTTTTGTTTTATGTTTTTTTTGATCCATTGTCTTGGAAATAAAAAAATAGCATCATACTCTGCCGAATAACTCAGAAACTAAATAACAGATTGTCATGAAATTTTGACAGAGGTTGTCTTGTGAAGGTTGCTACACACTGAAAATGAGATGAATTAAAAAAAAATAGAGCCCCATCTATGTTTCAAGCCTCTTACTTTTCAGGCGTTGTGTTATCCCTTCTACAAGCTGATTAATATGCTCAAGGGGTTGATTTTACTACTAGTCAACCTCGTTCTCCGACCCCTACATCAGATCACTTTCATGTCTATAGAGCATATTGTAAGAAAACACATTCCTTTATAAGATGAGATTTTTGAAACAAAAGATTATTGTTATTATTATTATTACATCTAATATGTTTCTAGCTAGCTACAAAATCTCTTGAATATGTAATTTGTTTTTATTTCTTAGTCATCCATTCCCCTCAACCCTGTTTAAAAAGGGGTGTCTTTGAATTTTATTACATATTTTCCTCCTGATCCTTTGTACAACATCAAAGGGATGTTATGTTCCTTCTTCTCCTTCCTCTCTTCTTTTTATGTGAGGGAAGAAGAAGAAGAAAGCATATGACAACCCTTAGAAATACTGTAGAATGTACATCATCCCCTTCCTAATCCTACAAGTTATACTAGTAACTACTTGTCTTATTAATGGACTCATTCCTATTGATTCAATGAAATGGATAGCTCTATGAGAGGCCCTACACCACGTGATGCTAATCTTGAGCATTTTGGGCATGTTAAAAAACCCAACCGAAAATCAACATGTTAACGCTCACAATTTGAAGAATCCTTTCGAGGAGAGCAGGCTTAGCTGTGATAAAGTTCCATTAGATTAGCTCCAAGCAGCTGTGATGAAGGGATAAGTTGATAAACAAGAATATAGGCAACCCATATCGATCTTCCATTCTACTCCGAGTAGAACAAGGATTTACAATTATAACTCTCCAACAAATTCTCGATGAAGTTCACTACTGAGGAGTTGAATATCAAATAAAGGGTGATTCAAAACGAGGGGTTTTGGATTGTTGAAATAAAACACATAAAATATTATGTTATGGTCAAAACTTTATTATGAACCGAAAAAAACAATCATTTATAATTATTTCTAGAAAATAATCCCCTTCATATGTTGGCCGCAACTGCCCTTTAAATGGTTCATTCTTTTATGCCAGCTTTCGATGACGCATTGTGACCGGAATCTCACGAATAACTCGCTCAATATTTGCTTCCAATGCTTCAATCGTTCCTAGTTTATCCACATATACTTTTCCTTTTACGTAGCCTCAAAGAAAAAAGTCCAAAGGCGTAATATCACACGCTATGGGTGGCCAATTCACCGGGCCAAAACATGAAATTGATTGCTCACCAAAATGATGTCCCAATAAGTCCATTGTTACTCGCGCTGTGTGGCAAGTGGCACCGTCTTCTTGTAGCCAAATATCGTTTAAACCCAAATCTTTCTTCAATTTGCGCCAGGTTGTTGCATACGACAAGCCAAGTTGTTGAGTGCGGCGGCGAATCGATTTTTCACGAGATTCGGCTACGCCCGCAATATTTTCTACGCTGCGAGCTGTACGTGGCCTACCAGACGATGGAACATCCCAGCAAGTTGCTGCCCCTTCAAATTTTACGATTATTCTGCGAATTGTGGATTCTGAAGGTCGATGATGTGGACCATAAGTTGGGCGTAATTTGCAAAAAGCTTCTTTCACAGAACGCTGATTTTCATAGTACAATTGAACAAGTTGTACACGTTGTTGTGGCGTATATCTTTCGATGAAGAATTGTAGAACAATACTGAGTAAAAATGACGTATGAATTTAACAGAACTCGCACGCGCCTGTCAAAAAATCCCTACTCGAAAAAAACCGCTCGTTTTGAATCACCCTTTACAATAGCGTAGCAAAATAAAATTCATTCGTCAGATTACCAATTCTAAAAAACCGGGCGAGCCATAAAATGCAGACTATTTTAATCACTGCATATAATCCCCAAACAAATCAATAGTGTTCCTCTCCGTCAATCTTGAGTACACACACACTCGTGATTGCAATTTATGCATCGATATTCTCTCCTCCAGAAGGAAGGAGCCATAGTAACAGCTTAAGAAAATAAAGAAACCCGTATTGAGTAACAATTGGAGCGTATGCTCATGAAAGACAGAGAGTAAGAATAAGGGCTTGCTCAGGATTGGTGTGTGGTGATGAAAATTGTGTGTATTTTGGGCATGTTATAGAAAGAAAGTGAAAATCAACATTATAACCCTTACAATTAAAACAATATTTTGGAGGAGAACAACTTAGCTATCATGACGTTTCATGAGATCAGATACAAGAATCCCTCATGAGGGAGAAGGAAATACACAAGGACATGGGCAAGAAGTACTTCCTTGGCGATCTTTAATTCTACTCTGAGTCGTTCAAAAAAAACTTTAGTCC
Source organism: Lepeophtheirus salmonis (assembly GCF_016086655.4). Lineage (NCBI taxonomy): Eukaryota > Metazoa > Arthropoda > Copepoda > Siphonostomatoida > Caligidae > Lepeophtheirus > Lepeophtheirus salmonis. The sequence goes on along the minus strand of NC_052139.2, from coordinate 30,233,840 downwards.
GACCATGATCTCTAAGGGTACACTTGTCAAATTTGTCGAAAGAAAAGTTTTTGTGAAATTGTCCAAAAAGTTTCGTCATTTGGCCGGTTTGTTTTTCAACTTTTTTCGAATTTCGATTACGGATAGGTCAGGAAAGTTTGGATTTGGTAAGGAAATGAGGTAAAAAATATCTTCTTTTGGTAGCACATCTTGTAGAAAGTTTTGGAGGGAGACTATAGTTATAAACTTCATGAACATATATATTTTTACAACAATATAATCATTATTTTACATTAATTAACGATGATAGACATTACTCTAACCTGTAAAACAGATTCGTAAAGTTTTTTTCTAAAGCTACCCATTGTAGTCAAATGATAAAATAATTTAATTATAATTTGATTTTTCCTTTCTGAAAATCTAAATAAAAACAAAATAAAATAATGATTCATTCGCCATAAAAGGATTATCAAATTTTCTTAACTGGTCCTTCTTTGCTCAATTCGACAATCTTATGTAAAAAAACTAAAACAAAGAAAAAACTTTTATAATAATTTTTATAGGTATCAAAACTAATTAGTGCCAAAAAACTAAAAGTGCATTCTTTGTATCTTCATTAAGTAGGTAGGGAGTTTTTGCATTTTTTTATACTTTGGTGTAGATGTAGGACCTAAAGATGACCACTAAGGACAGGGCAATTTTTCATAGGTAATTTTTATACACTACGACAACTTTTCTGCTCTATTTGTTTTACCAAATTCGAAAAAAGTTAAGAATCAAACCAATGTATAATCAATATCGTCTTTTCCTCAAATTCTAAGGGGCAATTTTTTGTGAACAAACTTTCTTGTCATGTATCATTTCTAAATAAAAGGTTACTCGGTCAAATCATATTATCCCTTACAAATAAAATCTAACTGTAAAATTTTTCTTTCTCGAAAAAAAAAAATGATTTTTGGGTTAATTTTTGTTACTTGTCAAAAATGTCAAAGATTTTTATAAACTCCCATCACCACTTTTAAGAAAAATCCTTGTAATAAACACATCTATCATTATTAATACTAATAATCTTTCTTATATCTATATAGGAATTGCCTGATCGACTACAAGTACAACATCAAAATATCGGATTTTGCCATGTTCCGCCCAATTTATGCCAAAGACTATTATCAAATTGAGGACTCAAAGGAAATACTATCTCTTCGTTGGATCCCATGGGAGGTTTATATCATGGTAAGAGCAATAATGATTCTTTATTTTGTCATACACTGGGTGGAAACTTGACAATTACATATTTTTATTATATTGATTTGAGAGGTTCTGTTTGAGGAAATTAGGGTTGTCTGTAATTGTATAGGTAGTCATCTATCTCAAGCACCTGTTGCTTTTTTTTTTTCAATTGGACGAGAAATGTCATCACAGCGATATTCGAGGCTTAAGGCATCAGCTCTTCTTTGTACAGGTCACCTCCAATAGTGGCTCGTAAGGCCATCTACAATGTTATAAAGAAGCTAGACCGCAACGAGAGAGTTGGGGGTGGGGGCTCTGGAAAAAAGCTAATCATTAATGCGAATTCCCTCAAAGACGCCATCAAAAAGGATCCAACCAAGTCTCTGGGAGCCCATGCCAAGAATCTTAACGTCAGTAGCACGCCCTTGTTCGAAAATGTTAAAAAGTTGGGTGGATAGTCCATGATCAGGTTGCAAAGGCCTCTCTTCACAGCCGTCATGAAGATGGCCAGTCTTCAACATTTCTAGGGCCTCTTAACAAAATGAAGAATGCATCGCCAGGGATAGTTATCCTCTCCTCAAACAAAAATACTTTTGACGTTGATTCCGTCTACAATCGCCTTAATGACCATTATGCCAGCTTCCAAGAAATCAATGAACACCTTCGAACGGTGACATCCAGCAATATCCATGGTACTAGGGATCGTTGCCTCCAACGGTATTATGGCGGCCCTTAGCTGGTTCCTGCAGGACTACAGGCTCAAGCCAGGATGTACATCGACTTTTTCAGGGTGGGTCGAAGCAAATTTCCCTTACAGCAACGTCGTCATTCAGCAAGTTTGGGGCCCCCATTCACAGTAAGAAAACTACTCAGAACTTCTTAGCTTTCTGGTGCAAGAGAATGTGGCTACCATACAGTCTGAATGTACATCCCCTCTACTCGTCTTTCTGGCCTCACATCGAGAGGAGGACTTGTAGTATCCGTCACCCTTACGTTGAAGGCATAAAGGCCTCTGACGACGAGGAGTGGGCTGCTATGGGCGCGAAATTCATGTGAATAGCTGCAACTCTTTTTGCATGAGGCTTGTCACCATCTGTGAAGCCAATGGCGGTCAAATAGAATACATAAATTTGTTATTGGCTATGTATCAGACAACATTAATAAAGATTTTTGTTAAATGTATAGTTAAAGAATGTCAAGCTAATTTCTTTTTCCTTCCAAGTGTCTACCTTGTATTAGTTGTATATTATATAGTCAGCACAAAAGTAAGCCAGAATCACTTCCTCAAAATTGAGCATGAATTACATTCATAACTACGTTGTGGTCTAGATTCATTTTTAATATTGTAGATGGTCTTTCTAGCCACTGTTGGAAGTGACCACACAAAGAAGAGTGGATGCCTTAACCCTTGAATTGGACAAATTATCATCAAGTTCTATTTAAATATTATTCGTATTTATCCTTTGAAGACTTTGCAAATTACATGCGATGTAGCCCAAATTAATAGTCCAATAAAACAATGATCAATTGATATTTTTTATTTATAAAGGATCATATTGGGATCAATATAAATTTCATAAATCAAGTAAATATTTTAACCTATAGCTAAAAGTATTGGTTATCTTAAATCATCCTAGAAGATTGAATGTATATACTATTATTCACTCAAATACGTCAATGAAATAATTGAATGTATGTTTATATGAAGTGAAAAAAGTAATTTTCTACTTTTCTGGATTTTGATTTAATATTGTTTTGATATTGACGCAACTCATATATTGTACTTGTTATGTACTATTCGTAGCTTGTATAAGCAGATTGTACAAGTTGCATTATATCGGATTATATCCGTCAATAACCTCAGTATTGGTAATTATTGCCAATTGTTCATAATAAATACTTAATTTTAAAATGTCAAAATGAAACGTGAGCATATATTTTTACATGTAATATGCATAACTTTGGGCATTTTAACTTAAACGTTTACCCCCTCCCCCCCTACATTTTTGTAGAAATAGGTAAATTCATAAAATTCAAGATTTGATTTGATTGAGTGTCATATATGCAACACATTGTACTTTTATGTACAAAAAAAATCCTTTTTCAAGCCTAAATTAAAAATTCTTTATTTTATATATTTCAATCATTTTCTTTGACAATTAAAAGTTCCTTGTAATTGACAATTCATCAAAAAATATATTACAATACAATCTTAATCTATTACTGTGTTGCCTACAATCTGTAAAAAGATGATTATAGACACTTTAATCATTATCTAACAGCCGCATCATTAATATAAAGGCATGATGTTGACCTCTTGATTTTTTATTTGTATGTTATAAACTTATAAATGTGATTTTTTTATTTTTAAATAGCGAATAGTTTAATAATGTAACATCTAACAGTTATGCTCGACCTTTTTCTTACTGAATACCGGGCAATCCTTAACAATTTTACTGCGGACAGGCGGGAAGGGGGTTGAAATTATACTAATAAAAGTAAAATTGGATCCACTCAATTTACTCATATGGAACTTTATTTTACATTTCTCCAAGAATAGAAGGCTAAATCAATCGGAGCATTGAGCTTTTGTATTCACAACTAGAACCAAAATATCCAACACGTGACACATGAGCCTTATTCGGAGCATTGAGCTTTTGTATTAACAACTAGAACCAAAATATCCAACACACATGGTGGCACATGGGCCTTATTGCAGCCTGCCTAATGTGTAATTGCGCCTCACAACTGATTCTCACTTCAACTAGTATTTTTTCAAAAAATATCACTCGGGAAAAAAAAAATATATGTTAGAACACAGAACAAAATGTAAGAATTTCTTTTCTAAAATGAAAGTGATAATTGTTTGATGTTTCTTGGAGACTCTCAATTTTTTTCAGGTATTAGACGCAGTGTAAAAGTATGAGAACCACTTGTCTAAATAACTCATCTCGTTTTTTTTTTATTGTAACTTGTAGAAATCGAAAAGTTATAACCTATAAATTCACATAACAAATGTTTTGCATCAACTTAAAAATAATTTTGAAGGCCTCCATCGTCAATACAACGAAAAACCTGGCAAGGTATTCAGACGCCAATTTTAGATTGTGATGGAGAAGAAAGGCTTTCAATATAAATAATCAGTTTACATTTGATGTGGCTTTCAAATGAATAAAAAGTAATCTTTCTATATCTTATACATGCAGGTCTCATAATTAGCCGTTAAAGTTATTACGGATTTACGTTGTCCACCCTGTACATCTACCCAATATTCCATAGACATATTTGACCCAATTAAGGGTTTATTATTCAAATTTATGGAATGGTTTCAGTTACACAAGAGTTGTTACTCTAGTTTAAAACCTTGATTGGATTTAAAAAAACTTATATTGACCCAATTTGACACCTTTCAACCATAAAATCCATCAATTTCTCATTATTTTATTTTCACAATCAATTGTTACTACTTTAAGAACAATTATCAACGCCCATAAAGGTTCATAAGGATAATTTGCTGATAAAAAGTGAGGATAATCCGTCAACGAATACAAATGTAATGATCCACACTCAATTTTGAAAACAATCATTCTAGCTTGCTTTTGTGTTGAGTATGTACATTAAAAGACTTTCAATATAATTGTTGCTGTTTTAAATATTCTGTTAGTGGTAGACGACTCAGAGTCACGATAGGGTTCATATCTTCCTGAATCCAATGTTGGAAAATGATAACTTTCCCATGCTCCAGTATATATCGTAGAATCATAAACCCTTGTTCCTTTGTCATAAGAGTCCTTCAGTCTTTTTATAAATATTATTTTAGTATAATATTCGTAAAGGCTGTCTGTTTTTAGAGCAGGGGATTTTTGTTTTGTTGTAGTTGTCGTTATCGTTGTATTCTTATGAATTTGATATTTTCTATGATGTTTTGACCGATGGTGTCGATGCCGGTGGTGGTGATGCCGGTGCAGTTTGTCTCTTGTCTTATTACCGTGAATGCCTAATAACGTTGTCAGTAAAAAGGCTTTCGTAGAAGAGTTGACTTGCCCATGATGCGATACAGCTGCTTTGATATTGTTTGAGATAGGCGTAGATTCTAGCGAGCTATGATGGCTTACTGTTATTTGTTTTGTTTTGTTGAGAGATGATTGTTTTAGTGGCGTCATTGAAGTTGAATTAGATATAGTCGATGACGTATTACTTTCTTTTCTGTTTAAGGCATGGGACTTTTTAAACTTGAGTATAGTTTGGTTGCTCTGTGCCTCTACCATGGTTTTATAAGGTGCTAATCCATAGTTCATATTTTTGAAGATGATGATTGAATTTTTTGTCAGTGGAGGAACCGTAACTATTTGATTAATAATCTTAGTAACTATCCGCGTTGCCCAATTTGACTTGGATTGATCTGACTCACAAAAGATAGCAATGTAAAATATTTTAGAAACTCTTAAATGTCTTAAATTGCTTACCAATTGAGAATGATAATAGAAGAATATAAAAGTTTAACATGACTCGCATGATACTAATATTATTTAAAGAAAGAAAACCTTTGATTTAATATATTAATTATTGTTTATTTTTTTATTTATTTATTCTCATAATATAAATTCAAGTATCGTATTATAGCAAAAACTGATTTATCATTCTTTTACCCTATGACATCATACTTTTCATGCTTGATATATGACTCTTTGATTATATGTATAGTAAGTTGATATCTTTTTAAGCTCAAAAACTTTGTGAATACAAATATATAGTCAAATACCTTACTATGGCCTTCCAGTATTACGAACGTATTATCTCATGGAAATAAGGCTATAATCATGTGTTGTTTTTTAAACAAATTCCAAAGATAACTTTAGATAATGTTATGTGGGAAAATACTATTTACAATAAAATTCGCTTCTGCTCAATTTAAAATTGATGAAGTTATACGTTGAAGCTATACAGAGAATGGCTCCAAAACTTGCTGTAGCAGTTAATTACGATTTTATGCGGGTTATTTTTAATTACGAGGTTTCAGTACGCAACCAAACGATAGCTGAAACATAAATAAAGAAGTTTTTTTTTCCATATCGGAGCAATTGCAAAATAAGTTAAGGCACCTGCGATCTCCTCCATGCCGGTCACAGGTTTGAGAAGTTGGAGAGACCGTTGGCATCTCTATCCAGAATGAAAGATCTAAAAGTCTATTAGACCCCCATACGGGTAAGAAGAGCCAAAACTTCTGCAGCAAAATCATGACCGACTTCTGGCCTTCTTGATTATGGCCATCGTTCAACCCTAAAGTTTAGCCCGCTAAACTTTTGTTTTTGGGGTGTCTTGGTAAAGAATTTTGGCTACACCTCTGACCCAAATTTAGATTCCCTCCAAGCTGTCATCATGGCAGTGTAGTACGCAATTGACTCGGCCTTCATCTTCAAGACCTGCTAATCTTTCCTCCAGCGTGTTGAGCTGTTATTGTTTGCAAAGGACGAACCATGTTTAAATACTATATTTAGCTATTTGTATATCCAATATCACAGATTGGTTTGATCTTTTCTTTATTCCATAAAATTACATTTTTCGTCATTTGGCCATAATACTGAAAGTTTCGGGTCTCCACTCTGTTTATAAAGTGTGTTTGTTAGTGATGGGACGATTTAAAAAAAATTGCAAGACCTACTCCGATGCGAATCTAGTAAAAATTCCCGATGCCGATTTTTTAATTTTCTAAATAATTGATAGAAAAGAGCAATTTGTTATCAGAGGCCCCAACAGGATTATATTTTGGGAAGGGTTGGTTGGTTTTTGGAATTTTTTTTGAAAACTTCAAATATAAATTTTTTTTAAAAAACTTTCAAATGTAAATTTGATATTTAAATTTTTTTTTAAAATATACTCCTATTCACAAAATATTAAAGTTTTTTATAATTTTTTTTTTTTTTTGGAAAAATTGTTAATATTAAATTTGGTAGTAAAAAGCAAAAATTCTTTCATTTTTCATTCCCAGCTATTTTTTACATAACTAAAAAAATAAATAATTAAAAATTAGACTTGCAAACGAAACATTATTTTACCGATGCCGATTTCAGAAAAAAACACCCGATTCTCCTATTCTGGTTAATCGTCCTATCACTAGTGTCTATATCAGGGGCGGCTAACTGGCGCCACAGGCTACACACGGCCCTCGTCCTTACTTAGTGCGGCTTGGAAATAAATCAATAAAAATTTATAATAATTTTACACAAAAGAAATGGTCATATGACCCTCTAATAATAATAAAAATTCACCATCTTAATCATGGAAAGTGGCCCATCCCTGGTCTACTTTATATATAGTTAATCTTGAATAAAAATCAAGAAAAAGAGATATCCCTAATTTAGTTTCGTGGCACTTGTTTCTGTCAATTTTGGTGTTCGAATTCAAATTTCTGAGATGAGTTGAAGCCCTTCAAAATTTACAATATAGTTTGGAATCTTTGTTTGATTTATGTGACTTAATTTTGCTCCGATAGTAAGGGCTTTCAATTATAATCACTCAACGTATTAATTTATCCATTACATGGATTCGGACCACTTTAAGTGTAGTCTAACAGGGGCTCCAATGCAGCAAAGGAGTGGTTAGGGGAATTTAAGGGCCATGGCTCACCTGTGGCAAATATTGTAAGGGACAATAAATTCTCATTCAGATAATTAAATATTTTGTAACAAATTTTATTTTGTTATGTCGAAAATTTTATTTAACAAAAGTTGAAACGTGTTAAAAAGTCCTCTAAGGGCGGTAAATATATTCTGAAGGGACGCCTAATAAAAAGAACATATGATTATTATGATTATTTTTAAACCAAGATACGGAATTCTCACAGACAAATCATGATTTTAAATAAAATGAACTTTTCTAAATCTGTAGAGAAGAGACTGTAAAAAGTACACGTTACTGTGACACTGTGACCCACTCCCAATTGTACTAAAGGATTAATCAAAATAATTTATTTTAACAAATGAACAATAAACGTTATGTTGGGTTTCGGTCTAAAAATCCTGGACCGCTCCGAGAACGTAGTAGTTTTTTGAACAAAGTTCGGTCTAAGCCCTTTAAAAGAAAAATGTGGTATGAATCGATCTTACAAAAAAAAACAAAATGGCTCTTGATCGGCCTCATTTAAAATTTGGTCTATACTAATTCCATAGATAAATTGTTGATGATGTCATATGTTTTTCAAAATTGTGAATAACGTCATATGAAGTTAAATATGTTGGATAAATAATATTTGTACAGCTCATAAATATGGATTGAGGAGAAAATTGGTGCATAGATTGCGATTGAAGCTCTGCTGGTGGACCCCGAATACAGTCTGAAATCTAACTCCCAAGGAAACTTATTTAACTCATAGAAAAATGAGAAATCTCATTATAAAAATTTTGTCATAACTTATTGATTCACCGTCAATAAATTTGGCTTAAAACATTTACATGGTCATTTTTCAAATAAGAGTGATGCAATAAATTTATGAGGCTGTTGAATTCTGGCACGTCTCCTAACATTGTTTTTGTGATGCTAAAGTTTTTTTATTAAGGCTCTAGTCAACCTCACAAAATAATTGGATTTAGTAAATAAAAGAAGGTCTGATTAACTCTGTAGGATATTTGATGTAAAAACCAGAGTGAATATAATCATTGTATAGGTGACCACTAGCCGTTCCGGGAAGGTGCACCTTACCTTTGTGCTATGGAAGGAAAAAAATAACGGCATTGAGTACGTGGGTTACATCTTGGAGTAACAACTTCAGCCATATGCCAATTCTCACTTCAGGTAAGAGATTTATATCTTCAACAGAATGGTGCTCATACTTGCAGGTCTAATATGATGCATAAGTGGCAAGACACTAATTTCACTAACTTTTGGAGCAACTACTTTTAGCCTCCATCCTTTTCGAATTTGAATCTCATGGAATTTAGAATCTGGTTTATTTTGGAGTAGAGGGTCTGGAAGAAAGACCATCCTAATTTGGATTCACAGAATGCGTCCTAAATTAAGGAACGGGGGTTATTTTTCAATGGAGATGACCTGTGCCTATTGTTACTTTTTTCCCTAATAGATTCAAAGCTGTAATTTATACAAATTACTGTGATATTCAGTAGTAGTAATGCCAAATTCTAGGTTACTAACTATAGAAATAAAAAAGTTATTTATTCGACAGTATTTAGGGTCCACTCTTTACACATGGAGACCGAAAAAATAAGTGACCTACGGGAAATCGATTACATTTCAGTATCCTCTCTGAAATCGCAGTCTGTACAAGAAATATCCGTCCAAACCACACTAGAAAAAAATAAGTAAAGTCAAAAGGGGGTCAAAAATTGGATCCTGGACTGCCTCTCAATTATAATTAGTAAACGAATACAAATCTGATCCTAGCTCTAAAACGTACATATACTTCCACAATGAAATTTCTTTTTACAATGTAATCCTTGTAGTAATTTTATTCAGAAAAAATGAGTGTCAAATTAAATTTTTTGTTCATTATTTACAATGTCATTTATGAAATTATTTATTTTCGTAATGATAATTATTTGACCTTTATTAACACAAAATTGAATGGTATTTGTCTGAAAATAAAAGAAACTATGGAATAGAAACCAGACTACACTCAAAAATCAATTGTGCTTCATACTTTCTCGTTTAATTGTACAATTTTATGAAATTATAGAAAATAATTAAAATATATTTCTTGTTCTCCCAGAATATTCTCTCTATTTCTCGAGATACCAGATACCTTCTTCATTAGATGTGGTTTCTGTAGTTGTACTAAGACTACTAAAAGAACTGGTTTTTGTTTTATCTCTCTTATCCGTCATTTCTTTGGTAGTCGTAGAGGTTTCTGGTTTTACAGAGGTTGCTGACAGGGTTTCTGTATAGTACGAAACCACGGTAATAATCCTTTCCTTCAATACCGTTCCTGGCTTTGGTGTCGTAGAAAGAGTTTCCGTGTAATGTACAATTCTTGATACGACTTTTTGAAGAAGAATTGTTGGCGGTGGTTTGGTTGGTGTGACTGTTTCAATAACCTGAATGTGATTAGTGACGACCTTACGGACTAATTTGGTCATTGGAGGAGGAGCAGGGGTTACTGTAACAGGGAATTCAACATAATTAGTAACAAGTATTCTCACCATCTTTGTTGATGGAGGGGCAGGTGTTGTTACTAATCGTGGGACTGTTATTATTCTCGTCACTATTCTTTGGACCATTATTGTGGGAGGAGGGCCTGTTGTTGTAATGGTACGGGGGATTTTTATAATCCGAGTAATGATTTTATCCACCATTTCTGTTAATGGTGCTGGGGTTGTTGGAATTATTTTTGTTATTCTTGTTATATGTGTAATAATTTTCTCTATCACTTCCGTTAATGGTGGGGATTTCGTTGTTACAGAAATGGATTTATTTATCACACTCACGACTTTCTCTGTTACCCATGTTGTGGCATAGGCTGATTTTGTACAATTGCATGAGCTATTTGATTGATTGGCGGTGCTGTTAGGATTCGATACATTTCCACTAGTCTCATTGCTACCGGCAGCTGTGTCATTGCTACCGCCTCCAGCACCTGTGGCATTGCCACTGCCAGCAGTGGTATCATTGCCAACAGATGTGGAATTGGCAGCACCACCAGCAGTGTCATTCCCACCACTACCAGCTGTGCCATTTCCACCAGCAGTATCATTACCACCGCCAGCAGCCGTGTCATTACCACCACCAGCAGCCGTGTCATTACCGCCGCCAGCAGCCGTGTCATTACCGCCGCCAGCAGCCGTGTCATTACCACCGCCAGCAGCTGTGTCATTACCGCCGCCAGCAGCCGTGTCATTACCGCCACCAGCGGCTGTGTCATTACTTGGGTCTTGACCAGCAACTACCGGTGCTGCGTAAGGCATCTCTTTCATTATATTGGAGGTGTTCTTTGTTGCTATTGTTGTGGATACATTATTTTGACCGCCTTTTTTTGACTCTGCATTGAGTAGTTTTTCTACTGGATTAGAGCCATTTGCTTTCTTTACCATTCCGGATAATTTTTTTACTGTCTCATCAATAAGAGTATCATTTGTCCCGGTTAAGTTTTTTTCACCGTCCTTGCTATCTACTTTTGGAGCTAAATATAACATTCCTGAACCATTTTCCGAACTATTTTTTGCCGTTTTTGGTTGGCTTTCATTTAATGAAAGATGGTGCTCGCTAGCATTTGGTACTATTATTGAGTGAGAGTAAAATGAACTCCCTTTCCCGAACAACTTACCGCCACCTACGCGGGCAACAAAAAAAAAAGGAGAGTTTTTCTACCAATATATATTAAAATACTATTTACCTTGAGCAAATGTTGAGCACACAAAATAACTCAAAACGTTTAAAGCAAAAGCACTATTACGCCACATTCTCCTCGATATATATCTACGTATTTTGCAAGAATGTTCCAGGCCTTACATCGATGTAATATTGTTATTCAAATCTCTCATAACAATAAGTATATTTATTTACAAAGCTAAACATATTATCAAACACAATTTGATCTCTTTATAACAACAACATTTATTCTAAATATTTAAAACAATTAAAACTTCCTTTTATGAACCTATTCAACGAGATTGAACACAATTGATTGTGTGGTGTATTTTGATACCTTATTGACTAGTCCACTTCGTCCATTTTTCGTTCCATGATGGACATGGAGTATAAAGTTGTATTACTCATGGAAGTACATGAAGCAAGAGGCATGATTATATCTGCGAAATAAAAAATATACATATGAAAAATGGTTGTAGGTAGTTTTAACACAAATATGTTCGCCCCTGGTAATTTTGCTGCATGCCATCATAGTCCTGGTCTTTTTTATAGGTTTCTGTATTATCGGTTCGAAATTTACAGTTGCATCTCGATTAGATTAATAATATAGGAATATGATATCAATATGATTGACTTAACATTTATCAACCATTGATTAAATAATATTATAGTCAGTTTTGTTCTTCTTTGATTTTTGAATAGTATACACTCAGTGAATACAACATTTTGGGATTTCAAATATTAGTTCAAAATGAGTTGCTTAAAACACCATGTGATGATGATATAAAATTATAATGACAACTAATTTTATAGCTTTATAATTGCACAAAGTTCAATTGTTTTGACAAACAGAAATTGCGCAAAGAAATGATGTTTTCCACCAGAATAGGTTGTGTGATAATATTAGAACTCACGACTGACTATTCATTTTTAACTATTAGTCATTTCATAATTATGTTCTTTGTTTCTTCTTCTCCTAGCGGCATAATTAATCTGACTGAGATATAACAGTAAATTTTGAACTGATAATATTAAAACATAAAAAGACGGCGAATATGTCATACGGTAAAATTTCCTCGAAGCAAAACTGTTTGTGGCAAAACCACCAGCTACGATCAAAAAGTACTTTGATACTCACGATCTCCTTGTTTAGAACTATTGCTCTTGTCCTCATAGTCAAAGCATGACGTATTTCCGTTTAGTCCTGTGTATTTCAATAGAACAGACGATACATTTGGGGGTTTTGGAATGCCTCCTTGTAAAAACATGACTTGACCATTTACTCTTAATCTGAGCCCAGATGTAGAATTACCCTTGCATTTGAGTGCATTACATTCTGAAGATTAAAAATAGTTACATTTTCAAGGATTCTTTTGAAATTCAAAATTATACTCACGGATTTCACGATCCCCCGTGATATTGGGACAATGAACACATTCTATTTAAAGGATATATGAGGAAAAGTTAATACATGTAATCAAACAGTGGTTAATTGGCAGGACAGCTCGGGGTTCATGCCTTTCTCTCTTGACATGAATATTTTATAAGGTGGCAAATGTTAGAAGAAGTTTTAAAAAAAATTAATGAATAAATATGGCGTGAGAAAATTTTCCCGTCTATCTGTATTCAGTGGAAGGGTCAATTTAAAACTATGCATGCCTGAATAATTCTTCAAGATGTCATAAATGACAAAAACTTGCAAACAAAATGGAAAAAGATCAACCTTTTGTTTTTTGTTTTTTTGGAAAAAAGATTGACTTTTTCAAAGACAAAAAAGTTCAATTTAAAAATAGAAAGAACAGTTTAAAAATAAATAGAAACCTTTTTTTTTCAAAAAATGATAGATGAAAATGAAAGCTAGTATGATATTTATCCTTCCACGAATAACTATTTTCAATTTGTATCCACAAATTAGTCTTATTAACCCTGTGGGTGTATTGGGAAATTACAACGAAAGTAGACAAAACGAACGGTCACAATTAAAGAATAAGTAATTAATTAATTTCATTTGAAAGGGACCCTATTTAGGCTAAATTAAGTATCTTTAATCAAACAAAGGCTTTAAACCAGGGATGTCTAACCCACGGCCCACTTAATGATTAAGTGCGCTCCATATCTCACTTTCACTTCTAATAGTGTTTTTTCAATTTTTTGAAAAAGCAACGCTGTTGGTGAAAATTTTTACTGAGGAAACAAAGAAAAATCCATAATTTGTCAGGAATTATTTTCTAAATAAATAAAGCCATTCCATCAAATAATGCAATGGAGAAAAAAAATCAAAAATCTCCTTAGGGCCCTCCTGAATAGATTTGCCTTTATTTATTTTATCAATTTGCTCTTGACAAATTACATTTGGCCTAAATTCGAAATAAATATGTATTTAATAGTTTTGTTTTATGAAGCCATTTTGTATTATATTTAATTTGAGAGGTTCTGTGGTCCATTAAATAATTTCACGTTGGAATGCAACCCATTATATCGAAAGGTTGGACATATCGGCTCTAAACTATAGCTATTAACAATTTATAATTTGGACCCCATTTGCAAATATATTCTGGTGCCGGTGTTGGGATGTATGGACTTATAAAATCTAAAATTTAATCGGGGATATTCTGCCTTTCTTAATTTTTCTTCAAGTTTTTTTATATGTTGACATACAAAAATAGTGAATACAATTTTATTTTTTTTGTCTTAAAAAAAAAAAGGTGAGAAAGGGCCCTTTGGGAGAGGTGGGAGGGGTGTGTGGTTAATAAAAGCACGTGGTTTTATGTATTGGTTCATTAAAAGAACAACTTATTTTCTGCATGGGGTGAGGATGGAATAATGATGTCTGATCGTCCCCGACGTTACATATTAAAAGACGTACAAAACTCATTCCATTTAACCAATATAATTATACAAAAAAATAAAATAAAAATTACCCGTTTTCTCTGAGTAGAAGGGTAGATCAACTTTGTTATTATGACGTTCCTCTGAGAACGCAAGGGATTCACTTATTAATAAGAAGAAAAAAAAATTAATTAAATGACATGTTGGCAAAAATTATATAAATATGTCAAATACTTTTTGTCATGTTCTTCACTCCGCTTAGCTCGACGATGCGAATTATATGACAAAGTTTCATTCGACGTATCTGAATCTGTTTGAATCATCACGTTCACAGGGCTTTTATTTTTAGCCATGCCAAATATACGTTTTTTTAACTCTGAATTCGATATGTAGAGGGGTATTTGTTGTTCCTGCTTTCGTTCATCCTCGACCCTTCGCCGTGCAGCCTCTTTCTTATCAAATAAAAATTTAGGTTTACTTGAAGTTGTTGTATTTCTTTGCATTCCGCCTTTATTCTTTATCTGAATGTTTTTGGAGGTCCGGCCATGGGATGTTTTAAGTGTCTCAACGACCTTGATGATTTTTGTAATCATTTTTTGTTTGACAATGGTTTGCCTCGAAGGTGCTTTGGTCTGAGTGACTGCCACTATCACAAATTCAGTGATCATTCGCTGAACCAATGCTGTTAGTGGAGGTGTTCGTGTGGTTACAAAGATGGGAACCATTATGGTATCGGTTATAACCATAGGAATGAGAGAGGTCAAGCGTGGAGGATGTGTAGTGACAATCATTGGGACTGTGATATATTGAACCACAGCCCTTCTTACCATGATTGTCTGTGGAGCTTTTGTTGTCGTGACTCTCATTGGTACAGTTACAATCATTGTTATTATTGAATTAACCATGGTTGTTAAATAGGGTTTATTTGTCGTTACTCGCTTTGGGACTTTGATTATTTCCGTGACGACCTTCTCAATCATTTCTGTCATGGGTTTATGTGTAGTGGGGAGGGTTCGAACTACTTTGATGACTTCTGTAACGATTGAGTCCACCATTTCGGTTCTCTGTCTTGGTTTTGTTTGTACAACTTTCAAAATTTTAGTGACAACGGCGTCTACTAACTTAACGTTTCGTGGCATTTTAGATGCATTATTGGATAGGGTCGTTTGATTGCAATTGCAAGGAGTAGTTGGGTCGACTGGGAGCCCTTAAATATGTATATAGGTATATGTAAAAATAGAACCAAAGATAATATTAACGTAGCTCTTACCATTCGTACTCCTAAAATAACAGCCGCCATAGCACATGAGTAGAAATACGCCAGGAAAGATCATTCTCATATTTGAGTAAAATTTTGCTTTATTCCTTTTGACGGAGGAACAATTCTAATTGTTTTATTAATCTTTTCGTGTTTATAAACATTTCATTTTAATTTTCTAAATAGACGTAGATAATAGTTGGTTGATTAGAACTCTTATGAGATAAATTATTTATTTTCTACCTCACTTTTTCTACATACTTAATGAGGGACATCCGCAGGGGGAGCCGGGAGGGGCTGTAACCCCCCTAGGAAATTTGGTATTGTTACTAAAAAATGTAATGTTTAAAATTTAATTTAATTTTTTAAATTTTTGGTAAATGGCTATGGATTTTTAGAAATTTTTCACCGAAAAATTTAATATTTGAATTTATAATATTTACAAGTTTAATTTAATATATTGTTTCCACAAAATTTCAGTTCTTTTTTTCTGAAAAAAAAACTAATTTTTTTGAGAATAGCTATGGATTTTGAAATTTTTCTCCCAAAAATTAATTACTGGAAATTTTTTTTCATAAAATTATATTTTTTTCAAAAAGTTTCATTTGATGGACAAAGCTCTAGATTTTTGAAAATAGCTATGAATTTTCAAAAATAATTTCAAAAAATTCAATTCTTTTATAAATAGCTGTAGATTTTTGAAATTTTTTCAGAAAAATTTAATTTTTCAAATTTTTCCCCCCAAAAATGGTAATTTTTGGATTTTTTTCTCAAAAATTCTCAAAAATTTCTTCCAAAAAAAAGAAATATATATATACCTGCGGACACCCTTGATAATAGTGTCGAAACTCGGTCCAAGACCGCATTTTTTATCGGTATAGTCTTAAGTGATTTTTTATAAGCCGATTTGGAAACTTATTTTGGTTCAGACTACGATATCAGACTCTAGACCAAAATTCAATAATTTTATGCCAACCTCCATTACTACACCTTTTGGGTGCGAGGTGAATGCCTCCAGAATCTGTCATCCAAACACTGAGGCCCTAACAGCCACAGTCAGACAGCACTGGGACGCCATATCAGGGAGTACCAGGTCTTCCGACGCCGTCTGTAAGCCATCATTTACTTAAGGGCGGCAACATTAATTATTTAGAGACACATATCTATTTATTGTATTAATTTTGTAGAAATTCAACTGTTAATTAATAAGTTATATCTTACCAAATTTTAAAATTGAAAGTGTTCAGATTTTAATGGATCACTTGGTATATACAGGGTGTCCACGATAAATTGGAACTACTCTAAACTTCATCCAGATCCATAATGTGGATATTTGGGGTTAAATCATACTAATATAAAAGGTTGCCTGAACAATACTCTATAACTTCCACTACAATTGTTTTGACAACAAACAATAGTCATCATGGAACACGCAAGGAGAGACGCCATCCTCGAATTGGCTTGTGCGGGACACAAGCCCTCTGCTATCTACAAACTTCTTAACTACTCCAAGACCACGGTGTACTGGGTCTTCAATGCCTGGGAGGTTGAGGGGCAGGTCTGCTGCAAGGTCCACAACATGAGAAATGACCGACTCCGCACTCCCCACTTCCTTGACGGCCTCCAGAAGTCCATCAAGGCTTCGCCGGGGACTTCCTTGTCCAGGTTGGCCAAGAACCGTGGAGTGAGCAAGCAGCTGGTCTCCAAGGCTGTGAATGAGGACCTCAGGTACAGGTCATACCGAATGACCAAACAACACATCCTCACGACATCCATAAAGGCCACCAGGCTCACCAACGGTAAGCGTCTCCTCAATGACCTGAAGAGCCATGGAGGAAGAATCATCTTCTTCTCCAACGAGAAGAACTGGACTGTCGACAGAAGCTACAACGTCCAGAATGACAGGTGGCTTGCCAAGGAGAGAGAAGAGGTTCCTGCGGTCTTCACCACAAAGTTCCCGGGCTCCATTAAGAGGGAGTGGAATGCTGTCGATTCCGCGGAAGTCATCAAGGCATGGAAATCCTTTAGGGGCAGGATGGAGAAGATGGTGGCTGCTGAGAGATCACATGTTGAATAAATTTATTATTTAATGTTATATCTTACTTTTTCATATTAACAAATACACTCCAAATTCCATCAAGCAGGTTTTTTATCAAGCAGGTTGAATCTCCACTTTTTTTGTTTAAAATTTTCCCACAAATCGATCATGTTTTGATTGCTTTCCACAACCATGCCTTGATGGGGGGAGATACAGCCCCTTCAAACGCCCTTGAACCCCCTAATAACAGTTTGAAAGCGGCCTTTGATTTTTAAACAGATCCCTAACTCTAATTCCTTATTTTATCAACCATTTTATTTGTTGTGGAATAAATACTAAATGGTGTGAAAAACAAAGTTACCAAAGTTTATTTCTAATGTATTTATTTATTATTCATTCAAGGAGGATTCATTTAATGATCTTTTTATTTCCTATATTCTAGGGTGCTTGGTCCATTAAAAGTGATATTTGGTCGTTTGGAGTGACCCTCTGGGAAATTTTTAATAATTCACATAGCACAGTATTCGAAGATCTAAATGATGAGCAGGTCATTGAGAATTTAAATCACTGGTATCACTCAGATGGCTTCCATTTACTTCCATCAAACCGATCTCTGACTTGTTCAAAGGAAATATCGGATCTCATGAACGAATGTTGGTCTAGAGATCCAGACTCAAGACCAAAGTTCTCCGAAATTCATACATTTTTGAATAACAAGGTATTGGGGCACATTCCTTGGTGTGGATTGGACAAAGTCAAGGATAATAGTTACTCGGACATCTAAGGATTATCGGATTATCATCTAAGGAACTACCATATCAAGAAAAGAAAAAGTTCCTTTTTATTTGTTGGCCTCCCATCAAAAAGTTCCTTTTTTTTTGCCTCCGTTTTCTAGTCTTTTTATTTTTACACACCTGATTCTATCTATGTATTTGTAATTGATATTGATAACCCATCTCCTTAACCTATAAATCACCATTCCAATGCCTATCCCGACCCGTCAATTGTGTTTGTTTCCACAGGTCTTGTATACAAATATAAAATTATTCTACTCAAAAATATATAAAAACCTTCATTATTACTAAATTATTTATATGTATAATATATAAATATACTATTGAATTTTATTAATAAGTAATATTTAATATCATATTACCTTTCATTTATTACTTTACTTTCCAAGGGTTACCCAGCATTCCTGGGGAGAACGTTAGAGTATTCTTAGAGGCGTTATAATATAGTGGTATATGTTATATGAAATGTATTTTATGAATTTAAAAAAAAAGATGTGAACTAAACTTCAATACCATAACTACATAAATTCATGAATAAATGGGTCTAAATGAGAATTTCATCTTTTATTTTTATCAAATAATTGACAAATTGAAATTCTCAAGGAAAATTGCAAAAAAAAACACAACAGAATTTATTAACTTCCTTAAGAGAAACACCAATGTACATACTTTGATTTTTGTCTCACCTGCAAAGCCCAAAAAGTAAGTACTGAGTATTTTGTTGTTTAAAAAGAAGTCCCTCGATAACTGGCTCTGTTCTGGAAATTGAAAATACTATAAAATATTAATAAAGTATACACCCTTAAGTCCGATATGCATCCCTTTGTGGTGTTCTTCAGAAAAGGACAGATGCTTCTGTGTCAAATTTATATTCAAATAATTTCCAGACAAATTTCTAGAAACTTTATTCATCTTCAAATCCAATATTCTATTGAAAATTCTTCTTCTTTTTTTTTTTTTTGCACCTAAAAATAAAATAAAAGTACAACTTTCACCGTTTTCCTCTTTTCCTCATAATTTTTTTCTTAGGGTATAAATTTACAAATTGTACTTTTTCTTATAGTTGTGTTTTGAAACGGGTGTACCATTTTTATTTATAACTGAAGCCCCTATCTATTCTCCTTGAGCTCCAAAAACACTTTATGTGCTTAGAATATAGAATAAGCCCACCTTATATCACCGTCTTAGCCTGACTAGGCTCAAAAGAAGCACCCATGCAAATAACAACCTCCAAGAACCAACCGTGTGGGCACCCATAAATGAGTCATACACAACCAAACTGTATTATTATATTATATCTACAAAAAAGTGTGTATCTCCCAACCATTTTGATTTCAAAAGGTATCACTAAAAGACAAAAAGAACTATTGGTAGATGTTTGTGGATTTTTCCAAAGTATGGGATTATTAATCAAGTTTCAAGCAGTTCGAGCAATTAGACGTAGATGAACAAAAAAACTTTGCTTTAATAATACAGAAAAACCTCAGTGTTACTCTTAGTTTTCACGAGTACGGTCACACATAGAAACTCAATTTATATGCAGAGAAAAAAATGATATGAAATACGGGTATTTTGGAAATAAGAAACTGAAAATGTACGTCAAGGACTTCTGCAAGGGGGCTGTAGCCGTTCAATCAAATTACGCCGTGGAGCACAAATTTGAATTTGAACTTTTTTTTTTTTTTTTTTTTTAAATTAATAACCCAAGAAAAATATTTTCCTGCAGACGGCCCTAAATGTAGTCACCCTGGCAATTTGAGGATTGTTTTAGAGGAGATTAGCTTACTTGTCATGACGTTTCATTAAATTAGCTACAAGCATCTATGAGATGAAAGAAACAACCAAAAACCTTATTCCGCATGTGGGAATATGCTAGAAGTACTCGGATGTCGATCCTCAATCCCTCAGTGATTCTCAATCATTACATTATCCCCAATTACTATGGAATTATTATGATCCTTGATTCTACTCTGAATCCAGAAAGTACATTGACTTTTAAATCCCCCGTGATAGTCCCTGAATTTAATGTGCACACGTCCTTATCCTAAAATGCTCCATCTTTAATAAATTAAAGAATAATACCTTTGAAAGGTACAAAACACTGTTCAGATTGCAAATTATATATTTTTTCATATATAAGTGAACAAGCAAAGAATTAACATCTGTAGTTGTTCAAGTCACTGCTGTTAATGCAGTCGTTGTGAGTAAGGTGGTGACAAGGTCGCTCATTAGGAGCATTTTTGAGCTTATTAAAAAAAGAAACTTAAAATAAACATGATAACCCTGACATTTGTTTTTTTCGAGAGGAGAGAAGCTTAGCCGTCATTACTTTTCATTAGATCAGCCACAATCACCTGTAACAAAGGAGGAGGGCGAGAAGGAAATAAATTTAAACACTACCGAGAAGTGTTCCTTTGTTAATCCTCAATTCTACTCCAAGTTTGACAAGGACTTTGACTTATAACTATGTAACAAATCCACTGCGGTACTCTTCTTCTTTCAAGGACAAGTGATTACTATATACTTATTGTTCTCTCATTCTCTTTTTTTAAAGTCTAAAAGGCGTATCTTTATTCATAATGATGACAAAAAACAAAATAGTAATTATAAAAATACAACAACTAAACATATCTGACATGTATAAAGAACAAAATAGAAAAAAAAGACACTAAAAAGACTTCTCTTCTTTTCTTCATTTTCTTCTGTACCTCTTATAATTTAAAGTTCAATCATACTTAATTGAAATGATACACAAAACTAAACAAGGTTAATTTTGGAGCATTTTTCCGCCTACTAACACCTGTTAGATAACTACAATTCAAATGTTATAGAGTCCGACATAACGACCACTGTCGGAGAAAATTGTCAAAACCTCGAGTTCTTTAACGAAGACACATTCTAAATTGATTGGAATGGTTTCCTGTTGTATATACGTGAATAAATGATTTCCTGTACTTTGCTGATGATGGCCTCTACCTTAAGAGCCTTGGAAAGTTCGGAAACGTAGCCACTATCCAATCTGTTTTCGAGGTCCTGACTTGTTAATGTTCCTTCATATTTTTTTTGTTCACACATATGTATACAGAGATAAGTCTGAACACAACTTATTGCTTTCTCTTCAGGAATAAAAGGATTATGATGACAGTTTTGATAAATAAAAAATTATTTGACAGGTATTTTCAAAAAGACCACGATCTTCAAGTTTCATATTTTTTAAACCTCTACTTATTTGTTATCTCCTCAATATCGACACATAAATAATAAGACTTTAAAGCGCTCCCCGGCTGAGCTTAAATACACACGCTCGTTCTTAAGCGTGATATACATTCACAATAATTATTTTTGATTTATAAAATGTACTCAGAGGCGTGGGCAGTAACCCCCCTCCCACCATTAAAGGTTTTTTGCTCTTTATACAAAAAGGTTTTTGGTCAGGATGAAAAAGTTTACGTGAAAATTTGACGTAAAATTTATTTAAAAAAAAAAAAAAAAAAAAAAAAAAAAAAAAAAAAATCTTGAAAAAATTGTGAAGCAGGGCTATATTTGAAATTTAGTATTTGGAATTTTTTTTTTTTCAAATAATTTAATATTTTGAAATTCATTTGCAAAAAAAAAAAATCCGAAATTTAATTTTCTGTGTATAACTATAGATTAAAAAAAGAAAAAGAACCAAAAAATTTAATTTTTCGATGAATAGCTTAATATTTTTAAATTAAATTTTTCAAAAAAAAAATAATATTTGAAATTTTGTTTCCACAAAAATTTAATATTTGGAATTTTGTTTCCAAAATAATTAATATATTGTGAATACCGATAGATTTTTAAAATATTTAATTTGCCATTCCAATCAAATTTAAAGAAAGATGCTGAAGAAATATGCAACAAGTTTTTAAAAATTTTAAGCCTACCCATATCATGGAAAAAGACAAGGTTAATAGAAGTACAAGGTTAGACCATAATGTAATCGGACTGGCTAGAATTTTTAATTGGGTGTATGGTGCCTACTGCGGGGCAATATAAGCAGATTTTGACAAAACACAGCACCACTTATAGTCTATGACACCACTATTGCGAGAATTTACAATTTGATATATCGTACCAACTGCTGGAGAAGAAAAACAGATCTTGATCCAACACACAACTACTCATCTACTATGACTCAATTGCGAAAATTAATAATATAAAAAGTTTAACTTCACAATTTCAAATCTCCACAAGGTGTCCATTCTTAATGCTCCTTGCAAAGATTACAGAAAATTATTATATATAGCAACAGAAACTTTTGTTGACTGCCCTACTCTTTTCTACAGGGTGCAAAAACAACAATTACAACAAGCTTATTTTAAACTATTTAATGATAAAATAAAAACGAATATCTATATTAGGTTATAGACCAATTATCTATTCAATTCTAAGGCCAAAACCCGCTCAATGCGGCTACGAAACCGAGAACAGGCATTTTGGATCTGCACTGCTTCTATCTCACTGAATTTCTCCTTGATGCAGGTAATGAGAGACTACTTGGTGTTATGGGAGGAGCAGTTGGTCATGTTCTCCACGTAGGACCAGACAAAGTAGTCCAACGGGTTCAAATCCGGTGATGAGGGAGGCCAAGAGGAGCAGGGTACGAACGCAAGAACATTGTTTTTCAGCCATTCTTGCGTCCGCTTAGATTTGTGGGCCGGAGCCGAGTCCTGCTGCCACATCGACGGCCTTTCACTGACAACATGGAACGCAGGGGGTACTTGCCCATGATGTCCCTGACCTTATTGATGAAGGTGACGTCCCGGACAATCCTGGTACTCTTCTCCTCCTTCTTCCTGTCAACAACGTCCATCGGGTCCGATGAGTCCTCCAGCTGCTTCCTGAGACTTCTGACCGTTGTAACTGGCATTGACAGAAGGCTAGAGCTGTCAGTATTGCTTAATTTCATGTGATCACTAATCATAATCTGAATAGCAGCGCACCTCCGATCTCTCTCATTGAACATAATGACTTTTCTTGGGCACTTAAAATGATGCTATCGCTACAAGTGGTACCAATACCTAAAGCCTATGATCCGGGAACAATTTTAACACCAAAAACATACGGATCAGACATCAGCTGATGGAGGAATGTCGTCTTTACAATGCGGCAGATTATGTCCACGTACCCTGTATATGAAGGAATGTATTTCCCTTAACATATCTGGACTACGGGATAAGTTCGTAACACCTCTGCTATCATTTGGGGTCACGTCAAATGTCGGTAATGCTACAACAAAGACACTTGCCTTGGAGTTTGCTCTCTTGAGCTGTAAAAGTAAAACAGCTGGGATGTTAACTGAAGGCGAACCGGTCAGAAGGGAAGATTAATAGCAATTTTTATTTGGACCACTGCCGGGTATTCAACACTTAGTATTCTTCAAGTTCGAATAACAATAGGAAGTTTCTTTGTCGACTAATACGCATACATGGACAGTTTAAAAAGTTATGCACCTTAAAAGTTCAATATCTTTTTTTTTTTTTGTTACCATTGGAAGTTTAGCCTTTGTTTCAATTTTTTAATTTTTCTTAATATTTTAATATGAATTTTTAGGATTATTTTAATGTCTGTTTTATAGCTATGGACATATGTTATCAATATTTTAGAGAAAATGTGTATAAGAATGTACATTACTATTCACCATGTTTATAGCAATCATGTCTTTTGAGTTCAGGTGTTTAATTATAAACTACAACGTTTATTGATATATTTTCCCCGTATGTAACTTCCTTAGACCAATATCAAGACATTAAAAAAAAATTATTTGTTTTTAAAGATATTCTAACAAATTGTTGCTAAAAGTGTGGAATCCACTGACAATCAAACCAATAAACACATAGACAATTTTATCCACATAAATATATTTAGTTAATTATACTTTAACAAGAGCTGATTTTAATTAACCAATCATCTACAGTCAGAAAATAGGAATTAACAGCTCATAACAAAAAATATAAATACATTTTTGTGTTGGTTAGGTAACGTTGTATTATGTATATCTTTAATCTCAATCTAACTGATTTTACAGATTCATAGAAATTATGGGGTAAAAAAGAGCTCAAAGGTATACACACAGAGAGAACTAATTTTTATTTATGTTCATAAGTCGAACCAATGTATTTTTATTTTTTGGGCACTTTTGTTTTGAACGCTGTATGCTAAAAATATGATTTTAGGGTCCCTTTCCAATAATACTTAAAAAAAATTCAGGAAATAAAAAAGTATCGGGGCTTTGGAATACATTTTTACGACCCCAAACATGTTATTTATGTATATGTAGAAGACATAATTATTATGTTTAAAGCAAATTCTGAAAAACAATTAAGGAAAAGGATTGAAATAGTCATTAAGTCTTTGACAAAAAAAAAGGAGGGAAATCATACTGGAAATAACTACAAAAAAAAAAAAAAAAAAAAAAAAATAGGGATTCTTCTTTTTTTTTTGGTTGTATGATGTCCATAGTTAACAGAAAAAAATTATGGGCTACCCTATTAAAAACCGAATTGAAATACTATGAAAAAGAGTATGAGGTGGATTCCAATTGATTGACCCTGAATCAAAAAATTCAGTCAAAAATTAAAAGTTGGAGATCCTTCAATCTCAAAAAAA
Organism: Lepeophtheirus salmonis; assembly: GCF_016086655.4. Taxonomy (NCBI): domain Eukaryota; kingdom Metazoa; phylum Arthropoda; class Copepoda; order Siphonostomatoida; family Caligidae; genus Lepeophtheirus; species Lepeophtheirus salmonis. Next base: position 30,208,762 of record NC_052139.2, on the reverse strand, counting down.
GGATTAATGTTTACAATAACCTGGTGATTCCATTAGTAGTTTATAAGGCTACTTTTTTTACTCAGATTAGCAGGAGTTGCAATGAGGTTACAAGAAAAGAGGCTTGGAAAGTTGTTAAACCGAAGGTACATAGAATCAGTAAAAAGAACTAAATCTCAAAAGGAGGAGAACCTACACTTCTATCAAGAATTTTACCTAAAAATTATCAAAATATTTTTATAAACCTGAAAAAAATTCGAATACTTAGTGGCACTTGGCTATATCTTCTAGTCCTGTTTACGGATGGTTGATGTTAGGACACTAATTTATATATTTCACCTTTGTCTCCCTCTTGGGATGCCAGCTAAAGAATTTGATGGAAGGCCAATCCTCGATTCCCCTTCGAATCTACTGTGGAGATTATAATTGGAAATTGTGGAAAGAAATATTTTTCAAAGTAAACATACACAAGACAACTAGAACTTTTAGCATTAAGACGGAATAGAATTACTATTCACAAAGTGGAAAGTTCAAATTACCCTTTATGAGGTCTACAAACAAGTATATCCCTTCAATGCCTTGACCCTTGAAAATTGGCTTTTGTCTAGTGACTAAATTGTCAGTAGTTATCTAAAAAAATTGGATTTACCGAAATCATTTAAGACAAAGATCTTAAGCTTAATTAATCGAAATGCAGACGGTAGACGGCTCAGTTCCAAATCGACAATGGACTTATTTATTTTGACTCTCCTTGCTTAGACTAGGAAAATGTACAATTTTACCATTCATGCATTCGCTGATTGTCCATCTATTAGGATTTTAAATTTGAAAGGCATGAATGAAAAGTGTGGACAATCAATTTTATATTTTTGGACCTGCGACCAATCGTTCTGACAAAAAAAAAAGCCTTAAATTAAATACTCTTTTAAATACAATTTTAATTTCCTCCACTGCCTAGTATGGAGTGCCAAATATAAAGATTCCCAATCTTGGCAACACTGATTGGTCATGGGCAGGCTTTATAATTCACTTTCTTGATTAGATCTCTGCAAATATAATTTAAAAACCATGCGCAAGATTGTAACAAAATACAAGAAGTTCAAATGGGGGAAAAATCGTTCTTAATTTTTGTTTTTGTTAGTTCGCTGGTTGTTTTTTTTTACCTTAGTTTTGTTAACTGTGCATTGTTTTTTTCTTCTAGTTTTATTACTTTATCGTCGTTTTCATTAAAGTGTTGTTTCTAGAGTTTTATAGTTGCGTGTGATTATAATAACTACATTTTTAGTATGATGGCTTTTGTCCAAAGAATTAAATTTAACTTTTAATTTATATTGTATAGCAATACAACTTCTTCGAATTTTTAATAAAGAAAAAAAAATCAAGAAATCAATGTTTATATATATTTTTTTAGTTTTTTCAATATGATCTAAAGCGTTCATAAAGCAAAGACAAACGCTTGGGAAACTTGTTTTGTGCCATTGTCACAGGGGGCGGAGATTCAGAGAGGTCCCTTTTTAATGACTCTTATAGAACATGAAAGCTTCTAGTACTCAACCTGAACTCAAACATATGAACTTTACCAGTTCAATATTTCTGAATCATGGTCGAGGCTCATTATTTGGGGGTGAATGTAAGCAAATGGGGCACTAAAATTAATACATTCTACTGTCGTATGTTTCAAAAGCAGCAGGATAGTTGTTTTTTCAAGTTATTTTCATCGAAGGGAGCTGAATAACACTAGTAATTAAGAAATATGAATTTTTCGTTTTGTCAACTATCCCAGGAATTAGGACAATTTATTTCCTAAGAGACAAAGAAAGACTGATACTGCTAGACTCTAAGTCGATCAGTTTTTAAGTGATGAGTCAGAGGCCATGGAATCAATCCTTTGCAAATAACAGAATAAAAAATGAATTTATGAGGTTCAACTCCCAATCCGTGACAGCTTGGAAAGGCTTTTCTCCAAATCCAAATTCATATTGAGAAGGACGAGGCAAAGAATTGAGGACGCATAGTTCGAGAAACAGCTCCATCTAGGAGGGAATAAATAATATAATTATGATTTAACATAGTACTATTAAAATTTTTATATATCCTTTTTTGAAATGTATTTTCCCATTACACAAGTGGATTATTCTCAAAACCCTACAATGCATTTGTTGACATTCCTAGAAGGCAAAAGTCTTATGGCAAAAGTAACAACACAATGTATGATATCATTACAAGTTATTATATTTCATCATATTCTAAAAATATTTAAAATTAAAACATTAGGGGTTAGTCTGTCTGCCTCCCTCAGGACGCCTTGATGAAATAAAAAGAATCAGATACTAAGATAACTAGGTATGTTCCAATATTTACTTGGTATTTCTTGTTGATGATATGACATGCCTAGAGGCGGTATGACTTTATCCTTACGTCAATGTTTATAGCCTGGAGACTGCTTACTTGGCATTTTGTGGAATAACGTTAATCAGAGTCAAGGAAATACCTTCACAGACCGTTTCTTGCCTACGAGGAATCTTGGAGTCCATTTTGAACCACTCCGATTGTAGACGTGCTAGACCTTGCTCTTTGGTTACCGAGCATCTTCTTTACATGTGGCTGTGTCCTGTGCAAGGCAATTATATGCTCGTGTTCTTCCAGATCTCTTCCATCGTAGATAGTTGTTTTGAGTTAAAAGTTGCCCAATTCACTTTTAACAACGTACTTAAATGCTTTTGTTATTGTTGAGGATGTAGTTAAATATAGTCCGGATTTACTTGAACAACCCTGTATGTTCACAATTAGAACTATGTAAGAGGGTTGGTGAGAGAAGGGAAAAAATTGATTTTGTAAGTACACAATAAGACCCACTCTATTACGCATCTATTATTTGGAGGGGGGGATACGATCCATCCCAATCAAGAAAAGTTGTTTTGGAGTTTTCCCTGTGAATGGCATCAAATGTATCGTGGGTTTTTATCCGCGCATTATTTGTTAGTGTACAAATATATGTATATCATTGCTTTTCTCTTCATAATTCTGTCTTAATATTATTTTTAAATATCATTTCTCAAATCACATCTTTATATATCAATAAACTCCCCTCACTTTGTTCTTAAGGAATGTGAATTTTGGCTAAAAAGTGGTGAGCGGAAATATTCAAAAAAAAGTATAGTTTGCTAAGATCAAAATATCAACTTTGTTCATAATCATTCCTCTGTATGGGAAAATTCTAACGAGTCAGCAATCAAGGAGCATTATAGTTAATAGTGATCTTGCTTGGAACATATGTATTCTCTCAAAATTACCATATTCTTTATGACGTGCCTTCAGGTCGGGGTTTACGCGCACCACAATATAGATTAGTGATGTAAATCCAGTGAATTTTTTATCTGGCCTGTTTTTTTTATTGGTAATCTGAAGAATGAATTTTCTTTTCCTCAGTAATTGTCATTATTATTTCATTTCAAAGTAGTAGTAGTGAACTTCCTTTCCTAAAAAGATCCAATTATGTTCAAAATATGATTCAACATTCGTGTGTGCTCATAAAAGACGGAACGTGAGGATTTGTTGCAAAGTTATAATTGTCTTATTGGGCTCAAAGCAGAATTGGGGATCGACATTACTGTTATTTCAGCCTATGTCCTTGTTGATTTCCTTCTCCCCCTCCTCCGTTATCGCAGCTGATCTAATGAATTGACATAATCATTATTCTTTCTCTCCCCTAAAAAATTCTTCAAATTGTCAGGGTTGCAGTATTGATATGGGTGTCTTTATTTTAACATGCCCAATATACACAAGATTTTCATGACTGGTTCTAAGTGTGAAAGTTGGATCACTGATGTGTGCAAAAAAGGATGCGCCTTTATTATTAATACTTACTTTTTTTGAGAACTCGAAGATAAGGCGGTAGCAAGACTTATGGTAGTACTGAATTAAGAATCTTCATACCTTCAGCTGCCTTTTACATGATTTAGGAGGAGAGGAGGGGGGGAAATAGTTATTTATAATAGAAGGATAACCTTCTATGCACATTTTAAATAGCATTGATGAAGGGAAAATATTATATTAATGGTTAATTTCACATTCATTCATTTTAGTTTGCATTTTTCTATCAATTTACACCACAAATAGGTGAGAATTATTTTTTCAAACAACCCCACGAGGACCTATTAAAGAGGAAACAAAATAAGCTGGCACAACAACTGTTTTCCTTTTTTTAATCATTAAACTTTGTTTTTTCGCTACAAAAATCCCACCTCGGCATAATTCATTTAATTAATGTTGGAATTTTGAAGTGGCAGTCAATTTGACATCATTGCCATCATATCTTCTGCGTGCTTGGGATATTTAGTCCAATATTTATCATGGAGGGTTGCACCAGTCATTATCTATTCGGTCCAGTCCAATCTTAGATCCAGTCCTATGGGCCCTTCAGAACGGTCCTTCGTACTGGTTCTTTGAGCTGACAGTCCTATAAATAAAAGAAATAAAAGTTGTGTGACCTCATAAAGAACCGAACTTTAAAAAGTTTTAAGGACTGATATGCCGGACTGATTTGTACTGTAATGTTTCTCTCTTGCTCTCTATTCAGGGTTTTGCTTTCTTTATTACTGGTTGTGTCACTCCCCTCGTTACGTCACAACTAAATCCCGTGTGTCTGGGGTTCAATTTGGGAAACTATGAGGATTATTATATTGTTGCGCATCTCCAGACGAGAAAATTCTCAATGGATCCTTTGATGGATCAGACCTATCTGTAGATGATGGATATCAAAATATAAGTCACAACTGCTACAACAGGGTCTAGCACATATATTTGTAAAAATAAGGCTTTATCAAGATCAATATAGATAGGATGTAGTCAAGATCTATGACGTATATTTAACAATATATGCATAGATATAACATTGTATTCAAATAGGCAACGGTCAGAAGAAGGGTAGCTGCCCACACTCGAGACGATGCCAAGTACCATTATGGAATCAGGGTGCACACTCTTACAGGAAGACCTCATCCTTGCTCTTGGCGATCCAACTATCGTTCCTCCTGTAGCTGGAGGTGTTGACGGTGAAACATTATTGGCCTGACAAGACAAAATAACACAAGTGGAGGAATTGGACCAATATTCAACTGCCTCAACATCTTGATACAGTACTTCAGTGTTTGACTTTGGTGACAATCGAGAAGAAGTGAGCCTTACCATAGACATAGGAGGTGATTAGATCCTTAACGGTCTTATTCACGGTCGTCGATCTCACTGGACGATAATTGAACAACTCTGACATTGGCATCCTTGAATTCTTCTCATTTGACTTCTTCGGCCTCTTGTTGTTCTTTCGGAGCTTTTAGTATCTCTTAAGGATGGCTCCTGACTCCTTCAGGGGCTTCAGAACATTATATAGGGTCGTCCTAGTATACCTATTGGAGTTGATGATGGCCCTGACGCCATTTTCTGCTCAATATAAATCCTCAAAAGTCGCTCTTTATGTCCGTTAAGTGGTTGTTGTTGATATTTTCGGGGATAAATCAAACAAAATGGTTTCTCAGACTCTTCACTTCTCCACTAGAACTCCACTTTATTCATCTTAATGAAGTAAAACTTTGTCCAGATGGGTCTGAAGGACTCTGTATACTAAATTTGTGAGCAATTTCCTGCCAACAACCCTTCGTGCACAAAAGAATATATATACGAAGAGCTATCTTGATATTTTTATTATTTCTATCTTTGTACATAAAGGGTTAAAACAATTGGATTTTCTACACAAAACCCAATGTGATCATATATGAAGAAGCATTTAATGTAGCCGATTATGTAGGGTTTTTGTCATTAAACTTGAGCCGAAACATAATGACTTACCCCTTACAATTATGGGATAACAATATTAAATAACATAGAAAAGGCTGCTTTAATGTTGTTTGTTTACATTAACAGACATAATTGGAGAAGGGGCTGAGACAATCATGTCAAGTGGTTGTAGGAACATGTTCTTCAAGTTATGTAATTGTCTCTTAAGCGGTGTTTTTGTTGATTTGTGTACTCATTTTATTGAGAAAGTACCTCGTAATTTATGTATGCTCTGAAAGAAACAAATGGTTAAAGTTCTTAAAACTCCATGAAGTCATAACTAATTACCCATGGGTCTGTATTGACGTAATATTCTTTCAGAACATGCACAGGCATGATCATTATGTAGGTTTATTTGTCAACTTTTTTTCAAAATTCAATGAAGGCGATATCTTTTTTTTTTTTTTTTTTTTGAAAATGTTGGAAAGGAAAGAAAAGTTCTTTACATCGTCAATTAAGACTAAAATAAAGGATTAATTAATGATGAGAAATATTTTTCTAACATATAAAAAAGATTTTAAAGTTTTTTTGTAGAGCTACCTAATGGATCAAAATTTCGCAATACGCAAATCATCAAACCTTCCTAACTTTTCCCCCTCTTTTGCTCAATAAGACAATTTCATCACAAAAAAATTAAAATACGTTTTATAGATTGGAAAAATGTATATATATATATACTATTGAATGTAAAATAAATAAATATTTATTTTTATTTCCACATGGTCCTTTAAAATCTGAACACTTAGAATTTTAGACATCACAGGATATGATTTATTAATAAACAATAACATTTATAAGAAATTAATATTATAAATAGATTGTGTTTGAGCTCTGTTACTCATTAATGTAGTTTCCCTTAGGGGAAATGATGGCTTCCAGGAGGCGGTGGAAGGCCTAGCACACGCGGCGGATGTAGACCTCTGTCATGGTATCCCATTGCTTTCAAACAGCGGCTTTGATCGACTCTGTGTTAGGATGAAGGGACACTATAGGGAGTTGGTATAACTGATGAAATGGGGGTGGGCAAAATGTCAAAAAAGAGTTCAAAATAACAGAAAAGAGGCTTGCAAAAGTGGAGATGGGGTTCTTTCATGGCTGGTGTCAAAAGGGGGCTCTCCAACCACAGAACCACGCTTTCCACTCACTTTTTTGATAGACCTCGGGAGAGCCTGGTGTGTAACTGCAAGATCTCTTGCATGGACCCTCATGAACTTGAGGGGATTGGCCTGATCTATTTTCTTTAATTTATACAAATCCAGTTTGCACTTCTTCCTCTCCACCATATTGGCGTAGACGGGGGTTCTGGAAGCGCCCATCTGCATGGAAATTCGTAAATAACGTTCAAGTGTCGTTTTCTCAACTTTCACTTAAGCTAGAGAGGTTTTTTTGTTTAGAGAGGCTTCTTTTGCTTCGTAAGTAAATGTTTATGCTTTAATATATCGAAATATGAATTAATTATTGAATTAGTACGTGTTCAGATTTCAATGGACCATCATCCTGTATATAACTTCATTTGCTAAAGAGTTTCTACCTTTTTTTCATAATTTGATCCAGATCATTTTCATACCATATGACTACTTTTTTGCACTCCCAGTAATTGAAATTCGAAAAAGTTGAAAATCCAACAACTCTGATGAGCAAAATTTAAATAATATTATCAGCAAAGTCATGCGAATCAGTAGCTTGCTGTAAAAAAAAAAAAAAAATGGCGCATATCGATAATTATTAAGAGGTATGACTCATTATCGCTATCTTTACAAGATAGTATATATGATGTAAAGCATGTGCATTTTTTAGCTGGTCCGTTTTTTTTGTTGTTTTTTTGGAATTAGTGATTTAATGAATGAATTTTCTATATCTCAGCTTTTCATTCAACCCCTGATTTAATATTCCTATGTGGTCACAAAAGACTTTGAGTAATCTGGAGGATGCGTGGCTGAGTTAAAATGTTAAATCCTTGTTGGACTCAGAATATAATTTAGGATATACATTTGAGTTATTTTTACCTTCTTCTAGTTGATTTCCTTTTCTCCCTCGTCCTTTGGTACAGCTGATTGTAGCTTAACTAGTTAAATGTCATCACAAATCAGCTGCTCTCCTTCATAACATTCTTTCAATTGTCAGGCTTACCATATTGATTGTCAGTTTCTTTCTTGAACATTCATAAAATACACATAACGAAAAATATATATAAACCATAGTTATTAAAAGGTTGGTCTAAAAAGTTTCCGACCTAACAAAGATACATGATATTTTTGTTTTATTTCCAAATGGTATCCCTGTTACACACCCCACTCATCGCAGCCATGACCCTATCTTTGTAACCCATCCAAATAGAACTCAACTTTTTTTCTTAAATAATTGTCCAATAAGCTCCTTTTCATTTGACAAAATATTTGCAGTCCACTGTTTGGACAGTATTTTGGGCCGGTCTGCACCCAAAGAGCAGTATTTGATTTTGCCCATTGTCACAAAAACATTCACATTAACTACATCAAATGACTTATAAATTTACTTATGAGTACTTCCACGTTGAGGTTTGAAACTTTTCAGATCACACTCCTAGATGTTATAATGAAGTTCATTATAATATAATATGCTTAAATTTTATTCCATAATAATAAAAACAGAAATATTTTTTGCAGGATATGAATCATAATACTTTTAATAAATATATCATATAAAGGGTAGCCCATCTAGCGGTTGCATTTTGAACTACCAGTTTTTTCACGTCTGACAGCTGTTATAACATTTTCATTGTGTCTAATATTTTGTAAAATGTATCCGGTTTACAAAATGGTTAAGTTTACGCTCGAAGAAAATTTGAAAATACTGAAGACTTACTTCCAAAATGGAGAGTCTTCAAACAAAACTGCAAGAAAATTACGCAAAGCGCCTTCCAGGGATTTTGTGGATAAATTTGCGAAGTGTGTGCGCGAAACTGGTTCGTTAATGGATAAAACAACGCGTTCCCGTGTTCGTCCAGTGTGCTCAATCGAAAACATTGCTGCTGTTGCCGAAAGTGTACGTCAAAACCCTTCGAGCAAGGAGCTGCCGTTACGGTCAATGGTGAGCGCTATCAGGCCATATTGGAAGATTTTTGTTTCCCCAAATTGAAAAGGAAGACATCGACGACATTATGTTCCAACAGGATGGCACTACGTGCTACACAGCCAACCTTACAGTGGATCTTTTTGCGCACTGTCTTCGACAATCGCATCATAAGCCGAAACAGCTACGTAAACTGGCCACCTCATAGCTGCGATTTGACTGCGTTGGAATATTTTTTGTGGGGAGCTGTCAACGATAAATGTTACGCCAACCATCCAGATGCTATTGACGATTTGAAACACGAAATTGGAGTCGCCATTGCAGCTATTGTAGCTCACACAATCGAAAATGTATTGAAAAATTGGGTCGACAGAATGGGCTACTGTAAGGCCAGTTACGGCGGCCATATGAATGAAGTTGTGTTCCAAAAAACTATTGAAAAATATCCTTTTTTTATAGCGATATCAAAAGGAAACAGTTTTGTGAGCCATTCTTTATCTTATTCAATATAACCCTCGACATCATAAGGAAAATCTCCAAGAAACAACCAAGGTAACAACCGGTCCAAAGACTGTACTGGACCGAGTAAATAGGGATCAGTAGAATACTATTGATAAATATTATCACAATGGAGAACATTACTTTAGATTTAAATCTAGATCAGTTCTACATAATTCATAGTCATATACTATACACAATCCATGTACATAAATCTATCAATGTGAAATAAAAAATATAAAAAGATAAATTATAGTCATTTTTAACATTATTTTCTATGCAGATTTGCTTTCAATTCAAGAAATTTGAAGATTCGATAGTTGTATTCATTTAGCATTTATTTATATCAATTAGGCCTATATATGCATTGTATGCAATTACATTGAAAATTTCACAAAAGGGAAAATAATTCTTGCCCTTAATTTAGAAATTCAATACTCAATAAATCCATAAAAAAATATCACAGCTCTCATCAAAAAATACTAATAGCTTTAATAAAAAGATGGCCGATCCAAAAGGGATCAAGGATGGATATCAGGAAATATAAATACTTAAACCTTTCTCTGCAACTAAGCGTAAGAAAAAGTCAGGGGGCTGGAAATGTGAATACTGTCCTCATAATGTAATAGCGAATCACGTGGTTTTTTGGTTTCGTCGGCTCAGTTTGATAATTTTTATGTCAAAGATGCATAACTCTCTGGAAGGGAAATTTTAGAAAGTTAGGATAAAATAATTGAAATCACCGAGTGCGATCGTCACTGCCTTGATTGCCAAAGTGATTAACATTAATGGAGAAAATAAAAATCCATAAAAAATAATAGACTTCGTTTTACAAGACCAGGTATATAAACCCGATTGAATATTTGATTATTGTCAAAAATGTATCCATTTTGCAGATCCTTTCATCTAAAAAGAGTTGAGCTCCTCTTTGCAAATGGCAAATATATTGTGAAAGTCCAAGGATTAGTTGGACTGACATTAAGAAATAGGCATTTTCTACGAAAATGTACGGGCCCTTTGATAAGGAAAAGGAATGTTAACGAAAAGATCATTTCCTTATAGGGCTGATGAAGAAAAGTAAGACACTAATATATTATAAGATAGTGAGTTAAGACGGTCAACAAAAACAAAAGAAAAATGAATATTTGATGATGCAACGTCTGAGGGATACAACTATTGAAATATGATATGTTAAAAATCATGGATGGGGATGAAAAAATATGATAATCTAATTTTGAGGTATCCCTGTTGTCACCTGATGATAAGAGAAGACTCAAAAGCATTTTTGGAAAAAAAAAAATCAAAAATAAATTATTCAAGATTTGGGTACATGTGACAGAGTTAGAATCACTTTTAAGATGAAATGTAATAGTTTTATGACAAAATTAATTTAAAGGTTGTGTATGACGTCACCATGATATAATTTACCACCTCCCCCACCTTCTTCAACTCTTTCAACTTTGGATAATGATTTGTATAATAGTTTTTCGGATGTTTGTATAAACTGTGAGTCTTAATCGGTAAAATTTCAACAGTAGAACGACTCTGTTTCAAAACATATCTTAACACATGACTATTAGAAGCAGAAGTTCCCATAAATTTTCAATGAAAGCCATTGAGGTGAGGACAATCTCTTACATATTCTACTAAACCATGATCCAAGAAATGAATCATAGCCCAGCATGAGAAGTTTTATTCGCTGAGTCGGAAAAATCTTGTATTAATATTTTATCAAATTCGATTCCAGACACAAATTTTCCAATCTTTCAACACTCTTAAAATAAAAATATTGATTTGCAGTTTTGTAAGAGTATAATCTTATATGTAAGTCTGATGAATTGACATGATATGACCCTTAAGCCTTCATTTTTATGTACCAAACATAATAATGCTCCGATTTGAGCTTTCAAATATAATTTGTGATGTTTCTTTTCCTATACAAAAAGTAAACAAAATCTATTGTAAATTCAAATCCAATTTGCTGCGACTCAAAAGGATTTGTGTGAAAGGTAGGTTGATAAAGATGGGAGGTAATTAGATGGAAATATAAACGTAACACAGACTCATTTTTGGGGAAATAGTCCAAGCTTGCTTTTGTATTTATAAGTGGAAATTCTTTCTAAACACTAGTGTTGGGTTTTGCTTTCAAATCTAGTCTAATTTGGCCCTATAAAGAAGTTCGAAGATTGTTTGCATAGAAAAATTAAATCTTCATCGATCTCATTATAAATTGGGTATAGATACATTTTTGATGACGTCGTGTGTGTTTTGAGAGTTTGAACATTGGATAGTGGAGCTGTTGATTGAGGGGGATATTATTTTTAGGATCACATCCTCATCTAAAATACCTATTTCAATGTAAGTGTTGTATTGCTATATATATTGTAAAAAATCAGATAATATGGAAACTTTCAGGTCATTCTGCGCAAACTCTAAATATTCCTTAATCATGCTCAAATTTGCTAATACCTTTTTTCTTTTTCAAATCAATATGAACATTTTGAAACATAAAAAGCTCTACTTTTCAAAAGAAAAATGTTTATTCTCGTAACATGGTGGATCAATTATTAAGTTATTAGAATTTGAAAATTATATTGTTTTTCACCTAAATTAATTAAAATTCAAGCATTAAGAATCACTTTTATTTACAGTATGTCCAAAAATTGATGGTGTTATTAAATATATCCGTTTATAGTAATACAAAAAATTTGGGTCGGAATAAAATGAAATTTCCCTGATACAATCATTAGGCAATATTAATTTTTTGGATGCAATTATTTTCGATAATTGTATGATACATCAGTATAAAAAGGCTCAGAAAACAATACAGGATTTTAGTTGAAATTCAATATCCAAAATGGTGAGAGATCACTCTTTGGAGACCAGGACCAAAATTGTTGTCATGATAGAGGGTGGATCAAGCCAGAGAGACGTTGCTCAAAGGTTACAAATTTCTCTCAAGACAATTGAGAATTGGTGTAAGAAAAGGAAGGAGGGACAAATCCTTGTATATCAGAAGGATCGAGGAAGGAAGAAAAAAATAAGCAAAGTTCCTGGACTGCTGAAAATTTTTGAATGCTTTGCTATACAAACCTCGTCTGCACCCCAAAATTTCAGAAAACCAATGAAGGAAGGCCTGTCGAATTCTGTCGTGAGCAGAAACACTGGACTGCAGATGACTGGAAGTGTATCCTCTTCAGTGATGAAAGTCTACTTGAGCTATTTCATGCCCCAAATCCCCAAACAGATCAGGTTTGGGCAAGAGATTAAGAAGATGTGGAACCACTCCAAATCTCATTTGAAAATTCACGTTTGGGCCGTTATCAGCCACCAGGCAGTGTCAAATCTTCACCTGATTCCACGTACCCATACTGTGACAGCCGAGTACTACGTAACGGAGATCCTCAGCAAGTCTCCGATGTCAGTTTTGTCTCGTACTGAAGAAACTGGACCTCCTGTGAAAAGGAAAATGTAGTCTGACACATCAAGAACCATTTTCCAGCAGCATGGTGCCCCCGCTCACCACTCCAAAAAGGCACAAAAGTAGTGTTCAGAACACTTGGATTCCTGCCAACAGTTCTGATTTGTCTCCCATGGAAAATTTGTGGAGGGATGCCAAAACGCATAAAAAAATTATTAAGCTTAAAGTTCGTCATATTGGGAAGTAAATAAAGTTTTTTGTGCAAAAAAAAAAATCACTTGATTAGGTGATTTCATGATTTTGTAAAATAAAAAACACCCTCAATTTTTGTATATGACTGTATATGAGGTGTGTTAAAAAGTAAGGTTACTTTTCAAATTTCGCATGGCAACGTACATTTATTATGCTATGTTTTTGTATGTTAGAACATCCAAAAATAACTGATTATTTAAAGCTATAATAACATTAATTTGTGTATGAGATGCATTATGGTTAGAAGTATTTTGAATGTTTGGGAAAGCCTTGGTGGACTTGGGTAGCCCGAATATCTTACTCCGTCCATGAAAGGCGGAACAGGTCTGGTTGTGCCTCATGGAGGATGAAATTGGACTATTTTCACTGACAAAAGGTTAGATGCATGTGCCCGAGTGAGGGACCACATCAGTCAGTGTGGGTTTCATCGCCAGGATTTCCTATTCCCCATCATTGTCCCTACTCTCCCGTTCAACTACGTGTTTGGTGAATGTATACTAGTGGCGAAGGTTTTAGTTGGGCAAATGGTACTTGATTGTCTGTTGGATGATGGTACACCGTCTGAGAATTTTTTTTTGTTTCTCCAAGAGACGAACAAGGTACTCGTGTCCCGTCGTTTGAGATTAAGAACTCCGTGTGGAGTGGAAATCTTCTTTCTCCAGTAGGCATACTGGGAGCATGGCATGTCAGTGGAGATACAATGAATGGTCAGAGGTATTGATCGGGGGTTTGCTTTCGTTGTAAATGGTCTCACCGGTCTTGAAGTGAGTGGACTACATTTATATTTTTATAATACGGTAGGGCATATTTTATACAACTCTAGCTATGACGTCTTCAAACAAATATATATTTGTTCTTTAATGAGTAGCAAATCCGTATTTTCCACAATGCAATATCACTGTAGAGAGATAGATATTAATTTCAAACTGGATACATAGATGTGCATCAGTTGTTTCAAAACAAGGAGAAAGAGCTTTTCTTTCCTATTTGATGGGTGTTTATGTAGTTCATAATGGAAATTGATCTTTTGTACTCTGACAGTACTAACAATAAGAACATGTTCGTGTGTGTGAATGGCTTAATGAAAAAAGAAACAAAGAGATGGAGACAGAAGAGAGGGAAGGTACTCAATCATGATGAAAAAGAACAAAAAGAGAAGAAAAGAAAGAACTTACCTTCCCTTTCCATCGAAAAAAAAAAATGGTGACCACTCATGCATAATTCGAGGGTGCTCTAAAAACTTTCCAGCCTCAACTTGAACATGACAGCCCACGTAAATAAAAGCTAGCCGCATCTATCTAGCAACTGTTGACTCTCATCTTTTAGTTACTGTTATTATTAAACATATATATAAAGTACTACCCTCATTATTCTTCTAATAAATAGACGTGCACTCTGTTACCCAGAGTAGTAATGATTATGTATTAATAAGAATATATACGTGCTCCTATTAAACTATATCGTTGCCTTATTCCTCCACGTCTCTTCTTCCCTCATTTCTCTCGGTCGTCCTGGATTCCATTATTTAATAGTTTGTCTCTCTTCAACCTCGTCAAGACACAACACTCATAAAAAGTTTCAACCATTTGGGAGGGGTAGTTGCGATGTAACAGTTGTTTGAGTGAGTGTTTTTGCAAAATCGACGAAGCCAGTTTTTCAGCTGGGAAAGTGATGGTGGCTGTTTTTTGGGTCGTCATGGAATTATTTTGATCAATTATCCTCAAGAAGACCTTACTACAAATAATTACTTGACAAACTGACGGGAGACGTCAGGAAGGATCGATTTTTACCATTTTTAAAAATACAAGAATGTAGGGCTGTAAATTTTAACAACTTTTAGTGTGCAACTTTTGATGTTGTTGGCAACCTGAACAGTGTGTGTGTTTTTTTTTTGTTTTTTTTTAAAAAGTTTATAAAGTAAAGATAAAGTAATAACTAGCCGGTGTTGCTTGATACAGAGTAGGCCTTTTGTTTATTTGTATCATTTCACATTTTCTTACAGCTGAATTACAACTAATCTGGTCTTCTCTCAAACATTTTTCAAATTGTAATAGTTATAATACTAATTAATTCTTGTCTTTTGCTAGCGATTTACATTCCTACTGACGAGTAGGATAGGATCGCACTGCGGTTTGGTCATATATATGGAACAACTCAACACAAATTAATAATAGTCAAAACATCTATCTGTATTCAAATCGTGTTTGCCCTCACGTAAAATGAGCTTGTGCGTCATTAAAAATATAAAATAAAACTAGCACATAAGATTTGGCTATATAGATTTTTTTCTACAAAAAAGGTAAGCAAGGGTAGAGTAATCATAATGATCACTCTTTTCCTTACCTTTAAACAAAAAAAAAAGTACTTATATAACCACATTTCATTAAATATTCCAAAAATATTTTTCAAAGAAAAAAGTTAAAAAAATTAATGTAGGTCACGTTTGTAAAGAAATTATATTCTAAGACTTTTTAATTTTTTTAATTTTTTTTGTACATGATTGAAAGTGTAGCTTTTAGAGCTACCTGAATTATCGTGTACTAACATGATGAGAAGACTTATGACATGCTGATTTGAAGACATCAGTTGTCGGTGTTATAATTTTAGGCGATAAAATGTATTGCTACAATGAGAAAGTAAACTGGAGTTTTATATACCATGACCTTAAGGTGTTGATTTTTATTAAGCAATCTGAAGACAATCTTTTATTTTCTAATGTCGTTATCATTATTCTTTATTTTCCAAACCTGCTATCATAATTTTTTCATTCTTGAAAAGAGAATATCACTAGGTTGTGTGCTCATGAAAGACAGAGAGTAACAAGGATGATTCATGGGGGATCTATAAGGCCTTGTTTATCTTAAAATATAATTAAAAATAGACATTGGAGTAATTTGTGCCTATACGTCCTTACTAACTACGGAGTAGGATATCTGTTTATTTCTTTCCAGTCATAGAGTTTTGGTACCGATTATTTACAGTAGAGGAAACTTGGATACACCATTAAACGCCCGATACAAAAATACAGTCCAACTAGTGGATTGTGACCACTTTCGTCAAAAAAAGAGGTAATCAACTTCGTATTTTACATAGAAAAACGCCAAGTACTACTTGGACTAGTTACACACATAGGAGCATCCCTGGGAGAAGTGTTCCGTATGGATAATGAATACAAGTGATGTAATTATCCTGCAGTTGGGCAATTTAATATAACTTAACATAAGTTATATATATAAGTTAATTCACTTTTAACTTAAATAGCTGATTAATTTTATATATATCAAAGTTAACATTTAACTGAACTAATACATTTTTTAACCCATATTATCTTAACTTTAACTTAACTTGATTAATTTAAAGTTTAAGTGAACATCCACAGACACGTCGTATAACGTGTTTCATTCCACATTAGCCTCCTCCTGTAGTTACCATACAAAGTAAGCTTCCCTTGCATTGTTTTTTGCTTCAAAAGAGAGAATGTTGGGAGTTTGAATCTATATTTTTTTTCTTGATAGTTCAATTGGGAGTGTAGAGAATCCCAGTCAGACAGACCGAGAGAATAATCTTTGTTATGTAGCCTTGATAAATCTCTCAATTGACTTGAACTGAAATTGTTATTTTTTAGCATTTTTTAGTTAATTTAACTTAAGTTACTCTAAAGTTAATTAACTTAAGCTTAACTAGTTAAAAAAATTAACTTCAACTTAACTAGTTATTAAAATAATAATTAACTTAATTTAACTATATAAAAAGATAAGTTACCTTGCCCATCATTGGTATGTTCTTAATTATTTGGTCCAGTCAAGCGTTTAGGCTTGGCTTTTGGAAGGTTTTTGAAAAAATTTCAAAAATTAAAATTTTTTGCTTTGATCTTTAATTTATTCGACTTTTTTTTTCTGAAAATAATTCCTTAAAAAATATTTCGTTATTCTTTTTATGTAGAAAGCAAAAATTCCTTGATTCTCTCTCTCCCAAACCTCCCCCCAGGTAGAAACCCCTGTATCAGTTACTTAAGAACATCGGTCCTTTAGTTCAGTACTAAAACTGATTGAAACAAAAATATTAAAGTTGATTGACGTCATCAAGGACATAACTTTATTACTTTTAGAACTGATGTGGATGACTCATTTTTGACTTAATTATTATTTAATACAAATTATTGTGTGGATTGGTGGTGGTTTTCGGTCTGGAAATCCTAGATCGGTCTGAGATTTTTTGTTGGACTAAATGATTTTAGTCTAATAAAAAAAGTCGGTCTGGACTGGTCTCATATACAAATTCTGTCCTAATCTGTCGAAATGAAAAGTTTGGTCTAAATCGGTCCAAAGTAAAAATTCGTTAAAGTTTGGTCCCAAAAAAATTGATTTAGACTAATTTAACAATTAGATTTTTTATAACATGACATCACATGTTTTTTTCAAGTACAATGACGTTGTACGAAGTTTAAACAGATTTAGCTTGGTTTAATTTTTTATTTGCCGTCTCTTATATGAATACAGTATTTGTTCTAAAACATATAGAGTACTTTTGAGATTAAAAAACAATTGAATAACGTTTTATCTTGAAAAAAAAAAAAAAAGAAGGTATCTCATAATATTCGAGACCGGAAAAAATCAGTCCATAAGTGTATACCAAATCAAAATTGGTTTATAAAGTGCTACCCAAAATAAATCGGTCCACGGTCTAACAAGTCAGTCTGGACCGAAAAATCTGACTAGTAATTGGTGCTGGACCGAGTCTCAACACTAGTAGGGATATAATCAATGTTTTTTTGTCATCTTTTCCGCAGGATATTCGATAAAAACTGATTTAGAGGGGTAAATGTAATTTTTTGTAACGGTGCCCTCCATTTTTGATTATTTTTGCTTTAACATAGCAGGGGATATAATTTTATCCAAATCCCAAACACACTCAGTGAGGAGAAATTTATTATATTGTAACCCTTAGTGCAAAGATGTCAGTTGCAACAACTGTGCCAATTTCCCTACTACTGTATATTCTTCTTTAATATTTTATACATTTATACCATATATCTTATCCAGAGAAGTGTCTTAAAGAGGTTTTTTGAGAGATACACCATCTTATGTGCATATGTAACGATAATTTTAGTAATGATAGGGATGGGAATTTGTTTGAGAAAAAAAAACACACATGTTAAAAGTTAAAAAAAGAAGGAAATGTTGATTCGTGTGTTCTTTAATTCTTTTTTTGTTCACTCTTAAATACGATCTGAAAAGATTCCAACCTCCACATGAAGATGGCAGCACTCATAAATAAAAGCTAATCCCCTTTCCCTAGCATCTGTTGACAGTTACTCACTAAAGTTTCAGCCCTTTTCGACAAGCAGTTATTATGTTACTGTCATTTAATTAAGTTGTTCTGACTTTTTTGTGTAAACCCACCAAATCCAGTATCGCTCTGTTGGCGTAGTTTAAGTGCAATCAATTTGAGTTTTGACGCCGATTAACTACAAAAGATGAAACTTGGATTTACCATTATACACCTGAAACAAAAATACAGTCCAAACAGTGGGCAAATGATGAAAAAATCACTTTCATGAACGATCATTTTGCAGAGAAAATTAGTCAGTCTTTGGGATTTCATTGAACCATCCGGAATGAATTTAAATATAATTATAATATTTTACCGGCACTAAAACGATTTCAAATGTCAAAAGTTATCCTAGCAGGAATTCATTTTTGTACCACGAATTATATGAAAGGCGGCTGATGTTAATAAGGGTCTTAATTCCGTAATAACATAAGTCTTGCTCCTACTTTTTTTCTCCGGCTCTGAGAAAGAATTGAGTCGTTGGGGATTAATGACGTTGACGAAAAGGAGGAACGCATGAGACTTAGTAAAGGAAGTAAGCCACTTATTCTCCAAAACTAACACCCTTTATCAGCCCATAAAAAATTAGGTAAAACCTTTTATATAGAGTAATTTAATACATTAAATGATACAGTTTTATGAGCTATAAGAATGATTATCTTCATATCTAATTAAGGCCACCTAAAAAAATTAAATTATTCTAACGTGGAGTCAAACAGATCTAATATAAATAAAATAAAATTAATCGTGTGTGGAGTTTTGCTCTCAATAGTATTCGCATTAACTCAAAATTATATCTCCAACACACATAATTTTTGTAGGATAATCATAAGAACTCGAGACAGGTTAAAAACCATCGCTTCCGATTTAAAAAAAACTCACCCTCTCCCATAGAATCGCCTATGTTCTAGGTTATACAGATTGCGTAGTATAAACTTGGGGCCTCGAGGGAGTTTAAAAACCACCACTGCAGAATTAAGAACCACCAAGGACTTCTCCTTATTTCCCAATACTTTTTATAATGACATCTCCGATCTATATTAAACGGGGTTTCTGCATGTATGAAAACTATCTATGGATCCTTGAAGGGGCAGTCATATCTTTAGATGGAGGGATCGGTAGTTAAATCAAATCACTACAGGAGAAGTATAATTCCGGGCAATATTCTTGCAGGTAATTTTCTACTTTGATTTGGTATTTAGTAGATAAAATCTGAAATTTTTCTTCGTTTTCGATTTTAAAGTTGGGTAAAATATGTATTGTAAATTTTAACATTGTAGAAGTTATGAACTACATTTTTGCTGATAATTTAGGTAGTTATTAGGTTAATTTTTGGAGCAAGGGGGAAGTAGAACTATGCTTCATTGCCCTGTGGCCCCTTCTTAATTTCCCGTATGACTTTGCGTTGAGTCTTTAGGTCAATCTTTGGTGGAGTATTGGGCAGAGAGTCAAAATAAAACCATAAAACATACTCTACAAAAACAATAGGGCAAAAAAAAAATGACCTGTTGTTAAAAGACTCAGTGAGAAGGAGGATTTTTTCCTTCTTGTTACTTACTGAATTAAAATTGTATTTATATATTCCAATATGAAAGGTCTTGAACACGTTCTATTTAATTCACATAAAAATTAATTAAATTGTTTAGTATAATTGGCAATTACTTAAATATGATATATTTTTCATAATGGCCATATGTGATTATAAAAATCGATCAGCTATAGATAGTATATAGAACTTTTCAACGAAAATTTGACCTAAAATACGATATTATATTAGTCCACACGATACATGACGTGACTGCATAATGTTATAAGATAAATAAATTCCAAATGGATAAAGTAAATACTAAAAATTGATGCACAAGATATTAATAATAAACCAATAAAGAAATAATTAAAATTGCCAAATGACGATATAATGTTTTAATTATTTATTTATCATCATCGGAGACAGATGAGTTTTACATCTTACACATAGTATGCGGGTTCTTCATGAGACGATTATCTCTAATGGCAATACACGTGTAATGTGAGTATCTTCCCATAAAACAATCTTATAAAACTGATCCAATAGTAATCCCTGAGTGTGTTGAGTTTATGATACCATTTCCGTCTTCCGGACCTCAAAAAGTAATTTATATAAAGTAAAATCTGTTAGATAACATCTAGGTAAGTACAAAAATTGTAGGGTGTGTTTATTTCGTTCGTTGCAGGAGAGGAGGAAATTTATAAGTAATAGGTATATAACTCTAGTAATGTTTAATGTATTTAATTTAATTTACAATAGCCTTCTTTTAATAGATATTATCTGACAAAATATCATGAAGCTGGCTAGAATGAACCATATGGACCCAATTTACAGATCCACGTTTCTAATAGATGCAGAGAACTGGAGGTGGTAATACAATAAAAAATCAAATTACTCAATTCCTCCCGAATAAATATTGAAATCTACAGAAAATATATTTAAATTATATTAATTTTCACCTTCAATTTATTGCTTAAAATCCTTTAACATATCTAAAAATTATTCCTAATAAAGC
This sequence comes from Lepeophtheirus salmonis, assembly GCF_016086655.4. Lineage (NCBI taxonomy): Eukaryota > Metazoa > Arthropoda > Copepoda > Siphonostomatoida > Caligidae > Lepeophtheirus > Lepeophtheirus salmonis. Next base: position 30,187,855 of record NC_052139.2, on the reverse strand, counting down.
GTGCATTCATTTGAGCAACATTTATTTCATTAATTGTCATCTTTGCAACATTCATATGAGCAAGTATATATTTAAGTGAGCTCTTTTCAGCATCTTTCATTTCAGTGACATATTCATATAGTGAATCAAGAGTATTTATAGCCTGATTAAATTATTGACCTTGATGAATCTTGTATTGTTTACTATATGAAACTGTTGCCAAAATGAACGACGCTCAAAAAAGCTCGCCCAAATGAATATTTGCTCAAAGGAATGTTGCTGAGATAAAACTCATTAAAATTAACGTTGCCCTAATGCCCGGACACGTTCCTAGTTATTTGTCCAAATAATAACTAAACGGTGCCTCTAGCGGACAAAAAAGTTTCTGTACAGAAGATATTTTTCAGCTATTGATCACGTGGGTCCTCGTTTCGCTAATTAGTTTAAAGTTTTAGTGCAATCTTTCTTTCGAGTACTTTCGTTATCGGGACTGCACGACTTAACTGCAGATGCACGGCACTAGAATCGCGGCAAAACTGAACAAGATTTAATATGATACCTATAAACATTACAAAATGTGAAAAATCCAAGCTCAAAGCAAAGTTTATATCATAAGAAAATAATTCCACGAAGTAATTTGAATTCTGGGACATAATTTCGATTTTCTCCTAGTGTTTAAAATTTGAGAGACTATCAGGTTTTGAATAGATACATAAATAGAACTAATCTTATTGGCTATGGTTTGATATATCAAGCAACCCCTATTATAAAGTAATACTGAAATAAAGGTCCTTAAAGATATTTTTGAATAAATAAATGTAAATTTAATTAATTTTCTTTGTATATATTTTTTGAACTAAAGTACAGAAAAAATTAAAAACTGCTCTTGCCTGTATAATTTATTATAAATGATATCATTGTACGAAGGTAATTATGGATTAAAAGTTGGGTTCAGTAAGAAACAATTAACCCTTCGCGAATTTCAAAATTCATTGTTTTTAAAATATAGATTGAATACATACACTGTTCCATTCTATTATTTCCAAGGTTGCGTGAAATGGTAAAAGTGTGGCAAAAGTTCCGATTTAGTTTTTCATGACTTAGTCAATAGCCATACTCATAATACAATTTTGCATTATGAGTATACTTCTCATGTGACGTTAGCAGTGATAATGACAGACATCTTGGATGCCTAACAACAAAAAATTATACGAATAAAAATTCTTCTATTAGTTAAGAAATGTTGATCTTTGGCTGTGTATTTAGGTATCAAAATGGAACTAACAAATAAATCAACCTGTACTGTTTATCATAATTTATTGCTCGAACTTTATTCTTACGTCCGATCTGAATATGTATAAAAATATATTTTTACCACATAATTAATTCTTATTTTAATAGTGGAGACAATTAATTAGCTATTATATTTGAAGGGATTAGATATATATCTTATTTTGTTCTTTTTCAAATCAATCCATAGCAAAATTATTTAAAAAAATAGAGTCATTACGAAGTTTTTGTTCAGCAATCAATATAACTAATTATTAATTACATTTAATTCAAATATCTGTGTTTATCATTTAGAAGAAGTTTCATGTTTTTTATTATCTTTAAAGCTTTTTAAAGGAAGCCTTCAAAATACAGTCCCCTTCCATTAAAATGACATTTGTGACGTCAGTGAAAACGTTCTTTCTATTTATATACGTGAAGTAAGACTGTAAATTATAAGCATTTTCGGTGTGTTAATAAAGAAAACCAAAGTTTAAAATGGTAATCTTGACAAATTGAAGAATGTTTGAGAGAAGACTCGCTTAACTGTCCCGATATTTTATTAGATTTTCTGCGAGCAGGAATGAGTTAAAGGAAATACACACAAGATTAATTCCGTATCTAGAAAGGAAATTGGCAGGAATTACTCCAATCCTTAAATTTATTCTAAGTCTAGCCAGGACTTACCCTTTTAATGAATGATGAAAGTCGTGTGTATAATGGGGAAAAGAAAAAGAAAAAACTGAAAACAAAATGGTAACCCTGACAATTTGAAGAATCTTTAAGAGGATATAAAACTACAATCCCCTGTGACAAAAGAGGAGGAGGAGTAGGAAATAATCAAGGGCTTTGGCAAGAATTAGTTATTTATTCCACTCTGAGTCCAACAAGGACATTCAAATCCTCAGGGTTACCCTCCTTTTTTGCATGAGTACACACAAATATTCAATCAGATTGTGAATTTAATTGAATCTCTTTGGGAAAGGAAGTTCACTACTTAGGAATTAAATAATAATGACAACTGCTGTGGGTAAAAAAATTCCTTAGATTACCATTTAAAAAAGAAAAGAAAAAAGAACGTGCCTGCTAAAAATACATGCGATTTACATCACTGCTTATAACTACGTCCTCAGTGTACCTTATCGTATTTCGCGTACTTGAAATTACTTTATACTTTTATGTTCTGCCTTTAAGAATAAAATTATACATTAAAGAATTATACAACTTTAACTGGGAGCCTTACAGGTTGTTTGATTTAAAACAAATCCTAAAGGGGACTGAGTTCTGTTTTATAAGAGACTCCATGTGGAGGCACTGTTCACGTGATTATATTTTTTATTATTAGTAAGTGTATTGATTATTTAATTAATGGAAAGTCTTATTTAATTGCAAATATCTTTTAACATGTAATCGTCTTGAAATATACTGGGATTTTTTTCATGAATGATAACAGCTTTGGAAAATAAAAAATATTTCAACTATTCAGGTAGCAACTTTCATATCATTTTTCAACAAATTTTCATCTATGACAATATTTCATAAGGAAAAGTGAAAGCTCAGATCTTACTTATCATGAGAGTTGACCCTTCACTTTTTTTTGCGTTTCTAGCATTGCTCCGAAAATATATTATGATTACAGTCTAATCTATTCATATAAAAATCCTAGTATTATATGGTTACATTGAAATAACAACTTGGAATCCAGAATTCAAGTCATATAACTATTAAGTTATTATATTTTACTTATGTAGAAGGGAGAATCGTCACATTTTCCTCTCAATAAGATGTTACCTCTGAGGAATCTTCCCTCCGTAGAGTAGCTGGAATTCGTCCGTACCATATATAGGACCACAAAAAAACACAGGATTGTATCCCAACCCTGTCGATGCAAAGTTTCATTTTTATTATTTTAAGTGTTTCTAAAAAAAAAAAACCATTAAAATTGACAAAAAACCAAAATATTTACAATTTATTCACATAGCATAAGGAAATCTCTGTTAAAACTATCTTTTATTAGTAATTAGTAATTAACTATTTGACCTAAATATACACCATTTATGGTATTTCAACTAGTTATATGAGATTCGTCCATTACCATAGCAACCAGCTGTTCCTACCACTGAAATATTTTTGGTAGGTATTCGGTACTTTACGTCCAAATATATATTTATATGATAATTTTGAATAAATAATTTTGAATGATTAATATATTTTCTTATGTGAAATAGATTTAATAAAACTGAAACATTGGATGTGTCCTTTCTTAGTTGACCTTCAGCTTCACTTGATTATTCTAAAAAGTGTCCTCCCTTCGTTGACCTTCACCTTCCATTGATTAATCTAAGACCGTAACTTGAGAGTTGAGTTGAGAGTTCTTTATTTAGTCAGAAATTATACAAAGCAATTGTGTCCTTGGTGTACTCAACAACTCTATCTGGCTTGAAGGGGGAAAGAAAAACCCTCCACCTACAAATAAATCATATTTAATTAGATATTTTTATTTGGCTATAAATTATATACGTACTTTACTGTCGACAGGGAAAATGTATTTTATAGTAGAGGTTTTATCCTCGAAAGATGGTAATTATAGATTATTTGATTAGAACCTGATGTTCTCCCTAGGTATGGTCTTAAAAAAATTGGTTTCTGATGAAATACCCCCTCATCACTGACAAAAACCAACGGCAATTCATTGATATTTGTGTTAGATAGACATCTGAGGGAAGGAAGATCCCATTTGCCATTAAACAAGGCATCACAATGTAGTCGGAATCTCCTATATCAATTATTGTAAACCTAAAATAACTTATATAATAGATTACAGAAATACAAATGAATCTTGTGATATTGACGTAACGTTAGGAATTATTTTTTATCAAAATGTGGAAATTCTGGGATTTTATACATACAAAATAATTGATTACTTCCGTTTTTTTAGATATATAATATATATTCAAACATTGTTGATAAGTTTTAAAATCATTCTTGTATCGTCTGATTTCAACTCTGCCATCATATCGAGAGCAAAACTCTAAAAAGGTAGAAGAGTTTCTGAAGCTTTTAACAATAACCTCATCATCAGATAATCCAATGCTTCTAAACGGCTACACTAATCGCATTCAAACCATTTACTAATATTGATCTCAATGTATTTTTGGCATTCTTAACTATCTCTCTCTTCAAGATTATCCTCAGACTTGACAACGAAAGCACGAGCGTGCTCAAACAGATAATGGTGCACCAATACGAAGTCTTTGTCCTATTCTAAATAACAATTTGGAGAGATCTTACAAACCACATGAATTGATCACACTCGATAAACAATTATTTCCATTTCGAGGGTACACAAAATTCACTCAATATATACCATCTAAACCGGCTAGGTAGGAAATTAATATTTTTTGGGCTTATGATGTATTAAAGGCTTACCTACTACATGCTAAACTCTATACTAGAAAACCAGTCGATGGCCCCCTCCACTTCCTCCTTTTATGTAGAGGTTTTCTCCATCATTCTTCAACTTGGCCTCCTTGAAAACCAGGTCCCGGAGCACTTCACAATGTCCTTAATCCTCGCCACTTCAACTTCAGCATCTAGGAGATCTGAAATGTGCTGCTTTGTGGCTTTTTCCTCACTCATGATGACAAATAATAAATAAAGAATAATCACTAAACCTTCCTATAAATTAATGAGAAAATGAACATTAGTTAACAGTCCACGTTTTGCCGCCCAACTCTTTATCTATTCAACATTTAAACATTGTTTCTTTGTAGTACGTAGTATCAAGTTAGATTTATTTAGCTATTTGTAGGTGTAGGAGAGAGAAAAAGGAATGGGAAGCTACTTTACCTGAATAAATAAATAAATTAGACTCTACAAATTTCCAAAGAATATAAAATAAATTTAAAGGTAACATGGAAAACTTATAAAAATATATATATGTGTGTGTTCTATTTTCCATCCTAACATTTTCTAGTAATCCAATACTGATTACTTTACGTCTATTAATGTAAGTATGTATACCTACTCTGTATATTAAAAAAGATGGATTTACGAACAAATACAACTGAAGAGTTTTCTCCTATGTTTATATATATATTTATTTATTTCACGCTTCTTGACTTAGGAATGAATATTTTTCTTCTTCTTATCAAATTATTTGTTTCTTTCTTGAGATTGTCACTTTTAATTTAAGTCTCCTTTGTCCAACTAAAAAACCCGGGAAGATGACTTTTAATCCCTTTTTACTATATATTTTGTATATATAGTTTTATACAAGTTTCAAGAAATGGAGGACGAGGTTATATGTAGAATTGTATATAATAAGATATTAACTTTTATTTGGTGAACATCCTTTCTATAGTTTGCTTGGTGAATTGTGTAAAAAAAATAAACCTCAAACATAAAGATAAACATCCAGGTGCGCGGACCGCAGTACTAAAATTGTATAGTTCTTTCTATCAATGTTAATTTCTCTTATATTTAGCCATGTTTTACGAAAAATGTATTAATATGTTCGCAAAATTATACAATTACTATTTATTACCTCCACATGCAAAGTTGAGCCCATGTTTTTGCCATAATTTATTGTGTGTTGGTTTCTAACCAGCATTACGGATAAAGTTACAAATCGATTTTGCTGAAACTTTGTAGGAATATCATATAGATTAACACTAAGATACCATTAGACTTTCAGAGATCAATGCCGCTCAAAACCTTGGTAAAATCGACCATAACTTTTAATAGTATGTTCTCTCAAAAATATTATTCCAAGACTCCTTCTCTTCTGCCTTCGAAAATTATTTAAAAGGACAAAATATATACTAACGAAGCCCAACAGAATGTATAAATGCTGTAAAAATTAAATTCCTTACTTCTCCGTAAAAATGGTTTAAATATCGTTTACTAACAGGCACACTTGACGTCGCTGACAAGTTTTTCAAAGACAAAATAAATTTATGCGTCTTCTGCAAAGAAATGCCTGAAACGACATATTAAATTAGGTGGGAATGTGTTCAACTACATTTGACCTACATGGGTAACATACAGCTCTTGAAGAGCGACTGGGTAAGAAACTTGAAAGGATTGTCTTCCTGACAACCAGTAAAAACGTTAAAATTGATCACCAAGGCACAGTATATTTTATATAAGCTGAGGACTATAAAGAACAATGATTTAAATGGAATAATTAGTATTTTCTTAACTTTGTACTCGAGTACCTTAGATTGTATTTAATTTGAAATTTTAATTTAATATCGCTTTTAACTTTCTAAATATATGTGTTTTATTATGATATATTTGATGTGATTTCCTTGTTGATTGTTCCTCAAAAGTTGTGTGTGTGGAGGGGGGGGGTGTCAGTGCCCCCTATGGTTTATGCACCATTGTGCAACAGTAAAACTTAATGTAGAGCTCGATCTTTAAGATATTATAAAACTTTTTATTTATTGTATAAAACAATTTCGCTGACGTCATAAATTGCATTATAATTGAAGGCCACGCCATTTTAAAGGCTCATAATGGATCTTTTTACTACATAAAATGAACAAATTTGCAATTCACCTTGATATAATTTTATCGAATGCTGATAATAAAAAAAGACTTAATATCAACATTGAAAACTACTTGATATCAATGATGAATAGTGATATTTTAATTAAATAAAAGTAAGATGTTATAAAAGAATCCTAAGAATGTCTGCCTACTTAATATCTTCCAAATTTATTAAATAAAGAAAATCTATCAACTAAGTCTTGTAAACCATTTCCATTTCGCCAGAAAACTATTCCAGCCTTCTACTTTTGTTTCGAAATAAATCTTGGATCTTTCACAAGGTGGTGGATTAGACTTACAAACCGGTTCTAGGACTCGTGAAAGGGTTTATGATGACTCAAACTATAAGTTTCAAGTTGAGCAATCGCCACTGCCCAATAGTTGCTCTCGATAACTTCATCCCAATCTGGGAACACTGTTGGTGGGTAATAGGAAAATTGCCCTTGAGAAAATTGCTCGTATTTTATTCAAACTTATGATGAATAATAGCACAGATTATGACAAAAATCTAAATATATTCGTTTGTTCCATCCCCAAGGGAGTACCTTCAAGTGTGAGCAATATTATTGCAATATAGGAAGAAGATGTGTGAATAAATAGCTGAGGGTCTCTTAAAATATGGTCGTATACTCTCCACCCTCAGATTGGCCAGTGCCCTGGGGGTAGTGTAGGATTGTTAAAGCCACACCCAACCCAATGGTTTGTATGTGATTATTTGGCAGTGGTTTTTAACTATCCCACACTACCCCCGGGATCCCGGCCAACCTGAGGGCTTTGAACTAGTTTGTGGTAATAGAAGGGTTCTTTGGGTGTATTGCCGGTGGTTTTTAACAATCCTACACTACACCAGGATGCTGGCTAATCCGAGGGCTGAGAGTAAACCATATTTAAAGAGGCTCTAAGCTATTTATTCCTGCACCTCCCCTATTTAAAATTTGTTATAAAAAAATGTTAGGCAAATTTAGAATGTGTTATTATTCATCTTGAAGATTGAACAAAATACTGGGTAGTTTTTCGCACACGTTGTTAATGTTTTAGGCGTTATGTTGAATCTGTTGGGATCTACGAGCACATGAACTCGATTAATCTAATTGGAAAGGTCGGGTAATATAGTGGAAGTTAGGATCAATATACAATAATGGTAGATGGTTATCGTCGCTTGACTAAAAGGAACAAGAGTTCTTGATGTAGCTTGACGACACATAAAGGTAACCTGGGGATAAGAATATGGGAATCCATTTCGAATCACAACGGTGTGACAACGACGATACTACAGGGAACACCTAGAAGGACATCAAGAAATAGAAAAAAACAATAGTTTTATGTGCCCAATTTTGCCAGAGTTTTAGCTAGAGTAAAAACATGTGATATTTTTAAATAAAGGAGGTTTTTATCGTCTTAAAATATCAAGGAAAGTTAATAGAAATACAAGGTTATACCATGACGCATGTACGACTGATGTTCGACTTCCCAACGCTTCTAATATTGACGTTGCTTGTTTAGCCAAAATCTGTTTTTCTTGTACAGCAGTCGGTACGATACATTAAATTGAAAAAGCTAATAGTTAATTATCTAATTAAATATTAATTTGATCTTGTTACATGCGTAATATTTTATTTAAAACATACAAGTTGGATATATTCATGAGAAAAATAAGTAATATTGGAATTGGAGGTTTCTTTTTTTAATTCTCAAAGTCGAGACGATTAATAAGATTGTACGGCTATTTGAGCGTCTTTATGGAGCAAGCAAATAATTATTTATAATTCAATTTCATACATCTTTTTCATAAATAATTTTCTTCCACTACTGAAGAAGTTTACAAAGTACCCTCATTAAATTTGATAAAGTGTAAATTTTGGAGTGAATTGCCAATTTATCTTTTGTCAAACAAAAAAATATAAGAACTGGGAAGTCATTTTTCATCGACTCTTAAAGTTAATGCCGTTATTATTTCTTGTCATTTTGTATGTATATATTCTTTATATGTTTGCCTTAAGTTTTCTTAGTCGGGAAAGAGAGAAGTAAAAAAACAAAAAAAAACTTATTTCAATTTAATTTTTGTGATTTTTTTTTTTTTAAACAAAAAAAATTACCTTTTATCTCTAAAGGTTTTAAGCAAATATTTATCTAATAAGAAATTTTTTGTCATTCCTACCTATATTATAATAAAAAAGGGAGTAAAAAAAAACAGTTACTGCCTTCAAAGAAGGAACAAAAACATCTTCAAGAGGATGGGAAGGAACAAAAACTCCTTGAGGGCAAGGCCAATACTTTTATTAATTAAAATAACTTGCCTTAAGAATATGTATATTTCAAAATCCCCTAGGATTTTGACAAAAACTTTTATTATATTTATGAACAATGATAACATTTTCTTTGTTGCCATTAGTATGATTTTACAGGGCCTGTCAAAACTATTGTTACATTCTGATTCTGCAACCTAGAATGACATTTCTTAAAATTAAGTGAGGATCATGGTACTTACATTTGTTTCATTTGATGAATCCTTAATGCTCATACTTGAACAACAACACGTAAATCAGGAGTGGGGAGTAAATGGGTCCATGATTTGGAAAAGAATCAATTTCATTCATCGGTCTGGACTGAAATATCCGTCTAAATCCATCTAAAATTTGCCATATTAGCAGAGAAAAAATGTTTGAATCCTGTGTTGAAATATTCTCACTCAAGTGGTAATCTATGTTACATTCAAATAAAACAAGTTGGTCCTTTCATCGAAGTTTTCGGGATATATGGACCGAATGAAGATAACCCTAATGAACTGTATCCATTAATTTATAATTGTTGTACTATAGTAATCGGAGATCTAAATCTAAGACTGAAAAAAGAAGATTAGAGGAGGAAATAAATCAAATCCGAACTCTTCATGCTGATTGGCATTGAAGATTCTATTCCTTGGTGAAGATCTTACCATCATTTCATTCCACTGAGTCGTGACAAAATTGGACCTAAATAATGCTGTGAATATGTTGAATTTGCTTGCACTCACAACTTTAATGAAGGGTTATGTCTGGAAGAAGATATTGTTGTGGGATCATATGCTTCTGTCATGTATGATCAGTGTTGATGGATTGGCTTGATCCTTCAGAAAAATAATGCTGAATGTGATGCTCGAGTGAAATTTGATGTACTCTAAAGGTCCATCCCAATTCTTTGATTGGCCTCAACGTGACCAAATGATTGTGTGCTTAAGTTGATAGGAGTTCAAAAATTTTAAACTCTCGATGAAACTATTCCATTAATGATAAAGAAAATAATCAATAAATTCAACCTATTTTTAAGAAAACAATAGCCACATTATATTTATGAAATGATAACTATTCTCTAATTTGTCATATGGTATTAAACAGTATGAAAAGATTTCATTTAGCTTATACTACACATTCTTGAATTACTTTTTTAGTGTTTTGACTTGAACTTTTTTTTTATGGAAACGAATCAAAGATTGCATTAAATGATAAGTTAAAACTTTCTAACCAACTGATATAATTACTAGGCATAATATATTCATTAAAATAGATAATTTAATATATGTATATCCTATAACAAGCTCTCAAATTAGTGCATGGCAAGTACATAATTTAGGTCTCAACTTCAATCTTGAATTATGCAATAACTACAATTGTCTCCTTCATAATATCTTCCAAATAGTTACTTTTGGCTTTGAAGATAAAAATTTCATTAAAAAAAATGATTTTTTTTTGGGTGTGTTTTGAGATAATGACCACAAAAAGGGGTGCAGTCAATAAATCCGAAATCTGTAATTATCGATCATTTCCATTCCTTTGTAGGACTAATAATGTGTTTTTTTCGAAATCTGCATCAAAAACTGAGGAGACATGCTTATTTTTATTTCTTCATGACTATTCCTTGACACAATAGTGTCACTTTTAGTTTTCAGCTTACTGTGTAGTCAGACCATAATATTGGAGCCTGGGCCATCACAAAATCGTCAATATCTGTAAAACTGTTCATGGAAATGAACTAAAAATTTGGCTGAGTTATCAACACATAGTTCCCTAGCATATATCTGAAAATGAAGAAAATTTGTGAACCTTAGTTCAAAAAACTTGGTTATTTGACGTGGATTTACCCCAACATGATTCTTGGCTGGGCTAAAACGGTCTGTAAGAGTATATCCATATGTTCCAATGATTAAGTTGGCAAATTATCGCCAGGTAAGCCAGGCAACAATCTACCGAGCCATTTTTGATGATCTTGGTCTTACTTCTAACCACTGAAAGCATGTTCAGCTCCTCTCTGATCCAATGAAAGCCAAAAATAGTGGTTTTTCCGTGAAGATACTTATTTCTTCAGTAAAATCATGTGATGGTTACCTTCGGTTCTTTCAGGATTAAAAACTCATCGCTGTAGATCGATCAATATGTTCACTTAGTTCCTGCTATATTCAAATGCAAAAATCCGACTGCACTTATAGAATTGGGTGTCATCAGGAGTGAGTTACGTGTTATGGATCCTTAATTCTTTAGTGTTGGGCTCAGAATCAACCAAGATGTCAACATGGATATTCTAAAAACGTTTGTAGTACCCTGGATGAAGACTGTGGGTGCTGTCATGCCTTACATATTCCAGCAAGACATTGAACCAGCACGCAATGGTTGGATCACAATTGAACGGATTGAAGAGCAATAGAAATAACTTCAGACATCCGAAGGTATGGCCTGCAATTTCCCCCGTAAATCCATCTGATTACTAGCCTTGGAAGCCAGTATCTGCAGGACTCACCATGGTCATAATATCTCCTTAAAACGATCCATCAACTCAGAAGCCAGGAATAATGATCCCACAGAGGTAGCTGAGGCATGTTCATCTTACAAGGGTCCTGATCAAAATGAAGGACAAATTGAAATAAGGTATTTTGGCTACATCTTAATAGTTGTATAGCAAAGTCGTCAGAATGTCTTCGTTATTTTGGTGTATCATCTATATTCCTTTTTTTTTAAATATATCTCCTTTTGATATTATTGTCGTTTTTTCTTATTATGTATACGAGCGAGTTACGCTCCCATTATATATATGTATATATATTACTCGTTCTTTGTGTGTGTTTGAAGGTGGCATCTGGTCGCCTTTAAGAATAAAATTATAATTACAGTCCCCCAATTTAATTTTTGTTGTGAATTAGGGCCCTCCTTGCCTCTCAATGGAAAGAAAATGTTTGGAACATGTTTTATTCAATAGTAAATCGTATTATAAGTAACGTTTTAGTGATACAATTATAGCAATTAGTTTATAAGTGTTATTCTCAGAGGACAATGTATCCAAAACTAAATTGGTGGAAAAGTACTAGCTGGCATAAACTACTATAAATAGACTCAACTAATAGCAATCATAGAGTGGTATCTTGTGTCAAACTTTATCATATCTGAGTCAAACCAACTATTGACAATGGAGGGAAAATCAGTCTACCCTAATTTCTATAGGTAAAAAATCTCATTATGATAATTTATTTCCGTATGTTGCCTATATACATATATAGGATATAAATATGTATGTACCTGTCTATAAAAGTAGAATGACTGTATGTAATTATAGTTGCTAGGACACAAATTAGAAAGTAATTTCAACCGTATCTTAGGATTTTAACAAGAGACCTATTTTCTCTCTTTATTTTCTATTACGGTTATGAATACAAATTATATTTTGTTATTCGTAGTTATGGATAATATAACTTGTATAAGCATATGCGATATGTCAACATGAAAATAATCTTGAGCAATAATCAAGAATCGGAGATACTCCTAATCTATGCTTTTTTACTTCCGTTGCGGATATTAGGGGGTAATCCAGTGAAAAGTTGGTAACAAGTTAATTTCTGAAGTTATAACATTTCATAAATATAATTTTGATTTAATTTTCTGAAATATATATATTTAAAATATCCATATTCCTTGTAGGTGACACATACAACTTTATGAACGATTTGGTCCCATGCCTTAGCTTTGCACAAGGCCTTGCCTGAAGAATGGACGAAACAGAGTAATCCATAGGATTTAAATCCGAGGAGCTCGGAGGTAATTCTTCCTTTAACAAAAACTTTGGACAATTCGCTGTGAGCCAGTTCTACACAATCTTAGGAATGTGTGAAGGGTTTCATTTTGCTAAGAAGGTTCAGAGATCGTTCCCAAACTCCTCCTCAGCCAAGGATTTGACATTCATCTTGACACCAGAAAGAATTGAGACCAACGGTGCCTTTCTCTCATCTCAGATACCATAACCAAGAGCAGGTTTTTGTGATCTGTACACACGTCTGACATCACAAATATATCACTATGATATACAGAATGAATATAATCCCCAAATCGCAAAACTTCATCTAGCTCCAAAATGAAAAAAGTGTCCATACCAATTCTGAGAGAAGCCTTCCAATATGTCTTCAGAATGATGCAAGTAATGAAGAAGTGAAATCTTCGGTCCATTACGTCAAACAATTTTTCGACGAGAAAATAATGGGGCACATGGTAGAAGAATCCCATCTTTCTTACACACAAAACGATCCTACAAATTGTACCAATCTTACTCAAAAATAGTTACATACCTTTTTTTTTGGGAATCTTTTGGCAATATCTTTGTTGTAATTTCGAGCTTGCACCTATATTGGAAATCATTTCTTCAATGCCCCATAGTTAAAAAAACATTTAGTGGGGATCGATGGGAACAAATCATGAGCAAATTACATTTGAATGATAATACTTTTATGCCAAAATTTGAAACAAAGAGTTATGATCAGCTGTATACAGTACCTCCACTTTTAAATCACCTGAAGAAAAGAAAAAAGGTAAGAACCCCATGTCTTAAATGCTTTTTTTAGATGAAAAGTTAGTTCCGTTTAAAGGGAAATTAAGCATATAATATTATAATTTGAGGAAGCCTCATAGAAGAGGGTTTAAAATATTTGCTTTATATGACATAAATTAATTTATGTTTGACTTCCATGTCTCTTAGGGTCCAATAAAACCCCCTGGATAGGGAAACAGACTTAGGAGCAATTAGAAACATTGTTTACAGTTGGCCCAAAAATACCTATCTAGAAAAAAATTATTAGCTTTACTTTGACAATTGGGTTATCTCTATCTCTTTGCTAAACAAAATAGGCCGAAAGAAGATTCATAATACTATTCAAACTATTACCCTTTCCCTAAGGTGAATAATTTTTAAAACTAGGTGGAGGGGCTTTTAAAGAAGCTTGATAGATTGAGTGTAAAACGAAAATTGGAGTAATTAAATGGGCTGAAGAGAAAAAAAGTGGGGCCCTTGTATCATCAGCTTCCGCTCAAACCCACATATCTTTGTTGTTGTTTTATACAAAAATAACACACAAAATAAAAAAAGGAAAACTCCTTGTGCATATATTGTTATAACATATAACAAATTTATGGCCAGAGTCGATATATTGAATTTTCTCTCTATACATAATTCTGACAAGATCTAAAAAAATGATCACTGTTTGTTATTTCATCCCAATGTTTCAGCCATTTTTTATAAAAATATACCAAAATAAAAATAAAAACAAATGATAAATAATCAATAAAACACAAAATAATTTTAAACAATACAAGAGGCGTTCTCACACTTCCTCGCTTGGATGATTCTATACATCTTCTGAAACTATTCAATTGATATTAGGTAAAAAGCCAGACGACATTTCAGCGGCTACAAAGGCCTCGTGTATCCATCCATTTTATTAATCACTATTGTTGTTTTTTTAATTAAAACCAATAAGTTTCTTGCTATGACCGCCTCCATACGTCCTTCCATAGGTCCGAAAAGGAAAGTCCATACCCTTTCCCTTAATTTTGCAAGGATTTCATATGCAAGACGCCTTAAGTCTTTTGTCATTTAACACTCCGTTTAAATATGAAGTTGCACGTCGATTTCCCCACATTTAAAAGAATACAACCTTTCCTCCTTGGTTTGTTCAATAAAAATATTGCATAAAAGCGTATTGCAGTTTATATAAATTTTATGCTTCTTTCATTTTATTTATGTATCTGTTGTTAATTCTTGAATAATGTACAAAAAAGAATGTCGTGAAATTGTAAATGGTTCCCAAAAAAAAAAAAATGAATTTACAGACATTTAAAAATGTCAATTGGCAATACAGTAAGCACGCAAAGGATATCTACACCCGACAAAGGGGTCGACCATTATTGTTTATTAGGGTTCAGCATGAAAATAAAAAAGGTAAGGACTTGTCATATACATAATCCCTGCAAACGAGTTAAGATGTAATACATATGAACATTTTCTGAGGTTGTAGAAAAAAGTGGAGGGTGTAAGAACTCTTCCTGTAAAGGTATCACTGTCTTTTTTTAAATGTATATAAAAATGTCAAATTAATTTATGCATTACTATAAAGATAACTTTTTTCCGAATGTTTCATGAGAAAATATAACCGTATTTATACGGACTAAAAGAATATTTTTACTCTGTCAATTATTTGCAAATGAGGATGTGTATAACTGTGTGCCTGATTGAAAATAATTTGGAACAATTGTTCATTTTTTACCTCTTACGAGGAGTGTAGATAATTATTTACGTTGAAAAAAACCCAGTACATTCACTAATAAATGAATAAAAAGTAAATTATTACTTTAATGAAGAAAAACAAAACATTTTATTTTTGTTCACCAAGTGAAAAAGTTTGTCCTTAGAGCGTATGTGTTGTATATTAGTTTAACGAATTTTTATTTAACATTTGAAACTTTTGAGGGGTCAGATTACCTGAATGCTCAATTTTGGGCTCCCGTGATACCCCTTATGATTATGTACCAAACGAAATCATCCTTTTGGAGGATTCTTCAAAAACATTGATTCTTCAGTTAGTCAAAAAGACAATAATTTAATTATGAATAATCACAATATTCCCAAGTACACAAAAAGTGTGGCAATACGATGTCGCAATTAAATTTCAGGGAAAATATAACAATGTCATACATCAAAAAGTATGGCCACACACAAAAGTACCCGGAAAACAAAAACCAAACGAGCATGGCTAGATAGCATAGCAATATGACGACATTGGTCATTATCCCAGGAAAGTTTCCGACGGGGAAAAAAGGGGACGCAGAGGGAAGGAATGTACATCGACCATAAGAACGGAATGCTCAAACTGCAATGTAGGCCTTTGTATTCCATGCTTTGAAAAAATTCAGATTGAATAGTTTTCCTCAAACATCATTAGCCAATATTAGATGCAATCCAAAAACAGAAAAAGTTGGAGATTTGAATGTGGCAGAAAAGTCCTCAAACTTTTTTTTAACCCATTGATCCTAATTATTCGAGCTGGCTTTTATTGGCACTCGGTAGAGAACTCAACAAACGGGGTACAAGGCCAGGTAGGAGGAAGTTCAATCAGATAGAGCGTCTAGTCTCGTATCAACGAAACGCTGATTTCAGAGGCCAGTGGTCCAGATCTCAGAAATCGTTCCAAAGCCGATCTGGTATAACTCTGGGGCCTTTAAAAGTATTGTTGAAGGGAATAAGATGTCTATTACTCCTATGACAAAGGCTCACAATAATTATAATCTTAAATATCGGCACATAGGGAACGATTTTCAAAATTTGGATATTGCATCCATGCGCAAAGCCTTGAGCTTCGTGGAATCAAGAGAATAAAACAATAAAATACAATTTTCTGGCATAGTTGAAGCAGAAATGAATATATACATATATATTGTAAAGTAAATCATTTTAAAATCAAGACAGGTGGTTAATAGCAATTGTGAATGTACGGCAGGAATCGGTCCACATGGGATCTATAAGCATGTGTCTTCTGCCTTCCTGATAGTGGAAAATTGTGTTTCCAATGGCAATCTCTCTATTTCAATGTCTTGCACATAGACACTAAAGACTTTAAAGCGTCCCTGAAAGTTATATGGCAGAATAATTGTAGTGGCTTAAAAGCTGTACCGAGGTTTGATTTCAAAATTTAATTTTAGTATATGTAGTCGTACAAAAACTTAATTCCAGGGTTCAAAAATGTCAATGATGACTTAAAATACAACTGTAGTATTCGTCTATAGCATATCTCAGGATAGATAGTACTTTAATAATCTCTCTGACTGATTATTATGAACAAAGTTTTGGATCGAAAAAGTAGGTCGACCTTGGTAGACGTAGTTTGAACATATTGACAATTTGTGGTCGACAGATCTGATTGGTCATCTTCGTCTTGTGTTGGATTTAAAATACCCTCGTTGATGTTCTCATTCTATACCTCCTCCACTTACATATCCAAGTATGGATCAGGAGTCCGTTCCATGCTGTTGTCATCGCTAATTATGTTAGCATTCCGTAAAAAAAATATATGTTTATAAATTAAAATTTTGTAAGAAAACTGTAAGACCTTAAACTTGCTCCATTTTTAATGTTGATTAAACAATGATTTTCCTCAACTGGATTTTTACTTGCTTGTGACCAAGGAAAAAAAAGGATGGGACTACATCCCGTTTTAATTCGCCAATATGCTTTTCCTCCCACGGAAGCTAATTTTTGCCTTGCGACTTTGAAATCTTCTGGCTTGAAGTGTTGCTCACATAAAAAGAGTATGGGGATGTTCTCCAGAGTTAATCCTAAAAATTCATCTCATCTCAAAGCAATCCACCATTTAAGTCGTGTACTTTCATTTGAAGAGAATCCTAATGATCCTCCCCTCGAGCACCCAGGGACAATACAAGAGGGTAGACACTCGAACAGGTTATGTACAGCAGGTACGTCTAAGGAGCGGGGGGCTACTGGCCTTGCTATCTTTAGGAGGGTTCCCTCCCAGTCTAGGTTTAATCAACAAATATATGTTATTCAGATTCTTGGCAAGGTTAGATTACGGGGTGTTATACTGCTGTGGAGCTATCCTCCTTAGTTTATTTATATTTTATATTTATCTAAGCCTTCTTTTATACTTGAAATTAATAGGGGGACGAATCTTTGCTCAATGTGTAAGAGGGGGGGGGGCAATTTCTTACTCTTCCCCCAAGTGTTGGTAATGGCTAGGGGACGGTTAATTTTATATATCTTTAAAAGTCTATTTTGAAAATAACTGGTGGAGTTTCTTCAAAGCTATTTGTCTAATGTGACCCTTCATCCTTTTCACTTAATAGATGAGTCCCCATGACCTTTATTAAGGTATTTTGCTGGAGGCTTCATAGCTTTAGGCTAACCTATGCCTAAACAGGGAAAGAGATTTGATTTTGACCTCCTTATTTTTTTTTACTAATAATCATAATTCACCTATCAGGGGCTCCACTCAAGAGTGGTTAAAATTGGCCTTAGATGGGGAATAATCTTATTTACTAGGTCAGAAGTTTTATTTTTCTTTAGGTTTTTTTGGGGTTATTTCCACAGGAGGTTAGTCCCAAGAGTAGAGATTGGAGGAGGGGAGTGCCCCCCTTAGGTGTGATCGGTCTTAGGGCTTGAGAAATCCCTCTACTCTACATATTTATAAATTATAATAATTACTAACTTATTAGTTACAAATATCACAGTATTGCAATTATGAAATATTATAAATAAATAAGGTAATATAACTATAAGATAAATCTTATAGGCTATGATAAACTCAAGCATCCAGTGGTGTTGCACAAGAGTCGATGTAATCTTATGCAAGACAAGTGCCTTAAAACAATCAATGCTGATATTAACACAAACTTCATTGAGTCACACCACCCAGCATATAATGTATAATTTTGAGCTTGCTCGTACCCTAAGGAGCCATAAACAAGGTGTTACAACTGTTTCAATCTTCTCTATATATTGTATGCCTATAAATTCAAATTGATAACTGTTTAGAAGATTTATGTATTAAAATAATTATAATTAACAAATCCATGTGTTCAAAAAATATTTATAAGTGAAGGTAGAATATGCAAAAATGATTTATTTGGCGCGTTAATACCTACATACATTTATCAATTAAAAATTCATTCATTAAAATGATTTATAGGAACGCTATCTTTGACCGTGATAATTTTCATGCTTTGACATTAATTCCTGAAGGAAAAAAAGTTTTAGCCCTGACATTTTAAAAAAAAAAAAAAAAGATTAAAGAAATAAAACAAAAATATATTTTGCCTAGTCAAAGTTTTGTTATTTTTCTTGACTAGATATTTCTAAGGAGTATAAAAAAATGCTTATGATCTTGTTGAGAAAAAACGCCTTTAAATCTAATTAATTATTAACTTTTTTGAAAACTCAGACGTCTTGATAAATTGACAATTTAATATCATTTTAAAACATTAATCATTTTTTATTATTTCATAAATCATTATTCAATATCATGTTCTAAATCTATCACTTTTACTTATTAGTACATAATTATATAATTTTAACTTTTAATATATGTTGTCCATCAACACAAAAACAGGCTTGAACGACTTTTTTTGCAAATTGAGTCTGAATTACATTATTATTCTTCGTCAAGGCATATTGTCAATTTCTATGTACAATTTTTTTTTAATGAGGCTTTTGGATGCGTTGCAAATAGCACATAAAGTAGGAAAAACATTTCGTCATAACCCTCAGCTAGACTAATTAAATTAAAAAAAATGCTTCTAAAATTATTAATTAAAGATTTAATGCAATTAAAAACAGTAGAAATGCCTTCATTCATTGAATTGTATTACAAAGAATTGTATTCTTTTGTGTAATTCCGAAGGATACTTTGAAATCTGAACACTTTATAATACTATAAATAGATGTCTACATCATTAATGGAGACGTCCTTAGTCTCCATTAAGCTGCGGCTAAAGGCTTACCACCCGCTGCAAGTGTATTCCTCTGTCATAGCGTTCCATTTGAGAGCCGCAGGGTTTAGATGACATACATTACATGCCTTTCCGATGACATACACTCAAAAGGGGTTGGCATTAGGGCTGTCGAGGGCCAAAAGGTTTTTTTTTTTTTTAAATAGTTCAAAAACGCAAAAGAGTCTCGCAACGAAAGAGATAGGTTTCTTTCATTACCTAGTGCCCATCCTCACAAGGTTCTTTCCACCAACTTTTTTGAAAGCTCTCTGGACAATCTGGAGTGAAACTCTTGCATGGGCCCTTATAGACTTGAGAGAATTGGCCAAGGCTGTTCTCCCTAATTCCCATGAGTACACATTGGCCTTCTTGAAAATCCCTTTTTTCCTTTCCAACGTTTTGTACTTTCTGACGATGTAGACGGTGGTCCTGGAGACGTCCAAATGCTTGAAGTGTACCAATGGAGATTTGTAGATCACGTTTGAGTGTCATTTTCTCGACTTGTACGTCAGCTAGAGAGCTCAAGTTTTTGTTTTTTTTGTAACTCATTGTTAATACTTTAATATGCCGAAATATAAATGAATTTCAAATACTCCACCTTCATTAATTAGTTCAGATTTGAATGGACTACCCAGTACATGTGTTGAAGTACTGAAGAACATGCATTTGCCCTCGAAAATAAATACTTCAAAAAAAATGGTTTAACAGAATGTTAAGTAAAATTAAGCTAATTGCAATATAGGTCCAGAGTTTTATAGAAGCAATTTATCAAAATCAGGTATCTGCTTCAATTTCTAACATACAAAAAAAAAAAAATTTCAATACATTTTCATAATTTGAAATTTGTAAATATATATTGAACACAAATAACTATATAGATAATTAGATAGAGAGCTTAAATTGTTGTCATCAGACCTGCAAGGATCTAAATTGGTGCAGTTTGTCCAAATCCGGTAATTGGAACCGGATTTATTCTGGTAACATTTGAATACTTTTCAGAATCGTCAATAACTAATTACCCAATCAACTAATCATACACTGCTATGAAACAAGATATTTTGCCAATTAAATTTTGGATACTTCTGTCTACAATAACGATCCCTTTCCAATCTCTATATGAAAAGTTATTTATAGATAAACAACAAAATGAAAAAAATCACCGAATATTAAAGTTTGGATTATTCAGTGTATGGACAATGGAGAACTTAATCTATCTGACATGATTTTCCTAACTTTCAAAGATTTTAAATGTGTACTATCATTATGAAACAAAATTTATGCCTTTTTATTTTTAAAACTTGCTTTATTACCTAAGGAAAAAGGTAATTATGTCGTTCCCGTATAATGAGGTACAATAATCTATTGCATTTTGTATTGCTTGCTCATCAAAATTTTAGAATCAAGGTCATCTTTAATAAATATATTAATTTTTTTCATACAGGTGTCCGCGTCTAAAATGAACACTCCTTTGAATTTTACGCCATGCACATATTTGTGATTTTATTGAGTTGCAACCGGTTTATATTTTGAGGCAAGGGTCTTGACTAGTTATAAACAAAACTCCAGCAAAATCTAAATAGCAACAGATAAACAACAGCCCGATAATATGTAGAGACGTCGAGTCGTAATTTTTGAACTTTCGGCGAGGTGGAAAACTCCCACTGAAATTGCCAAGGTTCTGAACTGCAGCCGCACCACCGTTTACAGCGTGGTAGCCAAAGTGACTCCTGAGGCGACCACAAGATCTAAGTCAAGGCCTCAAAGGTCGGACGAAATGGTTGCTGCCGTGAAAAAGCCTGTCGAGGACAAGAGAGGCAAGTATCAGTCAGCAGCCTCTCCAGGGAGTTCAACGTAAGCAAAAGGACCATGGACCGGCTAGTTAAGAAAGATCTTGGCCTTAAGGTCTACAAGAAAACCCCTCGTCAATCCCTCAAGGCGTAAAATTTAAAGGAGTGTCCAGTTTTAGACGCGCACATCTGTAAACAGATTTCTATTTGCCATTCGCAACTTTTGAGGGGTCAGAATGGCTCAATTTGGGGCTCCCGTGATATTCCCTAATATACAGGGCGTTAAGAAAAAATCTGCACTTCCCTGCACCGGCAATTTTGTTATAATGTAGTTTTTTGATGGCGTTTCTTTCTTCACCGGCAGAAATGTTCTTATATAAATAAACTTTAGTGAAGGATTGGGCATGACGGCAACAGCTGCTCTAGATATAAAAAAGATTGAATTTACAAAGAAGGAACGGCATTGCGCCCTGAATATGATTTTTGTCCACTACAACATGGATATCTTGTTGTCGTTCATTAATATTTTCATTATAAGGGTTATTAAATGGATTTCCAATCAACTTATTTTGTCTATGCGAGAACCCATTTTCAAATAATGAGTTTAAAGTCCCTAAACTCAATATTTTCCTGTAGTCGCAATGAAATAAAAAAATTGTTAGACAAACTCTCCATCCATAAATTTTGAACTTTATGTTTTGATCTTCCATATCCAAAGCACCAAAATATCCTGACACATAGGCTTCATGACTCAATGGAGATATAGAACAAACAGATCCAAAAATGGCGTCTTGTATCTCACCAAAAACGCATTGATTTATACCCTTTGAAAATGGTTCCTCTTGTATTATAGAGAGCTACCTACATTCCTTCTCAAGCAGAATCTGCAATAATGCATGATTTAAGGCTTTCTTCCATAAAAATTATATTCCTGCTTTAAAGCGTCTAAGGTATAGATTAGGCGGTGGGTTCTACCTTTTATCTAGTATACTTCCAAAAATGTTACAAAAAGGTTGTGGAGTAATTATGTGTATACCGGTTGAGAGACTGGAGGGTGAATTTCACATCCTCTAAATATTATGAATGGATCCAAAGGGGAACACTCTGAACTAATCGGGATTAGGTAGTTTTTTGGCCACTTCTAGAGTCTATTCAGAGAATTTGATGGAAGGGAAGGCCTACTTATCATTCAGATTCAACAATTGGTATAATTCACGAAAATAGGACTAAAACACCTTTTCTTAATAAGTTTAGAAAGCCGTTTTTATTAGAGAAGACTGCTCTCTACCATAAAATTTTAAGTTACCATGACTTGAGACTGGAATCTATCTTTTGGGGTGGGAGATTTCGTCTTCTTCTGGAGAGGTCTCTTAAATATTTTACTCCTTCAAAACCATGGTTTTTAAAAATGAGCTTTTTCCAAAATTCATAGGTGGAAGGGAACGGTGGAAGTGAAGTCAGATAAATATATGGCACTACTTGATCTTTCTCCTTCATGAGAACGATGAATTCTCTGGTCAATTTCTGGAGTTTTGGACAGGACCAAATGTACGGCACAATTTCAAATTTCCACTGATAACATCAAATTTTATTATCCGTGCAAAGAATGGGTTTTTATGTTCAACTCTACTTTACACACTTTTGATGATTGCTCCGTTTTGAGAGTAGTTAAATATTTTATCCAATTCAATGTCTGTGTGACAAAAGATATTTCTTCTAACTTAGTGAAGGAAAATATATTATTTGGAGCTTATAAGAGAAATAAAAATACTTCTCCTGTTCAGAAAGTCGTGGAGTTTGGTTTACTAAATATTAAATCATTGATTGCTAAAAAATTAACTATTGCCTCTCCATTACATGTTGGAGAATTAAAAGTTGTAATGATAAGAGCAGCTGCTCGATATTTCTATCAAAATCCCTCTGTCATCATCTTTGTCGTGGGCATGGGCTGGAAATATCATCAAATTTGTTCCTTCGAGGTCCGTGCAGTATTTTAATCTCATCAAACCTATAATAAGAAGACATCGTCTAATGGGCCTAAAGAACAGAAACAACAATTTTCAAGATACCTTTCAAATCTACCTCCACATCCAAAAAATATGACGTCTCCATGCTCCAAAGTTCGGACATCAGAGATATCGTCCAAGATGAAGAACAAATCGGGTAATTCATTACAAAAATATATTATATCAAAATGGCGTCGAAATATTGAAAATTTAAGAAGAAGAATAATTTCGGGTCAGCTGGGTTCAGAACCTAATCCTACTAACATAAATCTATATTAACCCTAATAATCTAATTCAATGTTGTGCCATCATTAAGTGACTATTGCGGCTCCTCTGAAGCATAATACTTTAAAAAAATGTATTCAAATTAAACTAAAGAACTTCATTCTATAAGTGGTCAAATTTTGTGCCACAAGAATATTATTTTCTTTTCCTGTGAAACAAAAATAGCAAGAAATAGAAAACCCGTTTTTCTCCTTTTGACATATTTTTTTATAAAGTTGGTTTCTTGTAATTGTTTCGCACATGTACTTCGTTTCATTGTTGGTTCATTCAAGTAAAAATTGAATACTTTATCATACTATCTAGTATACATGAATTACGTTACTTTTGGGTGATTCATTTTGAAATATTGTCAGTTGATGTAGAAATGGCAGCAAGAATAGTAAGGCTAATTAAAAGTGATTGAGGTGGCTTTATTTGCTCACGAAAAATGATGACATATGAGTCTCTAATGCTATTAGCGAGCATAATTATCCGTCGAATCCCTCAAAAGATTAAGTCCAAGTGGCAAAGTCATAGACGCTTTCGGATTAAAAAAATTTTTTTTTACTTCCTCAAGAACTATTATGAACTCTCTGAAAACACCGGCATTCCTTTCCAAAACATAACGATTTTAAAAAAAGTACCTCTCGATTCCTAGATCTTCCAAAAGATTAATTACTTCTGCATGAGGAATCCAGACTCAATCTAGGAATAGAATGAGTGGTGATTTGTACAAAGTTTTAATAGCAATAAATGAAAACTTGAAGGATTAATAAGTTACCTATGTATAAAATTTATATTAATAATAGTTTAATGTATTTTTGAATAACTTTAAAAAAAAAGAAGAAAATAATTATTTCATTAATAGAGTTGATAATAACTATTTTATTTTTAGTGGGGGCTATGGAAATCTCAAGAGTTTTTTTTTAAAAATATGATTTTAGAAAGCAAGTAAGTACTTGAGTCATTTTGTATGCATGGCAAAGCTCTTGTAAAAAGTAATTAAAAGTTATTGAGCTCTTTATCGGTGTGTACATATATTAAAATAGTCTGGTATGTCAATGAAAATTATAAAAGTATGCTTTAAAATTTGCCATTATTCAGGTAAAGACATCATGAGATAATTTTTTTTTTTGTAAGTTAGTAGAATTTTATTCCCCTCTGATATATATTGTTTTTTTGTAGTAATAATAACATCAAATCATATAATTGTCTTTGGAGAAGTCCACTATATCCATACATTTAATAACTGGAAATTGGATTCCCTTATCTTAAAGAGATTTAACAAAGAGGTTGGAGAAACATTCCTAAAAAAAGAGGATATCAGACAAATCAAACCTTTGGAGTAACTTAAATATCTTACTTTGATGGATCTTAAATTTGAATGTTGGTTTTGACTAGTAAAATACTTTTGCTTTAAACAATATTGCCTCGGGACATTTCATTTAAAACATTTCCCCATAAACTCATTTACCCTCAAGGATATTTTGCAAGAGTATATAAATAAATGAACTTTAAATGTCGTCATTGTTCCTTTTTGGTTAAAATTGATATTCTCTGTGAATTTTATAAATCAAATTTGTAATATTAGTTACAATAAAATGCATTAAATGTTTGTTTTCATTTAGAAGCATGATGAAATTATGCTCCAAAATTACAAATTATAAAAAGAATTGAAATCCAACTACGTTATGAGTTCGAACCAGAGACAAAATTAAAAATTAACCAATATGAAAACAATTAGAATGTGCCAATCACTTCTCCTTTGTCAATTACCTATAAGCCAAATAAGGAATTTCATCTCATAGATAAATTCGATTATTGTTCTTGTACAACCCCCCTAATTGTTCCCCTTACTTATTAGAAATGAAGGATTATTCATTATGAAATTACTCATGGATTGACGAACAAGCATATTATGAGGCAAGACCATAATTACATTATTATTCCAACAGAAAACAAACATTTTATGCATTTTGTAGTAATGGACATTACATATTTTGATTTGAAAAATCAGAAAAAAACATCAATTTAAACCAAGAATAAATAAAAACGACGAATAAATATCATTTACTATTATAAAAGAACGAATTACCTTAAGGGAAACTTCTTTTAAAGCGAATTGTTCTACGGAAATATGGTTTAAGGTCAAAATGTCCCGCTGCAAAATAGTTAAAGGTGAAATTAACGGGCACAGTTCGTCTTACTCAAGGAGATATACGGCTTGGCTTCTGAAAATTATCATATCCTCAAACACACATCACACGGTTATCATCTCCTTGCTGTCAGTAGTGGCTGTAAAGACATTTATAGTTCTTCGTTCAGCCACTACCTGACGCCCTCGGTGTATGAAGTCCCCTCCATAAACAGGACCACATTTCGAGCTTAGGTCATAACGCTTGTAGTTCTGCGCTACAATGGAAAACACACAAGCATACTTTTTGCATAAAGGCTTGAAAATTGGTGGCAAGAGTATCAAGGGGTTCTGGAGGATGCAGTAAAGGTTTGGTTGGATATGGAATTCAGGGAAACCAAGAATGTATTACAGCAAAATTTGGGTCCTAGGCTCAAGGCCAGATTACACAGGAGTTGCCGGAGTCCAATTTGAGTGATTTTTGGCGGTCTGTATACATATGGTCCAATCATCATCAGATCTGAACCCTTTGGAATATATCTTATGGAACATCGTCGAGAGGGAAGCCTGTCGAATCTTCCACTTGAATTTGGATGGCCTGAAGGCTTTCATTATTGCAACCAGAGATAAAACGGATTATGCCTACATCTGATGACTTTCTCTGTCGTTAAAACACGTCTGAAGGCTATTTCTATATATTATTGTTCTTGAAAAATATCATCAAATATTCTTATACTAACATTTGTTCAAATTTCGGTTCAACACACTCTACTTTCATGTTATTATTGCAACCCAGAGTGAATCTGGACTAGTCGATATTGAATAATCTGTAGCTATTCTCTGTTGTTAATCCTTCTTCTGTCGATATGTTAAGCTCCTTTTAATTTGAAACCCAATGATAAATGATGTCTTCAGTCCCTTGTTTTCTCAAATGACCTCGAGTATATAACAATATGCTTCATGGGGGTTGTGTAATTAGTCACACTAAGTAATTTACAACACGTAGTAAGATAAAATGCCCAAATTTTTAGGTTCTACATAATTTAAATATATATATAAATGTTAAGATGTGTTATGCTATTTGTGTAATAGCAAACATTTGTATATAATAATAAAAATAATATATTCCATGTACTTTTGAAGTACTTCTTTCATGAAAAGATAAATTACTTACAATTATGTCTATGTAGGGTGTAGCGTTCAGTTACGCCCAATTTAAATTACAGATATTTAACTGGAGTGAACCCAGTCTATTTTTTTTCTCTTTATATAGAGATTAGAAACCTGATTAAACTACTGACGGATATACCATTATCAGCTATGCTAATCGTGAGTATTTAGGAAATGTTAAAAAAAAAAAAAATCGGCATGGTAACCCTAAAAATTTAAAAAATGTTCCATTAATTCGTTAGATGGAGCTGCACTGATTAAGTATTAGCAAACATAATAGTATTATAGTTACACCATCTGACCTAAGAATATTTTCGTGAAATCCCTATACACAAAGTATATTTCTTTCCCTAGGAATCGCCCGGTCGAGAACCCACATTGAATTCAAGAGGATAACTTATCCCGAGAGCGTTGTCGATGAGCTACGACGATTCTATGAATGTTTTGAAGCCTGCTTTAAGTCATACAGTAATGCAGGCCGTATTAGTGAGACATGGCTACCATATTGATTTTCGGTTTCTTCTTTTTTTTAATATACCCATTAAATGACGATGATCGATTTGTCGAAGAGGAGGTCGGTGAGCCGTTCCACGGTGTCAAATGCTGTAAAAAAGCCCGTCTCCAGTATTTATGACAAATTGAACAACCCTTGCTTTAAGTATCTGGTGACAAATTGAATGTAAGGCCTGTCGACCACGTCAGAGCAGTATTGAGTCCCTAAAGCAATCGGTTGAGAAAGAGTTTCGATCAATGTCGAAAAACTACGTTGTCAACGTGTACAAAGCGTTCCAGGTTTTGTGGTGCCTATGATTGTGAGCAAAGGTGCTCAAAATCTTAAATAATGTTCTCTAACGAGTAATAAACAAGTTCCAATTAAAAAGTTTTTGTGTAGAATTTCATTTAAAGCCACTAGGTGTAATTAATTGTTCAACGTTAATTATGTTCCAAGACTTTCTGATGGCCCGGTCATAAGACTGTTTGGGAAAATAAAATAACTGTCCCTGAATATGGAACCAGAAACTATCATGATTGACTTCGAAAATGCTCAAATCCATAGACTCAATGAGTGTTTTCCCAATCCAAACGTATCATGCTTTCTATTCTGCCGACCCCAAAATATTTATAAAAAAGTATGTGAACTAGGACTAAGGGATCAACATCTGTATATTTGAAAATCCGATGGTTAAGTACAATATTATTCCTTCCAATCAACAACGTCATCGAAGGGTTGGAAGAATGGATCGATAAATATGACATACCACAAGAAGCTGTTAATTACTTTGAAGGAAATTAAATAGGATGTTTTAGGGGAATGTTATAGAACCCATAGAGGGGCTCCAATATTTCCAATAGAGTTTTGAACATACAGCATCAGGATTATCAATAAGAGCGGCATAGCCCAAAACATGGAGTACTGCAGAGCTCAAATGCTTAAGCTATCCGCGCGTAGAAAGTCATCATCTCTTGAAGTGATGGGATATAACCGCACTACTGTGTACCGGGTGACTACAAGAGACGCACCAAAAGCTTCACCAAGGTCCAGATCAAGGCTAAAAGAATTTATTAAGGTAGTTAAAGGGACTATTGAAGACAGAAGAGGCAAGGTGACTGTCAATGTCCTTGCTCGTGAATTTGACAGCACCCATACTTCCCTGGTGGATTAAGACTTAATCCTTCATGCCTAAAAAAGAACTTTTCGTAAGGTTTTGAAGCCTTTGCACCGAGTAAAGCGAGTGACCTGGTGCATAGTCCTCCTCATCAAACAGAAGAATAAAACCCGTATTGTTGTCATCTTGTTTTTGGATGAGATACTTTTCAGCCATGGGAGAAATGATTGCTTGAAACACTTGTTACTACTTGGATGATTACAGGGGTGTTTAAGAGTGATAATGCTATCCTGCATAAAACAAATGTGGATTGAGTGACATATCTCATTACAAGGGATTAAGTGTGTTTTGGTATTTACTAACAGCTCTTCATGAGATTCCATCAGTTTATTGAAGGAGGTAAAAATATCCAAATCAAGTAACTCATTAAAAGTGACATCCTGACAATTTGAAAAATAATTGGGAGGTGTGCAAAACTTAGCTCTCATAAAGTTTTATTAGATCATCTGCAAGTAGCTGTGAGATGAAGGAAATATACATAAGCCTTGCTACGTGTCTAGCGAGGCCAAAGGCAGGAATTACCTCAATGTCGATCTTCAATTCTACTCCGAGTCTAACAAAGACTTAGAATTAGACAGGAACAAACGCCTCTGTCTTTCATGTACACACACATAAATTATTACTTTATACGTAGAAGTTCCCTTGTCAAGAATAGTATATAATGATAGCGTGTTTTAAAGCATAAAAAACACTCTTCAGAGTGCCAAGTAAAGCACATGAGACAGACGTTCAGGTAACACTTTATAAAACTCTACTAATAAAAGTTTATTTCACTTCTTTTTATTCATCATAAACGTTGATACGTAGAAGATTCTATCATATAAATACATAGATACATCATTCAAAAAATCGTACTGCTTTTTAAGAGATAACAAGTAAAATCAATTTTTGGGAGAGTTCAATCCATGCATTACTCTATATCTTGTTTTTGTGTATCAATATGCAGGGAGGGCTGGGGACATGCAATTATCAAACAATGGAGACGGAAATGCATAAATAAGAAAGCCCAAAAATGATACAAATAATGTTTCAGAGGAGAGTAGTTTTTGGTTTTATGACTAATCCTACTCCGAATCTCACAAGGATATAGGAAGGAATACTAATACATGATCACAATAATTTTTCTTTACTTTTAAGAACATATGATTGCAAATGCAATCAATCATGGCTGAATTGTCAAAAAAGATATCCATATACTTTGTGATGTTAATCGTGTAATTTTTTTTAAAGCAGCTGGTCTCTAAGGCTGTGAATGAGGACCTCCGGTACAGGTCATAAAAAATGGCCCAACAACACATCCTCACGGCCTCCATGAAGGCCACCAGGCTCACCAAAGGTAAGCGTCTCCTCAACGACCTGAAGAGCCATGGAGGAAGAATCATCTTCTTTTCCGACGAGAAGAACTGGACTGTCGACAGAAGCTAATACGTCCAGAATGACAGGTGGCTGGCCAAGGAGAGAGAAGAGGTCCCTGCTGTCTTCACCACAAAGTTCCCGGCCTCTGTGATGAACCTGGGTGTCATCTGCAGCACCGGTGAGGTGATTCCTCCTTTCTTCTTCAATCCCAAGGAAAGGGTTAACGCAATAAATTACTGCGAAATCATGGAGGAGTTCGCCATCCCCTGCATGAAGGATACGGCCGCTCGGAGGGAGTTCATATTCCAACAAGACTCAGCGCCCTCACACATTGCCATGAGGACCACTAACCTCTTCAACTCCCACGACATCACTTTCTGGGATCGTAACACCTGGCCCTCCAACTCACCTGATCTCAATGCGTGTGATTACTACGGTGCAAGGTCAGCCACAAGAGCATTGCAGCCCTGAATGGCTCCATTACGAGGGAGTGGCATGCTGTCGATTCCAAAGAGTCCAAAGCCAACCGAATCCACCACATCAACATGGCCAACTTCGAGTCCTTTGATGTGGGGAAAAATGAGTCACAGCTATATCTCACATGTAAACCCTTATTATTACTATCTGTCTTCATGAGCACAAAAACTACTTATTGATTAATACTTAGGGTGTTCCTTTATCAAGAATTATATATTAATGATGAGTCAGGAGCCCTCAATGTTTAAGGAAGAAATCAATTTCCAGGCCCTCCTATTAATACAGGCATGACTATAACGAACATTATGATGAAAGTAGGGACAGTCAAAATAACATGGTAAACCCAGGAATCTCTTAAATATATTCCCGGCTGATCTAGTTCTTATTGAATAGTAATTCTCATGGCAAGACCTACTAACCCCCAATCAAAACCTTCTCAATAAATTCAATTTTTTATGGTTGATCATTAAATTAATATAATATATAGGTATGTTACGAAATGACAATTTACGGAGAGAAAAAATAAATTGCAGGAAGTGTGGATGTGTTTATGGGGGCCCCCATAAAAATGCTGGATTTTCATTAATTAAATAGGGGAAATCAATTTAATGTCATTTATATTTTATTTAGATAGATTCTTAATCTTTCACCCTGTCTATTTTTTTCCCCCTCCATTACCTGGTTTAATCACACCATCCCCTGGAAAAAAAAAGTAATCTTTTAAATCATGGATAAGGTATAATGGATAAAATTTAATATACAATGGGCGTTAATTCATTTATTTAGCTAGTACCATGTAATGTTTCTAATCAATTTGTCCGTACAAAGTACCTAAATTTCAACCCAACATTAGTACCTTCAATCTTTGTTACTTAGTCTTAATTTTTAATCTCTCTCTTTTTCCCCCCAAAAAATTATCATCATTTATTATCTGGAGAGCGTAGGAAGATCTTCATATTCTCTTGATATTTAAGCAAGTTGTGCTGTTCTATTGAAATATCATATTTTATTAGGTCACAGATTTTAATATACCGGTAGTTGCATAAATACGCGGACTAATTTTTAAACGCTTATATCTCGAGGTTCCGTGACCGGAAATAAAAAAATCCAGCACAAGTAACTCGGTAAATCTTTTGCCTTTGTTTTTGTTACTCGTATCAAACAAAGTCGTTTACGATGAATGGCAAGGCCAAACGTCTTATGGTTGCCACTCTCCTCCGCGCCGGTAGGTCTATCAAGGAGATAATCAAGGACACTGGACTATCCAGGACTACTGTGTTAAAGGTCCAGAAGCTTGTCAAGGAGGGTAAGATCTGAAAGACCTGCCCATGCCTCTGGAATGACTCAGGATTGACTCGCTGCCAACATGCAATTTTGGAACAAAAACATTTGCCCACCTCAATCACCTGATTTGAATCCCCTTGACTACAATGTGTTGTGGCAAATTGAGAAGAAGGCCTGTGCTACCCGCCGCCCGAATTTGGGCTCATTGAAGGCCAGCGTCAATGAGCAAAATGGACCCATGGAAGACCATTACATCATCAATGTGGGCAAGGCCTTCCACAGGCGCATGGAGGGTGTCATAGCAGCTGATGGTGGTTATATTCAGTAATTATATATTAAATTTTATACCAGAATAAATTATCTATTATGTAACTCTCAAAAAAACAACATGTCATATGAATTTTATTACAGATTTAATTATTTGCCACAAATAGTCCGTGTATTTATACAACTACCGGTATGTTATATCATAAACAGTAGGGACAAAAAGGTTGAAATTTCAATGATAAATTGGTCATAACTTCCTTAATGTTGAAGCAAGCTAGAGCCCCATGACTTTGGTATCAAAATGTCTTTTTTACCAGTAGTTATTAGCATATTTAACATCCTTCGCATTAATAAACTCATCAGGATACCAACTAGGAGAAAAATGCCGCAGGCATTCAGGTCATATTTTATACAACTCTAGACAAATGAACTACAAAGTTCCTTTTTCATGTACCATTTCTTCTCATTCATCATATTAGGAGTACATAGGTACCCCTGAGATTCAATCATAGTAATACAAAGTTTGATAGGGAAACAATTCCAAACTCTTTTTCAGAGATTTTACTAAAGTATATATATATATATATATGCAAATCACATTTAAAATCAACTGAAAACGAAGTCTCACATATTTGGTTATATGCATATAATTTTTCCTCTTCAAAATAAAAGAGAGACAAACTGTATTTTTTTTTTTATCCCCTCTAATGTGTTTTAATGGAGTGTATTTTACTATTTTTTTTTTTAAAGTTAACATTCTATGTATATACATACAAAAATTCCGAATTAAGTAGGAAAAAGGGGGAAGAAGTGATGTTCTTCTATCTTCCGTTCCTTTGCTTTCCTCTTCTTTTATTTATTATTATTGACAAACAAGAACCCTTTCATTTTATATCTGTCTCCCTGTTGTTGTTACTTGCTCGTTCAAAATGCATCCAAAATGGGGGAATATGTAATAATAATGTATTATTATATGAGGGGAGGCATAAAAAAAAAAAAAAAGATGATGTAAGTATGTAGTTTGTATGAAGAAAAAAAAGTTCATATTCTTCTTTTGTGTCACTCAATGGATAGAAGAAGAAACGCAGAAAATGGAATTGTCAAATAGGGACTCCATATCCATACACGGTATATGTACATATTATTTTATTTGTAATTAGAAAGCAAGCAAGGATATATTGTGTGGATTTGATATATACATAAATTTACATTTCTCTCTTGTAAAAGCTATAGTGAGTCGTCCTTTTAAATCTAAACACTTGAGCAATACCTAATTTATTAATTCATAATAGAATTGCAACAAAATTATTACTGTAAATACATGCCTATCTAAGCTCTCTTAATCATGAATGAGCCCTCCTTTGTGGCAATGATGGCTTGCAGGCGGAAAGACTGTTATCGAATGTAGTCCCCTGTCATGGCATCCCCCTGCTAATTGACAGAGGATTTGAGGGCCTGGGTGTTGGGAGGACGGACACTACAGGCCTTCCCCTCAAATGCAAAATCTACTCTTCCGTTCTCACTTTCTTAACCTTACTCAATCCCAAGCACTTTCCTTCTTATCGTTTCTAGACTAAGAAAGGGCTTAAAATGACCATATTTTTGTAAAAAATCAAAATACCGTATTTTTACTTGGAAATGAGTCTTTCAAGTATTAAATACAGCACCTTGAGGACATATAAACCGTTGGAGCAAGGAAATAACGCAATTTGAAACCCTTTTTTTTTAAAGAAAATTGATTAAAAAAGGGCTTTAAATGACAATATTTTTTGTAAAAATCAAAATACCGTGTTTGTATATGGAAATTAGTCCTTTAATCATTATGTATAAGTACTTTGAGGACGTATCAAGGCGTTTGAGCAAAGAAATAACGCACTTTGAAGCTTTTTTAAAGAAAATAGACTGAAAAGGGCTTAAAATGACATTTTTATTTTTTTTAAATCAGTTGAACAAGTGTAATACAGTTGTATATAATATAATAATTCCATCCTCAGCTCCTGTAGAACGAGTATTTAGTATTACTGGTGGTATTCAAAATGCCAAAAGAACCATTTGAATCCATCCTTTTTTGAAAAACTATTATTTTTGAAATTAAATATGAAGTCGTGGTAAAGGGTATACAGAGATATTAAAATTAACTAATTTAAACCTTCAATCTTAACATTAACTTAATTAATATTTACCAGCATTTTAGCCTCTCTGGTACTTGATGGTTCAATTTGAATTGGAGAAATTCCCAGCCATACAGACAAACAGAATAATATTGGTCAATCTCTCAATTAACTTTAACTTAAATAGTTATTTTTTAAGATGGAAATTAATTCAAACTCAACCAAAGTAATTTAACTAAAATGACTATAAAGTGAATTAACATAAACGTAACTAGTTTAAAACAATTTACTCGAAATTAGCTTTAAGTTAACCAGTTAACTTTCACATAAAGCGAAATCTAAACTTTAATTCAACTAGTTATTTAAAAAAAAAAAATAACTTTAACGTAACTAGTTACAAGGACTTGCCCATCACTGGAAAATCTCACATTTCACAATTATTGCAAGGTCGCCTTCCTCTCAAAGAAGATTATTTCAACCAAGTAGAAAGTTAATTTTTGTTTTATACATTAACAATAAAAACTGTGGGTTTTTTTAAAATTATTCGATGGACCTCATAGATCTTCCTTAAGGGAATAGGTTAATTAGTTTACCTCTACATACAAAGTGTGATCAAAAAAGTAAGGTGACTTTTCAAATTTCGCGAGCAAGGTACATTATGTATGCTCAGTTTACTACAAATGAACCTGAGTAAATGGAAGCTAAAAATGATGCTAGACATTTTATTGACTCACAACCATAGCTTGTATTTATTGTAAAGCTTAGTCATTCAAACCTCAGATATCTAATAATATCTTATGGGACCAATGCAAACCCAAAGAGGCTGATTACAAAGGTCTTCTCGTAGGTGACGAAGAAGATACAGAACTCATGCATTATCAAGCAAAGTTTGCTAAAATGAAGGCGAACTCCGTACAGATTTTAATAAGGAGATAAAAAATCTTACATCTGAGTCTAACGCACAAAACTCGGATATTTTACCCAAAATCGCTCTACCCCATCCTCCTATTCTTCCAAAAAATGCAACTCATTGGTCACTTAAACTAATGATGAACTCAACAAAAAAAAAAACCATCCAATTTCCTTTCATTTGGTCAATCAAAGAAGGTTATAAACTCCATCTGATCATACTTCTACGATGTGACAGGCTTAGAGAATGTTTAATCTGATTTTATCAAAAAATGAAGTAAATGATATTCGTATGGAAATTAATAATTATGGATTTATTTTTAGTGAAACATGTTACATTTTAATTTCTTTAGCTTACTAAAAATGTAATGTTTTTATGGGCATATGTCTAAAGATATTTTCAAATCTTTTACAGAGAGAATGTTCAATATTTTTGTACAAAATTATACAACAGAAATTAATAACTATATTAATTTTGTAAAGTGGCCAACCAATTCCAAAGAATCAATTTCTAAAAAAAAAAAAAATGGGAAAAGGAAAATATTGAGTTGTTATTCCAGGGATATAGATTATGCTTTACCATGGAATTTTAGAGACATTGAATAATCATGCATGCAACTTAGCATTTTTTTTTCCTCTTGAGATTTACTCATTTTTTTCCTTTTTGTAAAGCAATTATTGATTAATATGATCCTCATGTAGGATACGAGAGTAGTCACTGAGTCTAGAATTCCATCCCTCAACCTTAAGTGAACAATATTTTGTTAATAATATTAACTTTTAATTATAATAAAAATGTATTACCTACTCCAAAAACGCACCAGTTTCTTACTTGTCCTTTGCAGAAGAAAGCATAAATTACATGGAAGAATTTTCGCATCTAATAATCACAAACTTACTTGGACAAGAATATAAAAAAATAAATTTTGCACTAACAACAGATGACTTAAATGTTCCCTCTTTCATAAATGCATATTCACATGTATAATAATGAAATTATCTTTGCAAAATCTCCTTTTTAATTTTGTACAGCTCAAAGGGTTAAACGTCTGCAAAAAATGACAACAATCCATGATGAAAAACTAAAAAAAACAAATTGCAAAAATTCAAGATCAATGTGGAGCGATGATTGATCGATACAAAGAAAAAGTGGATAATGAGGTGACGAAAAAAGTATCCTAGTCCGGGATAATAAGGTTATGCCATCATGTAATCAGGCTTGACATAATTTTCCCATTGATGTACCGTACCGACTTCCGGGCCAGACAGACCGATTTTGACTTCATGGAGTATAACAGTGGTACTTTAACAGTAACAGTCAAGGAATGCAATATATAGCTACTACTTTTGGTAACCGTTATACTCTTTGACGTCACTATTAAAAAGCGTGGTGGAAGTCAAACATCAGTCGGAAAAGCGCTATGGTATAACCTAGTATTTCTATTAACCTTGGGCCGATATGCAAAAAAAAAAAAAAAAACCGACAATTAACGTGCTCACATTCACAATTTAAATAATATTTGGGAGGAGAGCAGCTTAGCTGTCGTTTCATTCCGTTAAAGGAGCTATTATATTAAGGAAATAAACACCACACTGTATCTAGAAATGATATAGAAAGGAATTACTCCGATATCGATCCACAATTCTAATTTGAGTCCAACAAGGACTGTCTGATATAACTCCCCAACACATCAGTAGTGTTACTCTTCGTCTTCC
Source organism: Lepeophtheirus salmonis (assembly GCF_016086655.4). Classification (NCBI taxonomy): domain Eukaryota; kingdom Metazoa; phylum Arthropoda; class Copepoda; order Siphonostomatoida; family Caligidae; genus Lepeophtheirus; species Lepeophtheirus salmonis. The sequence goes on along the minus strand of NC_052139.2, from coordinate 30,151,121 downwards.
ACGCAAGAGTGATTACTTTATACCTATTGTTCTCTCTTCAAGAATAAAAGAAGAAGAATAACAACACCTGTAGAAAATTAGAAAACTAAAAAAACCTTTTTGGTTGCAACTAAAAAAGACATCGTTTTTTCATCAATCATAATGAAAAATTAGCTGACAATAGTACAAGTTGTGTAGGCACTTATGAGTGAAGGGTCAAATTGTACCTCAATGTAAAGCTGTAATTCCAATCTATTAATTTAGTTTTAGACTTAGTTTTCTATTGATAATTATGGGAGAGAAAGAGCCATATGATGAAAATCCTCAGACTCCTTTTCTTTAAGCAGTGTCCATCATCCAGAATATTTTTTTGCAAATTTTCGATCTAAAATCTCATTTTTTTGACTTGTTTATTTTTTTTGAAAATACAAATATTTATTGATGAATATGAAATTATAAGATGTTTTTAACTGTGTGAATGATTTAATTAATGAATCATTTTAGTTATCTTCCACATTCAAAATTATTAATTCATTTTCACAATCAATATTCAAATAGCTCTACTCGAATTTATTTTGAAAGAACAAATCAGAAAGGTTGGGTAAATATTGATGAACCTACGCACACTTTGTTTTCAAATCGTTTTAAATCTCAATATTTAGACCCATTTTTCAATCTTAATCTATAACATAGATTTTCTATTTTATGTTGACTTACGATTTATAAAACAAATTTAACTTCACGACGTCATTGTTGGCCGACGCTGACAAATTTGAATTGCAACTGAGGTCATATATGGAATCAGTTTAGGCAGAGTTTTAAGTATTGTTGCTTTGGGTTGGAATGTTTCCTGTGAATTTCCAAATATTTGTATAGAAACTTTGCTTCAGAAATTTTCCAAATTTTTGGTAGCTAATTTAGTTCGTGAAGTATTTTGTATACTAGACCATTTCAAGGGCAATATTTTATATTTATACTCAAATAATTAGATACTGAGCTTTTGAATAAGACAATGTAAATATATTTCCCTGTTCGCGTTATTATCAGGCAGACGACGTTCTTTCACCCAAATTCCCGGAATTTTTGCAGTCCTAATTTTAAGTGAAGCACTTCTTTAAAGGACTCATTCGGTACACTTAAAATAATAACAGTATAAAATTTTCAAACCGAGCTCCAATATTTACTTCCTAAATAGTCACTGCATAAAAGTAGTGGAGTATGAAATAGAAATTAATCAAAGTATTGATTTGCAAACTTGTACTAATTAATGAATCGCTCATCATTAATACATTTTAATCGGCTGGTGTCTAATTATTTATAGATTAATCAAATATATAAATGTATCACTTATATTATCCATTTGGCAAAGAAAGATCAAAACTGATTGAATCGACACAAATGAATAATCCCATGAGAGACATAAAATAAGATATTTTCTTTTTACATTAAGTCATTTACACGCTAGAAATCCCATGAGGAATTGAATATCATGGATAAAAACAAGTAATGTTTTCCATAATCTATGAAATGTCAAAATAGTAATACAATTAATTGAGAGCTTCGGGCACATATTTGTTTTTCACTAATAATCAATAATAATAATGATTATTAGAGGGGTTGTGTGGATCGATAGTGATAATATAGAGAATAAAAATCCACATATGAAGATATAGTTACGCTCCAAAAAGTAAATTTCATTTGACAACCCAGATGTTAAATTTAAAAAAATTAAGTTGGAATTTCATTTAGAGGCTCTCTAAATCTCTCAAAATATTATTTTTTTTTAATTCGACTGAGAAAAAGGATAGAGGAGGCTAAAAGGCAAAGGATAGTTGGCCTCTCTCATCCCTAAGTAAGCAATAAGAGGATTGCATAGGTGAGCAAGATGACAGTGCATAGGGTCATGGCCAATTTCGATGAGAGAGGAATTATTGAGAGTATGTCTGCAAGTAATGGCCGTAATCTGATGAGGTCGGAGGAGTTCACAGACAACTTGAACAAATCCATTGGAAGGAACCCGACGGAGTGCATACGAAAACAGAGAAGGGTCAGACTACGCTATCAAATTAGATGTAAAATACTTATAGTTGATATTTTACGTCAGAAGACAACAGAAACTCCTCACTGAGGTCTAAAAGAAGACTAAGATTGGAGAGGGAAACTAAAATCATCACTTGGCTCTAACACAATGGATCAACTATCTTCAATTTCTCCAACAAGTAGATGTGGAGGGTCAAAAAGATCGGTAACTAGCCTTACAGACGGAGAATGTCCCTTGCCATACACAAGACCAAGAATAGAGGGGGCCATAATGATGGAGATGGTCGCATCCGATCGGAACACGGATGGCGCCCTATTGGTTCACAAATTATATAATAATCGGGACTAAGAAGAAGATAGAAGTCATGAGGAAAATAGTGAGGGCCTGCATTGATGCCAATTACGCTAGGATCTCTTATGTGTGGCAACGGGATGGTGCCCCTAGCCACAACAGCACACTGACACAAAAGTGGATAGAAAAGAATCTGTAGAATTTTCTAGCCAGCATCAATGTGGCCTACATCCTCACCAGATTGTATCCAATTTTGATCATTTTGGAGATCCCCTCCCCCCTCTAAAAGAAGGTTGCAACGCCCCTGTTCATACCTGACTAAAACTTCCATACCTGATTAATATACATTTAAATTACCCAATCTAGCCACCTTCTGTATTGATGTTGGTCCTCCACATCTTCTTCACATAACCCATTGCATTTCACTCTTCATTGACTGCTACTTTACGGGCCTCAATGTGTGTGTGCCGGACCCAGCATTCCTTGGCCTGAACAGAGACGGTATAGAGACCAGTGGGTTGGCATCAGGTGAGTATGGTGAACACTTTTATTTTCCCCAGAAAGGATATTTTCTGAAGTATAGGGGGAACCATATGAGTGGAGCAACCTCTCTAGATGATGCCACAAAACCGAGCGATATTATAGATCTGGGGTGTTTTGTTGTCTGTAGTGTACAGATGGTCCTTTTAATCCATTTTCATACCGATTGATCAGTCAACATACAACTTCAACAGATAATCAAAACTAGGTGTAGAATTAATACCCTCGCACCCGGTATATAAGAATGGGAATAGAATGGATACATATAAAATACCTAATAGGTGATATATATATATATGTAAGTATAAAAACCAATAATTTTTGTTCATTTTGTAACCAATAATTTGATACGCCTTTAGTTCTAATAAGTTTTTTTTTTCCTATTTATGGATGTAAAAGTTCCCCCCCCTCATTTCAGGTAATGGCAAATTACACAAAAATCAATCATTGATAAATATATACATATTTACCCAAGTTTTTCGATTAGAGCATGTGGCTTTTATGAGAATTATAAAAATTGATTGAGATAGTTAGAGGAATGTTGCAACAAGCCTTTTTTCAAGAAAAAAAAGAAAATTAAACTACGGTCACAAAATTTTCATTCCAATTACGTAGTGTTGTGTAATATTACTTATTGGGATTATAAGTTTCTTATTACTAGTGATGTCCAAATAATGCATAGAAATGGAGTTAAATATGCATAGAAAAAACTCAAAAAATGCTAATAGATCTCCTAAAATAGGATGTATTCTGGTAAAACACAAATTTATAATTAAAATTTCAAAATCCAGCAGGTCATCATTCCATTGAGTTATTATCTGGTCTCTCAGATGGTGATCCTTGCTCGTTTTCTCCATTCTCCTGGTCAAAGAAGTATGTCTTCTTAAGAGTATTTCACCAATAAGTCTTTGAACTTCCTCTTGCACATCTTGGAAAGGGGCCAAGGCATTCACTAAGTCAGTATTAAGACACCATCACTGTCATTGTTGGAGGTGATGACTTTGAGCACCTTGGGTGTAGCTTTGTCTCCATTGTTGTTTATATCTACATTCTTTTTGTACCTGGTGCACTGTCCATGCTGTTCGAGGATAGTTCTGTTAGGGCTAAAGTTGTAAAGCATGCATAGCAAATACCTTGTTTCAAGCACCATAGTCCAAATCGTGGTGCCATCGACCTCCTTAATGAGCACTGAGGGGTCCATTATCTTAGGCATAACCAATTTAAAAAGATGGTCTTTCACTTCAAATGAATAAAATGGATTGAAAATAAATTCTACTGGATGCCCGTTCATATTTATAGAGAGAAAACGGATTGTAAAAAATATAAATTGATTTGGTGATAAGATGAATATAATATATTTTTGAATATTCAAGTATTTTTTCGTGTTATAATTCATGGTGCCAATAGATCCATCTATTCCTGTTCTTATTCTTCTTCTCCTCTTCCTCCTACACTACCCTCCTAAAATCCTAATTTTAATTTAATAACTGCATATTTTTTAACCCAAAAATGGGAGGACGGATACAAATAAAGATCGAAAATGTAAATAAATCTTGTTTGTATAAGTTGGGTATCACTATTGATTACGTACTTGCGGTAGTATACATAGTTTATAGTAATAATTACAAGGTGCGTGGACAAAATCTGACGCTTCAAAAAAAACTACAAGCTTATTTTATAATATTTTCTGATAAAATAAAAACGAATATCTTTATTAGGATATAGAGCAGCTATCTATTCAACGTAGCCGCCGTCTGCGGCCAAAACACGCTCAATGCGGCTACAAAACCGAGAACAGGCATTTTGGATCTGCACTGCTTCTATCTCACTGATTTTCTCCTTGATGCAGGTGATGAGATACTGCTTGGTGTTATGGGAGGAGAGGTTGGTCATGTTCTCCACGTAGGACGACAAAGTAGTCCAACGGGTTCAAATCCGGTGATGAGGGAGGCCAAGAGGAGAAGGGTACGAACGCAAAAGCATTGCTTTTCAGCCATTCTTGCGTCTGCTTAGCTTTGTGGGCCGGAGCCGAGTCCTGCTGCCATATCCACTGCTGCTGACAACAGACTTGCCATGACCCCAAAGACCATGACAGTGGCTGGAAACTTGGTCTTCATGACCCTAAGGACGTTTCCGTTGTTCACGGCAATCTAGCGATGGTTCTGGGAGTTGTGGATTTGATCTTGAACGTCCATCGGGTCCGATGACTCCTCCAGCTGCTTCCTGAGACTTCTGACCGTTCTAAGTGGCATTGACAAAAGGCCAGAGATGTCAGCATTGCTTAATGTGATCACTAGGCATAATCTGAATAGCAGCGCACCTACGATCTCTCTCATTGAACATAATAACTTTTCTTGGGCACTTAAAATGATGCTATTGCTACAAGTCATGAACAATAACTGAAGCCTATGCCCCGGAAAAAGTTTTAACACCAAAAACAGGCGGATCAGACATCAGCTGATGGAGTTATGCCATCTTTAAAATGCGGCAGATTTTGTCCACGCGCCCTGTAGTGATGAAAATCCTGTGTATAATGGGCATGTATAAAAAAAACATACCGAAAATCAACATAGTTACCCCTGACAATTTGAAAATCTACAATCAGCTGTGACAAGGGAAGAGAGGGAGAAAGAAACAAACATGGATATTGGCAAGAATGCCTCCGATGTCGATCTTCAATTCTATTCTGAGTTTGACAAGGACTTACAATTATTTCTCAAAAAAAATCATCAATACTTTTATGACCACACAGGGATGTAAAATCAGGTTTGAAATATATCGACAGTAAGTGGAACGGCGTTCCCGGGACATTAGGAAAATAAAATATATATAATTATTTAATTCTAATAGTAACTTCAAGATTGAATACTACTTAATAGCTATGATAAGCATTGATATCTTTTATATATTAAATACAAATGACTGTGTGTGTTTGTCCGGGATTCACAGCCAAAGCAATGAATAGATTAAGTTTGTCAAATAGATGATAGTACTATAATATTTGTAGGTATTACAGATGCAAGGATAATACGATATAAAAAGGTTATTCGATTTATTCATCACAGTTAGTTAATGGTGTCCTGATCCTACCAAGATACTCATTATCAAGATCACAGGATGACACTTTACAGCTTTACTTTTGGGATTACTTGTACTTAACTAAATGTATAGTATCCATTCTAAGAATTTTAAAACATATTTATTCTAAAAAAAAAATATTAATTTACTTCAAGAAAATAATTAGTGTTCAACATGAAGAAAAAATTTAAAAAATACGAGTTTTGGCAAATTTTGATGAGTTCTTGGGCATCTATCAATGTTGGAGAGACTTTTAATTTCCACTAATATAACTTCATTGTATTAATTTATCCTCTTTGGGCATTGGTAGTTGACAGGCATTATTACCTCAGGACTGATGTGTAAACTATATTGTTTGCAATACAGTTTGGTTCCAAAAGGTATGTAAAATGGACGATGACAGAAACAATTCTCTGTGACATCAACTCGGACGACTTTGAGTGTCTGGCCTTGCGATTTATTGATTATCATTGCAAAAGCCAACCTGACTAAGAACTGAAGCTGTCTAAAATGAAAAAGTCAGTCATTTGGGATAAGGGGAATAAATGGAATGAAGACATATTCTCCCTTGGAACACTCCCATAATTGTTGCTTCAATGACATATTTCCAATATATTTTCATCCTGTCCAGCCCAAAAGAGTCGTAGGCCTGGTGGATCTCTGAGACCCTTTCAGAGTGTAAGTTGATTTTGGTGATAATAATGTCTCGATTGTTAAATTCTTGATCTACAATCAATAATGTCACTTCATCATTAGTTGACTCATTGTATATCTACTCACGTTTCCCCTGTAGGTACTCGGTCAGCATAGATTTTCAATCTAAGTTTAGGCTGAGGCTTCTTCTTCATTGTTGTGTTAATTGTTTTATATACTTATTGTTAGTATAAAGCATGATTTCCAAGGATCACATCATCTTCCTGTTTCAGGGTATGTCCTCCTGGAACACCTCTACAGCCCAGAGTAGTCAGCTCCTCACCATTACCAATGATGAGAAATTTGTAGAAATTATGGTTCCTTTTTCTGAACTGGAAAAGGGGATCCAATTGTGTGATACATCTGGCCTTGTATCTTCAAGATATTGTATCTTTAATTCGTTTATCACCAAAACTTGTCATCCAGAAGGCAGAGTTGTATTTTCTTGTCATAGCGAGAAAATGTTTTGATGTATAAGTTGATCCGGAAAGGAGGTTCTTCAGTGGCTCAGGAATTTCAAGAATAGGAGGTAGATCTACCTTGCCTCTAGCGCAACTCATTCATGGTGGTTCTCTTATTCATTTTAGTACATTACTCTGGTTCATGGAATTTATATCCACCTTGTTGGAATCGTAAGCATTATTACTGGCATACTTGAATGCAGACAACTTGAAATCATTCCACATTCCAAGTAGGCCACTGTAGGCCAGGGCTCGGCAATCTATGGTTCGCGTGCCACTGCTGGCACGCGAAGAAATATTCTCTGGTACAGGCAAATTAGAACGTATTCTTTTAGTTGGCGTATGTCTTTCCCCTGGCGTTGGCTGTCATTCTACTTAAATCAAGATATCTTCTGTAATTAATGTCCTGAAGTGTATGTGTCGTAGAAGTCTGGGTTCAGACACCAACATCATTGCTCCTCTGTCTCGACTTTTCTTTTTGGCTTCTGAAGAGCTCCGGAAGAGTGAAGACTGTTTTATCTTGAACATGCTGCTGTTAGATTCCAGAACACAGACATTGCAAATATACTTTTGCTACTTTAAAAATTTCATTTTTAGAAAAGATACTATTTTATGGCCACCATAGACTTGAAGGCCAAAAAATTGTTTAAGGAAACATTTCTTGACGCTATAGAGTCTACGTGAAAATTTCAGCAATATCCATTCATTGATTTGGGCATGATTGCCAGACAAACATTCGCATTAAATATATATGTTACGGGCAATGTGGAAAATCGGGCATTTTACAAAATATCTAGTCAATCTATAAAATTTCCAAAAAACTGGGCATTTTACGTATATTACATTGTCAGGTAAAATGATTGTGGGTAATTTGATTGCTAAACAATTCATTGCAAGCAATTTCATTATGATACAATTTGATAAACGTATGCATTTTCATTGAAATTTATTTTGTATTCGGAAAATCAAACTATTCTATAAGATATTGAGAGGAGAGACCCCATTTTATTTTGCAATATTTACCTTTCCCAACATTTGTGTACATAGAAACTTATGCCTAAAAACTATCACAGCTGCTTTCTTAAGAGTCAAAGACCCCTTCTAATATACTATAATACACCCTGCCCCACGGGTTATGCAAGTGAGCCACTTGTCCCCATAGGGGATTAAAACTGCCACTATCTCGAGTATCAAGGACCCCTTCCAATATCCTTTGATAAACCACGGCCAACCAGTTGTACAAGTGAAACACTGCTTCAAACTTTTTACCAAAACCCATCATCGTATTAAAGACCCCTTATAATATTGTATAATACACGATTGTGTGAATACGGTGGGTCATTATCTACCACCACCACCACTTCTCTGAGCATCAAGGACACCTTTAAATATCCTATAACACACCCCGGCCAAAGGTTGTGCAAGCGAGCCACTGGTTATACTTTTATATTTTCTCTTCAACCCATATCTTCCCACAGTAAGTTTAAACTGACTTGCCTTTTAAAACTTACAATACAGTACTTTGTAATACATATGACTTTAAATTTCAGATTGATATGTAATTATATGATATTCAATTCCCAATCGTCGAGTTTTTTGATCTAAAAAGTTTAATATTGTGTAATTGATATTTACAAATGTTTATTGGAAACAAAAAAATGTTGATACAAATTTCAATTGATTTTTTTAAATATGATAATTGTTAATTTCTAAATACGCACAGTATAAGCGTCAGTTTCAGCTGACGCTGGTAACAGGAGAGTACAGGGTTTCATTCAAAGACACATTTTTATGTCTACGATCATAGGGAAGTTTTGATAGGACAAAAGTTGTGGGAAAGTACTTTGTGGTCATAATAGTCGGATGACTTTAATCTCTTTGTTATTTTTTATAAAATTGATTCTCGTTCATCTTTAGAATATCGCAATTACTTATGAGTATTTTACAAAATTTGTGTTTATCAATACATTTTTATTATTATAGACTCTTTGAAAAAAAAAAAAAAATATATGGCAAAAGGTGAAAGATTAGACCAAAATTTGAGGAAGTATATGATTAATTTACGAACTAAAAAGTGATGGTTGCATCTAATGTAGATGCATCGGCCAATAATGCTAATCAACTATACATTTTACAGCCTCTAGACGAAAGACAAAAAAAAGTTGATTTTCTTGGATTTAGGAGAGAAATAGTGGAGTTATACTCTGAAAAATTCAAATCAGTAATATTATGTATTCAACACCCATCATAAAACAAAAATAAATTTTGATATTCACTGTTACAAAAAAGACCAGTAGATAATCAAAGGAAATAGGAGGCAATGTGCAAAATGTTTTAAAACAAGTCAATATTATTGTCAAAAATGCAAAGTTGGACTCCATCCTAATTGTTTCTAGGATTTCCATATAAAATAATTCAAATAAAGTTATATATTTGTTAATATAGTTATCAATATCGAAATATAGATACCAAAATAAAATACATTTATTTTGAATTTCTAATTTTGTTTTTCATTTACATAAAAAAATATGGACAAAAAAATTTGCATTTTGACTAATTTTTATTCATCATTTTATATGAAAAGGGAGGGAGAATATGAACCCTTGTGTGACCAGTATCAGTTTAAACTGACGTAAAGAAATTAAGCCCTTAAGCCCCCCCCCCCAAACCCAAAATACAAACTTTACAAAAAGCATTTAACATTTAACACACCACGATGCATCAAATCTTTTTTTATCTTTAAATATGAAAATCTTATTTGGGATAATATGGGTTAACAATAAATAATATAAGAGATTGAGACAAAAAACATAATATAATGTTATGAGCCAGGGAGTTTTAGTCTATATAGACCAACACACACGATGCAAAACCTCTTTTTATATAACATTAATCATTTCTCTCATAACTTTGCCCAGGAGCAATACTTCAAAAAATAGTCTCTTTTATCAAAAAAAAAAAGGATGATTTGCAAAAATTATCAGGTTAATAATGTTTAAAGATAAATATCCATGCAATTTAACATAAAAATATCGGAATTTACCTGTTTCACGATTCTTTCAATCCTTTCAGTTTCAATAACCTTTATATAATTCTGTTTAAGAATTTGTAAGTAAATTATTTATTAGTAGAGTAATAATAAAAATTGTTTTTTATGAAATGAAATACTTTGTAGCATTCTTAATTAGTAATAAATGCATTTGAAATTAAAATTTTATTGATCATTAGTCTTATATATACATTCTAATATTGTGTTAATTTATATGAAAAAAATTTTTTTTTCTTTCTTGGGGAATGTTTTTATACTCAAACCATTCCAAAAAAGTTGATTGAAAATTTTATATTTTACCTATTTTTAATTCATAAGAGAAAGGGTTAATCATTTTTGATTTTACATAATGTTTCTTTTTTTAATTTGTCCATAATTTTCACTCGTTCCTTGGTAAAAATAAGTCCTCCACTCCTATTTGATACAACTCAAGTATCTACACAATCCTATGAACCAATAAAAAAAGACTTTGCAAAGACATATAAACAGACAAACAGTATTTTATTAAAGTAGATTACTTAGAATCAAGAGTAATAATATAAATTGACTTTATATTACTTATTTTTGGATATTCCCTAAGGAGATGAACAATTCTCAATCAATTTGGCAAGTCTCATACATTGAATAATGATTAAGTAAATATTTATAAATTTGTTTTCTACGCTAGCTTTATTTTAAATCATTGATTATATCGAGTCATGGGCCCTCTTAATAAAACTAGAATATATAGTTTTCTACTCATTAAAGATGTAAAGATGAAACAGCAGTTTCTAACTTTGGATCGTTGAATTTACAATCTTAACATATTCTTCACTCATACTTAATTATTATCTGGTTCAGAGAGTTTATCATTTAGCATTTGTTCAAAAAATTAAACATAGTAATAGTCTCTTTTTCTATTATTTTATCAGACACCAATATATAGGCCTTAAAAATAAGATAGTGACAGTGTTTGAGGCTCGTCTTCTGATCAGACCATGACATTTTATAAACCACTCAAGTAATGACAGATAGTGGCTTAATATTATAAAAAAAGTTGTTACCTGGAACGTCAAAATATTTTTGAATGTATCTTCTAAAATATAAGGGAACAGTTCTTCTGTAATTTAAGAAATCCTTACATTTGATTGGAAGGCTCCCCTCACCAATTAGCGAATGGTGAGTGGGTATATATAAGACAAAGACTGTCTCTGAACTGTTCTTACTTTAGGGTACAGAGAAAAAGTGAAGATTATTGGACTGGAAGGATAAAAGAAACATTTTAAAAAAATCATGGGATTTCCATTCGTAGAAAGAATTACCATTGTACCTGAAGGACTTTCATCGACTTTACCCAAGATGAACCTTATTGGAAGGATATTTCTTCTTGGAACTTTTGCTATCCAACTTTTAGGAAATGATGAACTCCGCCATTTTAATGCCCACGTCAAGAGCAGAGATGACTGTTGAAAAATTGTAAACCTTTATCATATTTTGCTCAAAAATCGAATTTTTGATGTTTCATGAAAGAAATTCAAGAAGTACTAAGTAGTTTGACTCAAATTGGGTATCATTTTCATAAAGAAGTATATCCTGGGCGTAAGTGATTAAGTTTTCACGAATATCGCTAATTGCGTACTTTGGTGGAGGCCTCTAGTTATCCAAATTTTTTGGATAAATCGTAAAAAAAATAGAACTATTACAGCTGGTAAAGAAAATAAATACATTAGCCTAAAATTTACTGTTTGAGTTACAAACGATCAAATTTTCAAGTATCTAGCTCCAAACGTTTTTATGTACAATCCATTTTAATGACCGGCGGTATTTTTTACACGTAAATAAAATTAGAGAGTAGGCCTAATATTTTTTTTTTTTAATGTTTCTGTAGAAGAAATAGTATAAATTAGCTATCAATTTAAAGATTATTAAATTTCCAATAAAATGAAATGTAAATCAAACGTATCGTCGTTTTTTATCAGTAGATATGGCTATTGAAAACCAGGAATGTATCTAAAAATATGAATTTTTGATTCCGTTTGTCACTTGGAGACAAATTTTTTAAACGCACATCGCACTAATGTTATGGAAGAAACAACTGAAAAACAGTTTTATTTTAAAATCCTGGTCAATTTCTATTATTTGAAAATAAATAATGGGATTTTTAATGTACATTGTAGATTCTATAGGTTTACGAATTAGGGATTTCAAATTTTTTGTTACGCAAAAACTGTCATTTTCGGGAGAAATTGATCACAAATTCAAATTTCTTGGGTAAACAACACAAAATACAGGATTGAAACTTAAAAAAGGCTTATTTGCACACGACTTTAATAATACATATATCTCGATAAAAAGGTTTTGGGTTTGATTTAATACAGACAAGAGAAAATCGATTGAAACTAATCCAATGGGGAAGCAGGTTTTTCACTGGAGCCGAATCACGCTATACAGTATACGAATTAGAATATCTCGCTATGTAATAAGCGATCCTTAGATACAGATTCTATTTGCAAGGGATAAAATTTCAGGTATGATCATAAACATCTTGTAAATATTTTCAATGGTACAAGATCTGGATGCCTTTTCTCGTTCATCTAAATTTGCTCATCTAGAAGAAGATTCTTCTAATGGGATCGTGAACAGTCAGAAACATCAATGTTGATCCTACACTCGAAGGTTTAATTTCATAAAACATGAAGATTAGCTTTGGAAATGATATCAACATAAATAATTTACTTGAGCCCCACCCTGGGTGCATCTTGACTATATATTTGTGTCTGACCTTAGCATCAATTTGGAAGCCTTGATTCTTCTCCATAGTCAACGCATGATAGTACCACAGAAATGCTGAAAACAAATCCTCTCTGAGCTTCATCTTTCACACCAAGGTATGAAGAAAATATGAGAACGAACACGATCTTTATATTTATGATCCGACATTAATAACTATATAAAAGAAATGATTCATTGATGTTCTAAATATATACAATAATCACCTTCTCAATCCGAACAACCTCAAAAGCAGTCATTATCTTCTCTTCCGTTTGAATCTGTATCCTTGGATCCCTTTGAAACTGAGGGAAAATATACATATCATTATTCGATCGTTAATCGGAATGGTCTTACTAAGACAGAGCCCACAATTAGGTTCCTAAATGAAACGTTTAGTCACTAAAGTATTTCGGTTAATATGAGAACCGACGGTGAACCACAGACCCGAAATGACTTTCAAATACTCAGTAGAAATTTAAGTATTATTCATGAAGCCTCATCATCTTAAGACCAACGGTCACGCCGAAGCTACTGTTGAAGCAATTAAGACTCACGTTATGAAGTCAGTCAGCTACGAGGACTTAAGAAAGAGTATTTTTGAGTACCGTGGCATGCCACATATGATAGTCTCTCTCATACACAATAATGTTTTTAAACCGTTCAGTGTACTCGAAATCCGACCATTGAGAATAATTTCTCTAGAATAACAGATCAACATTCCAAAGCCAAATTTTTAGAATGAAGGGAAAGATGGAGAATACTTCGAAAAGGTATGACGTTAAGACTCAGAATCTATCCATACTCAGTCGAGGAATGGATCGTAGTTCGCAGCCCTCCAACAAAAAGGTGCTCTCAAAAAGCCAAAGTCCTCGAGAAGAGATACACATTTCTAACTTATAGAATATATCTCAATGGACGTACAATTATATAGAATCTGAAGTTCCTTAAACCCATCCCCAAGCACTTTAGAATCATTATTTTTTATTATTATAGAATTTTCAGGACGTGCTTCCTTTGTGTTGATTTGAATATTATATATTTTATTCTTTTCTGCGGATTTGCCCGTTTATATATAAAGTTTAGTTATGATTTTCATATTTTATATATTCTCTATAAGATCTTTAATAAATTTTGTAGTATTCTTGTATAATTCACTTCTAATAAGTAATATTATATTCCTGTATATAATATACATAAGTAATCCTTTTAAATGTTTCTATTTCTACAAGTAATTTTCTACCTAGTCCGTCTTTAAATTTTGTCTTATCAAAATCATTTATCAACGTTATTAACCGTATGGATTAAGCAAATTTCTACAAATCCGAATTTACTTTTTTAAATTACCCTTGCCTTATGGGCAAAATGAATATTTACAATAAAACATTTTATACTATATTTTAAATACAATATAAATTATATTTTATAAGATGAACGAACAATATAATAACTAATTTTTAATTAAAATAATTAATCTTATTGAACAATTAATATAAAAAATAAGAAATCAAAATTTTACCTATGTTGTTAGGTAATTTTGCCCTTAAGGATATTTCATCTTGATATATATATATATATATAAATTAATGAGATTTATAGGTCCTTTTTGTTATTTTGTGTAAAAATTCGTTGGAATTTTGTAATACAAAAATTACTATAAAATTCATTAACTGGTTGCTATTTGTTGGAAAAACTATGGAAGCATGTCCCAAAATTTCAAAGCATACGTCAACACAATCCATCTACAATATAAATACGAACCAATAGCAAAGTAGGTAATAAAATTTGTATTATAACAAAAAATACAGCAACGATTCGAATAGAAGAATTGCCAATAGTTTCTCTGTTACTAATTATATATGATGGATCATTCATACAAGAAAAGACTTATGAATTGGCAAACAAGTATAATATGAGGCAAGAACATAATTACATTATTATTCCAACAGAAAACAAATATTTATTGCATTTTATCATAATAAATATTGCATATATTGATTTAAAAAATTCAAAAAGAACGTTACTTTCACCTAAAATAAACAATAAAGACGAATAATCCTATTTTAATGATATATTGAGGCAAAATAGTTTAGGAGAAATTACAGGTCATCGTTTCCTATATTTCTTTAATTTAATAATAAATATTATGAAAAAAAACAATTGAAAATATACAACAAAATTAATTAGAGTTTGAACATAAAATATTCAACAAAATTAGTAAAAATTGGAGCATGTCGAACGAAAAATATGAATCGTATTTTGGGCTTTAGAGATCTATTTTTACATTTTGAAATGAAGAATTTGTTCTTCTGTCTTTTTTGAAGTGGCAAAATTAGTATAATTGAGAATGTCAATGGCATTGTAGCCTTAAAAATTTCCCTATCACTGTCTACGTCCAAAGACTTCTAGTAGTCTCTACACAAAATCGATAGAAACCTACCAAAATCAATAACACAATGTAGACTTGACGATCTGTAATATAAAGGGTTGTCGAATTCTCGCCATATTTTTAAAAACCTTCCAAATTTGTCATTTTTAATATGAATTGTTTAATATTTAGAGTGATGAATATGCAAAATGCGGAAAAGAAGTCCTTCAAATGGGCGACGTATCTTATGGGTCCAGGAGTCATTGTTATGAGTAGAATTCCTACCATCGTTTTTATTTTTTGCCAATGAGGACTACTCAATCTTATAATCTGTCATCAACAAAGTATTTCATTCAGGGAAACAAATATCTTCTTTATCTGAGAATGAGTCAAGCTTTAGACTGTATTCATTGACATCATCTTTTAATACATCCTCTTTAAATTCCGAATCTTGTAAATAATTCTTCACCATCAAGTATCTTTTGAGAGGTTACATTAATTTTTTTTTTTTTTTTTTTTTTTAACAAACTAATTAAAGATTCCATCTTATATAAATGATTCCTGTTGCGTATTGACGAAGGTTGCCGAGGTACCAATTATTTATAAGGAGGAGGAATCCAGGACGACCGAGAGAAATGAGGAGAAGGAAAGGCGTGGAGTAATAAGACAAAATATATTTATAGGAACATCTATATTCTTATTATAACATAAACCCACTCTGGTATATACATAGTTTACAAAACTATTTATGCTCAGGGTGCGTGGACAAAATCTGCCACTTCAAAAACAAAAAAAAAAATCAACTACAAGCTTATTTTATAATATTTGTTGATAAAATAAAAACGTATATCCTTATTAGGATATAGAGCAGCTATCTGTTCAATGTAAACGTCATCTGCAGCCCAACCCCGCTCAATGTGGCTACAAAACCGAGAACAGGCATTTTGGATCTGCACTGCTTCTATCTCACTGAATTTCTCCTTGATGCAGGTATTGAGAGACTGCTTGGTGTTATGGGAGGAGCGGTTGGTCATGTTCTCCACGTAGGACCAGACAAAGAAGTCCAACGGGTTCAAACCCGGTGATGAAAGAGGCCAAGAAGAGAAGGGTACGAAAGCAAAAGCATTGCTTTTTAGCCATTCTTGCATCCGCTTAGCTTTGTGGGGCGGCGCATAATCTGAATAGCAGCGCACCTACGATCTCTCTCATTGAACATAATGACTTTTCTTGGGCACATAAAATGGTGCTATCGCTACAAGTGATAAACAATAACTAAAGCCTATGGACCCGGGAAAACTTTTAACACCAAAAAACAGACAGATCAGACATCAGCTAATGGAGTAATGTCGTCTTTAAAATGCGGCAGATTTTGTCCACGCACCCTGTAATAAAAAGGTAAAAACAGTACTTTACAAATATAAATACATACAAGAAAATACATTAAAAGAGAATCAGAGGGAAGGAGACACGAATCTATTACAATTCCACAACTTATTCATGTAATTTCTCATCACCGAAAAATGTCTTCATATGTTTGTCCATAATTTTTATTATTTCGATATTATGTAGCTCTAAACTAATGCATATGCATTTTTTTGTCACTCATTCTATCGAGACGTACATAAGTGACGTTCATGTACATTGCACATGTATATTACGTTTCAAATATTTTATTTGCTCTAAATCTTCTTCCTCCACCATGAGAGTACTCTCGCTCTCTCTCCAAAATATATTTATTCTCAACAAGATTAGAATATATGTTAAAATTTCGTCGGATTTTCCTGCATACCGAGCGGTACATTAAAATCTAAACACTTTGAATTTTAATCTTCAACAAGACTTAATTTATTAATTGACAGTATAATTTGATAAATATTAATACTATAACTAGATGTGTATCTGAGCTCTCTTAATCATTAATATAGCTACCCTTAGCAGCAATGATGGTTTTCAGGGGGCTGCTGAAGGGCTGGCACCCACAGAGGATGTAGTCTTAATGCTGCTGACGGTGGCTTTGGGGGGTCGGTGTTTGGATGACAGACAATGCAGGCATTCCCCTTTACTTGTACCCAAATTTTGTATTCGCCATTGTTGGGTTCATGCTGGCTGTGGGGGAGCCAAAAGTGTCAAAAAAGAGTTGAAAAGACTAATACAAAACTCATTCAAAAGAGACTTGCTGGTATCAAAAGTGGCCTCTTCGCTATTACAAGGCTCTTTCCACCCAAGCTTAGCAATTTTGCAAGTACCATCTTTGAAGAATACAATTGTTTACCTAGGGAGATGAGATCAGGAGAGTTGAAGGCATGTTTTCAGCATCGCAATTGCAGTCTGAGCAGTTCAAAATATCCTTTATATTATTAAAACCCCAAGTTATTTGCATCTCCTTAGATAATTGAAGTTTGACCTCTGTGTTTCCTTGAAGTGCTCCACTGTCTTCTTCTGGATATTGGTTCTCAGTACTTGGTTTCTTCGGACTTTGATAAGTGGTGTATATGATGATCCTCTTACAGCCTACATATAAAGGATATTTCCAGGGAAAATTGACCTTAAATGTACTCTTATACCAAGATCTTGCGATACATGATGTGACCATGGAATGATTTAATATAAATTTCAATTTTCAATAGATGCATTCAATAGTCATGAACGAGATATCAAAGTTAATAAAACTAAAGGAACACACCATTAATAGCAAACCACATAAGAAATAAAAGAGGATTGCCAATAGCCAAAATCATTGCGAATTATAAATGGAAACTAATTATTTTTACATCTATTGGTTGGATTCTTTATGAAAAGATCCTCTCCGTTGGTGATAACTGTGTGAAGTGAGTATTTCCCCATAAATGTACCTAAAACTAAAGAGCAAATAAAGGCTTTACAGCAAACAAAGCGAAAAAAAGGATCACAAATTCAGGCATAATTTATATCCTTTATTTATTTTAATTTATTATGCAATATACATATATCTTTCATCTGAGATAAACTCCAAAGCTTAATAAGTTCCGAATTGAATCACGGCCTCTTGTACCCTCGTCTTGAAGGTTCCATGAATATATGTCACCTGAAGTCAAGGGTCCATTTACCCCCCTTTATGTCTAAAAAAATGAGCATTCCCTTTTCAGATAAGTATTGAGTTGTCCCAAATTCCGATGTAACCCCTTGAGTTTCCAACAATTTCTCCAGCTCCGGAGAGACTCAAAAAATTATTACATGAAGGATTTAAACATGGAGCCTGAAGTTTGAAGCCTTAATAATCAATTTATCCCCCTCTAGAACCTCCTGGTAAATTTTAGAATGGAACTCTTCCAAAACATCGAGATGGGAATGTTCCAGTAGATATCATCCGTCGGTGGACAGCAAAGCCATAATGTGTCAACTAAAGCAATAATAGCATCAAAGCTTAGAGCAGGCTTGTGAACGGAACGCAAAATAGAACGTCGTTCAATTGTACGTCCGTTTAATAAACGGAACGCTGAACCGCAGATTTTTTTAAACGCTGAATTATGAACGCTAAAGAAGACATTTTAATGTTTTGTTCCAACAGTACTTACGAAAATTCAAGAAATCAAAGTTAATATTCTTAAACTTATGATTAGAAGGACTGATATAGCACATAGGAGACAAACTTGGGAGACCTGTTTTGTGGCACAGGGGGGGGGCAAAGGCACTTTTTGAAGGCTCTTATCGAAAATTGCCCTCTGCTGCCAACATGACCTCGACCCTGAATGCTGTGCACACCTTGACAACGTAGCCTTCAGATATTGGTGCTATCCCTACCTCTCGATGGAGGTATTTAATACTGCGACGTTGGGATGGGGGACAGCACAGGTCAACTTTCGATATAGGCCCAGATATCATACTCGAGACGATTCATGTCGGCCGAGGAGGGAGGCCACAAATAATGTTTGCAGAAATTGTAAAAATTTTCCTTCAGTATGGTCTTGGCGTTGTTCCCCTTAGCAGAGGCATGTTGGAACACATAGCTCCCCTCTCGGTAGCTGTACTTTACATCTCCTTCAGGACGTCCTGGTAATCCTTGGCTCCGATTTTAAGGACTTTCGGGAACCAATACGGGGACATCCTCTTCCTGTGTGATGCCACGATTCTCAACATTATTGCAAAGGCTGGGAACTTAGTCTGTTTGACGGGCAGGCCGCGAAGGCGAGGAAGCGGTCGTTCTTGGAGTTTCTGCACTGGTCCGTGGTTCATTTTTTTTGTCTTGTTGCTGTGCTGTACGTGAATCAAATTGGCTATACTTTGCCTTTTAGCCTCCATCTCGACAATGAATGAACCGATTTTAGTTCATTTGAATGCTAATATTCACCGTATTAATTCAAATTTAGATATATTTCATATCCAATGTATTTGATAAGTATTTAATTATTAGATGTAAGTAATCTAATAGACTTATTTATATTTAATTTTCCAACTTCTCCTCCTTCTCAAATATTCATATTTTCTTACAATTAGTAAAAATATACTCTACAAAACAGGATTTTAAAAATAAGGTATGAAAGGGCAAACCTACTTAAATAACAATAATAAATGTTGGTTTTAGCCGGCAGGCGTTCTAAGACCTGAATTTTGTTAAATAGTGTAATTACCATTCATGCAAATCCTGTGTTTTCTTTAGTTTACCTATTTTATTGGAGTTGATAATCAGCTGAAGAATGAATTTTCTTTTCCTATAGGGTAACCCTAAGGAATGGATGTGTAGTTATAATTATAATTCCTCGATGGAATCAGAGTTGATTCAGAGATCAGTATTGGAGTGATCCTTGCTTTATTTTCCTTCCCACAGCAGATTGCAGCTGATCTCCTCCAAAACCTTCCTGAAACTGTTAGGTTTGCCATGCTGTTTTTATGTTTCTTTTTTTTTAACATGTCCTGGATACACAGGATGTTAGTATTGAAACAACTACTTTCAAATATTAGAAAAGGAAAAACAGTTGTTTGTGTGCTTCTTTTTTTTTTTCATGTTTTAATCGGTTTCACTTCTCTCTCTCTGTCAAGTAGGTAATTTCGCTTCTTTTGGCATAAATTGTTTTAAAATCTATAATAAAATTAATAAAAATGAATTTAAATATAAAAATAAAATTTTCCATGTTCTAAAGATATTTTAAATATAGTCAGTTATCTTCATTATGGCAGTAATTCGTTCTCTCCACCCTCCTCAATCCTTTAACAGTCACTGATTTTAACAAAGGTCGTCATTCAGTAATAGTATATGGCTCCCTCCCGCCTACTTTTTGTCCTCTTACATGCAGGGTGTCTCTTGTTATTGCTTTATACTTAGGTGTTCTATCCTCAAGAATAAAATAATAATGTTAACGGCTTTAGAAAATAAAAACGTCTTTTAAATTGACAACTGCAATAAACAAGTCCCACTTTATTGGACATATTTTATACAGCTCTATCCGTTATTGAATTTTATTCGAAAAATAAATATATTTGAATGTATTGTATAAATGAAAATGATTGATAAACTTTTGAAAGGCTTTATCATATTTAATATAATTTTTGAGGTTATACCATTTATTATCAAATTTAATTCTCTTTGCTCCATTGTGTAATCCCTTTTAACTAAATAATTACAAGGTCAAATCAATGCATTATATGTGAATTTTACGAGGGTTTTTGATATAATGAAATAGGGGTACTGTATTATATCTTTAATCTTTAAAGCTTCTTAAAACCTTTGATATTTATCATGGTTTTTACAATAAAATAAAAGCAAATCCGTTGAACAGGGGTATCCTTCTATTGGTCGAGTCAATAACATAAAATTGATCCCATATATTTTCTATTGTAATATCCTTGGAAGATTTTATTTATATGATATGGGATATTTACTACCTTTGAAAGATAATGATGAGATTTGTGGCCATACAAAATCAAATCATTAAAATCAATATGGTATCTCTGATAATTTGAAAAATGTTTTGAAGGAGAGCAGTTTAGCTTTCACAATGTTTCATTAGATTAGCTAGTTACACGCAACTGCCACGTAGGTAGGGGTGCCCCCCCCTGCACTTCAAAGATGCAAGGACAACGTTACATTCTCTCATAAAAATTACACTTGTAAAAACATTTGATAACGTGTAACGACGTTTTCAGATACGTGCACTCTAAAAACTGATTAAAAAAAAATACCGTTCCAGATTTCCTGTAAATACGAACCCACAACTGATGAATATTTACTGCTTTCCTCAGAAAAAGTTTATTTTTTCATTCTTCCTGTTGATTTTTACTATGACAGGATTGAAAATCCAGAATGTTTTTCTTTGCCAACTTTTTGAGGATGATTTTTTTTTTTTTTGTAATATTCTGAGTGTTGAAAATTCGTTGTTAGGCTAGCAATCAAGAAACAATACAAACTATCTTCTTATTTTTATTTTTTTGTTTCTTCTGTTCAAAGGATATTTGACTAAGTAAAGGCCTGACAAAAAAGGCATAGTAATGCAGGCTCCTTTATATAAATGTAACAATTTTTCAAAATTACAAAAGTTCTAAAGATCATCAAATTTGAAAAATTTAATTTATAAATAAAAACAAACACCTCGTCTTTATTACCAGTTCCAGCATGGTGACGTTTTTTACAAAGTTAGGCTCTAGGTTGGGTGAAGCAGAGATGATGGCCTCTTTTAATTGGGCTTTCGTTATTCATCAGACTCTTGAATGCTTCCCCTAGAGGTGCCCAAAAATAAAAAAAGTCCTGAGGGAACAGTCGGATCTTTTGTGAGGTCTTCCTTTTCAGCTTGTTGAGGAAGATTTTGTACTTTTCACCAAAAATTATTTATATATTTATAATTTTCCGTTGTGCCTGTCACAAAATCAAAGGCAAGGAACAAACTGAAAGCAACTTTTAATACTATTCTGCACGTCAGTCTCTCCCCCCCCCCCACCACAACCTGATCTTATTATTTCTCAAGTTACTCACTGAGGGTACGTAGAATATGTATTTTAGTTATTACATCTGATAATGGCACGTCTAGAGTCCAGTTTGTTATTTTGTCCTATAAACATGTTAGATTTTTTACTCGTTTATTTAGGAAGGTGTGCCTCAGGAATGATTTGACCGTCACAAGTATACTTTCAGTCGCTAAAGGTTGAGAACCCCTGATTTAGATGAATAATTTTTTGAATCCTACTACATCACTTACAACTACTTACATTTATTGAAAAAATATATAATATGTACTGAAAACAAATAGACGTGAGTTTAAATGTTTTACTCAAGTAGATTGCTGATGAATTTTTTTATATTGCGTGTTGAGTATTTAATGATTGTCTGACAGTTAATGAAATAAAAGAGTTATTATTGATTCAAAATGAGTTCTTTAATATATAGTTTTATTGGATACTAGCGGTTGTAACCGGCATTAGCCGGAGTAATTAGGTGGTAGATAAAAAACAAATGTTGATGTAATAATATAGAAAATAACTCCGACAGAAACCTTCAGTGTTTGTGTGCTTTTTTCATCAGCTCACTCATAGGTAACTTTTCAATATTTATATCAATTCATACATGTTCTCTCCTCAAGAATGAAAAAATAATAATAAGTGTTTGAGAAAAAAAATTAATGTATTGGGATGACTGATGAGTACTTTAGTCTTAAGAGCGCTTACTAATAAAAAATAAAGTTTATTTTAGCATACCGGTGTTTATATTTAAAGTATACTGAAAATGCATATAAATTATGATACACCAAGTACAAATAAAAACCAATAAAAAACAGGAAATCCTCCCCTTATATACATACCTGGAATATTTCATTAATAAAGTATCATTATTATGTCTTATCATCAAAGATATGTATGTGATATACATCAGGGAGCACCATATATGTACACTGTATGCATTTTTATGGATTTAACGGAAAAAATTATATAACTAATTAACAATATGTTCGTATTTAATGAAAACAATAATATTTGGTGCAAGATATGTGCAATAATCTGAATACATATTTCATGTATCTTATTTTTCTTAATAAACCATCGATATTCTTATGAAAAATCCCAAGGACAGACCATTAATGACCGATCCTTAGGACCACAGGTCCTAAGACTAGACTAATATATGCAGACTGACACAACCCTAGGGAGTGCGATATACAATCCACCCCATGAAATTTTTTAGACATATGGTTATACCTTGCTTTCTTAATGATATTGTGTACCAAAAAAAAACCAAGATTCAATGCATTTTCTAAACTATAACAAAAACAAAAAAATAAAAAGGATACTGTTAACGTAGAGTACTTTAGTCTCTGGAGATCTTACTAAAAAAGAACAGTGCACCCCGTATGCTAAATAAAAAATGCTTGGTTGAGTGAATTCCTTTTTACGTACCAGCATTTATATTTAATTCCAAGATTAATAGAAATACGAGGTCATACCATAACGCGTATAATACTGATGTTTGACTTCCACCACACTTTTATTACTGACATCAGAGTCTATTAGCGAAGTTGTGCTTTCTTAAAATTCATTTTTTCTTGAATTTTACCAGTCGGTACAATAAACTAAATTGAAAATTCTTGCAATAGTGACGTCATAGACTATGATTGTTAAACATTAAATGAAAGATATGTATATTCAAATAATTAAGGATCCCTATATACAGTGCACCCTGTACACACGGTCGATGCTATATGCACGCCCCAACAATAGTTATATACTGTAACTTTGCTTAATCTATATAAATTTAAATATTCATTCAGCGGAGCAAAACTATGTGGCCTCCCACTTTTGAGAAATTTTTATAGTTAACAGAATAGACAAAGTTTAAAATATTGTCTAAAAAATTAAAATTGTCCAAATTTTTGAAGGTCATTTTCTTTAGTTAATCAACTCGAAAGAGGTTTACTTTTTCAAATTTAGAGTGTTTCATAAAATATAACTCTGAGTTTTCCAAAAGTTTCTCGTCACTTCCAAAAAAAAATTTATTTTGTTAAATATGACTTTTTAAAAAAGAATATTTGCCAAACGCCCTTAAAAATCCTGTAGACGCCCCTGATGAGGTACTATTATCAAACTTTCCTCCTGATTTACAAATCTAATCATGCTTCAGTGTCTCAGACCATTTTATGCAGTGAAGTTAACCGCTTACATCTTTTGGCTCGCTCTTTTTTTAAAAGTTGACAGCCTGAAGTGTGAATTTTATTTCCATAGGCTCCTCTAATTATTATTTAATTCCTGATGAATTAACTTCTTTATACCTACATATAAGCTATCATTGATGAATACGAAACCGGATTCAGAATTCGTGTGTCCTCATGAAAGTAACTCTGAGGATGTTTTGTGGAGCTATAATTTTACGTCCTAGCTGGTCTGAGAGTAGAATTGAGGATCGACATCCTTTAAGTAATTCTTCCCAATGTCCTTGTGTATTGGCTTCTCCCTCTATTTACAGCTACGTAGGGAAGGCTTTCAGTGTCCGTCATCTGCAGCGAGTGCTAGGCCATGGAAGCCATCATTAACACTGAGGGCGGCTACATTAATAATTAAAAGAGCTCCAACACGCATTAATTTTGTTGAAATTCTATTGTTAATAAATAAATTATATCTTGTTGAAGTTTAAAAGTACTCAGATTTTAATGGACTACTCGCTAAAAACTTTTTAAAAGGCTGTAGCTGACCCCACGCAAAATTTTCAAGTGCCCTTTGTTAGAATTGCGGCCCAATGTTGGGAAACATTGTATTAGAGGGAGACGTTAACACACTTATCAAATAATGATATAAAACACGGCTCAACCGTTATTCCTTTTCGAATCCTTATACTTCAATTTTTTCTTTACACAAACCCCATCTTTAATCCCCATATTATACTTATGTAAATGCACACTTTAGTTCTTTTCTAAGTTTTTTTTCTTTCTATAAGTGTTGTTCAATTTTCATACATACTCAACATAAATAAACATATTGAAGGAGATGCCTGCCATAGATATATAATATTCATCAGATCCTCTTGTTTATATAGCTCTTCAAATCAAAAATTTACGAGTAAAAAATAAAAATATGGTGTTTGTTTTTATTTATTTATTTGGCAGTACTTTCATAGGATTTTTAAAGCATTGAATCTTTTAATTACATTTAAAGTGTTGGATTTGAGTTGCATGAAGTTCGAGCTGAATCAATTTGATCCAATTTACCAGGGCTACGCAACCTTTGAGATGCCAACTTCAAAATATCTTATTAATGTATATGCTACTATTATCAATAATATTGAGCGCGCCAGTGAATATTCCTCCACGTGCCATAGGTTGCCGACCCTCACTATAATCAGTGGTAGAAATTGGCAGTAATTTGAGTGTTTTAAAGAATAATAGAAACTAAAATCCCTTTTTTTTTTTTTTTTTAAATTTGTAATTAATTTATTTTACTAAGAAAATATACATGCATAAATTCTTAGGGTTTGTTTAATTAGTCAGATAGGGTTGCACTGGTTAGGTGGAAATGCACATTATAGTATTACAATTACTCCATCTTATGCAGAAATCTTCTTTGAAGTCCATATAAGAAAGTATATTTCCTTCTCTAGGAATGACTTGGGCGCTAACCTTCAATAATTGAGTTCAAAAGAATAATTTCCCCAAAGCGCATTGTCCATTGAGCTACGCCGTTCCATGATAATTTGGGAGCCTCACACTGGAAATGGAAATTGAGCATTATAAGGATAAATTTGTAACAAAAAGAGAGAGATATATTTTTTTGATAAATATGGATCTCATAAGTCAAAACAATTAATATAAATGAAACAGTTTTAAAAAATTGCACTTCAAGCGGTTCTTGCATACCCTCGCCAATCCTCAACCAGCTTCGATCTAAAAATACTACTAGTATGTGAAATCAGATTTTTGTCCATAATCCAGCTCGTTTCTAAAAAAACAAGTCAAGCACTCGTATTTTAAATGTTATAAGGTATTTTGAACTTGATTAATTTTCTAAGTACAGAGTGTGACAGTGCCATGAAAATGATTTTTTTTCAAACAAAATTTCCTCTCCAACTAGTTATCAGATAAAAAAAGAATAAAACCAGATTCTGTAAGCTAGATGGATTTTAATTATATATTTTATTAAATCACCTCCAGTCTCAATTACAGTTTATATACGAGGCCCAAAGTACGCGCTGGCTTTCTCCACTTGGACCCTTAGCTAATCCTGGGATTTCTTTCTTGATCCGACTGATAAGCTCGTCTTTGGTAATCCAGGGGTTCGATTGGTTTTTTTGTTGGACGGCGCCTCACACATAAAAATCCATTTTGGTCTGGAAATCCTAGACCAGTCTGAGACTCTTATGGTTTTTGTTGGACTGGACTTATCGTTCTAGAATAGTCCAAAGCACAAAAATGTTCTTAACTTGTCGAAACCATTCAGTAGAGTCCGGCCTCGAAAAATCCGTCTTATTTTAAATATAATCTGTTAATGACGTCAACTGTGTATTGAAATTGTGAACACGGCACAAACTTCCTTATACCAAGTTTATTCAGCAATGGCTCTCAGGAATTTTCATCACATTGTCCCACTTGGAATAAAGAACTCGGATTGCAAGCATTCCTTGCGATGGATCATCAATTTAAAAGTGTATTCCTTTGATTTTCTTTTGCCTCTAACTCCTGGAGATCACAAAAGTCCACTTAATCCGGGCTTAGTGAATTAAGAATGATCATGGAACTTAGCCATGGTCAAATTAAAAGCATATCTAAATCTCTAATTGTTATGTATTTTAGTTTTATGTTTATAATTTGATATTATAAGATATAAATATATAGATTCTGAGTTATTCTGAATGTTACAACATGTATTCAGTATTTGTTTTAGAACTTATCGTGTATTTTTTTAGATTTTCAAGGTTATCCAGATGTTTATAATCCATATAAGATGTAATGAAAACATCAGTGACCATTGATCTTGAAAAAAAAATCGGTTTTCCCATATGTGTGGCGATTACATAAACGCAAGGTGGGATTTTTTTTATGAAACAGGGAAAAACGCATTATAAGTTTATCACATGATTGACCAACCAAAGATGATTTTTTAACGAGCCAATTACAATATTAAACCACTGAAAAGCTGTCAAACAAGTTATTAATATTATAGATATTTGTTTCCATTTGAGCATGAACATATTGTATACAAGTTCAGTCAATTTGATTGTACAATATTTAAACTTTAAATCGAATTTTGATATCATCAATATAATCAATTTCAGTTGGTGCTTTTAACCAATTAATCAATTTCTTCTTTTCTCCATTCCTGCAACGTGAATACTTATACTCTCTTCTTTGAAAATAATTTTCACGTCATGACATCTCCCGATTTTTATCAGGTTCACTTAACCTTAAAAACCCCGGCTCCTAAGAACTTAATCACTTTTTTAAATTAATTATAGTACTCATATTAACAGATATGTTTATTATACTGTCGCAATATTGAGAAACAGTATCCCAGCTTACTTTTAAATTATCGCTACACATATGTATATAGATGGTATAATAGAGTTTGTGTGTGTCCTTCATGAGTGACCTTTGGACACCTTTTTGATGTAAAAAAAAAGAAGATTTCTAATAAAATATTGGACTTGTGGGCCTAACAAAGTTTGTAGAAATATAACTGAGAATTCGTTGGTACATAAATTTGAAACATAAAAATTGATATTCAAATGAAAGATCAGTCATTTTCTGAACAATTTTTCAATTTCTTTCAGTTTTATTTTTTATTTTGTTGTTTATTCTTTATCAAACGTTATTTTTCATTTTTTCAATAGAAATGCCTCAAAACGTTGCATTTTGTAACTAACTATAGGGACTCCAATTTCATAATTATGTATTTTCAAATTCCTGAACAAAACAATTTAAAGCACAGTTTTTGCCATTTTTGCAAATATGAACGAGTTATTAAGGTTTATTTATTCGACGACATTATTCAGCATAACTTTTTTGTTTTTGCAAGTACGAAAAAATCTTGATAGGTTTGTGTTCCTCTTTACAATTGCAATAAATGCTATTTTGGTAATTTTTTTTTCTAATAATAATGGCAAAAAGATTTTGGTAATTTTATTCAAAAAGTTCGATTTGGTAATTTTTATAGAAAAATAAAAGATGAACTTTTCATTTAGGCAATTTTGTTCATCCATACATGTTGGAATGTTATCTGAAGTTTATAACAATTATTTTTTAAATACATATATCACAATACTCACACGCACCGAAGGGGTATAAAAATTATGATGAAATAATATGAACCATTGTCAATGTGATTAATGTGATTTCCGACTCACTCCATGGACCGAGCACGCCGGGTAACCCTTCAGTTGTAATATTATTAGTAGCAGTAGTACCCCGCATTACCCAGATAATTAGGCGCTGGCTAAAAAATAAATTTTTCTTTCATTATATAAAAGATAACTCCTTAAGAAATCGTCGGCATTATTCTCCATTTTTCATGAGTAGACTCACACGGCACTACTCTATACCATTATTTCTCAGCACAGCTGTCAAAGAAACAATAACAAATATGATGTCGTTTTCGAAACCTATCAATGTAAAATGTGAGCGTCCTATTGGACTTTTATTAATTCATATGACGTATTCTCTCCTCAAGAATGAAGTAATATTTCTAAGAGTTTGAGACAATTAATTTAATATGTTGGGATGACGGAGGAGTACTTTATTCATAAATTATAAAAACAAATGGAACTAATTTTAACATTTACACGTTTTAATTTGATTCAAGTCTTACAACATAATAAAACGCACATGAATTATGATCATGTAGGTACAAAAGAGAGCAAGGAACAGCAACAGTAATCTCTGTACATGTATACGTCTGCAATATTTCATTACTAGACTAGTGTTGTGTTGGTCCTTATTTAGGACTGAAGAATGTAGTCCCGTCCAGTTCAGCCCTCAAAATTTATAAAGTTTGGCAATTGATGATATCATTATACTATACGTGGACTGTTAATAAATGCTAATTATGTCATTATAATAGAGGGATTTTGTAATTTTTACTTATTCCGAATCTCCTGTCTATTCCGCATAAGTAAACAATATTAAACGTTTCTCAAATATTTCATCATGAGTAAGTAAGACGCAAAAAGGCAGAGGATCTCTGACCTTCGTGATGCCAAATTTTTGGACATTGTTAAGTGCTCCTCATTTTCAAGGTGGCCATGATGAAAAAGGATGGAGAACACCTCTTAAGGAAAGAAAGAAGTGGGGGACACAACTTGAAAAGGAATTTTGAGTTTCTAGGGGACCTGAAGAAGAAGATCAAGGAGTACCCACCGACCTATATAATAACTGGATACACAACCTATAGAATAAAAAGGAGAAAAAGAGTGATTACCCTTCTGCTGTTGGAAGCCATCTTGAGTATCTATTTGTACGAAACACTCTTTACGTGACTTTACTTATTCATTAATAAGTATATGCAAATTATTTGTGCATACAAGTGGAGGATCACCAATTATTGTGTCGCATTTGGTTGCAAAAACAAGTAAGCTGCTGGCAAATTCAATTTCATATCATCGTTTTCTGATCCAAGATCCATAAAGGTGCAGATAATGGGTGAGGAATCTCAACCGAGATTACTTTATTCCCAAAAATTGTTGGAAAATTTGTTCGGAATAATTTATTCTAGAATCCTTTAATCGAACTCTGGACGTTGTAAGGCTGAGAGAAAATGCTGTCCCTACTCTATTCAAAGCATTCCCGCCTCGCCTTTAAGAAGAAGTTGCAAGAACTCTTCGAAAATGCAAGTCTCCTATAAGGAGGTCCTC
Organism: Lepeophtheirus salmonis; assembly: GCF_016086655.4. Lineage (NCBI taxonomy): Eukaryota > Metazoa > Arthropoda > Copepoda > Siphonostomatoida > Caligidae > Lepeophtheirus > Lepeophtheirus salmonis. The sequence goes on along the minus strand of NC_052139.2, from coordinate 30,121,082 downwards.
TTCACCTCCTAAAAAGGTCAAACCATCTCCTGGACTCGAGATAGATCCTTCCCACTTCGAGGCTACGGAAAATGTGCGATTGGATCATCCCTATTCTCTCACATCAGCTCAAGTCATTAATGAGAAACTCCAATGGCAAACAAATATGATTTCAGGGCTTGCATCAACGGAATACAATCACCAAGAAGTAAGGAAACTTAATTGCCGTTCTAGAAGACCTGAGGTCCAAGAAAATACTATCATAAGAGGCTTTATCTATACATGATATAATCTATGACGTTCCGAAAAAACCTTTTAAACAGGATGCAAAACGGAAGTGGTATAAAGGGAAGTCTCATCAAAGAACAAGAGAACAGAATCAGACGTCATATCACACCTGGATGATGAAGATCTATCCCTGATTAAGAAGTATGGCCTGGAAGAAAAACATTTACTTTTTGCAATACCACGACTATTGTTATGTGTCTCCTTTTGTACACAATTCAAAGAATACTACAAGATGCTGAGGTTCACCATACTGTCATGGCTTAAGGCCACCTACCAAGAAGACAACTAAGTGTGGACCCAAGATGGTGAACCCTCACGCATATCGCCCAAATGCCAGAAGTTCTGCGCTTATTACATGGCTGATTTTTGGCCCAAGGGCATGTGGCAATCATTTTCGACAGATTTGAAACCGTTGGACTTTGCTGTGTGGGCACTTTGGGGAATGCGACTAAACAGATATCTCACCCGAACGTTAACTCCCCGGAGGCCACCATTGTGAAGGAGCAGCCCTCACAACTAGTACCAAGGACCGATATGATCCGTCTTAAGACTGGCCATTACAAATAAGGACTGACAGTCCCAACGACTGATAAGACCAAATAAATAAAGACAGACACAGTACAAACAACGATTACATTATTATTTCTTGTATCCAAAAATATTTATATGATTTAAATTAGGGAGCACTATATACAGTGTACCCTGTACCCACATCTGATGTTAAATACACACGCCTGCAATATTTCATTGATACACTATAAGTTCAAAAGACTTATTCTAAGAAGTTTTGCAACGGAGAGGAGATGGATTTCTTTCATTGCTGACGTACAAAATTGTCAGCAACAATCACTTCTTTCCAGTCATTTTTTTTAAAGATCTTTGGGCGGTCTGGTGGGGAAACCCTGAGATATCTTGTATGGACTCTCATGAACTTGAGGGGATTTCTTTAACTCCTCCCGGTCCAACTTTACCTTTTTGACGGAATTTTACTCCCTTTCCAACGTTTCGGACTTGCTGACAATTGTAGAATTTACTCTTGTAGGTGCCCAACTCTTTGGACTTTGCGAATGGAAATTTGTTAATCACGTTCAAGTCCCATTTTCTCGACTTGTGTTTGTTGTGTATAGGCGAGGTTTCAAGACAAAACATTTACTACAAGAGAAACCCAGGACGACCGAGAAATGATGAGAAGGAACGATGAGTTTACAAAGTATCGATTACGTGGAGCACATATAATATATTATATTCAAATATATATTAACTACTACTCTGTCGCCTACAACACTCATAGGGCATTTATACTAAGAATTATAACCTTATTATACCTTACATTTCTACAATATATTAAACAGTACCACGATAACTGTCCCGGGGATAATTGGCCGTGGAAGATTGCCTTAGAGGCCTTTAAACCCTCTACACACGGATTAGACCAGGGGTAATGTGATTTTGCTAAAAACCACAGCTGATTCATCCAATACAACTAAGGAGCCCCTCTAATATCAAAAAATAATTCGAAAGGCTGAGGTAGTGCAGGGTACTTGGGTACCTCCAGGTCCTTAAAACTCACCGCCAAAGTATCATATACATCCAAGGGATCCCTAACATGCTAAAAAAATATTGGGATTTGCCCTTGGGCAACGGGTATTTCTTAGCAATCCCGCACTACCCCCGGACTAATCCGAGGACGTAGCGTATTCAACCATATTTTATGAGGCCCTGTGTTTTCCACGTACGATCTTAAAAATATCAAATAATTACAAGAAAAGAAGAAGGGGGGAAGAAGATGAAGTTCATTTGCACATGCACTTCAGTACATAAACTAAAGAGCTCAGGTTGGTTATGTTCGGTAACAAATTGTTTATGCCTTAAAATATGAAAATATGAATTTAATTTCAATCATCCCACCTTCTTTAATTATTCAATTATTAAGTGTTCAGATTTCAATGGACCTCCTGGTATCCCTTGTCTATTCAGGTTGAAAATAACCAAGCTAATCCCATTTCTGGATACCAATGTTCCATTTGTTTCCATATCAATTTAATTTTAGAACACCTCAAATGGTTTTTTTTTACTTCATTTAAAATCTTAAAAGGCTTTCTTCCCTCTTTTATAAATGCCTTAATTCTTAGGGCTAATAAATTATTTTTATTACTACTTTAATCCAGGTCCTTAATGGTTTTTGAGTGTAGAATCCTTTTATAAGAATAGAAGCCTTATTATATAAAAATAAAGGTTTCATATAAAGCATACATCTTTTTTTAAAACTTGATTTAATTCATTAAAAATACCATACTTTTTGTCAAAACTAGTGATGGATTGGTGCATTACTCGAACTCGAAAAAGAAAATAGGGTCCACTATTAACTCTAACGAGCCACAAATAATATTTTGCAAAACTCAACTTTGCTTGAAATCATATAATAATTGAAACACGACACATTCAAGTCATGATGATTAGTGAAACATATACTACATATTAATCAATTAAAAATGTGTTTCATCCTTTTTTGAGTTTGACTCTTAAAACATATTTTTAGACAGTGTAATATCCATACACCACTGATTGAGATATGAATATAAAAATTATCATGCATTTTATGAAAATATATGACTCAAAGGTAATTTCAACCCTCCAAAGTTCAACCAAGAGGCAAATAATATAACTTATTTGACAATATTGATCAAATTTTAATTCTACATATATTAAAAAATATATAAAAAGAAAAAAATAAGAAACACAACAGCGAAATAATGGAATATATTCTAAAAATAAAATTAGTTATATATTATATGGGGTTGGCGGGAAAAAAAATCGTATTTCGCACCTTTTTTTGAAATTAAGTATATCTTGTTAATTATTCGTCCTATTTGAGCATACGATAAAGTGTTGTAAATGAGTGAGTGTATACTACAAACTCTTTTTAAAAGTATTGTGCTTGACACGTTCAGTTGTTAATAATCGTGCGTCGAGTATGGAAGTCTCAAAAGACGAAATTCGCCATATTTGAAATTTTTAGCTTCTGAAAGGGAAAAACGTGTCGAATGCGAACAAGAATATTTGCAATGGTTAGGGGGCCAATACTCCATCGGTTCGTATTGCCCAACAGTGCTTCGAGCGATGTTTTCTCCTCTCAATTCTTCCATCTACTGTAAACAACACTGCAGTTTGAAGCTGGTGATCAAATGGAACCGGGGAATGAGTGTATCGGAGAGACACATTTTTTATGATACACCATAGGCTCCGAGAGCTCAGATGGGTAGTTCCTATGCATCCACCAAACAGTCCGAAAGTGGCATCACGTGAGTAAAACCTTTTCCTATCTATGGCCAACGTGCTTGCGGTACAAATTTGACCTCAATAGAGCTTTTTTGCCAATAAAGACCAGGGCATTATGAAGCTGGATTCTCGTTGCCAACAACTTTTCGAAGACAATGGGGCATGCTTGGTATAAATCAGATGATCGTAATACTGTAGGCCCCAATTAATCTAGGATTTTTTTCTTTTTACTAGAAAATTTGATATTTGAAATTTTTTTTTCCTAAAATTCATTTTTTTGTCAAAACTGTGGATTTTTGTAATTCCAAAAAAATGGTATCAGATACGATCAGCTGTGACAAGGGAAGAGGGCGGGGGGAGCTTGAAATAAGTAAATACATTGTCAGGCATTACTCTCATGTCGATCTCCAATTCTACTCTGAGTTCGAAAAGGATTTACAATATTTGTAACTCCAAAAAAATCCTCAATACTTTTATGAACACACACGGATGTACGATCAGGTTTTGAATATAATCACGCAACCTTACCTCCCAAAAGAAAAAAACAACCCCAAACTCCTCTTGTAGTTAGCCAAATAAGTCAGCAGTACCAACTGAGTAGATATGATTAGGTATTATATTATCTCCTTGAAGAAATAGCCAAAATTTATTCATATAAATAATAAAAAAGCCAATATATGTAGTATTTAAAGGACAAGGGATCAACCAGAAGTTATACTCCTGTTCTTTTGGAAATTGAGCATAAGTATAGAATAAATGATTACTTCGTGTATATATGACGTATTGAGGGAGAAGAGGGAATGAACAGGTGACAACAATTAGATAGGCTATTTTTGTACAAAAAAACAAACAAACACAAAAACGGGCCAGCTAAAAAATACATACGATTGAGTACGACTTCGATGTACAATTTTACTCTGAGACAAAAAAAGGAATTGAGTGTAGAACTCCTCAACAAATCCTGAATGTGACTCGGTGTCTTATATGAGAACAAACGAATGTTCAATCAGGTTATAAACATGTTTGAATCTAGTAGGAGAGGAAGTTCACTACTCAGGGGTTTTTAAAAAATGACGACTGCAAAAGAAAAGAAAATACATTCTTCAGCTGATTACCTATTCCATGAAAATAAAATAAAAAGTTGCCAGCTAAATAATTTAAAGTATTACCCACCCCATCCCCCCCCTCCTACTTTAAATGTAACAAAAAACAACAACATTAGGGTTAATTTTTCAAATTTGAAATGACATGGAAACGAAACAGAGTATTGTATTAATTGAGTTTATTTTATTTTTATGCAATTATATCTGACAACACCAAACACCAATACAAAATGAAAAAAAAAATCTAATTAGCAAAACTACTTGCAAAATTATAAACATTATTGCAAAAAAAGGAAGAAAAAATGTACTAGGCTCAAACGCTTTTTCTCATTAATAATAGAGCACTTTAATGAGCATGTTGTATGTATTTTTGATGAAAGGGATTTTGGACTCTGCTGCATAATTAATATTAAAGCCATATAAGGTCAATAATAATTAATATATCTAAAATAATTTGTTGAATGAGTCAAATTACAAAAGAAAAAAAGAAGCAATTTAAAGCCTTTTGAATTTATTATTTTGTTTAAAACCTATTTTATTTGAGAGAAGCTTCGAGGGAATTCCATTTATGTATAATAAATTATATGAATTACACAAAGAAGGAATAATTACACAGAATAATATACATTACATTACAAACGTTTATCCCTAAGGAATGAAATTAGCTTCTTGAGTGATTTTATCCCTAATATGTGCCGTGTAATATAAAATCAACCTTAAGCAAATATATTTTCTTACTTTATATATATACGACTATTATTACCGCCATTTTGGTTCACTCTCTTTGGCGGAAACTTTTTCTTTGTTAGATAGCTTGTTTGAACCTGAACCTGTTGAAAAAAGAGGAATGAATTGAGACGTTCATGAAATCTGCACTGGGAGCAACAACATAATGATTGCTACGACTCTGGGACACAGTCAGTTGTTTTTTCGCAAGTGAGGAGGGAATTTGAAGCATCTAAAGGGGATTTTGAGGCAACCCTTATATCTGAAAAGTCTCAAATGGCTCCAAGACAATTTTGACGACTTCATTTTGACAGATCTGAATCCGATTTTTTTTTGTGTGGGGTCCAATCAAACAAAAAACTAATAAAACCCACCAGAATACGAAAAACGAACGTTTCAGTCAGATCAAGAAGAAATTCTAGATCTTGTAGAGGGACTAAGTGCCAAAAGCTTGATAGTTCTTTCGGCCTCGTATAGAACCTTTAATTTAGGCTGGAGGTTATTTTGTTCTGTAAAATCGATTATCCTCTATCAAGTTTCCAGAATCTGCTTTTATTTTTTAATCTGATGGCTGGTTGGAGAGAAAATTGAGTTTTAATAAAGAATCATTTTCGTGGAACAAATAGCTTGGCCGCATCCAATATTACATCTATATTTATTTGAGTTAATTATTGTCTTTGTATTCAAACTTGTCGGATGAGTTAAGATCCGGGCTCGACACCCACGCTGGTTTGCTAGACCATGTCTAGTAAAGAAACAAGTTGGGCTAGTGCAGCTTGCTCTGTATCTAAGACCGTTAGGCTACGTAAAGCCCTACCTTAAATATAAAATATAAACTGGCAATTTAGGGTTCAAATCATAATTATTGTCTTATGTCAGCGTAGATATCAAGTAAACATTGGAAACAAATATTATTATGGTTATTTTTCAGTAAAGTATATAGGTTAAGGATTTTAAATCCAGGAAATTTAAGACTAATGTAAATTACAATTTATTTCCCAAAATATATTCATCAATTCACAAATCTTTCACTCTAACATGATGAAATCCAAAGTAAGTCCATCGCTCAAACAATCTACCTCCATCTTCAAACACCCCCTCTAACTTGGCCCAGGCCTTGATGATGAACTCTATGTCCATTTTACCAATGGCTCGAAAATGGGAGCCTGCAAGGAGTCAACAATGTTACGTATATTGGAGATTGTGGTTGAAAAGGTTCAGATCCGGGAAGCTAAAAGGTCACATTTATATATCCAAAACATGAAGGTCTTAAAAATGTTTGTTCTTTGGGAATAAATCCGGTTCCAATGATATGATTTGGACAAGCTGTACCAATTTAAAATTCTAACATGATAACAAATATTTAGATATCAATTTAAGCTCTCTAGCATAATTATATATCAAGTTTTTTTGGGTTCTTAGGCGGGCGACCATCACGTGTTCGTATTTGGAAGACATCTCAAGGATTTTTTATTTTTTCTTATACAATTCTGTCAACTAAATCTGGTCTAAATTTACTCCAGATCTGTATTAGTTCATTTTTGTCGTATAATTTACATTATTTTAAAACAAAATTATATCCATACTAATCCACAAATGATGCAATATTTGTAGTATCCTGACAAGTAAATTTTTCATAGGACTTGTAATTTTTTTTGGCTAGCTCTGTTAGTTAGTGGCTCAATTTAACGAACGTCGAACCCTATATCAGATACATAGGAATTTTAGCTATAATTTTGAACCTTTCTTTGAATTGAAAGACATATAGTGTCCCAAATATGACACCTTACTAATAAAATCTATCAATTTATTGTTTTTGTATTTTGATGATTAATTGTGGCTAGATGCAATTTATGACGTATCCAAAGGGTTAATAAGAATAATTTCTTGATGTAAATGAAACAATATTCGACGAATACTACAAATTCAATCCACACTCAATTTTGAAAATTGGAAATACTTGTAACCCAATTTTTCATAGAGTCAATTATAGGTTTTGTATTATAATTTCTGGGATCAGTTAAGATACAAAATAATTTTGGCTATAGTTTATATTTTTTATTTTCTTTAAGGATCTTATATTGACCCCGATAGTGCCCATTTTAAATAAAGTTTATGTATCATTCCTTTATTTCGGCAACTTTAAAAGCAATTTGCGACACCCCCAAAGAGCCACTAAGCATAATTTGTTGATAGAAATGTATGAATATTGGGTGAAGAATACATATGGAGAATCCAGACTCATTTTTGAAAAATAAACAAACACACTTTCTACCTTACTTTTGAATTGACACCATACATTTTTTTCAGCAAATGCTAAAACTAAACTGTTCTCGAGCCGAATCTCAGCCCTAACATGTGCTGCTCCAAGATAAAAACTATTTTGGACAAAAATCAAGGAAAAAAGACATTTTAATTTGTGTTTGTACTTCGTATAAATATTCAGGCCAACATTTTATAGATATTCAGAATAATTAAATATGGTACACCTGAGTTAAGACTTTTGCTAATACAAGCTGACTTTCTATTGATTCTAGGTGGAGAAGATCAATTACTGTAATAAAGAGGAGATCCTTTTACATTTGAATTAGCAATATAGTAGGAAAAATATTATAATTCTTTTTAAATTCATTCCAATATGTTTTTTTACACAAATTGCACCAAAGATAGGAGATAATTCTTTCTTCAGAGGGACAGAATAATTAAATAATGAAATAAAAAGAAGAAAAAGCATCAGCATTAACCGCTTTCCTATTTCAATCCCTTCATACTTAATTTTTTCTTTACACATATCCCTATTTTACTTATGCATAAGATTATATTTGATACCACTTTTATTGACCCTATACTCAATAGATATATGAAGGAAATCCTATTATATTTGTCAAACTCTTCTGATTTGATGTGTAGACAACAAATAAAGGGGTCCTCACTATATTTGAATAGATCCTATAAAATGATTGTGCATAAATTGAAAAATACTCTTCAGATCCAATATTATAATTCTTATCAATAGTACAAATAATATTTAGGTCAAGTGAATCTTGAGTATTTATCTTTTAATATATATAGAATAATTGCAATAAATATCTTTCAAATACTCGTGGTGCTTAAAGGCGTCCAGTTGCCATCCTTTGAAGCCTATGGGCGCTTTTATGTGACGATATAAGGTCCTACTATATATGCATAATATGATCGAACTCATCAACAGCTGCCAAAATTCTTTTTATAATTTATTATCTTAGCATTAAAAGGAACCCAATATCAGGGGAATATCGCATTATCGGTGGTTGATACCGTGTTATCCGCGTACCTCCTGTCTAAGGAACTGAGGGAAACCGAAGAAAAGGATGACTCAAGTTTAAGTTTCTTAATGGTTGTTAAAATCATAATTAAGGGCGGGAATGAGATTAGGAAAATTAATGAGATAAAAGACGATAGTTGAGTATTGAAGAGTAGTGTTGTGTGAGTCGATATTTATTTGGACCAGTCCAGTATTAGGACCGGTCCTTCGAACTATCAGTACTAGAACTGATTAAAAAAGAAGAAATTATGGTAATTGATGTCAACGAGGACCGAACTATATCAGTTTTATGACTGATAGGCAGGACTGAACTGGACCAAACCGAGACTGAACATGATGGAACGCCAGAATTCAGTCCTATATAAAGACTGACGCAACACTATAACAAATAGAAAAATGTGCATAAAAAGGATCCAAAAAATTCGATGTTTGAAATTTTTTTTCAAAATTTATTTTGTGAACAGTGAACTTTTTAATTATTTTGCATAAAATTTAATTTTCTTTAAATAGCCATGGATTTTTGAAATTATGAAAGAAAAATCTTACTACTTGAAAATTAAATTTTGAAATTTTTGTGAACAATTGTGGATGTTTGAAATTCTTTCCAAAAATTTAATTTTCCAAACTTACCGTGAATAGTAATGGATTTTTGAACTTTTTATCAGAAAAAAAAAAAAATAGTGAATTCTTTTACTATAAAATTTAATTTTTCATTAACAACTGTGGATTTTTGAAACTTTTTTCCAAAAATTTAATTTTTGAAAGTTTTTATGAATAGTATGGATTTAAAAAAAAAAATCACTGTTATTAAATTTTTGGTCAACTGTGGATTTTTGAAATTGAAATATAATAATTGAAATTTTTTTTTGTGAATGTCTATTAATTTTTGAATTTTTTACAAAATAATTTAATTTTGAGTTTTTTTTTTTTCAAATAAAAGCCATAAACCAGTTATGAAAATCAAAACTAAAAATCATTTCTGGTATTACAACAAACGATTAAAAGAAACAAAGTCCTCTGACTTCATCAAGAACTGCACTTTATAAATTTTATGACTAATCTGTAGGACTGAGCTGGGCTGAACCAAGACTGAACTGGGCAGGGCTGTTGTCTTCAGTCCTACATAATGAATGACGCATACAGTATGGAAAAGTACCTACATATAACGAAAAGAAAAACACATTTAGAATGGGGAAGGAAGGAAATAAATAAAATGCAGATTTTGTAAACACAACCATCTGAGAAGACAAGACTTTTTTTCACTTTTCTTTCTCAGGTCGGGTACTTCTGGGACTGCTCCGATTTTTGATTAAATTTTGAATATCAAAAGACCATCTTAAAATTGAATGATGGATCTTTAAAAAACAAAAATAAAGTTTGTTCTTTAATCTTTATACTCACCCATTTTTTTTTTGTTTTTTTTACCTTCACTCAGTCGTTGGTAAGTTTTTATAAATAAATAAAAAAATTTAAGGAACCATTGACAAAAGTATGTATATACATAAGGGGAACTTCTTTGAACTTTCATCTTTGATAAAGGAAACCTACATACCCAGGAAGACAATAATAATAACAATAAACTATTTGGTATTGTAAACTTTAAAACTAAGATTTCAAAAAGCCTTAACAAAGAAGACATTCAGATGGAAAAATAAGGAGAAGGGAATAATATTGTCTGAAGAGCGGTTCATAATAATGTGGATTTTGTATGCTACAGGCTTCTCCGTCAAAAATGCAACACTTTTTGAAAATTTCAAAAATTGTTATATTTCAAAAAAAAAATAATATAACTTTATAAATTCCGAAATATATAATTATAGGAGAATCTCATTTAATATAGCCTTATGGAAAAAAATTTCAAAATTCATTATTCAATTATTCAAAAAAAAAAAATAATAAATATTAACAGCTGTTCAAATAGAATTAAATTTTTTTGAAAAAAAAAATTTAAATATTAAATTTTGTGGACAAACATTTCAAAAATTCATAGCTATCCAAAGAAAATTCAATAAAAAAAAATTAAATTAAACTTTTTGAGAAAAAAAAATCAAAAATTCATAGCTATTCATAGAAAGTTACATTTATTTGGAAAAAAACCCTAAAGAAAATAAATTACATGTATAAATTTTAATGAAGCAAATTTCAAAAATCCACAGTTGTTCTTTTGTAGAAAAATTATAAAAATTCAGATCTATTTACAGAAAAATAAATTTTTTACAAAAAAATTTGGAAAAAGAAATTTTTAGAAAAAAATTTGGAAAATTAAATTAACAAATTTAGTCAAGTTTGATTTTTGAGATTGGTGTGACGGGTGTGAAGTGGAACAGCAATCACTTCATTTTTGGCTTCCATTTCCCCTTAAGAGTGTTTAATCTGACCTGAACAGCTAACCTTTCTTTTAAAAAAAAGTGTGTCAAAAATTTCGTACGTAATGATTACAAAACATTCCTACATACAAATATTTGAGTCTATTTATATGCATTGTATTCAAATTTGTTGGACGATATGCACGATAAGATTATCTATAGTTGATAACCTTTATTTGATTTAAGAGACTTCTATTGACCCTGATATGCCTCTTTTATAGAAAATAAATCAATTTATCAGTCATTTATTATAACAACCAATTTTGTGGTGTATCAATATAAAAACAATCCTTAACAAAAATCAAGAAAAGATAAAAATCCCATTAATACTGGTCTTGTTTTCAAATTTATGGGATGAGATGTGATAATTAAGAATTTTAATTGTAGTTTAGGACCTGTATTTGATTTACGATACTTAAATTGGCCCCGATATGAGTCAATTCAAATTTAAAAGCCTTTAATTTATCATTTCTTTTTTTCTGACGATCCATTTTGCCTCCTATAAGTGCAATTTGCTGCACATCCAGGAGTTAATGAGAGTAACAAATGGAGGATAATATGTGGAAGAATACAAATGTAATTCCCTCTTGAAACCGAACAGTTGAAATGTAAATAGCGATTTATCGATCCTTCAATGTGATATCTTAATTTGTATTTTTCTTATGTACCATGTTTATAAATTTATTCTCAAAAAAAGGTGTTTCAAAGAGGTGAACCTAATGTAATATAATAAACAGAAGACGTCTCCTAAATCATGGAAACAATTAAGTAGGACTAACTATTTATATCTACTCAGAAATAGAGGAAAAAATATAATATAACTTAAATATTCTGTTTGAGTATCCTTTTAGATAATAAGGTGTCTGTTAAGGAGGGACAATCAGAATTTATAATCATGATGGGAGAAGATAAAACGAGGGTCTGCAGCAACAATTAGCACCTACATGTATCCCTAATTTTGTCATAGAGTGGAGTTGTATATTTTTTAAATGAATTTGTTTGTAGGGTTGATTACATCGCTGTTTGATGGTAATTTCTATTTATTTAAGCAGTTTTGTAATCCCTCTTCCCCCCATTGATTGTCTTCATATTACCATCGTTAATTATACTAAAACACCAGTATATTAAAAAAAAGATACAAAAAATTAACGTCGTCATTGTTACATTTCGAAGAATCTTTCGTAGGAAAGAAGCTTAGCTGTCAAAACGTGTTAACAAAGAAGGTTTTAATATGGTGTTTTCAAAAGTATTAGCTTTTTCATTTCTTCAAAAGTAATAAAATACATTGTTTCATGAATAATTTATTTCATTTTTATTCAAATACTTTTTAAAGAAAGGACACGTAATGTTTTAATGACCTTTCTTGTGCCCGTTTTTCTAGATTGTGAGAATATTTTTTTTTAATATCTATCTCTAAAAAGGCGTTTTGATAAAAATATGCATATATATTATTTTACAAAAGACCTTCAGTATAAATATTTTTACCATAACGGCGTAAATGGTGTAAAAGTATTCGACTAATGCCCCATTTCCCCTGCTATAATAGTCACTTCAATGAGACTAAGCCTGCATGAAGGTGCTTGGACATCAAGTAGAACGACAATACGTGGAAGAATGAAACGTTGAGCGTACGTAACGTCCAACGCACAAAACGTCGAACAAAGAAAATGCAAAAAAAAGAGAGGGAAAAAAAAGAAGACATCTTTGATCATGTTCTTTTTTTTTTAAAAAATTTCTTTGAATGGGTTAGATGGAGTTGCACTGATTAAGTATAAGCCCTCATTATACTATAAAAATTACTCTATCTGATTTAGGAATTATTTTTGAAGTCCATATTCATTAAATACATTTCCTTTTCTGGGATCGCCCGAGACATAAAATCTACTCCAATGGAGTTGAAAAGAGTAATTTCTCCAAATCGTGTAGTCCATTGAGCTAAACATTGCAACTTTTATTAGGACCAAAAGATATTGAAAAAATATAATAAACAACGAGGTCTAAGGGCATGAATTCAAGCAATACGCACCATAAAATATTAATTCAATAATTTCAAAATATCAAAAATTAATATATGATTTTTTTTTCCAAAAATTAACTTTTTGAGAACAGCAGTGGGTTTTTGAAATTTTTTCGGAAGAATGCGATTTTTAAAAATAGCTATGTGTTTTGAAATTTTAAAATATCAATTTGAATATTTTAAATTTTTTTCCAAAAAATTTATTTTTTACAAAAATATTTTAACTTTGGATATTTTTTGCAAAAAAATTCCAAAAACTAAGCCTCCCTCCCCCAATTATAATTTTATGGACTCTTCTAACAACAAAACGGTATTTTTTAACTATTTTTAAAATATTAAAGAATCAGAATTACCATTGGAATCGGTAATTTTTATTAAAATTGCATCAGAATTGGGATTTTTTAGGAATCGTCCGATCAGAAATTATAATTGAATTTAATAGAAAAAGGGAATTCACTACTCAGGAGATAAATAATGAAGACAACAGCTGAGCACAAAACAAAATTTCTTTTCAAATTACCAATTCGAAAATAAAGGGGCAACTGAAAAATACCCACGATTTAAATCACTACTCATATGTACAGCTTCAAATAATATGACCTGGTTAATTATTTTATAAAAAAATTAAACAATAGGAATTTAAAGTGGTTGCCTGACAATTTGAAGTATGAAGAGAACAACTTAGCTGTTATAATTTTTTATTAAATCAGCTGCAAGCATGTGTAATTCATGAGCACACACGCTAGTAGTTAGACTTTAAACTTAGATATTTTCTCCTCAAGAATGAAAAAATAATGATAACAGCTGGAAGAAAAACAATACTTTTCAAGTTCCGAAGAATAATAAAACTCGCACACTAAAAATGCTTGGGATTTACAACCCAATATATACTGTCAGGAAGAAATATATCCGATTAGAAAAAATTACTTTATAAAGACCCAAAGAATAATTCGATCTCCAACTATACATAAACCTTGAAAGAAAAGAAGAAACAATTTTGTTAATTCATCAAAAATTTGCAAACTTTAATATTCTCGATGTATCACATAAATTCAGCTTTATTTAAGGTGTATACTTTTTGAACAGTTTGTTTATAAACAAACCTTTTCTTTGTGTAAATAATGAGATAGTTAATAGAAATGCCTTATTTTTGATTTATAGCATATTTTAAAATATGCACCAATTCCATTACATTTGTTTCTTCTTCATCGTTTTTAAGAGTAGGAATGTTGAGTCCATCAAGAATCATACTTCATCAACAACATCCTCCATCCCTGGACCCTCATCTAAATCATTATTATCAGAGCATAAAAGGGTAGACTGCATTGATTGCGAAAGCTACAACACAACAAATCGTAAGTAATTTAAATTATAATATATATATTTGTCAAAAGCTAAGCCTATTCAATTCCTTTGAGAGGTTGCGGAAGCATCCAATGTCGACCAGGAGATTTAAGTGTAAGCTGTTATGGATGTGATATAGAATTAAGAGCCCGTAGCTTGGATAATAAGTGCTGGAAGTGTATGGATTATAAGGGTTTGGACATATTTATGAGACGTGGTTAAAGTTTGATTTGAGATTCGAAAACATTATGGAGGATATAAATATTTGATCCCGGGTGTTGAGTCAATCATTTGTTGCCTTAGTTGTATGTTTTGTTTTGACAGCTGTCTTTCGAAGATTGATAAATACTTAAAATGAGATCAATAAAAAATAGCGCGCCATCTATGTGTGAAGCCCGTGAGTTTTGAGCCCACCCATTTATTAGTATTGCCGCATAAATCATCATAAAATATATCATATGCCTTGGCTAATTGTCATTTCAGAAAAGTGGGCAATTGGTTATATGGCAAAGTGACTATCAGTAATGCGTCAAAAGTACAAAAATTAATATTTCTTTAAAAAAGAAACATACTTCTTTGACAAAATTTGTAATCTTTTCATCCTCCAAAAATTTACCGTCAAATTATATTTGACTATCTTTTTTCTATGACACTTTATATCCACACATTTCCTTTTTAGTAAGTGAATCTTTGATAAAACACTGCTGTAGATTAAAAGAAATTAGTAAGATGAGTTTTGGGACCTCAAATCCAACTTAAACCTAAGTTTTTATCACTGTATCTAAGTATATTATTAGGATTGATTTACATATAATTATCATAGATTGTGGGGTTGGGTTATACCATAGGGTCAAGTGTGATGAGGCACAACCTCCTGGATCATGTATTGGAAGTGGTTGTTCCTCTCTCTTTAAGATTCAAACCTGTTGGCGTTGTCCTGTTGAAGCAGAATTTTGTAATTAGATATTATTATTAAGCAGCTTATATACAGAATCAGATATATTTATTTTATTTTAAGTATGTTTTATGAGAAGCTGTGAAGCTGAGGATGAACCCAACACATGCTATGGATTCTGTACTTATGGAATCCCTGGTAATTCAGGTCTACCATTGAAAAATGACTCTTCAGTGGGTAATGCATATATTAACTTTTTTTTTTATAAATTGAATAATATAATTAGTTGAGTCGTAGATCCTTCTCTACTCGAAGGGAATTCCACGTCAACCAATTACACGGATACAACAAGTGACACTTCAGCTCATAGTACCACAGTGTCATCTACAAAATTATCAAATACGGCTCCTCAAAATGGATCATCTTCTGTTCTTTTTTCGAATATAAGCTTACCTATTGGTGCGTATCAAAATAATGAACAGTGATGTAAATTGCGTGCAATTTTTTAGGTAGCCCATTTTTGGAATTGGTAATCTGAGGAATGAATTTTCTTTTCCTTAACTCTTGTCATTATTATTTATCTTCTTGTCCCACTATATTCAAAACCTGATTAAACGTTTTTGTGTGCTTATATATGACGTAGAGTAACCTAAAGGATTTCTTGTAGAGTTATAATTGTAATTCCTTGTTGGAATCAGGGAAGAATTAGGGATCAACATCAGAGTGATTCTTGCCAATGTCCTGGTTTATATCCTATTTTTCTTCCTCTCTTGTCACAGCTGATTGCAGCTGATCTCCACTAAAACCATCCTGAAATTGTCAGGGATACCATATTCATTTTTTTTTTTTTTTTTTGGCATGCCCATTATAAATAAGATTTTCATCACTAATAATGTATACCATAGAGAAATAAATACACAGAGTCAAACAAAGGATTACGATTGGTAGTTCTGCATCCTAAAGCTCTAAAATAATTACATTATACAACAAAATGAAGGTCTTAGAGCGCCCAAAGGCTGAAACCCACATGTATTATTGTTGTAGAATACAAAGTTACCGTTAAAACTTTGAGCATATACAGGTATGGCCTAAAGCTTTAAAAAAAAAAATCACAATTTTAGTCTATAACTACAATTCAGTCCTGTATTTCAACATAAAATAACTATATATAGGTGAAAATCAAAGTAAGCAGCCAATTTATACAAAAATTTGTCTAGAAATGAAAAATGTATATGCCACCAAAAAATCGAGTAAAATGAAGGACTCTACTTAGAAGCTAACATCATTTTTATTTTTTTCTACAATTGCTTTATATCCTTGCGAAAGCTATAAAATATACCTTACATCTCAATTAAAAAAAAAGTATTTAAAAAAGCCCGATTTCGATTGATTTTTGGTCAACTTAGTTTTTATTGTTTATTAAAGAATTTTTATTAAATAAGATCGGTAAGTTGCATGAATATATTTAAAAATAATATTTTGGATGAAAAATTGGATCACTTATACGTCTATAAAATAATCAATTATTTTTTATATGAAGCATCTATAAACTTGTTTCAATCTATTATCAATCATATTATTATATATTATTTATTAAAAACTCATGAACAGTTCAAATCTTTTCCCCGGAATGTTATTGTAATCTTTATTCAACACAAACTCTACCAGCATATATTTTGTAAAATTTGTTAATAAGTATTAAAATCTAAATTGACCAAAAATTTATCAAAATCGACCTTTTAAAGGCATTTTTTTAAAAATATATGTTATATATACCGTAAAATCTTGATTTTATTGGCCAAACCTGTAGATGTTGAATGTTTTAATAGTAATTTTTGTGTTCTATGGCGTAACAAACTATAATACATGTGGGATTCAGCCTGTGCGCAAAAATTATATTCCATAGTGTTATAATTGCCCGTCTGCTGCAATGAACAACAGCTATAGCAAAGGGTATAAAGGTATATTATTACTTCAACGCAAGCTAATTCAAAGGATTTGATTGCTTAACTTTTATTACACCATCAGAGTCCGTGAAAGTTGAATAGATAGACATGTATAGAGTGCTTATGGTGACCAAAAGTAAGGGACATTTTTTAGAGCTGAAAATTAGTTCACCAAAATAATGAAAACGATTGTTAAATTAATAAGAACTGAGGAATTCCATGAAGAAAAAATATACTTAAATGTAAAATACAGTGAGGATGAAATATAAAAATATTTGAAGCGCCCTCTAGTTGATTTTTTCTTTATATTCCACGTCGTAAATACTTCCTTTTTATCACGTGAGGTTGGGAACTTTTAACTCTTTCGTATATATTTTTTAAATTTCACACTGAATCTTTGATGGTCACTCTTTTAACAATTGAAGTTACTTCGTTTTTAATGACACATTGTAATTTTTCTTTCCCTTTGTATATTTCCCTTGTTAATTTATTTATAAGGGCAATTTATCGAGGTTGTATCGTTAGTTTATTACCCGTTGATATTGATAAATATATACTGTAAAAATGGGTATTCCTCAAAAAATAAAGATTTGAATATTTTTTAGAAATTTTTCCCACTGATGTACTTAATATCTTAGAACTATGTGACTACTTGATCTAAGAAATAACAATGTAGCAACAAGAGTGTGTAGATAAAGCTAGGCTAGTCATGTTAAAAAAAAGGAGGGCTTATAATCGTTGGGTTTTTTGTCAGGATCGGTCTCGTTGTAAATTATAACCAGAAAATCGGCCTTTATTAGAACCTACGTTTTTTTTCAGTAAATAAATTTTAGAATTTTTTTTGTAAAGAGAAAAAAATTGCACTTAGACCAAGTCTCTAGATTAGTAATTACCTGCTTGGTACACATTTCTCCAGGTAATACAGTGTGGGAAAGCAAATTGCAAAAAAATTTCCCAATTTGATCAATCAATTCAAGCCTTGTAAATTGAATTAAGTAAGAATTTAAAGCATTTATTTGTAAATATAAATATTTTTCAATGTGACCACCATTGGCGCCAAACATGACCTCAATCTAGGGATTGAACAACGTATATATATATATAGATCTTTTTACATATTAACCCACTTTTTCTCAACAGAAGCCTTCAAGTTTTTAACACTTGCGTGCCGTATCGCACATGCCTTCTTGTCGACGGTACCCCGATGCCATGGTAGAAGCGGTCAGAGTCTAAGTAGGAGGGTATCAAAGGCTAAAAGTTGAAAAAACTGTAAAGACACCTTGTCTGGATTGTCTTAGCCTTGTACTAGGGTGCCTAGTTCTGCGGTCAAACATAGTTTATTGAGGATAGTTTGACTTCAATCAAGTCAATACCCCTCCAGTATTAAGACCTTCAAGTACTCCTTGGTACTGATTTAGAGCCCCTAAGGTAAACAATAAAGCAGCAATCATTTTGTCATAAGATGCAATTATTCTGAGCATCATGGTAGAAGTAGGATTGATATGGATCTCTGTATCACACACTACATTAAGTAGCGTACGTTTCCACAATTTAGGAAGGGCGAAGGTTAAGAGTATCCAATCTGGCGTCAAGAAGAGGTAATACCCTGCTTCTTTTGGAGTTCATCTCGGATATGGTTGACCGAATATTTTTTTTTTCACAAAATTTGTTGATAACTCTGGAAGAAAGTAATTTTTTGGAACATTTTAATTACTCTTAGTAGATGCCTTTGAACTAATTTTATTGATTCGCTTTCACACACACTATACAGGTATTTTTATATTGATGTTCCTGTGGGTACGAGTCCACAAAAAAGATTATTATATATACTCATCCTTAATACTAAATATTTTTCATTTATAGCAGATATGTCCATGCCATTGAACACTTCACTGAAAAAGGTTCAACAGGCTCTATCAGGTATGCTATTTTGTTACTTTATATATAAGCATAAAATATTTCATCAATTATTTGCTGAAATATTACTTTTTAGGTCATTTACCACCAATGAATCCGATTTCTTTAGCAATCAAAGGTGAAACATCCGACAACATACTTAATAAAGTGCTAGAATCTTACATGAAAAATCACAATGGTAACACTATTTTTATTTGATGATATATTAAAAACTAAAATAAATGACTTGTTAGTAAATTCTCCACATAATACAGAAGAACCCAATTTGGTAAATCCAAATGTATACAACACATCAGAAATCATTCAAAATACTCTTCAACCTTCTGTATCTTTCGCAACTCCCCCTATTCAAATCCCAGCTCCTCCACAATCTCAAACTAACGAAAATGTAGTACAACTCAACGATACAAATGTTGTACGATTACAGCCAATGCAGTTTATGACTGGGGTAACAGAAAAGAATTCATCTGTACGAGGGTAAGGATTTATTTTCAGAGTAAAATTGATATATGTATATGTGACCCTTGAACACATATTAATAAAAGACAAAGGCGCCACAAATTGATTGTAAATTTTATAATGGATCTAGTAAAAAGAAACCATTTTTTTCCTACAATGGCTTTAGTAATGTGTATCTCCCGCTCTCTAAGTGTGATCGGTTGACACTAGATGGTGTTAGAAAGATACAATTTCGTATTAAAAAAAACTTATTGGTACTTATCTTATTCTTTGGCTTTGTTTTTATTTGAGGACTCATCTAAGCGAAACTACGCCCCAGATTTTACAGATTTTCTTAGAACAAGGGAAAAAAAGCAAGCCAGGTGCCTGAAAATGTGAATAGTGTTTATGGTTCTGACTAGTTTTGTATCAGTTCATATTTATTAGGTACATTCTAGTATTAGGACTGGTCCTATCAGTCATTGGGACCAATCCTGTGGAATGTCAGTTCTAGAACTGATTTGATAAAAAGAAATACAGTTGAGTGAGGTTATCAAGAACTAAACTTTATAAGTTGTAGTAGGACTGATTTGCAGGACTGAACTGGACAGTCTTCAGTCCTAAATTATGACTGACACAACACTCGGCCTGATACTGTAATAGAAAATGGGGATAAAATAATAAAAATCGTCGATTCGGACCGTCATGTAAGCCCTGTTTTGATTGCCAATGGGATAAACATTAATAAAAATGATGGAATTCTCTTTTCTAATAAAACCCTTAATATTCTTTTTGAAAGGTCATATTGCAACAAAACAAAGTCTTATAAATCAAATGAAGGCTTGAAACAATGGCTAATAGTCATATGGATATCTCTAATTTATACCAGAAATTAGAATATGAAGCACATAATTGATGCAAATAGATTAATGAGATAATGTGCCTGCTTATTTGTTAGGTTAATAAGTCTGTTTGAATGATATTCTTTATTTACAGAGGATGTAGAATACTTCCATTTTGTTCCAATTTTAATCATTAGTATTGATCTTGTGACCATACGTGTCAAAACTTATTTTGTTGGCTGTTAAAATAAGATACAACAAAAGAATGTAACAATTATAGCAATCCTCCATTCCCCTCTGAGTTTCACAAGGACGTATAATTAATTAATTATAATTTCAAGTAATTTTTATCTATATTATTGCTTGATACGGAGTGGGATTTCTGTTCATTTATTTCATCTTTATTGAAAGACTGGGTGGCTGAGAAATATCGAGGATAGCTCAAGGACTTAACATATTCAAATCAAGATAAATTTCCTTCATTTTAAATACTCATTTTCTATATGAAATATTTGTTGATCTGGCTTTTTGGAGGAAAGTACAGTGGTTCTGATCACGTTTAACTTTTTCATTAAATACAACAGAACATGGAATTAATAAGTCACCCTATAAATTGAACACCCAATATACACACGGCGTAAATAAAAAATTAAAAGAAGTTGACCTTTTTACAACCTTAAAACTGTAATTTATAAACTGAAAATGTTATATAACTATTGCTTTAAGCATAAAAAGGCTTTAATCATCACCAAATTCAACAAGTTTCTTATTATTACATTGATTTTTTTTTCAAAAGGTATGCATTTATGTGTGGAAAATTAATTTTGGGGGTGGCTGGATTGCTTCACCCCCACCGTGTTTACAAAATTATTTTGCATCAGAAATGTTGGACAAAAATTGAATTTGATTTTAATACCCCCCCCTATCCAAAGATTCTTCAAGGTGATAGTGTGATTAGTGTGTTTCGTTTTCTTAAGACACCTGTAGATAATATTATTTTCCTCTATGCTTATAACTAGTTATGATAACATTTTATATTTTTACCTTCTTCATTTTTTTTTGGAATTGGTAATCAGAAAAAAAAAATCTTCTTTTCCTTTGCTTTTGTCATTATTATTTAACTTCTGAGTAGTTAACTTCCTTTCCAACTACATTCAATTACACGTAAAACCTGATATAACTTTTACATGTGCTCGTAAAAGACAGAAAGTACCTTGGGGATTCGTTGCGGTGTTATAATAGCCAGTCCTTGTTGGACTCAGAGTAGAATTGAGGACCCACATTGGAACAATCCTTGCCATTGTCCTTGCTTATTTACTTCTCTCCATCTTCATGCAACAGCTGATTGTAGCTGATCGAATGAAGTGTCATGTACGCTAGTCTACTCTCTTCCAAAAGATTCTTCAAATTGTCCATGTTGATTTTCTGATTCTTTTTTTTTCCACATCCAAAATAAACTCATTGTTACTGTCCGTCTGTTATGAGCAGCTGCAGTAGTTATTAATTTAGTCTTGGATGTGATGCCTTAAAGGAGGAAAGGTTAGGGATAACAACTTTGGAAAATAGAAGAATATCCTCTTGAGATTGTGGAATAGAAAAAGCAGGAGCCTATGTATGAAATAATTAAATTGGGAATAACTTACATTTTCTATATGTTTTTTAAGACTATGTATATGTTGACAGACCGAATGTGAAGAAATGTAGAAAAAAAAAAATTACATTTCGTTTTCTCTGTTCTAACAAAATAAATTCACTCCCTAGGAAGAAGAAAAAAAATATTATTTCCATGACAGCCTCCAAATTTTTTCATACTTAATTAAGGCCATAATGACTTGAGTATGTACAAAAAAATAAGGGAGAGAAGACCCCCCTATTATCTTTTCATCTCTCCCTCCTTGATTTACTTCCTTCCTTCCTCTTCATTCCCGTAATTTATTAATTAAAGAAATTTGTAAATCCTCTTTTTTGTGAACTAACATATTTTTTTTTTAAATTTCATATTTAAAAACATCATTACTACCCTTCCCAAAGCATACGGATTGTTAACAACGGATTACCCGAGGGAGATATTGGACAGCTTCACATAGTGCCTGCTAATGATAGTACTCGAAGGGACAATGAGAGCTTGTTAAGTGAGTATCATTTTTTAGAAATCTAGAGAGTCGATAAGATAGGACATCCAGACTATATCATTTTTACATTTGATTGAAAATGACATGTAGAGTATTTAGATGGGGAATTGTCAAAAAAAAGAAATTAGGATCTAGAATTAAATTAATATGTCCATCTTTAGAGGCAATCATTTACTCAATACAGAGTCAGAAAATCTGGGTGAGAAACAGCAGTTCACTATCATTGCTAGGGTTGTACAGAGTTTGATCTGACTTTATGTAAAAATAAAAAAGAAACAACCAAACAATGACATGGTTTATCTGACGAATTGAAAATTGTTTGGAAGGAGAACAGCTTAGCTGTCATTACGTTTTATTTGATCAGCTGCAAGTTGCCATGGGAGGAAGGAAATAAAAACAAATCCAACTCGTTATCTTGCTAGGACAAAGGTAGGAATGTTTCATATGCCGATACTCAATTATACTCTTAGGGACTTAAATCTATAATTACCCAACAAACCCTCAGAACACTCTCCGTCATTCATGAGTACACGTAGTATTGATTTGTTTATAAGTAGATATTCTCTCTTCAAGAATAAAATGTGTCAAAATAGCACGATAATCTGATTATTCCCTTACAAATTACAGTACTCTAAGTGACACTACTTTTTTTTATTTACAAAAATATGGAAAGAACTGAATTATGTATTTTGATAAGGCATTAATTTTTGATGGGAAAAAATACCGTCAAAGCAAAAAGCCTGGTTTGATAGGGGTTATCTAAGCTCCACTCCATGAAAAGCAAGAGTGGAACGTTGCTGACTTCAAATGTGGCCGACCAAGCACCAGGGATGTTGAACGCTCTGGACGTCCAAATGAAGTGATTATAGCGAAAAACAACAAAAAAGTCCTTAAAATGATTTCGGCAAACCATAAAATGAAGTTGCATCATATAGATGAAATCTTAAAGATATCACTGTTTTCCCCATTTCTCATGAACGTTTGTCCATGAGAAAGTTGATTTCCAAACATGGACTGCGTTTGATTCTGAGAGCTGTTTAACCGGAATCAAAAGGATTTTTTTATGCATCATTTGACAATAGATGAAATTTAGATCCATCACTACACACCAAAGTCGAATCGATTGTCAGCTGTTTGGAGAAAGCGATTCAGAGCGAGCAAAAACGGTTTTAGCTGATAAAGCCTCTGTCTTTTGGGATGCTAAAGGTATTTTGTTCATTGACTACCTTGAGAAAGGAAGAAAAAGTTAATAGCAAATATTATATGGCAGGATTGGTGCGTTTGAAAGAAGACATCACGGAAAAACTCCCCCAAATGAAGAAGAAAAAGTGTTGTTTCATCAAGACAATGCATCGTGTCACAAGTCTCTAAAAAACAATGTCATAAATACACGAATTGTGCTATTTAATTGCCGCTGCACTCACTGTATTCTCTAGATCTGGTCCTGATCAGAACTTAAAAAATGTTCAATATGGATCAAACGATGAGGTGATTGTTGAAACTGAAGTCTATTTTGAGGGAGTTGACCAGTCGTACTATAAAAAATGCATAAAAATGTTAAAGAAGCGCTAGACTGATTGGATCGCTCTTGAAGGAAAGCTATATTGAAAATTAAATTGGTAATATGAAAAATAAACTTCAGTGTTACTCTCCTCTATTCCTGAGCAAAAACTTCCTGTGATTACTTTATATTTAGCATGTTCTTCTTTCAATAACTTAATAATAATAATAGTTTTAGAACATAAGACACACTCTGGGAAAAAATCTAGCACGTATTTAGGTCATATTTTTGTACATCTCTAGTCATTACTCCCAATGACACCCAGATTCAAAATTGTAAAAATGTGAGAGACATTACCCACTACTACTTTAACTACCTAGCAATAATTCAGAACATATCTCCAGGACCCAGTTCATCTCATTGCAGAAGTAAATGATTGAATTTATCTTCATTTGTTAAACAGTGCTCAGCATTTGTTACCCTCGGGACTTATTATATTTTTGTTCGGTTGTGGGGTTTGCAGAACTTCATTTGTAAAGTCTAAATTCCTGACAATAGAGAAATCTGAACGGCTCACATAGATGTTGTTTTTGGCCAGGATAATGCTATAGATTTCAGCGTTAGACCTAATATACTGGTTTAGGTTAGGGACAATGGTTGGAGCAAGGAAGCATATAAGTAAAATGGGAATGGTCAAAGATACATCAGGACTCGAATTTATTTATAGGATGAATGCAATGTTATCTATGTAGAGTATAAGGAGGTAAATATGAAAAAATCATCTGAATAAAAACTGGAATAAAGAAGAAATCTTACTTAACATGTATGCCGTTAAGAAGACGATCAATTTAAAAATCTCCTTGCTCGATAATAAGTTTGAATTTTCAAATAGGAAGAAATAAGCAATAACGCTGTCGTTGAAAGTTACTGTTTAATACATTCTTTAAAAATGGATTCTCAGAAGGATTTAAAAAAATTTCACATTCTTACAAGGACTTACAATGATTGTCGCTGGAAATAAACTGTAAATAACATCCTTCAAGAGCAGGTCAACAACGTTCCTACAGCAGTATTAACTCTCTAAAGGATACCAAGACCTGCAAAATTATTCCAGTTGATTATGTAATTAAGGATGGAGTACAACTCAGGCCCAGGATCAAAAAGGTCATTGAAGCTGGAGAAAGTCTATCAAATTAATCACATCCCTAGATCACTGCCAACAACTTGGCAAATTTCCATTAGATTTAATCAATAAATGCCCTATAGATATTATGATTTGCCGAGTATAAATTACTAATTGATCTTCAAGCCCTATACATAAAATTTTTGGGACTCACTGCTTTTTAGATATGTGGAATTTATAATAGTCTGGATGTATCTGTATATTCGATTTAAAATGAATAGATTTGTATTTTACAAATCTTTTTTAAACTTTTGGCACACATCTTAATCAATATTAATAAAAACTTTGGTTTACAACAGATGGAAACTGCATGAAATGTAGTCGTATGTCAAAGGATCAAAGAGGTAATAATACATTTATTTATTCCTTTCTAATTAATTATTTAGTAAACAACGGTTTCTTTTTACTTACATAAAAGTAATTCATATCCTTATATTTTATACATATGAAATTTCATCTGTCTAAATGTCTTTTCGTGTTTTTTTTTTTTTTCTCATTCCTTTCTTTTCTTCATCTCTTATATGGAGCATCATTTGTCTTATTTAAGTCACTTACTTACACACATTGAGTGAGAGAGAGACTGAGGGAAAAGGAAAACAGAAATATATAAAAATCCAGAATAGGATACAGGATTTAAGCTAAGAATACATAGTCTGTAGGATTTAAAGATATAAATTATAGTTAACTATTTTTATTTAATGGAACACACAAATGTGACCCGTCAACACAAAAACAAGTTGGAATGATAGTCGAGCCTAAAGTAGATTGGTATTCTTTGATGAATAATCGTTAATTTACCATATATCAACAATATATTTTTATGAACCCTTTGGGCGTGCCGCAAGTGCACTTAAATTAGCCCTAATTGATTATCACAATTAACAAAGGATACATTATTAGGTTTTATGGGTTAAAAGAGCTTTAATATTTTATTTTAAACCTATGTGATATGTGGACCGTCAGCTCAAAAGTAGCTAGAATGATTTTTCTTAAGAGTGAGTGTGGATTACTATTGTATTTCTTCAATTTCTATCAACAAATTACTCTCATGAACCCTTCGAGTGAGCTGGAAATTGCACTTAAATTAGCCCAAGTTGATCGTTACAAAAAAAAAGATAAAATAATGGTTTTTACGTATTTGAAAAGGGGCCACAACGGGCCCAATATAAGTCTCTTAAATCAATTAAGGGGTTCTAAAATATAGCTAATATTCTTGAGTATCTATACTCATCCCGGTAATTTGAATACTAAGACTATAATTGACCCCAATATGTGATTTGAAAGAGTGGATTCCATGTATATACCCATCTCAAAATTGAGTGTGGCGTCCATTTGTATTCGTCAACGACGGGCTATAGTCAATTTCTATTAACAGATTATACTTGTTAAAACTTTTGCCCACGTTGCAAATTGAACTTACAGTTGTCAAAATTGATTGTTAAAATGAAAGAATGATACATTGAATAATTTTAATGGTTAAAAGGGGCCGTATCGAGGACAATATACGTCTCTAAAACTGGAAGTTGTAAATTATAATACTGTAAAATGTGATTTGTCAACATAAGAGATAGCTAAAATAATTTGTCTCAAAATTGAAGGTCGATTACTTTTGTATGCTACAAAGAATATAGCAGTAATTTCCATCTATAAGGATTAGACTGATAACTTTGTAGATGTTCCGTTAGTTTCACTTACATTATCCAAAGTTGATTGTCAAAATAAAAAAAATGAGAATTTGGCAGAGTCTATAGGAAAGTAGTCATATTGTGGCCAAAATAAGTATCATAAATCGAATAAAGGTTCTCAGGTATAGCTAAAATTCTTGGATGTCTTGAGTTGCCCACAAATTTGAAGACAAGCCTAATAGTTTTCTCAAATATGTCTCTAACATATTGGATTGTATCTAAATATAAAGTTAATAATAAAGAAGGATTTTCTCCTCCCATTAAATTGTTTGTTCAAGATTCCTTTTATGTTGACATGCCTCATATGGTTGTGAATTATACTATTTTACAAAATGCCTCATAGACGCCATTTTCTGATTCCTCATGTTAAAATTGAAGCTTTTCATATTTAAAGGAAGAGAGAAAGAACTGATTTAGTAGACTTAATGTTAAATTTCTTACATATGACTCTGTTTGTTGAAGGGATGTTGAAGTTGAGTGGTTGTTTGTTTGTTTTGAGGAATTCAAAACAATATGCATTAAGTTTAAACTTTAATGAAAAACATTGTCTATTTTTCACACATTAAGGATTAGCAAATATGCAAAAATAAGACGCACACCAAACAACATGTTCAAACTGTTATAAATTCAAGGATAATTTTTAAAATATTACTTGTTATTTGACAGTTTCTTTTTCTCAGTATCACAAGTGGCACGAGCCCGGGTCGAGGTTAAAGTCAATGAATGTGAGTCGGGAAGTATGAGTCCTCAATAGGTGGGTTGTACTTTTCATGTACATATGTATATGGCAGTGTTTTTTACTGTTTTTTTCTTTTAACGCAGATTTCAAAAAGTTAATTGTCAAAGAGATAAAATAGCCCTACGCTATTCAATTTCACTTTGAAAACGAGAGAAAATGCATTTTTTTCTTCTATATTTTCCAGTGCTGGCTTTCTTTATATAATTTATAAGCATTCCTATTAATGGAATGCTTATGCATTGTCCTTGATGTGAAGAGCTCAAATATGAAGAAATTTTAATCATTAAATTATTTGAAGGTAGTTATTTTTGCAATTTAAAAAACATATATAAGCAATAATTTGAATACTGTTTTGTTTGGAGAATACTTGGAAACATATGCTTTTATTTGTTAGCCTTATGATCCATATCTGTTGATTTTATTAGTTTGTATATTTTGATTCTAAATAGATAATATGAGAAAAGAAATATCACAATCTGGAATAATTTCTATACAACAATTAAATGATGAAAATATTTAACTTTTTCTTTCAGGATATCTTCTTTATTATAATTTATTTAATTTTGGAATGTTATAGAAGTCTTGGTTAGAGTCATTCTTTGACGTCACTCTCCTGCTGGTCTTTTGAGTGCTAATGGCTCAATCTCTCCTTTCTTGTAGAAATACTTGGGAAAAGCTGCTGTGACAATTGAAAAAACCATATCACAACTTTGTGTGGCGTGGGCATTTCAGCACTTTCATTGGTGTTTGGATATAGTTTTTCAACTTGGAAGTTGTTAAGGAACAGTTGAGAGACTTGACACTCCTTTTGACTAGTTGATCAGGTCAATTATGCCCCACTTTATATAGCATACTTTTTTCTGATGCTGACAGATAGGCTACTCCGTTATCTGTTTGGTTCACTCTCTCCCTTGATCGCCAGGATTGGTTCTACCCCTACTACACTATGATAAACTCCTTCTGGTAATCAGAGCAATCTAGACTTTTTAGGATTCTTTAACTATGAGTATATGAAGCAGATCTTTTCGTAGTTGGCATTATGAGCTCACAACCTATTTCTTTTTGGGGACTTGATAGTTTTTATAATACACACGAATTATAAACTCAACTATGAATCGCAGATTTGTAGATTTTCCCCCTTCAGTCCATACTTTGATACTCAGAGTCTTAAATATCTGTTAGCACTGGTAAGCCAGCGTCTGTGGACAACAGGTATGATCTCCAAGAAAACCATCCTTCCAGGAAGGAATCCTTCCTGATAGCACACACCATCATATAACTGTAGTGCTAGTCAGTAAACAAATATTGAATAACTTAATCACAAAGTTTGACTAGAGTTGGGCCAATAGAGATTCGGGGAAAGTTTGGATTGATATCCAAGCTAGTAACCAAGTCTTGTAGCTTTCCTATTGGTACAAATAATCTATTATCTGAGAGAGTTGGGCATAATGCTCAAGAACTAGACGGCGTGAGGGAAATTCATTAGTATGTAGACTTCACACCAACCACACCAGTTTTCTCCCAAACTTTATATTAAGTTTTAGCATAACTATAGTATAGAGAGGCCCATAAAACTTTTTCTTTTTGATATCGCAATAAAAAAAAGACGGATGGATATTTTTCAATAACTTTTATTTTATTTGAAAGCCTCAACATTCTGTTTAATAATGGAATACCACTTTATTCATATGGCCGCCGTCGCTGGCCTTACAACAGCCCATTCTGTCGACCCAATTTTTCAATACATTTTCGATTGTGACCTTCAATAGCTGCAATAGCGACTCCAATTTCGCGTTTCAAATCGTCAATCGTCTCTGGATGGTTGGCGTACCATTTATCTTTGAAGGTTCTCGACAAAAAATAGTCCAACGGAGTCAAATCGCAGCTACAACGTGGCCAGTTGACGTTGCCGTTTCGGCTTATGATGCGATTGTCGAAGACAGTGCGCAAAATATCAACTGTAACGTTAGCTGTGTGTCACGTAGTGCATCCTGTTGGAACCAAATGTCTTCAATGCCTTCCTTTTCAATTTGGGGAAACAAAAAATCTTCCAATATGGCCCGATAGCGCTCACCATTGACCGTAACGGCAGCTCCTTGCTCGATGGGTTTTGACTTACACTTTCGGCAACAGCAGCAATGTTTTCGATTGAGCACACTGGAAGAACACGGGAACGCGTTGTTTTATCCATTAACTAACCAGTTTATATTGTTGGCTGTTTGGTGAAAGAAGTTGCACATCACGTAGCTTTTTCGTTGTTACGCCAAGATTTTTACACTTGGAGACATGGGATAAACACAAAACTTGTTTATTTTTGTTTCAGCTGTCGTTTAGCAAAAAATTTGTAATAAGAATAAAGAGGATATATAGTTATTAAATGCTACTACAAGTGTTAGGTCCCAACTCTGGATACATTGAAGTTCTTAGACCAAGTTTTTTAATATATTTAATAAGGGGAAGCATAGGCCTGTTCAAAATTCTACAGATTACCGACTTGTTGATAGAGGTTTTTTACATTAATAATTGTATATTTGTAAAAACTTAGTTTGACAACAAGGAGCAAAAAAAAAAAAAAAAAAAAAAAAAAAAAAAAAAAATAGAATCAATTTGTTCAATCAGGATTGTAACATAAATTCTTTCTTTGTGATATTATTTATTTTATTGACAGTTTATTTGTTCAGAGCACACAAAGAATTTAAAACTTTTA
The DNA here is from genome assembly GCF_016086655.4 of Lepeophtheirus salmonis. Taxonomy (NCBI): domain Eukaryota; kingdom Metazoa; phylum Arthropoda; class Copepoda; order Siphonostomatoida; family Caligidae; genus Lepeophtheirus; species Lepeophtheirus salmonis. Next base: position 30,090,691 of record NC_052139.2, on the reverse strand, counting down.
ATATCATTGTGTATACCTCATACTTGCTTGATTTTTTGCTTGCTTGTTTTGACAACAAATGATGGAAAAGTCAAACAATACTCAGTAAGTAGGGTGTTAGTCTTAATTCTTACTGTACTATGTAAGGCTGTCCGAAATGCTTTGTTTTTCCTTTAAAACAAGTATACAATTATTACAATGACAAATCGACACTAAATATTTCCTATTTATAGGGTATACTTACTTAATTAAAGCCCTAATGTGAGTTCTTTCTCTACATTTCTTATGAACCGAATCCTTTTCTGCATTGATTTATATAACAATTTTCTTTTTTGACAGGTTTGACTACCCCGGCTTTTAACAACCATCCGTATTTTCTTGTTCTTAGTCTCTAATTTCGCTTTCTACTTAGTTTTCTTTAATATATGTATATCTAGTTTTTCACACGTTTTTCTCGAATATTCTAGGATTAATTATTATCTACACAAGGGAAGGGAAAAAATATTTTTAATATCATGTTTGTTTTCAGTAGTACCAGGTATGCACCTATGAAATGATACTTTTAAAAGAAAATTTGAACATTTATTGTGAAAAAAACGGCACAAATTTAATTTTCGATGTATGAGCCTTCGCTAGCCACACATTTTCCCCATCTTTCAGGCAATTTATGGATGCCTTTCCAAAAAAAATGGTTCGTCTTTGGCTGCAAACCAGCCATCGATCCATTTTTTGCCTTTAGTGTGAGAATCGAAGCGTAAATCATTGAGTGCGTAGCCCATCGATGCAAACAAGGGATAATTGGAAGGACCCATGTTTGGTGAGTAAGCCGCTGAGCAAAAAGTGGTTCCCAGTTGTACGATTCAACAAGCTAGGGGGGAATAGACCGATGCGGTAGTGCGTTGTCATCAAAGAAAATTAGATTGTGTTGTCTGGATTCATACCTTTATGGGCGTAACGCATGGTTCAAATCGGCTAATTGTCGTTGGTAGCGATCACCAATAACAGTTTGACTTGGTTGTAGAAGGGCATACCATATGAAACCACACTGGTCCCAGATCATACACACAATATTGCCTTCTTCATTTTTCACGACAAAATCACCACTTTGAAATTTTTCGTAGCAAGTGAAGCTGAGAGCATGTACAATGTAAGCTTCCACAATCATTTGATGGGATTGAGAAGCGTTTTTCTGCAATTGGTAATGGAAAATCAAAAACGTCCGCACATCGTAGTTTGTTGGCACAAAATTAGACGTTTTTACGAGCGAAAAAAATGTGTTGTTGAATGTAACTAAACAAAAAAAAAAAAAAATTAATATTGTCGCCAGATTTTTGGACTGGTTTATAATGTCTAACTGGCGACACCTGGGGTCCAATAACTGAAAATTTAATTTCATAGGCGCATACCAAGTAATTGACACCTGAACGATTAATAAGATTTTTGGTATACAATCTGGTTTTCAATAATTTTCAATTTGAATTTTTTGAGTATTTTTACCCCGTGATACGAGGTGCAGGCAAAAAATATCTACAATTTTAATTTAGAACTTTGTCAAAATGTATTTGATCAACTGGTTGTAGTAGAGTATGCCAATAAAATATAAATAACTAATATGATGTCTAACCTACCCTAATCATCGATGTAGCCCCCCCCCCTTAGGATGGCTTCCAGGCCTTGCAATAATTGCAGCATATGTAGTATTGAGACGACATCTAAGTGCTGGTTGACAGTGTCCTTGAGCTTGTTGATATTTAGGTGACTGAGGGTGCAGGCCTTGGATTCAGTATGCGCCCAAAAAGTGACGCCCTTTTTGACGTGTGGGAATGCACACCTTTGTCCGGGTATTTGTTATGGACACATAGTAACAGCTTATCCTCCTTTGGTTTCTTGCTAGCGTCAAAAAGTGCTCTGACCAAAATTCGTTGGTAACGTTCAAATGCCATTTTTTTAAATATTTGACCCAACAATTTTATTGCATTCAGTAAAACCTTAACTTATCAGAAAAAACGAATTGTAAAGATTTTTTCGCTCTACCCGGTATAGGTTTGAGTAAACTTTGAAGCAAAATTTTTTTGATTTTGTTAATACTTTAGTTTGTTTGTTAGTCATTTTGTTAGTTATTTAGTTTGTTTGTTAGTCAAGAGCTACACATCGATTTAGATCAAACTAGGTACGAAGATTATATATGGTCACAGTAAGAGGCTATATAAAACTTAAGTAGTTAAGGTCAAAGGTCAAGACCAAGCTAACACCTTACGTAAAAAATTCAAATTCCTATTTGACCATAACTTTGGAACACATTGAGAAACTTCACTCAATTTGACTTCTGATAGTAGGTTTTTCGCTCTACAGAGCTCTTCCAGTTGTTTCTGTTTGTTTGTTAGTGAATAGCATTACGGTAAAAGTAAATGATCAATTTTGATCAAATTTAGTACAAAGATTATATATGGTCACAGTTAAAGGACATAAAATTTGGAACGGTCAAAGGTCAGGATAAAACAAAACGTAAAAAATGTATATTCGACATAAATTGGGATGAATTGAGATACGTAGCTCAATTTGATTTTAGGTAGAGGTTTTTGGCTCTACTGAGTAACCATTTCAGTCTCAAATAATAGGTGAAGTAAAAAGTTCTGAGCGTTTTTTTCATTTTATATTGACAGTAAAATTAGCATAGTTAGGATCATACTATTTAAATTTAATATGTACTGTTATGTTGGATAACTTTTGTCCATTTTGAAGGCAATATCATTATTCCACAATAGAAGATGTTAAACCCAATAGTTTTTCATGTATGGAAATCACAAAACCTATCGGAATTTTCCCTTGGGAAAACTCTTTTGGGTAAGTGATCCCGTTTTTTCCCACTAGGGATGTGCTAGCCTAATAAAGCCGAAAATACTTTCAGTCTTTCCGAAAAACTTCAATGAGAGCAATTTTTGAGGGATTGAGGGATAAAAATATAATTGCCTCAATTTGAAGAAAACTCCGTCTATGTTGTTTTTGTATTAACGAGCCTCATATTTATATACAATATAGTGGATCAAAAGGATCATGTTTATTCAAGATAACAATACGTTTTTCCTCTCTGAATATTTTGAATCACTTTTTTTATGTCTTGCACCAAAAATATACAGAATGTCATTAACTATTTTATGTCATTTAAAGGAGAGAGGGAAACATGAAATGGCAACTAAATGTTTACTGCAGAATTTCTTCTGGCTTTGTTTTTGTTCCATGGATAAAAAAAAATAACAAATTGAATTAATTTGATATGATGTTTTTAATTTTACTCATCGTTCGACAAACTGATATCTCTTTCACTAGTGGAAATATTAAATTTCCAGTACTAAGGGTGGACCGCATGTCCGTAAATAAGGGAGATATATTATCGATGAAAATTAGGGCAATTTCGATTTTATATCTGCTTTATCTTCAAGTAGGACGTCATTACCGATTATTCTGTCATTTTGGTGGTTAAATTTACTATCGAGATAGAAACTATTATAAAGTATTATTTCTGAAATATACTTAATTGGATTTAAGATGCTTCTATTGGCCCCAATATGTCCATTTTAACTATGAAATACATTCCTTTCATATTCGTATTGTGACAATCAACTTTGGCTATTTTAAGTACCTACAATTTACGACGCATTAAGAGAGTTTAAAAAAATCATTTTTTGATAGAAATAGACAAGTATTCGTGTAAGAATACAATTGTACTCCACACTTAATTTTGATAAGTATATCTAACCCAATGTTTCATAGACATATTTGAGTCAATTATGGACTTTGTGTACAAATTTCTGGGATAGGTAAATATAGCCAAGAATTTGAACCATAATATAGAGCCTTTATTTGATACAAGAGACGTATATCAGCCCCCATATAGCCTCTTCTAAATCTTTCATTACGGCGGTCAATTTTCTTTAATTTGTGACTTGCTCAAAGGGTTGATCAGAATAATTTCTGAAACAAAATTGACGACCATTCGTCCAAAAATACCAAAGTACTCCACACTCCATTTTGAGACAAATCCTTCTAGCTTGTTTTTATCTTGACAAGCCGCAGATCTCGTACAGTTACATTATGTTAAATCTCTATACAGATGTTGATGACAATATAAAGAAACTTTTTATATACCTATATATATTTAATTACTTTATGTCAACTTACAATTCTGAAATAATAACACAAAACTTTTTTTTTTTAAATCACAGCACAGAAAAATATATAAATAAATATATGTTCATATATTCTTTGACTTTATTTACATATTAAATTAAATTCCGCTATCAAAAAGAAGAAAAAGGTAACTAACTCCTTCATCTTTAAGCTGCTGTACCTACCTTCGACGTCTCTTGAGCAATCCCAAAGTTTTATTTTCTGTTGTACTTTCAAAAAGTTTTTTTTTTTTTTGATATTTTTTCTCTCTTTCTATTGTATAATTAATGATACATAATTTTACTTTTTTTTTCCCTTACAAAATATATACATTCATATAATATAGTTTGCTATACAACTTCTTGTCAAAATGAAGGAACAGACCTACCATCCGGATCCTCATGCTCTGATTGTACCTTCCTTTATCAAGAGACAAATACCTATGTTCTGAGTATGCTCAACATACTTCCAAAAGAAAGGTTGTATTGGTCCTCGAAAAATGTCCACAATTTTAAACTTTTTTATCAAACCTTATTTTTCACTGTAGGTTCCTACTTTATTTACATTTATGGGCTCACAGAAACCTTGCGTTGTATCTGGTTGATTCTCTGGTATATACAAATATCAACTTTATAATAACGTTTTGTTATTCAAACGTGATATGAGTATTATATAGTTATTTAAAATATTATAACGAATTCAAGCGATACTAAAGTTCGCTCTACGATTAATTTATTGAAGGTCATGCAAAATTGGTTTTTGTGCCAGAATACTTCCATGGTGTGTATGCACTAATAAAATAAGTGGTCAAGTGACCTACTGGGAGAGTGAGGCATCTTATGGTGATTAATATGATCAGTATTTATAGAATATTTCGTAAAAATTTGACTCTAAAGAAAAATTGTTCACGTTCATCTGGCAAATGATTAAAAGAAGGTGTTTTAATTAATAATATTTTAAATCACAAAAAAAAACCAGCTCAAATCATGATAAAATAATAAAACTTTAACTTTTATTAATTGATACTTGTAAATATCAAGGAATCAACTAGATACAACCGCTGAAGCTCACAGCGCATAGTTTCTTTGAGAACCATAAATATAAGTAGCAAACTACGTATTACTAAAAGTATTCTTTTTTTACAAATTGTACGTGATAATTGCTTTCTTATTTTGGTTTGGTATCTCTTACTTTTCCTTTTAACTATTTTCTTGAGAACATTTTGTCTTAAAACAACTTTGCCTTTATATTTGCAAAAATAAATGAGGCTTATACGTCATTACTGTTTATTTTTGACGGAAATTGATGTTCTTTTTGAATTATTTAAATAAAAAAAGGTATCGTTCATTACTATAAAATACATTAATCGTTGTTTTCTAATGGAATTATGATTAAATTATATTCTTGCTTCATATTATGCATGTTTGTCTACCCATAAGTCATTTCCAATATAAATAATCCATCATGTTGAATAAAAATTAATAAGAGATCAGTTCATTCTAATCCTTGTTGTGTTAATTTATTCTTTATTCTATTAATTTTATTGCATATTTTGTCTATGTTTAGAACTCAATACATAGTGAGATTTCCATAGTATGTATGTATTGAAATTTTGGGGCATCATTCTGTTATTTCACAAATAGAAAGCAACTGTTTAATGCGTTTTATAATAATAAATAGCTCATATTTTAATTTACAAACTTCAAAGGACACATCAATTTCGAATTAAATCATTCGACTAAAACTGTAAAATTTTGACTACACTCTAAATTCCTGGACAAAACAAACTGGCGTTTATTTTTAAATGTGATCTCCAAACCTATATTCTGTAGATGTTAAATTTATAGCTTTGTATTCTTTTTGAAGGGGAAAGAGGGGGGCTATTGGTCTATTTTTGCAGATATAATGCCAGATTTGAAAAATAATAATTTTGTAGTAGTGACAAAGTATTTCTTTTTTTTAAATTTTAAGGTCTAAATTTAATCAAATAGCATTTTTACATAATACAATTTCTATTTATTGAGATAACGATAAATTATCAGTCATGGCCTTTTGATTTAAAAGTGAACGGTACAATTTTCGGACCGATACATCCCTACAATCAAATATATGAATACTAAAGTGTTATTTCTGTAAAGCCTGTAAATACGTCAAGTGCTCCAACGCAACATCTCTTCCATCCTACACAATAGAAAATATATCTAATTTCACAAAATCACATAATAGCACGATTACAAGCCTTACTAAATGTTTCCAATGCACCAATCAAAATGAAGGTGATAACCCATATTAGGGGCCATACATTTATGACGTCCAAAAAAAAATACAATTTTTGAACACCCCTCCCTCCCCTAGTTTTTTTCAAAACTTGATAACCCCTCTGATTGGACGTCCTTTGTTTTTAGATCCACACCGCTATGGATTTGTAAATCAAATATATCGGTAATATTGAAAACCACTGATTAGGGGTGTCCACAGGATTATATTTGGGGATGGGGGCTAAGTTTTGGGGCAGTGTCAAATAGATTAATTCTAATACTAATACTATAATATTTACTTAATCAATGCAACTCTATTTAAATGCAATTAAAGGAAATAAAAATACATATATAATCCGGGGGATGCCCCTGAACAGGGTTGGCATATAACTCTTTTTTGAAGTAGTATTTAAAAAAAAAAAAAAAGACTTAGTTTTTGTTATATTTGACCTAAATTTGTATTGAATAGGTTTATTGTAGGAAGCTATTTTTCATAAATATAAATTAATAGATTCTTTGACCCACTAAAATATTTTATGTGGCAGTGTAACTAGTTACATTAATATTTTTGTTCTGTTGTATAATTTGGTCAGCCTCTCTAGTCCTCCCTTTGGTGACGCCCCTGCTGATATACTACATGTTGAAATGGTTTTGTTTTTTTAAATATATGTGAAGCAGTGATCTGTTCTCAAAGTAGTGGACTCTCAAATATCAAAAGCCCCCTCCCTTGCCTCATCCTAAAAAATTTTGAAATCGGTAACCTAGCCGATTTCCTCTGGCTCCCCACACTACTGCCCGTCAACTGTACGTCATAAATGTGTGACCTCTTATTATTTATTTATTTTAAACAACCATTTATCTATAGGATGTGATGAAATATCTTGTGAACGAGAAGTCCGAACATGTTTTGATGGGAACCATCGTAAAGTACATTGTGGTTTGGACTGTCTAGCGTGCCAAAATGGAATTGATGAGGGATGCCTCTTTATTCCCTGTCGAATAGGGGATATGCCGGGTACTTGTTATGGAAATTGCTAGAGCCACTTCCATTTTTGATCTGATAATGATTTGTTTATTGTTAAATGTAACTAAATTTCAAAACAAGAACCATAAAAGGAAATACAAGATATTAAAATTTTTAGTGTATGTCATAATACTCCACTTTGCCATTTCATATATTTTATTGTTTTACTACCAAATGGTCCATTAAAATCTGCAGACTTTGAATTTTAAACTTCAACAACATATAATTTATTTATTAACAAAAGAATTTCAAAAAAAATAATAATAAAAATAGATGCTTGTCTGAGCTCTCTGAAGCATTAATGGTGCCGCCCATAGCGGCAATGATGGCTTCCAGGCGATGGGGAAGGCCTGACATTAACTTTTGATCTAGTTATCTGTCAGAGAGTCCCAGTGCAGGTTCAGAGTGGCCTTGAGGGACCGGAATTTGGATGACGAACACTGCGGGATGCACTGCACCTTTTTGGTGCATGTCGAGGGGTTTGGCATTTGGGTAGTAGGGGCCAAAAAATAGTCTTGCAACAGAGGTTATAAGTTTCTTTTCTTGCTGTTGTCAAAAGTGGCCACGCCACCCTCATATGGCCAGGCCAAGTTAAAGAACAGAATGCTTTGGGGTGCATCTGTCATTACTAAACCAGCTACCCAGCTTCAGTTCCAACTTGGCCTTATTACACACAGGCCCTTCTACCATAGACAAGCACTTCTGCGGTGTTCTACTGACATGTTGGAACAACAAACAATTAATCTGCTTTAAAGATTGTATCATATCATGCCTTGTGATGCGGAGAACATAACAGCTGCAACATTAGCTTACTGATATCTTTGATAGCTTCTACTATGATATAGGTTTTTGATATGTGTGAGGTGTAAAAAAGAACAGAATTCCACACTTTAAAAAAAACAAACATGCTACTATTATTAAAAATATTGTTTATTTTTGTATAAATTGGGGTGGGATATTGAGATCACATATAATTGTACATTACCACTTAAAAATAAAACATATTTGAGCTGAACAAAGAAAGAGCACTTTCAGACTTTGAACTTTCTCCAAAAAGTAATCAGTTTAATTCTTAAAGTTTACATAACAGTAAATAAATACTATAAAAAGAAATATGGGTTTTTATGAACATAATACATTATGTTAACTCTGGCCTGGTGGCCTGTCCTCCGTTGCTCAATCAGCCTCTTTAACTTATCTCTCGTGTATACTGCAGCCACTGTAGATTTTTCTTGAAGTACTTGTGGAATGAGTTACATACAATGAAAAATGATTCCAGGGCTAATTGGAAAGATGCAACAGATGGTTAAAGCAATGAACGTACAGGAAGCGGGGATCAAATTTTCGCCTACTTTAAACTTTGATAACTTGAAGACAACATTATCAAATAAAAAAACCGGTTACCAAATAGGAAAGCTATTCTTGTCAGCTGACGATACATAGTTCAGTTAGCATCATGCCGTCATCATATGAGGAGATAAAGAGCTATAAGTGGAACGAGGAGCTTTCGATGTCCGCCGTAGTCATGGCATTGGTTAATAATGGAGGTGAAATCTCCAATTCAACGATTGCTTCAACCTTAGGAGTGAATTTACGGACTGTTCAGCGTATCTGTAAGAAGCTAGAGGACACCTGGGATGTTGATGCCACCATAAAGAGGGCACCCAAGGAGGAGGGCGCCGACAGGAAGGTCAGGGACACCGACTTTGTCGACAAGGTGAAGAAGATGGTTGAGGATGACCCTACCAGGTCCATGAAGGCCGGAGACAGGCCCTGGGTGTGGCAACAGGACTCAGCACCCTGCCATGTGTCCAAAATCTCCATGCAGTGGTTAACCGAGAACTGTTATGACGTTGTAACCAAGGATTTTGGCCTCCTAACTCTCCCAACCTTAATCCTTTGGACTATTTTGTCTGGGGCTATGTCGAGAGACATACCAACATAGCACCAAGACCAGCCTGATGGACTCCATCAAGGAGGTATTCGGCAACATGGACAATGAGATGGTCAGAAGAACCTGCGGCTGGTTCAGAGGCCGTATTGAGGCCGTTATTGATGCCAACGGTGATTATATCGAATGAATGGCTACTCTATACCTATATGCTCGTCATAGTTTTGATTTTCAATGAAAAAGTTAAAAATGTTTATTTTGTGTTGTTTTTTGTAGAAAAATATTTTGGCGACAATTTGATATATTTGTATAGCACCTCTGTCTACAATTCTTTCTCCACGAATTTCTGCATCCCTTCGTGTACTATATACATTAACTTATCCCCATTGTATGAATGACTGAACACCTTTGCTGTATTTAGCTCAATGTCTATCAACTGTCCCTAAACCAGCTGGGTCAGAGACTTGGTGTCACATTATTTGGTAGTGGTCATTGAGACACGTCACTCCCTTACAGAGTTGCTCCTGTCCACGTAGCAAAGCACTATTGATACATTTTTCACCCGGTGGGATCTTTGGTGGTATCAACCTTAATGTGTATCAAGCCTCTCATATATATTTCACTATTTCCTCTATTATCAATGTGCTCAAGCTTTGAATAATTTCATTTTATGTCGGATGTGATCTATATATGGCATTTGTAGGGATGCTCCTAAAAATTGTAGGAAGGTCCTTGTCCTTGTTGAGGATGTAGTCCATCAATTCAAGAAAAATACCACTGCCCACCTCACCTTTTACATCCAAAGCAAGTGCATGATCATATCTCAAGGGCAATTATGGGAAATTGTCACAAGTTTCGTTCCAATTTGTTTTGTAACAAAGTATTTTATAATTTTTATCAAACAAGTTCTTTTTATTACATATAATTTATTTTCCAATTGAGCAGACAATCTTTTTTGGGGGTGCATTGTATGATTATGCATCCCCGTAAAACCGGGCCTGCACAAGGCTCATTCCACTCACTTGTTTGAAAGCTCTTTTGGTAGGCTGGTGTGAAACTCCGAGATCTCTAGCATGGACACTCATTTACTTGAGGAGATTAGTTTGGGCTGTTTTCTTTCAATACTCCAAGTTCAGTTTGACCTATTTGACAGATCCCTTCTTCTTCTCAAACATTTCGGGCTGGATGACTGCACAGACGGTGATCCTGGAGACTCCCAACTTCTTATAGTGTACGAATGGAAATTCGTTGATCGCGTTCAAGTGTTATTTTTTCGACTCCTAAGTAAGTTAGAGAGCTCAGAGTTGGTTTTATTTTGTAAATAATTGTTTATGCTTTTAAATATCGATTATTAATTAATTTCAATCACTCAACTTTCATTAATTATTGAATTAGTAAGTGTTCAGATTTCAATGGACCCCCCTGGTAAATATGTTTCATCTTAGAAACTAAGGCGTATTACCACATAATTTTTCCAGATTTTATTCTACGGGTGGTTACATAATTATATTGACTTAAAAGACAGTTTAGGATCTTGTATTTGTTTTGACCCACAAATACACGGTCGTACACTTTATTATTTCCTTGGAATCTTCATGAAAAAAAAGTAAATATTCGGTTCCAAGAAGATTGCCCGTGGGGAAAATTGACTTCAATTATACTTCGTCAGAGGTTCACAACCTTTCAAATATAGCAACACACTTTCGAACAAGCAATCAGGAAACGGGTTTAGAGACATTTTATACATACCGTCATTTTTTTCTTTCTTTCAAAAAACTCTCATATATTGCGATTATCAATTATTTATTTGTTGAGTAACTATTAATATATTCCGTCAATTCTTCAACCGAGCATCAAATCCCCCGTCACCATGATAATTGAGGTGATTAATAAGACTCCAATAACGCTTCATACGGAATTTTTGGTACTTTGAGTCTAGATTGACCTCTAAAGTAAGCCTTTTTGTCTTCCTCCAACAGTGCTTTTGTACTAGAAAATTTAGGATGAAAAGATTTTGCAGGAAAATAGGGTGAAATTTTTTTTTTGAAAGATTTATTTAAAAAAAAAATTATTTGTGCAGATTATGCAACAGAGAAAAAAATTTAATATGTGATTTTTTTTTCCAAAAATTGAATTCTTTGTAAATACCTATGGATTTTTGAATGTTTTTCTTAAAAAAATTAATTTTCTGTGAATTTTTGTGAAATTTTTACAAAAAATATATAGTTTATATTGCTTCTATTTTATTACAATTTTATGAAAAGATAATTAGCGCTGGATATTTCCTAGAATATGCGTATGATGGAAATATAATACAGATTTATACAAAAAATAAAATTGCAAAATTTATAAAAATTGAGACCCCTAATTTTTGTGAATAGCTATAGTTTTTTGAAATTTATTTAAAAAAAAACTTATATAAAAAGTTTGATTTTTACATATTTCAAACCAAAAATATTAATTTTTCAAATTTTCTGCGAATAGCTATGGATTTTTGAAATATATATTTCCAAAAAAATTAATATTGATTTTTTTTTTTCATTTTTTTCTGAATAGTTATGGAATTTTGATTTTTTTTTTTTTGACAACCGTATAATGACTGCGTCTTAAAAAAGAAGTACGCTCAGGGTTTGTGAAAAAAAAAAACCAGTCCAATCTGCTATTTACAATCTCAATCACTAACAAATGGTGTATAATTATTATATCATTATAAAATTGAGTTTGTTTATACCAGGGATGTTTAAACCATTGTTTTACCCTGTGGAATGTTTAAATGCGGCCCACTACTCATTCTTACATCAATTAGTATTTTTGAGCTAAGTAGAACGTGTATAAAAAATATATAATCCTGTGGATGCCCCTGATCAGAGTTAGTAGATTGGACTTTTTTTTGAAGCAGTTTGTTATTGAAAAATTAGATTTGGCCTTATTTTATATTTGACCTGAATTTGAAATAAATATGTTTATATGTAAATAATATAATTGAATTGTAAAAATATATAATCCTGTGGATGCCCCTGATCAGGGTTAGCAGATTGGCCTTTTTTTTTGAAGCAGTTTGTTATTGAAAAAATAGATTTGGCCTTATTTTATATTTGACCTGAATTTGAAATAAATATGTTTATATGTAAATAATATAATTGAATTGTAAAACTATATAATCCTGTGGATGCCCCTGATCAGGGTTAGCAGATTGGCCTTTTTTTTGAAGCAGTTTGGTATTGAAAAATTAGATTTGGCCTTATTTTATATTTGGCCTGAATTTTAGTTAAATATGTTTATGTATAAATAATATAATTGAATTGTATGAAGCCATTTTTCATATAATTTAATTTAATAGGTTCTGCGGCCCATTAAAATACATATCTTAATTGGTAATGCAGCCGATTATTTAAAAAGGCTGAAGATCTTTGAATTAGACTGATAGACATCAACATTCTTGAAACCACGTTCTATATGAATAAAATACGCTACTTTTAATATATAAATAATTATCTATTTTGCCAGACTCTTGAATGAAGGACTGAATGGGAATACATCTCACTCAATAACTATAACACCAATATTATTATAGGGATGCAGTAGGAGTGACTCACTCTTTTTTTTTTTGCAGTAGGAAATGTGAAGGGGCTACTGAAATATATACACGTAGGATATAACATGTATGTACACATATTAAAAAATAGAAAGCCTTGTAAACCCTCGAGGGACGACCACCAGAGCCCCCTCTTTTCATTTTTACGTTGCATCACCACCTTTCTATATAATAATAACAATAATAGTTAATCCCTCCGTCTTCATTCCTTCATTTCTTTTTCTTCTTCCCCCATATTGTTATTTCTATTTTGAAGGAACTTCTTATTTCTTTAGGTATGTGTGCTGTTGAGTCAAGTTTGTGGATGAATTAAACTGTCCCATTTTAGGGTTAATACCCCCTACCCCACCTGACAATATAAGAATCTTTTTCTTCTTTGAGCCCATTTTACTTTGGAAGAAATGGTCTCTTTGTGTTTTAGTATTTGACTTATTCGACTAAAATATTATACACATTGTTTTCATTAGTTAAAGGGCCTAGTTAAATGAGCTTCTCAGTAGTTTAAGGCATTCCTTTATTTATTAAAGATAAAACAAGATAATGTTTCCTTAATGTTATGTTTGATAGAACCGGTAAACTGCAAATGATTATGCAGTAGATTGAGTATTAAACTGGTTCCATTTTCTACTTTTTTCGAATTTAGATTACGACTAGTGAGGAAAAGTTGTCATAGGGTATTAAAATTGCTTATTGCCCCACGAGGTCATCTATAGGTTGCAATTCTCAATCAAATTATGAACAAAAACAGAAACTCTTTCCTAAGTAAATATAAATAATCAAGAAGACATTTTTAGATATTTTGCATAAAATAATTTTGATAGATATTTTTTTAATCTATAAAAAGTGGTTAAAAAGTGTTTATTTAAAAGTTCTATAGAGATAAAAGAGAAAAAAGTTAGGAAAATTGAATGCCTCGTGTATTGCAGACAACCTTTTTGTACATTTTTAGAAAGAAAAGATCAAAATTTTCTCATGTAATTCTCACTATTGGCTCCATAGAGTCGCTTATAAAAGGAACTTTATTAATATTTTTTATAGGTTAGAATAATGTCTCCCATAATTAACGGTTGTAAAATAAGGATTGATGCATCATCCACTTTAAACATGAATGACGAAGAACATAACTTTTGTCCTTTCTCAAAACTTTGAACTAAATGTACTACCTAAAGATGACATCGTAGGAAATTGAAATTGTGCACAGGTGTTTTTCTTACTATATTACAACTTTCCCAAACAAACTGTCATCGACATTCAAAAACATTGGGAAAACTGACCTCCATTTCTGTGTACTACTTTAATTAAACACTAATCAGTAGGTGTGCAATATTTTTAACTGATTAACCTACAACACAGAAAGTATAGTTTTTTTTACTTAAAACATCATGTTTGTCACGGTGGTACAAGAGGCCTAAAAATGACCAAGTATTGAGCGAAAAAATATACATTTTCACAAAACTAAAATGGCTTGTACAACACCAAAATTGCCATGAGAGGCCTTTCTCAATGTCAGTTTTTGAATTGTTCCCAGCAAAAAAAAAGTATTTGTGTTCGGGGATACAAACATAATCCCAAAAATAGGACACTTTAATATACATATTATTCTCATTAATATATTTCTTTCATGGAGGAAAGTGAATCACTCCTTTATCAATATCTGAGAAACTTCCTTGTACATTTAACATCTTTTGTATAGCTTTTAACATATGGACGTTTCCATTATATCTAGATGGGATGGGGAGCCTGAGGACCGTTGCATTGTGTCCTTTTTCTCGAATATCAAAAAGATACAGTCGCAAAATTGACATTACAATTGTATAATAAATAATGTGGATTATTGTGAGAGAAAAAATCAATGATTTTTATTTACTTCTCTTTGAAGTATTTGGATAAAAACTGATTTTGAGTGGCAATATTTTTGTACATATGTAGTCAATTTTTATTGTATTTGCTATAACTTATAGTTTTGAATAATTAGTTTTCAGATGATGTGTAACTATATGTAACTCACAAATTGAGTATGCATTTGAGATATTGTTAGACTCACAAGTGTGCCAATTTTTCTTCTATAACATATTCTTCTATATTAACCCCGCAAAAAAAGCTTGACATTTCTGCGCCAGTTTGTTTATTTGTTTGTAACTGGTATTGGGATACAGCTCCACTTGTACGTAGTGTGTCTCCGCGTAACAACGCGTTGAGTGTGACTAATGGCTTCAAGTAATTTCATTCCATCCCACTTTACAAGAGTTTGTTCCATAGTCCGTGTCCTTAGAGTCAATACAAACATGCAATCAATTTTTCCATGAGTGATTCAGCCATATTCACATATATTAACACGTGCTGAAACGTCCCAGGCTTCATAATTAGATGGTGGTATTTTTTTTTTTTTTAAATTCACCTCATTTTCAGTGTAAAAGACAGCTGTCAAAATTTCATGAGAGTTTGTTCTATAGTTTGTTAGTTATAGTACTAAGTGATACTCTAATTTTGTTATTCCCAAAAACCATTGATAAAAAAATATATATTTTTAAATTTTACACTGCATCTTTATGAGAAAAAAATCCGTCCAGGCTAAGCAATGGCTTGAAAAGTGTAATGGGGATTCTGCTTCATACAGCGAATAACATGTTTTCTTTGTTAGGCCTGGGACTTTTTTATCCATGTGTTATAGCGATGAAAGTATTCCTGGAATGATGTGAAAAGTGTGTTTTCCCATTGTCCTTTAACTGCAGGTTTCTTGGTTCCTCTAAATATTGTGTTCAACACTTTTTTAAAGAAAAGGCAGTTTTTTAATCGTCTTTTATGTGAAAATGAGTAATAAAATGAAAAAAGATCAAAATCGATAAAATATTGAGTAAAATACTTAATCATTGTTAAATATGATACAAATATCAGCAGTTCATACTTAAATATTGTCTGGATAAATAGATTTATGCACTTGCTAATGTTTTCGTACGAATGCAGGGGGATTCACTACCTTACGCATTACGGACTGGCCCATGCTTAGGAATAACGGCTAATCAAACCCAAAAGGTGCTGAAGAAGCCGTGGATTTATTGAAAAGTAACATATTGATTTCAGGGAAACATTGTGGGAAGGTTATATATTATAGTGGTACTAGGAAAAATGCCTTTGGGAAAATTGCCCATGGAAAATTACAATGAAGGAAAATTTCCCCGGTGAAGATTGCCCAAATTTTGTTCAAACTTCATCATGAATAATGACACATACTAAATTGGCTAATATTATTTATGACAAATATATAAACATATTTGGTTGTTCCATCTCCCAAAGGAAGTCCCGTTATGTCTGAATAATATTATTGTAATACAATTTCCTTGCAATTTTTTAAATACAATCCATGCTCCTAAGAAATAGATCGACAGGATTGGTAAGGAGGGGTATAAATAGCTTAAAATATGATTGAATACCCTCCACCCTCTAATTGGCCTGGGTGTTGTGTAGGATTGCTAAAAACCACCGCCATTACTTTCAAACAAACCCTCTTAATACCAAATAATAGTTTAAGCCCTCGGTTTGCAAATTGAAAACAGCATTTATATTTTTACGCCAATTAACTCTTTTTCTTGTGGATACTACGCTACATGCAAATAACCTTATTTGTATTTCAATAGTTATATCAGTAATTGTTTTTTATTTTATTTTAAAATATTTTTTTTTTTTTTGGAAATAATTGATCTAATCCTGTTAGTAATTGGTAAATAAAATAAAATTTTAATATTTATAATTTTTTTAAAACAAATATCTATTTTTTATAAACTCCTAAATAAAATAATTCAGTAAAGTTCTTATAATAATTTTTTAAGATCTAAAATAAATGCAAATTATAAGACAAATCTTTTAAAAATACATGGATGGTGAATTTAGAATATTAAGCATATAATATTCATCAATGAGTTTGAAGAATATAAGGGCAATTTATTTTCCTCTATGGTTATTATCTCCAGGGTAATTTTCCAGGTGCAATTTCCTCTAGGGTAGTTGTAGGCGCACAATGTTAACAGTACAATCCCATGAAACTTTCAGAGATGAAGCTCTAAGGCTTAAATCACTACTAACACCAGTAAAAGACGTATCGCTAGTAGGTTGAAAAAATAAAATCAACACTACTTTACCTCTTGAGAATACCAATTCTTAAAAGAATACTTGAAGTTTTTTGTGATGTAATGTAATAATCCTGAGATTAAAGACATCTCGCAAAAAATGCACATTTTTTTTTACTTTACCTAATAAATTAATACACAAAATATTTGGTAACACATTTGCATTGTAAGTTTTGACGGATACAAACTTAAAATAAAGCAATACTGCACCTAATTTTAAAAGCCCTTAAGATTAAATTACTTAATACTTAATTGATTTTTAAAAGGAAAGACAAAACAAACAAACAGTAACTTTAAGACAAGTATATATTTAAGTTTAAAAAAAAAAAGAGATAGATTATCCTTGAGAAAGAAGCTTTAAAATGTATAGGTCTTAATTTTTAAATAGCTTGGGAAAAAGGTAATATAGCTTAATCCAAATGTAAGTTCCATTGTTATGTTTATTATAACTCATAACCTTTCCTCTAAAAAGAAACAGAAAAAAAACAAAAAAACAACTCAAATATCAATTAGTAGATGTTATTAGACGTGGAGGAATAGACCAAAAGACAAAAAATGCTGTGTTTTAATAATATACAAGGAGTATAACCCGGCATTGCCCGGACTAATTAGGCTGATGATTGACTTCCAACACGTTTTTAATATTGACGTCATAGTAGATGAGTGATTATGTGTTTTGTCAAAATCTGGCTGTCTTGCCCAGCAGTCAGTCCAATACTTCAAATTGAAATTTCTAGCTAGTCGAATTACATGATGGTCTAACCTTTTTATTTCTATTAACCTTGGGATATTCCTTGTTTCAGCATCATTAATGAGTAAAAGTGTAGCCGTTATTCGAATCCTATTTTAGTTAGGTCCGAAAGCCTTGGGTAAATGCTTATGAATTTCGAGCTAACTATCACTCTAATTTTGGTTTCGGATCTGTATCCTAAAGGTCGATTCCTAAATTTACACAATTATATTTACGCCTAAAGATCTGAATCGACCCGGATCCAAAAAAAAAAAAGGTAGATTCATTCTACTTTTATATATGTTGGTATAAAAATCATCACTAGAATGAAGATTTTTGAGCGTTTTCTTGGCCAAAATGAGCAAAAAAAAAGAGTACCAAATTTTTGAAAAATGAGCACCCGAAATACCAAAATTAAGCAATTTGTATTTAAAGAAAATTATATTTTTAGAGGAACTATTTAATGTAGTTATTGTTGTTATATATTAATATAACAACAAATCAAGATTTTAGAAAGCTTTTCTTCCGTTAATTTTTGCTTTGATCATTAGTAGTAGTTAAAAGACGTCTAGATTAGTAGTTGAATGAAATTGGAAGTTGCAAAGATCTACAGGAGTCTTGTTAGACGAAGGATTCTCATCATCACAGCCGTAATCCTTTTCATAAATAGAAGTTCAGGATTTGACATTTTTGTGCAAAAGTATATTGCAAGATCCAATAAGGATTATTCAACCAACAATTTTACACCAAAATTAAACCTTCTTCTAATTGGCTGTCGTCGGTTCCTTCACATATCCAATCATCAAATCATAACCCCGATTTCATTATATAAATATTGAAGTATGAATACAAAATCAAAGGACTTGACCTCATCCCTTTAGACATGCTATTAAAAATATAATTACGCTACACAAAATTTTAAACAGAAAGATAAGGCTATCTTCCACACCGTGGACGCTTCATAAAAATATCTTATCCACGAACCAAGACTCTCTACTCTCAATGTCATGTACCTACCAAAACCAATGATTGGCATCTTTAAGCATAGTTTCTTGTACAAATCGACAAGTCTTTGGAATACAATACCCTTTTGCTTTCGTCAGGGAAGTAAAACAGACCTCAAGGGATTTCTTATGTTGTTATTTTTCTTTACACTGTCGTGGGCTTAAAAATAAAAAAATAACATGTGTATTTTAAATGCATCACTTTTATTTAGACTGATATGTTTATAGCTGTTGTCGAAAAAATTAAAAATATCTCACCTCTAAAAGGACAGCTTAATGAAGAAGGGTATTGGGCAGCTAAATTTTCCAACGACATAGTACATATAATAATCATCAAAAGCTGTTATGTAATCTAACTAGAACCCAAACTTTCTACATTCATTTCATAGCAGTTTAAAAAAATGAGTCATTTTCATATAAAAAGGGGGAAATGAGCAGTGTTTTCATCAAATAAGGTCAATGTGAGCATTTTTTGAGCGATTGAAGGATCGCTCAATAATCCCATGTCTACTCATCTCCAATATTAATCCAATATAACTTGTATTAATTAAACTTTCACAAAATGATTTAACACCTAGAGAAATGGTACACGTGTTTGGGCAACAGTGTTTCTTTTCTTTCCTTTTAAGTTATTATTATTGTTATGAGTTTACATACTATGATCACTACCAAGAAAGAAAGAAGGGATGAAAGAAAGTGTATGCTGGGTAATCAAAAGAAAAGGGGTGGCAAAGGATTGAAAGCATCATTGTTATGACTATTAGTGTTTGTATAAAACCAGAGAAAACATAGCCAGAATGGGGGTGGGTAAGTGTGTGTGTGTGGGTTAATCGTTATTTATTGCTAAGGTCTTTCTTTCTTTCATTTTGAGCGTTGTTTTTTACACCCTTGTTTGTTCTTCTGTATTGTTTACTTATTAGACAAATAATATTAAGTAAGTGTATTATTATATTCATTGACCAAAAGTGTTTGTTGAAGAAATTAAGTTGAGACTTGAGAGGGTTGTATCCCGAAGAGAATTTATAAATGGGGTTTTACTATCTATAGGGTTGTAAAGCCTAAATAACACACTGGATTTACATGTATACTTATGGAGTTTTATAGAACTAAAAAAGAGAGGCAAGAATGAATGGCAACTCTTTTGATCAGAACTCTCTTCCTTCTGCCAGGCTAGCTTCGTTGAATGTTTCACAAAGGTGTTGCGCGATCCAGGATGCGGAGGTTCTTAGCATCTTTTTTTTTTTTTTAAATATTTTTAATTATGGCAGACTCAAAAATCACTTTATGACATAAAATTCCAGCCAATGTTTCATTGGTTAAGAAATAGTATAAGAATCTTCTTATTTTGAACAATTAAAAAGAAGGAAACTGATAGTCAACATGGTAACCCTGACAATTTGAAGAATGTTTTGGGGGAGAACAGCTTAGCTGTCATGAGGTTTTATCAGATGAGCAGTAATTAGCTGTGACAAAAGAGGAGAGGGAAAAAGAAATAAACAAGGACCTATACAAGAATTAATCCGATGTTGATCCTCAACTCTACTTTGTTTCCAACAAAAATTATAACTCCTCCCACATCTTTAAGTTTACTCTCCTCCTTGTATCGGTGCACACGAATGTTCCATCAATTTTTGTATGTAATAGAATAGGAACATCCCTCATCAGGAGCTAAATAATAATGACAACAGCTGATTAACAATTCTGAAAAAAATGAGCAAACTAAAAAATACACCATATTTCCATAACAAGTTAATAAGCCATGGTATACGCCAGGGGTCACCAAACTACGGCCCACATCAGGCTCTCGACGTAAGTTTATTCGGCCTCCAGATAGTCCTTGAATTTGCATGATAAAACGTATGGAATATAAAACTATGTGATAAAATATAAATTTGAATGTTATGCTTAGAATACTAAAAGATCCTCATTGCAATGTCCCTTAAATTTACTATAGTTGTAGGATATTTTATGCGTATTATCTTGTCTATAACTATAAAGTCCTTTTGTCTATTTCATGCATTTCAAGAAATATATATCCAGTATTGTACATTTAGCAGCAGCAGAAGTAACATTCATTTTTCCATCTTTATTTGGGTATGCCACCATCTGTCCTCTTCTTTATTTTTAAGATCCAGTTTACTTCACTCTTCATTATGGCTACTAAAAAGTAAAAAGTGGACAACGAGTGTCACGTTTTCAATGAAGTGTGTGGAGTAAAGTATTTTTTTTGGGTAAACAAAGAACAAAAAAATCTAGTTACGTAATGTGTAGCGAAAGTGTTGCTCTTTTTCATGAGTAAAGGCTTTGGAGTCACAAATCAACATATCTAAAGTCTCTAGAAAGTTACGCACTTAGAAATATGAGTGAATAAAATGTGGTTTAGAAATACAAGAACACTTTTTAACGAGAAAGTTAACTGAATTTATTGCCAATGTCACTATTACGAGTAACAAAACAATAATTATGCGGCCCACGCTTGCCATTCTTTCAGTTATCAGGCCCGCAGTACAAAAATGTTTGGCGAGACTTTCCACTCTAATCTTTTTTCTGCCGTGAGATGTTAGTTGTATCTTTTTTTGAGGGGAGAGAAATACACAACACACCACTCCCCTGGCCACAAACATAGTTTCTTTATGTCTTTGCTTTGACGTACAAGCTGGTAAACCAATGAAAATACGTACAGAATGTTGTAAAAAAGTTTGTATGAAAGTTTTGTCATGTGACAGATACGAAAATAAATCAAATAGTCCATCATATTTTTGAGACAGTAATTCTGACTTGTGGGATTGCAAATTATAGGACTTACAGATGAAAAAAGCGGTTCTGGAGGAGTATATTATATATTCCTTCTTCCTAAGCAGACATGATGTATTGTTAATAACATTAGGAATGAACATTATGGCATTCTACAGTTCCTTCATTATTATCAGTTATTCTATCAAGATGACGTTCATCCTTTATTCCTCCCTCCTTCTCCAATAATGGGTGGTTAGATGGATGAAATAAATAAAGAAAATGGAATGTATATATACATATATATTTGGAGGAGGAAGACTCATTATCAAAATACGTTCAAGAACAGCTGTGAATTCTCAATTGTTATTAAATATTATTATTTTTATTATCAGTTACGTATTGTGCAATTATTTATTATTAAAGAGGGGATGGGATGTAAAGAAAAAAAAAGGAAGGTATAACAATTAGAAAAGGCAGATCGGTTGATGCGTGTGCTCTTTTTTCTTTTTAGTTCATTATTTAATAGGTCGTGGGGTTGTTAAAACCTCCCTCTTCAAGAAGAATTCTCCCCTATCTTTGGTGTAAATTGATGTAAAAATTCATGAAAAATAAATATCTATGAATTTAAATATAATTACAATATTTTCCCGCCACTAATGCTATTTTAAATGTATAAGATTTCCCTTTTTATATCATTAATTTACTTTCTCCCCTGAAATCATAAAACAGGCAACATATGTAAACACAGGTGCTTGTTCCCACCTTCTTCTTGTCCTCAAACAAAAAGTCCAATAAAAATATTAATTGTTAAATTGTCACCAACAGTGGGTCCTTATTTAGGACACCCGTCCAGTCCAGCCCGGAAACATACAGTCTCTGGTCGATCCTTACAAAAGGCAAAATCATTGAGGATACTTTATTTTTTTAAATTATATGACTGTGATAAAATATACTATATTCGTATTGCATGTCAATGACAAAATAAAATCCTATGGACTGTGTTAAGACTGTATCCAAGACTAAATGATTTTTACATTCATAACGTGATCTCAGACCGTAGACCAGAATTTTTTGCATCTCAATCTCTGGATTAATTTTCTCTAATATCCTGGTTGTACAAATATCATTTATTCAACCCACCTAACTTCATGAGTCATTATTTTGTCCAGTTTCCCAATTTTGAAACAAAATGGACGTTCTATACAATTCATCTAAAGAAACAGTCTAGACATAAATTATAGTGGAACGGATTCAGATCCCACTTTTTTGAAAGGGACCCAAATTTCTTTAAAGAACCGAATTAGTTCAGCCCTTTAAAAATTGTTACAGTCTTAGATCGATCAATGAATTTCAGACCAAAGACCCAACACAATGATTTATTATGCTTTGACAAAAAAAACACAAAAAAAAAAAATCAAAAATAATTATTTATTGCATTAATATATTTGGCCTGTCAACACGAAAACAATCTAAAATGACTTTTTTAACAGAGCCGTTATTGGAGGCACGGGATCTTCAATATTTGTTCAGTAGTAGTATTTATCTACCTTATTAATTGTGAGTCATTCAAAGTCACTCATATCAAGCCAGTACCAAAAATGTGTTTACGGCACTGTCTAGCAATGATCGTCCATTCATATAAACTAATTATTAAGATTTATCCTGGGGTAACCCAAAAATTGTACTGACAAGGGTTGTTTGGAAAGTCATTGTAAAGTCTGAGAGATAGAGATATCCAGGTTATGTTTAGTTATAAAATCTCTTTCACCTACATAGGTGTATTTCTTCTGTTTGGCATTTGTTTGAATCGAGGAATTGTTTGAAAGATGAAAAGATATGGCAACTGTCTTTTGGATTCGCAAGGAAATATCCCCATCAACTATCTGGAAAGAATACAACAAGATGCATATTATTAATCGTCATTGGACCATTTGAAAACTGAGCTGCAAAAAAAACGACGAAGATTGGCCCACAAAAAAGTTTTTTTCACTACGACAATGCACTAGCTAACGTCTCAGCAGTTGCAGTCGCAAAATTAATGGAAATAATGTTCCAACTCAATATGCCCACAGCATTAGCAATCTGACGCATTCATCACCATAAGATGGATTCTATTAATGATTTCTGGAGTAGTAACCCCAACAGAGCGTTCAGAATGTTCAGCGTCACTTGTGTCCATGTGGCCACTCCAAATGTTTTGAAACCACTGATAAACTGTTTTAATCGATGGTGTAGAGTCCCCATAATGTTTATCAAGCTTCTTTTGAGTCTCCTGAGGCGACTTGTCTACCATAGAGTAATGTTTAATCAACATATACCATTCTTTTTCGTCCATTTTTTGAAAATCACTCCATTTCCTTAATTAAAACGAATGGCAAACATACAAAAATAGACGGATGTGCCTGAAAGTTGGTGTGTGTTCTTCCAAGTAAGGCTACTAACAAAATATAATATCGATACACGTCATTAGTGCTATCTTTTGGACTTTGTATGGACTTTCCAAAGGATCCTCGTAAATTAGTAAAAGTTCATCGTCCCAATAAAAAAATTAAAAGTTGAAAGATTATATGGTTGAAAGGCCATATATACAAGAGGGATCACTATACATAGTCCAGCCTATATACCTGTTCGGTGCTATACGGACACACTAGAAATATTTCATTTGTGTAACTACAATGATATTTCTTATGTCAAAATATGATTATCCTATATCACAGTGCACCGTTGACTTGTTGTCATATCGTATATTCAGATTGAATTATTCTTACAGACAAAAAAACAACTTTGATTTATTAATATAAGAGATATGATAGAAAAATAATAAAAAAATAATATAATAAAAATTGGACATTTCTCATTTTCTAAATCTTCATTCAAGAATGTTTTTATGTTAACTGTTATAAATCCTTAAATAAATCCCGAGACAAACTAAGGAACACTTAATATTTCTGGAAAATTCAATTTTATTCATCAACAAAGTCTCCTTCAAGCCTGATCCATTCCTTCTTTAAATAAATTTTTTTGTCCATTGTGACATACCAATACGAAACTCTGTTTTATTGCGACAAAACATTACCAAACAAATCTTTGAATACTCGACTCATTGCAGTTTTTTATCGACTGTGAGCAAACACGGCTATGACCTTGAGAATGCCTTTTTCATATACAATTTTTCATGCAAAATAGTAAACACAGTCCCATTTGATATTTTTAGGATGTCAGCCATGTCGTGTACCTTCATTTTACAATCAGACAGGCCCATTTTGTGGAATTTTTGCATGTTTTCGGGAACAACAGCAGAATTTTGGGAGCCCAGAGATTTCAGCATCATCAGTGTCTGTACAGCCACACTCAAACTCAGCAAACCAATGCTCCACAGTCGCTTTCGATGGGGCAGAGTTTGGATAACACTTATCACACCAAACTTTTGACTTTATTGTCTTTTTGCCGCCACGAAGCAATGCCATTTGAACACAGGAAATTGGTTTAACTCCATTTTCTTTTACAGACACTAGAAGTACCGTCACTTCAAGCCACTGTAACTTGTTAACAAAAGGGCTGATTGTCATAAAAATTTCCTTCGTTTCATTTGAAGACTTGTACAACGTATTTTTTTAATTTATAGATTTGGAAATAGTGGCGCCATCTGTGAGAAAGGCTCGGAACTTATTGAACGATGTAATATATACAAATGTTTACTCCCTAAAAATAAATATATATATATATATATAACAACTGTTCTAAAATAAAGTGTCTTTCAACATTTTTCTTAATAATCCTAAAAAGGATTTCTCTCTCTCTCTCTCCTTTCCACGAAATGATATTTCCTTTGAGAAGGCAACAAGAATAATGTTACGTCATGCTTCCATTTTGTAGATGATGCAGACATGCTCTATAAATATATATAATTTGCTTGCCTTTTATATCATTAGCAGATGTAACTGATGTGTTATTTTTTTATTTATTGTAATGATCTCTTTCTGCAAATTATTAAATATATAAAAAAAAATCCTCCATTTCATCCGTTTAAATTGACTAAAGAGGTGCATTATTACATGAATAATAATAGTTGAAAGAACTCCTGAGTCATCTGTTAAGGTTGCAAAATTAATTTAAAAAAAGTTTCTCAAGAGCAGTGGTTCTCCAACTTTTTAACAGTGCACCACCATTATAACCAAACTTATTAAAAATATCGGAGTCTTAAGCTATTTATGACGTTCCTCCACAGAGCACTAGAAGAAGTTTGTGTGGCAGAGATTGAGAACCACTGCTGAAGACCAAAGGTCTATTAACAGTTCATAAGTTGTTTACTATCAGATTTTTAGGAAAGAACTTGGGATGGCCATGGGTAATGAGGTGTTGGGTATGATACAAATTTTGCATTAATAATATGGAAGATAATTCCCCAAGAAATCCTCAGTTTTACTCATCGTTTTCCATGAGCACACTCAAAGTAACTTATTTATGAACACCACTGATTATAATGTCCAATCTTTTGCATAATTGCAAAATGAAGATTTTGCAATTTGGAGCATAAGTATGCTTCCCTGTTTGTAAAAGTCAAAGGAGTATTATTCAACAGTCCATTTTGGTGGTCCAGATGTCTCCTTTCTCTAATTGACTGTTATCAAAATCTGCCGGCCTCAATTTTTTTTCTTCTATTCTTACCCCTGGAGCATATGTGACGACACAGCTGCCCAGAGGTAACGGAAGCTTCAATTTAATGCCGCATCCCCTGTGTATAGCATATACCCCTGAAGTTGAGGTATATTTCATATGAAAATTTAATCATCACATTGTTACAAATGAAATAAAATCCCAAAGGGACACTTATATAAAAGGCTTAAAACAAATAACACTTCCAAACCAAAACATAAAATAAAAATGAATGAAACATTAACATAAACACACCTCTAGGAAAATAAGATACTCTCAACAAATTAAAAGTCAACACAGAGTTCGCGATTATTGTCAAAATCACAAACTTCTATAATGGCCTAACATATCTCATCATTGAATCATAACCGTGATTACAACATATAAAGGCTTTTCAAACTACACTATCTAACAAAATCCCACTTTTTTTAATACACATGAATAGCATATGCTCAAATTAGTACAGTTTGATCCCCTCATTCCAAATATGAACATATATTTTATCTCATATCCTAGTGACCTTCAGAAAGAGACCATACGTTTTTTTTTTACCTATTCTTAAGTTTCAAAGCTATTTTAAGGCCTAGGTGTTGAAGATAGTGATAAACTATGTATATTTTTTTTTAAATCGAATGTTAAAAAAATTTAAATCCATTTTAAAAGTCTGCATCATACTTTTAACTCGAGTTATCTTTGTTTTAAGTAGAAAATATGTGCTTTTTATTCAGAGGCTCATATCTTCATGACGAATAGCTTCAAATAGTTGAAAAGTGTCGCATTGGATAGCTGAAAGTATGAAATTTGATTTGAAAAAAAACCCTCCCCAAAAACCTTGTATATCGTTTTGAATTTGGGATAAGTCTACGACAATATTGCAAGGATAGAACTCATTTTTGCATTGATCTTATAATAAAAGTCCGTATATATTGTTACAACCCAGTTAGAAGAGATAGAAACAAAGAAAGAGAAGAAGAAAAGAGATAGAAACCAAAAGGAAAAAAAAGAAAAAAGTAGGGGGGAGAAATTAAAAATAAGTGAAATACCATCTCCAGGCCATCCGGAGAATGTATAATTTCGAATTCGGTATCGGCATTCATCAATGGAGAAGAGTGTATGTGCATAAAAGAACTCCTGCTAGACTATTCCTAGCCAGTAGGATTCCCTCCGATGACTAAAATAGCTTTCTTTTTGAATAACTCACACCACACGTATACAACAATTCATCTATATTGTCTTGGAGCCATTTGAGACTGCCTCCACATTTAAGCATCCCATTAGAAACCATGTCGATCCAGTGCTTCAGCTTGGTCTCTAGCACTTCCAAGTTGTTGCTCCCAACGCAGATTCCATGGAGGGCTCTGTGTCCCATTTAAATATTTAGGACAATGAATTCGTCAATTGATTTTATTTTTTTCCAACTGACGTAAAAGACTAAAAACGAGCGCATCTAATTGGTGGCATAGAGAGTTTGCAAACACTGTACATAATTTAACCGTCCAAAAATGATGTTATTTACGGGTGGTATTATCTCGAAAAATTTCATGAAAGAATGATGAAAAACTCTTGTGTAATCAAACTAGAATCCAAAATTTATTTATCTATTTCATACCAGTTTGAAAAAAGGAGCAAGTTTTCTCAAAAAAGTCATAGTGAGCAATTTTTTGAGCACTATTAAAGATCGCTCCAGTCTAAGTCTACTTATAACAGATAAATTCACAAAAACACACACACTTAAGTATGTGTCTACTAATTCCTTTTAAAAAGTTTAATTAGTGCAAAGTGGTTGTCTATATATATATAAACTTTTTAGTTTATATTTATTATTCACTTTTTAATGGAGTATGTATAAAAATGTTGGCCAACTCAAGACAACGTTGCAAAAAGAAAAGAAAAAAATAACATCATACTATTTCAGTTTAATTTATAATGACAAAATATGAAGGAAAAATATAGTTTTTATGGGAGGAAACCTTAAAAGTCTACATATAAAAATATATATATATATATATATGTATAAGTACAAGAATGTGTAGTTTTTTTGATGAATAAATGAATATTATAAATATAAAAAGGGTGATAAATGGGAATTATTGGATTATTTGATGTGTGGAATGGGGTTTACAGTATATATATATATATATCCCAAACATGCTAAGGGATACAATAGCAGTAACTGTTATGAGACAATTCTTCTTCTCCATTTGTTTTTACATAAATTTGAGATTTATAATTTTACTGCCGGTAGTTATAAATTATCCGCTAAAATATAAATTTCCCTTTAATAATTTAAAAGATAGCTCCTTAAGAAATCCTTAATGTTACTCTCCGTTTTTTCATGATGCCCCTCACACGTAACTACTCAATACTTAAATCAAATCATAATATGTGTTCCCTTCTCAAGGATGAAATAAAAACACTAAGAGTTGGGATGACGAATGAGTACTTTCATCTCTAGAGTGGTCATTAATAAATCCAAACAAAATTCATTTAAAAATACCAGCATTTATATTGCACTTCAATCACACCACAATATACAAAAGACATCAATAATAAAATAAACAAAAACATTGCTCTATCTTGAAATTCGAGACTGCCAGCGAGAGAAGATAGTTGACATTCAATCCATTGCAACCATTTAATAATTTGCAAATAACTTTGCTACGCTTAGCGTAGGGGCACGAAGTGAAGAGAAGAATATATTAACGGATGAAAAGGAGAAGGATCTCGAGCTATTTGATTAATTAGCAATTCAAAGAGTCACGAAAGAAGATGGAAGGTGTCAAAGTGTGGAAGAATTTGTGAATATGACTATTATGGAGTATTCGGAGTAGGGAAGGGGTAAGGTTTTTGGAAGTCCGTTCGTTGCCTGTGAGATAAGATCGGAGGAGTTACGAAAAATTAACCAATATTCAAAAATGGCATAGAAACAAAGCCATAACAAATTAATAAACATGGACCGAAATAGAAGAATAACCTGAAATTAATGAATTACAATATATAACAAATTAGAAAAATAAAAATTGATGTATATGGTAAAAGAAAAAATACCTTTTATATTCGAGGGATCGAATAATTTATGATTGGATATCAAAAAGGGCTCCTCTTTCTGCAGATTTGAAGAAAACAATCGTATGATATATGGTCTCAATGAGCTTTTAAACTCAAGGGCGTCTACAAGGGGTGGCTTTTTAATAAAATAAGTTTTTTTGTCATTCAGGTAAATTATGTAACAGAGTAAAAAATTTAATAATTGAAATTTTTTTCAAGAAAATTTAATTTTTGTTAATAGTTATTCATTTTTTATTATATGGATTTGACTGATTATATAAAAATAAAATGCTTAAAATTGATAATAATATACCTAAGAAATATTGGGCTACATGTTTATTCATTATACATTCTGTCTAGAAAAGTACCAGTCATTTTTAAGGAAAAAAGCCCACACAGAAGGGATTTAAGTACAATTTTTTTGTCTAATTCGGCAGTACTGTCTTCCATTGTAATGCCAAGTTTGAGCACGAATCGTAGACCAGTTTGCTTGCAACAGCTGAATAACTCAGCCTACCTCGTTAGTTCTCCACAATTTTTGCAATGGATGAAATTGTTGAACAAAGAATTTGACTTAAATTTAGTATTGCAAACGAAATTTCATGTACTGATGCGTTCAAAATATTAGTAAAAGCTTTTGGTAAATCAGTTGAATCAAAAATCCGTGCATGTGAGTGATGCAAAGCATTCAAGGAAGACCGTGAGATCATCGAAGATGCTCATTGTTTTCTTTGATATCTGCTGTCTCGTACATCATGAATTTGATCCAAAGGGATAAATGGTCACTAAAAAGTACCTTTTGAGTGTACAAAGGCGTTTGTGTTAGAAAATCCGTTGAAAACTACCAGAATTATGAAAGAACAATTTTGTGGGCTTACATGATGATAACGAACCATCTAATAGACTCTGAGTGAATTCAATGCCAAACAAACAATACATACCATCGATCAACCACCATATTCACCTGATGTAGCTCCTTATGACTGTTTTTTTTATTCAGCAAACCTAAATTACACCTCCACGGAACCCATTTTGAGTCTATGGAATCCATAAAACAAAATTCGTGCAAGGAGCAAAAGGTCGTGCCTACAAAAATGTTTTGCGGCCTGGTAGAAACGTTGGCATATACGTATTGTATCCAATGGAGATTATTTTATAGGTGAAATCTGTCTTTTATCTAACAATTCCCCGTACTTTTTGGACAGACGGCACAATGAAGGAAAAGGAGAAAATGACCAAATTATTTTGTTAAATATTGTTTTTGTATTTACTCACCACACATTTAGAATTATTTTTAGGCTATATCTAGAAATTACTAAAAGCATCACTCTTTGTTTTTTGTTTTTTAAAAGCAATAATAACCTCATAATTCAAAACAAGATCATAACAATTCTAAGATAGGGGAGGTATAAAAAAATATCTATATGAAATAACTAGGTTATTCAAACATTAGATTACACTGAGTAAGACCTATTCATTGTTTGAATTTATTGAAGTACACGTGAAAAAGGATTGGGTTGAAAGCAAGTGACATGACAAAGAAAAAAAAGAAAGGAAATAAGTGTTGAGCAATGCATATCAATTCAAAAGACACTCAGTAATGAAGTGTCAATTGCTTTGCCCGACATGTTTATACCGGGTGGTCCATGAACATTTACTTATTCAATAATTAATTCAGTTTGGTGATTGAAATCAATTCATATTTCGATATTTTAAAGCATTAAGGATTACTTACAAAACAAAACAATTCTAAGCTCTCTAGTCGAGTCAATTACACTTGAACGTGATCGAAAAATTTCCATTCACACACTTCAAGCAGTTGGGTGCTTCAAAGACCACCCAAAAGGCCAAATTGAACCCGGAGGAGTTAAGGATACAACGCAGGTCAATTCACTCTTATCCATAAGGGGCCCATGCAAGAGATCTGGGGGTTTCACAACGGATAGTCCCTAGAGTTATTAAAAAAGTTGGCAGAAAGAGCCTTGTGAGGGGGAAATACTACTTTTGGCAACAAGAATGCAAGAAGCCCATCTCTTCCGGTGCAAGACTCTTTTGAATGAGTTTTGAATTAGTCTTTTAAGCTGTTATGAATGATTATATGCCACTTTTGGCCCCCTATATCCCTGATGCCAACACCTTTTGGGTACATATCGAGGGGCAGACATGTATTGTCCGTCACCCAAACACTGAAATCCTCAAGACCATTGTTAGCCAGCACTGGGACTCCATGACAGAGGAAGACATCAGCAGCTGATTTCAGGTATTCCCCCATCGCCTTTAGCAGAGCGGCTACATTAATGATTAAAAGAGCCCAGACACACATCTATTTAATAAATGATTTTTTTTTGAAATTATATTGTTAATTAATAAATTATATGTTATATTTAAAGTTTAAAATTCTAAGTGTTCAGATTTTAATGGACCACTCGGTATCACATCAATAGACACACATTAACGAAGTCTCAATTGCTGTGTACGACAAGTTTTTGACGTGTATATTAGACCGTTTTGATTTGTATCTTTTTTCGATTTTCGATGAAGGGTAGTGCGGAATAGTTGACATATGTCCCCTAGTGGTCGCACATCTACTTCAAATTATGAAAAAAGGCATGAACTATTTAATTAGTGAATATAGATACTTAAAAGACCATTTTAGATATTTTGCATATATTGATTCTGAAGAAGTTTTTCAATCCTTAAAAAGAATCCTATAAGTTTTGTTTTTCTAAAATTGTCTTACAGAGTAACTAAAGAGAAAAAACCTAGGAAAATTTGATCATTTGGGTATTGTGTGTGCCATTTTTTTACATTTCCAGAAAGGAAAGCATCACATTTTTTTACCACCGTTATTCTCATTTTTTGCTCCATAGAGTAGCTTTAGAAAAAACTTTATTAATCTTTTTACAGGTTAAAATAATGTCTATCATAATTAAAAAATGCAATATTATAATCAATGCAGTTTTTTGAACGTTTATTGACGAAATGATAACTTTTGTCTCCTTTCATGCTATCTAAAAATGACATTTTAAGAAAATGAAATTTTTGCATAGGTTGGTTCCTTACCACATCCCAACTAGCCCTAATTGAAATTGAAAAAAGTTGGTAGACAAAGCAGCCTAGTGAATAAACTATGAATTTTTAATTTTATATCTAAAAAAAATATTTATAATAATAATTAATACATTTCGTAAAAATTTAAAAAAATAAAGCACAAGTATAAAGGACTAAATATTCACATTTTACCTGTTTTATTAAAAAAGAGGCAACAATTGAAAGAGTGAAGCTCATCAACAATCTATGATTCATGATCTCTAAAACATTTGCATACCTTCTTATAAATAATTTATCCAAGGAGATGTAACTGGAAACCCATTCTAATACATTTGGAATGTGTCCTCGTTAAAAAACTCGCTGAGAAATGATCTTTAACTTGTACTTTTAAATCCCGTTAAGATATGGAATTATAATTCTCCAAAATGTGTTATAAAATAGAAAAATGTACTAAAATCAACCCTGTTTAATTTTTTTTTTTTTTGCATTATTTGAATTAAGTATGATTAACCCTTAAAAAAAAACTAAAAAAGAACAAAATAATTTTACTGTCGTTTTGTCTTGTTGTTTATCCACGTCATATATGTATGTTTAGTGACTGCATTTTAATAAGTTGAAATTTTGTTTTGTTATTAAATATATTTGTTTTTGTATTCGTTTTGATAGTTTTTTTTTTCAGCTTAAAGTGTTTTTCTTTAACTTCGACCGAGGGATATTAATTGAACACTTCATTACAAAAATTTTAAGTTTAAAGATTCCTTGGTCAAATGGTATAAAAATAGATAAAAAAACAACTGGTAGAACTTTAATTAAACACAACTATTACGTCTGTATAAGATAAATTATATAGCATTAATCAGACATTAAAAGAGGACCAGCGAAATTGATCAGAGAAGGCGAATTAATATAATAATATAACTTTAAACTGTTTTTACTGTTATGAAGGCATAGGACAGCTACATTTCTGGTTATATAGATGAATCAATAAAAGAAAATCTGTTATTATGTACTCCAAGCTCATTTTCTCATTCACTCTCAGGGTCATCTTTATGAGCCAGTCACTCCAAAATCACTGAACACTAACCCTTCTTCTGCCTTACGAAGGAAGACCGTCCTAAAAATCGATTGTTGAATGACTCAATTCCAGTTTTAATAAGTGTATCTTTAAACTGTAACAGCTCTATTTCCACTTGAACACAATGTTTTAATGACAACATCATCACTGATGAGAGAGAAGATGCAATGGTGAGAAGGAATTACACCTTTACATAAGAAATTATCTTTCAAAATTAAAGAAAGTTTCGAGTTTTGGATATAAGACCATAAGACATTCTGCAACTTGTCCTCTTTTTCATCTCTTGTTGAGGAGTTAAAATGTGCATTTTTTTGTGATGTTTGAATAATTATGGCAGATGAAGAATCGTAAGACGAGAAAGGATTGAACTTTCTTTTTCTTTTTTTTTGGCAGGAGACTGAAGGTTCTCCCAATGCTTGAAAATCCCAAGATGTAACGTAGGAACAATGGAAAAGCAGAAGTCTACTATTGGAAAAACCTCATGAATTGACGAACCATCATAATATGAGACAAGATCATGATATTCCGGCAGAAATAAATCTTTTATGCATTTTATAATAATAAAAACTCCACATTTTGATTGAATAATTGAAAATAAACCTCAATATCAAACAAAATTAAACAATAACGACGTATAAACCTATTTTATTCAAATAATAAGGCAAAATATCCTTGAGGCAAAATGACTGTAAGGCGAAATATCCTTAACAAAATGGTTTAAACAAAAATGTTTTGAGACAAAATAGTTTAAGACCGCTCCCGGTTTAACTCTAGTATCACATATATTTAAGTCCTGATTTCAAAAATAAAACAATTTATAATCTATTGCTGGCAATTTCAAATTTGAAATTGATTTACATACAATTGATGGGAGTTTTTTGAAGTAATATTTTTAGCATATCATAACGTTTATTTTTCATGTTTGACTTTTTTCTTTCTGTGGTTTAAGTCAATATCTAGAAACAACATCAATTTTTGTAAGCAACTGTTGAGTTCTAATAGTTTAATTGTGTTAAATCTACTGTCAGTCAGACGACTGTGACATGGGTTTTTGGGAATGAGATTATCAGATTACAGACACTCTGATCTCATTGTCTGTTTTTAACAACATATCTTTCTTCATCATATCCTTTAACTACGTCTTAATTTGATTAGAATGACAAATACAATATAATCGTCTCTCTCTCTTTACTTAACAAACCCTCTTACAAATTTTTAAAAGTCCTTTTTTCATTGTTTAAAGTTCCTCTTCACGTATTCAGTTTTTCTGCTAACATAAAAAAACCTTAAAATAACATTTTTTTTTAAATTTATGACTAACAAACGACTACTTCATATAAAACAAAAAATAAAGACTAAATAATTCAAAGAATTATTCAGACTATCCCTGTCTGTCTGTTTATTTCTTCCCCATTTTTAAAATAAATTATATATTATTAAAATCTACATAGTATTTTATTTGACACACAAAAATGAGAAGATTTAGAGGACTAAAGTTTGGACCATACTCACTAGTTTTATTCAGTTTATGAATAAATATTATTAAATTAAATAAAAGTCAGAATAATAATCTCCCAAGTACAGCATTAATATTTCAAAAGACTAAATAAAATTTTAATTAACTTTAAAAAGTGGAATAAATGTTAATATACTTCATTTAAAAAGCGTGGTGGAAGTCTAAGTTCAGTTGAACACACGTTATGGTATATAACCTTAGTAATAAACTATTACATTACCATGAATATTATAAAAAATAAGTATATTTGAGGTGGCATCTATGTTTTTACCACACTTAGCTAACGATTACAATTCAAATGTTGTGGTCAACTATTTCTTCTTTATTGGTGGCGTCCCCTACTTTTCACAAAACATCAAATTATTGTATTTTATCTCTATGGAGCGAAGCTGATCTCCTCCTTCCAAACTTTCTAAAACTGTCATGTTTATCACTTTCATTATTCTGTTTCTAAATTTTACACACCTTCAGGTCATATCTCATGAAACACTCGTAACAATTTACAACATATGCTCCCGAAGGGCTGTAAATGTTGCTTTCTGTTCGTACTTGTACTCAGACACGGTCAATGTAGCCTTGATACTCTGATTTACTTGTCAGATAATCAATAAGCTATTCTAACACAAGAAAGCTTTACTAAAATAATTCAATTGGTAACCATTTCTAACCAAAAACCAAGAAAATTCGCCCTCTTCATTATCTTAGCGGACCTTATAAGGTTAAAGGAAATATCGGATACAATATATGTCTCTTTTATCAAATAAAAGTTATAAACTGTTGAGTATCTTATTTCATCACAGAAATTGGAATAATAACCATAAAATTGACATAAATATGATTATGAAATATTATGTTGTATTTATATATGAATTTAAACAAAAAAATGGTATTTTTCTTATGTTGATGCATATTTCTCCTAAAATTGTGACAAAACCTATTGTTGCCCAAGAGGCCTCTTGAATAACGTACTTTAAGACAATGATTCAATCAGGTATCAAAATGAATTAATAATTTTTATGTATTAAACTGTAGAAAATCTGAGCCAGTTAGGATGAGGCAATTGACAGCTGACAACAAAATACATGGGGTATGTTTGTTGTTAGGTCGGTAACGCCGTGATAAATCTTTGCATTTCTTGAAAGGAGATGATTAGGTTTAGAGAAATGAAGAAGAAGAGAGAAACAAAGGATATTTGACAGTAACATGGCGTGTTGCCGAATAAGAAACTTGATGGGGTTGGTCAGAGTATTTTAATCTTGATGGTATACCTAGAGAGGGCATAAAAAGAAAATGACTCATATGTTGGCTTGGTTAGACATATCCAAAACATTCATTTGGTGATTCAGGAGTCTCTATGGCTGATTTATTCAAAGTTTGGTAAATCATTAGTTTTAACTAACTAGCTTCTTAAACTTTATGGAAATGAAACAACAATTGTTGAGGACACGATCATAAATGAAATAACCACTAACTATGTGGGTATTAATGCTTTAGCTACCAACTTTCAGATTATTGTATACGCAGATGTCACTCTACTTCTGGGAAAGGATCGAAAATAGTAGGTAATTGATGTTAATTTATTCCAACAGTAGGCTGTTTGGTTTGGCTATATTGAAGAAGCTACGAAAAATATATTATATATATTTAGACTTATGAATCCCACCGAATTAATCATTGATATAATTTCATGATACTGAGTCAACTGTTTTTGCAATTTGTGATCACCACATATAGCTATAAATATGCATATCCTCATGGATGTATATCAAGAGATTATTTGGCCTAATAAAACAGTAATTAGTTAGTCTTAAAAACTTCCAGTTAAACATGTTATTTGCCTTGACAAAAGACTAACTGGATATCATGTGATGTTTCATAAAGTTTAAAGTAAAGTAAAATTGACAGTTCGAGAAATGTGAGACGCAGTTGCTAAATCATTAAAACGGGTATATACTAATGAAATTGATGATTTGAAAGAGAGGGTCTGTTTCTAACACTCGATTTTGTTTTAGAATTACATGATAAATTGTTGGATATATTAAATATTTAATGATTTTGTCAAAAATACAAAGTTGAATTGTCTCAAAGTTATATTTCCTTGGCTGGTGATATTTATCTGACATTATTTGATATGCATGTATAAGGATATAAAGAGAAATGGATAATCAATTTGAGACGTAAAACTGGTTGTTCATAATTCATAGCCTTCATCTTTTCCCTCAATAATCACATCATTTATCACGCCAAGTATTGCACAATTGACATTAAATATATTTGTTCCCATAAGCTTCAGCAAGATCATCTTGAGCACCTGTTTGCAGTAAAATGACAAAATAATTGATAGTGGTACATGCCTTTTTTTGACTCAAGGTCATCATTGTGTCTACGGCGTTGTGGACGGATATTCTTGGACTAAAGGGTAATCAAATCATCATCTTCTTCAATCAGAAAGCATATACTGTGTACCTTGTCTTCAAAGTTTTAACGATAAATGTATACACAATTAAACGAAATTTAAACTTTTGTTAATATAATTTTTTCGGAACGTTTTTATGGTAAGAAAATGCTAATTTAAGCTTTCAGAAAAATAAAATAATGAATCATTATTTTTAAACTTTGTGCAAATCATAAGGTAAGCCACCCCGGATACTCATCCCCCGCTATTTCAAAGCTCTTCCAAGACAGTTTATAACATTGTTAAGGCTTTTGATGAGTCAAAAAAAGTTTCATGAAAAACTCACAAGCCAAGAACAGGTATAACTCGGGCCTCAAGATTTCTAGCCGATTTAATGCCAATCCTAGAAGGTTATTATTACTTAGAAGATGATAGAGTAAATGGTTGGAGAGATTCTTGAAGATTTTGAACAGACTAAATATGAGTACACCGGCAAAATTATTTTTTTTAGTAATAATAACAAGTGAAGTATGTATATCAAAAATTCAACGATCAAGTCTGAGGTTCCTGCATTCTCCACAACAAAAATCCAACCTTTATCACGTCTCTAGGAATCATCAGCAAAAGGGTCATGTCAAGTTATCTTTTTTTTAACACAAAGAAAACTAAGGAAAACTAATCTAGTTTCAAAAGTTCTAAAGAACAAAGTGGAACCCTAAATGGACAATATTTTCCTACAAGTCTAAGCTCCAGCCCATAAAGCTAAAATTACCATGTCTTGGTAGTGCCCTCAAATTTGAACCTCCAACTTACCCGGCAAAACCTTTAGATTTATATCTTTAGAGCAAATTGGAGGGCAAGTCAGTGAAAGCCCTCACAACTCCATTGTATCATTCAAGCCTTAGATCAAGAAGTCATCATACATGTAAATCCGGTTTGTTTTTAGCTGACCTTTAATTTGTAATTGTTAGTATAAAGAAAGAATTTTATTCTCTTAGCAGTTGTCATTTTCCTGAGTAGTGAACATCCTTTCTTAAATAGATTCAATTATTTTCAAAACTGTTTAAACATTCGTGTGTGCTTATAAAAGACGGAGCATAACCCTGAGGGTTTGTTACAGAATTATAATTGTAAGTGCTATTTGGACACACATTAGAATTGGGGATCGACATTGGAGTATTTCTAGCAACTAGATTTTCACCTTTGAGCATCATTATACCTACTCAGAAACTTTCTGCTGCCTGCTAGTCCTTCTGACCTCCCCAAAATTTCTTGTGTAAATTTATCAGGAGAAGTCTGTACAATAAGCAAAATTATGAAAGTTTTATATTTACAAAATCATAGCTCTATGCTGTCGCAGTATCATGTCAGGCAACAATTATTTGATGTAAAAATTATACAAATACCTTCAAACTGAGCAGTTTTCATATCAAAAGACACGTTTTCCAACTGACATATTGGAAAAAGTATCAAAAAATGGCGATATATCAAGTGCAGTAAAAATAGATCCTTTTATGTTTGTGTTTTTTTCATTAATGTTGTTGATCTCATTGGCAATC
This sequence comes from Lepeophtheirus salmonis, assembly GCF_016086655.4. NCBI lineage: Eukaryota > Metazoa > Arthropoda > Copepoda > Siphonostomatoida > Caligidae > Lepeophtheirus > Lepeophtheirus salmonis. The sequence goes on along the minus strand of NC_052139.2, from coordinate 30,051,883 downwards.
AAAATAGTGCTTATATGAAGGGCAGTCTTAACTATTTCCATTATTTTATCCACATTTTCGACCATTGAGCTTCCAAAGTATTGTGCATCTTTGACATAAAATTACCAGAACAGAATAAACCAAATTCAAATACCGCGTAATTGGCTGTTAAAGTTTACTCACTTACGTTTTTGTGCTTGTAGTATATTTATCATTACTCATGATCGAGTTTCCTACTTATAATATATTTTCATTATTCAATTTTGTGTTTCCTACTTCGGTCCATTTAGTGTTCAATATAGGCTACATTTGGTAACTTAAGTGATTTTTTTATTTCAGTTTATTTGAAGATTTGAAAGAAGACCTTTCTGAAGCTGTTGTAGTAGCTGCTGAGGCTTCCCAAAATCTATTTGTTCAGACTGATGCATCTGATTATACCATTGGACCCACTCTCAGTCAGAATGAGAGGCATTTTGCATTCTTTTCTAGAGGACTATCAAAATCCTTACAGCATCATTCTGTCATAGAAAAGAAGCTTATACTATTGTAGAATTCCTTCAAAAACATTTCCTCTTAGTGTTAGTGTTAGTTTCATATTTAATGGAATCCTCTCAAATAAAATTAAAAGCGAAAAAATCATGAGGTGGAGGATCGAATTAGCTTGTTTCTACCATGAAATAATTGACCAACCAGGGAGCAAAAATATGGTAGCTCATACTTTCTGTCGGATCTATAGTTCGTCACACGAACTAATTCTTTGAGTATGCTGCTCTGCCCATGAACTTCATGAGCTTGTGTCGCTGTACAAGAATCTATGCCCTCCTGGAGTAAAAAGAATACCTCAAATCGTAAGGGTTTGCAACTTACCTTTTTCAACTGAAAAACTCAATAGGATATCCCCTAACTTCAAAGTATGTCTTGAGCTTAACCTTAAACTTTTTAAACAACCCGAGACTGTTCACATCAAAACATCTCGACCATTTGAACGCCTTAGTATTGAGTTTAATGGGCCATTGCCCTCCTGTTCAAAAAATAAATATATTCTTACTATCGTCGATGAGTATTCGCGATAGGCTTTAATGATTACGACATTGGCAAAATTCTTTTGAATTCTTCTGACAATAGATCAAAAAAAAAAAAAAAAAAAATACCCATTCATAGTTGAAAAAGTAATTTTGGAGGTAGGGAGGAGGGGGTTGGCCAGTTTTTTTTTTTTTTTTCTAGAGTCCTTAAAAAATCATTTTGCATCCGAAAAGTTGGGATAAAATTGAATTTCCTCCTAATTACAGTAATGGCCATTTATTGGGAATATAATCGATTTTTTTTACCATGCCTACTTTATATCTTTTTTGAGCAAGTCTAATGTTTCACCCTCTATGACTTTATATTGGAAACCTAAATTATACCAACTATTTAGGCATTCCATTTATCATGACTTGACTCGAGTCGATTTAATTCTCACTTTTATTCTTCTCAATATATCAATATCATCATTAAGGGCCTTTCAAATGTGAAGGAGAAGAAAATTTGTAAAGCAAGAAATATTATAGCATTACATTTAATTCCAATTTCCACCAATAAAAAATATCCCTTTATTTATAGTTGTAATAGATGGTTGAAATGTGCTTCGAATAAATGAGTCTTCTTAGATCGTGTGTTTATTTTTCCTTCAAAATTTAATTAAATAAAATATCACTTCTGCTATTTTTTTACTCTTTAAAAATTATAGTCGAAGTAACAAAATAAACGATGAGAAATTTTTTGAATCTACATAATTTCCAAATTCCAAAATAATTATCTTATTTAAGAAGGTACCCCAAGATTAATTTAAAAGTTTCATAAATAATATTATCTAATTGCACCTATACATATCACATTGTTGTAAATCATTGAAAAGTCATGTTGGACGATTGAGCATCTTTAAGAAAATTATATTACTTTTTTTTTGGTCAAATTTTTGACTCCTGTATTAAAGTTAAACCTAAAATCCGTCTCATTGTAATAACGGCAAGATCAACGTTGAAAAACTCATTAATAGTGTGCTTCATTCATTTTTTGAATGTCCTTTTGTGATAATACTTTAAGAGGTCTGTTCATTGAACATGGATATGACAGAGCATAGCATTAGGGAAATTAACACCTATTGTACAAACCTGTGCTGACCATGTGATGCTCTTCTGACTTCACCTCTATTTTTTTTTATTTAGAAAAATAGTCTTAGCTACGATACCTTTAAAGAGCAAATAACAAAATAAGTATCATAGTTACCGGATTCTATGAATTGGTTACTTTTATGTACAATTTAATAAAATACTCCAATACTTAAAAATTTCCCACATATATGGATGGAATATGCATAGAGACAAGTTCATTCTGCATAAAGTAAATTTTTAATACGTATTGATAAAAAAAAGAATATACAAAATTGCATTCCTTACAAAATGCTCATATAAACTTGTACAATAATAGTACTGAACATAACAATTAAAGTTGACATAATTTACAAATAACTGTCTCCCCTTTATATGCTACATATTGACCACAAACTGGTTTCATACATTGTTATCATTCTTTATAAGTTTCATTTTTTGAATTTCTATTGCATTTTACTGGACAACATAGTCTTTCTACGATTGCAAAAGTAGGATCCGGCTGGTGTTCGGCTTCTTGATCCGATAGATGAGTTTTCGCTAGATTTTTTAATTCGCTGATCAATTTTAACAAATAATCACATCGTGTAATTTTATGACGTGTCACTTCATTGTATATGTACAATGACAGAATTAATTGCAGCTAAATCAAGTACATTGTAGACTACGTGCAATGGCCAGTGTCGAGAAGATAATTTGGTTGTGCATAAACGTGCCTTTTGGTCAATGACATCTACTCCATATTTTGTTTGGTTGTAATATTCAATGCTTTCAGGCATTTTCTTCTTGTTTTCTGAGCAAGATACAGTTTCATGTATTGTGGTCAAAAGCAAAACATTATTGGACGGCCTGCATTGATAAACTATTAAGCTTGTGTTTTTTAGTATTATGGTGGAGTACAGTGGAGTTTTCATTTATTTTACTTTATTTGGTATCTCTCTCGTGATCCTGTTCATGGATCCAACGATGTTTGTCTTTTTAGTTTTTAATTGCACTGATGACCTCAAAGAAGTAAATAAGTTATTTGTGGTAACATTTCGACCTTTTCCTGCAAATGGTTCGATAAGTGTGAGGACAACAAGACTTAGCATGGATTGGTTGGATGAGAAATGATTATTTTTTCCTAAATAAAGATATCCATTCAACAAATATGTTGCCTTGCTAACTCCGGCCAACCAGAATTTGATTATATATTTATCAGACTTGCTTGCAATATACTGTGTGAATGGACATACATATTGTTTTAGTAGGAAATAGTTGCTCATCAACAGTTACGTTTTGATCGGGAATATAACATGCTTTACAGTTTTCAATAAATCCATAGCTCATGGACAGCACGCTCGAGAGTTATTCTCTCGAACTTGATGTCTGTACGCTCGCGCCCCGGTGATTTCTAAAGAAAAAAATATACTATATGTATATGGTTTCCTGGGAGTATAATAATGTTTACTTATACTTAATCAGTTCAACTTCATCTAACCAATTAAAGGAACAAAAAATCTGTTCGACACAACAGAAAAAACATTATACTTTTCATTCTTTGGTCTTTCACTTCTGGTTGTTGTTGTGTCAAAACATATGTACTTTATTAATTGTTTATACCAATAATTAGTGGTCTCCACATTTTCACCCAAATATAATCCACAGGCTGCCTTTAGCTAGAAGTTCAAATTACATCTCAGGCCCATATAGTTGGTAACGTGTTTTTGCAGTATTTTAAAACTCCATCCATTGAATATTTTATAAAATAATTTCTCCCTAGGGCTTGTCCATTGAGCTACGTCTTCAACTATTTGAAATGCTTTTTCATCAAGAAAACCATCCCATGAAAGTTGAGCACTATTTTTTATTTTGTTCAGTACCTACTCATCGCTTCAAAGCCAGCTAATGATGTGACAATTTGAAGGCAAGATCTTTGAGCAATAATTATGTCCGTTTTTGCAAGATATAGCCAAAAACTTAGTAGGTAGCTCCTGGAACTGCCCTTGATGTGAGTAATTGAGTTAGGATTTGAGAGGGATGGCTCATTTTGACCTTTTTTTGTTTGAGAATCGCTCATTTTTGTAAGATGGTACGAACTAAGTAGATAAATTTTTGATTCTATTTAGATTACAAAACAGCTTTGATGATATTTTTGCAAATAAAATCCGCATTCAAAAGTATTAATTCATTAGGCAGGAAAGCAAAACATAAAAGCAACTCTCTTTTTGGAGGGAAAACTATGTGTACGATGCAATCAGGGTTATGACTACATCATCGAATTTGCAAGGGAGCCAGATTTTAATGCCAGTCAATGAGAGGAATAGGAAGTATGGTTCATAATTGATTGTTGAATAATCCCTTTGAATATTGCAAGAAAGGAAACATACCTTTGCTCGAAATTGAAAAATCCTGATTTTCAATTTAACTTAAAGGTTAAACATAACATTATTAGGGGGGATGATGATATTCCCCGTCTTACAGGACTCCTAAATATCTTGCCAACTACTAATGTAGAGATTGAACAGTCTGTTCACATGTTGAAAACTACCAATACTGATGTAAGGCAAAAATTAACGGAAAAAAGTTTTTATAAAATCATGTTTTGTTGATAAAAAATAGAGCAAAATTTACAAATAAATTATGATAAATATTAAAAAATTCACTCTTATTGCTCATTTTGATATAAAATTCGCCCAAAAATTATTAATTTAGTGATTGCGTAACTTATATCTAATTGTTTTCTGGACACTATTTTATGTTGACAAGGATTGTCCGGCAGTATGTTAATAATATGTAAATTTTTGAAGAAAAATTAACGTCCTAACTAGAAGAGTTTTATTACAGTGTTACACTATTTTATCGTGGTTTTGTTTTAATTAATTAATTGTTTTTGATACTTTTATTGTTGTTAGGTCTTCCTTAAGTGGTCTAATTTTAAACTACAATGTTTATTTATGCTTTTTAGTAACGCAATTCTTCTCAAAATTAAATATTGTTTTCAATTTATGTTTATATATATCAACAATATGAATAAAGAGCATTAAACAAGTAAAAGTGAACACTCATGGACCTCTAACTTCGGCATACATTGCGTATCAAATGCCAAAGTAAGTGGATGTTTACTAAAATATCTTGACAATCCACGAAAATTTGTTTCAAATAGACAACAAAAACTCAATATGAGTGTAGACATTTCATAGCTTTAGCCTGTCCATGTACCCACAACTCCAATAAAAACCCTCAGAAAATGAAATAAACCTTTTTGCAATGGCGTAGAGAAGACAACTACCCATTTACCTGTTTTATTAATGTCGTCCAGGTACTTCAATGAGATGATTGCTAAGTGTAAAATTGACCAAAATACCGGCTGCGACGTTGAAATTTGAAGAATCAATACTTTTTACCTTTAACGGTATATAAACCTACTATACAATATACGTGTAAATATTTGGACATCAGCCGAAACGCCTTATAACTGCTCTAATCTTCGATATAGCTTCCTTTGACGTACACGATGACCTCAAGACGCCTCCTGAAGGCTTCATACGTCTTTCGTACAGTGACATTCATGGCAACTATATCTTTGTGCCCAAGAGTACAGGCCCTGGACTCTATACTCCATCTGAAGGCATTCTACAAAGGCTTGGTGTCAGACAAATACGCGGATTAAAATTCTTTTTAACAAGAAATTAATGTAATTGCCCAACAATCTTTAAAAACATTGGCCTTGAGAGAAGGAGCACCTTCATTTTTCAGGATTACATCTTTAAAGGGAGGAAGTAAGCCTCAAGAATTAATTTCCTGCATCAGGAAGCGTGTAGATTTTCGCGCGAATTTCACGTTCAAACACCATTTCCCTGATAATTAAAAAAATGACAAACAAATGAAATTTCTACATGTCGTATGAAATGTTCAACATGACTAAATTTCTTCATCTCAATTTGCAAATAACTTAGAGTTCAGATTTAAACGTTGCACCCGATCGGTTATAATTATTTATTATCTTGTTCTAATCTCTTGTGTGTATATATTTACTTAAACGTGACGATAAATATGTTGTGTTTGAAAACAGGATTACAAATCAAGAGATTTAAAAAATGGAATATCGTTACGTCCATTTTAAAGAGGATGCATTGGATCCTTTGGGAGGTATTTTATAATAGGAGTTGCCCCCCCCCTTCCCCCTTAAGTAAAAAAACTAAATGGTATATAATATTTTACTCTCTTTTGTGTATATATATATATATATACATAGAGTTTTTGTGTGCCGTGTGGGTGTTTGTCATTTATAGGTGCCCACACTGTTAGACTTAGTAGGCTGAAATTTTGCAAGGGTGCCTCTTTTGAACTTGGTTAGGCTAAAAAATGGTGGGGATTTTCGGAGGGGCTTATTATATAGCCAAAACATAATTGTTTTTTTTTTTACCTGAAGGAAAGTAGATAGGGGTTGAGTTATAAATTAAAAATTTACTGGCGTCTCAAAAACAACTATAAGAATAAAGACGTTTTCTAAATTTATACAAAATAAAAAAGTTATTTGGTAAAAACGAAATTGATGATAATTGCAATTTCTTTGTTTGTTTTTTTTGGTTTTTATTTCAGGCGCAAAAAAATGAACTTGCAATGAAATATTAGAATCGTAAATTAAATAAAGTTTGTAAATATTAATCTGGAGATTCGTTAGAATATAAATTTGACAAAAAACAATAAAATATCTAAGTCAAACATCTGACGTTCTCTGAATAATTTTTCAATTTTGTTCATTTTTTTCCTCTTTTTTTTTCATCTTAGATCATTTTTTAAGAAAGAAATGTCACAAAATGATGAATTTTGTACATAAAGTTATAGACTATATCAAATTATGTTTTGTAGTTTCAATTTTCGGAGCATTTTAATACATAATTTTGGCAATATTTGGGTATATGAACCAGTAGTAGAGGTTGTTTTTCGATTACCGGGCCGTGCAAAATTATTTACTAATGATTTAAATATACTTTTTAAGAGGTTTTGTGGCAACCAATCTGATTGTTTCGTATTTTTACTGTTAAAATAAACAAAAAAAATCCTTCCTGTGAGAGCGTAACAACTTCCACACGTGAGACCATGTCCAATCAGGAAACAAAGAGGATCGAAATTGCAGCCCTCCTACGAGCAGGAGTGCCTCTTTAACAACATTAGGAACAGGTTGGGGCCTAGTTGAAGACAATTTACAACGTTTCCAAGCGCTTGGAGGCAGGGGGTGATCTCAAGCATTCCCCTGGGGCTGGCAGGAAGCCCACTGTCTCAACAAGGGAAGTAAAGGCAGTGTTCAAGAGGACTCCCAACAGGTCCATTGCTGACATTGCCAGAAAGATGGGAACGTCGAGATCAACTGTTTCAAGGGTATTGAAAAGGGCTGGAGGAAAGTCTCTGAGGCGTACTGAACGCCCTCTGCTAACTGAACGTCAGCGAGGAGTCAGACTTGAGCGTGCCAAGAAAATCTTGAATGATATCAAGAGCTCATCTGGACGCATCATCATTTTTTCAGATGAGAAAACTTTTACGGTCGATCCTGTTTTCAACAGGCAAAATGACCGTGTTGTGAGCTTTGGAGATGTGCAAGATAAGCACCGCTATGTGGCAACAACAATAAAACCCTGCTTCGGTGATGATGTTGGGTCTCGTGGACTCCATCGGGAAGGCCATGAAGCCGGTATGGTTCCCTTCTGGCTACAGATTAAGAGTGGAGGATTATGTGAAGATTCTGGCGTCCAAGGTCCTTCCGTGGATCAAATCCATAGTCGGCAACTCTCCTTGGGTTTTTCAACAAGATGGAGCACCCACCCACGCTTCCAAGAAAGCTCAGGAGTGGCTTAAGGACAACATGAACTTTTGGCCCAAGGACTACTGGCCCCCTCAGAGCCCAGATCAGAACCCACAAGACTTCTCTATCTAGGTGCACGTGGAGACCAAGGCCTGCAAAAAACGACACAAGGACATAAATGCCTTAAAGGCTGCTGTCAACAAGGCCTGGGCCTCCATGGACGCCGATAACATCCAGCAAGTCTGTGGAAGCTTCAGACGTCGCCTGGCCAGTATCATTGAGTCAAATGGTGGCTAGATTGATTAAATTTGATCACAAACTATTTTATTATTCTAAAAATGTATGAATAAATTGTTTCTCAAGTCATTCGAAATGTCATTATTGTCCACGATATGTTCTGAACAAAAATTGGTAAATAATTCTGCACGGCCGGGTATATTATTTTCTATAACTTTTTTTTTTGTAATTACACAAAAAATATTGGTAGGTTTGTGTTTCTCTTTACAATACCAATTTATTCTATTGTCTACTTTTTTTTGCAAATTTACTACAAAAAGTTTTCTGCAATTTTCTTTGCAAACTTTGATTCGGCAATTTTTTCCAAAATAAATAATGGATTATCCCTGTAGACTATTTTTTTATGCATATATATATATATATAGGCATGTTATTTGAAGTTAATAACATATTTTTTTATAAATCATTGGCTCTTGGACTAAGATTACAAGAGCCAATAGTAAAAGTATTTGGATTGCAATGACAAGACTTTGTGGTCTACCTGACTTAAACAGATTGATATAATGTGATTATTATATGTAGTATAAAGAATATTCAATTTTCCACTCCAGCGTTATTATCATAGTAAAATATTTATTATTATGAAGATCCTTTTTGACAACAAACAAACATTCATACTCTAATTATGAACGTATGTAGAACATAGAAATATTTCCTATATAATTTTTCCATTTTTTAAATTATTTTGACTATTTCCAATATGATTTCCCGATCCCTTTTTTACAAAATACAAGTGCCATATTTATATTATTATAATGCTTGTTTACAAACGCCGAAGGGCTCTAAATATGAATACAAAATAACATTGACCATTGTCAATATTATTTTCCTTGGCCCGAGCAAAACCCTTGCTAGTCATTGTATAAAATCAAATAAGTTATAGTATTTTGAGAGTTCGTCAACTCATTCATAAAAGATTTTTCATACTCACTGCTCTGAACAGTTGCATAGCAATAATTAGGGTGGAAGTGAACAATACTATTGAGGTGTGTATCCCCCCTCCACGGACATTATTGATGTTGGACGAATGAAAATAGGGGTGGATGACATCATTAGTTATGGCGAGAAGTTTATCGATCAATATAATCGGATAAGAGATATCCTGGAGCGATGTAAATGATATAAAACTATGTTAAACAAGGTAGAATTTATGTTTGCTATAGAATAATTAATATTTTGGGGTCATATTGTAGGGATCAGGTGTACCAGATCTGATCCAGGGAAGAATGTTGGAGTAAAAGAGTTTTCTACTCCAAGCAACTGGACATATATGTGAGGTTTTTTGGGATGAGTAAATCAGTTGGGAGAGTTTTCAATGGAGATAAGTCGAGAGGCAGTGCCACTCCCTGGGATAATTAACAATTTAACAATAGATAGATGTATTACTTGGGGAAATTGGTTAGTTACTCATAAGAGGGGAAGAAATGAATTATTGAAAAAATTTCATTTAAACATTTTGGTTCATGCCTGTGAGAGGGTTATGCCAATGAGTTTCTTTATTTTGTGTGTGTGGGGGGGGAAGTACTGCAGAAATCTTGCAAGAGAAAGCAAAAGAAAGACACAGGTATGTTTTGTGCCTTTAAAAAAATTGGAATATTTTTCAAACCACTTTCGTATAATATTTTCCTAACTATGACTTTTTGCAACATCAAGCATCCTTTATAAATCTAAATTATGCCACCAATTTGAGGTGTGTACCGGAATATGATATCAATGTTATGGTCAATTATGTATTTTTCATGTTTTAAGCTACCTTTACCTCTTAAAATTGCATAGCCTTTTACTATATAATTTTTGTAACAAGTTAAATTAAAATCGATCTGTAAATTTTGTCGTAATCATGGTGACATTAACTTCCTTCAACTTAGTTGGAAGGACGTTGTGGGAGGTCTAATCATTTTTATCCCCCAAAAAACCCACAATATAAAGTACGTAAAGTCAGAGAAATACTCAAAAATGGTACAAAATCTAAATTTGATATCACTTATATTCTATAACCAAAACACCCTAAAAAAAAGTTTTTAAGTAACTTCTTCCATTATATTTTGATAAATAAGTGGTTACGATTAAAATAAACCTTTTAATTGCAAAGGAGCATTCTTTTTCCTGAGTAAGATGTTTTGCAAAGCAAATATTGTGGCTTTTTGAAGGATGCCGAGAATTTTGTTAATACTTTCAAACCCGTATTAAGCGTTCAGTAAAGAAAAACTAAAAAAGCAAATGCCTAGTTCAGTGACTTCTTAAAATGTTGTAACAATTTATTATTGAAAAACCGGATATGACCATTTTTGTGAGTACATACTTAAAACTAGTGATGAGAGAATTAAAACAATTCCAGATGTTGATTCCGTTGCAATTCGAGTAAAACATTGTGAAGCTAATTCTTAAATAGTATCTAAAAAATACCTTTTTACTATAAATTTAAAAGAATTTTAAAGGATAAAATAAATGGATTTCCTTCATTTAATGTAAATAGTATTTACGTTAAATAAACTTTTTCCAAGGTGAATTTTCCAAGGGCGAGTAATCCCATGGTAAACTTTCAAAAGGCCAATTTTCCAAGGCTAATCTTTCCTATATCTCCTAACCAAACTTATTCCCTTAAAATAACAATATTTGCACTTACTCGATTTGGTTAAATTTTTTTGCATACGTTTATTTTGTGTTTAATTTGTTTCTTGTCAGTTTTGAAGCATTTTTTATCATAAAGGATTTTATTCAAAATATTTATAAAACTATAAGACTCAAATAATAAATTCCCATGGCCCTTTTTAAATCTTAACAGATCTGTTCAATCTTACTTTTTTTCATACATGAGAAAAGTAGAACATATTTAATTTCAAGATATAAATATTAATACATTATAATCGCAATTGCAAATTAAATATAATTTTCACACAAGCTGATTCCGATTCTGATTAATCGTCTCATCACTACTTAAAGCAGGTAGCCTTTGTACCAAGTTTATATAAATTTAATGTTCTCCTATTTTTTTGTGATTAACCTTTTCAAATTCATTTTATTTTTTTACAACATACCTCTGTACAAAGTACACAAAAACAAATTTTGACACCATTTTTTATAAAGATCAATTACCTTTCAAGGAGATTTTTGTATACTTCTATAAAAAAAAATGTATTAAAGTTTAAAGTGATGTTTGTAAAAATGAAGAGGAACTTTTTCCTTCCACTTCTCCTAATCTCTCTTAACTGTGACCCACTTAAAACTTTTTCGTTTCATATATTCAATTTAATCCACTCAATTCTTTTTTTTTTACATCTTGAGGGGGGGGGGGGGTGAAAAAAGTAATTAATTCGTTTAAAAAGGAAAATGTAAAAAATTATGAATCTAACCATGTCAAACAATTTCAATACAGAATAAATTATAAGGATATGAACAGAGGGAAAACCAGAATTTTGGCTTCATTTCTGGTTTGGAAATAAGTTATATATATATCTTCAATAGTATAAATATAATATTATTTACAAAGTTTGTTTGTTTATATTAAAAACGGTCACAGGGTGCATACATCATCGAGCATGAATACAAGGTGCACTGTACCGGGCTGTCATTTGATATCTAAACACATAATAATTCAATAATTAATGTGTTGAGTGATTAAAATTAATTCATATTTTGAAAATAACAATTAGTCAAAAAACAAAATAAATCTGAGTTCTTTAGCTTATGTACAAGTCGAGAAAATGACACTTGAACGTTATCCAGTAGTTTTCATTCCCACTGTCCATGCAGTTGGGCGTCTCCAAGACATCCGTCTACTCCAACGTAGGAGAGGAAGAATGGGTCTGTCAAAAAAGCTCAACTTGATCAGGAGTAGTTAAGGAAAACTATTCAGGCAAATCCACTCTAGTCCATGAAAGCCCATGGAAGAGATCTTGGGATTTTACACCAGAATGTTCAGAGAGCTTTCAAAAAAGTGATCGGAAAGAACCTTGTGAGTCGTATTAACGAAATAATGCAAGGGTGTGCATATAGTATCGAATATATAGCACCGTTTCTGTTTGTTTTTGTATATTGCTCTACCATGGATATCCAAATTCATATGCATTTTTAGTTTACCTTAAGATTTGAATAAAATTTTATCACTGGTATGTAAAAATGAATTAACTGAGGAAGGTGTTTTATATTTAGCATACGATGATCACTGGTTTATTTGTTTTTGTTAGTGAGCACTTCAGTTATTAAAGTAATATCATCAGTCATCCTATCATATTAAAAAAAATTGTTTCAAACTCTTCTTAATATTCTTTCATTCTTGAGGACAGAACACATCATATGAAATGATCTAAGTATTGAGTAGTTTCGTATGTGTGGGCTCATTAAAAATGATGAGTAATTGAGGATGTCTTGGGAAGTTATTATTAAAACAAACTTTTATCTGACGCTTACTTATATAAGGGATAATATGGTTTGAAAAAAAAAAAAATAAACTCTTCACATTTCACCAGGGGCGAAAAAGTATGTACTCTGTTCAACAGATATCCTAGAAGCCGTCTTTAAATAGTCGAAGATTACATGTACATCAAGGGATCTAAGAATTGTATTCCAATGATTCCAATGAATAGCTCTCTGTTGTTTATCCTTGTATAATATTTAAGGAAAAGTTGATTCTGTACCAAGATACATCCCTGGTGGTTGGGAAGGGAAATTAAATTAATTCACCTTGTTTTTGGTCTTAGAGCAAAAGAGAGCAGAGATTGTATCAAGTTCATTGGTATTAGAACTTACGTGTTCATAATATCCATAATTTACTTATACAGGTGTATTTACTTGAGTCGATACATTTTTAAATTTGCCTTTAAAAATGCTAAAGCATTGTGATTGGCTATTGTCAAACCAATAAGTGAATCCCTTGATATCTATAAAATATTTATAAAATAGAGTGATTAATCATTTCATTCTGATTCCGATGGAGGGCAGGGGAGCCATTGTAGCCTTTCTTACCGAGGCAAGTAGGTCGTGATTTGGTGTTTCCAGGCAGACTGCCTACTGGACCTTGGAGAGTGGGACTGCTAGGGCTCCTGGGAGGATTCGGTCACGTCCAACAAGGCAAAATGAAACTGTGGTAGATGTCAAAAATGGGATTGGGGAAAAAGAAGAGAAGGCCAGGATTTTCACACAAGTTTGACATGTACAAAAGCCCGATGGGAACATGGGTGCATCAGAATGGCACCAGTTCTCACGCCTCCAAAGTAACCAGGAGATTTTGATAAAGGACTCTCTTGGATTATTTCCAAAAGAGTTTGGGCCTTCTCTCTTACCTGATGCTGCACCAATGGACTACTTCATATTTGGGAGTTTGAAGGGCAGCCTCTTTGGACCCAACTTGGACTAGATCTTCATCAATAACAGTTGTAAAATACTGGGAACATATTTTTGTCAACAAGAATGGATGGATTGAGTGAAAATTGTCTGTCTTAATCTAGATCATATGTATCGAAAGTACAATATTGACTAAAAAAGTCCTTCCTCAAATTATTATCTTTTATCCAGCCTACCATCGAGTGTCTTGTCTTTAACGAACACACCTTTACTTACGTATAAATGAAACACGTGTACTGATACTTGGTTTAAAATGTAGTATTTATTAAAAATATCTCCTTCACTGAACTAATTATCTAGTTGCCTTGTTTAGGAAATTTACAGTTTCTAAGGTTCACGTTGTTACGTTTATTATATCTACAACTTTTCCTACAAAAAGAACATAGGCTAAAAATCATATTTTAGTTAGACAATTCTTCACATCTATGGCACTATTGTTCAAAACTTAACATCAGGTTATCCGAAATCAACCAATCAACTTTCATAACACTGATGTGAAAAAAAGAAGCAGAAATATAAAAAATTGACTCCAAAATACACAGTAGTGCATTTTATTGTGACAGGAAAATAATGCTTTATTATTTGTTAAAATATGAAAAACAGCTTCAATCTGGCAGTACATCAAGATTGAATTCTCAGCTTTCAATAGCTAAATCTATCTTCCCATTTCCAATCATAAAGTATTTACTTTGCAAGGAATTTTTCGACCAACATCAAGTAACTTACTTTCTATAAAAGTATACTAACTACTGATACGACGATTAAAAAAAAGAAACAAAATCCTGATACCGATTCAGATGCTATTCTAATAAAAATTCCCAATTCGAATTCCAAGTTTTTAATATATTAAATAATTTTTTAAAAATACAATTTTTCTATCAAGAGCATCCACATTACTATATTTGGAAGGGGGCTAGGTTTTTAGAATTTTTGAAAAAAAATTAGAAATATTAAATATTTTGGAATAAAATTTCACATTATAATTATAATCCTATGGCTATTCCGCAAATATCAAATTTTTTACAAAAAATTTCTAAATTTAAACGTCAAAACACAAATAAAATTTGAACATGAAATATATTGTAGAAAATTTTTAAAAATGCATAATTATTCAGAACAAATTAGGAAAATTATATCTATTGAATAAAATATTTAGAAATTAAATTAATTTTTATGGAGAAAACAAGAGCGTCTGCATGCTGTTTTTTTTTTTTTCTTTGGATATGTACTTTAAGAATTTTCGATAATTTTCATAAAAAAGTTTTGTTTAACTTCTGTATAATCTATATATAAAATCTTCAATATACAGAGAGCGGGGATCAAATTTTCGCCTACTTTAAACCTTGATAACTTGAAAACGACATAATTAAATAAAAAACCGGTTACTGAATAGGAAAGCTATTCTTGTCAGCTGACGATACGTAGTTCAGTTAGCATCATGCGGTCATCATATGAGGAGATAAAGAGCTATAAGTGGAACGAGGAGCTTTCGAGGTCCGCCGTAGTCATGGCATTGGTTAATAATGGAGGTGAAATCTCCAATTCAACGATTGTTTCAACCTTAGGAGTGAATTTACGGACTGTTCAGCGTATCCGTAAGAAGCTAGAGGACACCTGGGATGTTGATGCCACCATAAAGAGGGCACCCAAGGAGGAGGGCGCTGACAGAAAGGTCAGGGACACCGACTTTGTCGACAAGGTGAAGAAGATGGTTGAGGATACCAGGTCCATGAAGACCGGAGACAGGCCCTGGGTGTGGCAACAGGACTCAACGCCCTACCATGTGTCCAAAATCTCCATGCAGTGGTTAACCGAGTACAGTTATGACGTCGTAACCAAGGATTTGTGGCCTCCTAACTCTCCCGACCTTAATCCTTTGGACTATTTTGTCTGGGGCTATGTCGAGAGACATACCAACAGACATCCCCATAGCACCAAGGCCAGCCCGATGGACTCCATCAAGGAGATATTCGGCAACATGGACAATGAGATGGTCAGAAGAGCGTGAGGCCGGTTCAGAGGCCGTTATTGATCCCAACGGTGATTATATCGAATGAATGGCTACTCTATACCTATATGCTCGTCATAGTTTTGATTTTCAATAAAAAAGTTAAAATATGTATATTTTGTGCTGTTTTTTGTAGAAAAATATTTTGGCGACAATTTGATCCCCGCTTTCTTTATATATAAAATAAAGTATGTTTTTTCCCACACCGTGGAACATAGGAGGCTGAAATTTTGCATGGGTGCTTCTTTCGAACCTGGTCAGTTTAAGACGAGAGTGCTGATTTTGGGATGGGTATATAGGGAGCCCTTATGCCATACCAAAAACCGTTTTTTGTAGCTCAAGGAGAGTAAATAGCAGGATGAATTATAAACCAAAAAGTGACCTGCATCTCAAAAACAACTATACCAATATCTACGCTTTCTAAATTATTAAAAATTCAAAAAAGTTATCGACAAACAAAGAAATCCGTCAAAATAGGAATTTGGTTTTTTTCAAGTGCAAAAAAATAAATAAACTTATAACGAAATATTGGATTCGTAAATAAATTGAAGTTGGTAAAAATTCGTCCGAGATTCGTTTACAAATAAATTAAAGTTGGTAGAAATTCGTCTGGAGATTCTTTTGCAAATAAATTTGACAGATAAAACTTGATGTTTAACTGAAATATCTCTCATTTTTTGAATATTTTTTTATTCTTTTCAATTTTTCTCATTTTTTCATCGCCACAAAACGATGCATTTTGGACTTTAAAGTTTTAATCTTCAAAATGAGTATTTTCAATTTCTGGAACATTTTGTTATATTATATTTGCTATTTTTTCGAAAACATTAATGATAATAACTTTTGTGTTTTTGAAAGTAAATAATTTTTTTGGTAGGTTTGTCTTTTTCTTTACAATGGCAATAAATGCTACTAATTTTTATTTTGTAAAATTTGATCAACAAAGTTTTTGTGATTTTTTTTTGCAAAATTCTGATTTGGCTATTTTTGAGAAAAATAATAAATAGACTTATCATCTAGAATCGTTTTTTTGATGCATATATAATGGGTGTTTAAAACACAATATTAAAAAAAAAATTAAAATAATGCTACAGAGGTTAGAAGAGCCAATAGTTAGAATATTTTTTTTTTTTTAATGGGGGGGGGGATGGTGCTATGATGAGCTTTTTTGGATTACCTTACTTAACTAGATGTATATAGTGTTAAAAGTATATTTAGAAAAATTGGTGGAGAAAAAATCCCATAAGACTGAACCGAAAAAAAAAAAAAATCGTTGCTGGACCGAGTCTCAACACTAGTGTCTATATTTAGATTATGTTTTTGATCAGTTTTTTTCAAGTTTTGTGAATTTATAGTAACTTTACAAATCATATGGTTATCATATTTTTACTTGATAAAAAGTTTTTTGAAAAAAAAAAAAAAATTACATAAGATTTACCATTGAAACTAATTTATGTTGTTGGTATAAATTTAGTTAATTTAAGGGACTGCATATACTCTATAAATTCATGTTTTTATATTATTAAATTTGAAAAGAGATTTTACCTTTAAAAAGTACGAACTGGTACTTTTTTAAAATGCACATTTAATGGTCTGCTAGCAGACCCCTGGCATTGGCCAGAGTTATTAGTCGTTGAAGAAAAGACACGTTTTGTTCTAATAATATACCTCTTTAAGAAAACCTCATTCTTATTTTCTGTTTTTGAGGAGCACACTCACACGCAGCTACTCCATACATAGATGTTCTCTCCTGGAGAATGGAATAATAGTAATAACAGCTGGATAATAATAACAATATTAAATTACTTTAGTTTAGAGACTCCGGTACTTTTATAAGAATTTATACAAAAATCAGGTTCTCTCCTTACAATTGAATAATAACAGTAAGAGTTTTTTATTTGTTTTTAAATATGACGTGATGACTGATGAGCCAGGAAGTACTTTAATTTCTACATCCCTCACTCCCATAAACTGTTCTCCTTCCGTACACAGTCAATGCTACATGTTAAACGCCTAGTGGGATTTCATTAATACATTTTTATTTCTTAGATACAAAATATATATATGATATTCATCAGGGAGCACTATACACGGTCTACTTTGTATACAAGCTCGATACTACATGCTAAACACCTTGGGGGATTTCATTAGTACATTTTTATTTCTTAGATACAAAATATATATATATGATATGTATTAGGGAGCACTATACTCGGTGTACCGTGTATACATGCTCGATACTACATGCTAAACGTTTTGCAAGTAAACATTACTATGATTACATTGTTATTTCTTAGAATCAAAAATATGCATAAACATGATAAACATCAAGGAGTACTATAATCAGTTCAACCTGTATACACGCTCGATGCTTCATGCTAAACGACAACTATTTCCACATTGATAATATTGTTTTGTCTTAGATAAAAAATATTCTCATTTCGTTCAAAGATTCATATATTCAACCATATAAACTTTGCTCTATTAATATACATGTAATTAAAAAAACAACTTTAATTACTTTCAATATCCATATAAGCATATTTTTAGCAGATGTATGTTTTTTAGAGGCGTATAAACAAAATTTCCAAAAAAAATATTAAGTACTCTTTCTGATAATTACCTACTTATAATTTTGGAAAAACTCAATATACCTTTATTATAATTTATAATTTCTTACTTTAATTGGCGAATAAATAAAAGTAATTACTATCAAAACATTTTTTGGAGAGGATTAGAAAATACTTTTATGCTTCATAGTGGTACTATACGCATATAACATTTAGAATGAAGAGCCATTAATTTTTTTAGATGAAGAATCATGTGCGTCCGCAGAGGGTGGGCCTTTTTTTTTTCAAAAAAAAAAAAAAAAAAAAAAAATTCTGTGAATGGCTATAAATTTTTGAAATTTTTCTTCAAAAGTATTTAGTACTTGATTTGTTTTTTTATTTTGCTATTTATATTTTAATTTTTGGACTTTCTTTTTTTTTTAAATAATTTTGTTGTGAATAATTGCTGATTTTTGAATTTTTTTGAATTTTTTTTTGTGAACACTATGAATTTCTGCTTTTTTTTCACAAAAAAATTGTGAACAGCTATGAATTTCTGCTTTTTTTTCAAAAACATACAGATCTGGATTTTTTTTTTTCAAAAAGTTAAACATCTGGATTTTTTTTGCAAAAGTCTTTAATTTTTGGATTACTTAGTTTTGTTAAATCTCTACTCATATTTTAACTCTAGCCAAGTAGGTATGGAGTCTTTCGGAGTCTGAGTCGCTTCACTTCCACGCATGGAACCTCGGAATATAATCAACTTTGAAGAGATGTGCTTTAATTCTCATGTCGTCTTTGCTCCTATCGTCAACTCCAAAAGTTAAATCCTCATTTCCAATACGATTTCTTTGAGACTTTCACATGTCAAAATGTATATCATCCAGATAATATGTTGGGTCAATTATGAAGAGGATTTGTCTCCAACTCTAAATCCTTCATTCACTTCAACAATCAAGAGTTATCATTTGTATTCCGATAGAGGATGTTTATCTTCTGGCCTTTTACATTCTTCACCTTCATTTATCAACAATAATGATTAATTACTACACCACTATCACCTTTAGATACCTTTACATTACCGTTCTAGAAAATCCAAGTTATCCTCTTAGTTGAGAAGGGCTTCATTCACTAACTTGGAATATTTATGTTTGATTTGGATCGAATAATTAATAAGCAAGGAAGTCCACAAACTACCTCGTGCCTCGATAACTCGGATGTTTTTAAGAATGCAACACTGCGCTGAACCAATAAATTACAATTTGACACTACGTTATTGATATATTCAGTTTCTCATTGATTCACTGATTGAAGATTGTTTTCATGTTTTCATATTGCTAATTTATAGTTTTAGTAATAAATTATTTTAATATTATAATATACAATTCATAAATGAATTAATTTGAGTTCTTAATTGATTAATAAACCATTTGGAGAGGCGGAACATCTAATTAGCTAAAGATTATTTTGCTATCTTCTCATAATTTTCCCTCAATAAAAATATTAGTACAAATGACCTCACCATTCAACTCCCCACATTGACTATGCTTCAAGTGGAATAGTCTCTGTTTAATCCAGTTACACTTAATGTTGGTATGAGCACATCTAGGGGATCCATCACAATGGTTTATTCATGAAAACGAAGTGTTGATAATTTCCGAAGGTGAAGCGACTCAAAATTTGAGAGACTCCATACGATACTTGGATAGTTTTAATGGGGAGAGAGATTTAACGGTCAATCAAATATGTGTTGGAGGTATCCGTGGAATAAAGTACACCATCTTGCCGAAGTGTATCCTTTCCAAAGACGAAGTTGGATGCACAGATATAAACGTGATCCATTTTATTAATTAAACATTAATTTGATTGATGTGAGGGATGAGGGAGTTGAATGTACCGTACGTCTCTTCCTCCTTTTCTTCTTTCTGATCAACAGCTATTTGAACTATTTTTTCTTCGATATCTAGCTATTTATTTGGCTATTTTGTGAGCTATTTCTTATTTTATTAAATTAAAAATACTGTCCTATAATATGAATTTGTGAATTATTTGGTTCATATTATTAAACAGCGATTATTTTGCAAAAAACTATGACAAAAATATAGCAAATAAATAAAATGATAATGTCAAAACTCCTATTGAACTCAAACATGACAATTTTCTTCTAATATAACCAAACGGAGAAGAAATATTTTCACATTATCACTTACCATTAAATGTACAAGTGTTGTATTTTAACTGCAAATTATTTAAACGTTGAACTTTCAACTTTTGTTAATTAAAAACTATGTTATCCATCGATTTCAAGTTTAGAACTTTGAATTTTTGAAAAGATTACACAAAAATCTCTTTGATATCCTAGGTTGAACTACTAAATAATTGTTGAAACTTAACCGTTAAGGGTCCGACAATTTGAACGTCCGACGATGTTTAACTTACCTCATCAATTTTTTGTACGACATTATTCTCCATATCTTTTTTTGGGTTTACCAAAAAAAGATATGGAGAATAATGTTGTCAAAAAAATAACTCTCAATAACTTGTTCATTTTTGTAAATATTACAAAAATTATATAATGAAATGCTCTGAAAATTGTAAATACCATTAAAAAGTATACCAGAAAATGGAGGTTTGATGAAAAAAATAAAAAAATGGAAGAATTATTCAGGCAATAAGAGATATTTCACTTTATAATTTATTTTAATCTGTCAAATTTATTTGCAAATGAATCTCCCGACAAATTTCTACCAACTTTAATTTATTTACAAATCCAATATTTCGTTGAAAGTTCATTTTTTTAGCACCTGAGAAAAACAACAAAATACTTTTACCAATTTCTTTATCATTTTATTCTTACTGTATTTTTACTTTTTATTTTTAAGTAGTTATTCGTTGTTTTTAAGACGCCGGTCACTTTTTGATTAATAACTCATTCCCTTATGTAGTCTCCTAGAGCTCCAAAAAAAGATTTTGTGTTTGGAGTATAGGAAATGCCCCTTATATGACCCCCTCAACAATTGTCACCCCGTCTTATCCTTACCAGGTTCAAAAGAGGCCCCCAGGCATAGTTTCAGTCTCCTAGGCCCAATGATATGTAGCAATTGTAACGGTCATTGATGCTGCATAGGGTTATATTTAATTTATAATTAAAAATGAAAAAAACAAAAACGAAGTCAATTTGATCTCATATAGAAATCCCGAAAGACTCAATCTTTGAAATATCATTTTTTAAAAATGCTTTAATAATTCATCCAATGTAAGATTTTGACCTAATTTTATGTAAATCATTCTAGCTTACATTTGTATATTTATAAAACATTTGTATTACAATTTCTTTAAAAATAAAAATTATATTACTGGTAATAAGAAATCATGTGTATTGAATCTTGTGGGTCTCAGTCTTAAGCAAAATGCATTGATATATAAAACATATGATATATGTATATTCTATATATTTCTTATAGAATATGGTTTGCTATTATCCAAGTCTAAAAAAAAAGAAGCTCAATTGTGCAAAAAAATAAAAAAAATAAACCTGCAAAGGAAGGAGAAAAAAACAACTAACTTAATAAAAAAAACTTTTAGATTCTTGCCTTCTAATCCAATGTATTTTGTTAATACATTCTTTTACTATTAAAACCCAAAATGCATTGACTGCGTATTTAAAAAGATGTCTGTGTTTGTTAGGGGAAATACTTTTTTTTACAAAAGTAATTATAACAATTACTTTAATCAATTTCTACTCTTTGGGGTGAAATGCAACAAGAACAAGATCAAGCATTTAATTTATTGTGAAAGCTGATAATAACTACATATATTTTGAATTTTTTGGCCTCTTACTGTGACCCCATATATAATCTTCGTACAAAGTAAGACCAAAATTGATCCGTAACTTTCGTCGTTATCTTTGTAACTAATAGACAAACAAACAAATATTGCACTTTTTACCTGTTGTGCTATTTTAAAATCTAATTTTTAGCTCTATGAAGCATCTTTGTGGAACTTAGATAATGAGACCAAATTAAGCTATGTATCTCAATACGTTCCAAAGTTATGATCGATTATGTATTTTTAACGTTTTTTGCCACCTTGACCTCTCAAAATTTATTGGCCTCTTTGTGTGACATTATATAATCTTCTTACCAAGTAAGATCATCATTGATCCCTAATTTTCACCATAAATCTCTTGACTAACACGCCAAAAAACATAAAGACAACCAAGTAAACAGGGGGAGTGCCACTTTCAACTTCATTGTAGGATTGAAATGACACTGACATTATATAATCTTCTTACCAAGTAAGATCATCATTGATCCCTAATTTTCACCATAAATCTCTTGACTAACACGCCAAAAAACATAAAGACAACCAAGTAAACAGGGGGGGGAGTGCCACTTTCAACTTCATTGTAGGATTGAAATGACGCTGGACGTAGAAAAGCATCGTGAGGTTTTTGATGATTAGAAAAAGGTTTACGAAAATATATAGAGTACCAGCGGCGCACTTGCCCCTCGGGGGGTAGGGGCTTGAGCCCCCTAAAATTGATGTAGCTCCCAAATTTTTTTAACGTATCTTACATAAAGTCTGTTTTTGGTGTTACCACCAATAGAATCCAAAATAGCAGCACAAAACAGTATGGACTTTAGCTAATAGACGTATAAAATAACTAATCATGTTCCTATGATATTTTTTTGGACTTGGAAGGGTATTATTAACCGAAATAAAACGTCATTTCCCTTATCTCTTTATATATCTTTCTCTTCCTCAGTTTTTTTTCATACCTTCATTCCTTGTTTCTATTCCTTTCCATTCACCCTGCAACACGGGCAGCCTCTGCGAATATATAATACACCTATTTATATAAGTAATTATATGATTATATTGATAATTTTTGGAGATAAGCCCCACCAAATGATGAAGGCTAGCAACGCCCTTGTAGAGTATTCAGAAATTTTAAAAGCTTATAGGAAAAAGTGTATACATAAAATGCTTGCGATTTAAGATAATGTTATGTATGTGACACGTCGTTGTTAAAGGATTAAGTCAGCTTAGAATGAAAAAATAATGAATAAGGTTTATAATATGAAATATATGTACACACATAATTTTTCCAATGTTGTTGATATTAAAGAAGTTAAAAAAAACATACCATACGAAATATGAATTAGAAATACATCATCCTCAACATATTCTTTCTAAAGCATTACAGCTAGGAGTATGCTATATGAAGAGTCATTTAACATATTTTAATTTAGGCTGTTTTATTTTTGGCTTACAAATAGTCTGCATAGACATATTATGATAAAGAAATGGAATTCATTTCATAACCAAGGTGAGCAAACCAATTTTGTACAACTACGTTCATTTTTTACGTACAATACAGTAGAATCTGTATTTCAGCTTCTATAATGGGTAAATGCGCCATTTAATTATTTTTTTTGGTGTACTTTTAAACGTAAAATGCTTTAAGGCACATTTTGGAAAGCTGAAAATCAACTTTAGTACATCAATTTAGCAAAAAACTCGATTTTAAAACCAAATATAGGGACACTTTTTCATGTACAGGTTAGCAGTATTTTAGCAATTAGAGTAGAAATTACCACTAAGATTCGAGATTTTAATTATTGTTAAAATGAGAAAAAGTAGATCATATACTTACATGTAGATCCACAAATACGGACCAATTTTCAAAATTGCAACAATATCGTTTTTATTACACAAAATACATACAAACTTTATTCCTTTATAATGCCAATCTCTTAGAATTTTGATAACTGATAATATTTGTTCACCATGAACATTGTTTATATCATTAATGTTAGGCCTAACCCACTTCCCATGGTTCCTGTTCTTACCTCTAACCTAACGATCTATGCCGTGTTTCCTATCCATATTCCCATCCAAGTAAATCCCTAAAAAACCCAAAAGTTGACCAGAGAGGTCCCACATTATTTCCACAATATTATTTAGAGAAAAGGTAACGGAGTCCTGTTGTTTTTCCTTGTCTTTTGGTTCTTCCGCACCTATATAACCATAATTTCAGCTTACGCATGATCTCATCTTCAGTTAGAAATATGACGGCTACGGTTGCTTCAAATGGCGATAAATTTGTATCTCATTGTGTCTTTGGTGACTCTGTTGGACTGGTAAGGTCCAAGTGTAGCCATCATATCTCTCGGATGGATTACTCATAAGTGGTGGAGCTCTTGTCTAAAGAACTGTCTCAATTCTTTAGTAGAATTTTTCATAATCAAAGTCTTTACCTCTTGCCCGGTTTTGAAACGGACCACCACCATAATCTTTGCATTGTTTAATCTAGATATCAACGAAAACGTTGGAAGTGTTCTTCTTTTAGATGTTCTTTCGTCTATTCAGTCTTTCTATCATCAAATGTCTTTATTATTGTCATTTCACTCATTTCAATTGCTTCTGAGCTATACGAGGTAAGGATGAAGTCAATTTTTATATTCTTTGCTTTATCAAAAAAAAATTGGATTTTTGAGCAGATTGTGCATTAGAAACCACACCAAACTTAGTTAGGTATTAGGTAACTCTTACAGTTCAAATTATTGGTTAACTGATACTCCTCCTACTTATCTGACAATTTATAAATATGTGTAGCTTTTACATTATCCTCTCTGTCCTCTTAGTATTCTCTGTTACACTATTGCCTCACCTCTTTGCTCTATCTTTGCACATCTCTCTCAGAAGGAACTTACCAAGCTCTGTAGATTGAGGTTTGTTGGTCACGTCTACTTGCTTCCTGTTTACATGGTATTCTTTTATAGTTTCCATCGTGACGCCTTGTAAACCTTAAACCAATTTCGGAATATATAACTACAGCACTGTTTGATTTGAAATTTTAACACAGTTCAGGAATATCATTGCAAGGTCTAATGTAAAAATATAGACAGTTTTAATGCTAGGGTTATGAAATCGTTTTCCAGGTATATTCTACAAGCACGATCTAAAGATTATTTAAGTGTGTCTTCCCTAACAACTCTTTGAAATACGGGAGGCAATCACACTCATCTCCAGACTGGTACCCAAGTCAAGTGAATCGCTTTTCTTTGTATAGGTTCAATGTCTTGTGAACTCTTTGCTCTTCTTAAAGTAGATTCGAGTCATTAGACAATGATACTCTATTCCAATTAAATACCTATAATGAATATACTATGGAATTTTTGTAAGAATTTGCAAAGATAATATACGCAGCAGCAATAAAATGATAGTTGTTACCAGATTGATGTACTAAAATCGAATTTTAGCCTTCCAAAATGTACCTTAAAGCCTTTTACGTTTAAAAATCCACCATAAAATGCGCTTTTTCACCGTGGAAAGCTAAAAAAAAAAAAAAAAAACAGCCGAAAGAATATAAAATTATGCCTTAGTCAGCCCACTTCTATTATAACAAAAGTTTTTTAGCAATCTGTTGTAGGGAAGGGGGAGAATGCTATAAAATCAAGTTCAATTATAGTCCTAATTTTCGTATGACACAGCGTATTCTAAACCCTCTAGAAAGTTTACTTTTTAATTTTCCGTGAAAAAACACCATTACATCGAAAGTTACTTTGAAAATGGTCATTTAATAAAATTTTACTGTTTATTTTCCCCCCTACATATTTATTAAGTATTTATATAGTGGATAATAAATTATGTATAAGGTGCAGTAAATGAAATGTTTAGTATTAAATAGATTTTATACATTAATGTTTTTCCCCTGGGCAATCAAAACAGTGCTTACGTGACGATTGGACTCGAAGATTTTCATGATTTCATACACATTTTTGACAATTGACCAACTCACCAGGAACATTATTCACATTTTCAGCCAGTTGGCTCGCGTCTTACCCTTGTTTGAAGAAAAACTGTCAAATATGGTTACGTTCCATAATTTTTTTTATTATTAAATCTTATCTTTCTAACACTATCTAGCGTAAACCAATAGCATTCATACAATGGTGGGTACACGTTACTAAAACCATCTATTGGAAAAAATAATGAATCCCTCTTATAACACCTATTATATTTGAGGAATCAATAAGTAAGTTATACCAGTGAAATCACGAGTGAGTATGGCCCCAAGGTGCAATTTTTCTTCAGTTCCTTCTACCCTAAACCATTTCGTCTTAAATCCATGTTGCTTCTAGGATATTTTCCTTCAATACATAAATAATTTAGGTTTTGTAATCGTTTTTTTGGTAGAAATTTATGTTCCCTTTGAATTAGTTTTTTTTTTTTTGGAAGGAATAGTGAAGAAATTATGCCCCAAAATTCAAATGTTTACACACTATCGAAATTTTTACTATGTAATATGTTCGACCCGGGGACAAAATAGCTAATGAAATTAGTATTATAATAAAAATAAGCAGAGATGAATAAGCAATGATTAGAAGGAAAAAAAGGTTCACCATTTCTCCGTTATCAATTGTTATTAGACATGATGGATTATTCATATTTCCAAATACTCATGAATCAACAAACATTATTACTCCATCAAAAAACGACCCTTTCATGCTTTTTATAGAAATAAAAATTACATATTTTGATTAAAGAATTAAATAAAAAATATCAATTTAAACCCGAAATAAACAATACCAACTTTTAAACCTCATTTATTCACATAAGTAGGCAAAATATCCTTGAGGCGAAATGACTGTAAGGCGAAATATCCTAAAGCAAAATGGTTTAAAGAAAAATGTTTTGAGGCAAAATAGTTTAAAGCAAAAGTAACCTTCTGTTTATCACATATATTTTAGTCAGACGACTGTGACATGGGTTTTTGGGAATTAGATAATGAGATTGTAGACACTTTGATCTCATTGCCTATTTTTAACATTATATATTTCTTCATTATATCCTTTAACTACGTCTTAATTTGGTTACAATGACAAGTATAATATGAATATATTATAGACGAATGTCTTGCATTTTACTTAACAAACCCTCTTACATATTTCTAAAAGATCTATTTTCATTGTTTTAGTTTCCTTTTTGCGTGTTCAGTTTATCTGCTAACAGTTTTTGGGGCCTTCAAGGCCATGACGATCTTAAAATAATATTTTTCGGAAAATAAATTTTTTTTTACTAACAAACAAATACTTCATATATAACAAAAAAAAAAAAAAAAAAAAAAAGACTACAAAATTCTAAGAATTATTCTTTTTGCATACTTTTCTAAAAAGAAGAATATTAGGCTTAGAGAAACATAGAAGAAGAGAGAAACAAAGGATATTTGAGCAAACATGACAATTGACAGTCGCCGTTTGAATATTTGTTCTTCTCTAAACTTCCTAGTCTTTAAACAAAGTGTGCAAAGATACAAAAAACATGCAGGGAGAATCATTCTTAAAATTTTATGGTCTTGATTTTTTGTTTTCTTTTTGAAATTTATTTTAATTTATTAATTTCCTAGACATTACTTTAGTATGACTGAAGATTTATTAAAAGGCTCTATTTGATACAATTTTTTGCATACTTTAAAGTTCAAGGTAGGGTTACCATCTTTCTGAATAATAAATAAGGGATACTTCATTGGCAGGGTTGGCCGACCCTGCCAATGAGTCAGATATGCTTCTTTTTTTTTCTTCTCTATCTTCTGAATGGGGTATAGTACCTTCTCAGCCAATGGGATGAGTGGGATGTTCTCCGCCATCGTACCGTGTCATCGTACACTTGTGTGAATATAATGTCAGCCCGTTGGTCCCAGAGCAGGACCTGGGATTCAAACACACTTTTTGTAAAATGTCATGTAAAAGTGCATTCTTTTTCTTTTTCCAGGGACAATATAATAACTATTTTTTTAAACAACCAGTATAGCTGAACAAAATCCGTCCCATTTCAGCTGAATACAGCTCAATTTCAGATCAAAATTTCAAAAACGTAAGCTATTTTTTTTTCTAAATACGGGACTATTCCGCTTTTCAAAGAAAGGTTGTTAACACTAGTGCAAGGACATATTTGATCTTGTATCATGCTGCAATACTATATAATTACGATTCCACATCATGTATTACCAATTTAAAAAGATAAAATGCTTGTTTAAATACCTCAAATTGCAATAATGATTAAGTAATTAAATTGGTTCGAACTAGACACAGGCTGATTTGAAAGTATTTTCCGATCCGATATCTGATTAGATTTATAGAATTAGATCTGGTAGCATTGGTTTATTTTTACAAATATTTTTTTGCCAACAAAATACTATTTAAAAAATCAAAAATCATGCTGTAGATTCATTTTTTTGTCAGTCTTTGTTGATTAATGTACCAATTGATATTTATGACTAACTTGTGACAAATTAATTTAGACTAAAAAAGAAGAAACTACAAAGTACGGGCTCATCAATTTGATCTCAGTGTAATATTATTCGCAAGATGATAAAAAAGAGAGAGAAAGATTTTGAAAGGTAAACTTTGTGTCCAACTCTTTTCAAAAAATAAATCAGTTATAAGTAGAGTTAGAATTTGTGAACGATTGCGCAATGGCTCAAAAATTGGCTCATTTTACCCTTTTTGGAAAAACTGCTAATTTGCCCCTTTTTTTCTGTAAAAATTGTAAATTTTTTTAAACTGGTGTGAGATTTATTGATAAAATTTGGGTTCCAGCTTGAATACACCACAGCTTTTGATGATTCCTTGATTATATATTTTTAGAAAAAATACAACGGCAAAAACCCTCTTATATTGTATTCTCTTTTTTTAAGTAAAAATAAGTATGATTATAATAAATGCCTTGTTATAGGCAGGGGTAATTTGGCACAATACCAACTGTTGAATAAAAAGTTTTGTGCCAAAATCTACATTTACACGTAGTTACTCTATACATGGATGATACATGGTCTTTCCTCATTAATGATAATAACAGCATTTAAGGAAAAACAAATATAATACGTTATGACTCATAGATACATGAAACACTTCCATTAGACCTTTGGTCTTTCTTACTAACAGTAATAGAAATGATTTTAAAAAAAATAAGAAGAAATGTGGTCAAGGACAAAATTTTATAAGTTTTATGACTGATATGCATGACTGAACTTGACGGTACTGCATTCTTAAGTCCTAAATAAGAACCGACAGAACAATAGTTATCACTGATGAGCCAAGAAATACATTAGTCTTTAGAGTGCTATATTAGTCAGCTTTAGCTACACACACTCGATGCTACATACAAAAAGCCTGCGAGAGTCTATTAGCATCAATTATTTGTTATTTCTTCAATTCAAAATATGTATATGATATATATGTTAGGGAGAAAAATCCATATCGTCGATTTTCATGAATGTGCACAAAATGTTGATTAAATAGTGAATAACAAAAACGACAAATAAACTGTTAATATTTATTTTAATGAACTATTTTAATTTTTTTAGTTTGGTATGTGACCCTACAATGTTTTTTATAAATTAAATAGTGAGTGGATCTAGCTCATGAATGGTTCTAAGAAACTTTTTTGAAAACCCTTATTGCCGAAGAAAATAACAAAACTATATGATAATGGTTCAGGGTGTAACACTATGAAATGCTTATAGAAGGGATGTATGTAAAGAAAAAACTGACTATAGCTCTTTGAAAAGGAAAAATAGTTGAGTGGGTTCACTTTCTTCTTTTCATTATTTTATACGTAGTGATGTGTAGATATTTCCCTCGGAAAGAAGAATCCTCCACCATCTTTGCTGTACATATATTTAAAATACATTTAGAAATAAATATATATTAATGGACAAGTTGAGAATCCCTTTTATAAGCAATTTCAATAGAAAGAAAAATACAGTTTTATAAGAACAATTACAAGTATGTAATTAGTGTTGTTTTATAATTATTATAATTTATTTATAAATTTAGCTACATTATATTGACAAATCAAGGTTTTAGAAAGATTTTTTTCCATTAATTTTTGCCTTTGATCAGTGTTGGTAGTTGTATACATACAAAAAGATCTTTCATTAGTCCACTTTAGTAGTTGGAGCAAATTAAAAGTTGGTTTGACCTTCAGAAATCTTGTTAAACGAGGGCATATCATAATCACCACAACTAATTATAAGAATTTTTATTTACGTGATATCATATCAATTCATCAAATAGGAGCTAATCATGGATTGTTCAATTAACAGGAGGAAAAATAAGTTTTAATTCATATGTAGTTTTAAAAAACTATTTTAATTAGTTATTACAACTTTAAAAAAATTAAATAATAGGATAAACTTTTTCTCATTCTCAAAACACTGCAAATAAAGTAAAAATAATGTTCATATAATTTTTGTGCAAAAAGTGTGTTTATAAATGTATATTTATGAAGAAAAAATATGCAACATAAAAATTACTGCAAAAAGGAAGTTAATTTTGCATACATTTGTATGCAAAAATGCGAAGTGAAAAGTGAGTTCTTAATACTGATGTACCTTTGATTATAAGTACTACGTGGACTTGAATGGATTGAGTCATTAACAAGATCTCACCTCCTTAACACGAAAACATAATATATTTTGCTGTAGGTTGTCGTTTTTTCTGCATGGGCCTGCATTACCTTTGTTAATGTTAATTGGTTGAATTCTAATTACTTCTTGCATACTCGGACATTTTGCCGGATGGTAATTTCGGAGAAAACAGTATATAAGGTGTGCAAGCTATCTATCCCGCCATATTCTTAGAATATCTTGTGCAAGCCAAGAACTTTGGCAGCTTAAAATACATTTATAAATGTATAATAAATATTCATTCATTGTTTTATTACAGTCAAACATATTTTTGTGTGTTCTTAATTTGGAATTCTATGTGAAAGATTACATTTTGATCTCATTAAGATTTCTTCCTCTCTTATTAAATTAAATATGGAGTAAGGTCATTTGTGGAATAAATCTTTGAAAAACTTTCCCGGAGCATCATTTAAGCGATCTTCCCTTGTCGTTTTCTCCTTATTTTATTAATTTTTCTACTTGAGTTTTGTTCATCATTGGAGGTTTGTTGTTATTTTAACACTTTAATTTATATCCGATGATAAGAAATAATTATGGACGCATCTTGAAGTGGGTCTTATTCTGTATACAATTATCTTAAGGCACTTAAGAAAGCTATTAGTATTGTTTTCTCTAACATAGAGGATGAGTTGATATTGAGAAATTGAAATGAAAATGACGGCCGTATCAAAGGAATTCTGAAGAAGATAGAAGTTCAACGTAAAGATGCTTCTGGAAATCTTGTTATGTTCCGTCTTTGAGGTGATAAAGTGAAGGTATGACAGAAATATATGGCTCGCTACATCACTTTCTTCTCCGTGAGGATGTAGACATGGCTAACTTATACACTTATATATACAAAAGTGTTCGGATTTCGTAAAATACTATGATTTGAATTTAAAACAAAAATAATCTGCAACGTTTACTAAAACTAAATGAGAACAACAAAAGGAAGCACATCCAATGAAAGCTTCACATGTACCGATTGGATTAACTAAAGGATATATTGATTGCTAAAGTAAAAGTTGGCAGTTATATGTATACTAACACATGCTTGGGACTTGAGTCAAAGAGAGAGACCGATATACATACATAATATGAACACGTGGTATCATTACAGCCTCTTAATGTAATAATATTAAATATGAGATAAAACAAAAACTTGATGTGATGGGACAAATCTAAGCATATATTCGGAATCAACAGCCCAAACTCTATAAGTCTAATTTGTTGTCAAAGTCCATACAAGTAAAAAAGTAATGTAAACCAGGGTAATTTGTCTTCAAGACATTAGGGTTGAGGTATCTACTTCTTTTAATTTTAATTGTCTAGTCTGCTTGCTCAAAAAATTACAATAGTTAGTTTTGACGCTACCTAATTCAAAGAGAAGAATTTTAACTTTTGGTACTAATAAATTCGATAATATACCTTGCCTGAAAGAATATTCTCAAAAAAGTGACTGGCATAAAATAGACAAAATGGCGAATGGCCTTTAATTTTCACTTATAAATGAATATGGTCCTAATGAACGCTCCACTTCCTTCTTTCAAGCTACCATAAGCAATCAAAAAAATGATTTCTCTCCCTTATTACTTTTAAGAGATTTTAACCTCTAGTCTCCCCTTCTTTTTTCTCTCAAATGAAAAAGGCTTTTTATTTAACTGAACCATCTTCAGACCATTATTTAGTGGAGGTTGAATTCCAAGTTTGTCGGAAACCAAGATATTTTAGATTCCCTCAGTACATTCAAAGTTAGGGACAATTCTGGAACAAGCTTTCAATCTCTTCATTCAGCTACCCAAGCAGCTTTTATGCTATGTCGTATTATTCAACGAGCTGAAAAAAATGATCAAATACTTTAAGAAAGTTCATTGCTTACGTGGACTTACAATACTGACACCATCATCTCATTCATAATGTCAAAAGTTGTAGAAGGCTGGGTGATATGGCAGAGTGAAAAATGATCACAATAACAGAAAATAATCGATTTCAATGCAAGTTAATTACATGGTCTTTTCGATGAAGAAGATCATATATGGCGGAAAAATATCCTGAATTATTTTCATAGAAAATTTTAAGAAATTGTAACCACTGAAAGGTTTAATTTTCCACGGGAAGGATCATTCAAGGTTTTTTCAGATGATCAAGTTTTCTCCTAGAAATAAATAAAAACAATCTGATCCAGATGGTATTGTTTAGGAAATTTTCACTCCTTTACCCGAGGAATGTGCACCCTATTTCTTGCACATTGGTAAATCTATGGAAAAGCTTGATAAAATTCCGAAATCTTTGATGATTTGAAAAATTGTCATTATTTCTAAAAAAAAAAAAAAAAAAAGGTAACGGAACTGATTCTAAGAACTGGAGTACAAAAATGGTTCTTAATGAAATTTATGGAATTTTATTTGGCATTTTTAACACAACAAAGGCAGTCTATCTTCAATAAAAAAATTGGAATGACACAGAAAGGTTTTTTGAAGTGCAGAAGAATTTCAGATATACGGCAAATATTCAATTGTGATTGTGAAATATGTGATTGGTTGTGTTAAATCATAAAACAAGTTTTGTGCTATCACAGAGATCGACTTCTAAAAAGCTTTTAATTCTATTTCTCATAATTTTATTCTTTTTGATGTGAAGAGTTTGCTCCTTAAAAACTTTTTTTTTAATCCAGTACGTGAACTTTTGAATGTATGTACAAAGTTTAGAAAGATATCTTGCCTGGAGCTGAACAAAGAGAAGACATTGATTCTCCCCATAGGATCATGGATCCCCAATCAAAAGCCCAGTATGAATACCTGGAATCATGATACACGTATAAATATTCTGGGCCTAGAGTTGGATAAGGATGTGATAAGCATATGTGTTTTTGGGATTCAGTTTGTTCAGCGATTAATCATAGATTGAATTAGTGGAGAGGGGTTAATCTTCAGAAGAACATTGATCCTTATAATATCCAGATAATACCTGCTATTCTTTATGCAGCTGCTCTCCAAGGATTGCTCAAAACACCATAAGAAAAGGAACAAAAATGGTTAATAAGATTGTTTCATAAAATAATTTGGAAGATATTGAAAGACCCAGGGTAAAACTAGGTGAAGGAATTTCTCTTCTATCAAAAACTAATCACTAGAATTTAATCGAAGATAATTATAAATACGGCAAAATAGCCAACCTTCGAATGGAGGAGCACAATTATAACAACGAATATATATTCCAGAATAACCATGGAAGTAGGTGACACGAATTCAATGCTGCTGCACAAAAACTCATCCGTAAATTCAAGCCTGCATATCAGGGGGACTCATTTATAGATTCATATTTTCTCTCACGACTCTTGCCCTTATCATCTTAAAATGAAAATTCCTAATTCATCAGATATAAGGGAACAAATTTGTGATCCTCATATTAAGCTATAGGGCTCCTGGAAAATTGGAGACAGGAAATATTAAATTCACTGGGAGGAGAAAAGGATGGCATAAAAATTACTACTCAATTCCGAATCTCCGCTAGAATAATTATACTTTTATATGCCGTGTAAGGACTGTGGTAACATTTTAAACGATACTCTAAATACCTTCGTGGATTGTGCTGCTGTGAGTATATTAAAGTCCTTGGTAAAGTTAAATATAAAAGGATTAGAACATGATAATACTAATATTGACAAAGGTATGGTTTTCTTCGGGATTTACAAAAGGTACAGAGGTGTGTCATCTGTAACCAAGGCTTTAAATTTTGCTTTACTAAACTTTAAAGGCGTCATAACAAACAGAATAGCAAAAAAATGATGCAGGGCATCCTCAGGAGCTGAAAGCAATTGTAAATGAAATTAGGTACTTTATGTCAACTTTAAGGCACCGTTTAAAGGCTTTAAAAAATATTTTAAGACAATCTAAAGTTTGAATTTAAGGCTTGTTTTTAGTATTTTCATAAATTATCTTTGTTTTATTGTCAATGGCTTATTTTTTTATTTTTTTTTTACCTCAGATAGTATTTATTTGATCAGTTCTATAAACGTATTTCTGTAAATTTTAGTAACATTGGGATGTAATCCTACCCCGAACCTTTAATTTTAAACTAAAATGTTGAAAAATGTATATATTTAACGTAGTTGCTTCATTATTTAAATGTAAGAAAGAAAAGAGGACTTCTTGAGCCGAGTCATATACATGAGAAATAGGGGCATCGAACGAGTATGTACAAATGCATAGTTTCTCTCGTACAACGGGGAACGTATAGAGTTAAGAAACACAAACACAACGGTGTATCTTATAAAACTTTGTTGTCGAGTTGCTATTTAAAAGGTATCTCACTCTCCGGATAAAAATCCTCCTCCCCCCCCTTGCAATGTGGAGATGGGGAAAGGTAAAAATTATTTGACTCTATTAAGAAATATCTCTAAAAAGCCTAGTCAAAAAAAAATTATTTGACTCTATTAAAAACTTAAATATTCATTTATTTCTTTCATTTCATTTTCAACAAATTATAATTTATATATTTTTTTAATAATTATTTTATTACACTAAAGTATATGATATTCGAATGGATATTTAAGAAGACTTATATCTAAGGAGATCAGATTTATATACGTATATAATTTAGTATGTACTCACGGGCCATGGCATACATAGGTATGTACAATATACGCAAATAAATATATATATGTATGTAGCTTCATCGATGGACAACAACTAATCAAATCACATACCCTTACAGTTGATCTCAAAGTAAATTTGATTTATTGTAAATGAGTCCATTTCATAAAACAGGATTTTATAATGATATCCAGTATTGAGTCTTACCTTTTGTGTTCTTGTTGGGAGTCTTTCATTGTGATATAATTTTGAGTAAAATATGGATTCGATTGCAAATAAAGTCGTGAATACAAGTCGCTATCTCCGGATATTAGTATGAATCGTTTATTCGTCAATATCACTATATCCCCTTACTTATTCATCAGCACGAGTCAATCAAGGTGAAGTCATACGCTTAAGGAAATGCCCTTCCTAACAAAACAACATTTTTTAAATGCGGAGCTAATTTATTTTTTGAAAAAAACAAACTTGTTTTATGTAATTGCTTAGACCTACAGAATCCTTTAGAAATTACTTAAAAAATTCCAACTGCCCTGCTACACACCACTATGACTTCAGGTTTTATACATACATAATTTAACAGTTGTACCTATAGAATTATCATATATGTGTCTACACATTTTGGGTATATCTCGAGGAGAAGGCCTGCAGAGTCTGTCAAACAAACACTGCCATCCAGCTGTGGACGCCATGACAGAGGATTATATCCACAAAACTATCAGGCCTTCAGTTACCGCCTTAAAGCCATCCTTATCGCTATGGGCGGCTACGTTAATGATTAAGAGAGGTCAGACACAGATTTATTAATAGTATTAATTTTGTTGAAATTCTACTCTTAATTAATAAATTTTATCTTGATTAATTTTAAAATTCAAAGTATTCTGATTTTAAAGGACCCTTTGGTAAATGACAGACATTTATATGTTTTTAGAATTCATATGAAGAACTAAACTGGACGGTACTGCAGTCTTCAGTCCTAAATAATCACGAACATAAAACTACTTCTACGCATGTTAAACAATTTACATGAGAATGTGTCATTAAAGAAAATTCAAAATTATAAAATTCTACGTATACTAATGAACAAAAGCCTAAAATGGATATCATATTAGATTAACATTTCAGACTCTAAACTGCTCAAACAATAAAGAATAAACTTTTCATTATCTTTCATTTCTGTATTTAAAAGTTAAAGAAAAAAAGCTTTTTCCTCATATTAAAACAAAAACTTTTTAATATCCTAGATTATATTTCATAAAGAAATAAAGCCCCTACATATGTAATAATAATAAAAAAATGTAATAATATACTTCGAAGCATAATGGGCGTCTTAAAAACATAGTCGTCGACTCTCTATACTTTCTTCTTTGCTGTTGTAAAACAACACCAATTTCTTTTTTTATAAAATGGAATATTAACTACAATAAGTGCTTCAGATCCAATGAACATCCATCTTCAATATATGTAGTCCTTTTTTTCTTTAGCTTTTAAAAATTCAATAAATGACACCTTTTATTTAAATAATTTTTGAAAACAACTCATGTTTTATTTTTAAAAAAAACAGCTTTTAAAGGACTTTTTGTAACAATTAAGTAACTAATTTGATTACTTTTCTTTAGTTGCAACGAAAATACGGAAAATATATCAGTTATCGCGTTAATAAAGAAAACTTGTATCTTAAGTCACACACCGTATCTACAATGATATAGGATAGGAATTACTCATATGATGATCCACTATTCTACTCCAAGTCCAACATGGATTTAACCTTACAGGTAGTCCTATAATCAACATGGTAACCCTGACAATTTGAGAAATGTGTCGGAGGAGATCAGCTACAATCAGCTGGTTCAAGGAAGGAGGAGGGGGGGGGAAAGGAAAAAAGCAAGGAAATTGGTATGAGTTACTCTGATTTTGATCCTCAATTCTACTCTGTGTCTAATAAAGAAATGCAATTTTAATTATTTATTATTGCTATTTTTTTTACACTTGTCAACATCATATTAATGTCAATGGGACAGAAGACATAAAATTATATGAACATGAAATTAACAAAAACTACATTCTCTTGGAAAGTAAGATCTCTTATTAACTTTGAAAGACTACAAAAATATATTGGGTATATTAGAAACAAATGTGAGGTCATACTTGTTTCTACAGGTATTTAATTAATTGAAACATAGTTTGAGCACTCCAATAATGAAGTTTGAAGTATGCTGCTCATTCTTACTTACCAGGTTAATTCAATTACAGACCTAGGGAGAAATAAGAAAATTATCAACTTTCATCAACATCAACTTGAACAAAAGAAATGATAGCTTCTTGGATGAATCAAGAGCTCAGGTAAAGGAAGCCTTCAGTTCAAACATCTGGCTCAGGTCATGGTCCTCAGCGATGTCGAAAATTCAACAGGGGCGTCTACTACAAGGCCCCCAGGAACCACGTCTTGCCATGGTTGAAAAGTACGTAACCCAGGGACAGTTATGCGTTCACCCAAGACTACATCCCAGCACATTCCTCCAACAAGGTGTAGCATTTCTGCTGGGAGAATATGGCTGCATTTTTGCCTTCGTCCTCACCCGACATAAAACCCCTGGACTTTACGGTTTGGCGCATCTTGCAGGGAAAGACGATCTAGACTTATTTGCAAAATGTCGACGCTTTGAAGGTCTTGATCACGGAGGAGTGGAACAACTTGTGTTCCGACTTCATCAATGACAGATGTACTTCTTTTTGTACCCACATTGAATCCATCATACAGAATGGAGAATTTTTGATTACGTAAAAAGTGACAAAAATTGTTTTATTTACCAACTTTAGCCTCAAAAGTTTGCTATAAAAATGGCTCAAAATAAAAATATGTTGAAGGGGAAAACGGTTTTTAAGATTTTCTAATTTTTGATTCCTCACCTGTAAATAAAGTATAACCTGTGTTCAGACTTGATGCTACATGCAAAACATTTGCTAAATTTTATTAACATGACTACATTGTGATTTTTTAAACATACATTCATACATACAGATACACTTTGTTTTATTAGTATACATTAGGTGCACTAAGGTATATATCATTCGGCAAAGTGTCGGTGCAAGCCTATTTCTTTTATCCTCATTGTTAAATTGTAGCTATTTTTAATAGATTACCTCATATTTCATTTGAATGTTCTCGAAATATGAATCTTATGATTAAAAAAACGAACAACATTCCGTTATAATGTGTATACTACATAGGTATACAGTGAAAACAATAAAAACAAATTTATGGCCTTTTTTGGATGATGCATGGTCCTGTGTTTTCTTTACATTTTATTATGTAACAATTTTTTGTACCCTTCCTCTCAAATTCTCACTTAACAAAAAAACTCTTTTCGTTAATAGATAATTTTTACTCCAATAATTAAGCTTATGTATATTTTATGCTGTTGGTACACTTGTTGTTGTGTTAACGTCTCTCTGAATGATGAATTTCCCCTACTTTTATTATATATTTTAAAAAAAATGCTTTATTAAAAAATCATGTTTATTGATAAGTCTATTATTTTTTTGTTTCTTTCATGGAATCAAAAATGGTCGGACAGATCAGCCTGAAATTAAGCAAGTAGACGTATAAAATAACAATGAATATACCTATGATATTTGATCTGGGGTTTGAGGTAATTACGACCCTGTTTTTGACCGAACTACCACTATTATTCTCTTTTCCGTCTGTATCTTTCTACATCTCTGTCTTTGCCTCTTTTCTTCTACCTTCATTCTTTGTTTCTATTACCCTCTGTTCTTTCTTGTAACGTTGGCACCTTCCACTAGTAATATACATGTTTTAATATAATTTTAAAATATATTTTCCATGCATGTAGATGGTTTTTCTCACTAGTAATCATTTTCTTCGTTCTAAATCAACAAGCATTGTTAAGAATAGTCTTCAATCATACCAATTAGTCTTAAGAAGTGTGTAATCCCAGTTTTATTATTGGGGACGGGTGCAGGGACTCCAGCCAAGGCCAAGATTGAGGAAATTATTTTATTGCTTTACTCAGTTTATTTATTAACTATACAAGTACATATAATCACAAATAGTCCTCCATCATTTTGATTGTAAAAACCTATAGAAATAATCGGGTATTTTTTTAAGATTGATATTTTTTTTCATCCAGAGGAAAAGGAAAATAATTAGTGAGAATACTATACAATAATATTCAATTTGACGAAGGGATAATTAAAATTGGGATCTTTTTTTATCTAAGATAGTTTTTTTAGTGACGTTTTGTGGTAATATTCAACCTAATATTGACATATTAAATCAACATGTAGGCATAAAAAACTGTTTGTGCATTTAGTTCAGTGTTTGCTCACGTTAGACTAAAAACGTGTTCGATAGAACATTTCCAACGCTCTGTTAGTGCATTTTAGGCCCTAATTAATTACTGTAGATGAAAATAAGATACACTATTATACGCCAGAAACAAAAATACAGTTCAAACAGTGGACTGCAATAGAGGAACCGCCACACACAAAAACAATAGTTTGGTATAGTCAGGGAGTTATTTTAATCGATTATCTTCAAAAGGGGAAAAAAACAGTTCAGGAGTTTACTACGTATAAATTTCTTACAGGCTAATGGCTGAAAATGCGGAGAAATGGCCACTTTTGCAGAGAAACAAAATCATGTTAACCAAAACAAGAAACTGTCTTACACCTCATCAGTTTCAATGACGAAAATCCACGTGTTATGGGTTGAACTGCATGAACATCCGGCTTACTCACTAGATCTAGCTCAGAGCGACTTCTTTTTGTTCCTTCCTTTATAAATTGGGATTTTCGTCAAATGAAGAGGTAATCACCTTGAGAAAAATTATGTTGCAGACAAGAACCGCAGAGTTTTACAGGTGTGCGCGTCTAAAACTGAACACTTCTTTAAATTTCCCACCGTGCACATACTCGTGATTTGATTGAGTTGAAACCGGTTTATGCCTCGAGGCAAGGGTCTTGACTTGTTATAAACAAAACTCCAGCATAATCTAAATAGCAACAGGTAAACAATAGCCGATAATATGGAGAGACGTCAAGTCGCAATTTTGGAACTTTCTGCACGGGGGAAAACTCCCACTGAAATTGCCAAGGTTCTGAACTGCAGACGCACCACTGTTTACAGTGTAGTAGCCAAAGGGACTCCTTAGGTGCCCACAAGATCTAAGTAAATGCCTCGAAGGTCGGACGAAATGGTTGCTGCCATGAAAAAGTCTGTCAGCGGCCTCTCCAGGGAGTTCAACGTCAACAGAAGGACCATGGACCGGCTAGTTAAGAAAGATCTTGGCCTTAATGTCTACAAGAGAACCCCTCATCAAGCCCTCAAGCCGAAAAATTTGCTCACCTGTGTTTGGACGGGCTACAGAGATGGGAGAATACTTATTAAGAGAAGTGTGCAGAGTTAAAAAGAGACTGTCTTGAAGAATAAAAATTCAGAAAAATGTTTTGTATCTTCGTTACTTATGAAACTTTTCTGACCCCCCTTGTAGCTCTCAAGTTAACTAAAATAGGGATATAAGGTGCAAACTATTAGTTAGGAGAGTAAGCTCACCAAAAGAATAAGAAATAAAACATTTGGACATATTAGGTCTATCTAGATTTGATTCAAAAATCATTTTACTTCTTCAAAGCAAAATTGGTTTTTTTACAGAATTGATACCACATCTATTTAGACTAAAATTTAAAGCAGAATTGGTAGTGGCCATAGACCCAAAACTTCATAAAGATGTTAAGGTAGAGGTCATCATTAGCAAAATAAAGGGAATAAGTTATTCAATCAGATGTAACAGGAAGCCCATTCCAATAAATTTGGAATTTGTTCTCGTTAAAGACTTCTTTGTTTCGGCAAATTTCTCTGGCAATGGTTCTTAACTCTGACTTCTAAATCTCACTAAGATAGAAAAATGGAACAACATTATAAATTTTGTTTATATTTTCAATTTCAAGGAAGATTACATCCTAAATTTAAAAAAAAACAGGAGGGAGGGGGGAAAAAATGGCGTCAACTCTTGTTTTTTAACTTTATACTTTAATCATGCTAGATATGTTTATTATTCAAAATATAGGAAAAATACAAAATAACTAAAAAAAAATCCTAGCAAGTCTTTCTCTTTAATCTTCAAGCTCGTTCATCTTGTACAAAAGAGTCTTACCCACTTCTTCAGCCTTGTAAATTTCATTGACTTTGTGGCCATTCATTGGGCAAGAGAGCTGCAAGATGCTCACGTTTTATTTTTATTTTGCTCGTACTTTAATAAAGGAATTTTTCCTTATTCAACTTGAAGAATCTCTCTTGAAAGCCCTGTTATAATGATGTAAATCGAAAGTATTTTTTAGCCGGCCCACTTTTTTGGAATTGGTATTCGGAAGAATGAATTTTCCTTTCAGTGGCTGTTTTCGTTGTTATTTAACTACTGGGTATTGCACATCTTTCCATAAATATATTCATTTATATGCAAAACTTGATTGAACATTCGTGTGAACGCATAAAAGACGGAGCGTTACCCTGTGGATTTGTTGTGGAGTTGTAATTGTAAAAGTCACTGTTGGACTCAGAGTAGAATTGAGGATGTACATCGGAGCAAGTCCTGCTAATATTCTTGTATATTCCATTTTCCCCTCCTTCCTTGTCACAACTGATATAATGAAAGGTCATAACTATTAAGTTGCTCTCCTTATTGGCAGGGTCACCATGCTGATTTTCGTTTCTTTTTCTTTTTTTTTACATACCAAAATGAACATGACTTTCATCACTACTTTTTATTATTATTTTTAATTAATTAGGACATGTCCAATTATATTCAATGCAACCTTTCCTAAATTGCCCAACCCTGTATATGACTACAG
Source organism: Lepeophtheirus salmonis (assembly GCF_016086655.4). Classification (NCBI taxonomy): domain Eukaryota; kingdom Metazoa; phylum Arthropoda; class Copepoda; order Siphonostomatoida; family Caligidae; genus Lepeophtheirus; species Lepeophtheirus salmonis. Next base: position 30,009,847 of record NC_052139.2, on the reverse strand, counting down.
AATTAAGGACCAAATACTTGCCATAGTATTCAATTATGACTTTATTACTATTTTTTTTAATTATGAGGCTTCATTGTATGATCACACCACAGCTGAAACAAAAATAAAGAACTTTTTTTTATTATCCTATACCTCTAAGTGCAAAAATGTCAGAGCAACAACAAACAAGGTAAACCCTGTGCAATCTCCTCTGTGCCGATGTCACTCTCGAAAAGCGTGCTAAGACCATTGGCTTGGCATCTCCATACAGACTACCTACAGCATCAAAAAGTCCATTGAAGACCCATACAGCCAAGGAGAACCAAAACTTCGACTGCAACAATTTGTCTGACTTCTGGCCGACCTACCTGTGTCCCTCCTCCAGCCCTGACCTCAGCCCCCTTGACTATCAAGCACCTATCATCCAAATTTGGATTATTTTATCATGACAGCATAGTACGTCATGGACATGGTGTTCCTCATCAAATTGCTGCCAATCTATCCATCGGCCTGTCAAAGCTATTATTGTTTATGAAGGATAACATATTGAATAAAAAATATAGCCAAATGTAGTCATTAACATCTCTTAAATTGATTTTGAGATGTATTTTCTTGTTCCAGATAATCAGGTTTTTCGTAATTTATTTAAACTGTAATTTATGCGTGATGGCTGGAAGTAGACGTTCGGAAGCTCTCTATATTGAGAGTACCTCACACGACTCACGTAAGATCCAGATGAAGGATGAGAAGAATCCACCAGAGACGCTCGCCATTTCGGCTCCATTCCATCCTTCTCCGAAAATAGACTTTGGAGAATTGCAACTCGGTAAAACACGGATTCCGAGATTCAGATGTCGAAATCCATCCAAACAAAAGCATCAGCGTCTCTATCGAAAACTTCCCCAAAGATGACAAAGGGTTTAGAATGGATTTCCTTGGCCCATTCTTTTTGGGTCCCAAAGAAGATGTCATTTTGAGTCTGGGTTAGGCCCCTTCCGCCAAAGGAGCCATCAGAGAAAAGGCAACGCTCAAATATGCTCCATTTAAGACGATAATTCAAATGACAGGCTTGTGCTTTGATCCCCAAGAGGAGAAACCACGAAAGAAAGTCCCATTCTCACAGAGAACCGCGAAAAAGAACAAAGACAAAGCCTCCGGGCCCACTTTTCAGCCTCCCCCTCACAAATGCAAGCTCTGTGGATATCCAATAATGGCTTCAACAGTATTGTCGCTATACTAACCAGTGTAAACAGAATAAAAAGTATGCTAAACCCTCTATAACTTGATATGCAATAAGTCATGATTAAGGATAAGAATAAAAAACAATTAATGAATATGCATTGTATGGTTTATATTCCAAAAGAAAATTAAGACCTTTTCCAATAACATTCGTAAATTGGTATTTTGGAAAGCAACACAATTTTTTTATTTCTTTTAATGTCAAGAATCTTTAGAAAAAACATTCATCGTCTTTTTCTAATACATTCATATTTATTTCTAAAGAGAATTTTGTGCATTGAAATTCCATGCATACATGCATCAAATGCAAAATCGATAATGCAGAGGAATTTATATTTATGAGCCTATTTAAAAAAAACACGTAATTTTCTCCTATTTATAGGAAAACATCTTTCTTTAGATTAATATCACTATGCAGGTAAGTTTACATTCCGGGGTTGCTGAAACCCCTTAGTTTTTAATTAAAACACATACAGCCTCCTCTTTCTATAATGCAACAATTTTTGAAAAGTAAAAAAAAAATGGTTATAATTCAATTTTTTATCTAATTTGGAAATTTAACTCATAAATACAATCAAGGGACACCTTTTTTACATTGTCAGTAAATATAGCAAAATTTTGTCTTAATAACCTGTTATGATACAGTCAGTCCCTATCATGCGTCATATTATTGAGGTACGTGCATTTGCCACCCAAAATAAATTTAGCGAAAAAATGGTTCGGCAGAATATTTATGATGAATTTACCAATAAAATTGTATTTTCTTATCCTTTCTATAATTGATCTCTTCATTTGCATTATCAGACTGTTCATTTTTTGATACCAATTAAATTAAGTTGCTTTCATTTAATTTTTTCCTAAACTTAATACCTCTTAATTTCATTCACCCATTTTTGTATGATAAAACTCATTATTGACAAATCTATTTAAGTTATTATCATGTCTATATCATCTGCAAATACCATTGTCAGTATTGGTCCGGGCTTAGGTAGAATTATATGCTTAATAGAACAGTTTCACACGAATGGTGGATACATTTCGACCTTGCAAACATCCTTTTCGACCTTGCAGACATCCTTTTGTTGGAGTAAATGAGACTTTACATCCTTGTTGAGAACCCTTTTACCTGACAAAGAGTACTTGGACCATTTGTTTTTACAATGTAAAGTTATTTAACTAAAAATAATCAAATTAAAAAATCCCTGGGGTTTAAATTTATTGGGAATTATTGCTTTGTTTCAATGGGAAATGTTGTATTCCTAGTTTGTTTGCTTTTGTTGAAGAAGGCATTAGTTTGGAACAATAAATCTTTTTATAATTTAAGCGTTTTAAAATGAACATACTATAGGTTTATATTTTTAACATGAATAAGTAAATTAGGTAAATGATCTTCCCTTGCTTACTATTTTGAGACTTGTTGTTGATATTCTCAAGTTAATTATAGAAGAAAATAAAACCATAAATATATCAATACATGGAAACTTAATTAATTTATCATTAGCTCTAAGCAAGTAAATAGATTTTTCTTTGTATAAATATTAATTGACTTTGAAATAAGGGCTAGTAGTTATTTTTAATAAGAATTACTGAAATACACTTATCACTAATATATTGTAATATATTTCTAGGTAACGTTCATAAAGTTTGAAAATACAAACTAAGAATGTATTGAATTTTCTTCCTTTTTTAAATCTACTCTTAAGCTCAAAGCATATTCTAAGCTTTTTTGATTGAATATATTGATTGTGAGATATAGTTCACTAAAGACATCTATCAAAAAAAGCTATGAACGCTTTACTTAGCCCTAATATGTACAAATTACGTATATTTATTGTGTGCTACTATGAAATGATTGAAGTTCTGTATCTCAATTTGTTCCAAAGTGATGGTAGATGATTACCTTTAGTGTTGATCTTGGTTTTTTTTTTTTTTGCTATGAGTAACATATTTATGACACCTACGTAATGAATAATTTTGACATAAATATGTTTCCAATTCATTGTCAATTATGTAGTTTAACAGTTTTGTGCTACCCTGATTTTTGACTTTTCAAAATTTAATAGCCTCTTGATGTGACCATATATAAACTTTTCACCATGTTAGATCAAAATCGATCTCTAACTTTTATTGTAATCCTGGATATCAACAGTCAAACAAACTAACAAATAGAGACAAAACCTCCTTCCAAATTCGGGGTACCTCACTGATATGAAATGAATTATGCTACTAAAATTTTGTAAATAAGTTACATATATTATTTTTTTTCAAATTGATGATCAAGAATAAATAAATAGAAACCTCTGCAAAAAAAAATTCTTAATAATTTATTGCCATACATTGGCATATTTTTAGTTAAAACTAGGGATGTGACGATTAAAAAAAAATACCAACCCCAAAAATTTTAAAAATCTACTAACGTTTTCAATAAATAAAAAATTCTTGGCAAAAAATTTCAAAATTTTATTTTCTATTATAACATTTAAAGAAAAAATTAAATTTTTTTTTAAATATTAAATATTTTGAACAAAATTTTAAAAAACCCATAGCCACTCCCAAAAAATTCAAAATCTTTGGAAAATAAATTCAAAATACACTGTTGTTCACAAAAAATAATTTTGATTGGAAAAAATCTCAAATATTATAATTCTATTCACAAAAAAAATAATGTATTCTGACTCCTTGAAATACTTGTACTTAAAATAAGTATATGAAAAATAAGAAAATATTATAACAGATTATTTATTAACATGACTTACTTTTGGCAATTTATTTTGTAAAATATCGCTTCAAAAACATCAAGCAACTACAAATTTTTATTTTTTATATTTATGTTTCATAAATATCAAGATTGTTCATAATGACGTCGCCAGATAATAGTTAGAGAAAAATTTATCTAATAAATCTGTTGTACTTCCCCAGCCATTTTCTTGTTGCCTAACCTTGTCCTAGTAACATTGGGCATAACCTCAATATGGACTGGAAGCAAAGCCTATAATTGGGGGTACAATCAAATACTTAATGATATTTGTAAAGGTATTACTTATTTAAATGATGCACATAGACTTTGATAATAAAATATATATACGTGTTGACTCTTTTGGGTAAAAGGTACATTCACTGACTATTTCTAAAAACTAATTCTTACGTCATATTATAAAAGTAAATAATATGACGAGAATGCATAACAGAAATGAATCAAATACTAAAAATTTGTATATAAGCTAACTGTATCAATATTATTATTTTATTTTTTTTCAAATTGATGTTGATAATTAAGAATAAATAAATAGAAATCCTTGCCAATATGTCCAATTAATAATTTATTGCTATGAATTGGCATTCCATATGTAAAAACTAATTTTTTGCAATTATTCATGTTGTATCATTTGGAAGAGTGCCCATCAGGTTTTTGGACAAGTATAATTTGCATATAATTAATGAACTTCACCAACGAAAATAATCATAAAAGAAGTAAGTCATCTTAACAAATGACCGCATGAAGGGAGTACGGAATTACGCTCATACTTAAATATACGTCAAGCTTTAAAACGTAGTTTGCGAAACTAAAGCCACGCAATCAATATTTATATAAGACAGTGGTCACAATTATATTATATTTATTTATTTTTGATCAGTGGTGACATTCAAAGCTCTTACTGACTGTCTTAAATTTAGTGTTCATAAAATATAAAACATATCACTCTTTGTAAAAGTACAACATTTAAGATTAAAAATAAGGTAATATTCTAACAAAAAAAACAAAAAAAAAAAAAAAAAACCATCACAACAGCGTGGTATTCTATCAAATAGTCTCACCCACTCCCGCCCCTCTCCCCTTGCTCCCTTACGCGACGTTATAGCTTCAAAAAGTTCAGTCCTTGATAAAATCACTCAATTTTATTTTCAGCTGTAGCACTGACAGTCTTCAAGACTGGTCCTGAAGACTTATAAGACAGGTCTTAAGACCAGACTAGACAAATTAAACTAGGACTGTTTCAACAATATTTAAGGGTTCTTTTAATAACAACAATAGTAGGAAAAAAAGTTCACAGACTGGCATCTTCATCTCAGACTCCAAGGACAACAACCGGAGCCTATCACCAACGTCGAATACCTTTTGTACAGGGTTGGACAGAAAAAATGGACTGCTAATTAATGTTAATTTTTCCATTAATATAAGAAGGCTTAGTGATTATTTTATGACTTTCTGGTTCAGCCATCTTTAGTCTCTTTGTCATAGCGTCATCATGAGTGTGCAAGAAGCAGCGTATCTCAGATTTCATAGAGGCTGATGTTGAGGAGGTGAGGGTTATAGACATTGTGAGTTGCACAAGGATCCTGGCTTTCAAGGTGGCCAAGATGAAGAAGGGTGGAGAATACCTCTCCAAGAAAGTGGGAAGTTGATGGATTAATTTTAAGGGGGATCCAGTGGTCCTCTACAGCTTGTAGAAGAACATCAAGGAGGACCCCACCAAATTGATTAATCGCCTCGTTAACGACTTCTCCGTGACTGAAAAAACCATCTGCAGGACAGCGAAGGGCAACTTGGGATTGTCCTCAAACACAAGGACCCCTGAAAGTAAAACAAATAATATTGATGTATTTCGAAACCAACTATTCAAGACTAAGCTTAGCTGCCCAATCATGCACACTAGGGGTAATGTCCAAAACAAAATTGAAAATAACAAAGATTAAACCTTCACTAAAGTTTGATTAAATATTAGAATTCCAGTAGTATTTAAATTGACATGCTAAAAAAATTATTTTCTTTGCATAAAAGGCAAAATTGTATTTTTTATCTTCTTTATCTTTTTTTCTATTACATTATAGTAGTCCTACTTTCTTTATAAGACGGTGCAGATGAAAGACTTTATTACTCCTTCAACCCTTGGAAAATCGCTTAACAATTTTTTTTAATAAATACATTTTTTTTTAAATGAGGTATGAAAAAAGAAAGTTTTGCTTCATATGGAAACCCTTGAGTACCAAATGTACGGGGAGAGTCCACTTGTTAAATCTTTGCTATCTCATTTTTTGTTTCGGACGATACTCCTTTCTGTGGAGGATATAGTATGTAATTACTGTTAATTTGAGTATAAGGAACATCTAAAGAAGAGATCATTCGAGTGATAAAATGAAAAATAAGTAGAAAAATCTACAGCTGACAATGTAAAAATCCAATGATATTATGTATGTTTGGGAGCCCAGGCATTGAAAGTCTTCCAAAATAAATTTTTAATACATTATTGTCATAATATAAGTGTAGACCACACGACTAGAAACATGAAAAATTACCCACACAGAAACACAAAAAGGAAATTTCATCATTAATATTATTTGCACTCAAAGTTTATTTGTGTTTTTTTAGTTTTATTTATCTTTATCATTATCATCAGAGTTTGACTCGCCATTATAACGTTCATTTAGAGACATAAATTTTATGTTACATGTATACAGATTATATAAAAAATATGCAAATATTTATCTGCAGTGCCTTGTTATAATTTATACGATTTTTTTTTAACTACAATTTTTAATAAAAAAAGTTTTTTTGGTCGATGACTTACAGATTTTTTTTATTTATGGACGGATTAAAAAAATGGTGTGATGATGTGAAATGAATTTGACACTGTCAAAAAGAAAAAAGAAAGTATAGTTAACCAAAACTTACAAATAGTAATAGAAGTAACAACAACCCGTAACTTTGCCTTAAAACAATTTTGTTTCCAGGATATTTCAACCATATATATATACAATGATGTAAAGCCGTGTGTGTTTTTTTAGCTGGTCTGTTAATTTGTAATTTCTAATATAAATAAGGAATTTTCTTTTACTTAGAAGTTGTCATTATTATTTAATTCCTGAGTAGTCAATTTTCTTTCTTAAATAATTCCATTATATTCGAAGCCTGTTTGAAGGCTCGTTTGTAATCATAATTGACCCTGAGCGTAACCCTAAAGATTTATTGCTGAGTTATAATTGTAACTCATTTTTTGGACTCAAAGTTGAATTGGGGATCGACATGTGATTAATTTTAGCAAATATTCTTGTTGTTATCCTTTTCTCCTTCCTCTCTTGTCACAGCTGATTGAAACTGAACTAATGAAACGTCATAAACATTATTCTTTCTCAGCTTCAAAACATTTTTTCAAATTGTCAGGGTTACCATATTGATTTTCGGTTTCTTTAAATATTTAATCAAATATTAATTTTTTTAAAGAAAATAAATCTTTTAAATATATTTATTTAACACTATTTCCCTTTTTAAATAAAAAAGTAAAAAGCTAAAACTCATTTACGGGAGGGGGGGGGGGGCACAGCCCCTCCAGCTCACCTTTATCATGACCAATGATATTTGCTTAGGGAAAATGATTAGCAATTGTTCTTTTCGAATAGTTCCTGTGTTTGTTATATTTTTGTTTTTATCACTGGTTAAAATTCATTACATAGTAAGATTTGGATGGTGTTTGTCGTGAAATTTTGGGGAATGATTCCATTATTTTACCAACAAAAAACATTCATTTAATGTTTTTTATAGTCATGCATTGCATATTTCCTTAACTAATTATAATTGAACATTCATTTTAACCAAAAATAACTAAAAATACATATAAATCTAATTTTTTAATAGTTGAAGACGAAATATCGCAGAAGCAAAATAAAATGGAGTTAAGGCAAAATCTCCTAGGCCAAAATAGTTAAACGCAAAATTACCTCTCGCCATTTTTATGTTCCTTGTTGTATACTACATTTGATTATATTTTTCTACATATAAATCCTTAGTTTTTATAGTGGTATTTCGGTAGTTCTCCTACGTTTGCTTGAATTATTTGCCACCGGCTAAAATTCAAATTTTGATATAATAATATTGAAGATAACTCCCAAATAAATCCTCAGAGTTTTCTCCGTTTTTCATGAGTACATTTACATGTAATTAATCAATACTAAAATACTCATATCAATTCATATGACGTGTTTCCATCCTCAGGAAGGACAGAATAATAATCGGAGTTTAAAATAAATAAATATGATGGGATGACTGATGAGTACTTTAGACTTTAGGACGTTCACTAATAAACACAAACAAAACTAATTTTAATATACCAGGGTTTATATTAAATTATATAATCATACATAGGAGACCAATAAAGAAAAAAAACCAGAAGCAACAGAAAAAGTACTCTTGTTATACCTGCGCACGCCTACAAAATTTCATTAATTTGACTACGTTGTTATTTCTTTTATCAAAATATGTATATGGTATATATCTGAGAGCACTATATATATTTCATACGTTCTATACTATATCCATACGCCGACAATATGAATTAATACGACTACATTGTTATTTCTTAGATCTAAATATGTTTATGATGTAACACATCGGCTGAAAGTCCCAGGCTTCAAATATAGATGGCGCTATTTTTTTAAAATTTACCTTATTTTAAGTTATTGGTAACCTTTGAAGGACAGCTCTCAAAATTTTATGACAAACTGCTCCTTAGCTTGTAAGTTATTATGCTAATTGTGAAGCTAATTTTGTTACTTAGAAAACAATGGATCAAAAGAATTTGGTTTTTTTGATTTTACGAATAATAATAATTATAAAAAATAATGATATTTAAATAAAGTCCCATTAATGTTTCCTAACTTTTTTTTTCGTTCAAAGTTGATTTTATTTAAATTATCACTCAATGTATTTCATATATATGGTCTCTACAGGGAAGAAGATCATTACTACCTCGGATATGTGGTACGTCAACATAAAAAAAATCTGGAACAAAAATCATAAAAAAAAAAATCTATCTTTTTGTTTTGCATTTTATTTTTCGACATAGTCTCCTTGTAATTGTAACACCTTTCTAGTGATACTCTCATCTCAGTAACCGTCCAAAAAATACTAGGCGTTTTTCTTTGATAAAAAATATTTCACAAGTCACTTCTCGTTTTTGGTTGAAATACTCTGAGTTGGATAGACTTAGATGCGTCAAATTTCAACGAAACTAGCCTTTAGTAGTCTGTTATTGTTTGAATCTATTGAAAGGTTACACTTTAAAAAAAAAATGTTATATGACCGCTATATACTTGATTTTGTACATTTTCACAAAAACACTCACTAAAATGACTATTATATAACAACTGCGCGTCCAAAATGCCCGAAACTTTGTTGAGTAACTGTCAACAGGTGTGACAACTGCTATTTACAAACGTTGTAAATAAACATTTTGTGGTTCTAACCACCCCTGTACTATATAAAATTCTATAGCAAAGTACATTGTGGAAATACAACCAAATGAACAATTCTGGAAAATAAAAGTTCCTTCTTTTAAACATAATGAACCAGAACATGATGTTCTCTTTTGATTAATCTATTACAAAATATTCTTTTTCTCTTCCTTTCTTGACTATATGTAAATGAATAGTCATTTTTTGGCAAGAATATGAATGGGAAAAGGAAACTCTGAGGTAGTCATCAGTTTATTGAATATCTAAATGTATTATTTATCTACGGAAATAGGGCGTACGTAACAAAAATGTAGCAAAGTTACAAAATATGAAAGGCTGTGAAGTTTTGGCCTTTGAGTTAAAAGCTTCAGGACTTTGAGAAAGCAAACGATTCCACACACAAAAATTCACTTGTAAAACTGATTACAAAAAAAAACTTAATACTTTAATTTGACTATTTAAAACAAAAATATATGATAATCAAATGCAAAAATGATTATTTCATTGCAAAAAAATAAGTCAAAAATGAAATCATATGTTTCTGTAATTGTTAAATCCCTAATAATGACGCTATACAGAGTTAAACCTATTGAATAAACAGAATGAACTGTATAAATATAACAGGATTTAGTAAGAGTATTTTAACACTTGAGATAATGTCAACTTCTGATAATTAAATAAATGCAGTAAAAAAAAAAGATAAAGTTTTTATTTTGCTTTTCAAAGACGAAACTATTCTTGAAAATCAAGTTAATTCGCATCTTTATGTAAAAATCAAAATAGAACTGAATATTTCTTGATAAGAATATTAATTTTATGGTAATTTCTTGCAATGTTATTAATAAAAGAAAGCTCCATTTCTTGGGTATTTATAATAACATCAACTCTTGCTTCCTTCAATCTAAAAGGATGTTCCATTAAGAGAATTAGGGACTGTCATTATGTTACCATGAGATATAATTACAGTATTCAGTGAGGTGATACAATTTGTCTTAATGGAGTGAAATATATATATTTTTTTTTTTTTGCAAAAAAGATATTGAAAACTGTTTTGAAAAAGTCTTTAAATGTAACATTGATTCAACTGAAGAGTCATCTAGTGAGTAAAAATAAGATGTATGTATATAATCAGTACAGTCATTTTTTATCTAAGAAATATCAATTCTAGTCCAATAATGTGACAAGAGTTGATATCTTTGTAAGGAACAGAAAGAGTTCAATCTTCTGCTCGTTCCACTAATCATGAGTATTCACAAATATCTTCTGATTTTTGCAATGTATATACAGGGTGAACAAGGTAAATCCAGAATATATTTCACGGCTAATTATGCAAATTCTATAAGAGTTTGACCGGTAATTTCATTCGCAGTAAATTCATTCCCTGTCGTTTCATTCCTAGTAAATTCATTCCTTATAAAATTTCATTCCCAGTTTGAAGAAGGATAGTTAGTGACGTCATACGGTTAATGTTTCTACTCTACTTAGTAATTTTTGTGTAGGGCACGAGAGGGAGGGCTCGACAGTGGGCAGTTCGCACTGGAGAAGAGGGATGACTAGTGATGGATGGGAGACGAATATTAATGAGTTATGGATTAGAAATGACGTCATGATAAATCTTAAATAGTGAGTAGGGATGGAATGCCGATCCGTAGGTATTATTTATACCTTGTGAAGTAGAAGTAAATCCTGTCATTACTCTTTTTCATTGTCTATCATTACTCGCTCCTGCTCATCCCTCGACCATCATCCATTTCATCATCTTCCCCTCCTCTTTTCACAAGTCAAATCTAAGTAAAAAAATAAACAAGTTCGCTTGGGACCCCTCCCTCCCTTCACCAGGATCACGTACTCTCCCCTGCTTCAAGTTCAGCTCGGGATTGAATTCTACAGCAATCATCATCATTCGGCATAGGATCATGCTGGTACTCGTAAAAGATCTTTAGATTATACCCTTCATCCCCTTCTCATCCAATCACAAATGCTCATACTCTAGTACTTAGGTTCGAAAGTATTTAGAAGGAATCACAGAATACTATTACTACAGTCCTTTGCGAAGAATAAATTGACATTCATATACAGTCCCTTTCTTCATCCAAAGGCCATGAAGAGGAATGTATTACAGTTATAGAACTAGATCAAGATGGGGATCTCGTCTATAAAAGTCTGCTTGCATTTGTGCATATATGATATATATATCAGACTTTGTTGAAGGAGCTGCTCTTTTAGGCTTTCCCTCCTCATCAGAGGCCTTAATCACGTCATAAAACGTTGACTTTGGATATGTGAAGAAGAAAATTATCTCTTGAGCAGAGTCCTGCGCAGTGACCTTCGATGATGGAAATTCTTCTGACTTTTTCCATGCTTGAACGACGAGATACTCAAAAATCACATTATTTAATTCGATAACAAATACATTTAGCTTGTCGCAGTTATTAAATTTTTTATCACGTAACCTATACAAGTCTCATTATTAGCCGTTTAAGTTGTTGTAGATTTACCTTGTCCACCCTGTATATATAAAGATAATGGCATATAATCCCGCCACAAGGATAAACCCCTACATAAAATACTGTTGAAGTTCATATGAATTCCTCCTTGATCTATAGTTCAAATTAGGACTAAAATATTGTTGATATTATAGTGAAACTGGTTTTTTTAAATATAAGGTTGTCTCATGGAGGTCGTCAGGGACCCAATCTATATATATATAGATTGGAGCCTATGTCTAAACTGAAAAAATAATTAATCTATTACTATTAGCCATTTCCAAAAATACTAGCAGAACTATACAAATTGCAAAGAAGTGAGGGGTCATATCCCCCCTCCCCAATGGTTCTCCTAGTGGGATTGACCTTGTAGTATAAATTACATCTTGATTCATTGACTATTTAAATTTACTCTCTATACTTGATAAATATGTCAAAAAAGACAAAACTTCAGCAAAATTTGATTAAATCAATATTTAACAGGAAAATTCATTTTAAAGGCAATTATGTCTAGAGTACTTAAAATATTCTCTTGCATCTGAAAAGAAGGGTTATAATTGCTTTTTATTTTAACACCCTGTCTCATCACATCATATTATTAAAAATTTCCTAGCTGTTATCCTTAGATAATGTTATCCTGTGGAGAGGACTTTTATATGTTAAGTAGCTACGTGTGAGTACACTCTTGAAACAGAATTATAACACTGAGGATTTCTGGAGAGTTATCGTTTATATTATCTTAAGGATATTGGTCTGTTCATCAACGCCTTATAAATCTGGGCTATAACAGGTACTACCTTGAGTATAATAATAAATTAAGTCCCTTTGATGTATGGCCTCATAGAAAAAAAGCAAAAGCATGTTCATCTCTCATATTTTCCCTACTTTAATCGTTTATATTTAGAACTCTGCGTCGACAATTTAACCAACTTTTTTCAGCTAATCATAAATCATACATAAATATACAACATAAATATCTGTGGGGAGTATAAAAATAGTGCTTCTTCCAAATAAGTAGGTTTTAATCCTTTCTTTCATACATATATATTTTTTTTTTTTGCTTTCATTTCGTGTACTAATATATATGTATGAATGTTTTCTGGCTCCTTTATCATAATTTATTGCTATAGTTTATCTTTTTCTTGATTCAAGTATATACATAGACTTAAAAGTGTACACACACACTACGAACGAGTAAAAGTCTTAATTGATAAGAATCTTTTGTAATTGAATGTCACTCAATGTCAATCGATAAATTTGATATTTTTTATATCAAATTCTCTTTCTCTCTCTTTTATTCCCTCGCTTTTTCTCAATATCTATATATTTATTCGTGTCAGTCTATTTTATTTCAGTATTTGGGATTTAAGGACACGTACTTACGTTGATGTATTCAACTACCTTGTCGATAAAACACATCTACAGGGTGATTAGATCATATTTTTATCTTTGCAATGACGACAGTACTCACGAGTTAACTTACATACTAAAACATGAATTGCTTGATAGATGGTTAAACGTAATTTTTAAATGTCAACAAAACAAAAAAAAAAGTTCTATTAAAATAACAAAGGACAAATATTATTTAAACTCTTAAGTAGTCCTTTATTCAATTATTCATGAATGATATTAATAGAAAGATGTATTTAAATTTTAAACAGGAAGTGAGTCTTATATTCGAATATTTTCTACATAAAAAAATAATTTAAATACTATAAAATTAATAGACTATATACCCAAGATCGTTGAAATGATGTGTAGGAGCACATAGAATAAATCCATCCCTAAGATTGAGGTCTGGCAATGTGTCTGATAATAAGTATCTGTGAATAGATATTCTACACAAATCATTATAAATTTCTTACAAAAATAGTATAGTATGGAAATAACTTATTTGATAAAAAAAATTATATTTACACATATTTATAAATAGATTGAAAAAACCTCTCCCATGCATTTGTTGTAATATTTTTCAAAACAAAAATTAGTTAATTCTCAAAAGAAACTTCTTTTTTTCCTATATTTCCAGGACAAAGATTTTTAGACTGAATATATATGGTTAGATAAACCTATAAAGCATATTTTGTTACAGAAAAATGTATTTCCGTCATTTGATCTTCAAAATACTTCTCATAATTTAGCTCGACACCGGAAGAACATTAAAACTATCATTAATAGCTTAATTGAAAGAAAAACTGGATTTGAACAGCTTTCCAAAAGCTATTGGCTTTTAACTTGAAAGTCAATTTTTTTCATAACTAAAACCTATATTGGTATAATTAAGATTTAAATAACATATTGAAAGCATTCATTATATAAAGTTTTATATAATAACAATACACATCCAATAATAAAAAATCTTTATTATACATAACCATAGAACACAACCAACAAGGGTTTTCATATATATATTTGAACTTTAAAAAAATATAGTATCAAAGTGAAAATATAATGAAAAAAAACAGAAGCAATCAAGCAGATTTACGATTCTATAAATTTAAATAAAGTTACACTATCATTTTATATAGCTTATTATAAACTGTTGATACGTTTTACAGGATCTCCAATCATTGGACTAGTTTGATCATATCAGTTGATTAACCATTTGTAAATCAAATTTGAAGGTTCGAATGAAATATGTTTTTCAATTTCCTGAAAAGGACTTCATGTGATTCTGTCTTAAATTCTCTTGCTTCTTTGAAGTCAAGATATGAAAACAATTTAAATGAGATATAATATTACGTATTAAGAGTTATATTGATGTTATACGATACATGAATTGACGCAGGAAAACAATATTTTGCTTAAAGTAAAACTATTGAAGCCTCTATTTATAGATCCAAATTAATATATCAGAGTATTTTCTTTGGCAAACAATTTGAACTCCTATTTGACATCAAATAGCTTATGCTGATAGTTATAATTTTTTTTCAAAAACCTTAGCATGTTTGATTTGTTTGATCTACGTCTGAAAGTTTCTACATTTTGATATTTGAATCAGGAACAAGTGATTTTTAAAATATCACCAGTACGTATGCACTTAGAAAGCCCTAAGAAACGGATGATATTTTCTATGATTTAATATTCAATTTCTTAAATTTATTCGTTTATGGGAAGTTGTCATGTTTGAAATTTAATTCCAATGGCTTTTTCATTCCCCCTGAGAAAGAATAGGGGAAAAAAACCCATTGTAAATCATTTTTCTATTAAAAAATGGGATTTAAATGAGGTTTATAAGTCTAAATTTTTTTCTCTTTCAGATTGAACCTCCAGTGAACTAATGTGTCATGTTTATTAGTTCTAAGATATGTATAAACAGGTGAATGAATTTTCCGTTGCTTTTACATAATATATAGAAACTACCAAAGGTTTACCAAGCGTTGTTCGGGCCCAGGAAGGGCTGGGAAATCACATTGACTATTTCATGATAGTGTTAAGATATTTTTTGCCTGGTGAACGTTAGGATATTCTTACAGGCTTTATATTATAGCATATATTTAAAAAGAAAATGTATTATTATAAATTAAAATTAATAATTGAAGTATAAACTACAAATAACATATTAACATATATATCCATGATTTTTTTTTCTAGATAAGAAGTCTATCTTTTATTTTTGTCAAAAAATTGCCAAATCAAAGTTCTTCTCCACAATTAAAAATTGACATTTGATTAATAAAAGAGAAACAAATATATGCAAACTAGTCTCCATACAAATTTCTACGAACCTCATTTCATCTACGAATCAAATATTCCAATGATGCGCCTGGATTTCAAAGATAGATCTATTATTTTTTTTGAAATTTTTATATAACCCATTCGGTGTACACTACAAATGTAAATTCCTATTATATTTTTTGATCAGTTTAACTCAATTGAATCTTATGGGAGTAGTTAGAGCTCTCGTAAATAAAAGCTAATCACATCTATTGAGCATCTTTTGATAGTAGTTCAAAAATGTTTCAGCCATTTTGGACGTGCAGTTTTTTCGTAACAGTTTCATGAATCAGTTGATGTGTGTGTTTGTCTGAAAATGGACAAAATGTAGTATGAAACCCTCATTAAATATTTGATTTTGAAAATATTTTAACTTTTGAATAGATTCAAACAAAAGCGTACATGTAAAGGCTTGTTGTGAGTAAATTTGACGCGTCAAGGTAAGTCAATCCTACTCAGAGTAATTGAATAAAAATCATTAAGTGTCTCATGCATAAATGAAACCGCGAAGCCGCGAAATTTATCGTAATAAGTAACAATATTCATTTAATGGTTGAGGCTTTGCATCTAAATTGATGTAAAATTTTCTCATTTCAATATATTCAATGTAAAAAATAAATTACAAAGGACTTCAAGTGAAGAAAGACACATTTTAAGCACGGAAAAATATATTCAAACATACATTTATGCTATAATGTGTACATATATGAGAGTGGAATTTTCAAGGCCAAAAGTTATTAGGGGGAACCTTAAAGTCACCCTAACGTCCAAGTTTGAATAATTCGTAACCAAACTTAATGACAATTACAGTCATACAGTGTTGGACAGTAAAACGTGGATTTGAATCGTTGCTTTAAAAAGATTTCAAGTATTTTTTATTTTCAATAATAACAAAAACAAAAATGTTTAAAAACCTTGACAACAAGGCCATTGGAAACTTGGTCACTCAATATGAGCGCCTTCAGCATAAGTCACAGGCTTTACACGTCGCCGGTAGGCCTTGCAGAAGTTGATGGAAAACTCCTCAGACAAGTTGTACCACGTAGCCACTATAGTGGCCTTCAGTGAGTCCACATATGGGTGTTGGTTTTTCTTGGTTTTCCTCTCTATAGTGCCTCCGATTCCAAAGTCCTACGCAGGTTCAAATCTGGCAATGAAGGGGATTCCAGCTCTTTGTACCAGAATCCAGCCATGTAATTCACAATGTTAAATTATGACCTCCACTTTCTTCTTTTCTGGAGAGGCCTCTTCCAGCATTATTCATCTTGGCTATCTTGAAAACTAGGCTCATGCTCTAATTCAGTATGTAGGGCATCTGAGATGCGCTGCCTGTTAGCTTCTTTCTCACTCATAATAACGATATTTCAAAATGTTTATTATAGTTTGTTTATGCACAAAGGACGTTGAACCAGAATGTCAAAGAATAATTACTGAACCTTCCTATGTTAATGAGAAAAGGACATTAATTAATAGTCACGGCTAACCCTGTACATGCGTGCGCGTCTAAAACTAAACTCTCTGAATTTTTTTTAAATAGTTAAATAATTCTGTAATTTTTAAAGTGGGCCACGAATTAATTTATTTAACATGAAAGATGAGAGTCTTAGAAATATGTCTATTCAATATGAGCGTCCATGTTCTCCACTACCAACTCCAGCCTGGACCGGAACTTGCTGTATGACATGGCGATGAAACTTTGGTGAAGGATGGATCAAGCATTCTTGAGGGCTGACTTCAGCTGGTCCTTGGACTTGTATTGGAATCCTGAGAGCATCCCATTTAAAAGCTTAAAAACTGCGAAGTCAAGGAGTGAACAATCAGGCGAGTGAGGCCTTTTTTCTTAATCTTGTTGAGAAGAATCTTCGACCTTGCGAGGCGTTTTTCCTTGTTTACAGGCTTAAGGGCTTGATATTTCTTAAGTAGCCAGTCCATGGGCCTTCTGCTGACGTTGACCTCCCTGGAGAGGCCGCTGACGGTGACCTTGCCTCTCTTATCCTCAACAGACTTTTTCACGGCAGCAACCATTTCGTCCGACCTTTGAGGCCTTGACGTATCTCCATATGGAGATATCGGCTGTTGTTTACCTGTTGCTATTTAGATTTTGCTGGAGTTTTGTTTGTAACTAGTCAAGACCCTTTCCTTGAAGTGTAAACAGGTTTCAACTCAATAAAATCACGAATATGTGCACGGTGTAAAATTTAAAGGAGTGTTCAGTTTTAGACGCACACGCCTGTATATCATACAGACTGCTATTCTGAATCAAGTGTGTTCTTAACTTAATGAGATAAACATTAGGCTAAGTTTATTTGTTTTTCTACACAAATAACATTTTTGTATTTAAATGAAAGTACGGAATTTGGTACGTCGAGTAATGAAGGTTTTATTCATTTTATAACATTTACATATATTTAACACTTAAAATATGTATGACAATATTTTCCGTTGTCATTTTGAATTGTTGAATATTAAATATTTCCAAGAAAAACAAAAAGCAATAAAATGATATACAAGACGACAAAATGAAATCCAAGACATTTATTAAAAAAATAGCATGCATAGTTCACCATCCGTATTGTATTTGTTTTATTTCATATGTCACCTCAAGCAAGACTAATAACAAAGGATTTTAAAAGACCCCTTGCCTGTAGGCACAACTTTTGTTGGCTCAAATCCAACAAAGGTATTCATGTGTGATGTTCTACAAGAAAAACTCGTCAAACGAATACTCAAGCTTTATCAAGTAAACAAAATAGGATATCACAGTATAGTTAGTGATCTAAATAGTGTGTATTTTAAAGCCGGCCCGTTATTTTGGAATTGGTAATCTGAAAAAGGAATTTCCTTTTCCTAAGGCCTTGTAATTATTATTCAATTCCTTTCTTTGTACATTCAATTATATTCAAAACGGGATTGAGCATTCGAAGGTGCTCATCAAAGAAGAACTTTGATGATTTGTGTAGAGTTATAATTGTAAGCTCTTGTGGTACTCAGAGTAGAATAAAGGATCAACTTTCGGAGTAATTCTTGCCAATATCCTTCTTTATTTCCTGCTCCCCCTCTATCCTCGTCACAGCAGCGTGTAGCTGATCTAATTAAACGTCTTGACAGCACAGCTTCTTTCTTCCAAAACCTTCTTCAAATCAGCAGAGTTACCATGTTGATTTTTGGTTTCTACCAACGATTTTCATCAATAGTTTTAGCATAAAGGTCCTCCTCAACTGACTTCCTTTCTTGGTGACATTTATAAGTCATGTTTTCTCAGGGGCAACACCAGAGCTGTATAAAATATGTCATAGAAAGAAAGAGTTGCTTTTTTTTAACTCGTAATTCATAGTGTTTTATTTTATGGTCCGAAGCTGTTATAATTAATATCTAATTCTTCGAGACAGAGTCTCCCAGTATAATGTAATTGCTAGTTCGTGTACACATGCCCAATGATAATGAGGGCTGGCTCGGGAGTTATTAGTGTAATTCCTTTCTTAGACTCGGAGTAGAATCGAGGATTTTTATTGAAGTAATTCAGGCCGATATGCCGAAGCAATAACCACATTTGGATTTTTGTTTATTTCCTTCATGCCACTGCTGCTTGCCGCTATCTGATCTTAAAAGTCTGACAGCTAACCCTTTATGTCACAATGTGCAAAATTGGTACCATTTGGAAAAATTAATTATGCATCACCTAAATGTGAATACATATGTTAGAAATTCTCATGTCGGGTAAGTACACGTTCTGAAAAATACTGACGCTGTGTATTGGACGAAAACATGTGCGTTAAATATCAGTTACATAAACTCATTCATTTGGGGTGTACGTGCTTTTAACAATTAAAAATGTAATACCAAAATAATTTTGTCAATTTGGGCAAATCTACTCCCCCCAAACATTTTTAAAGTTGTCAGGATTACCAAGTTCATTTTTGGGTTTTATTTTTCCAAGCCGACAGGACATGTCTTATACATCACTGAGTGACACTATGTAGATTGTTGAAGTGTGATGATTGTTGTGCAATCAGTGGGGATGGGCATTTCGTAGAGTTCCAAAAAAGGCGGGAGCAAAACTTAAAAAATTATTAAATAAAGACTCTTGCTACCATCAGATATTTTTTAAATAATTTGTATGAAGAAAACGTATAACTGCTATGGAAAGGATAAACTTGTACATTTAAATTGTCATTGAGTTTAGGAATTTTTTTTGTTAATTAAATCTAAACATATATATATATATATATTACTTTATTAAGAATTTATACACAAAACATGGTGGAATTCATCATTGAGAAGGAGATGTTAACACCATGACGATCTATTTATGAATGAACAAAGTAAAAGAATAAATGATAGAGACAATCACTTTTATTTAATTATAGCACAAGAGTTATTTTTCCTTGGTTTTGCCCATTCCTAGCATTGTGTACTTCCACAGTAACGTTTTGAAAACGGTGACATATTCGGATTCAAAAAGTTTTGCGTCCATACGAGGAAGAAATCTGCTTAATTCGATCCGGTTTAAAATGTTGCTGTATCTCATAAGAATGTTATTATTACTCAATAACCCTTGTATGTGGTATTGATCCTACTTATTAGACCTCGACAAACAGACAATCCTTGTTTTAATTATATAGAAGATAGCTCCCCTAGAAATCGTCAGTGTTACTCTCCTTTTTTAAGTGTTGATTAATTGATAGTTGATTTATTTCGTTATAAAGATGCTTCAATAGTTGGCTCAAACCTTTATTTGAACAAAAATCATGACCATTCTTATATAATTAATTAACCAAATAAATTAGAAAGATAAAATATGTTGAAAGAAGGGAAGAATTCCATAAAGGAATCAATGATTGAGATCCAATGGACAATGCAAAATGAATCAATCGTTTATATCAAATATGATATGAGCTCATATGTATTTGAACAAGTACAGATTGACACTCCTTTATTCTAAGGCTGCCTCTGACCTTATAAACCTTATGTTTCGTATTAGTGTAGTCTATGTAATACAAAATTACTTTTTTTATGTATAAACCAACTTTTTTTAAACACGTTCCTTGATAAAAATGTGTCTTCTGCATATATATGTATATTTATATATTTTTTCTGATCAACAAGTACATATTTATGTACACAGGCCTAAAGCACATTAAAAAATGACTTACGGATAACATACATACAGACATACTTTTCTTTACTGATATAAAAAGGAAAGTGAAGGGAAAGGAATGGAAATTAAATAATAAGTTTCCAGTTACTTTTAATCCTTCGTTAGGAATCTGAGTTTGTCTGTACCCCAAAATTTGTATTAATTATGATTCTCTGATGGGGTAATTTTTAAAGGAATTATTCGTAAATTTTGCAATTTTTAATAAAGTTTTAGTTAATTTAATTAATGTGCTTGCTTTTTAGTTGTTCTTTGCCTTTTACTACATCTTTTTTTTTTTTTTTTCAATTATAGGTTTTGTAATAAATGTCATATTCTATATATCACACACAACTTCATCCAAATTAATTAGTACATTTTTAATATCTAAAATTTAGAAAGAGTTATTCATATTTCTCTGAAGTTTTTACCAAAATTGAAATTATATTGTTTGAACTATAATAATCACAAATATTATTGTGTAATTAATATTAATTAAAATAAAATATATATATTCAAAGATTTTAATTAGTTTTTTCGTGTACAAAACGGATAAAAAGTTTGGAAAATAATAAAGAAATTTAACTTGCGTAGTCTTGAGTCTATATCTACAGTTTATGATGTAATACAATTCGTTTAATATTTACCTTTTACCCCCCAGTCCTCTAACTACTAGGGATGGTACGGTATAGAGTTTTACCATTGTTCGGTTGGGTATGTTTTTACCCTTTGTTAGGTAAGGAAATAATAACCATATATTAAATATTATGATTTATAAATTTTTTTGTTATGTTCTATTTTTTTTTTTTTTATAATAATAGATTGAGATTTTGATGTACGAATTAAATCCATCAACATTCTTTTACTTACAAAATTATTTATGTATTTGTTTATAAAAAAAAAAAAAATATTATATACAAAATGATAAAACACATCCCAGTTGACAAAAAACTAGGGTATGATAACGAGATAATTTAAACAAAATTCCCAATGTTTCCAAGTTAGCTTCACAGTACATAGGAACTACAAGTACATTTCTATGAAGCAAAATAATATTTTCGGCAGCTGGCGATATTGTGACTGCCAATGCGTGATATTTATTATGAGAAAATGCAGACAAGGTCATCCTTTTGCAAAAACAATAATTATAAGTTTATGAATAATGGTATTATATAGCCTGTAAATATTTTATACGAACCATTCTTTTCGTAGAGTAGTTCAGTATAGTTAAAAATAATTTATTTGTACAGAAAATAAATTGTTGACGCATAAAATATCGAAAAAACATAAGAACCTCTATCAATTAACAAACCATATACCGTTAGGGGTATCACGGGAACCCAAAATTGAGTTATCATACATTCTGACCCCTCAAAAGTTGGGAAGGGTTAATAGAAATCCGTTTTACTTAAAAAAATACAAGAGAAAAAAATTTACACCCTTTTTGTCCGGAAAGGTTTCCGTATGAAGTATAAAATAAAATTTATAAAATAAACTTTTTTTTCTTATTATAACAATGCTTGATTCTGCCTTATTTCTTTATTTTGTATTATTTATTCCTTATTCTGCCAATATATATATTTTTTTAATTCTATAAAAGTTAGTATATAACAATGTGGATAATTATCCTTACTCTTTGCTGAATGCTATTTTTAAGCATATGATTTGTAAATATATCAAACTAGGTACTTAAATTTATCTCTTGATTTTTAAGTTGACAAAATGTATTCGTGTCTTTGGGTATATCCGTAAACCTTACATGAAGCCTCTTAAACTAGTTTCACTGCCCTTTCTACAGATTGGGAATATCATTCAAAGGCTTATTCTTTGCTTTCATAAGTTCTTTATCTGACCAATATTGTAAGATTGGAGGAACTGAAATTAATATCTAAGACCAATCTATCATATTCATGAAATGATTTAATTCATAGTTTATTTTATTAGGAATGATGAATGGCATATGTAGATATAGAATTTAAAAAAATAAGATATTTGCAGAATTTTTTGAGCAAGTAACGATAGCATGTAATTCCTAAATACACTCTAAGGGGAAAAGGCTATATACAGGGAGCGGGGATCAAATTGTCGCCAAAATATTTTTCTACAAAAACCAACACAAAATATACCTTTTTTATTGTAAATCAAAACTATGACAAGCATATAGGTATACAGTAGCCATTCATTCGATATAATCACCGTTGGCATCAATACGGCCTCTGAACCGGCCGCAGACTCTTCTGACCATCTCATTGCCGAATACCTCCTTGATGGAGTCCATCAGGCTGGCCTTGGTACTATGGCGATGTCTGTTGGTATGTCTCTCGACATAGCCCCAGACAAAATATCCCAAAGGATTAAGGTCGGGAGAGTTAGGAAGCCACAAATCCTTGGTTACGACGTCATAACAGTTCTCAGTTAACCACTGCATGGAGATTTTGGACATATGGCAGGGTGCTGAGTCCTATTGCCACACCCATGGCAGCCTAGATCCCTCACCATGTCTTCTTGGACCTGGTAGGGTCATCCTCAACCATCTTCTTCACCTTGTCGACACAGTAGGTGTCCCTGAACTTCCTGTCGGCGCTCTCCTCCTTGGGTGCCCTCTTTATCGTGGCATCAACATCCCAAGTGTCCTTTAGCTTCTTACGGATACGCTGAACAGTCCGTAAATTCATTGAATTGGAGATTTCACCTCCATTATTAACCAATGCCATGACTACGGCGGACCTCAAAAGCTCCTCGTTCCACTTATAGCTCTTTATCTCCTCATATGATGACGGCATGATGCTAACTGAACTACGTATCGTCAGCTTACGAGAATAGCTTTCCTATTTGGTAACCTTTTTTTATTTGATAATGTCGTCTTCAAGTTATCAAGGTTTACATTAAGAGACAATTTGATCCCCGCTCCCTGTACTATAAGGGGTATATCAACCAAAAATGTATCTCTTGTGCAGTTCATTGTTATATGACGTCTTTTGACTAAGACTCATCTAATGAAATTTAATAGACGTCAACGTTTTGGACTGGCTTATTTATTTTTCTTTAGAATAAACTAGAAACATAAAATATCCATTGAAACCCTAGTTCATAGTATCTGTATCATAAGTAAGCTCTAAAAAATTATTAAAGTTATTTTAAAATACAATTGCATAAACCTAATCATATAGAAAGAGTATTGATAATCTGTATTTTTGATCGAGGTTACGTGAATCCTGAACATAATTTAAATACGTGGGTTTTGTTTTCAAGCATCTTGTCACCTTTTTTTTTTTTTTAATCTCAATAGTAGTTTTTTGGGTGTTATTTTTGTTTTTATGATAAGAAGGAAAATTCGGCTCTAGGCACATCACTAGTATAAATAAAAAATTCGCCATTTGCATACTCTTTGTTTGACTATATATAACCGGGAAAAAAGAAGAAAAAAAAACAATACATATTATTTATGAATGCTGCTATACCTTGAATCCCTAGGGGATACAAGGTATATATCATTCTTATACCTTAAGCCATACATATATACATTTTATATATCTACTTTTCCAGAAAATATTACAAAAATGGAGTTGGCGTTGTTGTTCCTTCTGTTTACACACATTATTTTTATTATTGATATTTATTTCACTTTTTATTTCTTCAATAACGTCTGTACCTTTTGTGAAGAAGTAACTATACAAAACATATATATAATGTTGATCTCATTTGGTCGGAGTAATCAAAGGGACTGCCAATCCTTACATACTCCATAGCAAGTCATGATTTCATCTCCTGGCTTACAGGCAACAAAACTACATACTGAAAAAAAAAAAAACATAAGAAAACTGTTGCTTGAACATAGTTTTATTTGATGTGCGGAAGGCCCCTGCATAACATAGTTTCAAATACCAGGGATTTCGCATAAAGAAGGGGGTGGATGAATAAAGAAGTATATTAATAAATTATAAAAACTAATTTTTTGAGGTCGACAAGAATTTTTGTATTTGTGGATGGGTTCGTTAATACTATTTCTTTTGCCGGGTGGTTTGAAAAGTTTTCTACCAAAGAATACCTTATTTCTGAGTTTTTATTTTACTTTTCAACATAGTCTCCTGGTAATTTTACACACTTCTCCCATCTCTATAACCCATCCAAATAGTATTCAGCCTTTTTCTCTTCAAAATAATTGTTCACGAAACAATTTTGGTTTTTGGCTCAATTAGTCACAGGTTGGATTGACTAAAAAGCCTTTATATGTCTGCTATTGTTTGAATCTATTGAAAGGTTACACTTTGAAAAAAAAAAAAAAATTACAGCTTCATAGTATATTATCTCCATTTTCACAAAAACCCTCGCATCAGCTCACTCAAACAACTGTTACGTAAAAGCTGCACGTTCGAAATAGCTGCACCTTTGTTGAGTAATTTTCAACAATACCACATAGATGTGATTTGTTTTTTTTGATGAGTGCTGCACGTTGAGGTAGAAAACTTTTCAGACCCCCTTTGTACATATATTCATAGTCATATACGGGGGATTGTTCTGTAAGTATTTGATATGATACTTAGACTTTTGATTATTATTTAAATACAAACTAATAATTAAAAAAGTTACTGAATAAATGTATTTTTAGTTGTATATATTTTAATTTTAGAGTATTGAAATGACCAGATTAAAAATCAGGTATATACCTGCAAAAGATTAACATTAAAATTTTTTTTTTACAACTATCTTGACTGGCAATAAATTATTAGAAATTATTTATAGGAAATAATTGTTTATATTGCACTAACCATACTTTAAAAAAATAAATAATTCTAAAAAGTGAACTTTGAAAAATAATTTAGTCCATTTTACGGGGTTTACTACTAAAAAAGTTCCTGCACAACTTGGATTTTGATATAACAGAGATTTTTCTTGTTCCCAAAAACTGCAATTAATTAAAATACTTTGGTATATATCAATGATCGAAAATATGATCATAATAGTTTTTTTATACGTAGTATAGTATAGATATAGCGTCAACTAGTGCTGTGTTGGCTCATATTTAGGAACGAAGTCCAGTCCCATTTGTCCTTAAAGAAGGTTATATTCATTCTTCGTCCGTTACATAATGGAATATATTGTATTGGTTGGGCAAAAAGTAATTTTGTATTTTTTGCTAAATTAGAATGCTTTATAAGAAGTATGACAATCATCCAATTGAAGCTAAATATGCCTGGTTCTGTTCAATAACTTGTTGTCAACGAGAATCCAACTTCATAATTCACTTTTCGTAGAAACCCTTGTGCCTATTAACAAAAACTTGGACAATTAATTTTCACAGGATGCTATGGAGATTTTATCCGTTCACTGCGATGACCATAGACAACAAAAAACTGTAGATAGTCAATTAGTAGATAGTCTGGACTTTAGGGTAGATGCATAAAAACTTCGCATTCGAGTTCTCCAAGAATCTGGAGCGTCATCAAAGATGAGTGCGGCCAGGTGTTGTCTTGATGAAACAGGATTGCTCTCCTATTCACCTATGCTGGTCACTTTTGTTGGATCTTCAGCTTCAAACAGTCGAGTTGTTCACAGTAGAGGGCAGGATTGTACGTTTGGCCATAGGGGACTAACTCATAGTAGATTATTCTCCATGATTTTATGGAAAATTTCGACGACATACCTACCAATGCTTAGTACATCATATCAGAATGAAATTGTTCGAGAAAAATTTTGTAAAACACGAATAAAAAAGTATTGCCCCAAAATACATTTCAAAATTTGTTGATTGCTCTGAATGCGTTTTTTCCTTTCAGGAAGTAAAAATATAAAATATTACATTTGTCTTCCTTGGAGACTTCCATATTTGACGCACAATAATTCACGACTGAACCTGTTAAACGTGCTACTGTCCAAAAAGCGTTTGTAGTATTTTCTAGGATCTTTACAGTGGTTTATCGGGTAATCCGATGTGTCCAACAATGAACAAGATATACTTACTTATAAAAAAAGGCGGCAATACGAAATTACTTTTTCCCCAACCTAATATAATGTGCTTGTCTTATACTGCATTATAATGAAAAAACAAATATTTTTTTTGCAAGATATATGCAATAGCCTTAATTAACCTTATTTGGTATAATAATCAATTGATATTTGTAGGATAAATTAAAAGGACCGACAGTTAATGACCGACCTCAAGCACTGAAACTCCTAAGAAACGCCACTCCTAAGGACCAACGTTCTTAAAAACAAGCCCAAGTCACGACAGTCCAAAAGATTGATAGGACTGGACCAAATAAATAATGACAGACATAATAAAATAATATATAATTGCTAAAATATTGATCTAAATAATTTGTGCATACTTGCTATAAAAGTTTAAAAAAAAAAATGAAGTATTAAATTGAAGGAATGAAAAAAAATAAAATGAATGATGTAATTTGATTGCATCATAACTTTAGCCAAGCAGAAAGAATAACATAATAAATTGAAGAAGGCGGTAAGATACCTCCATGTATTGGACAGAGTTTAGATATATTTTGATTTAAAATAATTACCCGATTGAACTCCTTGAGAACAAAATATACAATCTACTCCACAAGGAACTTTGATATGATCTCTAAAACACGCAGAATTCAAATCCTTCTTGAGTTTCCCGGAGCAAGATATTTCATTACATTTATCTGTGTGATGATAATGTTTAATTATTGAAATAATTTACTACATAGGTATACTAAATTGATATTAGGACATAGATAGTACTCATAATTTACATAATGCTGCAAACCGCGAGAAAACGTGAATGATTCAGAGTCATAATTGATTATCTATATGTATGGCAGTCTTACAAAATAAAGGAAATGCTAATGTAGTGTTTTTAACTTTAAATAATATTATATTATTATAATGTGTACTTTCATTTCCTGTAAAATAATATTTATTATATAATAAAAATAGAAGAAATGATATGATGTAAGAACCTACTCAAAACTCTTTAAAAAATGGCATGTAAACTGAAATATAAGATACAATTTCCATCAACAATAGATATGTGGTGCGTCATCATAAAAACAATCTTGAACAAAAATCACGAAAGTCCCAAATAATTTGTTTACTACATAAAAACATACAGTCCTATATTTGATTGACATATTTGAGTAAACTATAAGCTTTATACTCAAATTTGTAGGAGTACATAAAATTTTTTATCTAGAGTTTATACTCTTTATCGGATGTAAAATACTAATTTTGGCTCTGATATGCCCTTTCAAATAAAAAATATGTATATCTAATATTCTTTTATTGCGAAGATCAATTTTAGGTACATTAAGTACAATTTGTGGCCCACCTAAAGGGTTAGTAAAAATAATTTGTTAATAAAAATGTACGATAACTCATGGATTTTTAAAAAAATTCAGTTTCAATGTTAAGAAGTGGATGATACATTACCTGTTAATATTTCATAGACATATTTAAGTCAAGTTTATATATTGTATTCAAATTTTTGGGATGACTTATCATAATCAAGAATTTTAACTATACTTTAGAACCTTTACTCGACCTAAGAGACTTATATTGGCAATATTTATCAATTTCTCATCCTTTTAACATGTTATAACGATAAATTTTGGCTACTTTAAGTACAATTCGCGGCATCCTCGAAGGGTTAATCAGAGTACTTTTTGTTTTTTGATAAAGATGGAATATAAACTTTATACAGACTGAACATTGATTAACATCATTCTAGCTTGCTTTTATTTTGACGGGCCCAATATATATAAATATTTTTTAGACATATTTAAGTCAATTAAGGGCCTTGTATTAAACATTTCTAGCACAAATTAAGAAGCCCAATAACTTTAGTCATATTCAACCATCAAATCTATCAATTTCTAATAGTTAAGTGGTAATGATCAATTTTGGCTAATTTAAGTGGAATTTGTAGCTTTTCCAATGGGATCATAAACATGATTTGTACATAGAAATTAAGGATAATTTGTCGAATAATACAAATGAGATCCATAATTAATTTTGAGAAAAATTATTCTAACTTGCTTTTATGATGACGGTCCACACATATACTCTATTAAAAAAAAATCATCCATTGACGTTTTTATACTGTACTGTCCCAAGCCCCTAATTGCTATTTATGAACAGAGACGTCAACAAGGGGTGGGGCTAGAGGGCTGGAGCCCCTCCCCTTTTGTTTTCAAAAAAATTTGATATTTGAATTTTTTTTGTGAATAGCTATAGATTTAGAACTTTTTTGCCTAAAACAACGTCCCCGCCTCTCCCCTCCCAAAAAACAGAAACAAAAAACAAATGCCTTTGACGAAAATATTATTTTTCTCTAACCTTCCATAGGAGTTTCATTGTCTTGACATTGATAGCAAGCCTCTTCTCCATCACTGAAGTTGGCTGATGAAGGAGAACTGAGTAATATTTTGGTGTCATTTAGTTTATCAATAAGCTCTTCAGGATCTATTCGAGGAAATAGAGCATTATATAGATCCGCGACACCTTTAGAGCATGCGATTGTTTTACAATCTCCTAAAAAAATATTTGGGACTAATAGCTCATTAATAGTTAATAAGATACCCATTACCTCTATCCATAAAAAATTGTAGAGATGTGGTATTGTTGTTGGAACATTGATAGCAATGTCCACGCAAGTATATTTCACTGCTGATATCACCATTATTAGTCGAGTTTTTACCGAGAGTCTGGTTCAAGGGTATTCTTTCTTCCTTTTTAAAATGTGATAAAAAATTTTCCTTCATCACATCATCTCTGTGCAAATGGTTTTTACAAGAAATTGCCTTACAATCTTTAATATGTAGAGTTAGTTGAGGTGCAAACACCATCTTATATATTATGAAACTGGTGCTCGAAAAGTCTTTGAATGCTATAAAATGTTTAAAGTCGAAGAAGTTAACATCCACTTCGAACTTTTTGGCGCAATAGTTTATAAAAAAGATGTCTGCTATTTATGTCAGATTATTTAATTTTAACTGAAAAATCAAAGCCAAAAAAAAGGAGATTGTTGTTCTAGTCCACGCCGGTCACAACAG
Source organism: Lepeophtheirus salmonis (assembly GCF_016086655.4). Taxonomy (NCBI): domain Eukaryota; kingdom Metazoa; phylum Arthropoda; class Copepoda; order Siphonostomatoida; family Caligidae; genus Lepeophtheirus; species Lepeophtheirus salmonis. Next base: position 29,980,031 of record NC_052139.2, on the reverse strand, counting down.
TACCAACATCATGAGCATACTCTCTGTCAGCAACCTGATGGTCTTGCGGGTCAGAAAACGACTTACAGCTGGAGATAAAGTTAAAGACAAAGCTCAAACTGATCGACCAACTATATTTATTCCAAAAGTTGACTGAGAGGCCTTTCATCTAATAATGAAAATGACTGAACTGTCCAAGAAAAAAGCCGTTTCCAAATTCATGGTATCAAAACCGTAAAAGTTACTATTGGTAAATTTCCAAGGCCTTAAAAACGACGTTTACTAAGTCAGGTTAAAAAAAACCAGTGCGGTAAACACAGCCTTTATTATCTTAAACAAAATGGCAACAGGGTCATTATCTTTAGGGATAAAAAACTTTCACTGTTGATCCTGTTATTGACAAGCAAAATGATAGGCCTGTGATGTTTGAAAATCATCAGGACCTTCAGTATATCTCTACCAATCTGGATCCTGGATCTGTCATGATGCTTGCCATCATTGCTTCAACTGGGGGGAAAATGCCAGCAATCTTGCTCAATAAAGGCTACAGGCTTAATGCTGCTGGTACTTTGAGATCTTAAAACAATAAAGTGTATCTACAGATCTCCAAAATCCACAAGAAGTTTGGAAAGTTTTCCAATTTTGTTCAACAAGTAGGACTCTGGTACACTCTGCGTGATTGGATAATAGAAAATATGATCTTTTGGTCTAAGGAATTTTGCCTACCCCCACTCCCCCTCTCTATATCAATTAGATCATTTCATTTGGTGATGAATAGAGTTCACAGCTTGCCGAAAGTGGCATTTAAATGTGGGTAGCCTCAAGGCTGATTTTAGCAAGTATTGGAGGTTCATGTCCTGCAGTTACATAACAAAAGCCTGGGCAACATTTGGAAGGAGATCAGAGAGGGTGATGTATGCTTATTGCGACCATGTTCATGACTAAGAATCACAATTATATTGTCAATTTACATTATCAAAAGTTTTAAGTATATTTGACTTCAATCAGATCTATTTTTTGTTCATTACTTCCTCGTAAAATTTTAATTAATTCAAAGACTCTTAGATCACTAACTATTACTTTTGTTCCCTACCTTTTGGATGCTGATAAATTTTTGAGCAGTGAATACATGTATTACTAGAGGAGGAGTTATTAAGGAGTTTAGTCAGGTTTTTAAAGCTCATAGGCCTTTTTTCATGATCTATAATAGTGATAAATGTGCAATACAAATATTAACTTAAAAGTTAATCCCATGAGCTTACATGCTGGAGCAAACCACAAATGTTTGGTCTTAGGAATATGGGTATAGTGAAACTTGATCCCTTTTTTCTGTTGTATATGTGATATATTCTCACTGAAGACTTTGCGAGGGTGAATGACACGATCTGTGATGGGTTCATCTTCGATATTATATTCATAGGATTGAGAAGACGACATATCATCGTCCTCGTTCCTTGAAAAGAAAACAGGAGGCTTGGAGTTACCAGGGACTCCATACTCACAATTTTTATAGCAAGTTCCATCCTCATCTTTCAATCGACAGCTAATTGCTTGACAAACTGTAATTCATATAGTAAATTTACATGAAACAATGTGTACATATTTTGCAAATTGGCCTACTGACCACACCGCGGAAATTATATTCATAACCATTAGCAAAAACACGCTATTTTAAAGATAGCAAATTAAAAATATTTTATTTATATTTAGCTTGTTTATGTTAAAATTTTAAAGTAACACGATTTGCTATAAATTATAATTATAAAAAAGGTAAATTTATATTCTAAAACCTGCCTTTTATACAACATTCTTTGTTGCTTTTTGTACATTTGATGAAAATATAATCAAACTTACACCCCCTTTTGACACTATTTATTTTGATTTATTTATTGTGATTGTCATTACTAGTTTGCCATGTTCCTTCTTCAACCATAACGAAGGTTGAATATAGAGGCTAAGATTAACTCACTCATCCTCTTCCTAATGCCCCTTTTTTAATTTGTATTTAATATATATTCTGTTAGTAGAATAAATCGTTATTTGGATGTACTATTTTTTTTGCTGTATTTTCGAATTAACAACCTATACCCTTAAAACAAAACTTTGAGACAGGTGGAATCGATCTTGTTTTATAAAAAATATAAACTTATTAGCGAAAAATCAAACTTGCCCTCTAGAGAGCAAAAATCTGGTCTGATAAAAAATATATATAGCTTTACGTACGTAACTCAAAATTCTGAACAACTTTTATTTTATGCCTAAAGTATGTATTCGTCTCTGTTATTTTTTATTATTAAATAACTGCCTTTTTATCATTGTTTCTCTAAACAGAAAGTACATCCCACACAAATGCACAATATTTATATTGGGTATGATTCAGAATGATGGATTGATTACCGTTAATTTATATTCAACTTTTAATGTCCAGCAAAAGGATAATCCATATCAAACAAAAGTAGTTAATTCATTATAATTTCAACTTCGTATGAAGTTGGCTAGAAATATGAAAATTATTTTTTTATTATGCTTAAAATATGACCTTAAAAAAATACGGATGTAATTCAATTTGATTCCAATACCCCTTTACATTTCATTATATTATATAATATAAGTTCATATTTTTGAGCAGTAAGTTTTTAGACTGATTCTAGCAGTGCAAAGTGACGTAAGTACCAGGGTATCAAAAATCTAAAGTAAAAAATTGACGTAAGTGTCAATTACGTCAACTTTACACCAAAAAAATAATCGATAAAACTGTTACAATTAAACTGTGTAATTCTAGGAACCAATTTCTCAAAAAAAAAAAAAAAAGTACATATTTTAACAAGATAATGATACTTTATAGAAACATTTAAATCTTCATCATGGCCTTAAGGCCATGGCCTTTGGAAACCAATAAAGAGGCATCCTACGGCGCCTAGCACTTCCTGTCTTCATTTGAAGGCTATTGTTGATGTCTGTCAGCTTTTTAATCTTGGTAATGAGACCCTTAGAGGAGGGGACAATGAAGGAGATCTCGTCATAATTCATTTCTACGTCAAGAAGTGGGGAAACGGGATTTGTTGTTGACCTCTATCTCAATTGTTGTTCTTCTGATGAAGAAACGTCTTTCACAATAATTGGTTTGTTTATTTCGTTGTATCAGTTTATATTGAGGGAATAATTAGGTTAATTATTTGGTAAGTCAATCAAAGCTTTCCAAAGTTTCATTCACTATTTGCTGGGACAGACTGTATAGACCAGGATATCATTTATAAGGCGAAAACACTGGAGATAACTAGCATTTTGACTTTATGTGTCAAGGACATTATTCATTGACAGTTGCTGAGAATCATAACTTATTTAAGGTGGAACTCACCCGTCAATGCTTATTAAATAAAAATTAAACGAACTTATAATGACCATATCTGAGATGTAGAATATGGTCAGCTACGTCACTTTTACACGGATCCCACGATATTAATTGATACGATATAAAAGAAAACTGTACAAGTCGCAACCAAAAAACGAGATAAAGAATTGAGATGAAGAATTTACAATATTTAGGATGAGGATCATGCAATATTTGAATATTCCATAGTTGATCCATATATAGGTGGTGTAGTTATTGACTACACCAAATTACAAATTTCTAAAATATAAGTATTTTAAGGCACATTATAAAGTTCAATTGTCCAGAGTTATATTACTCATAAATACGTAATAACCTTGTAATTTTAATGAATAAAAATGATATGATAGTATCAACGTACACTCTGGTGACTAAAATCCTCAAAGTTACAATTAAATATTGCATTTTAAGACAAAGATATTACAACTTGTACAATTTTCTGATACAAGTTGCAACTAGTATAGACATTTGAACATGTACATCCCATATTTATTAAATTACAATGGCTATGTATTTAATTTGCGCGGATTGTGGGCGCACTTTGGGCTACATACACTGAGTAGGGGTTACAAAGCAAGTCCAACAATCCTTTGCCAATTCTTCAAGGCCTGAACAGTCTATACAATACCCTGCATCCTGATTTGAAGGGCATTTGACTCGATGATAAAGTCCATCCTCACATCCTTTTCCGTAACATTTCCAACATTTCCGTTTTTCTTCATTTTTGTATCTCTTATGAGTTTCGGGGCAGTCGTAACAAACACCCTCAGGATCCACCTCATCGCAATAAACCGTTCGGCATCCTTTTTTGAGACTCCAAGCATCAGTATCACATTCAACACAGAGTTTCACTCCGTACATACTCTTGATAAATAGTTGGATGAGTAGGAAATGAAGCTGAGCCTTCATGTTGACTTACTGCTTCTTTAATTTGCAAAAAAAAAAGTATGTTTTAAAGTTCCTTTCTCTAAATATTATGATTCTACTATTAATTTGAAACCTTAAATTATATTTCTTCTCATAATATGGTGGAATTATTATTATCATATGAAGCTTCTATTACGATTTTCATTATTTCATTGCAAAAAAATATCTTTCTTGATTATATTATGAAAAACTCAAATAATTAATAGTCTACATCACGATTAGATAAACTCATCAAAAGCAATACATAGAAAATTATACAATATATTAAATATACTTGAAGCATATTGTGAGATAATATTTATATAAAATAAGTTCTATACATAATAAAGAATCCGTAATAATCTATGAGAGATATATTTTTCTTATCATCAATTAAAAATTGCAGTCATGTTGGGAAAAAATTAACTAAAAAGCCATTAATATATATATATAAGGTACACACACTTTCTATCCCACAAATTGGGAGCGCTCTCCTAAGCAAACACGGGCATTTAGACAGTTGATTTTTATTTTGTAGATAGCTTACTCAAACTTGCGTTCGTTGGAAAAAATGAGGGAATCAATTGCCAAAATACATTGTCCCAAATATTTGGAAAAGGCTAGGAATCACGCACCGAGAGCGACAACATAACTATTCTTTGAACTTTGGGAGTAAGTGAGACTAAATAGAGAAATTTATATATCTCAGTAATAATTTAGTTCATAGAATAATATATAAAATGGCTGAAAACATTGAAGATAAAGTGTGCAACATTCTTCCAGCAACCGAATTAAGTTTCCTATTAGATGAGTCCACATCGCCAGGAAATGAATCCTTGTTTCTTGCTTATTTTTGTTTTTTGAAAGATGAATAGCTGATGCCAGAATTGTTACTTGCTAGACAACGTATAACAAACACTAAAGGAGAGTCGGTATTTGATATCGTTGATAATTTTTTCAAACAGAAAAAAATCCCACTTACTAATATTCTTGCGTGTGCAACAAATGTTGTGCCATCCATGATAGTGCATTGTGTAACCCCCAGGTAGCATCTGGTAGCAAATCACCTTATTGGTCGACTTCTCAAATCAAATAATACTTTTATCGGATCAGTAAATAAGATCCAGGCACATTCCCACAATTCTAGACTGTTTTGACAGCTTTCGATTGATAATAATGAAGACTTTGATTGCTTATTGTTACAAACAGAAGTTAGATTGCTATCAAGAAGGAAACTGCCTCAAACGTTTCTAGTCTTTATTTGATACAATTGTTGAATTTTCCAAAGAATCTAATATTGGGCTATGTCATGATTTAAAAAACATCAAGGATGATATTGTCTATTTATCAGATATATTCTTCAAATTCAATGAAATTATTTCACAATTGCAAGGAAATGATGACAATCTTATAAATGTCAAATCTGTTATCTCCACTTTCTTGTCCAAGTGTAAATTATTAAAGCGAAATTTAGCAGGTTATGAACTTGACCAATTTCCAAGTGTTTGTAAATTAGATATATAGAAAAGAAAGTATAAGATGATGACCTTCAAATGTGTTATGCTTACCTGGAAGAGTTGTAAAGATACATGGCAAATATATATCAGGTGACATTATTGATAACCAAGTATCATACTGGGTTATCAATACATTTCCAGAAGACAGTAGTGAGGAAACAAGAGAGGTAGAAGAAGAATTACTTTCAATCAAAAACGTCATCGAGATAAGTTCAAAATATCTAATAAAGATTTTTGGCAACGAAAAAAATCCAGTATTATGGAACAAGGTTTTCCAAATTTCCAAAATCATCTCTGGTGAAATGGGCCCTTAGTGTAGTTACTATGCTTCTTCTTTCCAAACAAAAGGAACAACGTGGGGATCTCGCCTTCTTCTTATTGAGTTTCAACCCGATGTGAATAAACTAATATCCCTATACCAAAACACCCATCCCTAGAAGGATTATATACGCCTAAAGTTTATTTAATTTTCAAAAATGTATTTCTTGTTTAATTCATGAATTTGTTGTTTTAATTTTTAAAGAAAATGGTATATGTGTTTATGGAGGGAGTGTACTCCAAATTCATATGGAAGCCAAGGAAGCACCATCCTGAAAGAGTTTGGGAAACTCTCTGTTAGATGAACAAAGAATTTACAAAATATACATTAAGAATAAAATTTACCATATGTATGTTTACAGATATTAAAACCAAATTGCAAAATCTTTTTTTTTTATATTTCAGACTCCCAGTATGCAAGTGCAAAAAATTCCTGACCTATGTTACTGGCAATCTTTAAAAAAAAAACACTTATACAATTTTTATAAGCGCCACAAAGAGTCGGGAGATGTCAGCAGGAGGCCTCATAAGCCCCTGAACCAACTCCTGGCCGATCTGAAGAGGTCAAGTGAGGCGAATACAACAAAGCCTATGTCAAAGCTTGATAAGGACTGCTCTGTAAGCAGTACGACGGTGAAAAGGGACGTAAAGAACTTGGGCCTCGCCACATCTCGTACTCTGCCAAGCCAACGCCTGGAGCACTGCACTAAGATCTTGAGGTAGTAGAGAATTAGCTAAACTTCTCCTCAGACGAAATAGTATTCACCGTCTACGCCCACTGTGTAATATTTCTATAGTAAAATTGTAAGGTTGTGAGACTTTGTCATCACCATTATATGTATAATCCCCCCTCCCCAAACATCAATGGTAATGGATTTAATACGCAGTTCAATCTTAAACAGTACAGGCCTAACGATCCTATTCAGTTTCTCAGAACTTTGAATGACATTAGCAACATTTATGTCGGTCATGTTGATTAGATTTGGACTACCCAAGAAACGTTGTCCATCCAAAGTACCCATCAATATAGCCGTCATGGATCGTTCCCAGTAGTCTTTAGTCTCATCAACAGCTATGAAAATATCATTCTCCCCAATTTTCCTTTGAATTTTGGAGATTACACCCTTGCTGACAACCTCTATTAATGTATGTAAAGTCCTCCCACTTGGCACGGTTCAATAGGAATATTTTTTCATAAATTTTGGGAAATTTTGGAAACAAAGGAAAAAGTTATATTACTACGAAAATTTCATCTTTAAGAGGTTGGTGTTCAACTATCCGAATCATCATGAGTCAAATGTAATTCGTATACATTCATATTCTGGATGTGGGACGAGGACATTAAGTGTCCTTTGACTCTGGATGGGAGGCTCTATGAGTACTTACATCAGCAAAATCGACAAAATATTTTGTTGTCGTCAAGTATGTAGCTCCAAATTTCATGACCTCAATTAATTTCAATCTAGGGGTAGGGAGAATTTTATTTCACAAAATTAAAGGTAAATGTCAAACAATAGATTCTTTGTTAGAGGAGATGTGAGTACAAGAATGAACAAATAAGAAAAGAAGAAAAATGTAACAGCTGTTTTCCTTTTCTAATCTCCAAATAGTAATTTATTTAATCAAACACGCCCATCCTTACACATTAGTTAACGTTCTTAATAGTCAATGACAGAACTCATCATTGTTAAGTGTAACTTTGCATAGAGAGGCAGGCTGTGTGTTTAAATAATACTCTGACACTTATGAATTAACTGACAATATTTACAATTATGTCATTTAAATTTTTATACATTTCATTACCGGTTTATTATGTTAAATATTTCATATATTTTTTGATGCTTAGCACAATTAATTATTTACTATATATAACTAGCCATAAATTAAATCAATAATTATGGGCTCTTCCCTCAAAAGACTTAATAGTACTTGTGTAAGCTATAAAATATATTATTCTAAAAGTGTGTGTTGGAGTCGTACATAAAGAATAAATTTTTTGAAAAATTAGAATTAATTAACATAATTCCATTCATTATCAGTTTATTTCAAACATTTTTAGTCTTTTCTTTTGGCTAGGACTACACTATTATTTAAAAAAAATGAGAAGAAGAGATAATTTTAAACTACAACGATTTTTAGATAATTTAAGAGAAAAAGTTGTATTAGCTTTAATTTTATCAAAGGTGCAATGAATACACAGCTGTTGCTTAAATATGTCACTTTTTGTTGATAATGAACTTTTGGCTCCTGTCAATACTAAATGTACAATTGATTCATTGAAGTTGTAAAATGTTTTAGCCTATTTCAAATAAAATAAAATTGAACAGTTTTCATGGCTTTCACTTTTCTCTTTCGTGTCAAAGGTAAAAACTTTTGTGTAAAAATATATTTAATTTTTACTAACTGTATTTGAATTATAATTTGGAATACATTTACTAGAGTGTTACTACATATACACTACTATGAGATTCAATAAAAATTAATTCACTTGTTTAAATTAAATTCCGTTATTATGAGTGACCGGTAATTTCATTCCCAGTAAATTCATTTGCTGTGTTTTCATTCACTAGTCACTAGTCGTCGATGACTCACCAGTCACAACTCATCCCCCGTGCCAACTTGTTACTATGTTAGAAACCTAAACCGTATGACTTGACTAATATCCTTCTTCAAAGTGGGAATAAAATACCCGGGGATGAATTTTACAGGAAATAAATTAACGAGGAGTGAACTGACAGCGAATGAATTTACTAGGAATGAAATCTCCTAGCACATTTAGAAGGATGAAACTCATTTTTTAAAGATCAACCATCAATGTATTTAATATTTTCCACAGTTTAGTCCAGTATAAGAAATATTTTTCTTCAACATTATTTTTTAAAAGCAACATTTTGAGACTCGTAGATTTTTTCCATTTTTATCCAAAAAATATATATAATTTAGATATAAGAAGGCCTTACAAAATTCTCCCTTAATGTGGCAACAATGTGGAGTTGTTTTGACAGTTACTCGACGGATGAATACTTAAATTTGTGACTCTTAATTTCTTTCACTATCATTTCTTAAGACCCATGCGTGAAAAATGTATCTCGGACATAATGTTGTGACAGTCTTTATTTATTCGGTCCAGTCCATCCAGACTTATGACTGATCCTTAAGACTGTCGGTCAATCGGACTGACAGTACTAGAACTACCTAAACAAAGAAAAAATAAATTATAATGGACTGTGAATTAAATTTAAACGAATGTGATATTTGGATTGTTTTAATTTAATGTTTTTAATTTGTTTTAGAGTACTTATTTTCTTTATTTAAGTAAAGTATATTTCCACACAATGGGACCTTCCATCTAATTTTGTGACCCATTCGAGGTGCTAATTATCGGGATTGCTCGAAAAAGTAGAGATCCTTCTACTTCCCTTAGCTCTGCGTTGAAATGATAGTATCCCTTAACCGTTGGTCATCAGAATAATCAATCTTGTAATTAGAGAATGTAATTTATGACGAATAAAAAGTAACTTGTACAAATTTAATATACAAATGGCAACGGGTACACAAAAAAGAAAGTAAACAAGCTGCTGATTTCTTTTATCTCATTTTCTTTTTTTTTTCATTTACGAACCAAGTCTGGACCTAATTTATAGATTCAATGACTTAAACTGAGAAATGGAGATTCAAGAATAATTCTTAATGAGGATATCTAATGGAAACACTGAATGTTTCTTAAAACTTTGGTCACTCCTTCAATCTTGCAAAAAATTAAATTTTAATTTTTAAAAAAGAAAAGCTTTTGGAATTTTTTTTTGTCTTTTGTCACTTTTTACAAATTTAATTTCAAATTTGTCATCTATAATAATAAAAATATATTTTCATTCTTAAAGGCTAAAAAAATATATATATATATAGTTCCAGCCCTGTGTTTGACAGCCCCTGGGACATTAAGTAAATCTATTAAATTATTGTTGCAAATCATTCAAGAACCTACAACTTATTTTTTTGAGTTATTTTATCAAGAAAATTAAACTTTTTCAATCTATTTTTTATCCAACGGTGGTATGAAAAGTTTCCGACCTCAACGTGTATATGACCGCATTCGTAATTACATCTATTCACATCTATATGGCATCTAGTAGCTGACCATTGGTTCCGCCATTTTGGATGTGCAATTGCTATGCAACAGTCATTTGAGTAAGTGGATGTGAGTGTTTTTGTGTAAATGTATAATATCCAGTTTCAAGCTGTCATTTTTTTCTTCAATGTGTGACCTTTAAATAGACTCAAACAGTAGTAGACATAGAAAGACTGTTTGTGTCAAAATTTGATGCGTGGATGTGCGTTCTATTTGGATGGCTTACAGTTTTTGGAGCATCACTGGGGGAAGTGTGTAGAGTTACAATGAGACAATGTAGAAAAATAAAAAAAAATTGTTTCAAAACATGTCTTTGACAGGTCGGAAACTTTTCAAACCACCCTTGTATCTCTTATATATAAAGTAGTCATTCAACTTGTATTGTTCATATTATTATTATTATTGTTATGACTTTCACATACCACATGTAAGAAACACCCTTTCAATCAGAGCTTAAGTTGCAAAGTAAAATATGTTATAAAGTTAGACGGGGTGCAAACTAAAAACTACACCCACATACAATCCCAAATTCTCAAGTGGTATGTGACTCATTTTAAAAATTACACCTAAAACATTGAGAGTATCAATAAATATGAGCTGTCAGCTAACATTTACAATATTTAATTGAGACTTATACCAAGTAAGTCTCAAGACACATGAGCTAGATTAACTTTGTTTATTATTTGAAATAAAAACATCAAAAATTACGGATTTGATCTTGCTAAATATTGAAAGGATATTAAGCCTTTTTTGTAAAATTTATTACAGCTAATATATATAGCATTGAAAAATATTAGTATGCAAACTGTGTTCATTCCTAATCTCCACCCCGTACATATAAATTTGTATAATATTCTGGGGGAAGAGTATTTTTCTTTGTCAAAATGCATCAGAAAAAGGTTGACTCCAAATATATTACTTTAGTATTTTTATGTCTATAATTCGTATAGTGAATTTTTATTTGCAAAATAATTGAATTGGAGCTTGACTGACTGTGTATGTATGTATCTATACAATCATGTGCAGAAATGTTTTTTTTTTTTTTTTTTTTGAAATATCAGTAATATTGTATATATGTATACAGAGGGGAAAGGGGGAAAGTGCATTTACATATGTTAGACGAGAGAAAAATCGTGCATTCTAATATATATGTTCCTCCGGATTCCTCTTATTAAAATCTTCCAAATTATATGCAAATCAAATTTTAGTTTACTTTAATAGACTAGAGAGTTTGTTACTTTACATAGCAAATAGCAGTGGGATCGCTAGCCCTTTTTAAAGAATTTGCAGCCCCTGTAAAATGTTTATAATGCATTAAATATTTTTGTAAGTCTGTTTATCGTGTTATTTTTATGAAATCAAAAATGGTCCAACAATTTAGTCTGAAGGGGTTCTCAAATGGGGTATAAATACCCCTTGGTGTACTTGAGATTTTGAAGGAATATTTTAGAAGCGGTACATAACTCAGGGGACGTGTGTGTGGGGGGCAACATACCCCAAATTAAGGAAATGAAGGAGTTTTCATTTTTTACTATATAACTTAATGTTTGCATTTTTTTTTTTCACAAAAGTATAGTGCTTGAAATTTAAATTAAGTTTCTGTGAATAACAATATGCTAGAAAGGGGATACTCGGATTAAATAAATATTTTAGATGTAGTAAGCCATTAAGAAAAGGTAGATAATCCTTGAGATAGTAGACGTATAAAATAATCAACCATTTCCTATGATATTTAAGTGGGCTGTCAAGGTCATTAAGACCCTGTTTTTGACCAAAATAAACCTCATTTTACTTTTTCTTTCTATATCTCTCTTATTTTCTCTTTTGGCCTCTATTGATTCGGTTTGGCTGCTGTTGAAAACAGTTACAGTTTTGTCGTACATAGGAGGCCACCCCCAAATCATTCACATAGATTATTACAGTCCAATAATTGACATTCCAAGCTTTTTCCTGCTGCCTCATCGACTGAAATTTACCAAGAAGACGTATAAAATATTATTATATAATTTTTGGGCCTTACATTTCTTTAAGAGTTTATTTTTGACCAAAATAAAACTCATTTCCTTTGTTTCTTTCTATGTCTATCTCCTTCTCTCTGTTTCCCCTCTTCTTTCCCCCCTTTGTATCTTTCTATATCTCTTTCTCTCTCTCTCTGTTTTCGTTTTTCTACCTCCATTCTTTGTTTCTATTTCCCATTGTAAACGTGGTAATCCAAACAGTTTGAAGAATCATTGGGAGGAGTAGATCTTGGTGAGAAACTACGATTACACTTCTACAATCTCTTTAACTCCTGGAGAACACGTCATAGTTCAAAATTCCACAAAACAGATGTGGGACACGTACAAAATGAGTAATAATATTATCTTTGAGAATGGGAGATCCTTCTATGTTGACGTAGAAGGAAAAATTAATACGCAATAGACGCTTTTTAAAGATGCATCAACTAGATTGTCTACGAGAAAACAACTCAACCTTAATGTGAAGATGGTAGCACTCTTAAATAAAAGCTATAAACATTTATCTAGTATCTGTTGACAGTTACTGACAAAAGTTTCAGCCATTTTGGATGTGCAGCTGTTGTTTTGTGAAAATGGACAAAATCAATTATCACTCTGTTGGTGAAGTTTAAACGTAATAAATCTGAGTTTTGCCGCCAATAATTTACTGTAAAGGAAACTTAGATGCACCGATGACCGAAACAAAAATACAGTCCAAGTAGTATTAGTTAGGGTTTTACATTAACGGTTGCCCAGTACAGGCAAATTGTTCTGTCAAACTGGTTGATACATTACATTTGCTGTAGAGAAGATCCCACACGTGGTTACCTTTATTGTATAACGCAACTTTTCCGCCTAAAAGGAAACGGAAAAATGGCATGAAATCATCTGTTTTTTACCCAAATAAGTATTTTCATTCCCATTGCTATTTATCTCTGAAGTATCTGATAGCCACAATTTCTTTATAACAATAATAAAATGGCCAATATATATATATTATGTAAGGAAGAGGGATCAACAAGAAATTGTATTCCAGCCCTTTTGGAAACGGAGCTTAACAATTCTCAATTTTTTTCTTTATTCTTTAGAAAAAATTATGACGTATCAAGTGAGACAAGGTAATCGACACTGATTACAAAATAATTGGGGTATTTTTGTGTTAGCTAGTTAAGGCCGTTCCCAATTGCCCATAACAACTATGGTTGTTTTGACATTTGACATGGTTGTATCATCATATAATTATTAGATTATGTTACAGGGTGTCCACGATAAATTGGAACTATCTTAAAATTGAACCTGCTTGATAAAAATGGAATTTGGAGTGTATTTGTTAATATGAAATAGTTAGACATGATATTAAACAATAAATTTATTCAACATGTCCTCCCTCAGCAGCCACGTTCCTCTCCATCCTGCCCCTAAAGGATTTGCATACCTTGATGACTTCCGTGGAATCGACAACATTACACTCCCTCATAACGGAGCCCTTCAGTGTCGCGATGCTCTTGTGGCTGACCTTGCACACCTCCCTCTCCAACTTCCCCTGCCAGTAGTAATCACACGGATTGTGGTCGGGTGAGTTGGAGGGACAGGTGTTGCGATCCCTGAAAGTGATATCGTGGGAGTTGAAGAGGTTAGTGGTCCTCATGGCGATGTGTGCAGGTGCTGAGTCTTGTTGGAATATGAACTCCCTCCCAGCGGCTGTATCCTTCATCCAGGGGATGACGAACTCCTCCATGACTTCGCAGTACCTTATCGCGTTAACGAGGCATCACCTCACCGGTGCTGCAGATGACCCCCAGGGTCATCACGGAGGCCGTAAACTTTGTGGTGAAGACTGCAGGGACCTCTTCTCTCTCCTTGGCAGGCCACCTGTCATTCTGGACGTTGTAGCTTCTATCGAACGATGATTCTTCCTTCATGTCATTGAGGAGACGCTTACCGTTGGTGAGCCTGGTGGCCTTCATGAATGCCGTGAGGATGTGTTGTTTGGCCATCACAGCCTTGTAGACCAGCTGCTTGCTCACTCCACAGTTCTTGGCCAACCTGGACAAGGTAGTCCTGGCAAGGCCTTGATTGACTTCCGATGGCCTTCAAAGAAGCAGGGAGTGTGGATTCGGTCACTTCTCATGTTGTGGGCCTTGAAGCAGACCCTACCTCAATCTCCCAGGCACTGAAGAACCAGTAAAACGTGGTCTTGGAGTAGTTAAGAAGCTTGTAGATAGCAGAGGGCTTGTGTCCCGTGCGAGCCAATTCGAGAACGGCTTCTCTTCTGGTTTGTTCCATGATGACTATTGTTTGTTGTCAAAACAATTGTGATGGAAGTAATAGTGTATTGTTCACGCAACCTTTTATATTAGTATTATTTTACCCTGAATATCCACATTATGGATCTGGATGAACTTTAAAGTAGATCCAATTTATCGTGGGCACCCTGTATATTGCATCAAATTTAAATCCACAGCTATTATTCCCTACCTATAACTCTCGTGCATGCGTTAAGCATCACTTAGACATTCTGCTCTTGCGTAAAGCGTAACAGAAGTATATATTGCATTCTCAAACTGTAAGACAGGTGATTTGATAATAGGATAATTAAAATGTAGAATTAATATAAGACCCCCCTGGATTAGGTGTTATTCAGAACAGAAAAGCAAAAAATAAATAACTTAAGAAAATGTTACCCCTGCATTTTTCCTCAAACTTTTTATGAAAAGCAAAGCTTATCTTTATTTTGATATTTGAGATATAGTTTTTTGTTCCTGCATTGAAGAGTAAATATATCTTTAGTTTCCATGACTCTAGAGGATATTCAGTATCTAAAATTTAGGGTCAAGCCCCTGTCAAATTATAAAGGAGTTATTAGGAGAATTTTATAACTCTTGTAGAATATCTCCCACAATAGTTAGGGATACTTTTTCAATTCGAAGAACGAGCTGGCAGGAATCTTTTATTAAAAATCCTCGACTTGACTTTGTTTTAGAGATGTCAATGAATAATTCTTTAAAGCATGGCAGTGCGTGGGAGGGAGATGGTTCCGAGGAATGGGTTATTTTATTTTATCCAGAGATTAGGAAATCGATATATTCGGACATTAAAGATCCTTGAATCTACAAAATATTTTTTGTTTTAAAGAATACAATAATTTATGCTCTTCTTAGTATAGGTTAATCCCCGGATTTCAAATATGCCCTTATTTTCTCTCTATTTGCCTCATGGCCTTTAAAAAAAGGCCATAAAGTTTTATTTAATTTTTTTTGGCTATTTTTAAGGTTCATAGCTTTTATAAATGTTTGGTATTAAAGATAGAGATAAATTATGTGAACAAATTTGAATGCCTGATGTTAAAAAAATTCTAAACTATTTTTAAAATGTCTGAATATTGCACATAACTTGAGTTATTTTTTTTTAAACTTTGTAAAACTCTAAATTTTTATTTTAAAAAAAGAGCTCCTCAAAAAAACAATTTAAATCATATTTAATTTGTGATAAGGCCACGACAATATTTCAAGGATAAAACTCTTTTTTGAACTGATCTCATAAGAAAAGTCTATATATTTTCAGACCATATGGATAGAAATCCCTAGCAACGAAATCTCCTCTGAACTGACCTTGATCACTATGATTTTCTTTGAGGAATCCATTGGATGTCTGATTTTTGGAATACCTCACAACAATTTTTGAAATTTTCGACATAAAGTTATGCAGCATTCAAAAAAGAAAAAGAAATTTGATTCCTCATAGGGACTGAAAAAATTAATCTACAATTTGAAAACGATTAATTAAATTTAATCTTCCGACTGTTTGTATTAGAACTGATTAAAAAATTAAATAAGATTAAGTGATTTTCTCATGGACCGACCTTTTTAAGTTTTATTACTGATATACAGGAATGAACTGGATGGGACTGAAGTACTCAGTCCTAAATATGTACCCACACTATACTAACTGGAAGGTTATCTCCCAACTCTGCATATATTATTAAAGAACTAAAATGTCCGGACACTGTCTGAATAACAATAGATGAATGTATTCTTGGTGGGGGTTGAGTAATTATTCTTATTATGGGAATAAATCAAAAATATTTTATGCCTGTCAGTTATTTTTTTTTTGTCACACAGGTTACTCCATGAATGGGAGGAACCCTTCTTTTAAAACATGCAAGATGAATACCCATAGTTAAGGGGTTAACGCAATTACCAAAGCTTATATGTACTGTACCTTAAAAAGTGATGGAATTTTGTAGAAAATTCAAAAGAAAACCCGCAGTTTTGGTTCTTATTGGTTGTATGGGCCTATAATTGAGGGCTTTTCAAGCATTCTTGGCACTAACATGGGCGTCAAGAAGATCACAAACCAATTGCATTTTTTTGTGGTTGCTTTTTCATTTTTCACAACGAGACTAAACATGTTTATTTTTGTTTTAGCCTTCGTTTGGCTGCGTAATGAACCCCCTTAATTTAAAATAAGGGGGATGGAATCGTAATTAAATGTGAATGCAAGTTTTGGGTTACCACTGTCTAATGTTTTAACACATTTTTTTTATTTATACTATCATACAAAAATTGATCCATTCCTATCAATAAAAAAAAAGCTAATTAGGAATTCAGTGGGAAAGTTAATTAGAGCATTAATGCTCATGCTTATATAAATGATTTCTTATCATCAAAGTAAAACAAAGTTCAACCTTAAATTGATATAATAAAAAAATAAATTAACAGATGTCTTGAATCATTGATTAAAGACCAAAAATAGTAATAAAATATGTGCAAAAATTCAATTAGAATATAAAAATGAAAGAAATTTTAATTTCATTCGACTTTTTCCACTTTTTTTTTAAATAAAAACATTTATTGATCAAGTTTAATCAAAGGGAGTAGGGGCAAACTATACATATATATAAAATAATTTGCATAATCTATTCAAAAGATCTCTTTAGAATAAAACTAAATTTATATATGCACAAAACATATGGTTCTTGCAAAAAGTATACATATTATATACTTTTATTTTTTTTACAAACTTATTTGTAAAATTACTTTTATTATTATTGAGAAAATAACAAACATTCTTAATCTATATATACATATGCAAAAGTTAATTGCAATTCAGGAATGCTAATTAAAACGACTTCAAAGAACTTTATCTTTCCTACTAAATGTATGAGGCATTGAAGCATTTAAAATATTTGACACATTGAGAAGGGACCGATGAAAAGTGCTACAAGACATACGAAATGAAGACTTTGATCTTCCCTTTTTTGACAAGCCGTTATTATTAATTACATAGACATGACTGTAGTCATGCTTTAAAGATTTTCATTTGTATCTAAAGAGGAATACAGATTCAAGAATATACTTTTTTTTATAATCATGGACCACACAGAAATATAAATAGTTATGAAAGTCGTCTGTATTTAGGTATGTTAAAAAAAGAACTGAAAATCAACATGGTAACAATTTGAAGAATGTTTTGCAGGAGAGTAGCTGTGTTCTATGATGTTTGATTAAATCCGCTACAATTGGTTGTGACGAGAAAGGATGGGAGACGGAAATAAATAAGTACATTGTCGAGAATTAATCCGATGTAAATCTTTAATTCTACTCTCACTCCAATAAGAACCTAAAATTAAAACTCCGTAACAAGTCCTATAACTTAATTCCCCTCTTTTATGAATCCAAACAAAGGTTTTGAATATAATTGAATGTAGTAGGGAAGGAAGTTTACTAATAATAATGACAACAGCATTGGAAATTAAAATTCCCTTTTCAGATACCCAATAAACGAGGAGCACAGTACAACCGTTCATGTAGATGTCGTTTCAAGGATTCATGGAGATAAATAGAGATGCTAAGTTTAACATAGCTAACATCTTTTTTTTTAAATAAGGATTAAGTATTATTATTAGCTTTTTAAAGTCCGAAAAATCCCTCAGATTTTTTTTTGATTATACAAATTTATTCATACCGTATCGGGATCCTTCGGATACAGTTACATGCCCCATTCTATCTCTTACCAAAAACCAACACTAGTACTTACATATTGTTTGCTCATTATAATCAGGGTAACTATCGCACTAATTAGTCTATTTTTGGAGATACCCTAATGTACTCAAACTAATTAAACGTGATAACAACTAAAAAAAATTATATTAGTTTTTTGTTAATTCATCCCTGTGAGATTTAATGCTTGGAAAGTTTCATATTAATAAATATATGTTATTCTATCCGTATAATTATAGAGGTCCCCCTCCTTTGGATTCAATTTATATGCATGATTTGATATCAGTTCTTTTGAATGAAAGACGAAACTCATATAATGAAATGAAAGTGGAGAACAACGGGGGTAATGTGATACTTTTATCTTGTTGAACAAAGTCCTTATTTAACAATCAGTAATCAAGTTTTTTATAAGTAGCACTTGTTTTTGAATTTTGAAACCATTTGTTTTGTATGTTATATACGAGTCATAACTTGTATTATCAAATGGGCATGAACAAACCCTATAAAATATATTTAATCTGCTAGGTGGCCTGTTTACGTTGCTTCTTGTTTAAGCCAGTTGTTTTAACAATGTAACACATACTGAGAATAATTTTCATAGCGCCCTCTCTTTATTAGTAACATACGCCTATATTTTCGTGCGTGGACACATTCATGACTTCCTGTATAGGAAGATGCTTCTAACTTGATCATCCATCGTCAGAGATGTTCGAATTGGGATTCGAATTCCACAAGGAACGACGGGAGGAATATTAATCCGAAGAAAACTACTAGATCTCATAACGGAGTAGAGTTGACTCTTTCCGTCAGAATGAGCTACGAGTGGCGAAACAATAAAGCGATCCATTCACGATGAGTAGAGAATTTTAATATTTTCAAATGGGATCACATAAAAAATACAGAAAGGAACAAAAATCCTTTGAGAATTTATATTTTTTAAATAGATATATATCTTTTCAAATTATACATTAAATATTTTTCTATAATATAAGCTACAATATTCTTCATCACTATGTATTATAAATACATAAGTTATAAGGATTCAAAGAAAAGTATCGTTTTTCATCATTTTTCAGCCTAAAAATTGAAATATATCGAGTTCCTAACAAGATACAGAATCAATAAAAACCCTTTTACATAAGTTTTATGAATCCTACTTTAATTGGGAATATTTTTTAAGGGTAAAAAGTTACTCTGATCGATAATAGTCCCGAATTAACATCATCCCAGATATTAGAAAATTCAGAAAAACTGAGATTAGTTTTGCATTCTGCGATTTAAGATGAATTCTTTAATTGGCTTGAATTCATTTGAAAACGATTAATGTTCTCTGTGTAATTAATGAAGATGGAACTACTCAAATTAATTTATATTTCGATATGTTAAAGCATATAAAATTATTCAAAAAACAAAACAAATCTAATGACTCTAGATTACGTCAAGTTGAGATCTTGGGATCACATCCACAACCCTCGATGTACGTTCTAACCAATGCCACGAGTTTAACTTTCTTCTTACTCCTCAACTCGTCCTCACTTCTAAGTTCCAACCTGGAACATTTGCATCTCAGCTCCACGAGTGTGAGCCTCGATAGTAGTTTAACCATCACTAAATATATATATATTCTGTAAGGGATTAATACTAAAAGGATATACATAGACATAACTACTAAAATGTATAAACACGTAAACTCTACTTAATAAAAAGGTAAATTACTATCTAGTTAAAACAAATCCCTACATCATGAGATAAAAGTAAATAAAAACAATACATAACATTAACCATAACAATACGGATACTGTTTTGTAGGAAGAAAAGAATAATGCACATGACGTTTCATTAGATCAGTTTCAATCAGATGTGACAAGAGAGGAAGGAGAAAAGGATATTTGCTATTAATACTCCGATGTCGATCCCAAATTTTACTCTGAGTCCAACAAGGACTTATAATTATATTTGGCAACAAATCTTCAGGATTACGCTCCGTTTTTTATGAGTATACACGAACGTTCAATCTGGGTTTAAATATAATTGACTCTATATATGAAAGAAACTTCCCTACTCAGGAATTAAATAATAATGACAACTGCTAAGGAAAATAAAATTCGCTCTTCATAACTACAAATTACATATTAACGGACGAGCTAAAAAACACATCAGATTTACATGTATGATTAAAGGCTTCTCCGTCGAAAATGCAACACTTTTTGAAAAATACAAAAATGGTTATATTTCAAAAAATATCATTCCTATGACGAAAATTTAATTTATAAATACAAACGGGAGTCAGGTTATTTTCAATCAATATAGCTGCTTTTTGCCCAAATGATAGGTTCAAGCCTGGTCTAGACCTTTGCACAGAAGTTTTTTTTTTTGCAAAGCTCAGCTCTAGTTTGGCTTAACCAGTGACGATGGGAGCTTATAGTTGGTCTAGTGTTGTCCATCGGATTTTCAAAATCTTCCTCTTGATGTATCCAAAAATACAAAAGTACATAGAGGATCCATCAGGGCTGTGTGGGGAGTCCAATTGTCTTACTTTTCAAGCTTGTTGAGCAGGATTTTGAAGCGTGTCACAAGTCTCAAAACCTGACAAGGAGTACTCTTGTAGTGATTAATATTTAATTCTTGTTTCACCAAGCAGGGCATGGTGATCTGACTGCTGTCAAATCCTCCAGCAAGACTATTGCCTGTTCTTCCTTAAATGGAGCTTTTAACTCCATCAGTTAATTCTTTTAGACTCTTTGGGCTTGATATGGACATTGTGGAAACTTTTGATGTCCCTCTCATGGTCTCTTTGTTCACAGTAGAGTAACAATAGGGGAGTTTTTAGAGATCGCTGATGGTAATTGTCCACTGGAGGATGGTTCCAGAATTGCATGTGCCATAATTTTGGTTTTGACATTATTATTTCTCGATGCACTTTGCATTTTTTGTAGAGCCTTTTTAAAATAAGTTATCAGGTTTAAATATCGGAATATTACAAATAATACAATAGTGAGCCATTTGAAAAGTGTTGCATTTTAGAGGGTAGGGCCTGTAAAACATGTACCTCTCGAAAATTCTATCGAAAAAAAACAAATTATTCCGTTCCTTTCTAATAAATTTTTGATTATTTGGGTCACTGAAACCAAAAGAAAATATTACGTAAAATAAAGTTAACTATTACCTTCAAATTTGAATTTTTGGAATACTTAAATATACTTAGTTTTAAGTATAAGTCGTTGTTTGACTTGGAGTAAATTGTGGATCGATATTTGAGTAATATCAGACTATACTAAGTAAATGTTTTTTCCATATAAATAAGGGGACCGTGTTTAGCTCCTTGTAGCTGATTAAATAAGCTAAGCTTCTCTCCTCCAAAACAATCCTGGAATTGTCTAGATTACTGGGTTCATTTCAGGCTTCTTTGTATTTTTTGATATAGGCGAGACAAGTTTTTGCATTACTAGACTTCAAATTTTATATTCCTATAAAGAGACGGACTATTCAACATTTTAAATAGTATTAATGCAGCGGAAATATTTGTCAGGTTGAATACTTTTAAGACCGCCCTTATAATATTAACTAAATGGCAGCTACTGCAAGAGTAAGAAAATTCATTGCTGAAACCATCAATATCCCCCTTCAATAAGAAACAAAGATCTAGTATATTAAATATTCTTTCTACGTATGTAAATATATGCATAACGTTGAATTAATGAACATTAAGGAAAGAACATCCTTAAAAACATTCAAAAACATATTTTGAATTTTCATATATAAAAAAAAAATAAAACTTTAATGAGCTTAATTGAATTAATTATATTTTTTTCGTACATGGTATGATGGTAACTTATATATACATATACTATAAGTTTTTCCAATAGGGGTCTTGCAACGAAGTAAAATATTATGTAAATTGATCTAATATTCCTTTCCGAGTTGTCTCATATATATTACTAGTGTTGGTTGTTGGTTTGAAAAATCAAGACGGGTCTGACTTGTTATCTCACTTATACATAAATATACAAAGTATAAATATAAGGAGATTTTTCAAATTTCATGTTTGGGCAAAACAAAAGAAAGTCTTGCGCCTTTATGTGACATTTATAATTCTAATTAGTGGGCCAAACTAATTTGCTGCTTTAAAAAGTACGGTGAGAGGGGTCTCTTCAAAAGGGTACGCTGGGGGTATTGTTACCTTCCCCTTCAATCGTGGAATTCTTATTGTTATGTCAAAATTATCGTCCTATCTAAAACAATTTCTATCGTTTTTCATCAAATTTGCCAAATATAAAGAAAAAAAAAACATTGGTCCAAGGAAAAATTTTAATCACAGCCCAGCCCCATTCCCCTCCCTCCCTTAATGAAATCCTGCGGACGCACCTAGTGTCTGCATCGTTCTTACAGAATAATGAGGTCTTCGTATATTGCCAACAAAGAAAAAATCAGTTTGGAAAGCTCTCATTTAAAACTTGCTATAGACGGATTCAATAGATGAAAGGTAGATGACATACTGTGCTTTTTTAATTTATTAATATGGAAGTAGAATAATGTCATATGAACATGACTCCATTGCATAAATCATATTGGTACAACTCATAAATAGGGGGTGAAAGTCGATGCATAGTTTGAGAACTAAAAAAATTGGTCAACATATTTAGTGTTGTGTTGGTCCTGATTTATTTTGTCTAGTCCAGTTTTAGGACTGATAGGATCAGTCCTTGAGACCAGTATTTAACTCTTTCAGTCCTTTGATCTGTCATTGCCAAATCTGATTATCAAAGAATAAATAAGGTTGAGTGCCGTTATAAAGAACCAAACTTGCAAGATTTATATGCAGGATTGAACTGGGCCGTACAAAAACTGAAATAGACTAGACTGCATTCTTGAATCTTTTTAACTACCCCAAGACCACGGTGTACCGGGTCTTCAATGCCTGGGAGGTTGAGGGGAAGGCCTGCTGCAAGGCCCACAACATGAGAAGTGACCGAATCCGCACTCCCCGCTTCCTTGAAGGCCTCCGGAAGTCCATCAATGCTTCGCGGGGGACTTCTTTGTCCAGGTTAGCCAAGAACCGTGGAGTGAGCAAGCAGCTGGTCTCCAAGGCTGTGAATGAGGACCTCGGGTACAGGTCATACCGAATGGCCAAACAACACATCCTCACGGCATCCATGAAGGCCACCAGGCTCACCAACGGTAAGCGTCTCCTCAATGACCTGAAGAGCCATCGAGGAAGGATCATCTTCTTCTCCGACGAGAAGAACTGGACTGTCGACAGAAGCTCTACGTCCAGAATGACAGGTGGCTTGATAAGGAGAGAGAAGAGATCCCAGCGGTCTTCACCACAAAGTTCCCGGCCTCTTTGATGACCCTGAGTGTCATCTGCAGCACCGGTGAGGTGATGCCTCCTTTCTTCTTCAATCCCAAGGAAAGGGTTAACGCGATAAGGTACTGTGAAGTCATGGAGGAGTTTGTCATCCCCTGGATGAAGGATACGGCCGCTGGGAGGGAGTTCATATTCCAACAAGACTCCAGTCCAGACTTATGACTGGCCCTATCAGCCCGTGGGAATAGTCCTTTCGACCGTCAGTCCTTCAGCTGTCATTACAAGAACTTATTGAAAAGAGAATAAATAAAGTTGAGTTCCTTAATTAAGGACCAAATGTAATTAAATTTTAGGCATTATCTGCAGGACTGAACTTGAGCAAGACCGGTCTGGAGTGGACTAACGTCTTCAGTCCTAAATACGAACTAAAAAAAAATTGGCATAACTATTTGAAAACTATTTAATTTTGGTTCACGGTCTCATATTGCGCACTATACCATAATTTTTGTCCAAATCTATCTTCAAAAAATCACTGAAGGCCAAATTGCAGAGTATATTTGGCCTTGCCCTGAATTTTCACCACCAATAAATACATTTATTCAAATAACTTTAAAAATAATCAATAAGCTATTTACATGCTAAGAAAGGAAGAAAAATAAGCAAAAGTTTGATGTTTGCTTCTACTGTATTTAGACGTAAATATTTGTACCAGTATTGAAAATCGATAGAGAGGTTACTTACATACAATTCTAATGCATGCTTTACTAATTCATTAACATAATTGAAAAAGGAATAATTAATTCAAATTACATGTACATTGCACAATGCACATAGTATGTATATGAACATACCTTGTAGATATTGTTGAAACCGACCCAAAGGACTGATTGCCTAATCATCCTTTTGTATCTCTCCTGTCAGATATTTTACCGTTCAACGGGTCTAAGGACCGATACTTCGGTCCTACTGTCATAGCTATCTTTTTTGTTAGTCTTCATTTATAGCTAGGACTGAATAATATATTAACAAAGAAAATATTAAATTATAGCTAAAACATATAATATTTTGTTTTCCTGCAGAAAAAAACAGAAAAAAAGGCCCAAAATCATATGGTAGTTGCAAGTTTCCCCAAATATTAAGTGTTTATTGAATAATTGTTGATATATAATTGTTTACAGCCCATTAAGAACCAATTTGAACAAACCAGATATTTTTAAAGTTCATGAAGATTAACGTAACCTTAATTCAGCACACCATAGATACAAAGGGGCAAATAATGTTAAATATCGTACTCGAAGTGATTGACGACAAACAGTGCAATAGAACAGACGAACAGAACATAAAAATGACACGAGTGATGATTTGGTGAAATCCAAAGAGAAGCCTCCGAAAAAAATGGTCATGGACCTAGGTATGGTCTACACAACAATGCACAAGCTTCTGATCAGGAACTGAAGATGTTCCCTTACCTTCAAATGAAGAACCATGTCCTCTTAGTCAAAACTAAGGAAAAGAAAGTCAAATAAAGCAAAAACTCCTCCGGCCGTTAAAGTCAGATATTGCCTCCAACATTATTGCTTTTGTTGAGAATATTTTTTCTATTGATGCTAAATATAATTCTCCCAATGATCGGGATTGGGTTATAAACGGATTTGGCACTACTTATAAAATATATTGGGCGTAAAAACACTGTCAGTGAAGGTCTGGAGAGACGTCAGCAGATCTGGAAAGGCACCCCTAGTCTTTGTATCCCTTGGAGTAAACATTAGCAACTAAGTGTACATTAAACACCATCCTGGAGAATGATCTTCTTCCATGAGCACATTTCCACTTCAAAGAAAACAAGTTTTTTCTCATACGTTCAATGTAAAGTAAGGCTGGTGCAAGACTTATCTCCAAAGCTTTTAGGGTTCTAACTTAGCCCTTCATCCAGTCCAGATTAGAACCCGACAGATTTTGAAATATGGTCCTTTTTAGAGGAAAAGGCCTGCAAAAAAACTCATCTAAATTGGAATACAATGAAGGCCTCCCTAATACGAGAATGGGACGAGATTTCCATGGAAATGTCCCTGTCTGTCGCCATGTCTTCTTTAACAGACTCAAGGCTGGAATTTTAGCCAAAGAAGACCATTTTGAATATTTTTTGTCACTTATTTAGGAGGTAGTAAGTGGTACTATTCATGTAAAATTTGCATATATTACAAATAGTGATTCAATTTACAGTATTTACGGTCCAACCTGTATGTACATGAGATCAAATATATCTAATTGAATGACTCACGTTGTTAATATCTCTAACATGTATAAATCTATCCTTACAATACGAGAATGTTTTTGTGAGCGGTTTGGTTTTCAAGTTTTTGTGAAGTTCCAATTCGGTTAAATTGGAAAAGTGGTCATGATATGAAAATGACCTATGCAAAATGGTATAACCCTTTGAGGTCATTTTAAGATCACAAATCTCAATCAAATTACGAGAAAAGGAATACATTATTTACTTAGCAAACAGATATAATAAGCAGACAATTTTAGTTATTTGGCATAAAATAATTATATTAGACATTGATCTTACCTATAAAAAGTGTAAAAAAAGTGTTTTTTTAAGTTGTCTAATGGAACAAAAAAAGAAGAAGAGAAATGAATATTTGATGATTTGTGTTTAGTGCGCATCTAAAGATCTAAATTCTTTTATTTTATTCGTTCTTTTTGCTTCATAAGATACCTATTGAAACAAACTTTATATATATTTACATCTAAGTTATAATAATGCTTATTAATTATTAAGAAATGTTAAATAAGGATTACTGCTGTATTTTAATCTTTATTGACGAAGTAAAGAACTTTTGTTTCCTTTCAAATTTTGACCTAGATGTGCTACTTAGAGATGACAAAGTAGGAAAAGGATATTTGGCATAGAGTATTTCCTTACCATATCCCAATTTTTCTCAACTAGCCGTAATTGAAATACAAAAATAGTTGGAAAAAAATAACCCGGCCTAATGTGAGAACCTTACAGATCAAGATTGCTTTTGTCTTTATTACCTCTCTCTTTCTTTTTACTTACGTATCATCATAAAAAATACTTCAATAATGACATAATAAAATACTGAAGAATTTATCAAGATAATCCCATCAATTAGGATTAGATGTAATCTAACTTTTTACTTTCAAAAGCATAAATCAATCCATAAAATCCCTATAACCTCCTTTTATTCTCTTCATCTTCGTTATAACTCATTCAAAAATACCATCATCACATTAATGCATTAGACGTGCTTGATTTAATTACTGCTTTAAAGCTACTCTACTCCAAATAGACATTTAATGCAAATAAAAATATAATAAAATAAAATGCTCAAAAGGATTAATTGAAGAGAGTGGCTGGTAGGTTTATGTGGTGTCTAATTATACCTTATCTCTGGAATAATCTAATAAATGTATCTATGGATATGCAAAAGTTCGTAGTTGGAGCAATTACTGTTCCATTGCTTACCTTGCCGTAAATTTGCCATCTTATATTTCATACAACGAGCAGACAAACTTCACGTTAATAATTTAGAAGATAACTCTCCCAGTTAATCTCCGTGTTTTTATGAGCACATTCACACGTAACACTATTCTATACTTAAGTTTGTCATTGCTGTGTAAAATGGTGGTTTATATGATCCTTGTGAGACAAACTTATTGTGATGATAGCATGCTGAATCAATTTCAGTAAAATCATCGTAAGATTGTAAATAATATTCGGCTTGATATTTCATTGTAAATATATTATATTTGGGCAATCAAATAATTTAATGATAAAAAAAAGCCACCAAAGCTGCCTCCCTGAGCATCAAGGACGTATTTCTTATATCCCAAAATACACCCAGCTTACGGGTTGTGAACGTGAATCCGTCTTATCCAAGTCCATGTCTTTAATAAAAAAACAACAACACATTTTTAATTTATTTTTCTTACGCCCAGTCGAAGACTTTCACCTCCCTTGAGATCCAGCAGTTCACATGTAATACTCGTGAGCTAAGCTGTTACAGGATAATACCAGGCCGTGCAAAATTATTTACCGATGATGTAAATATACATTTTAAGAGGTTATGTGGCAACCAATCTGATTGTTTCGTATTTTTACTGTTAAAATAAACAAAAATTCTTCTTATGAGAGCGTAACAACTTCCACACGTTAGACCATGTCCAATCAGGAAACAAAAAAGAAGATCGAAATTGCAGCCCTCCTCCGAGTGGGAGTGCCTCATAACAACATTAAGGAGCAGGTTAGGGCCTCGTTGAAGACAATTTACAACGTTTCCAAGCGCTTGGAGGCTGGGGGTGATCTCAAGCA
Source organism: Lepeophtheirus salmonis (assembly GCF_016086655.4). NCBI lineage: Eukaryota > Metazoa > Arthropoda > Copepoda > Siphonostomatoida > Caligidae > Lepeophtheirus > Lepeophtheirus salmonis. The sequence goes on along the minus strand of NC_052139.2, from coordinate 29,952,145 downwards.
TTCCCCTGGGGCCGGCAGGAAGCCCACTGTCTCAACAAGGCAAGTAAAGGCAGTGTTCAAGAGGACTCCCAACAGGTCCATTGCCGACATGGCCAGAAAAATGGGAACGTCGAGATCAATTGTTTCAAGGGCATTGTAAAGGGCTGGAGGAAAGTCCCTGAGGCGTACTGAACGCCCTCTACTAAATGAAGGTCAGTGAGAAGTCTCAAGTCTTTGAGCGTGCCAAGAAAATCTTGAATGATATCAAGAGCTCATAATTTTTTCAGATGAGAAAACTTTTACGGTCGATCCTGTTTTCAACAGGCAAAATGACCGTGTTGTGAGCTTTGGAAATGTTCAAGATAAGCACCGTTATGTGGCAACAACAATGCACCCTGCTTCGGTGATGATGTTGGGTCTCGTGGCCTCCAACGGGAAGGCCAGGAAGCCGGTATGGTTTCCCACTTGCTACAGATTAACTGCAGAGGATTATGTGAAGATTCTGGCGTCCAAGGTCCTTCCGTGGATCAAATCCATAGTCGGCAACTCTCCTTGGATTTTTCAACAAGATGGAGCACCCGCCCACGCTTCCAAGAGAGCTCAGGAGTGGCTCAAGGACAACATGAACTTTTGGCCCAAGGACTACTGGCCCCCTCAGAGCCCAGATCTGAACCAACTAGACTTCTCTATCTAGGCGCACGTGGAGACCAAGGCCTGCAAAAAACGACACAACAACATAAATGCCTTAAAGGCTGCTGTCAACAAGGCAAGGACCTCCATGGATGCCGATTACATCCAGCAAGTCTGTGGAAGCTTCAGACGTCGCCTGACCAGTGTCATTGAGTCAAATGGTGGCTAAATTAAATTTGATCACAAACTATTTTATTATTCTAAAAATGTTGGAATAAATTGTTTCTCAAGTCATTCGAAATGTCATTATTGTCCGCAATATGTTCTGAACAAAAATCGGTAAATAATTCTGCACGGCCCGGTACAACGGTTCGTTGATGATCAGCGTTTGCGGGATAAATTTAACCTGCCTTGGGGCCCAGAAATACACCTGCATATTCTATGAGCTTATTTTTCTCTCATAGCCTCGTGGCCTTCAGAAAAAGGCCATACATTTTTTAAAATTTTGATGGTTCAAAGCAGTTTTAAGCCCTCGTTGATGAAGAAAATGATAAATTACGTAACTATTTTTCAAAGCCAAAGGTTAAAAAATTTTAAAACAATTTTCAAAATGTCTGCATCATACTTTTAACTCAAATTATCTTTGTTTATAGTGGAAAATAGATGTTTTTCATTCAGAGGCTCATAGCTTCAAGACAAATAGATTCAAAAAGTTTAAAAGTATTGCTGCATTGGATAGCTAAAAGTATGAACTTTAATTTAAAAAAAAAAAAGCCTCTCCCAAAACACTCTATATCGTTGGCAATTTAAGATAAGGCCACAACAATATTTCAGGAATAAAACTCCTTTTTAAATTGATACCATAATAAAAGTCAATAAGTATTCTTATGTCCAAAATACAAGAGATAGAAACAAAGAGAGAAAAGAAGAAATGAGATAGAAACAAAGAGAGAGAAGAAGAAATGAGATAGAAACAAAGATATATTGTTCACGTTGCCAACATAATAAAATTTCGGACAAAAAAAAGCATAGAATTTACAATCCTAAATATATTTACTTCTTTTCTTTTTTAATATGCCACACTGAGATTTAGCAACACACACTAGTTACTAAACCTTATCCAAAGTCACATTCATTATTTTTTTTTAATATGACACGCTAAGCAATAGTTACCCCTCTCATTGCAGCAATGTTAGTTTTTTATCACATAATCGCAAAGATCTAATATTTTAAGCACACAGTCAAAAATAAAGTGTTGGCAGACAAAGCCACAAAGCTTTACAAAATATAGATTTAATATTCTTTTGAAACCAATATTTTACTGTATTTTTTGTAACCTTTTTTTGAAAATTCTAGAAGTTATTTCGCACTATTCATAGCATGTACTTTTTCTGATAGAGGCTTTTGTGTAAAAAGGAGAGTTAAAGAGACTTAAATTGGTCTCAATATAAACCATTTTGTATAAAATCTATTAATTTATCTCATTCTTTTTTTTTTTTACTATGAATTTTGGATATTATCTACAGTTTTGAGACAAACCATTGTACCAAGTTAATTTATTAAAATCGGAAATGTCTGTCTGAGCTCTTTTTATTAATAATGAAGCCCCCCCCCCCACCTTATCTGAAATGATGTATTCCAGGCATTAGAACAAGGCCTAGCATCTGCTTTAAATATATTACTCTGTCATGGCGTCTCATTGCTAGCTAACCGTGGCATTAAGTACCTTAGTGATGGGATGATGAAAACTACAGGCCTTTCCCTCGACATGGACTCAGAAGGTGTAGTCGAGGGGTAAGCATCAGGGCTTTGTGGTCGTCAACAGTGTCAAAAAGATTTGAAAAGAACTCAAAAGAGTTTTATGACTGAGGAGATGGGTTTATTCCATTGCTGGTGTCAAAAATGGCCTCTCCACATACTTTATTTATAACTGTGTGAAACCCCGAGATCCATTGCATGGGCCCTCATGGACTTGAAATGATTGGCCTTGGCACTTTTGTTTAACTCCTCCGTGTCCAGGTTGGACTTTTTGATATATACATTTTTCCTCTCCAACGTTTCTAACATACTGACGTTATAGATGGTGGTTCTGGAGGTCACGAATGGAAATCCGTCGATGTTCAAGTGTCATTTTCTCGACTTGTACATAAGCTAAAGAGCTCAGATTTGTTTTGTTGTGTAACTATTTGTTTATGCTTTTATATATCATAATATGAATTAATTCTATTGCCTTATCTTTCAGTATTGATTAAATTAGTAAGTGTTCAAATTTCGATGTACCCTCCAGTATAATAAATTCGTATTGCTTAAAGAAAATTGAGATAGCAAAGTTTTAACTATAGGGAAAGTTGCGTTTTGACAATAGGAATGAATGTAGATATATAGATTTTTGCGCTCAGTGGTTTCCTTAAGAAATAATCTTTTTTGTGATACATCATTTCAAAAAATAAAATTGATAGCTTATTTTATTAAATAATTTATCAATTGATTTTCACAGGGTGCAAAGAGTAATATAGTATTTCATGTACACCATCTGTTAAAGATAATTCTATAATTTGATAAAAAAAAGGAAGAAAAAAACAACAAAAAAACTCACCCTTCTTGAAAATAAAAAAAACTCTTTTGCAACCCAAATAATATACAGTGCGTTTTTTCTTTGCTTATATTACATAAAAATTCTTAACTATTATTAATAATTATAATCTGGTTTACTCTTTGTTTGACTTATAAAATATATTCATAACGTGTCATATTTTTAAAAAAAATCTTGCATTTCTATGCCTGATCTTTTGATTTATTAGTACAAATTTTTATTTTTATTATGTTTTTTGCATTACAGGGAATGCACGTTTTATGGAGAATTTACGTTTGGCCCACCAAAATTCCAGCGATTCTTCTCTCAACAAAAAAAGTTTGTTGAAGATTAATCAACTTTTAAATGAGTCCTGCCTTGAAAAATTGGCGAAAATAGACATATAATTACTTAAATTTTGATTTCAGTGTGGGAAAAGTTTTGTCTTCTAACCATCGGTGCAAATATTTTTGTCAAAAAATGGAAAAGCTGGATAAAAATGTGGATAGACTTTCTAAAAGTGGACTAAACAAAGAAAATGTTACAGCTAAGGAATTGATCAAAAGAGTGAGGGTATGTTTGACATATCATCATGTCAATGTTATAGCAAAGGAATACCCAGGGATATGAGTTGTTGCTCTAAAAAAAAAATCATGTGAGAGAGTGGTAAGGATATATTGAGCAGGAAATAGAAGTGGAATGCTTGGCCCCATTAACAAAATTGCAAGCAAAAGGATCAGGGAGTCAAATAAGCGGAGAGAGAGACAGAGAATGTATAAGAAAATCAAAGCCCTTTGATGAAACAGTTGCAGACAGCGATATTCCACCTCCTTGTTTTCAAGATTTATCAACCAAAATAATATATGGCAAGAAGAAGCCATTACGATTTTCAAAAATTCAGAAAATAATCAACTACCCAAATTTTGCAATCATAGCTGACAGATTTAAAATGTTTGATACAACAGTCGCAGCAATTTGAACTCTCTATTGAAAGACATGAAGTTACTCATTCATACCTTCAAATACCCTTGATTGGGGAAAAGATAGGAGAGACTAGCAGATAATATGGACACTTTTTTTTTAATTACAATAATTTATTATTATTACATTGACCATTATATACATAATGGAAAAAAAGTCAACACTACAAAAAAATTCACAGAAAAGAAAAATAAGAGCTGAGAAAAAAATAAATAAAAAGCCTCACCTAAGAAACACGTAAAAACTCATATTTGACACACTAGTGAAATAATCATATAATTAGAATAACAAAAACATAAAAAAACCGGCCTCAAACGCATTTAAAAAACTAAATTCGTTAGTAGCAGCCTCTATTTCTGTGTAATTTAATATTGTCAAAATTGCAACTTGCAATTTTGCAATAGATTTCGATTCAATACTAAATGGAAGAGCAACGTCGTTTTAACCATATTTTCCCCCCTTTTGGGTGGGCCCGCTTCCTACATAGTGAGTGAGTCTATTAGACATTACAGGCCATATTAATTGAAGTTGCTTGCCGTCACAAAAACATGTATGACAGTTTTCTTTTTATTAAATTCCTTGCTGGGCGACTATCTCTCTATATAATACACTTCCAAGGCGACTCAGTATATCGGGTAGGAAATAAGGACACTTTATGATGAACTTTCCAGAAGATAATTGCATAAATTAACTAGTATTGATTTCGATTCAAGGATTGACAAAATAAAAAGTTGTTAAATTACTTCATGAAAATGAAAAAATAATGTGATCACAGAGCCATTCAAAGAAATTATAAAATTTTCTCCACATAAAAAGAGAAGACCATTTAGTAATAATAAATTACGTTATGAAAATAACTTCTCGTTGGCTTGACTGATAATGATATAAATATTCAAACATTTGGTATACAAAAAGTTTAAATAGCTAGCAAATCAAATGGTACTCACAAAAAAAAAAGTTTCAACTTTCATTAGGTATAAACTTTCAATCAAATAATTTTACAAACCTTATCTACTGGTCAACCATCACCTTATCCGTTCCTTTTATATGTCAATTTTGCTACCGATAGAGACCGTATCAAAGCAGAAGAAAGGCCGTTGCAACTTGAAAACTTTTCTTGTCATTCTTAGAGCGCTGAATGAGCTGAAAAACTTTTTGCAAAGACTATAAGTGAGAAAAAAAAAGGAATACTTTTTACTAGATGTGTACATTGTGGGATGATCTTAACAAATTTATCAAATATCTTATTTGGCTTAATAAAACATCAACATTTTTATGATAAGTTGTAAATATTCACAGTTAAGGACCGGTCCCATTGATCAACAGTTCTAAGGACCAATAGGACCGGTCCAAAGAATGGACTGGACCGAATAATTAAAAACAAACACAACACAAGTCATTTGCATTGATTTTCCTCCATGAAAAGTAACTGCTTATTACAAAAAAAAAAATATATATATATATCAAACACAGAGTGATTCGAACCTTTTACTTTTAATGAATTTTATCATGGAAAGCTTCGTTTCTTTTTTTTCACCTATCCAATAATATTCCCCTACAAAAAGAAGCAATTGGCTATATCTATCATCCCCTATACATTACTTTTAAGTTTTTCTTAAAGTGAAGTATTCTTAATTCAATTAGAAACGTCTTGTGCAAACTAAATAATTGCTCTCTTTTCAAAGTTGAAAATTACTTTTTCAGTTATAATAGGCCTGATTTAATTAAGTATGTTATTTACATATATTTCATTAATTGATGTATTCAAATATTTAAAATTAAGTGGTTATATATTTTATTGTTAAACTCGAACTCTAATAAAAACTCGGTTTGATTAAAGCTGACAATTTTTACGGCATGGAAATCGAACAGGAAAAGGAATAGTGTTCACTATTTACGTTCATTTTGAAGGAATGAACAATAAACGGAGAAAACAATTATATTTCTTATGGTCACTAGGAGGTCATTTTAAGACTAATTTTTCAAAAGATTATTACAATTTTTTCTCTTGATAGTGAGTAAACTTATTGTTGTCTTAGAAAATGCCTAAAGTAAAATAAATTTATATCGAAAATGATCAATTCTTGTGTATATTGGTTATTTTCTTTGATATGTCTTAAAGCAAGCCATTTACAAACAACTGAACTATGAAATAGTCGTGTATCAAATAAGTATTCAAGTACATGTATTTCTACAATTTTCTGGATATTAAATATTTCATAAAAAAATTTGGATTTCATTTGAAGATAAAGTGTTGAATCTAGTGTAAAATTAAACAAATTTAAGGGAATGATTGTAAACATTAGAGTTGGGACGGTACGATAAACCCACGGTTCGGTACGAGCCGTAGTACACTCTTCAAGTTACGTGGTTCGGTAGGGTATAATAGTAAATATTTTTTAAATACATACAATTAATCTTTTTTGATTTTTTTCATGCTGTTTCGATATTTTATTCTTTAATAATTTATTTTGGGTAGAATAAATTCTTCCTTAATATAATTGACTTTTCTTCAAAAAAAAAAAAAAGGTTCAAATACAATATACATCTGTTATATCATACCATTATTCATGAATGTATTATTTTTTTGCAGAAAGATGAGCATTTCTACATTTTGCAATATTAAACAAGACTGATTAGCAGTAATAATATCGCCAGCTATTGTAAAAAATTGTATTGACACAAAAGTATCTGTAGTTGCGTGTTATTGTTTACCAAACTCGGAAACATTCGGAAATTTATTTAAATTATTTGTCAACTGGGATGTTGATTTATATCATTTTGTGGATCATTATCTCTTTTTTCAACAACATTATTTCATATATAAAAGAATGCATATGTATTAAAATCTTACCTAACCATCTAAATCTATTAATTAAAAAAAACCACTACAGGGTGTCCACGATAAATTGGAACTACTTTAAACTTCATCCAGATCCATAATGTGGATATTCAGGGTTAAATCATCAAGGTTGCGTACACAGTACACCATAACTTCCATCACAATTGTTTTGACAACAAACAATAATCATCATGGAACAAGCCAGGAGAGACGTCATCCTCGAATTGGCTCGCACGGGACACAAGCCCTCTGCTATCTACAAGCTTCTTAACTACCCCAAGACCACGGTGTACCGGGTCTTCAATGCCTGGGAGGTTGAGGGGAAGGTCTGCTGCAAGGCCCAAAACATGAGAAGTGACCGAATCCACACTCCCCGCTTCTTTGAAGGCCTCCGGAAGTCCATCAAGACTTTGCCGGGGACTTCCTTGCCCAGGTTGGCCAAGAACCGAGGAGTGAGCAAGCAGATAGTCTCCAAGGCTGTGAATGAGGACCTCGGGTACAGGTCATACGGAATGGCCAAACACACATCCTCACGGCATCCATGAAGGCCAACAGGCTTACCAACGGCAAGCGTCTCCTCAATGAATTGAAGAGCCATGGAGGAAGAATCATTTTCTTCTACGACTGATGAACTGGACTGTCGACAGAAGCTACAACGTCCAGAATGACACGTGGCCTGCCAAGGAGAGAGAAGAGGTCCCTGCGGTCTTCACCACAAAGTTCCCGGCCTCCGTGATGACCCTGGGTGTCATCTGCAGCACCGGTGAGGTGATGCCTCCTTTCTTCTTCAATCCCAAGGAAAGGGTTAACGCGATAAGGTAGTGCGAAGTCATGGAGGAGTTAGTCATCCCCTGGATGAAAGATACGGCCGCTGGGAGGGAGTTCATATTCCAACAAGACCCAGTGCCTGCAAACATCGTCATGAGGACCACTAACCTCTTCAACTCCCACGACATCACTTTCTGGTATTGCGACACCTGGCCCTCCAACTCACCCGACCTCAATCCTTGTGATTAATACTGGTAGAGGAAGTTGGAGAGGGAGGTGTGCAAGGTCAGCCACAAGAGCATTGCGGCCCTGAAGGGCTCCATTACGAGGGAGTGGAATGCTGTCGATTCCACAGAAGTCATCAGGGCATGCAAATCTTTTAGGGGCAGGATGGAGAAGATGGTTACTACTGAGGGAGGACATGTTAAATAAGTTTATTGTTTAATATCATGTCTAAGTTTTTCATATTAACAAATACACTCCAAATTCCATTTTTAGCAAGCAGGTTCAATTTTAAAATAGTTCCCATTTATCGAGGAACACGCTGTATAATATATGGTTATATATATAGGTACTGTCGTACTGTACAGAGAGTAAAAACTTACCAAATTAATCAGCATTTTTGTACTTTTTTTAATTAATGATGATTTAGTATCAATATTTTCTTGTCATAAATGTAACTTGGCTAAAAATAAATCACGTATTATGGTCATAGGTATATAAAGTTAAAATGTATTAAGCAGCAAGAGAAAGTCAATTAATGATCTAAGGATGGCAAACTAGAAAAATTAAAAATCTATAAATTATGATTAATAATTATATTTAGGTATAGGTGAATATGTATACTGTTGGAGTGGGCAATGGGAAGACGAGAGTAGTTAGTGAAGGATATTATTAGATATGTGAAAATGTCACAATCTTAGCATGCATAAATTTAATAACAATATACTTTGATAGCTTTGAGAGACGACAAATCTACTCACAGATATCGCTATAGTCATCAATCTTAACCATTTCTTAGTATGGAATTCTATATTTTCCAATGATATCTTTGCTGTTCCTTTCATAATCAAAATATTATTCAAATGGTCAGAGTTACCACATTATTTTTTTGTTTCTTTTTCACATACCCAAAAAGGTTAGAATTTACAATTCATAGTTCTTCATGTTCACTATCGTCCTCGAGTTTTTAAAATACGGAGTAATAATTATTATATTTTTGTATAATGAATATGACCTGCTAAAAAAACGATAATTAATATGGTTACTGAGACAATTGAATAATATTTTGTAAGAAAGTCTAAGGCAGGAATCACTTTGATGGTAATCCACAATTATACCGTGAATAACAAGGAAAGATAATTTTGTCTCATCAACAAGTTTTCAATAATACTTGCAGTCATTTATGAGTACAATAATGAAAACTTCCCCAAGAATTAAACAATAATGATAAGAGGCGCGGAAATGTGAGAATTCTGTTCAGATACCAACTAAAAAAAGTTTTGTACTAATTCTAGCTAATATTTTACCACTTCAAAATGAGAAAGAACAAAAGCTTCGTTGTTTTCGAGAGAAAACTAAAGACTATTTGTGTTTTGGTAAACCGCAGCTCTTTTTAATTCAAGTCATCAGGGGAAGCAGGAGTTTCAGAGGATTCTGGCTTAGGTACTTTTAAGCCTGGCGGCGTTAGAACAGCTCCTATATCAGGCATACCACTACCCATACCAGGAAATATACCTGGGAAGACGCCTTCTCCAGCGCCCATATGGAATGACAACTTTGAAAATATTTTCATTAGCTCATTGTTTGAATTACCTGACCATGTTGTTTATATTAATTTGGTGATTTATTCAAATAAAGGATATACATATGGTAAATGTAAATTGATGAAAAAAATAGAAAACTTAATCGTTAAATTTATTTTTTTTACGCAGTAAAAAAAATATTTATATCTGTGCAAAAAAAAACAAAAAAACTAAGGCTAATTACTGTTCTATATTTTAAGAATATCCATGTGTAACAATAGCTAAGTTTGATTACTCGTAACTATCCTGGCAACATTCCATGTTAAGTGTACAGAGTTTGGTCATCACTGTCTGCAATTTCTTAATTAATTTATTTATTTTAACACCATTTACATTCAACAGATTATATAAAAAAAAGTCTAGTTGTTAATTTAAAGTCGTTAAAAAATATATTGTTTTTAAACTACTATTGTAAATACACATTTTATATATTTTTATTTAATAAACGAAGGAAGAAGTCGGGAAAAATAGGAAGGGGGAAAAGGCTCACATACTTGAGCCTTGATAGCCCCAATTTTAAAATTTTTTGTTCAGGATGTCTATTTCATCAAAAAAACAAAAACATGTGTAAAATTTTAGACTTCTATAGAGCCCAGTCACGAGGTTTTTGAACTCCATCAATATTTAGCGTCCTTCAAGAGCCCTTTAAACTTGAGACAGCCAAAAACACAATTAAAACAGACCTTTTTTTTGCATTAAAATACCTTTAAAAGTAGGAACATCAACTTATATATTTTATAAAAAAATGACATGTGTGCAAGAAATATTATAAAAATATTATTGCACATAATGAAAAAATGGTGTGCCATCCAAGCTTTAAAATCAATTTTCAATCATTTTGTATCATGGAAAAAAAAAAAGTCGGATTTTACTATGACCTTTCCTTGTTACAAGCCTAAATGAAGGAGATACTATTAAGAATCCACTCTAAATTTTGGATACTAGAATATAAATTGGTTAAATTTCCCATAAAAAATTGGTGAAATCAATTTTGAAACTTGCCTATATATTTTTATATATTTTAGAAATAATGATTTCATAAAATAGATTTTATGTAATTGAATAAAATGAGTTAGTTCACTCTTCAAAATACCCAAATGGTCCATCTGAACCTGGACTCTTACAAAGTCAATAATTATTGATATTTGAATTATTGAAATTAATTCATATTTCGATATATTAAAGTATAAACAAAAAAAAAAAAAAAAAATGTAAGCTTACGTACAAGTCAAGAAAATGACACTTTCACGTGATCAATAAATTTCCATTCATGTACTCCAAGCAGTTGGGCGTCCCCAAGACCACTGTTCTACGCCGTCAGCAATTCTGAAACGTTGGAAAGGAAGAAGTGATCTGTTATAAAAGCCAAACTGGACCCGGATGAGTTAATTAAAACAGTCCAGCCAATCCCTTCAAGTCCATGTAGGCCCATGCAAAAGATGCAAAAGATTGGTTTCACACCCAAGAGTGGGTGGAATAATCTTTGAGGGTGGAGAGGCTACTTTTGAGTTCTTTTAAACACTTTAGGACCCCCTACAGTTAACCTTCTCGACTACACCTTTTCGGTCATGTACGGGGAAGGCTTACACTTTCCGTCATACACCGAGGCCCTCAAAGCCAACAGTGTAGAGGGCATACTTTACCCCCTAAAAATAGTTTTCGAGCTTCTCACATCTTAAAGCATGGGGGTAAATGCAGACACATATCAACATTCAAAAATTATTTTATGAAATAGGTCTAATAAATTTATGTATTATTATAAATTTAAAAAAAAGTATAGTGAATGCAGTCTATATTACAACGCTGAAAATCGGAATACCTGTCGTAGCTTGACAAAGTTCAAGGGGAACCCATGCAAAATTTAAGCCTCATAGGCTCAACGGGTGGGGTACCCATAAAGGAGACATCCACACTATATTTTATAAATATAGATATTATTATGAAAAAAGTGTCGTCGAATAATATGCCAATATATTTGTACAAAAAAATTTGTCTAAATGAGAAGTAAATCTTGTATTTGTGTAAAAAATGGTTAAATCGAAATTTTAAAAAAATTGGAAAAATAATTTAGCACTAATTTGAATAAAAAAGTAGAAAATAGCATTTATTAGAATTGTAAAAGGGAAACCAACCTATCAAGATTTTTCGTACTTGCAAAAATAAAATTAAAAAAATATGGATAGTAATGTTGTCAAAAAATAACCCACGATAACAGGGACCTTCATGCAATTATTGCAAAAGTTATATAAAAATGTTTCAGAAATTGATAATGCTATATGTATAGATTATAAAATTTTATACCCAAAATTGGTCGTTTTATTTCATTTCTTAGTAAAAGTGAAAATTGACGTTTAGTGAAAAAAACATGAAAAACATGAAAAATTACTCAGAATATAACAGATATTTTAGTATGACATCAATTTGAATGTTTTAAACTTATATTCCTGATAAATTTATACAAGTTTATTTTATCTACGAATCCATTATTCCATTGAATGTCCATTTTTTGTATCTAAAAAAAAGCTCGAAAATTATTTTTAGGCAGTGAAGTATGATCTCTAAACTGCCTTATTGGCCTACAAGTTTTTTTTCCAAAATCCCTTTTTTTAAAGATTATTACGTATATTATTAATAAGTAATCAGGTATAGAAAAATTTAAAAAAACAAACAAAGCCACATTTAAATTAAATTGAACTCATTTTTTATTATTATTCAATATTAGTGTTAAAAACGGCTTTGAATCGACCTCAGAAACGGGAATAGGTCGTGATGATAGTCTCTCTTTGCAGATTCCATAATTCCTACCGGACTCTGAACAATTTGTGTTGTAGAAGGATCTGTGGGCGTGTCTTTAAACTGTGGTCAACACAAAGAATTCAATTGGTTTTTTTTAGGTACGGGGAACTAAGAGGTCAAAAATTGGCTCTTAAAAAATAAAAATAAATAAAAACTAACATGTAAAAAAACCACACGCTGCTTGATCAGGCCTTCAGAACAGTTGAGAGTCCTGGCAATTACTTTCCTCGATTTAGATGACTCATTTTGAATGATTTTATGAACTCTTCCAGTTCCTTTCTGACTTTCAAGTCAAGGGACTTATCCATTTTTTTTTTTTTTTCGGTTCCTTCATATTAATTCATATATACATAAAAAATATAAGATAAAATAAATTTAAAAATAATAAAGTCCAGGGTAATTACGTACAGATATATAAAAAACATTTAATAAGCTAGATTTAAGTTTGTAAATTCTTGTGCTGCCGCCCATATTACAACAAGGACACTTTGCCTTTTCACCGATTGAGGAATAAGTACTGGATTGATTGCATTTATTTTTAACTAATATCAAAAACTTCCGGCAAGCCGACAAATCTATAAACAAAGTCCTTTGTGTGTCTTTTTCATAAAAAAACATGAAAAATGGTATTTTGTACGTATGTTAAGTAAAGGTATCAGAAAAGACAAAAAACGGTTGTTGATTACGTTTTTTCTTTTTTTTTATACATAACTTAAATTATGCCGTCATGGTACACTCAAATTTTGCTGTAATTCATCCAGTGTTTTTATATATGAACTCAAAATTATGGAGCACCAAAATTCAGGTGGATGCCCATCACTACTGAAAAGCATATTATTTTATTATATTACATTTGATAGGCATTTAATCGAGGGGAAACGTATATTTACATAGCCCACAACTTTTTCCTCCCTAACTTGTTATTATTACCTTCATTTGAAAATCTCTTCACGTAACGCGTACACTTAGGTATATACTAACTTACTTATATTATTATAATAATAACGAATAAGTGTAGTCCCTGTATTTTCATTTTTATGTCCAGTTTGTGTTATTTATTTTCTCCTTAACAAAAAAAAAAAAAAAAAATGGAGTAGCAAAATCCTTGAGTTTTATAGCTGCCTGCTATTGGATTATATTAAACGAAACAGAAAGGAAGAATTGAACAACTTCAATTCATTTATTGAAGCACTAAAGGATTTAACATAATTATTGGCGCCTATTCAATCTACATTTATTTTTAACGTAGGTTGCTGCTTCAAAGAAACTATGTGTTGGGAGCTTCATCTGTTGAATCCATTTAATAGGTTGCTATTTACATATAGGAATGTTTCAAAATACTGATTTACCAGGAGAAAAAAAAAATTGAAGGAGGCGTCCGCTTAAGTCTAGATGTGTTTTGGACATCCCCATATGCTTAATTGCTTAAATTGTATTGCTTAAATGGGGAAAATCAATTTGACGTCATTTATATTTAATGTAAAAAAAGTGTTTAACCTTTAACCCAAAAAAAAAAGGCTGTTGTTTTGTTTAATCGCACCATTTGTTGGAAAATAGGTCATCTCAATATAGCCTTCAAAATTACAATTTAACTGTAATAGATAAAAAAAATAAAAAATGTACAATGAACAGGTAATAAATTCATTTATTTAGTATTGTGTTAACTTTCTAACTAATCTGTGGATTGGAACTACAAAGATTTTTCGCCCGACGTTAGCACCTTCAATCTTTATTACTGTGCTATAAAAAAAGTACATTGTCTCAATTTATAGCCTCTCTTTTTTTAATAATTATCATTTATTGTCTTTAGAGTGTGGGAAGATATTTTAATTTACTCAAACTTCATTTCGTGCAATTCAATTGTAGGTATTTAAAAGTATCATCGTTTGCAAGGTACATGTTCTCTGGCATTCCTGAAAATTTCCTTCAATTCACTTAATTTTCAAGAAGGTTGTGTTGCTTTATTGAAGTATCATTTTTTATCGCAGATTTTGGTGTAGGTTATAACATAAACACTACGAAAAAAGGCATCAAATTTTGATGATTAATGGGGCATAACTTCTTTAATATTTAAGATATGGTTTTGGTATCAAAATGTGTTTTTTGAAGACAAAATAACAAAATAACATTAAAGAAAAGGCTGTAACTCCATAGTTATAATTTATTTACCTGCTTGAATGCAGTTACATTGCCACAATCCCCAAAGAAAAGGGATTACTTTATAATCTTGCTGTGATGTTTTTGTATTGCTTCATAATCAAAGGTTTTATAGTGTCTTTTACACAAGTAAATATTTTATTAGGTCACAGGTATAATCCTACCCTGAGTCAGATGCAGATTCTTCAATTAGAATACAGTATATCTTGATGCAGCATATAAAATAATCATGATCCATTCTATGCCACTTATGATCGATCCACCAGCTAGTTTTTAGGGTATGAGAGCCTTGCAATTATTGTACGCAGTTTTTAAAGCATCTTTCTCATTACAAAACAGTTATGAGTTCCCTCAAAATTTCCAATCCAGGGCACTCTACAAAAGCATGCAGCTCTTGCTAAATAATTTGCCCCAATCTTTAAAGGGATGGAAAAATTGGATTGTTCTCATTGACATCTGGAATTGTGAGGTAAACATTAATATCCTTATTTTTCATTCTTCTGGTACGCCTAGTTTGTAGTTTGTAAGGCTGTTTTTCTTTGCAGAGAAAAAATAAATCTTCCAGAATAAATAAAAAAAAATGTTATGTGAACTCATGTCATGGCTTCATTATTTGTTCTAACTCTTCAGGTGCTAGAAGATTTGTGAAGAAAGGAGTTTTTAATATTTTTGTCTAATAATATCCACGGAACTGTTTGAGTTCTCACTATGTGACTTACTCCACATGACTCAGTGAGCTTCCACCCATGCACTTGAGATATCACCGATGGCACAATGAGATAGATTTGTTCCTAAAATTAAAATCCTTCATACTACAGAATTTGTTATATGAAATCTCTACTTCAAATGAGGTCCTATAATGATTATCAATTTATCACAAATACATAAATATTCTCGGTAAATGTTAGCTAGTAGAATCAAGCTCCCCAGTCAATGATGGTAAGAGAGTTTAACGATGCCCAATCTGAGTCATGGGGGTCTTTATTTGGGTACTAGGAAAACTGCACTTGGGAAAATTGCCCGTGGATGATTGCCATGGAGGAAGATATCCTTTATACTCCCCTAATATTACTTATGACAAAATATATAAACATGTTTGTTTCTTCCATTCTCCATCGTAGTACCTTCAAGGTAAGAAATATTAGAATAAATCACGGGCCACTATGGTTCACATCGAAGTTTATTGTGACCAACTTCGACCAAACTTTTTAATGGATTGAATTAGTTCGGTTCACTAAAAATTAAAAAGGCTTCAGATGATTCTACAATTTTCAGACAGAACCCCAGTGGCCCCTGATTTTGATGATGTTGCGTGTATCTTTATGTAATATATAAAGTACAATCTTTGTTTTTGTTTTCCGTTATGTGTGGCCACCCTGTCGGAGGCTAAAACTTTGAACGGGTCCTTTTGTGCTTTGGTGCTCAAGGACAACAGATAAGGTGTTGAGTTTTAGATCATAATAATGACAGAAGTCTCCAAAAACAACCGTACGAATAAAAATGTTTTTCATTTGGATTCATAGATAAAATTAAGTTTTTAGAAATTAGTTTGGAGATTCGTTTGCATGTAAAAATGAACCATTAAAATTAATGCTGATCGAAATATCTATCTTTTTCTGGAAAAATTTTCATATTTTTTTTGCAGGTTTTGCGAAAATGAACCAGTTATCGAGGGTATTTTTAAAACCACCATATTATTTTCCATAAATTTTTACAAAGAGGAAGTACGTTTTTGTTTTTTGGTAGGTTTGTGTTTTTGCTTTTCACTGCTTATAAATTATCTTTACTACTTTTTTTTTTGTGAAATTAGTGCAAAACATTTTTTTGCAAATTTAATTTTTTTTACATCATATATGCTGGTATTTTATTTAAAGTTGATAACACAAGAAATCAAAGGAACAAACTTTTAAGCAAAAATGGTCATTAAATTACCTAAGCCTCGATATAAAGGTTAACTGTACATATAAATACGAGGTATTATTAAAGTAAATATAGAATTGGCTGTAGTTTGATTTGTTGTTTGAGGAGTATACTAATAATTATTGTTGATAAACTGTCATGGATTTTTATAAATTTTGGTGTGTCTACTATCCCAATTTATTAACGGATGGTTCAAAATCCATATTTTAAATTTATGTATTTTCCTGATGAAACACACGCACTTTCTTCTTTTTGTGATATCAATGAATCATCTACATGATATCTCTGCCATTCTTTTATCTAACATTGTACAATGAGTTCTTACAAAATATTAGCTATGTACATACATATATATGATTACATTATGATATCTCATTGTTAAAATGTATTTGTAAAAAGTTATTTGTTACCTTCAAGGCTAAATCAATAAATATTTGTGTATGTATAGATACCTTCGCTATATGATGAAGAAAAATGATTCCTAGATGTACTATGGTTGATCCAATAAATTGATAACAATGGAAAAAATAGTTGTAATTTATGAGGATATCACAATTTATACATACTATGTATACTACTGGGTCTTATTTCATTTTGTAATATTCTTATCGGTTAGTAAAAAGGAGTCTAAATACATATTACATATGTGGCTCGTCAACACAGAATCAAGCTGGAATGATTTGAAAGAGTAACTTATTTGTATTCTTTGAGGAAAAATCGTCAATTTATATATGTCAATATATTTTTATTTACATTTTGGATGTTCCAGAAATTTTATTTAAATTATCTAAATTTGAGTGGTACAATTAAAGAATGATAAAATCATCGTCAATATATTTTTAGGAACCCCTTGAGCTCACAGCAAATTGTAAAGAAATTAGCCAAAATTGATTGTCACATTTCAACAATTAAAAAATGATATTTTTTTTGATTCTGTGGTTTAAAAGAGCTATTATATCTTTTTTAACTCTGATATATGGCACGTTAACACAAATGCAACCTATATACAGAATGTCAAAAATTGATAGTGTTGTAAATCATGAAATAACCTAAGCCAGTGATTTTTTGTGGCAAAAAACTTTATTTTATTCCTCATATGACTACCTTTAAGCTTAATAATCCTCTGAAGTTGTGGGCGCATTTTCATTGAGTTGCCTCGGGAAATTTTCAATGGGAGACAAATCTGGACTGTTGGCTGGCTATGTGGCTTTGCCCCAGAATTGTCTGAACAACACTTTTGTGTCGTTTTGGAGCGGTGAGCAGGGACACCATCCTGCTGGAAAAATGCTCTTGATGTGTCAGACAACATTTTCTTCTTCAAAGGAGGTCCAGTTTCTTCAGTACGAGACAAAGATGACCTAAGAGAGTTGCTGAGGATCTCCGTTACGTAGTACTCGGCCATCCAAGGTTGATTTCGTGGAATCAAGTGAAGATCTGACAATGCCTGGTGGCTGATAACGGCCAAACCTTAATTTTTAGAGAAAATTTCACAGTATGAGTGGTTTCCGAATCTCTCTTATCTCTTATCCAAACCTGATCCGTTTGGGGATTTGGAGCATGAAATAGCTCAAATGGACTTTCATCACTGAAGAGGATACACTTCACGTCATCTGTAGTCCAGTGTTTCCACTCATGACAGAATTGAAGCCGGGCCTTCCTTAGGGTTCCTGAAAGTTTAGGGTGCAGACGAGGTTCGTATGGTAAATGGCAAAGCATTCAAAAAGTGCATCAGGTAGTTGTGGACAGATGACTTGGATATTGGACAGCCCTTTGAAGTCAATCTTGCTGCAAGTTTCCATACGGATTGCCTCTTTTTGGTATAAGATTTTGAAATTACCAGTTTGGGAACTTTACTAATTATTTTCCCTTCTGATTTGCAAGGTGTTGTCCATCCTTCCTTTTCTCAAACCAATTCTGAATGGTCCTTAGAAGACTTTGTAACCCTTGAACAACGTCTCTCTTGCTTGATCTACCCTCTGTGGATACATGCCAACAGCCTTAGGCCTGGTATCCAAAGAGTGATCTCTCACCATTTCGGATATTGAATATTAACCAACATCCTGTGGTGTTCTCTACGCCTATGATTACTGATGTATGAAATAATCATCGAAAATTATTGCATCACAAAAAATCAATTTTCCTTTATCATTGTATCAGCCAAATTTCATTTTATTCCGACCAAAAACATTTTTTTTTTTTCAATTAAACGGATATTTTTAATACCACCATCAATTTTTGGACATATTTTATGTACATGTACTTTAATTGAATATGGATTACTGTATTGTTTCAATTTTTAACACCCTATAACTCTTGTTAACCCTATGGGAGTATTGGAAATTACACTTACACAAAATTGATCGTCACAAATAAGATCGAGAAATTGATCGGATTTATGTATTGAAAGGAGTTATATTGGGCCAAATATAGGTATCTCAAATCAAAGGAAGATTTTAAACTATACCAGAAGTATTGAGTATCTTAATTCATCCCAGAAAATTTATATAACAACCCTATAATTGACTAAAGTATGACTATGAAGTGTTTAGTTGAATAAATATCAACTTCTCAACGTTAAGTGTGGATTACATTTGTATTTTTGTAAAATTATTGTCAAGTTCTATTAAAAAGTTGTTTTTATTAGTAGTTTGGATGAAGCCAAAACTACCTCAATCACTTTTATTACAAAAGGTACTATTAATTAAAAGAACTTTATTGAAGAATTGAGATTTAAAATTTTATTTCTCTAAGTTATTGTTTTTTGTTGTTGCTTCATAAACGTTTAGACGTTTGATAAAGAAAATGACTGATTTTTCAATTAACATCAATTTTCATTTGTCAAATTTATATAACTAAATCAAAAAAAGGAATAAATCTAGATGGAACTTCATTAAACGGTTTCATGGATAAAAAAAAGCTTAATATCTGCAGTGAATACTACAAAAAGCCAATGATAAACATTTATGTTTATAATATAATCAAAGTAAGTTGTAGGAAAAACTTTCATGAAGTGTCTACATCTGTACAAATATTATTTTTGGATCGATTAGGGACAGGAATAACAATAATAAGAGATAAGTAAATAAAAAAGTAGGCAATAAAAGAATCCATTTTTGATAGAATGTCTTGTCATTTGTTTCTTCCATTTTGACATCCAATTGGCATCTATTTTCCTTAACTTTAATTACAAAAAAATGATATTCATAAAATATTCTGATAGATTTATTGTATCACACAACCTTAGAAATTAATAAAGATATAAAAATAAGGGAACAAAATCACTTGATAATTATTTAATTAATCCAAAATATGGAGAAGCTATTATCAAAACTTTGTTGAGAATTAAACACATCTTTGCATTAACTGATTTGAATTCAACCAATCAACGTTCAGGTAGGTAACACCGATATGAAACTCTTTCAAAAATGGTGTGATTAACAGCCCTAACATTGGTGGTTAAAAGATCAATAAAGCAGGGGCATCTGCATGGCGTAGGGTGCAAGGGATGTAGACCCCCAATGAAATAATTTTTGTCTACCAGGTCCTTTAGGCAAATCCGGATCCTCTTGAGCCCCGGAGGAACACCAACACCTTTGAAAGGAATAGGATATATTAAAGAAAGGCCCACATGTCCTGGAGCGATAAATAACGCACCCCAAGATTCCTCATAGGCCTGAAATTGTGAAGGAATCTCCTTGGGCTCAGATTAACGTATTTGCCAAATCACGGCCAGGTAAGCCGTGCAACAGTCTCCAAGGTCATAAACACTGGCCTAAGTATGAAATCATACCACCTCCAAAAAAAGAAATATCCTAACAGAAAAAAAAATGAAAGCCAACCTATATATACTTACGGAAGAAAATTGCTGAACGACTTGAAGCCCCATGTTAATCATATCATCTCTTATTCGGATGAGAAACAATTGACTGTTGACGTATCTCACTCCATCCAGTATGCCCAATGGTTGGCCACAGAGAGAGCTAATGCCCCCCACGTCTTTAAAACTAAGTTTCTGGCCAGCATCATGACCTTGGGGTAGGTGGGACGAATGGCGTAGTCATGCCTCAACTTTTTCTTGGTGTCGAGTAGAGCTGATGCTTTAACAAGATTTAGCCTTCTTTCACAAGGACAGCAAGACCAAAGCTTATTAAAAGAACAAAAGATGTCATTTTGGGAACCCCAGACCTGCCCTCTTATTCCCCGATATGAATCCTATAAATTATTTCTTTTAGGGGGAGTTACTCACACAACAGCATCGACTCTTTGAAGGCCTCCATCATCAAGCACTGGGGAAAGGTCTCCCCCGCGGACGTGGTGAAAGCGTATTAATACATTCGCTCGTATAGAGCGAATGATCGGCAAAACTGGTGGACATATTGAATGATTTTTTTTTTTTTTTTGTACTATTAGAACTTATAATTTAAAATTTCAAACCTTTAATTGCTTCCCTTTTGATCAGGATGCAGATAAAAGTGGTCCAAAATTACCTACACCACCCTGTAAGACTAGAAAAAATGATCGTTCTGGTATAAACAAATTTAATGAGAGAACAGGGAAACGATTAAGGCCAACTTTTCAGGCCCTTAAGATAAGGAAAATTTAATATTCTAATCTTTTTAAGTAAAGTTGAGTTATTCTTCTAACTCATTGATGCACGTGCACTGTAAATAGATACCTATTTGTAAAAATAGCAAACATTAATATCGATAAAGAATTTATAAAGGAACATTGATGTATTTTTGTTATATATGTATAAGGAACAACATACATCAAGATAGTTAATGATATCTATGCATTCTATTGATAGTCGATGAACATTTATCTCAAAAGAAAAATGTATTTATAACTAGGGATATTTGTGTAGAAAGGCATTCATTTATATTGTAAATATAACATAACATATGAATGAAACAATTCCATTTTCTGGTTAATATTGAATACCCTCCACAACGACCTTGAAGGCTGTAAAAGTTTTGTTTGCAAGTTATACAGTTGACAGGGGCTTGTTTTTTTATTAATAAAATTTAAAAATTAACAATTTTACAAAAAAAAAAAAATTCAAATATTCGATTTATTTGTAATATTTTTTTTCAAAAAATTCAAAATCCTTAGTTATGTACAAAAAATGACAATTTTTGAAAACAGAAAAAAATTTAACTTAAAAGTTGGGGAGAAAAAATTCAAAAATCCAAATTTATTCATTAAATATTTTTATGGAAAAAAATTAATATATTAAATGTATTGAATATATTAATTTTTTATTAAAAATATAAAACCCCATAATTTGGGAAAGTATACTGCCCCTCCAGTTCCACTTTCCAGACGCTTCTGGTTGAAATTCAATTATAGTAACCATTTAATAATAAGAAAAATACAAGAAAAATTCATAATGACGTATATAATGAGTAAAGACAAAAAAACAATAACCAATTAAAAGGGGTGATGCAGGTGCTCTTCCTACTATTTTGTTCTTTGCCTAATGTGTATTGTTATGTTAAAATCTCCCTCCAAAACGGAGGTTCTTAAGCTATTTTTGCCAATTCCCCATTTCTTAGTGAGCCAACTCTCCATTTCCCGGCGCAGCATCGGTCTTGAACAATTCAATTTTAATCCATGTAGCGTTTGGTACCTATATATACGCTTTGCCTTTTTGTGCCATTTAAAACCCTGAATTTTTGTTTGCATAGGTGATGTTTTTTACAAAGAGTTATCACATGGAAATAAAATACATATGAAGAGATTATTTATATTTTTCTTTTTTCTAAATTGATATAAAAAATATACAAAAAATCTTTTTCATTTGAGACATTGCATTTGTTTTGCCTTGACGAGTGCCTCAATGTTCGTTTCCACTTTTCATTTATTGCCTGTTCTTGTTATTAAAATCCTCCAAAATCATACAACAGGAATCTGAAATTAACAAAAGTCTGAATTAAAGTGTACCATAGGTGTACGCAATTCTTCTTAAAAAAAAAAAACATCTCTAATAATGAAGTCTGAACTCCTCTGAATTTTATGTCTCAGTCCCCAGATGGACCCTTCCTTTGACATACTTCATAAAAGACAAACTCACACCCTTTTCCATCAACTTTTATGATCTTCCAAAGTGTTAATAGTACGAATATCTCGAAAAATCTGAGATTTATATCCACCTACTCGAATATTATATTCTTTGCGTCACTCAATTGGTGAAATTATGTTCATTTTTATTTATCTAATTGTACAAATTTTACGGCATATTTTGTTCATGGCTTGTACTCATTACATGGAGTATACCGGTAGTTACATAAATACGTGGACTATTTGTGGCAAATAATTAAATGTGTAATAAAATTCGTATGACGTATTTTCTTTGAGAAGAATATAATAGAGAATTTATTCTGGTACAAAATTTAATGTAATTACTGAATATAACCACCATCAGCTGCTATGACACCCTCCAAGCCCCTGCGGAAGGCCTTGCACACATTGATGATGTAATGGTCTTCCATGGCTGCCTATTGCTCATTGACACTGGCCTTCAATGAGTCCAAATTCGGGTGGCGGGTACCACAGGCCTTCTTTTCAATTTGCTACCACAGATTGTAGTCAAGGGGATTTAAATAAGGTAATTGAGGTGGCCAAATGTTTTTGATCCTGAATGGTATGTTGGCAGCGAGCCAATCCTGAGTCATTCTAGAGCTATGGGCAGGTCTTTCAGATCTTTCTCCTCTTTCACAAGCTTCGGGACCTTGAACGCAGTAGTCCTGGATAGTCCAGTGTCCTTGATTATATCCTTGACAGACCTACCGGCGCGGAGGAGAGTGGCAAACATATGACGTTTGGCCTCGTCATACATTGTAAACGACTTTGTTCGATAAGAGTAAGAAAAACAAAAACAAACCCAAAAGATTTACCGAGTTACTTGTGCTAGAATTGTTTATTTCTGGTCACGGAACCTCGACATATAAGTGTTTAAAAATTAGTCTGCGTATTTATGCAAATATCGGTATATGCATTGAAATGTTGGGGTATCGTTTTATTATTTTTCTACAGAAAATAACCTTTAATACTTTTTATAGTAAAATACAAAACATATTTTGATTCAAAAATTACAAACTTCAATTTCAACTCAAAATAAAGGATAACAACCTATTAACATCATTGTATATATATATAAAAGCAAAATGTCCTTGACGCAAAATGAGTTTAGGGCGAAATGGTCGTCGTAGGAAAAAGTACACATCTTCCATCCTTTGTTTCCCCATTTGAATTGATCGTTATTTAATGATAAGACAGGGAAATTGGAAATCATCGAACACAGCTTAGGCCCCTTAAATACTGTAAAACAAGGAGTAAAATATTTTTACTGATAGGCCAACGACTAGGGAATAAAAAAAGTTTCTTTCTTTTTTCAAATGTACATAAATATTGCCAAAATATCTAAAGAGACCTAAGTTTTTTTTAAAGTCAGCTTTTGAATTGTTCCATTCAAGAAAGATCATTTTGCTGTGGGGAAAAAATATTAAACAGAACATAGTTCATAATATAATTATATACTGTACCGTAATCACAAAAGTTGAGAATTTGATAATGCAGGGTAGCTTTATTTTGTATTTTATTTATCTAAACAAGAAAAAACCATGGAATGTCCAAAATAAATGTCCTTGATGGACACTTTTGATTTAAAAATCTGTAAAAAAAAAATGAAAGTTTAATATTTTTTCTTTAAAATTATTGAGCTGAATCAAGATACAGGATATTAGATTTTCCTAATTATCGGATCTGTGGAAGTTATGCCAGGGTTTTCTTTTTTTTCAGGTAACCAACTTGTGGGGAAAATAATGTCCTTATGAAGCGGATTTCCGGAAAAATTACTCAAAAATGTTTATATATTTATTTTTCAAAAATTGACCCCTCATCAGCTATGCACATGTTTCACACTTCTTGAATGTAAATCAGACCTTCTTGACGTAGCGATCCTCCATGGAGGTCATCACCTCAGAAACGGCAGCCTTTAGGTCATCAATGTTGTTGTACTTGCTGTGGGAGAACAAATTCTAAAATTGGAACGACTTTAGAATATTAACATGCCCCATATGGAAGGATAACATACAAAATCGCGAAGTGTTCCAAATTTATAAAAATAATTATATTCTCGTGGAAGACAGCAAAAGCATTGTTCTCACTTTGATTCCAGATGCAGAAATCCACAGGGCTCAGATTTGGTGATGAGGGAAGCTGAATATTCTTTCCCCAGAGCCCTCTAGATCCTAGTATGTACTCAAGGTATTTTAGAATTACCTTGCTGTTGTGGATCGGAGCCACAATGTTCATGTCTTTCTGGGGGTGCTTGGACTTGAGAACGAACCTTACAGATGGGTTAGTATCCTTGGCAGAGGTGCTAATGTACCTTTCACCTATTCGCCTGCGTTTCCACTGACAAGTTCTTTTCCTCCCTGAAAACTATGAGACAGTCGTTCCAATTATTTAAAAAAATATACTTGATGATTCTGCACCACTCAAGGCGTTTCTCTTGCTGATTAACTCATAGCATCTGGACCCTGGTCTCAATACGGCTCTTCATACTCCAGTTCTCCTTTAGCATCATTGTTGACGTGGAAAGGTTGTTTTCAATCCTTGCTGGTGCTTTTGGACTCCCTGATCTCATATTATCTCCGAAACTCCAGTTTCCTTTCCTCGACATGTTCTAACCTTGCACAATGTCCACGGTATTTCCGTTCAAACTGAACCCCTCGACAATGTCCTTATGCTTATAACCTGCCTCGATATGCTCTGCCATAATTTATAATCATTGGTTTACATCAAGCTCGAGACAAAATTTCAATGTGACAATATTTAAGATATATTTTGTAACAAATTTCAAGTAAGTATATTTACTTAAAACCGAGGTATGATTTTGAAAAGTAGCATCCAGGGAATTTCAACGTAACGGGATTTGCCTTGAGTAATTAAGTGCTGGCTAAAAAGCCAATTTTTCTTTGATAGTATAGATTATAACTCCCCCAAAAAACCTCAAAGTTACTTTCTGCGTCTCATCAGCGATTTAACAAACACAAACATGCTGCTTTTGATAGTAATGATAGTTGGGACATGCTCAGTGTGAGCACTCAACATCCGACTCACCTTTCTCTACACTTTTCAATCAAATAATTTTACTTATTTTGAAAGAAATTTTTGAATCACTTATAGAAGTAAATATTCTCTACGATAAAGCACAACTTTTTCGCTTCATCCCCAGCCAAGCCACGAGTTTAGCCAGCAGCCCAAAACTATAAATCAGTATAAATGGGCATGAATGCACCCTGAAAGTATATTTGATAATAATAAATTCGACACTTTGTATCAAAAAACAATATGGGAATCCTAAATATCGGCACCTAATACACCCTACAAAAACAGGGTATTCATTTATTGGTAGCAGCATATTCGGGACTCAAATACTCATCATATTCAAAATTATAATGGTCTGAGATCCGGTTTGGTATTGTCAGAGCGAAACCCAACACAAATAACTACCTACCTTTTAATATAAATATCTTTTTGTTCACCAAAATCAACATTAAAAACTTTTCCAACTTTTTTTAACTTTATATTTATTTATAAATAGTTCATAAATAATTGAAAGCAAATGATAGGATTCATTTTTTTTAATTGACTTAATGAAAGATGGGAAATATTTATTTATTCACAAAAAAGAAAAAGTTTTTTTTTTTTTTTGTATACTTTATCATTATCATATTTTTACCTATTGTTCGAATTTGATGTACATTAATAATATATTTAGAGAGAAGATCTCAAACTTTGGTGTGCAGAGGTTTGTTTCAAAGTGGTGTAGTGTTTATAAAAAAAAATGTTATATAATCATTGAAAAAAATATTCTTATACACATTCTATCTTTAAATCAATTTTTATTGTACAAAGTTTACCTATATATATGAAAAACCGTCACTGGGGGAACTGTATATGGTGCCCCGTGATGAATATCATAGCCCCATTTTTTAATCTAAGCACTGTATAGAGTGCTCCCTCATGTATATAACGCACATATTTTTTTATCTAAGAAATTTTTAAACTATTGCAGACATTTTGCTAGTGGCATTGTATATATCGAAATGTTTGCAGGTGTATTGCATGTAATATTGAGCATACATACAGGGTGAACTGTATAGAGTGCTCCCTAATGTATATAATAAACCTATTTTTGATCTAAGAAATAGCAATTTAGTCGTATAAATAAACTATTGCAAACGTTTTGCAAGTGGCATCGTATATATCGAAATGTTTTTGTTTGTTTTTATCTTATATATATTTTTGATTATGGATATATATTTGCATCAGTTTTTTATTGGATTTCATCATTTGGGGAGGGGGGTATAGTTTAAAAAATTATCAACCCCGTTATATAATTGCTTTTATAAATATTAGCTAAGGAAGCACACAATGCAGGATTGAATAGAGGGGAATGAAAACAAAAAATGAAGGTAGAAGATAAAAGACAGAGAGGGAAATGTAGAAAGAGGCAAAGGGAGAAGAGAAGAGGGGGGAGAAGGAAAATTAGGTTTTTAATCTGTCAAAAAGAGGCTCTTAATGACCTAGGAGTCTGGAAAAAATATCATTGTTTCTAAATGTAAGATTGATCTGTTCCACCATTTTGGACTCCATACCTGAAAACCGGTTTATAAATATTTGTTGAAGTATAATTTGATCAAGTAGATCACTTCTCATTTTTCTTATTATTCATCTAAAATGAAAATCAGTAGATATTTGAACATTTAATATTTTACATTGGTGACCCTGACGTGATTCGAAAAATGCCCTGAACGCAAACTTCACCACCTGCGTCTCCCCAAAAACAAGCATGGTCGATTAAAACAAAAGAGGCGAATTTAGTATTGGCTCTTACGGAATCCCGCCTTCCTAAGTTCTGTTCTTCGGATGTTGAGGGCTGGTTCAAGAGAATTGAAATTGATTTTGTGTTGAGGTTGATTTTTTATACCAAAGTTATATACAGTCTTATGGCGGCTAAGGTTTTTAATATTATTCCTTTTTGTGAGGAGAATCTCATTTATGAGGGGAAAATAAATTAATATTAGTCCGATATGGGCCATCATCTTCCGTAAGGATAAAAAGAATAGTCGACATAATGATTGATACTTCCAGGCTCGCGAGCATGGAGGTCAAAGATGAGGTTGAAAGTCTTTTGGATGAGAAATACCTCAAGGATTTATGTGATAGTTTGATTAAAAAGGCACTAATAAGGAATGCTCCAAAGGATTAAGTATTTTGCAGGCATGGTACGGAAATCACAAACAATTCCATTTCTAATGTCGAGGATCCATTTTCTTCTCCCTCTGTCTCACCTTTGATTAAGAAGAGACCTAGTGGAGCTAGGAACGAGGCTGGCGAATGTGTGGCGATTATTGCCAATTAAATAACATGAAGTATCTGGATCGATTTCCTCTTCCAAATTTAAGGAATTTCGTAGACAACCTAAGAGGGATGAAATTTTTAGTCAAATGGGCTTGAACAGAGCTTACACTCAAATACTCATGAGTGAAGACTCCATCAGTAAAAAATATATCATTACACCATCTGGGATGTATGCCTACTTGAGAATGCCATGTGGGCTTAAAAATTCTGCCCAGACATTCCTACGACTCATTGTTTCAGTTTTGAGGGAATGAAAAATGTCTTTGTGTATCTTGATGATGTATTGTCTAATTCTCGGACAAGGGATGAACATCGGCAGTTCCTAAAACGCAATTTTGTTGCAGCTTAAAACTTCCGGCTTGGTACTATCTCTTGAAAAATGCGAGTTTTTCAGGGACTCTGTTGAGTTTTTTGGACATTCTATTTTACCAGAGGGGTTTAAACTTCTTAAATCGAGATCTATTGCAAGAATTTCAACTCCAAAATCGAAAGATGATTTAAAAAGATTTTTAAGTATATGTCAATTCTATTCACAATTTATTAAAAATTTGTCAAAATGGTCAATAGAAAAAATTAAATTAATACGGAATGACGAATGTGAAAGACCTTTTCAAGGTATAGAAAACAGTTTATCCTCAAGTACTCAACTTTCATTCCGGGACAACTCATTACCTTTACCCTAACAGTATATGCGTATGATACTGGAATGGGAGCCGTTCTGGAACAGAAAGTGAATGGACAATGGGCTCCACTAGCATTTTGGTCTAAAGCTTTACCTGAAACGCACAAGACATATTCAACTTTTTAAGCCTTCTAGAACATCCAAGCCCACTTCCTTTTTCGATCCACCATCAGTGAGACTTGCCTTCATTCACATTGATATAATTGGCCCGTTCACACTCGTCAAAGGACAACACAATTCCCTCACTACATTGGATTGCAATAAAATGTGGCCAAAAGTGATCCCAATCCCAAATATCACTTTTAGTACATTGACTGGAGCTTTCTTGGAAGGTTAAATATCAAGATTTGGAGTACGTAACATCATTGTCTCAGACAGGGCGCAATGACGAAGTACTATTGGAACTTGTGTTTTCAGGGTACTTGAAATCGCGAATAGGATGACCACATCATATCATCTTGAATCGAACAGGCTTATTGAACAGTTCGGCAGATCCCTAAAAAAGGCTAGGGACTCCACTTATTTGCATTATATGTTAAGATTTAAATAAAATATAACCGCCTTTATGTAAAGCTGAATTAACTTAAGCAAGTGTTTTGAATTTGGGATGGGAGGAACACTGTTGTTTTTTGTTAGTGAGCGTTCAACAGCCTTAAAATATTCATCAGTCATCACATCATATCCCCCCTCAATTTCTTGTATAAATAGCATGTGCACCCTACCCTGTATATAATTTGTTATTCAAAAAAATATGTATTCTATAGAAAATCTTTATTACTAGTTTTTTTATTGATTAATTTTGAAATTTTGTAATTTCTCCTAGCAAATAATTTTTCCCAAGTTTGTAGAATATAAAAAAATAAATTATGAAACATAAAAAAAAAAAACATTCAAAATTATTTTACATATCATCCTAACAAGAATTGCTACATTTTAAAAACTATAAACAATAGTAATAATATAAGTTTTAATTGAGCCACAAGGCTACATTTTTCCTCAATTTCCCTCGAACTCTGCATACGTCGAGTACAAAGAGGAGTGAATTCAAGTATTCCAGTAAAAGGGTTCAAGCTAATTATCAATAAAGTAATGGTCGTGCCAAAATTGATATTCCTTTCGAATTTTTTAAACAATATATGTAATGTGTATTACTATAAAATGCATTTAATGTTTTCGGTAGGAAAATTTTGGAATCATGTACCAAAATTTCAATGCAGACACCAATACAATTTCACTATGTAATGAATTAGAACCGGAGACAAGGAAGGGAATAAAATTAGAATAATAAAAGAAAAATTAAACAAACACAGCAACGGTTTAAATTGAAAAATTGCTAATCACTTCTCCGTCAGTAATTATCATACAAAATGATGGATTATTCCTTCTAAAAAAGAATAATGGATTGACAAACAATAGTTTTTTGATTTAAAAAATTAAAAGACAACATCCATTTCAATTAAAAATAAACCATAACGACGTATAAAACCTTTTTATTTATATATTAAGGCAAAAATATTCTTGAGGCTGAAGGATTAAAAAGCAAAGTGTTTTCTTTGGTAAAATAGTTCAAGGCAACATATCCCAGAAAAAAAAAAATTACGGATTAGGGGAAAAGAAGCAGACTCATCGACAGCTGACAACAAACTATACTGTGTTTGCCAACTAGAAAAAACCGCTCCCCTTTTAAGACATATTTATTACACCTCCTAATGTACGTATGTACATCCATATATTTTCATTTGAACTTGCTCCGACATAAATAAATATATAAATAGCAAAAATGTTTTTTAGCAATAGATAAATAAAACAATTTGTATTTTGTTATTTATTACAGGGATTTCGTACTGACTGTATGTAATGCTGTTTTTTACATGTATAAAACTTAAAACAAGGAAAATGTAATGATTTCATAAAAAAAAAAGAGGGATTGTTTTTTGATCTTTTGTTGTATTTATTCTTCACTCTAAAACGTAAAAAAATAAAAAAATTGCTCTTAAGCTTTGCAAAAATAAATATAGATCTTTTAATGGAAAGAAGACTTTGTTTTTTCATTGTTGTGTGTATGTTGATGGGGTTATTTTCTTGAACATGCGGTCACTTTGGGGGATGTTGAGTAGGGCATACAATCACGTCCATCCAATAAAGATATAATATATACACATTTTCTCGGATCTTGATCGATTCGGATCTTTAGATGTAAATATTCAAGTACATTTAACCTAAAATTTCAGTTGTAGATCCAAAACCAAAGTTAGATAGGTAATTTTTTGAATTTAATTTTATGAGGATATAACCCATAGTTTGGACATTAATACAGGGTGTCCACGATAAATTGGAACTACTTTAAACTTCATCCACATCCATAATGTGGATATTCGTGGTTAAATTATACT